>NC_140107.1:7256785-8456785 GCF_964237585.1 Gallinula chloropus
ACTGCAAATCCCCCTCCCCACAGCCCAGGGCTGCAGACACCATGCACAAGTTCAGGGTGTGGAGGAGGGATGGACAGGATGACCCCCCTCCTGCCCAACACCCCATCACACATCTTGCTGCCAAGGCCCCAGGGGAACATCCGAGCAGCTGCTGCCCAGCTGCCCCCTGCTTGGCAGGGGCTGGGTCGGCGCCAGGACCCGGCTCAAATCCTGGCCCAGTGTGTGATGGAGGGTGGAGGGCACAGGGCACCCAGTCCCAAACCCCAGTCCCAAACCCCGGTCCCAAACCCCGGTCCCAAACCCCGGTCCCACAGCCCCCCACTCACCGTCGCTGCTGACAGCGTAGCCAACCGAGGCGCCGCAGGCGACGGAGGAGACACTGGGGAGCTCGGGGATGGCGGTGGGCGTGCTCTGCTCCTCCGCGCCCGCCCCCAGCCCCAGGCGGCCGTACTCTGCCCGGCCCAGGCTGTAGGCTTTACCTGCAGTACAACAGACACACGGGAGGGTGACTCCAGGGGGTAGAAGGCCACAGCAGGGACCTTCTCCCTTTGGTGTGACTCCTGGAGGAGCTTCACTCCTCCCTACCTCACCCTAGATCCCAACCAGGGGGTGCAGGGTGGGATAAAGACCCCCGAGCTCCCCAAAACCAACAGGGCAGGCAGGTGCCTGGACAGACCACGAGGCCTGTGAGAGCAGAGTTCACAAGGGGGTCTGGGTCCTGACATCCTCCAAGTCACACCACCCTTGTTGCCTTGAACACCGAAGACCTGGAAGGCTCCAGCACATCCCCCTCACCCCAACAAGTTTCCAGCCAGGACAAGGGTCCCAAGGGGCACCCCCCTGCCCCCCTCAATCCCTCTCTGTGCCACTCCCAGCCTGCCTGTCACTGGTGCTCACCCTCCGAGTCGACGCACACGGTGTGGTGCTGCCCACCAGAGAACCCGACCCAGGACTTGGTGGAGTTCTTGAAGCAGGTCAGGTTCTGTGGGGAGAAGCAGGGCTCGGTGCCCTGGGTCCCTGCAGGGTGGGACACACAAACCCAGACAGGTCAGCTCCATCAGCACACCCCCCAACGCCCCCCACACCCCCCAATTTCCAGCTCTGGGACATCTGGCTGGCGCTGGGTGTTCAGGATCTCCCCCACTCCAGCCAAGGGCTGCATGGGACTGGGAACCTCAGAGCCAGGAGCTGAGGGGGCTGGGAGTGAAGCTCACCCAGCTGGTGGTAGTTGGAGAGGCCGAAGCCGTAGACGTGCCCCTCCTGCGTGACGGCGAAGGTGAAGTACGCCCCGCAGAAGGCGTCCTGGAACCGCATCCGGCCTCTGTTGCCTTTGCCCCTGACAGGGACGCGCTGCGGGACCAGCAGCCGCTCTGGGGGTGGGACACAAAGTGTTCTATGAGGAGCAACAGCCTTACAGCACCTTACAGCCCTTTTTCCCCTTCCCCCTCGATCCAGCCCCAAGGGACTGATCTGCACCGAGCCCCTGAGCAGCAGGGGATGGGGATGGGGATGGGTCTCTCTGCCCCTCTGTGAAGGGCAGAGCGGAGGCTGCAGCCCCAGAACAACTCACGCAGCCCTTTCCTGCCTCCTCGGTTGGCAAACAGCGCCGGCACCCGGCCCAGCTGGCCCTGCTCGCCGCAGCCGCACGTGAAGAGGTCCCCGTCCACCGTCAGCATCACCAGGTGGTCGTTCCCTGCCAGGGGAGGGAGAGGAGTGAAGCAGGAGTCGCTGCAGGAACCCAGCAAGACCCAGGGGCTGACACCCTGCCCGCGGACCTCAGCTGTGGCAGCTTTCTAGAGTGCAGTGGGGATCCTCTGAGGCCAGCTCCTGGCACAACTTAAACCACCAGGATGTCCCTCTGCCTGATCCCAGTTCCCCATCTGAAACTCCAAAGAAGTTTCTCCAGGAAGATTTCACCCAGGCCCTGGAAAGGTTCCCTGGCTGCTCTGCTCAGCTTCCCTGAGCCTAGAAGAGGGTGAGGGGCTTTGCCTGTCGTGGTTACAGCACTCTTGTAAGGTGTTTTCCATCGGATTGGGTGAAATATTAACAATGCCATCAGGGCAGGAAGAGACACAGGGTCAGTTCTCTCAAGAGAAGAGCAAGCACAGCCTTGCACCTGACTTGGAGCAGCCAAGAGAGACGAAAAGAACACGGACCTTCTGGACCTTCACCTTCTCCAGAGGGTTACAACAGCCTCAGGGACCAGCCTGACCCACACGTGCCCTGGGACCCTGCTCACCTGAGACGATTTTAACGACGGCTGCAGTGAGCTGGAGCAGCACAGGAACAGAGCTGGTCTTCATGGGCTCCAGCAGGCCGATCACCCCGTTGTTATCCTGGGTGGAGAGACAGACAGGTTGAGTCACAGAAGCAGCAGCCACCAGCAGAGCTTCCACCCCCTTCAGCAACCAACGCACCCGGAAAGAGCCCCAGACGAAGACCCTGCCGTCCTCGGTCAGCGCGGCCGTGTGACTGTCCCCGGCAGAGACCTGCACCACCTTCTCCTGCAGCTCCACCAGCCCTGGTGTGGTCTCTGACCCTTCTGCTGAGGTGTCGCGCCCGAGGGCACCTTCATCGTTGCAGCCAAAGGTGTAAATCTACAGAGAGTGTGAGACAGTCAGGACAGAACCCGGAGGGGCAACGGGCTGAGTGTGAAGCCAGGGGACAGAGATCCACCGGGCTGAATTATCCCTTTGACCCCCCTAAAGTCTGGTGATCTGTGGCATAGCGACCATGCTCATCCCTGGGATGGAGTGAGCTACATGTCTGTGCAGAGCAGGGTCTGATACAGACCCCCTGCTCCATGACACATCCCAGAGCTTGTGGGGAAGCTCAGCTCAGCCTCCCCACACCCCCCCCCAGGCGCTGCCCTCTCCGCACTCACCTTCCCCGTCTGGCTGAGGCACACTGTGTGCATCCCTCCAGCTTCCACCTGCACCACCATCTCTGGCAAGGGCACCAGAGCTGGTTTCTTCCTCTCCATCACATCCTCACCCAGGCCCAGCTGCCCAACATCTCCCTGCCCTAGAGTCAGCACCAGCCCAGGCTGCGTGCGGTGTGATGGGTGGCAAACTGCGGGACAGAGGAGAGAGAATCACCCTACAGAACACCCGTGGGATGTGGGGGGGAGTCATCCTTCCACGGGGAGAGGGAGGGGAAGCTCCCTGGGAGGGGGTTATTACCTTTAATTTTCTTTCTCCCAGGAGATTCTTCCTCGGGCACCAGCCTCTTCGCGGTGCGTTTCCCTGGCATGGCGGCTCGGACCTGGACCCCGGAGACACCCACGGGGCCTTCAGCTCTCTGGGGTGTGTGACCCCCCCCCAGCCCCCAGCTTAAAATCCCCTCGGGTCACATAGGGTGGAGGAACCAGGGTCCGGGCACCGGTCTCTGCTGTGCATTGCGGGGCTTGGGGTGTGTGTATAACGGGCGCTTCTCCCCGCGGGAGTGACCAGGCCCGGGCCCGGCCCCGGGGGCTCCAACACCCCCCCAACCCCGCGCCCGGCCGCGGCCCCGGGGGACACACGGGACGCAGCGTCCAGAGAGCGTCCCCGGGACGGAGCCGTGCGAGGGGCGGCGTGTCCCTGCCCCAGGGAGCCCCAGGGAGCCCCGAGCCCCAGGGTGAGCGGGGCCGGCGGGGCCGCCGCCCGTTCCCGCCGTTCGAATTCCCCGCCGCACGTGGGGCCGCGTAGGCCCCGCGGCCAGGCCCGGCCTCTCCTCCCGCCGCCTGTCGCTCGCCGCGGCAGCCGGCCGCACCGCGGGCGGGCCGAGACCCGGCGGGACCCCCTCCCCTGTCCGTCCCCCGTCCCTCCTCCGCTCCCCGGCCCCGCTGCCTCCCCCGCGCCACCGGCCCGGCCGCGGCCCCGCCGCGCTCCCACCTCCGCTCCGCCGCCGGCCGGGCCGCTGCCGCGCTCCCTCACTGCGCATGCGCGGGAGAGGTGGGGTTGGGAGGGGGAAAGCGCGAGCGAGCGGCGGCTCGGCGGGGCAGGGCGCCCTCTGCCGGCCGGCGGCTCCACCACCGCCCGCGGGCAGGACGGACGGACGGGACAGGAATGACGGGCAGCGGGACGGGCAGCTGCTGCCCCGGGGAGCCAGGACGCTCCGCGGGACCGCCCGCGCCTCGGTTGCCGTGTGACGGGTCCCGGCGGGGCTCAAGCAGCGGCTGCTCCGGGCCGCGGGGGAGCAGCGAGCGGCCCCGGCAGCCCCCGGGTGAGCGGGACCGGTGATAGGAGGGACCGGCTGCGGGAGGGGTGTGACCTGCCCCCCCCGGGGCTGGGGAAGGTCGGACACGGCTGCAGCCCGGCCCCATCCCGCCAGCCTCACCGTCTGAGGGGGGCTGGGAGCAGCCACTCACACGTTAATCACCACCTGAACCGGGACAGACCCCGTTCACACCCCGAGTACCGGCCCAGGACCCTGTCTGTTCAATGTCAGTCACTCAGCATCGCTCGTCCTTCCCAGACCATAAAGATCCCTTACAGGAACGCCAAGGACAGGATGCTACCAGGTTTTTACTCACCATTCTCGGGCTTTGTGCCACCGCCCAGACTCCCCCCGCGGCCCTTCAGGGACACCCAAGTCCCCACCAGTCTGAGTCCCACTCCCAGCCCTCCCTCCCCTTCCTCAGACACCACCCTCACCCCGGGACATGGGAACCTCGATGCGGCCAGCAGCGTGGGGGGAAGGCGGTTTCTGCACCTTCACCATGAGGACACACCACCAGCACGCAGGGACCCCACTGCACCAGTGTCCCGGCTTCAGAACCCACAGAGAAACAGACGCCATTTAAAAAGTATCCAGTTTATTAGTTGTTACTGCAGTCACACGGTTACAATCGTTTTTCTTTACAGCCTTGTTAACGGTAACAGAAGCACCAGCTCCTGCTCACAGCCTGTGATCCACCCCCACCCAATGTCCACATCCCCTGCAGCTCCCTGGTCAGGCTCTAGCCGTGCTGGCACACGTGGCCCCGCTGAGGGGTGGGTGGCAGGTCCGCATGCCAGCTGGGGACACGTACCTGGCTTCTTTTTCCTATTCCCTTCTAACACTCCGGACTCCCACCCTCAGAGCACCCCGAGGCAGCTCTGTCCACGCAGGGCCCTGCCCTTCACTCTGTGGCACCCCTCAGGCACAAGGACACCCGTTTCTACCGGCGTTCCTCGCCTGTAGCTCACCCAGCGTGGGCTCAGCCCCTGCACCACAACACGCAGCTGCTCCGTAACCCCACCACGCGAGCAGGGACACTGCTGCCTCTTCCTTAACCCAGGCTGTCCCTGCTCAGGGCGATGGGTGGCAGTGGGGGAGGCTGAGCTCCCTTCTAAACCGTTCTAAACCCTGGCAAATACTCACCCCCCTCCTACTAGGCCGCGTGGGTTCTTTCCTGTCAGCATCTTCATGATCTGTAACAAGACAGTAAAGTTTGCTCCTGCTCTTTGATTCCCGAATTGCAGAAACGGGGCCTTAAGGTAACCGAAGAAGTAAATTTAGCTCTAAGGGTTCCCCTGCTTAACAAAGGGCAGAAATCGGCCTCTTTCCCCCACCCACACAAAAGCCAACAGGTTGTAAACCAGGGAACTTCTGAGCTGGGCTTCTTTTCCAAGTCAGGTCTATCGAGGCTGCATCAATACTAAACTACTTCAGCCGACCCAGCTCAGGTCCCATCACCCACTTAACGCATAACACACGCTCAGGAAATGCCTCCAGCTTAAGTTTAAACTACAACAACCCCATAACTACACGCGGCTGACACGCACAGCGCTACTCACCTCCCTCATCGTGCTGCGCTCCGAGCCCCCCACGCCGAGGCCTGGAAGGATGGAGAGAAAGCAGCGTGAGCCACGGCCCAGGCGACCCCTGCCCCACGCGTCCCGGCCCCCTCCGAGGGCAGGAGGTGTTTCCTGCATGGTTTATCCCCTCCGGCACCGCCCGAGGGCCCGGAGAGGCAGTAGGAATATGCAGGCTGCAGGCTCGAGGCCCGGCTTGTTCTCCGACGTCGTGGAAAGGGACTGTACGTCACGGGCCCGCAGGCCTACGCTCCCTTGCGCCACACGGGCAGAGCCGGCAGAGAGCGACCTCTGCGGATGCCCACGTCGGGTCCCGCGCGGTGAAGCCCCTTCCCCGCCCGCAGCGAGCACGATACTCACGCAGGGAGCCGAGAGGAGGCGCCCGGGCCGGGCGGTGAGGCCCGGTCGGTGAGGCCCAGCCGAGGGGAGACGGTGACGAGTCCGAACCTGCTGCAGCCGCCGAGGAGAAAGAGACCGAGCGCCGCCGCGCAGCGGTATTTATAGAGCGAGAGGGGGCGGGGCGAGGAGGCGCATGCGCATGAGCGACAAGGGGCGGGACAAGCCGAGCGTGCGCAGTGGCAGGGTGTGGGCGGGAAAAGGGCGGCCGCGCGGGGTTGGCGGTTGGCGCATGCGCGGTGGTGAGGCGGAAAAGGCGGGAAGGCGGAAGGGCCTGAGGCGCCTTAACGGAGGGCGCGGGAACAGCGTTAAAAGCCGCCTAAACACACGTTTATTCAGTGATTAAACCCCGCTGCTGGGCAGAGCGGGGTACAAGGCGATGGGTTCGCGTACAGGCGCGCTGGGCAGGGGGAAGCGGTGAGGGAAGAGCCCCCTGTCCCCGCCCTGTCATGGCGCACAGGCGAGGCAGCACCCGGGCCGCCTCCCCTCCCTCCCCACACCCGCTCCACGCCCGGGGCAGGGTCTGGGCAGAGGTTTGGGCAGGAGACAGTGGCCGGTGGCAGATTATTTTTATTGTTTTTTTTAAAAAAAAAACAAACCCACCCCACATTTCAGAAGAACCAATGCAAGATCATTCTCAGGCGAATTACCGTTTTAAGGTCACTTTTCAAGCCTCTTCTTCCCCTCCCGCCCCACCCACACAGTGAAATCATCAAGTTTCCAGTAGGTTTGAGCTGTAAAAATGAGAAAAGGCAAGTTTCACCCCGATTTGGGAGAGTATAAAAACGTCTGAGAGGAAGCCACAATAAAAACTCAGACTTGGGGACGCTCACAGCTTCCCTAAATTAAAAAGGTTTTTAAAAGGCAACAGTCGCTCCCTGGCTCTGTAATTTGTTAAACAAGCCTAGATACCTCCAGATGAGGCGTGTTAACATCACAGCAGGTGTGAGAGAGGGGGGAGGGAATGTTTTAGACATCATTTTTCCTCTTTACAAAAAAAAAAATGCAGCATATGTTAATAATATCTACACAGTTCCCTTCCAGGACAACAAACTGTTGGTCAGTAGTGATTCAGGACATGAAGGACGTGACAGACACACAAGCACAACCAAAGAAAGGGCGAGCGACATGTCAGTTGTCTGCCAGGTCAGCGTCTGCGCAGGGTTCTCTGTACACAGGTAACACACACACACGTGCTGCCCAGCACATCCTCTCCCCGCTCCTCACACCAGAGCTGCCGGGGTTTGTGTGTTGTTCCACCCACCTTCTTGGTTAAGGAGGGGGAGACAAAGGAGTTGCATCCCCCAAAAGGAGTATGGACAGCTGAGAACTGGGCCTGTCTGGGCTGTGGGAGGGAGCTGGGGAACGAACATGTTCAGATGTGCACGGGCTCCTGGCAGGGACGCTGGTGCCAGGGCGCAGGCGTATTGCTGAGCCACGCGAGGTATAGTGTTCAGTTCCAGCCTGACGGCACTCGAGACGTGTGTTTTCCAGTGAAATGCTACATTCAGACAGGATTCCCCTTCCCTGGTCGAAAGCCCTTTTCTGGATATGTTTTGAAGGCAGATCGTGGAAGAGACGAGGTTCCACCCTCGCTGTATTGCCTAGGAGAGGGATGCAGAGAGCTTCCAGCCCTCTCGGGTCTCTTGCTCCCTTCTTGGAAGATTATGGTCGATGGTACCTAAAAGCCAAACGAAAAAGCCAAGCCTCAGTCCTTGGAGCTCGGGTTAAAGAGTTACCAGGGGAATACAGATGGCCAAGAAGAGTAAACTGAATTATCTCTGAACTCCCAGCCCTCAGCCACACTGGTGAGATCAACCAACTTCATCTCTGCTCTTGTGCTCTGCCAACGCCCCTCAACCCCACAGAGCAACTGCTGGGCTGGGGGGAAGGATCACTTGGGCCATGACCCACAGGTCCCTTCACAGATAATATCTGAGCTAGCTACCAAGGAGTTTTGTGGCTCCTGCTGCATGTCTCCACCCCAAAAAAGCTCCAGCTCAAGGTCATGCTGGTTTCAGATAGACCTCAAACCAACCTTTCCAGGACTGAAGCCTCATTTTAAGGAAGAACACCCCATTTCACAACAGGTACCCCTCCTTCACTCCCCAGGAACACCGAGGAAGAAGGGGACGCTGCTTCTGCAGCACAGGGGGTTGTTTAGGTTTTAACACTTCGCCTCCCAGCGCTGCTGCTGCAGCACAGCTCTCCCCATGAGCCTGGGGCTCTGAGCTGGCAGTGTGCTCTCACCTTGTGAACTGCTTGCTGTCTTCGTGGACTTCCATTTCACAGCTCTTGAACTCGTTCAGCTCCTTCCTGATGGCAGCCTGCACACAGAGGGAGAAACCTGTTTCTACACTGTCCTCTCCCCAGCTCAGGTGAGCTCAGAGGTGGCAGGAAGGTGCTGTACCTCCAGCACACCTGCTCGGGGCTGGTCTCTGCCACCTTCCAGTGAAGAGCCCGAGCAGGTTCGATACGCAGGGCTGAGTCCCACAGCTCAGATCACAGAGCCAGCCCAGCTTCTGCCATCCATCCACACCAGGCTGAGTTTAACCTGCCCCCCACACTGAGGGCCAGGCAGTCCCCAGGGGCACTCAGGGAAGAGGAGAATGTCTCTGTTCTGGCTTCCCTGCCAGCTTCTTGCCTAGGCCTGCCCCAGCCTGCCAAGCACAGCACCCCTCCCACCAACACCCCATCCTGTCCTCTCCTGCCACTGAGCAGCTGAGGCAGAGGCCGTGCTGGTGCACAGACCACGGTCTTGGGGCCCTGTCACTGCTGGGGGAGAAGCAGCGCTGGGTACAGCACAGGGGGCTGAGTGAACCATGAAGAGGGGAAGCAAAAGCAGCATCAAATCTTGGCTCACAGCCTTTTGCATGAGACACCCCGACCTCCCTCCCCACCGTTACCTTGTCAGCTGGTGTGAGCTTTGTCCAGGGCTTATCCGCTCGCCGGTCGTAGTCTTGAGCATCTGTTACTTCCACGTACTCGTTGAACCTCAGGATCTTCCTGGCCTGCAGCTCTGCCACTGTGGGCCTCTGGCTAAGCTGAACACCAGCAAGAACAGGGACAATCAGTTACTCCTTGTCACAAAGCAGTGCAGGGAGAAACATCCCAACAGCACAGAACCCAGCGCTCTCACTGGCCCTGCCTGCAGCCCTCTCACAGCATGATCCTGCCTGCATCACGAGGCCTGGCCAGAGCAGAGCTGAGGCCATGAGGAGAGGGAAGACTGAGGGGTCTGGAAACAGCCGCTGTCCCTGCACAACACCCCTAAACCAAGCAACCCCCTCCCTGCTCAGGCAATAGCAATGCTCCCATTTCACACCCACAGGCCCTTGGGAAGGTTATCCCAGCCATGAGTAACAACCACGTGGAACTCAGGTGTAACAGCTAAAAGCAGCTGCTGCTCTGCTCAGCTCCTCCCGACGCTGCTGTGAGCATTGGATTTGGGGGGGGGGAACCTGGTGTGAAAGCCATGCCCACTGAAGTGCAGTGCTGACACCCCAGGCCAGCACCAGCAAACCTTCCCAGTACCAGGTGCCAAAGTCGAGCTCTCATCTCGCTTGTTACGCTCGATGCCAGCTCAGATCTGACAGACGCGGCCGCAGCGCCAACGGCTCGCTGTCGGTGCCAGCCCACGATCCAAAGTCGCAGCAGTCGGAGGGCACGGGGGGCACTTACACAATAGCCCCGTGACTTCCCCTGCAGCGAGGTACCCACCCCGTGCTCAGAGCCACCAGCATCCCCACAGCTCTGCCAGATGGCCGCCGCAGCAGGCGGCCAGCAGTACCTTTCTGGTCAGCCTGCGTTTGATCTCTCGCTTCTCAGCCTGTCGGTCAGCTTCATTTTTTGCTGCCAGGGGAAAAAAGAAGAATCATCTTTCCCTGTCACCATCACAGGCTTTCAAAGAGCAGCTTTGTGGACTGGAACAGAGGCACGTATCGAGCTGCATCTGATGTGTCTGAAAGCCCACCGTGGCGTGCCTGCTTTCATCACAGGTAGAGCACAGCCCACCTCAACGCCTTTACTCCCCACACCCCCTGACTGACAGTGGGGGCCTTTAGGCAGCAGGGTGAGTCATTCCCTCCAGCCCAACGGACGTTAAAGATTAATGGCCATACTGGCAAAACACCCCGAGCCACTCTGCAGGCTGCTCCTCCCCAAGCTGTGCTACTGATGGTTTAAAGAGAACAACACACAGATAAATATTTTAGATGGAAACTTCCTGAAGCGCATTTCCCTTTCCTCAAGCTGTTTACTGAAACCTCTGCAGGGCAGGGTATGGCCTGGAGAACACTACAGACTGAGCAGCTGCCTCTTGGGGCACACAACACAAGGCTGGGGCTGCTGGACCACAGCTGAGAAGTCCAGCCCGAGGGACCTTTCCCAGTCCTCGCTCTGCCTGTGGAGCATCATCCCCCTTCACCCCATCAGGGGTGTGACTGGTGCCCACAGGCAGGGGACAGGCAGCCTGTCCGTAACACTCTGAGCTGTGCTGGTCGGTTCCTGATGGTAACCAAGTACCACAAAAACCTAGTGGATCAACAGCACACAGGCAGGGTCCTCCATCACTACAGGTGATGGTCCAGGCACACCTGGGGTAGGCAGTTAAAGGCAAATATCTTATGGCTTAGGACCACTAAAGGAGAATCACTCACGTTGAAGGATGTTCCTCTGCTCCAGTTCCTCTGCTGTCGGTCTCTGACTCAGTCGTCTAAGGAAAAGCGTGACAAGCACAGACTGTTCATGAGGAGGAGATGAAGACACAACTGCTGGGTGCTGGGGAGCCTCCCCGACTCCCCTCACACACCTGCAGAGCTCAATGCTGCCTGTTTTGCACTGTCTCCACTCACACGGCTGTTCATCCCCAGGCATGGGTTAGGGAAGCTCTACAGCCTCTCAAAAGCTCAGAGGCAACTGCTCAGGGAACCCAAGGAGATGGCAGAGCCTGGACTGACAACAGCCCCAGCTTCATCCACCACCTAATGCTTAAGCCTCAGCATCTGTCCACATCTTTAGGACACCCATATTAGAACCAGAGAACCATTTTGGTTGGAAAAGACCTTTAAGATCATCAATCCAACCGTTACAGCAGTAACACTGCTGCAGGCCCTGAGATTCTCTTCACAGCCCACCCAACAAATGGAAACTGGCGCCAGTCAGGGTTTGCTCAACTCCAGGAGGAGCTTCCAACTGCTGCAGCCGAGGGGGAAAAGCACCCCTTGGCCTCCCAGTCCTGACCCAGCAGCAGTGCCCATCCGCCCAGCGTATTCCAGCACAGGCTGCTCAGACAAGCCCCAGCTTTGTCCAGTCCCACGCCGTGCCCACAGCTCAGGCCTCCTGCCCCCCTGCTCCCCACCTGATCAGCGTGGTCCCAATCTGGTGCCGAATCTCGTTCCACTCCTCCTTGCTCTTCCGAGGGAAGGCGATCTTCTCCTCCTGCGGCACGGCTGCGCTGCCCAGCTTCATGGCCAGCGTGTCTTTCCTCTTCACCTTGTTGGCCAGCGAGCCTGTGGGGAGGAAGAGCAGCTGGATGGCCTGAGCACAGCGGGATCAGCCACGTACCCCGGCAGTTGTGCTCTCCCCCCTGGAGCCTCCTCACCACGTCCTGCACTACAGCTCCAGAGCTGGTGACTCCAGCGACAGCCTGTGGGCTCTGCCCACAGCTCACCCCACACTGTCCCACCTGAAGGGCAGGGACAGCACAAGCTACTGCAGCCACCTGCGACCCAAGGGGCTGCATCTCAGCAAAGGAGTGTAGGGGTTTGGCTGCAGAGCCCTTCAGAAGTGAGGAAGGGGACACAGGGTACATCCCCAAACCAAGACCCAGCTGCTTTGCTGCGCTGTGTGAACCAGCTCATTGATCCCGACCTCAGTACAGCCAGGCTGCAGTTCAGGAGAGGAATAACAGCCAGCTGCATTGCCAAAGCCTTACTGTTATGGCTTTCATCTTCTTCCTCATCCTCGTCATCTTTGTACAGGATGGGACCCTCCGAGTCAGAGTCGCTCATCCCTTCATCTCCTTCCTGCTCCTCTGGCAGGACCTGGGGTACCAGTTTTGGGATGACTGTGACAGATGGCACGTCTCCAATGTACACACGAGGGCCCAAATTCTGCTCCTCTTCCTGGTCGTCTTCCTCATCGTCTGGACTAACGAGAAGCAGACAGTTACATCTCTTAGCACATCCAGAGGGGCTGGGGAACAGCCCGAGATCAGCCCCCTGTTAGCTCCCCTCAGCCTGCAGCAGCAGGTCTATCAGATGCCAGAGTAGCCCCAGGATCCTGCACTGCCCCCCGCTCCGAATCGCAGAGAGCTCAGCAGAGGAGGTGCCAGGGGCAGGATTCCTGCAGAACTCAACAACCCCCCGATCCCCCTGCATTGGGACCTGCAGGTTAAACCCTGCTGCAGTGCAACAGTCCTTGTCCCACTTCTCTTCTGCAAGAGGAAAAGCTCAGGACGGCCATGAATGGATGAGCTCCAGGACCTTGTTCTGCCTTGGAGCACCTGAGGCCAGGGCAAGGCAGGGTCCAGCATCAGCCTGCGCAGCCTGGAACCCATTTCCCTTTGTAAAGGATAAAACCCCCAGGACCACGGTGAATTTTTTGGGAAGATCCAATGGCCCCTGGGAGGCTGCAACACAGACTCAGCCAACACACACAACTGTTTCTTGGCTGCTCTGCCCGCAGCCCTCCTGACCAGACACAGGGTGTACACCAGCAGGTCCGAGCCCAGCGTGACCCACACCACTGCCACCAGTTTACTCCACGCACAGCCAGGAGGTACTCACACTTTGAGCATCTCGATGGTGACGGGCAGGGACCTGGTCCTGCCCAGGCTGCCGTTGTCTTCTCCAAAGCCGTTGTTCTCGAAGAGCAGCGAGTGGGCCCTGTGCGAGCCATCGGCAGGCGGGGTGACAGGCAGAGGACTGGCCAGAGCCTGCTGGATACGGACGTGCAAAGGGATCTGGGGCAGACGAGGCAGCACGTGAGGTTCAAACCCCTGCTCTGCTGTCCTCTTTGACACTTCCACGGACCTGAAGTCTTCAGGAGGAGGAGGAGGAGGAGGAGGTGGAAGAGTCTCTTTAGGCAGGTCCAGGGAACGCGGAGGGTCCGAGGCAGGGGTGGAGGTGGGCAAGAGCATGCGTGGAGGCTCAGGGGGCACGTGCGTGGGCAGCGGCGGGGAGGGCGAGGGCGGTGGGTAGGCAGGGGCCACGCTGATGGGGATCGGTGCGGGGCGGTTCGCTGGCCCTGTCCTCTCGGATGGGGGCTTGGGAGCCACCGCTGCCTCCGGCGTGGTGCTGGGCAGGAAGCCTCTCTTCGGTGGGAGAGGAGGGGAAGGCTTGGACAAGCCTGGACCACTGTTCATTGCTTGAGAGAGTTCAGCTGAAAACGAAACCCACAAAAGCCACTACATTTAACAGGGAATCTCTGGACACCCACCCCCAGCATGGAACGAGCAAGGCAAAGCACTCTGAGCCCCTGAGCAAGCAGCCTCTGCTCTCTGTGCCAGAGATAACCAGGTTGCAAGCCTCTGGTTTGTCCTTCCTGCAGCAAAGGTAAGGCTTGGGAGAGCATCCAGAAACAGGCAAGCTGGGAGAGGTCTGTGCATCCCGCTGCTTTGGAGAGAGAAAACGGCACCGGCCCTCGAGTGACAGCAGATGGAGCTCCCCCAGCCCAGCTCGCTGCCTCAGCCAAGGAACACGGGTGTGTGGGGAGCTTTGTGCCTTTATCACAGCATTGGATGCAAAGAAATCAGAGATACCCAGGACACCCCGGACACCCGTTGTGTTAACTGCTCCCCTGCACATTAAAACACCTTTTGGGAAGAACCCCTCAGAGGCAACAGTCTGAACCACAAGCTGCAACGTCCTTACTCTCTCCCTTGCATTCACTGCCAGCCCGAGAACGCCGTGCCCACACAGCAGCTCCTGCCTGTTTGGGGATGGGGTTCTGCTCTATTCCCTCTGCACCCTGGTCCCCAAGCCCCACATAAGCTTCTCCACAACTACTAAACAGCAAAATGTTCAAAGGCTAAGAGCCTTGAGTCTACACAGAGTTTGTCTGCTGAGCAATGGGGGAGAGAGGGAAAATGCCTACAGCAACCTCAGGTTCCTAGGAGAAGGGAAGCCAGGGAAGGTGCTCTGTTGTAGCCTTTAACGTTCCATATCAAAGGCTTCTCGGGCTTGGGAAGGTTTTGCCCACCTGCTTGAAAGGGGCTCAGGTTTCCTGAGCTCCAGGTTTCCCCAGGAGCGGGTGGTGGTCCCAGCAGTGGCCCCAGGATGGGGCTGGGAGGAACCTGCAGTTCAGGCACAAGAGGGTGCTGCGAGCAGAGCGCTTCCCAGATAAGGCTGTGGCTGGAGAGGTGGGTGCATTTTTGGGATGTTTGGCATTTTTAGACTTTCCCCTTGCAGATTAAGGGCCAGATTGTGCAAAACACCAAGTGCCCTCAGCCCCCATCGACCTCAGCCCAGAGGATTCCAGTATCTCCTCGGCAGTGCTTGGAGCCTGGCAGGACCTGGTTCAACTCACCTTTGGGCAACCACAAACAGATTTTGAGAGGGACCAAGTAGCTGGAAGAAGGGAGAGGAGACAGAAGAGGGCTGGGCACCACTCCAAGCATCCTCCCCAACAGCCCTGTCTCCCTTTAGTGCACTAAGTCACCTCTTGTGATGTGCCACAGTGGCCAGACCTGGTGCTCCAGCACTGTAGCTCCTGAAACCTGCCAGCAGCACCGAGCAGTAGGGCTGCCACCAAGCTCCCAGCCAGCACCTCTTGCCCTACTTGCTTTTTCAAGCTGCTGCTGGTTAAATTCCCCCTCCCCAAAAGTGTTTCCTGAGCCTTATTTTCAGCTACTTGGGAACAGCTTGGAGAAAGAAGGTGAGGGAACATCTCCCCGAGGGTGATCTGCACACCAGCAGCCCTCCCATTACACCAGCAGCACAACAGCCAAGTCTGAGCACGCAGAGACCAGTGCAGAGCTCACAGAGCCAATTCCACTGTTGCTCTTTATCCACAGCCACACAAACCTGCTGCAGTCAGAGCTGCACCGTGCTGGGCCCTGCAGAGCGCTGCAGACCTGCTCTCTGCAGCTGCATTCTCATCCAGAGACAAAAGCAGGCTGGCTGCTCTGCCCTCCCTTCCCATCCCTGCAGCCCCAGGTGCTCTGAGCCCAGCCCTGAGCGTGAGGGAGAGGCACAGGCTGGGTCTGAACAGAGCTCTGACAGGCTGCTGTCCCCAGCCACATTCTCTTTGTTCCACAGAACCTCCTGCAATTAGGGCTGGGGCACTTCAGATGCCATCTGTGATGTGCACAAGCAGCTTAAAGAGAACAGTATTTCATGGAGTGTTCAGGCACAGCCAGGCCAATGGAGCTGGTACAGGAGTGTTTAACAGCACAGCCAGGTCCCCTACAAAGCCTCCAGAACAAGAGAGGACCCAGGGGCCAGGCTCCTTCAGATGGTAACCCAGGATCTCCTGCCACCTCTACCGCTGCCCCACAACTCCACACCTGGGTAACTGAAAGCATCTCACCAACCCCATACCACCCACCAACCCCAGCTGTCCACAGATGCATCCCAGCCCTCCTGAAGCATCCAAGCCTCTAACCATCTCACGGTTGTCAGAGAAATGTGTTCCTCTCTCCTTGCACCACCCTACTCCTGCCAAAAAGCAGGCAGGGTTCCCTCCTGCAGACAGCTATTGGCAGGTCTGGGGATGGGATGGCTCATGGCAGGAGACTCCAGTCATTACACTGTCCTGGGCACACCCACATCCTGGCTATAAACACTGGCAGATCTTCTGAGTCCAAACCACACCGTACACAGGAACAGTCAGACGTTTGTGATACAACATGTGCCACACTGTACCAACAACCCTCCCTTAAGGGGGGAAGGGACTCAGAGCGAGGGCTTCAGGACATCCCAGGGTACCAACACCAGCTCCCAGAGGCACTTACCTATGACTGGGTTGCTGTTTCTGTTGACAGGTTTAGGAGGAGGGACGGGAGGCTGTTTGGCAGCAGCCGTGCTGGCTGTACTGGTGGGAGCAGTAGTGTTGGCACTGACAGGAGCGGGGGGCAGAGTCCTGGGGGCTGGGGAGGGGGCAGCTGTGGAACCGACTGTCTTTGCTGCCACAGGGGCTGTGGTGGAAGGGGCAGTTTTTGCAGTGCTGCTGGCGGGGGCTGGATCCTGTGCCTGTGCTTCATTTGCTTCCTGGGAAGTGGAAGGAGGTCTCTTTGGGGGAAGCAGAAGCTGCCTGGGAGCACACGGCTCCTCGGGTGGTTCCAGTTCCAGCCCGGAGTGGCTGCTGGATGAGCCTGCGAAGCGAGACAGAGTGTGAGAGATGGAGGGACAGCGGGAAGAGTCAGGTGAGAATCCGAAACTGGCCCTGGGAGAATCCGAAGCAAGGGGTTCTGAACACATCTGGCTTCTTACCCTGCCTCTTCTTTGGCTCCTCAGCTGGAACAGGCTTCCTGAGGCTGGATGACTTCGTGGCCTCTTCTTCCGGGCTGGCCTCGGTACAGACCCTGCCGATGGGCACGGTGTGGCCATTCTTCAGCGCCGGCGGGTGCAGCTTCTCTGGCTCCTCACCATCTGCACACAGAAAACACTGAGAACGCAGGAGACAAGGCTGGGCTGCCCCCAACCCACACCAGCTTCTCTCTGCCTTCTGGAACAGCCGGTCCTCAGCCCGCCTGCTGCCCTGGAGAGCACAGCAACACAACTGGCTGAAGCCAAGAGCCTTTCATTTCATTATGGACAAGCCAGCGGGGCAGCTCTGTATCCCATCACCTGGTTTTCTTCAGCAGCCTCTCTAACCTGCCACCCTGTTAGAACACCACTGCATTCAGGACCCATATGCCCACTGCCTGCCGCCCCTAAAGCCCCAGTCACAGTGAGGAAACACTCAACCTTCTCTCTGCCCTTACAGGACAAACTCCGCATCACATTATCCCCAAACTCAGGCTCGGCACCCACTCTAATGGGCACTGCTTGCTCTGGGTGCTTTCCTTCTCAAGAAACCCTGCAGAGAGACATCACCCATCTGATTAACAATCCAGAGTGTTTAGTCTGCTCTCAAGCAGTGGCATCATACAGCATCATGTCCCTGAGGTGCTGGACCCCAGTGTGCTCTGTTGCTTGATGATTTATGCCACTGCTCTTGTCACCTCTTCTCTCTCCAAGGCATTACCTCCCCTTCCCTGGTGTTATTCAGGAGCTAAAAGCAAAGATACTGAGAAGCCAAAAGCTCCCCTGGGTCTCTTTTTGTAAAAACCCCAGTCTTGATTCCTGAGAGGACATGGAAGCAGCTCTGCCTCTCCTGCTTAGCTGCCCTTCCCTGAAACACAGGACATTCAGACAGCAAGAGCAGGGAGTTTCCTCCCCAGCCAGGGCTGAATCGCAGGAGATGAGTCGGAGCTTTTTATAGCCACAGTGGCCTCTGAAGTTTCCAGCCAGGGAGAGGGGCACAGCCCAGCCCACCTTTCCTTCCCATCCAACCCTACACATCCCCCCCTCTGGCACAGAGCTGCAGCACGTGCAGAAGGCTCCCAACAGCCTTCTTACTGGGAACTGTGTGGTTCCAGTGACCCCGCCAAGGTCACACCAGTCCAACCCCATCTACTATCCAGCCAGCCTAGCATGACCTGCTGACCCACCAGCCCAGAGAGCAGCAGGGCCTCTCCTCTGCCAGCTGCAGCAGCTTTGGAAGCTCCATTCTGGCTCTTCCCCACCCCCTCACTCCCCTGTCTCAAAGGGTTTCCAGCAGTTTAACCCCTGAGAATTTACCTAAGGAAATGACCAACCCTGTAAGAGCAGGTGTTAAAGTGACAGGCAAATACAATACCTTACACCAGCACCTCAGGGCTGCCCGAGTGCCTCAGACTCACAGAAGGGATTAAGATAACGTGTGTCTAATCTGACTGCTCCCTCATACCTGGACTCTGCACTTTGCCCAGATTGCAGCCATCCTCTGCTTCTTAAACCAGATCAGATGACTCAGAGCAGAAAGGAATTCCACCTCACAGTGACGCTCCTGTCACACCCTTACAGTTTGGAAGATCTCCCCTCTGCCAGCTCTAGTGGAAGTTTGTTACCCAAAGCCTTTGATCTCTCCCCAGAGTTTCATCCTGTGACCTCAGACACTCTTACAGCCCAGCGAGCTCTCCCTCCAGCCCAGCACTCACCCCTGGGGTGGCTGGAGGTGGCTTTCCCTGCTGTGCAGCTGCAGACAGCTGCGTTATGACTTCTCCTCAGTTTTACTTTCAGTGGTTTGACCCAAAATCAGCTTTTTCACCTCCACTTTTCAACTTTTGCCTGTTTCTCAGAAGCTCCTGGGATGAGCATTAGGGCTCTGGAGGCACAGTGAGTTACACAGCTCTAATCCAAAGAGCACCCTGCCACAGGCTGCTGCTGCACCCACATCACCCAACATGCAGCTGGGTGACTGGACAGTGACCTGATCTGCCCAAAGAGTCAATTTAATGTGGCGGTTCCAGTGCAGAGACATCAGGATGACAGAAAAGGGGACACCACTTCTCTGACAGCAGGGCCAGCTTCACTAAACTGTGACCATGACACCATACCACCAAGCACCTCATCTGTGACCCTGTGAGGAACTGCCCCTACCAAGGCAGCTCAAGTCAGCAACTGGTTTAATTTTCCAAGCTTGAAGCCTTTGAACCTGAGCTCCAGGGTCAGCAGCTCTCCTGTAGCAGCTACAGCGCAGTCTGGAGCGTGATGGGAACTAGGAGGAGATGGTGAGCACAGTGTGATGGAGAAGCTTCGCAGGAGAAGACAGTGTAGCTGGAGTGGGACACACAGAACAGCCCTTCCCTCCCACTGGCAGCAGACAGGAAGGTGTCCAAGATGGGCACTGCCCCTTGTTAGCAACATCTTCCCACCCGAACCCACTGCCCTTCTCGCCCAGTGCCAGAGCCAGAGCAGGGAGCGTATTGAACAGGGTGAGACAGACAGACAGGGTCTGTCAGCAAAGAGCCACTGCAGGGCTGATGCCTTGCTACAGGAAGATCAGGGCTAAAGAACACAGACCAGGAGGAGAAGTTCATTTGCAGACTCACCCTGCTCAGGGTCTTCCAACAGCACCCCTCTTTTCACCAGCTCCTCTCTTGGCTTTCGCATAGAAATCTTTCGTTCCAAGACTGGTATTAAATCAAACACAAAGAAAGGCACTCAGAGAAGGGGGGAAGCCAGGAGGGGAAGAGAATACTTTTTTTTTTTTCTAAGGATCCTCTGGAGGAAGTAAAAGGGCTTCAAATTTCACTGGTTTTGCAGGGATTAAGAGGAGGGAGGAGGGATGGCAGGTTCAGACCTGCACTTCACACCACACTGGTGATCTGGAGCAGGGCAAACCCTCCCTCCCCACGGCTGCTGGGGAGGCTCTTCAAGAAAGGAATTTGTTTGTCTGAAACCACTGCTCCACGAGCAAGGTGACTCTGGAGAGGTTACAGATGCCAGCCCATCACCAGGTCACACTGCGGTTCTTACACGTGTCAGCACTCCGGCTGGGGGGCAGCGAGACCCCCTCACACCCGTGGGGCAGGGCAGGACTCCCAGCAGCCCCCCTTACCTTCTGAAGTCTCCTTGAATTTGTCACTGCTCTTCTTTTTCCTCCACTTCCACGGCTTGAAGATCTTGCCAAAGCTGGAGAACTTGCTTTTCCTTTTTGTGGGAGGTGTGGTGTCCCCCGACTCCAAAACATCTACCCCCATGCCGGCATCAGTGGGGGGGTGATCCACGTCCTCGGCTGCACAGGAGAGAGGAGAGACGTTACCTTGTGCTGTGGGTCCCACCTGCCACCTCCCACCAGCCTGCCCCTCACACAGGGGGGAACGGCCACACGTGCTCATGCAGGGCAGCCAGGCTCATGCCTGCAGCAGCCAGCGCCTCATGTCAGCCTGGGGAGACAGGAGTGGGGTTCCCAACGTTAACAGAAAGAGGATTTCCAATGAAACAAGGGTTAGTTTGAACCTGCAGCATCACAGCTTCACCCAAGGAGCACAAATCGCCTTGCTGCAGTTTCACCTTCAGCTGGAAGCAGCTGGTGCTCGACACAAGAACCACAGGAACACAGACACAGGCGGCAGAGCCGGCGCTCAGCACTGCCGACCCACCCTGGAGGTACCAGCCCTGTCACCACGGCTCTATGTGCAACAGCTTGGCCTCTCTGATTTTTCCCTCTATAAATAAGGCTGGCAAAGCCAGCCAAGAGCAACAACTACACAGGAAAGCAACACAATACAGGCCTGCGCTCCACCTACTGTGCTCCGAGTCTCCGGAGAGCAACACAAGGAGGACAGGGAGGTGGGAAGGGATGCACGAACCCCCCAGCATGCTGCAGCCAGAAAAACCCCCAGAAAGAAACAACTTGCAAAGCAGAACCAGAGCACGAAATGCTCAGCTGGTGACTCAGTTCTGGCTTGCCTGGTGTTGCTGCTTTTTGGGTATTTGATGAAACATAAGGGAACACTTACAATCAGAGAACCGAGCAGGGCTCGCACAAAACCTCATCCCAGTGCACATGAGGTAAGTGGAGCCAGCTGGAGGCTGCTGCCCCCTCCTGATTCACAGACCCAGAACCCCTCAGCTTTGGCACAGCCAGACAGGAGCCCCTGAGCTGCACTGCAGAACTGCACACAGCACTGCCAACAGAGCCCTGAGACCCCCACAGCCCCCAGGGTGACACTGCCAACAGAGCCCCGAGACCCCCACAGCCCCCAGGGTGACACTGCCAGCAGAGCCCTGAGACCCCCACAGTGACACTGCCAACGGAGCCCTGAGACCCCCACAGTGACACTGCCAACAGAGCCCTGAGACCCCCACAGCCCCCAGGGTGACACTGCCAGCAGAGCCCTGAGACCCCCACAGTGACACTGCCAACGGAGCCCTGAGACCCCCGCTGCCCCCAGGCAGCACACAGCGCTGCGGGCCGGGGCCACATTACATGCTGCACTCATGAGTTCTTGTTTCTGAGGCTCCAAGCCCAGCGTTCTGGAGGTTGCAGGCCTTCTGGGACCACCAGAGACCTTCCAGCCACCTTCAGACAAGCCTGTATAATGTGCCTGGAAAAGACAATACCCCGCAGGCCACGCAGAGAGTTCAGCCAAGAATCCCATCTCCTGAGGGCAAGAGATTGGGAGAGGAATTTTAGGGGAAAGCCCATTTTGTACAGGACAAAGAACTCAAAAGGTGTCTGCTGTATCCTGCAGCTACCCTAAAATGCACGAGCCTTCCAGCTTCGCTCTTGTGAGACTCCAGATATTTTCTGTTTGGCTGATTGTTATTTTATCAGCCCTCTACAAGGCCACTCACAGCCCCAGTGCAAACCTGAGTTTGCTGGGCAGGCAAGAGCACTTGCCAGGCACAAGCTGTGGGCTGAGCCTGGATCCCCAGCGCCACACAAAGGCATCTCCCTCACCTTCCCAAGCAGCTGGAGCAGCACTGGAGGCAGCTGTACCAAGCTCACTCCATACACATTACATCCCTTCCCGGAGCTGCCCTGTGGAATGTCTCCTGTGCACTGCCTGCCCCCCAAGGGGTCGAGTGCTGCGCTCAGCAGAACAGGTTATTAAAAGAAAACTCAACCATCAGCTCCTCAGATTAAGGGAGACCTGAGCGAGCTGCCATGACTCCATGTGCAATTAGAGGGGGAATGACAAGCATTCCCAGCCACAGCCACCTCCGAGGTGGCTACGGAGGAGCAGGGGGTGTGAAAGGCTGAGCTGAAGCTGCAGGAGACACAGGATGTCCCACACTTGGAGCAGCTGGAAGCTGGGTCAGTGGGGAAAAGCCCATGTGTGAGTTTTACTCCAGGCAGAACAAACTCTTTCAGCAGCTTCTGCTGTCCAGGTCTGGCTGTCAAAGCAAATAACACCTCGGGGTGGAGCTTCCCGGACTGTTAATTGCAATCACAGACTGTTAATTGCAATCACACAGGTTGACACAAAAGCCAAGTTCCACCACGACCTTCAGCATCCATGTGGAGTAACTCAGGTCTTGCTCCTCTGCGGCGCTGCTCCCATCAGCTCCTAGGCTTGTGCCGTGCATCAGGGCTCCTCCAGCAGGGAAACCCCATTTTCCCTGTCTCCTGAAGGTGATTCCTGTCCCCAGTATGCGATACAAACTGGGATTCACTCTGCAGCACAGGCTGCTCGGGCGCAGAGCTGCACTGCCCTTCCACAGTACTCTTCCTTTTCCCATCCACAATTACCACGGGGACATAGACATTTAAAAGAGCCTGTTGTGATGCAATTACGAGTTACACTGACTGCTAATTACCGGGTGGATCAGCAGCTGTAGGTGTGCTTTACTGATCTGTATTTTAGGTAACCCCATTGTTCGGTGACTGTTCACATGGACAGTGCTCACACCCCCTCAGAAAGGGACCTTCCCTTCCCTGCACAGCTCCTTTCCAGCTCCCTTTCCAGGGAGGATGCAGAGGACTCTTCTTGCCCCAGCTGTCATCTCCTGGGCAAGGTGGCTTCTCCTCTCCTCCTCTTACTCTGTTCTACCAGGTGCAGGAGGGTCCTGAAGCTGCTTTGCACAGCGAAGGCAGAAACCCCTCCTCATCCCAGCTGTGTGCTGGGGAGCTGCTGAGGAACCACAATGCAGTGGGAAAGACATGGGCCCCCCCAAAAGAAGGAGGAGCTGGACTTTTAGTGAAGGGTGAGAAGTGCCAGGGAGTTGATGCCTTCGCCCAGCACCACGGCTGCTTACCTGCCTGGCCAGCCTGTGTCCAAAGGACCAGCCTCCCCCCCTTCACTGCCACTCCAGGCTGGAAATGCCATTTAGATTTATGAAAAAGGCTAAATGGGGGCATTCAGGTGAACCCAGGGGAGTCCTCATTGGAAGGTCAAGAGCTCTCCAACAAGCAGGTCCCTACTGTGCCCCATACCAAAGTTCCCCCTCCAGGAAATTGGGAGAAGCCCTGAGAGCCCACCCAGACACCAGCACACCCTGCCCAGCATCCTGCCCGTGACACAGCCCTGGCTGAGCAGCATCTCCAGAACAAAACACCCACTGCAAGTTCTGACCATCACCCCAGGGGAACGCGGGTCCTGGAGTGGAGCCCTCGACCTGTTGCCCCAGCCAGAGCCCAGGACCCCGCAGGTCTGGGGAGGGAGCAGTGCCCTGCCTGCCACCCCCCAGCTTCCCCAGAGAGCCCACTGCCAGGTCAGATCTCCTCTCCCAAACACTTCACGTGGCCTGATCCTGTTCCATCCAAACAAGCAGGTGAATTTGGGCTGTTTAAGCAGCAGATCTGTGTGAACCCAAAATGTTTAGACTGAAATAGTCTTGGGAAGCGTCACAGAGTTGGCACAGCCCAGAGACACAAGGCAGCAGAGAGCTCCAGCAGTGCCAAGCAGCTCGGGATGCGACTCTCCATCAGTACACCCGGCCAGCTGGTCCCCAAACCCCCCACAGCCTGTGAGGTACATTCACACCCAGCTCTTGCTGCAGGGAACAGAAAGCTTCTCTCCTGCTGCAGCCTGCGCGAGGTGTCACGGCTGCGCTGAGCACTGCTGGTGCTCAGCTGCTGCTGTCGTGGGTTTTCCAGAGAAAACAAACCATTTTGGTTGCAAGAAGCTGGAGATGCACTATTGATCTCCAAGCTCATCACACAGTGAGTGGTGCTGCACGTGTCATCTGGTGCCACAGCTTCCATCAGGCTCAGCACAGCCCTTCCTGTGGGAGATGATAAAGCTGGGTACCTACAGCCCCCGGGTACCCACAGCCCCCGGGTACCCACATCCCCCAGGTACCAGGTGAACACAGAAAAAGCCTTTCCTTGGTTAAGGACCATCTCTCAGGGCAGACACCTGTGATGGTGCTTGAGACAGCGGCACCTCTGACCTACACTGTGAAATAAATCATTGAGCCCACGGTGCATCCAGTGCAGTCACTGCAGAAAGAGTTCTGGTGAGTTCTTACAGAACTTTAACCCAGGCCACTCCCCATGGAAAGCCACCACGGCCATGGAGATGTTCAGTTGGGTTTTAACTGCCACACACAAGGGAAAAAAAGCCCAACACTTCAAGACCCAAGTCAGAGACCATGACAAAGCAAGACCGAGGGTTGCAAAGAAATCCAAGAGCTGCAGCCCAGATGCTGACATGTCACATCGTATCGCTCTGTGCCTGGGAGGGAAACTGCTCATCTCCTGGGCTCAGGAAGAAAACAGTACAACGCTGTAAGGGTGAAGGCTCAGTGACCCCCAAGACAGAACTGCTGACTGGGATTGTTAGGAAAAGACTGAGAACATGCTGCTTTTCCCCCTGAAATCTCTCTCCAGGCATCCAAGAGTTGGCTGAGCAGACTTGAGCTCCAAGAGATGATGCATCTCGCCATGCCTGCACTACAACAGGCTCCTTACCCCCGTCCTTTCCAAAGACATGAAGATCTGTTAAATTCTATGTTCACTAGGAGACATCCTTGCAAAGGAAACAAGAAACCATCAATGTTGTAACAGGACTTGCATACTGTGCAGATCAACAGCTTGAGCCAGATTCTCTCCATCTGCAAGCCAGAGCTCACCCAGAACCTGATCCACCTCTTATCGCAGCAGTTACCGCAGGATTTCCACAAATCCCAGGAGTTTCAGTTCACAAGGAGCTCACTGGGTGTTTCTGTCTCTCAGTCACAGCCCCAAGGCTCACAGCCAGACAGAACCTCAGCACCCAGACCCCGCTCCAGCAGCAGCAGTGTGAACACTCAGCTGAGAGCTACAAGCACTCAGACCAGTGAGGTGCTTCCACGCCACGCAGCAGCTTGGGCTCCATCACCTCCACCCCTACACAGGCACCTGGAGCTCCTGTCACACGAGCCCAGAAGGTGCATCAGGACCTTGTGCTGAGAACAGAGTCACTCATTACACACCAGCTATCACCGTGCCTCCAGAACTGTGTTTCGTGGTACAGCTGGGACAGGGGGCTGCCAGCAGCGTGGAGCCCAGGCAGGTCCTCACAGACCCTCCCCGTTGCCAAACCAGCACTGGGGCACGGGCTGGAGAGCAATTCTGCTTCCTCAGCTCTGGATGAGCAGCTGAGAATCCCAGAAACTTCCCAAGCCAAAAGCCACAGCTCAAAGAGCAAACAGAGACTCTTGGGAGGGAGATGTTGTTAAGGTTAGAGTAGCCAAACAGCACTTCAGGTGAGTGGTTGTAGCTTCCTGTAACTTCACTTTCCCAGAGGGTCCAGGGAAGATGCAGATCCTGACTTAGAGCAGTAAATTCAGCCTCCAACAGCCCAGCCCTGAGCTCCCTTGTACCTTTCTAATCCCCATACTCTTCACGAGAGCATTTCCCCACTAACATTAACACAAGGACCATCTCTTTGGGGTCACACTTTATCCAGCAGCAACTCTGCAAACTGTGCAGTTAAAAACCCCTTCAGCTGGCAAATGAGGATGTGCAGGAACAGCAGGGACACTGACCTCCTGCCTCCATCCCTGCACCCAGAGCCCACTCCCCAAAAACTGCTGGGTGCTGGAGAAGCCAAAGAGCCCAGGACTGAGCAGGTCACCTTCTAGCAGCACCCACGGAGAAGATGCTGTTAATCTCCATCAGCAGGAGGAAGACGACTGGAGTTTCACTTCTCCTTTCCGCTCACTCAATATCACTTATTTTTAGCTGCTCTTGAACAAGACTGGAGTGAACTGGGGGTGGGGATGAGAATCACTGGCTTAACCTGAGCCCCCCAAATACTCACAGGTTCAAAGACATGAAAGTGAAAAAGAATGAAGTGATCTGTACCCCAGGGAGGTCCCCACGTGCCCAGGTCAAGTGGTCCCCTAGAGATCAGGTAGTTTCACCTTCCAGAGGAGAGGGAGAGCTGACAGCGAGTGGCTGTGAGATAAGAGGGAACGGGCGATGCAGAGGCTCCTCTTAGAGGCAGCACATGACAGTCCCGGCGCTGGGAACAGCACCCAAGACAGGGACTGGAAAGAACACCGACCTACAGAGGAGCCGTGCTCCCTCCTTCCAGGGCTTAAAGCAGGGCTGTGCTCACTACAGCAGCCTGCCAGCCACCCAGGCACCTCAGAGAGAACAAACGGGCAGGAAGAGGATGGCCAGGAGCCCCTTCTCCCCCCAGAACTGCTACTGCTGCCCCAGAAAGCTGGGGCATCCCAGGAGGATTCTGGGCAGATCATCGGGGCTGGATCCCACCCCATCCGGGTGGGTTTTCCCGCTGTCCCAGCCCTTCCCAAAGGTACCATCCCTGAACCTGCCATCCTGAACCTGCCACCCCTAAAAACTGCAGCTCAGAGCCAGTCCAAGGCTCAGCGACTGCGTGTGACAGGAGGAAGAGACAGGAAGGAAACAGAGTTCTTTCCCTGGTCCCTTCCCAGCTCCCGAGCCGGGCACAGGTTACACAAGCCCTGCGTTCCACTCCTCCCAACTCCTCCGTTTCACCTGCAGTCCTGCCCTGCCGCAGCCCCAAGTTTCCTCCTTCTCCCTTACCCTCCATTACTCACCAGAAGCAGCTGGATTTACCGGTCTGGAGAAGTGCGGCTGCCCCATTGGATTCTTTTCTAAGCAGCTCCCGGGGAGGAGGCGGGAGGGGGAGACAGAGAGGGGGAAAAAAAAGAAGTCTACCCTGAGAAAACACTTCAGTCCTTTAAAATGGTAAATCCAGGCTTGGGGCTGGGAAGGAGCCTGATGAGCGAGGCGGCCACAAGCTCTCAGGCAGCGGCTCGGGCGTCCCAGGGTCCAGCACCGCTCCCGTCCTGCCCGGACCCCATGGCCGGGCACTTGATTCTCATAAATAGGCGTCCGTGCCAGCTCCCTTCACGCAGGAATGCCTGTCATTCCAGAGCCGAGCTGGCTAGGGCTGAAGCTCAGGAAGGGGAGGAGACAGCCAGCCACGCTCCAGCCACTTAGCTGCATAATCCAAATCATCAACACCCCTCGCGCCTTCCCCGCACCAGTTCAGAGCAGAGAGAAGCCCAGAGCCAGGACACAACCCGGGTGTTCTGCTCAGGAAGAGCCCGGAGAAACCACCTACAACCAACAGGCGGAGGGGTTTCACCTTCCAAAGGGGATGGAGGAGGGAACGGTGGAACCAAGGCTGTGGGGAATGAGAACGAGCGGCACTGGCTGCTGAGGAGCCGGAGAGAAGAGGGATTTCAGAGCCTGATACACATCCAGCCAGGCCTGTAATAAACACACAATTCCAAGGCAGTTCCCCTCTGCACACCAGGAAGCAGGTTGGAGCAGGGAAATTTAAATTTACCAAAGAAAGGAGGAGCTTGTTGTTTATTCCTGTGTCACATTTTGGCAGTTAAGGCAGCAAATATCCCCCTCAACCTCTGCATCGCAGTAACAAAGATCTCCAGAGTTTCTAGCTGTCCAGTTGGATTCTTTAATCTCTCATCAGAATTTGCACCAGGACATGGTAGGTCCCCTGAGCATTCCCAGCCCCTGAGCAGCACACTGCAGAGGAGCAGAGAAGCCTTCAACCATCCTGCAGCTTGATCCTAACTCGGGGAGGGGGAGGAGAAGCAGTTCTCATACAAGATACAGACATGTGCCACAGCATCCCACCAGGACTACCCAGGAACTGACACGTCCAGGTCTGTTCTCTCCACAGAGGAAGAGCTGGAGAAAGAGGCAGTTTCAAACACACCACAACCTGCTGCAGCCCTCGAGGTCGCTGCCCTCAGCATCCCAGCAGCTGCGGTACTCCAGTATCACCCAGTGTTACTGGGGCAGCTGGGGAGGGTTCAGGAGGTGCTCCCTGCTGCAGCTGTCCCAGCAGTACCACCCTGCTGTTCCAGGAAAGCACGAACTCAAAGATGGTCCGTTCAGACCAGTGCAGCCAGGAACAGTCTGTGCTGCACGGGGGTCGGAACAGGCACCCGACACCAACACCCATCCCCAGCTGCCAGTCGCGGTGGGAGGCAGCTCTGCAGCCAACACACCCCAGGAACGGGAAGGGGCAGTTTTCACACCCAATAAAATTCCACCTAAGCCACAAACACACCTGGAAGACGTCGATGCTTTTGGTTCCTCCACTAAAATACAGCCCATGCCATCCAACACCTCACAGACTCACTCCTCCCACCCGAAGCTGCGAAGATGGGAGGCAGCAGGACACCTCTGCACCTTTTCTCCACCTACACCAGCACCCTGCTGGTCTGTGAGCTCTGTGGGCTGAGCAGATGACCCCTGTGCAGGAGCAGGCAGAGGAGCAAGGGCTCAGCAGACGTGTGGAGGTGGAGGAGCAAATAGCACTCTCCTCCCTCGCGCAGAGCACATGGACGTTCCTGGGAGCGTTGATCTTCTCAGCCTCCCACCATCGGGCATCTCCCTGCTCAGAAGAGGACCCAGCGTTTCTGTCTGGTCAGCCACAGAAGTACTTTTCATTTTCATTGTGGGCAATTAACACACTGAATCACAGGCGTGCTCCACCTCACTTTGAAACAAAGAAAAAAGCCATTTTAAAGCCATTTAAATATGCTGCCATCTGGCAGAGACCCACAACATTTGGAGATAGGGGCTAGAAGACTTCTCCAACTCTACAAGTCCAGCTTGGAAGGAGGTCTGGAAAAAATACCCCCGCACCAGGGAACACCACAGAACACTAAACACTGCATCAACACTGCCTGAGTGAAAGAAAGGAGGTGAAAGCCACTCTGTGTTGTATTGATGTGCAGTAAGAGTGCAGGAAGCTCTGCTGCAGAGCAGGCAGCCCACGGTAGGCAGCAGGATCACGAGCCCGGCCCGTAGCTCTGCATTAGTAAAACATGAAGCATTAGCTTAAATTTCAATGACAGAGATGTAAACTGGTGCATTTATATTCACAGCCTGGAGCAGGGAGCAGGCAGGGCCGTTACTCAGCGGGCTGCACAAAGCCAACCCTGCGATGAAGCCCCTTCGCGTGTCTGTGCTGCCCACCCGGTCTCACCAACCAGAGACCCAGACCAAGGCAGAGGCACGTGCAATGAAGCTGCTACCACAAGTGTTAATAGTTGCTTCTGAAAGCCACAACTCTCCCTTCTTTAGGGAAGGAAGAGCTAAAACCTCACCAGAAGTGGCAGAGAACAGCAGAGACCCAAACCCAAAGGACACCAACACCACTGTTTTCCAAGTGGCCTCGCTGGCCAGAAAAACCTGCCTGTCCATCCTCCCCTCTGGAAAGAGAGGTGTAAATCCTGCACCAGCAGATACAAACACTCCTGTGTCTGTCCAGCCCCAGGACAGAGCAGTTGTGCTTACTCTTAAGTAACTCTTTGTATCCCAAGAGCTTTGTTTCACAGCTGGGGAAAAGCCTGGGACAGAGCAACCCAGGACAAAGCACCCGGCCAAGCTCCCTGCCAACAAGAGCCCATCTAGTGAGGCTGCTTCAGCCCTACCAACAGCAGAGAGGAGATGAAGCCTCATCTGGCATCCAGTGGCACACCCAGGGTGAAGGAAAGTCCCATTTCCAGTGAGGACAAGTGACAAGTGTCCAGAATTCCCATCGTCACCCAGAAGGGCCATCGCACACAGCAGCAACCAGAAGAAACCAGAGCAAAGCCTTTGCTCCTCGGGGACAGGTGACCCAGTGAAGTGGGAAGGTTACAGGGTTCCAGGGGAGTCACACAGCTAAACCAAACCAGAGGAAGGGCTGTGGGCTGTAAGCACCCCCAAAGTGGGGTGCATCGCTGTCCTCTGGGGTTTCATTTCCCCTCTGCCCATCAAACACCCGACACTCACACATTAATAGTCTGTTAACAGGCATTGGGAAAGGAGCTCTTCTGGATTGTTTCACTTTGAAACCGAATGAAACCCATAATGAGCACAAATATTAGCTCCTCCAATAAAGACACTGCTGTTCACGTTCCAGTTCACACCAGCATGAAACACCACATTCATCCAGAGTGACTCAAGACATTTATGTCCCATGATTCAGCCACCGGCTCATTAAGGACTCTTGCATTATTACCCCATCCAGGCAGACTGGGCCATCTATTTAAAACCAGTGATACTGGGCGTTTTCCTCTAAGAGCCCATCAGCAAGAGTCAGCCGTGGCTATGGGGCGTTTAAGGCTCTGGAGATGCACCCACCTGAAATACAGACCCCTGATACCATTTTACTGGGAGGACTGGTGGGGAGAAGACAGCAGCAGCACCACAGGTCCGGATGTGTTCCACCACAGATCTGTTTGCCAGCAGCCTGGGCAGAACAGGAGTATGAAAAACCATGTGATGTATGGTGACAGCTCTGGCTACCTACAGACCCCTGTGACTGGGGTGCGCTCTGACATGAAGCCAGTGGCAGAGTTATTGAGGAGGAGAGCAGGGTGGGGGGAAGCCAGGCAGGCTGAAAGGTCACAAGCCAACACAACGTGACGCTCTTCCTTTCTCCTCACATGGTGCTGGAGTCAGCCCGGTACCGGTGTGGAAATGGAAACTGGTTTATTTAGAAGGCAGCTGGCACCCATTGTTCAGGGTCTGTGCTCTGAGGAAAGGGCGCTGGGTCGGATGGGACAGAAGAGTGAGGTAACTGCTCCTACACCACATGATTTCCTCCGTGCTTCCTGTGACATTTCCAAGAGGGAAACTCCTATTTCCCAGAGCATTCCAGTCCCCTTGGCCCCACCAATTAGTCAGCACGGCCATAGCTGCTCCATCTCCAAGCACAGGGCAGCGCATCAGGGGCTGTCCTGGTGCCAGCACATACGTGTGGCGGTGGGGAAGGTGAGCGACCCATGTCCCACAGCAGCCCAGATGTTGGCTGGGATGGAGCACAGCTGGAGGAGGAACACTGCCCCAGGCTTGGCAGCAGCCTCTGCCCACAGGCTGACCGACAGCACGTCCAGCCTTCAGAAGGGAAAATAAAGCTGAGGCTCCTGGGAAGCCCTGTGATCCCAGCGGGTGGCTGGAACACAAGGGCTGGGCTAAAGGAAATTGGGTAGCAGGGCCAGAACACCCCCCCAGCCTTGTTTCCCAGCAGCTGACCTGCAGCTTTTGATGGGAGCCCATTTTAGCCAGTACTGGAAACGCATCCTCCCCACTGCCTCCTCACCAACTGCTCTAATTACAACACATGCTAAAGATTTTCTTGTTTGCTAGCGAGGGAATAGTGTAATCCTGACAGAATTAAGGATTCAGTCACCTCCTGGCTCACTGCATCACGATGGTGATTCATGGCTTTGCCATCTTGAGGCAAGGGAACCTCCAAAGCTGACAAACTACTTTTTGGAGTACCTTGAAGCAACATGAAAAGCAGCACTGGTCAGGAGCCAAAGGAAGCAGAGATACAGAACACATTCCAGCAAAGCATCAGGCATCAGCAAAGCATCAGCATATTCCCAGCAGTGAGGCACTGGGAGGCAGGATGCCCATCTGCCACTTCCAGCTATGTTATCAGGAATGCATTAAGCAAAAACACAGAGAAAATTACATTAATTATTCCATTGTTTGGGGGAGAAGCAGGCATGGCAGTTAGCTCAGCTCTTGTTTAACCCTCTCCCGCAGCGAGAGCTAAGACACTCAGAGAACCACCCACGAGCTGACATCACCTGAAGCTTCCCACTGCAACACCCTGGAGCTGAGCCAGGACAGAGCTTCAGCACAGACCCAAAACACAGCCCTGTCCTCCAAAGCACTGCCCAGCACACGTGCTGCTGGGGCTGGCACACACAGTGCTCCTCCTAAGCGAGTGGCAGCAGTACACACCGTCTGGACAGCCCCATCCTCCACAGTGACCCCCTCCCTGGCCAAACCTGACCCCCTCCCTGGCCAAACCTGACCCCCTCCCAAGGCTTTCCAGTCTTATACAGGCGTTAGGCAGAACATCCGAGTCCTTGGGAAAGGAGGTGACTCCATGATGCCACCTATAAAACCAACAGGACAAACTCAAGCACCACACTGGGACGGCAAAGGAACAGCAGGAGCAGCAGGAAACATGGAACCTCTAAAGATTAACTGGAAACTCACCCTCAGAGGCAGCGTGACACTGAACTCTGTGAGCCAGTCTGCAGCGCAGAGGTCGAGGTGCCCAGGCTGGGCTCAGCATCCCTGTTCTGATTCATTACAAGACTCTCAGTCCCAAATCTCTTCCTACCTTTAATCCTTCAAGATGACAAACTAGACCTTGAGCCAAGAGCCTCTCTGCCCACACACTGGCTGAACAGGCAGGCAGCAAGATTTCTCTGTAAAACCCCCTTGTTTCCACTTCTTAACACTTCCCAAAACTCTCCGTGTCCCAAGACAAAACTGCCCAGCGAAGCATTTTAGTGTTTCCCCTGCCCCCCCGAGGGGCTCACAGCAGGTACCCCACAGCAGGTACACCGTTCCAACAGTGGAATTACCCTCCAACACCTACAGCTCCCCAGTCTGAAGTGACATTTCCCCACAGAGCAGCCAGTGTCAGGGCACCCGACTGCCCTTTGCTCGCCTGGCTCTGTGAGGGACTCTCATAAAAGCGCCTTGGTTCAGCTTTTGGGGAACACCCAACCCCCCCACCCTCCCCAGCACCTGCTCAGCTTTAATTATTGACCAGGCTAGCAGCTCCTTATTAAAATGCAAGGCAAGTTTGGCACACCATCTCAGCTTCTGATCATCTCAAGCAGATCCATTTGGGAGAGAAATCCAAACTCCCCGCCAGGGCTCAGAAATGATAAGAAACCACACACAGATTTGACTTAAAGCACAGAAATTCAGCAAGAAAAAAATGCCTTTTGCACCCACACAACTCAAAACTCCCCTAAAAATTTGAAATTTTAAACCACAGCTTCAGATTCACACACAAAACATCTGGCTGGAAAGCTTCCTCCCAAGCACACTGTGATTTACAAGCCAGGGTGAATCCAGCAGGTAATTACAGGTTTGACCTCCTTCCATTGCACAAATATGCCTTTTGAAACAATGTGGATAAATATTTGCCCAATACAAGACAACAACTCCAAGAGGAACCATTCCAGTTTATCAACTCTGTGATTCATGTTGTTACAAGCTTTATTCTCTATTTAAAGAACGAGATAAGGCTTAGGAAGTTCATCCAGCCATCTACCTTCAATTGATCCAGCATGGACCACCCTCCACAGCGGCACATCCAGACCACGGGTCACACCCAGGCAAGAGCCACCAGAGAGCGAGTGAACCTCAACCTCAACTCTCCAAATATTTACCATTGCTCAAGCCCCGAGGTGTCTCCAGGCACCGCTGAGGATCGAAACACGCTGAGTAGGAGATTGCTGCTGGTGGGATGGGAGCAGCGCCGGGCTGCGCGCTGTGAATCATCCCTCTCCTTTACCCCCTTTTGAACTGGCTCACCCAGGTGAGAATTAGGGTGGCCCAAAGCTGGGAGCACAAGGTGAGCTTTGGGTCTAAACCCTCGTCGGCTCCTCCTGAAATCCCAGCCCCTGATGCTCTGTTTTCTGACAGCACCAGGAGCTCTGCTGAACACAGGCTGGTGGCAGGTACCAGCCCAGGACAGGGCACCAGCCCAGGACAAGGCACAAAGAGCAGATGTGATGACTGCAAGTGAGTGGCTTTGGTCCCAATTCACACAGAGATTGGGCACTGGCTCACACAGGGCGCAGGGACAAGGCTGTGGCAATTGTTCCCCCTGACAAGGCCATTCCATATAATTAAAGGAAATGTCAAGAGATGAGATAACACCAGCAGCTCAGGAGGTAAAGCTAATCACAGCCTTAAGAAGCTGTTTCTCCCACAGTTGATCCCCTTTTTGCAGGAACACACTCCCAGAATACTCAATTCACCTAATTTCACCTCATTTTCTTGCTCCTGCCTTCACAGAGCACCAGCAGTGACCTTGGTTAGGAACAAGTAGCACCATAACAAAACAGCGGCCAAAATCCCCTCCTGAGACTCCCAGATCATGCTGCCCCCTGCTCCCACCCAGCACGGGTGCTTGCAGGGCTGCAGGCAGCATTTGGGCACTGCTGGAGGAAACAGCCAACCTGGAGCAGGGTTGTTTGGGCCAGGAAGAGGTTTGATGGTCGCCCAGCACGACCACTGTGGACCATCAGGACTGGCTAGGAGGCAACCAGCTGACATGCCACGACTCCAAGCTGCTCAAGTATTTACTCGTCTTCTCAGAGGAAGTTTGCAGCAGGAGACACAGCACAGGACTGCTTCAGGTACCCAAGCTAAGGAGCTGACAGCCAGCCCAGGCAGGCTGATGGAGCTGTGGCTTTACCCTCACTGCAGTGCAGACAACCCCAAGCCAGTGGGCCAGAGCGAGCAGCGTGATTCACCTCACCCCAGCCACACACCTCCCTTCAACATCTGGAGATAGGGGTTGGGATCAAAGAATCACAGGGCAGAGATTAGGCAGGGACGCAGCTCTGCGCTACACCCCGTGGCTCCACGAGGTTACAACAGGCTTCCCAGGGCTCGGAGCTGCTGATGGGGGAGAAAGATCTTGCAGACAAGTATCAGTAGAGAGTCCCTGCCACAGCATCCACCAAAGAGTTCCCACCTCACGACCCACAGTGTGCACAGAGCAGCTCTGAAGCTCGAGTTCAGGGGTTTTCAGCTTGCAGGAAGAACGAGTCAGAGTTGTTTGTATGGGGTTCAAAGAGAAGCCACTGAGAGAAGGCAGCTCGTCTGAGGTCACTGCACAGGGGCCTGTGCCTCCTGTCAGACACTGTTCAAAGGGGCACCAGCAGAAAGCTGGGTTCCCATCCGAAGCTCGCAGGAGGCACTAGCTCTGTTCCCATATGAATGCCATCCCAGCGCTTCCCTCGACATCCCTGAAATTACAGGGTACAAGGAAGCCATCTAAATGCATCACCTTACCAACAGCAGGGCCAGCCAGCTCCCCAGGCACTTCACCTGAAACTCCAGCTGGTCCAAAAGTCCCAGGGCAGCCCCTTGGCTACACAACTCCATCACCTCCCTGCTGTCTTTTGGAGTCACTGGCAAGGCTGCAGCCCATTTCTGCTGTACAGGAGCTCTGCAGAGCTTCCAAAGCAGCTCTCACCTTCGTTAAGAGTAGGAAAACAAACCTAAAAACTCCCCCCCAGAAAATCTGCAGTTCTTCATGAGATTGGGGTCAGCCTTAGAAATAGGAACACAGCTTGGAAGGTACAAGCTGACTGACCCTCCAGTGGGACTACCCCGTGTTCATGGAAATTCCTGGTTTGGCACAGACATATCTGCTCACTGAGTGGGTGTTGTAGCAATCACTCCTTTATCCTAGCGACACGAAGAGAGAGGGGGCTATTTTATTGCTAATTTCCCTCTAACTTGAGGGAAACCTGTTTTCCCTGGCTGTGAAACTGAAGCTCTAATTCTCAGCAGGGTGCAGGTCCTCACCTCTCGCAGGATGCACAGCAGCCCGATTCTGGTCCATAACCACAGAACCCCAAGTCCCCCCTGCAGCCAAGGACACAGCTTGTCCCAGCACCAGCAGCACCACGTTCCAGCCCACAACAAATCCCACATCAACATCAGGCCATGAAAATCCAGAGGCCCAACAGGAAAGCAATCCCACCCACAGTGAGCATCGCCAGCAGCTCAACACGCACTGTGGCTTTTCCCTCAGCTCCCTGTGTGATGCTTCTGGCTCTCCTGACATCCAATTTATCAGGCTGCTCAAACCCAACTCAGGACAACCCTTTAAAACCCCTGTGGGTTACTGTTGTTCCCAACAATTGCTACAAGGCCATCGTGGATGCAAAGTTACACTTTCAACCCAAAACTGATCACCCTTTGCACACACCATGGCTTGGGAATTGGCTTGTGCACAGGCACTCACTGAACTGCAGACTCCTGATGCTGGGGAGGCATGGCAAAGGCACAGCTCCTTTTATATTCGTCCTTGTCCCTCAGTTCTTTTCCTAAGCGTTTATTTTGGGGATGGGCTCAGGGGATCTTTGCCATAGAGGAGTAAATGGCTTCATAAGGCAACAGGGTGACCGTTATCAAACTCATTTTTGCAAGAAATAGTAAGGAAAACGGTGCCCCAGGCACCACTTCCCCAAATTCACTCCAGAGCTGTGATCAATACTGAGCAGGAGAACAGGAGCGAGCCCTGGACAGAGAGGGAGTGTCAGGGGTGCCGGGCTGACTCGAATAATCCCATTATGGAGTTATCCAGAGCAGGCAGTTTGCTCAATATTTGCGAGATAACAGGATTAACTCCATGTTCAACATCATTTCAGCCCAATAATTGCAGAATCACTCCTCGGGCCCTCATGTCATTGATTCAACAGGGGATTCCCACGCACGCCCCTCCAGCCCCGTTCATTAGCGTCAGCATCTTAAGTTAATTACTCTGAGATATGTTATTTTTCCCTTTCCTCCCCAAAGCAAAACGTAACTTAACCCCTGCAAGAGGCAAGGCCCGAGCAGAACCAACTCCCGCCCTCCCTCCAGGAAGGGACCGTGTTTACGTCCCTCAGCACCACCAACCCCTCCGTGATTTAAGGTTGGGATCAAAGGGCCGGGGAAGGGGAGCAGCTTTGCCAACATCCTGGTTGGATTTCAACAGAAATCCTGGCAGAGGCCGGTCACAGCCCCTCAGCGACCGCGGGTCAGGCTCAGACATCACCTCTCGGCCCTCCGGAGCTGGGGAGAGGCTGTTACCCCACATCTCAGGCAGCGCTGCCAGGTGGTGATGCCCCAGCGAGGGTCCCCATGAGCCTTGGGGATGTGTTTTCCTCACAGGGCCATGGAAGAAGGGGTCCCTTTGGAAGAGGGGGGGGTGATGATGGGAAAACAACCAGCACAGAGAGCTGGGGAGAGCCGCAGGAACCGGGGCGGGTACAGCAGGTTATTGAACTCCACCTTCCAAAGGGGGGCAGGAAGATTCTGAGCCGTGAGGCCGAGGGCCGCAGCCCGGCTGCGCCTCGGTGGGCTGGGGGGCGAAGGGGTGCGGGTGTCCCCCGAAATGCGTGGGGGGGACGGACCCCGGGGCGGTGACAGAGCCGCGGGCCTGGCGGGCAGGGGAAGGGCCCCGACCCGCCCGACCCGCTCGCCGGGGCCGCCCCCTGGTGGCCGCAACCGGCGCGTCCCCGCTGTGTGTCCCCCGCACCCAGCCCCGCCGGGACCCCCCCCCCCCCCCCCCACCGATCCCGCCCCACGCCCCGACCCCGCAGCGGCGATACGGGCCGTGCCCCGCCGGCAGACGGGCCCCACAGCCCCGGGAGGCACCGCAGCCCCGAACGCGCACAGCCCAGCACCATGAGGCCGCCCGAGGGGAGCTCAGGAGCCCCTGAACGGTGGTGGGGTCGCCCTGCAGAGGAATAAAAGCCCATCAGGGCCCAGCCTGTACCTTACGGCCCTTCGGAAACCTTAAAGCCGGTGCCACAAAGCCAGGCAGAACAGGGGCTGGGCCAGGGAGCGACTCTGTTCCCAACCCAGCCGGCCTGATGCTCATCCCGTCACAGCCAGACCCGTCCAGCCCGCAAAGATCCACACGGGATCCCGGCTTCGTGTGGCACTCAGGGCTTTAGGAGACAAAAGGCACCTTCAGGAGCCAGAGCCGGGCTCCTTTCCACGACAAACACCCAGATAAAGCGGTGACGTCAGCGGTGACAACAGCCACTGTTAGCAACAGCCACTGTTAGCAACAGGCCGCAGCAGCGGCACCGGCCCCCAGCCCAGCGGGGCCCTGGCTTTGTTCGGGCCGCTGGCTCGCTCAGCTATTGACAGCTCACAAGGGCCAACAGCCTTAATGAGAACACTCAGGACTCTGTTTCCAGAGAGCCAGGTCTGCCATTCCACCCCGACACGTTGCTGCTGTGCGACCAAGGAAACAGTAATAACAGAGCTCCCTTCACTTGGACCGAGCCCGCTTACCTCCAGTGCCAGGCAGGCTCCTCTTCCACCCTCAACCCCAATAAAACAGCTGCTAAAACCCCTCGGGGGAGCTTCCAGGCAGCAATGTTCCCGAGAGCAAGGTGAATTTAAGGTCCAACAAGTTGAAAATGAAAACTAGAAACTCTCCAAACGTGACCCCGCTGCTCCGTGCCCTACTTACTGAGCCACAGCGACTCCACGCTCCCCGTTCCACAGTGAGTCAGCCTGAATTACCTGGAGGATTGATTACATGTCCTACAAGGTCTTATCTCTTCATACAAGGAAGAAGATCGTTCAATTCAATCGGGAAGCACTTCAGCGTTTCTCACTCAACATCAGCCCGTGCTGCTATCTTGCTCCAGCCAGCCCAGAGGCCGAAGCATCTCATTCCCAGCACGTCCCAGCTTAGGCACTAAACCACAAAACCAGCAAAATTAACCTCAGCTTTCCTCCAGGCAGAGCTATCTCAGAAACTGCACGGCCATTCGCTACGACGGCTTTAAAAGTCACTTGAAATGGGGTGCCCAGGAATTACCAGGTCAGGAAATAATCTCTGTAAAACACTTGGCTTGTAGGTCAGGAGGGAAAGGCAGCGAGAGCTCAGACACCCACTCAAATCACGAGGGGCTTGTTCAGGGTGGGGGATTACTGGGTATTTCTTAAATGCCACACCAACTACTAGATGGACAGCTGATCTGAATGGCTTGGAAATACAGCACCCGCATCCCCTTCACGGCCCCGAGCACCCTGACAGCACTCAGCACTGAGAACTAGCAAGTTCACTGCAAATTTAAGAACAAAGGGCTGTCAGGGTAATGCCCCTGAGTGTTTCACTACTTCATCAAGTGCACTCATGCTAATTGCAGCAGGTAAGGAAACGCTCTGCACCAAGATCAGCTCAGCCCTCTGGTAAATCTGGCCAAGGAACAGCAGGGTTTTGCTTTTCTTTCATGCTGGCAAATCAGAAGAGTTCACTGTGATTAAGCATTTAGTCTCAGGCCCTTTGACCAGTTATGTCACTGTACATGTAACACGCAGGATCTCAGGAAGGAATCGCAGCTCCTGTCTCTTCCCTGTTCCTTTGTCTGGAACAGGCATTACCAAGAGGCTGCACTGGCTGGTTTGTGTTCACTGATCTCCTCTGCAGCCTGGAGCTGTGTGACAGCAAAGCCCCTCGACAGCCCGAAAAGGAGGGGTGCCACCTCCAGCAGCCCAGCTGGCACAGAGAACCCCACTCAGAACACCTCCATTCCACATCAAAGTGCACATTTGGCAAGTTTCCCTAAACGCAAGCTGCATCCATAGTTAAATGCTTGTCCTGGCTGATTTCCAGTTGAAACTGGAAAGCAAAAGGGGATTCCCACCCCGTCCCAGCACTGGCAGCGAGCTGAAGAGCCCTGGCTCAGAGGCTGGTCTTCCAGCCACCTTCTTCAGCAAGAACAAAGATCCAGCAAAGCACCCTCCATCCACCTCACCCTCTACCTCCCCCCCTCTTCCTGGACCTCTCTCTTTCTGAAGGGCGCTACCCGAAGTCCCAGAGCCTCAGTCCCAGAGACCTGAAGCCTCCTTAGGTTTCTGAGGAGCAAAAGACCTCGACAGAAACAAGTATTTGCTCCTCAACCCTGACACCCTGTGGCAGTCACCATCAGTTCAGGTGAGACCTTCCCCCCACGCAGGCAGCTCCATCCCATGGTCCTCGCAGAGCCCTCGGCTCTGTCACTGGTCCCCACGATGGGAACTCACAATCTCTCCTCCATGGGCTCAAACTATCGACCTACCAGGAGAACACTGCACTTCCTAACAGCTGCTCCCTCAGCTCTCTCTGCTGACTAACACAAAAAGCTTCATCAACAGAGGAACAGCAAGAAGAAAGCCCCTTGGCAGGCACCTCTGAAGCAGAAAGCTCTTCTCCTGAGCAGGGTTTGGTTTCTCCCCACAGATGCTGCACATCTGCAGTCTCTGCTCTCTTCTGCTCACACACAGAGGAGGTGCTGAGCTTGGGGGGTCTCAGCAGACAGCAGCAGCAATGGGCTCTGGCAAGAGGGGCCCACTGATGGCTCACGCATCAGCCTGATGAACACACAGTGCTATTCCCAGTCCCAAAGCAGAAGGCTGATGGCAGCCAGTGATTAAAGCATCTCTGGGACAGGTCATGGTCACTGCACCTTTACATCACGCCCATCTCTCTTCTGAGCATTAGTCTCTTAAAAAGCAGCACCACCAGAAGCTGCTCAGATAATCCAGCCCTGGAACAGCTCGATAGGTCTTTCTGACCTCAAGCTTCCCTTCAGAGAGCAGGGCTGCTAGGAAGCTGCCAGCAAGGGATGAATACTGAAAGGGGATGCTTCTTCAGACTTGTTTTGAACCAGAAGTGATCTACAAGCCCTGTTCCCTGTGCACACCCGACAGCCCTTGGAGCATCTGGAGGTTTCGCTCTCATTTTTAGGGATAGAAATGGGAACCAGGTCGTGAGCCATGCACCCTGCCAGGAGCAAGGAGCAGGGCTGGTGGCACAAGATGCAAGTCCTCACATCTCTGGCCGTTTCCTCTACTCAAGACTAAATCTGGAGTCCAAGGCTCCAATAGCAGCAGATTCACACTGGTTTCCTTGTGGGGCCTGAAGCCCAGAAGCCAGCATAGATGCTAAAACAAGTTACCTCTTTGTTTGCACAAAGGTCAAGGACTTGAAGAGTATTTCCTATTCTTAGTAGGGAAAGAGTTGGGGAGAATGTAGCACAGCAGGAGATAGAGAGGGTGGAAGTCAAAGGGGACAAAAATCAGCCTTGAATGAAGAAATAACTGCCAGATTTGTTATCATCTGTGAAGTTACTATTTTGAGTGCTATTTGAATAAAGCAGCTTTGGGTAGGAGCCTGTGTAGGCAAAGGCAACTCCACTGATTCCCAAAACGCCTTATAGCTGTCCCACAGAGATTTTAGACCTTGTTGGGAAGCTCCTAGAAGGTTCCTACCCTGATACCCGTGAAGAAGTGTGGAGCCACGAGCAGACAACTGTCAACAGAGCACCAAAGTCCAGGAGATCCAAGGACCCAAAGGCAAACACTCCCCCTGAAGAAGGGCATCGCCATGCTCCCTCCACAGCTACTCCTGAGTGATGAGCTCAGACATCACCAGGCACGGGGCCTGCAGGGCCTGTTCCCATGTTAGTCCATCCAACGCCGCAGCAGAGGCCAAGGAACCACAGGCTGGAGCTGAGACTCTCACCCTGCCCAGCACAGAGCTCTTCAGCACTTCGCTTTTTAAGGTCTCACAGACCCACAGGCAGAGGGAATGGTTGATATAAAGACAATCCCTTGACTAGGGAAAAGGTCCAAGCTGGGCTCCTGTTGCATTAAGGCAAGAGCAGGGTCTTTGGGAGAGGGTCTGGGCAGCGACAGCGTGGGCAGGAGATGGATCAGTGGCAACAGGCTCCAAAAATAGAGCGTGATCCCTCACCCACACCACAGGAAGGATCTGAGGAGGGGAAAGGTATCCCTGTGACATTTCCCTCAACAGACCACTCGTGTAGGAGGGCCCTTGGAAAGCAGGGAAACTCAGCCCAGCAACAGGAGTATATTTAGATCTCATTTATTCCTCTCACTAAGCCCCATCCTCCCACCTGCCCCACAGCTCCACTGACAGCCTGGGGGCTTCACACCGAGCCACAGCCACCACCCCACAGCTCCTACACAGCCCTTCTCAGGCTGCCACTGCTTCCAAACTTCATCCCCAGCAGGATTCACAGCACGAGTCGGCAGCAGTGGGTCAGGCTCAGGAACCAGGCAGCTTCCTGTGACTTGAGCAGTTAAAACCTATTTTGTTTTGAGCCAAGACTGGTCACACAGGCACAGCCTGCAGTGAAGTGACTTCAGCAGTAGAGTGAAACAGCTACACCGTCTGATGCTGCCCTATCCACATCCCACACACCCAAATCACTGTGGGTAACTGACAGGCAGCTCCCAGAGACACAGTCGCTCGTGGCCACATCCCTGGGCTCGCAGGACTCTCTGTATTTCTCCTCCATACTCAGAAAACCACCCAGGCAGGCAGCTGGTTTTTAAGTTGGGTTTTTTTTTTTTACCTGTTCTAAACCAACTTCGCTGCAGCTGCCTGGAGACCATGCTTCCACCAGTCTTCAGGGATAAGCATGAATTAAAATCTGAAGACAACAGCAAATTTCATTTTTAATGAGCCAGGGCAGGCAGCCAGGGAGGGCTCCCCCCCCTCCCACCTTCCACAGGCAACGAAGCCTGACAGCTCCACAGGATTCACGCTCGGCTGCGCAGTCCCAGCAGCCATTCCAAGCACACCAGGCCCTGAGCAGGCAGTTAGAACAGGAGCTGGCCATGCAGCACTGTGGAGGCAGTTAATGCACAACCCGCTGAGGACAGCCACAAGAAGCACCGAAGCATCACTCAGCTCCTGCTCGCAGCTCCGCCTTACCTCATCTCCAGTCCCAGGGCCGGCAGCCACCCAGGAGCCCCGAGCTTAGCAGCACCTGGAGATTGAGCGTCCTTGAAAGCAAAGTCATTTTAAGGAAATACAGGACCCATGGGCCTGTCCTGCCTTTACTGTGGGGGGGGACACAGCTTGGGAGGCAGCACGTGAAGCCTCGCCGCACGCAAGGATCCAGTACGGATACTCCATCCTGACCCGTGCAGCTGGATGTGCTCGGTGGGACAGGAGAGGGGCTTTCACTAAGGGCAGCAAAACACAAACAGAACATCAGGGCTTCTGCATCCCCAGCCACCAGCGCTGCTCAGATCAGGACCCAGAGCTCTCAGCCACCTCCCCAGGCTCCAGCCCCACGGCTCGCTGACCGAGCCGAAGAGCAGGGCTCGACTGCAGGCAGAAAGGGGCAAAAGCTTCGTGGTACACACACGGCTGGCTGCTGGCATTCCTGGCAGAGGCTGAGCCCTGGTGCACAAGCAGAGGCCAGAGCGTTGCTCAAAGCCATCCCATTAATGCAAAGAGATGGAAAAGCTCACCCGCTGCTGCCTGTGCTGTGCCCTGGGGTTGAGTGGGGAGCTGTCACCTCCACAGCCAGGGGTCCAGCATCAGCTGCCAGCGCCGCCTCTGCCCATCCTCCCCCTCGGAAGGTCCTCACTTGGGATGAGTTTGCCACGAGCAAGTCATGAGGGAAAGCAATCACCACAAATTAAATGTGTGCCTCACAGGCCAACAATTAGAGGGCACAGCAGCAGCTCCTGCCTCCAGCATCACAGGCATGGCATGTTCTTACACCGGTGCGCTCGGCTCCGGCTGCTCCAGCGGGGCCACGGGGCTCCGACAGAGCCGAGCCCAGCGCTGGCTCCAGCACCCAGCCTGGGTATGTCTGTGACTCTGTCTGCGGCACCAGGCATCCCGTGCTGCTGGCACAGGCACCGATCCTCCAGCTTTAGGGGTGGCATCACCCAGCTGCACAGGAATCACCATGGAACAGTATTTCTGGTGGCAGAGGAGCCAGGTGTCAGTGGTGGCAGCACCACGGCCCACAAGACACGAGGTCAGTACATGCTCCATAGAGACTGGCTCCCAGCAAGGGCTTCCACACAGGGCTCCTCTCCCAACAGCCACCTCCCTAGAGTCTGCACAGCCATTTGAGGGAAGCAGATGGGAAAAGCATTCCAGGAGATCTCTGAGGCAAGAATTCCCCAGTTTGAGCTGCAGCCATTCCCTCCAAGCTGACAGCAGCGAGTTCCTTGCCTCAGGCACGCAGCACACAGTGCCTGAAGCTGCAGCTTTAAAGCCAAATTTTGTTTAATTAAAGAAAAAAAAAAGTCCTACACCTTCTGCAAAACAGAGCAGCCTAGAGAAATAAACAAACACACACAGAACGAGAAGTGAGGAGCTGCCATGAGCTGATCCTTCCTTATGCCTTGCCACGTGCCTTGCTCGAGCCCTTCCAGCCTGTTCAGAGAGGGGATGATGCTCCTTGTGTCCAAGAGCTCATGCAGCTGACAGACTCCCAGCTGGGAGGGTTTAGAAGAGACCTTCCAGGGGTACAACACAGCTCTGACCGGAGCCCAAGCCATCAGTGCAGCTGGTTGCAACTGATGCATCTGCCAAATTAGCTTGTTCTCTAATCACCTTCCATATTGAAACCCAAGGCACCAGGTTTACAGTAACAAGGGGTTCTGATGCTTCACCAAGGAGGAGAGCGGTGCCCAGCCCCACTCGGTGTCTCTGTGTACTCACCAGCACTCTCGTCCATCCCTCTGGCACGTCACCTCCCCCAGCGGCTCCTACAGATGGGAAACAAAATCAACACACAAGTTAGAACACCAAGTACAACCAAAACCCGGGGCTGGTTCCACTTGTCCATGGGCCCTGCTCAGCCTACACACACCCAGAGCCAAGGGAGCACAGATCCTGCCCAGGAAAGCCAGGGATGGGAGTGTGGGGCATCCTGACCCCTCTGAAGGCACCACTGCCCTCTGATCACACACACGCTGCGTTGGGAGGGAAACGAAACTGAGGTGGAGTAAGTACAAAGCATCAGATGTTTGTTCCTGGGGAAAACATTCCACGCCTGCCCCAAGGAGCCACGTGTCTGCTGTAAAGGGAACGGCTCGTGCTTACTGAGCAGAGGCAGCGCAGCACGTGCACAGGAAGCACTTGAGATGTCACACAGCATCCAGGCAGCTCTGAGCATACCAGGGGGAAAGGCAAAAAGGAGGAACTAGGGGTTCAGTAGCAAAGCCAGCTTTTCTCTGGAGAAAGCCCTGAAATCAGGTCCAAGAGGAACTAAGTTTGGGCAAATCAGGCGACATTTGACTCTGAGATATTACATATCAGGACAAGAACAAGCTCAGCATTTTAGAAAGAGAACTTCTGTCCTGAAGAGACTGTGGTTCACTCTGAGACGACCACAATAGGAAACGCCAACAGGCACAGTGTGGGGCAGTTGGGAAAGAGCTACCAAACAGGCTTGTTCCAGGGCTGAAGTCAAAGCTGGCAGCTTGGCACAGCCCATGTCAGCCCAACCCTTCCCTGCTACAGCTGAGACAGCCCCCCAGCTCACCCCCCAGCCCCCCCAGCTCACCCCCCAGCACGGCACAGTTTGCTGCCTGCAGCGCAGCATCACGACTGGATGGCTCCATCTGATAACTCACTGCCTCCCAGCACGTGCTCAGCTCGCACGGCAGCGTCAGGCTGCGGTGTCGGAGCAGATAACAGAACCAACACCGTGGCTCCAAGGGCACCTCAACAAGCTTCAGCTTTGCTGCTCTGAACTGCGTGGGCGAAGCGCTGCTTTTGATCAGCCAGCCACGCTCCAGGCTCCTTCTGTGCTGCAGCCAGAACACGACTGCAGCAACGCTCTCAGAGCAGCTCAACCAGCCATTGGACTCTGAGGAGATCACTGGCAATCACAGGGTTTACAGAGCTTGGGAAGGAGAAAGGCTAACTGTGCAGCCTCCTGGGCAGCAAGTCAGCTGCCCAGCAACATCAGATGGTCTTTGCTTCAGGGGCAGGTTAGTTGGGAACGTGCCAGGAGGTTACCTGGGAAGCCCCCTCATAGCCCCTCCAGCTCAGCCCGCTAATGCCGCTCAAACACAGCCACCTTCCACCTGCCTTTTGGGCTGGTGATTCGGCACATCCCTGAGCACCAAGGGCACCAGAACAGGCTCCCCTCTGCAGGCAGAAGGGCCACGGTCACTTCTGGAAATCCCACGATCGGGTCAGCATCTCCACACCCCCCAAACCCCAGTTAGGGGCAGCGCTCCCGCACAGGGCGCAGGCAGGAAGGTCTCCGTGCCTGTCCTTGCAGTTGCCCTGCTGGGAAGCAGCACACACCAGAAACAGACACCTCAAAACCTACTTGGACCTCAGCGCAGATGACAGGAACCCTCCCACTCCCCAGAGCCACGGGGGATTCAGTTTAATTTGCCTTTCAAGGGCATTCCTGCACAGGCTGCGCTGAGCTTTGCATGTACCAGGGGCCGTGTTTGTGTCCGGAATACTAATCCTGGCAGCCCGGCGCTGCCGGCACCAAGGGCATCCGCACTGCTGGCAGCACCTCAGCCACAGGGGAGAGGATCCTGCTGAGCAAAAGGCTCAATCCACACTCCTCTGGTTAGTAGCAGAAGCAGCAGAAAAGGCACATCAGAGAGGGGAAGAAGCGCTGCCGGGTGAGAGCGAGAGGGAGCAATGACAGGGCTCCCAGCAGCTCCCTGAGGATGCCCGAGCAGGGGCACACGTCTGTGCCCACAGCAGAAACAGGCACTGTCACACTCTGCAGTGGATTGGGCAGCACAGATCTGGCTGCCATCGTTATCCAGGACTGGATAACTGGGAAACCGTAGGTCTGGCATGGGCAGGCTGAGAGAACCTGCCCCACAGAACACGAGTTCCTTGTACCCTCCCAAGCCGGAGCACACTGGGATTCTGCATTTCCTGGCACATGCTCCAGCTCCCCAAACACACCTCTCTGCAGAGTGCTCGGGCTCTGAGCGCTGTGTGACATTCCTGCAGCCCCACTCTGGCTGCCTGTCCCTCCACACCACAGCACGGCCTTTGTCTGGCTCGGTAGTTCAGCCCCTTCACTCCCTGGTACCACTCTAAGAACACATTCTGGTTCCACTGACCCGGCTCTGAACTGGCAGCAGCGAGGTGATGGCGTTTCCCCAGCCAGGCAGCTAATCCACACACAAAGCAGTGACGGCTCCGCAGCCACGCTGGGCTGTTCCTACCCCCTTTTCCACCCTCTTTCTTCCATCTCCATGGGGAATTCCTCCTGTCCCAGGCTCAGCTCCGGCGCATCCTCCCAAGGGTGCGGTCCCACAGCACCACAACCCGGGCAAAGTCCAGGCTCTGGATCTCCTCCCAGGCCTTCCCACTCCTCCTTTGCACGGGACTGACCCGGAGCAGCCAGAGAGCTGACCAGGGTTCAAGCTCAGCTCTTGGGGGTGGGAAGGACAGGACCTCAACACCCCAGCTCCAAGCACCAGGTCACACTGAGCTGCACGCTGAGGTGCCGCTTTTCTCCAGCCTCAGGCAATCCACAGCGTTCAGCTGGAGCTCCACTGATGACCAGCTCACCCGCTAGCTCACGATCTGGCTTTCAGCAGCCCTTACCCAGACACTCAGCTCCCTCCACAGTGCAGCTCATTAGCTGAACCACTCCATCCTCACAGGCCTGTCTGATCCAGGGCTGCTCATCTCCTCCAGTAACACTAAACAGCTTCTTTTAAAAGACTGAGGAACACTTCCAAAAAGTCCAACTAAACCCACGCCAGTGCTGGTTGTTTTTCCCCAAGTAAATGAGCAAACTGACAACTCTCCCAAGCAGAAGTGGCACATCCCTTCTCTCAGTGCCTGCTAACAGGCTCGCCTCAGGCGTGCAAAGCCAGTTTCCATGCTGGCTCAGCCCTAAATCACCATTGCAGAGAGGGACGTGACAGCAGCTGGGCAGCTACCACAGGGCTCTTTCTGTAATGAGACACAAAACCCGAGGCTGTCTTGGAAAGAAAGCAGGCTGGGGAGAGAAAGGATGCTCTTTGTAACAGCCTTGAACTACCCCGTGGGGTGGAGGGAGAGGGAAGCGTTAACACAGCCCCACAGCCCCAGGAACAGGGTCCTGCACACCGGTACCGTGTGCCCAGTGATGCACCCGTGATGTGGAACTAGCCTCCCAGGAGGGATTTGAGCCTGACCCAGTGCAGCACTAGCAGCAGTCAGTACAGTAACATAGGATTGCAATTCCTTCTGCTAGCTGGGCACTTTGCTCTCCTCTGTTCTATAAACACCATCACTACAGCAGCACCCAGCAGCCCAAATTCCAAGCAGGTGCCCACTGGGCCAGACAGCAGCGGAGCCCAGCAAGGGACAGCTCCTGCCTGCAAGAGCCATGATCCCGGCAAGAAAAGGCAGCCAAGAGGAGCACAGCAGGCTGGGAGGCAGAGGAAGGCACCGAGCAGCCTGCTCCTCATCACACATTACCCAGGAAGGTTCTGGGTTTCCATCCCAGCTCCCCAAACCTCACTGGGATGGCTGAGCTGAGCCATGGGAAGGATGTGCCTTAAGCCTGTGCTTAAGCCCAGCTTACCCACTCACAGGCTGTTTCTGAAAGGCTGGGCAGCCAGCAAGCCCTTCCTGACTGCCCCATCCAAGCTGACTCCATCCCTTCTCACACATGCAATTAAGGATAGCCCCCTGTCTTATCCTCTCCACCATCACTCGCTCCTTGCAGGGGGAGATGAGCAGATAACCCCACCTCACACTATGGGCACACCAGCCATGGAGCCCCCAGAGTCCCCAGGGAAGGGCTGGAGTAACTCCATTTATCTGCCAGCAGAAGATTAAGAGCCCAGTAAACAATATTAAAATTCTGTTCTATAAAGCTGAGTAACTCAGCAGCACTGCCCAGCTCTCCAGGGGCAGCTCACAGCACAGTGTGCAGACCAGAGCTTAAACATCCAGAGGGAAACCTCTTAAAAAACCCCCAAACAGATCAAGGATGCCAAGGTGAGGCTCTAAATTACAAGAGGAGGTGTGAAGGCAGAGTTAACCTCTTGTGGGACCAGCACAGAGGGGAAGAGGCACACACAGCCCTTCCTTGGGTCAGTGAAAGGCAAAAGGCTTCTCTGTCTCCCCCACTTCATCCAGTACCAGACTCAATCCCACCTAAACCCCAAGTCAGTCTCAGGTCTGCTCATGTCCTTTGGCTGTGTGGTTGGAGCATCACTTCCTACAGACCAGGATGCTGGTTTCAGAGTCCCCCAAGCAGGAGCCAGGGACCAGTCAACTCCTGGGCAGCCCTGGAGGTAAATCACAATGTTCCCTTCAATGAAATGACCCGGAGTAAACTGTGTTGTTCACACAGCTCCATCTGGAAACACCTCAGCGAACAGGGGGCACCAGTAATTAACAGCCCCACAGTCCCCTCACTTCACAGGGACCCTGAGGTGCCAGGCTGGAGAGCAGCTGGGTTCCTTCCCCTGAGCAGGAGCATGGGAGCTGCTTCCCATGAGAACAGGGCTTTGGGGAAGAAGTGGGTAACAGTAGAAAAACCAGAAAACAACATAATTATAAATGTAATTTAAGTAGAAGAATGGAATAACCAGCGGTGTGAAATCCAAAGGCAGGAGACAGGGCAGAAAGTGAGGGCAGCAGCTTCGTGTCACAGGTTTAAGCTCTGGTGACTGGCTGCCCAAGCAAACAGCAAACATTCCTCAGCAGTGTGGAAGCTGCCTGTGGGTGGCACAGTAATAACACGTTACCAGGAGCTGGGAAGGGAGCTGCACCCTGCCAGGTGCAGGAGGTGGGTGGGTTCCTCTCATCGCTCCCACCACACAGACCTTACAAAGACAGAGCATCGAAGGGGGACCCACCTTCAATCACAGCTCTGCTGCTGTCTCTCTCTCTCTCTGTCTGTGCCTCAGTTTTCCCCCCTCTTCAAGCCAGGATTAACTTTTTGGGAAGGCAATTCAGAGCCACAGGAGCACTCGCAGCGCTGGCAGCTGAACCCCCACTCCAGAGGGGTGGATGCACGTGGGGTAAACAACCTGCAGCATGAACATGGCAAAGCAGCTTCCCTCTCACTGCCCTTGAGGCATCTGAAGGGCTTGGCTCCACCAAGTTTATCTTCCTGGTAAAAGCAGAGGGCAAAAATTCAAGTGGAACAGCTGATTTGTGTTGAGGACAGGTGACCTCGTCACAGGAGTGATGCAGGAGTCAGAGCATCCAAAGGGTGGTCACAAGGCACGGCTACTCCTCAAGCAGCTGCCCAAATCCATAAGCCCAAAGTCACCAAGAACAAGAGACAAATTCCCCCTGGATTCCTGGCTCACAGACGGACTGTAACACTTCAGCTGTACCTCAGCTGTTGAATAAATCTGGGTGTTTTGCCCCAGAAGGCTTGAGGGATGCACCCATCACCTGCAGGCTGCCACACGTCTGTGCACAGCGGGTATTTACTGCCCCAGGCTCCCCAAACCCCATCGCATGGGCTGTCTGCCCAGCGTTCAGCAGCGCTGGGAGGAGCCTCTCAAAAGAGAAGGTGCTTAGCTCAGCACCCCACAATCAAACCTCTAGCTGCTCCTGGAAGCCAACAGAACCTCCTGAGGAAAAACTGGGTCTGGCCAACAGAACCCACCCTGACCCACCGAACGGGGCTGAAGAGGTGAGCTCAGCCCTGTGTGTATGGCTGCCTAGTTCAGGCTGTATGGATGAGCCCCCCTGGATTTACAAGAACCCTCCCCATCCTCAGCCTGCACTGAGGCAGTTGAGGGCTGTGGGTGTACAGACCATCGGGGCTGCGTACAGTCGGTGACAGGCACCCACAAGGCACCTAAGGAGAGGGCTCCTGGGTATGACACAAACCACTTGTGCTTTGGTCCTGTGGTTTCCCATCCAGCTCCCAGTGAACGCAGGGCAGCCCAGGGCCCGCTGCAGGAATGCCCCTGTAATTATGACTCCAGATGGTCTCCTTCGTATCCACCGCTTCCTCACCAATGTGAGGCCGCTCTCATCACGGCTGCGGCAGCACCAGCTCGCTGAGGGTCACCAAGCAGCAATGGGAGCGAGCCCAGCCATGACCAGAGCACTGCAGTGACCCTCCTGGTGCTCCTGGAGCCCAGCAGAGCCAGCAGCAGGCCCTTCCCAAAGCACCTCACAGGCTGCTCCTGCCCTGTGTCCTCCCTGGCATAAACACAGCGCAGGGTACGTGGGACCCAGCGGGACACTGTGCTCTCACCAGCACCGGGGTGTGGAACAGGCACCTCCAACCCAACAGGGACACAGGGAGAAAGGTGAGAGAGACACAGGGACACAGCAGGTCTCTGGTATCAACGTATTGGGTCAGCACGTGGTCACTGGACACAGCTCGGTGATTTACCATTAAACCTCTTCCTGAAGGAACAGCCTGGGCAGATTGGGTAGCTTGTGATTCAGTTGTTACCTTGTTTTTCCCTTCACAGTCTCACTACAGTAATTTCTAATTGCTTCTGATTAAGATGCTGGATTTCCTTAAAGAAACCCTCCCCGGGCAATTTATTCTCCTTGTGTTCCACAGCTCAGGCTTTAACAGGAAGGTGCCCCAGCCATAACTAGGAAAACAGAGGAATTAATTCCCACCACTGATCCACAAGCTCTTTGCCATGGACGTACAGGCAGTGAGGCAGCTCCAGAGGAGAATTAAAATCCTGGGGACATGAGCTGTGCATTTCTAGTGACGTCTCTGGTACCAGGTTCAGCCCCCTTGTCCCTGGGTACGGTGGCAGGTTCGTTAGCACCCCCCTAACCCCCCCCCACCCCACTCCCAGGCACAGAAGCTGCTGGTTTGCTCAGCAAACAAGAGCCTTTGATCCCTGTCCAGCACGAGGACGGGTCACAGAAACACCCCCACTCCCTCCACCCACACCAGCACTGCCAGCAAGTTTAACCACGAGCTCTGGGAGTGGAGATAACTAGGGGAGAAGGGATGAAAAAGGAGTGAAACTGCAGGGCAGTGTGATCCCCTGAACACTGCCGAGTGGAAAAGGCACATTAAGAGCTGAATCCATCCCCAGCCACATCACCAGAGATAAACACCCAGCACCCTGCCAGGCTTTCAGACTTCAAAGGTGGCTCTGAGTAAGCCCCTGGAGCTGGAACCCTGCGTGTGTATCAGGCAGCCAGGAGTGTAAGCTGACAGTGATTCTGGAAATGTAAAGTGTGCTGACACCTTGTTGGGATTGTCTCCTTACCTACAGCTGGGGAACACAACGTGCTTCACGTGGAACCTGCCAGAACACCCCTCAGCTCAGCCCTGACAGGAGGCAGCGGGTGCTGAACGCTCCGTCTTAAGGAGAGAGATTCTGCAGCGTGCTCCCTGCTTCCAGGGAGCTGTGGGTAGCTACAGAGAGCCTGCACAGCACCTCACTGCTCTGCCCCAACAGATGCATGTCCAGGGGAAGGACCTGTGCCTCCTCCAGCCCCACTCCAGCACAACCCTCCTCAGGAAGGAGCCCCCTGCTTGGTACCATCCCCTGTGGGCACTCGCAGGGGCACGTGTTCAACAGACGTGCCACATGCCTCTGCCACACAAGGGAGGGACCCCAGGTCCCTGTGTGTGGGGACTGCATCGCTCCTCACTGCCCAGCATCCAGCTCCTGGGAGCTAACAGGGGTCTGTGCCAATTCACCAACAGCCACAGGTTTATCCCAGGGAAACCCAGCTCTGAAGGGCGCTGAGGAATGGCTGGTTTGGTGTAACAAGGAACTGGAGCTTGAGCCAACCTGAGCCAGCTCCACTCTTTAGGCCAGGTCTGGGTGTTATTGACCTTGCCAGAGTCCAGCCTTGGGAAGCACAAGAAGTCTCTGTCTGCATCCCACCTGCAGCACAGAGCCCACCACAGAGAGGTGCCCTGCAGAACTGTGACCCAGCCTGCATCTGGGTTAAGATGAGCTGCTCTTCCCTCAGGAGAACACATTCACCCCTGGGAGCCAAAGGGGAACACAGCCCTCCCACAAAAACTGCCAGGCCTGAGGAAAAGCCCCCCAGAAGCTTCCTTGAGGGAGGAATTCAGAGGGAAGCAGTGGGGGAAGGTGTGCAGGCACAGCCACACACAGAGCTGAGCCTGAACCCCAGAACAGCTCCATGCAGGCGGTGAGGAAAGCCTGAGTTTCACAGGCACAGAGCAGGGCATGGAGCAGCTCTGCCCCTGGCTCAGGAATGACCCCAGTCCAAACCAGCCCGGTGCAGAAGCTGCTGGTTTCAATCCAGTTCAGTTCCTCAGTTTGTTCCTCACGTGGTGCACAAGCAGTTGTGTGAGCGAAGGGCTCACAGCATGACAGGATCCTCCTCTCCAGCAGCTGCAGCGCTTCAGTGTTCACTCCTGCAGCCCAACCCAGGGTCTCGGCTGGAGAGACTGGGAGAGATGGGGTGGGAAACCATGGTCAGGCTTCCCAGCACCACAAACAGGCCTGAAGGACCTGCCCTGAACCATCGGGTCCTGCCCCAAACCATCGGGTCCTGCCCTCTATCCCTTCTCCAGCAGCAAACACCAGAGGAAAGGTGCATCCTTCACTCTCCATGCCGTGGGGGCCAGTCAGATCACCAGGCCAGGAGCACCTACATATTCTGAGTATTCACTAGGACAACAGAACAGGATGGCTTTAAGAGATCTCTGCTACAACACTACCGCTGGATTTGGGAGCAAAAGCCCCAAAACACCAACGTTCCCAGTGCAGGGCTTGGCCAGCCCCAGGTTTCCAAGTGAGCAGGACCTCACTGTTCATAACCCAAGGCCAGAGAATTCCAGTCCAACCAGTTCCACGCTTTCTAACCCCCATTCCTCCCATTTTCTTGGAACAGGGACAGCAACAAAACCCTACCCTGATCTACAGCAGAATAAACAATCCATTGTAAGCCCGTGCACTGGAAAGCCACCTGCTTCCCAGCACAATTAAAGGCATTTCCAAATTCCAGCTCTCCTCAGCCAGCACAGGCAGATGGACACAGAGACACGCTGCCCCACTCCCAGCAAAGCCTTTGTGCCCAGGCGGCCGGAGACACAAAGCCTGACGCAGAGCCCTGTTTTGTTAAGGGATCACAGCATAAACCAGCAATCCTCTGGCTGCAAAACCCGCTCACGGGGAGGCCAATTAAACCTGCAATCTGCTAAACACACACCCAGCCTCCCTGGCTCTGCAGCCCCCTCAGCACAGGTCCTGCAGCACAGCTGATTTATCGCCTGCCCCAGACAGCCCCATAGCGACCGTGGCTGCATCTAAATGCGATGGCTCAGTCACTGCCAGCCAGATTCCCCTCCTCACACACCCTCCTTCCACTCAGTACCCATTCAGTACCAGGCTACAGGAAGGGAATAACCCCTTCATGAAGGAAGGGATAGCTCCAGAGCGGGCAGGGAGATGCCATATGGGAATGGAGGGGCCCCACAGGACCTGCTTCCCACATCACACCCCTCAAGCCCAAGGGTGTTTGCTGGACCTGGGTACCAGGCAGGAATGGGGCTGTGCTGGGCAAACCCAGCACCTGGCTGCTGGAGACCCCAATTATTCCCACAGATCCCTGCTGCTGCCTTTGCCCCCACAGAAAATCGGGGCCAGAAGCTGTTCAGAGACCCACATCCCCTCCCCTCCTGCCCAGGCCCCTGCCTGTGCTTAGCCAGTCTGGCCATCTGCCTCATGCCTCCATCAGAGACTCCGGCTGCTGGGGACAGGGTGCCCAGTGTGGTTAATCATTCCCAGCAGAGCAGAGCCAGCCCTGCAGCTCCAGGAGCTGTGCCTGGCACAGCAGCAGCTTGTGCACCCAGCCTCCCCCTGCACCCCAAGCCAAAGTGCTTGTGAGTGCAGTGCTGGGTGGTGTTCACGTCCCAAGCACCGATTCTTCCAGCCCCATCAAACGTAGAAAGCTCTATCCCCAGGACACATCCCACAGGCACCACTCAGGAACCACCTCTGTTAACTTCTGGCTTTCAGCTCAGATTTCTTTGAAGACAAATGCTAACAGCCTTTAAAAAAGGGGAAGAAAAGGTTTACCAATCCAAACCCAGAGACTCCTCACTCCCATGAATCACACAACATTATTGCTCCTTCTGCCCATCAAAACAGCAGTGTCTCACCTTGCACAGCACTTGCTGAGGCTGCTCAGGCTCACAGCAATCTGCCTCACCTGTTAAAAACCCAAGAGCACCAAATGAAACCATTTGACAGCCAGCATCTCATCCCAGAACAGCTACTTCAGACCCTGACCACAGTGGAGCACAGCTCTCCAGCAAGGAGCTCTTCCTGCAGACGGAGCCCGTGGGGACACCCAACCAAAGGCTCAAGCCCACGACTGTGGGGAAGCTCCGTAAACACAGGCACAGATCCCACACCCCAACCACCACGGCCTGAGAGCAAGGGCCAGCATTTCTGCCCCAGCACTAACAGAGAAGGCAAATCAGGACCTCCACATCACCAGCAAAGTCTCTGTGTCACTGGGGCTCTTCCCTGGTCAGGGGTGGAAGGGTCCGATCACAAGACCCCACCACCACGCCGGGCTGGGCAGCGTGCTGGCACACATCCCCCCCCATCACCCCAGCTCCTCCTGCACCACGTTCCCAGCTGCTCCACAGGCTGGTTTCAAACAGCAGCTTAACCCCAGACGTGATTCACCTCGGGCATACAGGCCAAGCCAGCCTGCTGCTGGTACACCCAGCTCACAGCAAGTTCAGCGCGATGATTTTTTAACCAGCATCCCCCCGACAGGCTCTTGGCAACGGACACGTTCCCCTTCTGTTTGATGCAGACACAAATCCATCCCCACAGGCTCCTATTTCAGCTGCCCTCCTTGTCACACACGAGTCACATGCTGTTCAGACCCAGAATTCTGGAGGAGGAACCTTTGTTTGCTCAGAAGGACGGACAGGGCAGCAGGACCAGCGCAGGCAAACCACAGCACGAGCCCTCAGCCTCTCCCAAGGGCCACCACTGACACCAGCAACGGATGAGGCTCCATCAGAGCCCGACCCATGGTCACCAGTGTGGTCACCAGCATGGTCACCCACCCCAGAAGTGCTGCCTGCCAAGGGCCCACCCAGCTAAGGCACTTCCCTGGGATCAACACTGTGCTCCAAGAACACAGCGTGGCTTTGAGAGGCCAGAGCCAGGCGCTGTGGGGCTTTAACCGCGCTGTGCAAACCAAACCCTTGCTATCAGCATGGAGGAGGAAGGTGGGAGTAGCTTCCTGCAGCAAAGTCACCTTGGAAATGCCTTGAAATGTGAGCGTTCAGCAAGACCTGAACAGCAGTAGCTGAGTGTCCCAGTAAGTTATGAGCCAGCAGGTAACATCAGACCCCAAGGGAAGGATTCTGGAGTGCAGGAGGACACACCACCGTGTCTGCCCATGTGTGTGTATATATATATATATATAGATATATATATATATGATCAGGCAGTTCTACTACCTTAACTGATAATCAGGTGGTGGTAAGCAGTGTCTGGGGCTCAGATGACTAATCCTGCCCTCCACATTTAGCAGCACAGAGCACACACACCCAGGGAACCACTCAGCCAGCCACCCAAAAAGCTGGAGTCGTCTGGGTACCTGGTGTGTGTGCTGCAAACACAGAGCATCCCTCAACATCCCTCCCCTGTCACACAGCATCCCTCAACATCCCTCCCCTGTCAAGTGACTCTGATCAGCAGGACACGCTATGGAGTCAGCCCTGCCTCTCACAAACCCCACACGGGGCTGGATGTGAGCTCCACCCTCTCAGGACAGATTTCACTGCTATAGAAACTCTGATTAAACACACAGGGCCATGAATCAGCTGCACCTCAGAGGAGGGTTCACCTGGGCACCCACGGAAGCGCCCAGCACGAGCAGGAAGACTCACTTTTCAGTCACCAGAGCCATTTCCACAGCTCCCAGCATCCCAGGACTGCACACAGGCAGCTCTCAGCTCCCATGAACGTTTAATCTTTATTACCTCTGAGGGTCTTTGGTTTAGGGGCTTGGATTTTGGGGTTCTTTTTGGCAGTGCTTAAAGCTGCACACATTCATTGCAGGGAGAGAGCAACCAGTTTTCATATCCATTCGGACACATCTGGATAAAGCATCTAAAGCCACACACACACCCCCCTCCCCAATGCCTCTGAGCCAGTGATGTCTCTCCCCACGTTTCCAATCAAGCTGGAGGAAGATGGCAGGGCTTACCAACAGCCCAGCCTAGAGCCTGACAAAGTGGATTTAAAAGAGGTTTAATTTTCCCCAGAGACTAATGCTCTCAAATCAGAATAAATCCTCCAAAAGAAGAGATTATCCACAAATTTACTAGTTAGAGATGTTAATATATCCAGTGTTTATGCAGGGGCTGCTGATCTCTCCACACACGAGCATCACCTACAGAATTCCACCTTGCAGTTGAAAGATCTCTGCCAGCTTCTCCCCCACCTCCCTTTCCACACCAGGATGTGGCACAGCAGCTTTCTAAACACCACTTCCCAGGAGCAGCAGTAATTTGCTGAAGAATCAAGGCAAACTTGTTCCTACTGCACAAGGAAAGCTCTGAAAACCCTCCCCTGCAAAGGAACTTGAGTAACAGCCAGTGTGGAACTGGGAAAAGCATCCAGCTCAAACAGAGGGTAAACAGGCAGAGCTGAGCCTTGGAACACACACTCCCATCCCATGGGACATGGTGGAAATCAGGGATCAGCTACGTGAACGCTGCTGATTCAACCTGAGCGCAGCAGCACCGCAGGATGTACCCAGCACGTACCTACTACTCAGATACTTCCTCCTGTTATTCACATTCTCTTTACTAAAGGCTCCATCTACACACCGTACAACACGTAGTAGGACGGGACCCAGACCAGTAGAACCTGGCTGCTAATGATGGGCCTCAAGGCTGAGGGGAATTAACTCGTCCCTCTGGCTATGAACACAGTGTATGACTACGCCCTCACTGAGTGCACATCATCCCAGAAAGGACAGACAGGAGGATGACACAGGTACTGGAAAGAGTGTCTTGCCTGACATCAAACAGCAGGGCAGCAGTGCAGCTGCAGTTCAATCAGGGCTCCTGTCCACCCAAGCATCCCTGTTCTCCCTGTACTCAGTTGATAGGCAGACAGAACCCAGTCATTAGAATACAGATTGCAGGCTTCGTTCCGGAGCTGAGAGCAGATGAGGAACAGCACTGATTAGTGTAATCACGAGTGTGGAATTGATTCTGGGGATCCAAGGGCACTGCACTCCTTCCTTCTGCTTTCCAGGCCCGATGTGCCCACACAGGTTTCTGTGTGCTGGTGACTGGACCACACACACCGCAACGTGCTCAGTTCATCCCAGTGAATCCCAACAACTCCCCCATTTCCCCCTGCCTGATGCTTTCTCTGCAAGCTCCACAGCATGCCCCAGGGAAGCTGGATGCTTCCTGAACGCTTCCAGGGCTGGGCGAGGGAAGGAACCCTGGCATCAGCAGCCAAACCACTCAGGCATGAGAGAAGTTTTCCAGTCCAGGAGCTTCTCTCCACTGTTTGCTGTGCTGGGCGTCAGGCTGAGCTGGCAGGTAGGAATGTTCCTCAAGCCTTCCCACCCTCTATTACCCGTCCCAGCTTTGAAGGGGTACCAGGAAAGCTGGATGCCTAAAGCCACAGCTAGTATCAGGAGGTAGCAAGCTGAGGGGGCCTGACAGCACCCACTGACAATTGCACCCAAGGGTGGATACTGCGCTGAAGAGGTGCAGTGGAGCTGAGAGGAGCTGTGTCCATGCATGGCTGTGATCCCATCCCGGGCCTGCCATCCTCATCCAAGGGCTGCCACCCCCACCCTGGGGTCTGCCATCCTCATCCCAGGCCCACCACCCCCACCCTGGGGTCTGCCATCCTCATCCCAGGCCCACCACCCCCACCCTGGGGCCTGCCATCACCATCCCAGGCCCACCACCCCCCACCCTGGGGCCTGCCATCCCCATCCCAGACCCACCACCCCCCACCCTGGGGTCTGCCATCCTCATCCCAGGCCCACCACCCCCGACCCTGGGGCCTGCCATCCCCATCCCAGGCTGCTCCATCAGTAGCCACAGGACTCCATGGATTCAGAAGCACAAGCTGAAGAGCTCTGTGACCCTCCTGCTGCGTCCCAGGGCCAGGCCAAGCCAGAGGAGGCAGGTGAAAGGCAGTCTGTGAGCACTAATTCCACTCCCAGCACAGGGGAATGCAGCCTGTATTGTCACTGAAGCTTCTTCTCACCCATCAAAAAGGGAAACACTTTGCAACTAACTTCTTGTTCTCTCTTTGAGCATCACGCAAACCCCCTTTCGCAGGGTAACGAAGCCGAAAGGGCCTGACTGCCCTCTTCCTATTTCTGCTATTCCCCCCCCAGCAAGGAATCCTACATTGGGCCTGCAGCAGACAGGCTGAGACTGAAAATCCTGCCCATAAAACCTGGCTGGCAAAAATCAGCCAGCCTGACACTAGCTTCAGGCGTTACTGCCCCTCTGACCACACTAACCCAGCAGCACGAGGTCACCCCACGCAGGAGCGCAGGTCAGACGCTGAAACTCTGCAGGTCCACCCAGATTTCCACTGCCAGCACAGCAGCTTTAAGAAAGAAAACACATTCCCAGAGAACCCAGGGCAGTTCCTTCAGCAAAGCCCAGCCCAGCCCCTCTCCATCCTGCTCCTATCCCAGCGCAGACCCCCTGAAGCCTCACCTGCTGGAGGATCCCAGCCTTGCTGGCAGCAGCTGCTCCTGCGGATCTCAGAGTACATCAAACCCACAGAAACTCTTCAGGAGATGGAGCCACCAACAGCAGACCAGCAGCAGCTTCTATGGGTGTGCAGGGGGGCTCCTCAGGCAGAAGCACTGTGGGTAGGAAGGGCTGGGACAGGCCATCACCCCACTCCTCTGGCCAGGGAACTTCACCGGTGACACCGAAACTACTGATCTGACTTGGAGCAGGAGAGAGGAATTGGACAGGAGAGCACAGCCAACACAGGCACGCGAGGCTGGCGGGTGCCAAAGTCCCTTCAGGCCCAGTGACAGGCTTTGTTCAAAGCTCACATTCTCCCAAGACACGACCTTTGGCTCTCCCCTGTCCACGAGCACCTCTGGAAACCTCACCTCCACGAGCACAGCCTGTGCAAACCCTGAGACACAGCTCACCTCCCACCTGAGGGACACAGCTAGCAGTAACCTCTGCTTGTCTGGGGGTCTGTTGGGTTTTTTTGGCTAGGACACCCTCTGCAACACAGCACTTACAGCACAGAGAGCCCTGAGCATGCCCTGAACACTGTGCAGACACCAAACAAGTCAGCACCGCCCAGACTTCGATCCAAGTTTACAAATCAAGGCTTCTCAGGAGGACCCAGGCCAATTTGTCCCTGTTTGCACCCTTAAGATCTCAGTGGGGAGAAAAGGGCACGCTCAGCACCATTCACCCTTCCCACGGGCAAGGGAGGAAGCCAGGTGAGGGGCTGCCTCTGGCTGGAAAACCAGCGCTGGGGATTAACCTGGGTGGGTTGTAGACCAGTCTGTGGCAACACAGCTCTACTGACAGCGTTGGCTTTCACAGTGGGTTAACTAAAGGCAAACCCAGCTGCCAGCACCTCACCCATCAGCACAGAGCTTCGCTCTTTCAGCAGCAGCTTTCTGGAGCTGGCAGAGCAGAAAGGTTAAAAATCCCCAGTTTAACTGCCCTTAGACTTTACCAAAGTCCACTGATCTTTGCCAAATCTGTTTCAACAGACACACAGCCAGAGCTAGAGAGGTGCCAGACCTGCACAGACCCACCCCACCAGCATGCACCTTCTTCTGCCCCGGGACATTCAGCAGAGAGGGTTAATTAGCTCGTGATAATTCATTGCCCATCAGGACTTCTGAACTCAGCCCTGCAGCTGGCAGGTAAGCAAGTCTTCACTGGGGTTTGTAATCAGCGTGCCACAAGCACAAACACAAAAGAATAAAGTTAACAATCTGTTTACCCATTTCCCCCCCCCCTCCTGCTGCTGGTAACACAGGGCTGAGCAAGGGGGGGGAATAAATCCTTTTTCAGGATTCAGCAGAGAGAAATCCCTTGGACTGCTCTCAGGTTTTGTATCTCTGCCACCGGTGCTGCATGTGCATTTGGATAGGAGATGAAGCCTGTTCCTTTGACTAACAGCATTAAAAATCTCTCTCTGGAGATAAGGAGTCCTCCCTCCCCCATCCCCTCCCAGGTCCCGTGTGGGAAAAGCAGAGTCATCAGCACACAAAGAAATCCAGGGAGTGTGACAAGCAGCTTGGAGCTGGGGGGCAAAGGCTGCCTCCCACCTCCCCACAGCCAACAACCCGACACACAAGCGACACCACAGGCAGCAGAGACACCAGAACAGGGATCTGACCATCACCAACTTTGTCAGTCAAGACACTGGGAAAACAGCAGCTCCTCATGTGCTAGGAGTGTAAACACCAGCGTGGAATTAGTCATCCCAGGTCCTGCACAGTCACCTTCCAACCCCCAAACACTGAGCAGCGTCATTCGGAGCCAGGACCAGGAAATGTGCAGCCCTGCACCCAGATCCCATCACCCATGGGCAAGGCACGCCAGCCTCTGCCCCTTCCCCAGATCACAGCCTCTGAGCAGGGGAAAACTCAGGACAGTCCCCATTTTTGGAGAGAATTTTGGGTGACCTTCTGCAGGAGGAAGACAGAGCCACGTGTCTGCACCCCGATGCCTCACCTGGAATCTGTCCCTGGATTTGGGAGCAGCTGGGAAGGGGTTGAAGACCCCCAACCGAAACCAAAGGTGCGAGTGCTGGCTGTGGAACAGCCCTGGAAAGAGTTATCACTGCAGCACTGATGAGTCAGCACGAGCTGCTAATTAAACGATAAAACCAGCTCTCCGAAGGGGCTTTCCCCTTGGTGTTAGCCAACCCTCTCACCAGCACACATCCACCCTCTTCCAGGGCCCCAAACCCACCAGCAAGGGATCCAGAAGCAAGAAAAGCTTCCTCACAGTCAGTGAAAACACACAACACTTCCCGCCCCACAGAAGTGGGGAGCCCATTCCCAATGACACGGGGCACCCCTGGGCTCCCCTCCCACCTTCACTTCACTGGGAGCGAGAGGACAACTTCACTCTCCACAGCCCAGCAGCTTCCCTGCCCTCCCAGCACCTCAAACTTCTGATTCTGCCTGAAAAATGAGCGTGTTTTGAGGTGATGCCACAGACCACGAGGGCACCCACAGCCTGCTCTGTGCTCAGAGCAGGAGGAAAAGCCCCAGCACCGCTCTAACTTCCACCACTCCAAGTCCCACCAGTGCCAGGGTTTCGCTTTAAGCCCCCCTCCCCCCTGCCAGACACAGGTTTTGCATCGCTCCGAGCTGAATATTCATCACCAACTAATAGACCTGCAGGAACCGCGGTGTCAGCGTTTTTTAATACATATAATGCCCCAACACATGCCAAACACAATGAAATTTGATCAAAATAGAAGCCATTTGTTTAAATACAAGTGATTTGGCTCTCAAAACTGTCATCAAATTAAACTGGAAATCAAATTAACCAGTGATTGAATGAAGTAGAAGGCTGTATAATCACAGATTACTGATCCAGCGGCACAAACCCAAGGATGCAATCACATTCCCCTTGTTCCCAGCAGCCTCCCCGCGCTCCCCAGGGGACGGAGGATGCTCTGTGCCCAGACACGGCTCAGCCGGACACCGCCTGGCACTGGGGGAGGGAAAGAACCCTGCAAAACCCACCCTTGGGAGACACCCATCACCCGGCAGCACAGCCCTGGGGGGAACAGCCTGGAGCACCTGAAGCCACGCTCGTTTAGGACAGACCGACACAGCTCCTCCCAGCGCTGCTGGACAGAACGAGTTCAGACCTACCCCGGGTGGGAAAGGGGCTCGTTCCCATCGCTGCCCTGGGCATGAGCCCTGCGCTACCCGGTGCCTCACCGGCGGCCGCATTTTGGCTTCGTTTCCCCCTTCTTCGCACTCTGCGCGGCTTAAAACCCCTTTCTCAACCCAGAGGTGACCATTGTGGGTCCTGTCTACTTTTCGGAGCGGTGTATCTGGGCGCGACAGGCTGTTCGTGGTGAACCCAGGCGGGGAATTCGGCCGTGCTCCCGTCTACCCTCCGCAATCCCAGCGCTGGGCGAACCGGGCTGACCCCATCCCTCACCCCCAGCACCCCACGGCTGCCCCGCGCAGCTCGGGGCCGCTTTCCGCGCCCGGAGACCCCCCCCCCGGGGGTTCCCCAATGCCCCGGGGGCAGCGGCCGCACATGGCAAAGTTGAGAGGAGGAACTTTGGCTCCCTGCGGGCCGGGATACGCACCGTGCACCGACCGGCCCCCGCCGCGCTGACCCGGCCCGGGGGGGGGGACACACACCACGGCCGCGACGGCGGCACCGCGACGGCGCGGGCGGGACAAAGCGGTCGGGCTGCCCCGGGGGCTCCGCCGCGCTGCCCCGGAGCGACGGGCCGGCGCTCGGCTCGGGGGGCACCGGCGGCCGCTCCTTCGGGGACCCCGGCCCGCGCTGCCCCGGCCGGGCTCCGGAGCCGCTCCAAAGCCCCGGCCGGCCCCCGACCCGCTGCCCCGCTGAGGCTGGCCCGGCCCGGCCCGGCCACAGAGCCCCGACCCGAGCCGGGGGGTCCCCGCCGGGTCAGGCGGGCGGAGCGCAGCCCGGAGCCCCCGCCGCTCCGTCCCGGCTCCTCCCGCGGAGCCCCCAGTGCCCCCCACCCCCCTCCCCAGCGCCCCTCGCCGCCCCCCACCCACGCACCGCGCCGCCGGGGGGGGAGAGGGGCCGGGCCGGGCCGAGCCGAGCCGAGCCGAGCCGAGCCGGGCCCGGGCCAACCGCCCCCGGCGGGGCTCCCTTGGGCCGCCCGCCCTCACCTGCACCCGCCGGCTCCGCCGCCGCTCCCGGGCCGGCCCCACCGGAAGCCCTGGGGAAGGAGGGCGCGGAGCATGCCGGGAGTTGTAGTCCGCCCACCAGCAGGAGACTCCCCTCGCGGCAGGATACGCCCCTTGGGGGGGTGTCTCTGTGCTAGGCCACGCCCCCCTGTGTCAGGCCACGCCCCATCTGCGGTAGACCACGCCCCCTCCTCGATAGACCACGCCCCTTGTGCTAGGCCACGCCCCGGGACGGGGCGGAGGGAGGGGTGTGAAGGCGGTCGGGGGGCTGGGAGTGAACTTGGGGTCTGGGGTGGCAGCTGGGGTTTGGGGGGTCTGGGGGCGGTGGAGTCAGGTTTTGGGGTGACAGGGGTCACGGGGCTCATGGTGGGGTTGGGGTGAGGTGTTGGGGTCAGGGGGTGGTGGGGGGGATTGGGGGGGGGGGAGTGGGAAGGAGTTTGCCCAGACTCCTGATCTCCCACCACACCCCCCGCTCTCCCCGGGGACCCTCTCCCCATCCCCCGTTACCATCGCGGCCTCGGGACCTGCTGGCCTCCAGCTCTGGCAGATGAACCCCGGGATGTTCAGGCTGTTGCTGGAGCCACTCCCGAGCCGGGGACCCGCGGCCTTTCCTCTCCTGGTGATGCTGATACTGTCCAAGTCACGGCAGCACTCCCGGGATGCCAGCAAGGGGACCCCAGGGCCATAGCATCCTGCCCCCCAATCCAAGTGGCCTCTCCCCACCAAGCAAGCTGAGGAGCACCCCGATGCTGCCGGCAGAGCCAAAGTGCCGGGCTGGCAGTGTGCTGGCATCACACGGTGCCACGGTGCTGGAGAAACCAGACAACAGCAGGAGCTGTGGCCAGAATCCTTCTCACGGCTCCGGCACTGGTTTCCCAGGGCGTGTTGCTGGTGCTCGGCTCGTGCTGCATCATCCGGGCAGGGGTCACCACCCCAGGTCCCACCATCACCTCACGACACACAGATCACCCCCTCCGTGACAGACCCCGGCTGCTGGTGCCCTGGGTTGGGCTCCCTGAACACGTGTGTTTCATTCCCATCCCCTGCAGCCAGCGCTGGGAAATGTGACTCATCCTTGTTCCCAGTTCAGTGGATGGGAGCAGCTGGGTGCCCACAGCCCCCCAGCCGCCCCGGGGAGCGGAGCCCAGGGGCAGCTCTGCCTGGGACGGCCCTAAAACTCTCCATAAACATGGGGGGATGAATCAGCTCGTGGCTGAGTCCTGCTGATTCCAGCCGAGCCAGGACTGGGGTGAGATGCTCGCCAGCTCCTCCATCCCAGGAAGAGCCAGGGACATCCATCAGCTCCCGTGCGCCTCCTTCCTCCTCTGACAGCTCTGAGCCCTGCAGACACCAGGCTGGGGAGCCAGCAAGGCGAAGGCAGAGCTTCCAGGAGCTTCCTCTAACCTCTCAGCCAGGAGCAGCGATTGTTATGGGCCAGAGAAGCCACCCCCTGAACACACACACACACACACACACACACACCCCAGCACCACTACGAGCAGCATCCCCCCTGGTGATGCTGCCAAACTGATCCATCACACTGGGAAACCCTCGTGTCCTGGTCCCTCTGCAGCTCGTGGGAGGGGGGAGATGAGCCCACCCCAGGGTGCTGCTCTCAGAGCCACTCACCCACATCCCCTCCATCCTCGAGCCCATCAAGGGCTGGTTGCTGTTAGCAGCTCAGGACTGTTCACATTTGATGAGCCCTGGGGTGGGGGGGGTGACCAAACCTCTGAGGGGTGAGGGGAAGGTGACACAACCCCCCCCCCAGCAGCTCCTGGCTGCAGCATCTTTGCAGCCACTGCTAACCCCAGCTCTGGATGACAAAACCTCCTCCCCAAAGCTGCTGGGGGGGGTCAGAGGGGCTTCGCTGCGGCGTCAGGAGGGTGATGAGAGGAACAGGCTCTGCTCCTGCAGCCCCGTGTGCTGCCCAGCCTGCTGTGAGACAACCAGCCCTGGGGAGCAGGGAAGCCGAGCCAGGGCTCTGTGCTGCCCAGCCCTTCGTGTTCCAGCCCTCCCCTTCCAGGCCTTTCCAGATGAGAGCAGCTGTCAGCCCTTGGAGGGACACGCTCCCCACGTCCCCAGCGAGCGCCACAGCCCCCTGCCCGGTGGGGAGGGGAGAACAGGGGGGCATTTCCCTTGGGGGCAGAGCTCAGGGTCTCTGGGGTACGTGGCACCGCTGCTCAGGGGCAGGATGGGTTCCAGCTGCCACCCTGACCCTGCTCCCTGCCCTGTGCAACGGCTGCAGCATGGGCAGAGCAGGGGGAGGGATGGGTGTTGAGACCCAAACCCTCCCACCCCGAGCAGCCCTTGGTGATGTCTGCGAGGGACCAGGATGCTCCAGATCCCGCAGGGGAGAGGGAAGGATGCCAGCTGTGCTGTCTGTTTCCTCATGCCCTGCCCTGCTGTGAACCAGCACTGCCAAGGAAAAGGGATGGGGGGAGGCTGGCAGTGGGGTGGCAGCAGGGGGCACGCAGAGGGGTGACAGTGGGGCTGTGGGGCTGGTTTGCAACGAGGAACTGGGTAGGTTGGTAATGGGGATGGTTTGCAGTGGGAGGCTCACAGTAGGGATGCAAGGCAGGAATGCAGGACAGGGATACAGGGCAGGATCACAGCAGGGATGCAGGGTAGGGATCACAGCAGGGATGCAGGGCAGGGATCACAGCAGGGATGCAGGGCAGGGATCACAGCAGGGATGCAGGGCAGGGGTGCAGGGCAGGATCACAGCAGGGATGCAGGGTAGAGATCACAGCAGGGATGCAGGGCAGGGATCGCGGCAGGGATGCAGGGCAGGGATACAGGGCAGGATCACAGCAGGGATGCAGCAGGGATGCAGGACAGGGATGCAGGGCAGGATCACAGCAGGGATGCAGGGCAGGATCGCAGCAGGGATGCAGAGCAGGGATGCAGGGCAGGATCGCAGCAGGGATGCAACGGGCGGTCCCCAGCGCTGCTGCCGGTCCCCAGCGAGTGGCGCTGCCGACCCAGGAAAGCCGGAGCTGCGGGCGGGGCGGCGGGGACCGGCCATCCCCGGCTCCGCCAGCCCCGGGCCGGTCGCGCCCGGCCGCGGAAAGGTCCCCCCGGAACCGGGGCTGGGACCCGCCGCCCGGCCGGGGGTCGTTCGGGCTGAAAGCCTGATGCCCGGCCAGGAAACGGGGAGCTGAGGGACGAGCGGCTGGTGGAGCTGATCCGTCCCCCTCGGTTGCTGGGGTCCCCTCTGCGCCCGTCCCCCCCTCCCCGCCTGGCGTGGGGCTGGGGTGCGGGATGGCACCCCGCAGCCGGGATGAGGTGCCAGCAGCTCGGGGACACATCCCGAATCACAGCTGCCTCCAGCCCATCACCACAGGCTGCTGCCTGGCTGCGGTCCAGGGCCTGGGATGCTCCAGCAGCCGGTTGGGATTTACAGCCCGGAGCTCCCTGGGGATAATCCCAGCCTGTCCCAGCGAGGCGGCTTCCCAGGGACAGCAGAATCGCCGCTCCTAAATCCAGAGCAAACAGCTTGTTCCGTGCTGCAGAGGGGCAGAGAGCTGGGTCCTAACCCACCCCCACCCTGTGAAGCATCCCCGCTGGGTCTGCAAGGAGGGAGCTGGTTTGGGAGGGGTCCCTGGAGGGACTCTGGCTCCAGGCACCCAGAGGTGCCCTCCTCGTGCCCAGGCCAGGCGCTGGCAGGGTGCAGAGCTGCATTTCTGGGTAAAACTGCTGCAAAAGCAGCTCTCAGAGTGCTGGGCTGGGCACGGCCGCGTGTGCAGCCGGTGAGGGTGTCGGGCCCTCAGCAGGGAGCTGGTGGCACAGCCAGGGGCTGGCACCGGGCACCGTGTGGGGCACCCGAGGAGGCGCCGGGCACAGGTGCTGCCAGGGGATATTTTGGGCTCCAGAGATGGGACACATTCTGTTCCCATGAGCTAAGGCAGCGAGCAGGGGCTGGTCCCTTCCCTCCCACCCACCCACTGCCCTGAGAAACCCTCACCGGGCAGCTCTGGGGATGAACTGCCAGAGCGGGCTGGGAGGGACTGGGAGCACTGGGGCTGCTGGGCTCAGCCCTGTCCCAGGCCAGGGTGACAACAGTGGGACTCTGCCGAGGTGGCCGCTCACCGCTGGGACACGGGTGGTCCCGTGGTGGGGATATGGGGTGTCTGCAGCCGTGCTGATGGGTGCTGGGCAGAGACCCCCACCCACCACTGAGCTGACCCTCCACATCCCGCTCCCCCTTCAGAGCTGCCCTGTGTCCAGCCCCAATTCATCCCTCTCCAGTGGGTCCACGTGTCCTCTCGCAGCCCCAGGGCAACGAGCCACCACCTCAGGGTGAGGATACAGCCCCTCACCCCCAGCCCCACACAAACCTGCCTGGGCTGAGCCCTGTCCCAGCTGATTTCCAGGGTGGGGGACTTCCCAGGCTGCCCAAATCCCTCTGGCAGATGGGCTGGTGCTGAGCTCAGCAAGGAACGACCCTCAGTGCCCAGGATGCTGCTGCACCCTCAGGTACCAGGGATGGTGAGGGCAGCCCCAGTGATGCCCCATTTGCAGAGCGCTTTGAGGCTGATGGAGAACAAAGCACTTGCAATTAGTATCATTATTGTAACTGCCACAGCCAGGGGCTGCTTTGAGATCCAGGGCGATGGTGCAGACAGGCTGCAGCCCTGGGGCTGGTACCCCCAGCTCCGGGGAGGGGGTGGGGGGCTCCTCACACACCTCCTGCCCCATGGGACAGACCCTGGAAGCTGCTGCTGAATTAATTACACACAAATTGCAGGGCTGGGATAAATACAGAGCGAGGTAACTGTGACCTGCAGCCCCCCCCCCCCCCCCCCCCCCCCCGCCCCACCACCCCTCACGAGGCTCTGACTCACGGCAGCACTTGCTGGAAGGTTCTAACCCCATCTGGTCCCGGTGGGGCTGCAGCTGCTGATTCATCACCCCAGCTCCGGGGTTGGGCAGCAGCCTGGGCTGGATTGGCAGGTTAAGGGGGGGTGGGGGTGGCACTGCTGGTCCCTGGGTGCCCCAGGACCCGGCCTCATCCCAGTTACTTGATATCACTGGGAAAAACAAGAGGGGGAGGACACAGACCCCGTGAGGTGCTGTTTGTGCCAGGGGCAGGCGTGGAGCTTGGCCGTGGCTTTGGGAGAGGCTCAGTGTCCATCCCTCCCCCGCCCTGGGGCAGCTTTCCCACCAGGACCGGTGCCTTCAGCTGGAGGATTCCTTCCATCCCCCCAGCATCCCTCGGCTGCCTCGAGGGAGCCCCAGGAAACCCCCTCCCAGCCCGGCTCAGCCCTCAGCCCAGCCCCAGGGTTGGCTCCTCCATTCTCCCCCTGGTTTTGGTTCCCCAGAATTTGACATTTTCTCATTTCTTCTGAAAAACCAACACCAAACACCCCCCCCCACACACACACACTGGGATCCTCCCGACTCTGTGGCCAGACCCCCCCCACATGGGGGGGGGGGAAACCACCAGCATCAGAAACCCACCCACCCCAAAATCCTGCTGGAAAAGAATCTCCTGGTGCCATTCCCAGGGTGTTTGGGAATAACCCCACCACCCCCCACTCGCACTTGAGGTCCCCAGGCACAGCCAGGTCCCCACACAGCGCTGTCCCCTCACTGGGGGTCCCAGGGTGACAGATTGTGGGGGGCAGGTCACCCAGCATCACTGGGGCTCAGCTGGGGCCAGCGCTGGAAAAGCCTCCCTGGGGAGTATTTCCAGCCCCAGGGGCAGCCCAGGTAGGACCCCCCACACCCCAGGGGGTCTCTGGTGTCTCAGAGTTAAAGCTCTTACCTGCCCCTCATCTCTCTGCTCTGCATTTGCTCACCTCTCCCCCGGGGACCTGGATGGCAGCTCCAGCCCCAGGAGTTCAGGCTGAGCCAGCCTCCTGCCTCAGTTTCCCCAGTGCCCCAACAGCACTTCCCCCCCACAGCTGTGATGCACAGAGGCTCTGCCTCAGCAAAGTGTCACCGTGCTGCCCCAGCCCCATCCAGCCTCCTGTGCCCCTCAGGCAGCACTGGGGGTCCCACCTGGGCTGGAGGGTCCCGATGGCCACAGAGCCAGGACCTGGCTCCTCACAGCTTCCTGGGTGCACAGGACAGGGGCTGGGACAGGGCCTCCCCTGCCCCCCCCACCCCCCCAGGGAACTTATCACCAGCTGCCAGGGCTGCTGCCCCCACCCTGATAAGCACCAGGCTCCACATCCAGCACCCAGCTCAGCTCCACAGTGGGGACAGGATCAGGGCATTGGGACCCCCACCCTGGGACAAGTGTAGCCCAAATCCTGGCCAGAGAGAAGGGCTTCAAGGGGACACGAAGGGTACCCCACATCTGCCCCTTGGACAACCCAGGGCTGGTCCCAGCCCCCCACCCCATCCCAGCCTGTGGAAGCAGGATCAGGCCCTGGGGCTGAGCGAGGGGAAAGGAAACAGCCCCCAGGTGCTGGCTGGGCTGTGCTGCCCTGGGGAGGCGTCTGGAGGAAGAACAAAGAAAAGGGGGGAAAAAATAAAAACAACAACTTTATTTTCCCCAACAGGCTCTGTAGCAAAGTCAGGGTGTTTCCACCCAAAATGCACCCAGAAATAACTTAACACCAGCTGCAACCCAGAGACAAACCCAAGAGGGGCTGAGCAGCAGGTGATGCTGCTGGACCCAGAGCCAGGCTGGGGGGGCTCCTGCCCAGCACCCCCCCACCAGCGACCCGCGCCGCAGGGAGATGCTCAGCTGCAGCTGGGAAGAGCTCCAGCCCCCCACACCAAACCCAGCCCCCCCACAGTGGGTAGGGGGGCAGCACAGCCACCCCCTCCCCTCGGCCACCCAGGCTGAAGCTGCAGAGTTGGCTGGAGAATGGTGCCAGAGACCCCCCATCCTCCCCCTGCCCACACCCCAGGCTCAAAGGTGCTTCACACCCAGGGGTGGGGGCTCAGGCTGGGCAGACCCCCAGCCAGGGAGGGGACACCCCCACATCCCCAGGGCACAGAAGGTGGGGGGAACTGCAGCCTTGGCCCCAGCCACTTGCACCCCGATACAGGGGGCTCAGCGGGTGCTGCCCAGACCCTTCCCCTCACTGCAGCCCCCTCCTCGGGTGTGAGGCCAAGGCGTGGGGAGGGGGTGGCAGAGCAGCACCCCCCCAGGAGCCCAACTCCTCCCAGCCAAGACCCAAGGCAAAGCCCCCTACCCTCTGGCAATCCAGGGTCTTTCAGCACCAACGGCTTCCCGGGGGGTCCCCTCTCCTGGGATGAAGGGCAAGGGGAGCACCCCCCCTGCTTCTCCTTCCCCAGCTCCAGCTGGAGCAATTTTCCATCAGTGTCTTTAGGGTACCAGCTCCCCCCAGCCCTCCCCCAGCCCTGTGGCAGCAGGAGGAGGAGGAGGAGGAGGGAGCAGAGGTCAGGTCATGTAGCGGGTGACGGCTCTCAGGGCGTAGAGCAGAGCTGCCTGCATCCGAGCCTCCAGCAGGAGCAGGTTGATGTGCACCTACCAAGGAGAGCAGGATTAGTGCTGAGCCCCCCCCCCACCAGCCCCTGCAGTGAGTGGGAAGGAGGGAGGGAGTGGGCAGCACCTTCTCTGAGTGCTTGAAGTGCCTCCAGAACTGTGTGTACACCCGCTTGGTGGTCTTCTCAGGGTAGCAAGCCACTGTCTTGATGTAGATCTTCAGGCTGCGCTCCAGGAGCTGGTTCACCTCCCCATAGTCGTAGTCATCATACCTGGGGGGGGGGGAGAGAGAGAGAGAGAGAGAACAGTTACCCCAGGCACACCCCCAGGCTCTTTCCAGAGCTGAGCCCCCCAACAGCACCCAGGACTCGGGGACCCCCAGGGGGCTCTACCCAGGGCAGCAGCTCAGGGACCCACCGGATGCCGAAGACGCAGTGGACGTAGTTCCAGATGGCCCTGCGCAGCATGGAGGTGTCCACGCCGCAGTGCATGGCCATGGTGTGGTACGTCAGGTTGTAAACCACCTGGAACTTCTCGTCCAGGAGCTGCCCCACGTCCGGGTAGAGCCGGTTGATCAGCGAGTAGCCGTGGTCCTCCCAGGTGTAATCCTGCCCGAGGAGGAACAGCGGGGTTGGGGCTTGGTGGGGTCCCTTCGGAGGTGGGGATACGGGTAGGGGGCTGCCCCCCTCCACCTTCACCTCCCCAGCTACCAGACCCAGACCATAACCCATGGGGTGCCCAGAGCTGGGAAGGAGCCCCCTGCCCCCAGACAAGCAGGGACCCACCCCCCCAGCACCCTGTGGGACCCCCAGCACCCACCTGTGCTCGGAAGGTGGGGGGTGCCTGCTCGCCCCTGCGGGTGAAGTCCTTGTAGCCGAACTCGGGGTCCTCCACGAAGCAGAGCACCTTGGACTGCGGCGAGGGGTCGGCGACATCTGCACAGCATCACCGCAGCGGCGTGAGCCAGACAGAGCCAGGGCCTGATCCTGCTCCCTCCCCCCTCCCCCAGCCCCCCAGGACCCCCCTCCCCAGCCAGGGCACCCCTCCTCTTCCTCCTCACCCGAAGGAGCCACCAGCAAACTCTCCGTCTTCTCCAGCTCAAAGCGTGATGCCATCTCCTCCTGCGTGACCCCCTCCTCCTCCAGCTGACTTTCCTGCAGCAGCTTCAGCCTCTCCAGCAGCATCTCCACCTCCCTCATGGCATCTCTGCCCTGGGCAGGCAGAGCAGAGGCACCCCAGGTCAGGAGAGGTTTTTTTAGGGGGGTTGCAAGCCCAGGGCAGACCTGGAACCCCCAGAGCCACTCTCTGCACACCAAGCCCAGCCCTGCTGTGCTTGGAGCAGCCCCAGGACTCCCCAAAAGAGGATTTGCCCCTGGGTTTGTCCCCCCCCAGCTGCTCCCAGACTCATCCTGGGAACCAGGAGGGTGCCCCTGCCTGGCCCTAAAGCATCAGCTCTTCCCAGGGGAAGGACCATAACACACTCCAGCGCCCCCCACACCCTTCCCACCCGCACAAGGCAGAGCCACCCCCTCCCCACTTACCCCACACCCCCCCGTGCTGTCCTCAGGGCCGGGGCTGCTGTCGCTGGGGGGCTCGGGGGGCTGGCAGCCACGGCCCCCATCCTGCTCCTCCTCGGGGTTGATGCCGCAGCCGAAGACAAAGGAGGCGAGCGAGTGGTAGTGGGTGAGGAGCACCAGGGCCTGCACCAGCTCTGCCAGCGACCAGCTGTCCTCCCCTGGCTTCAGCAGGGCCTGTGGGGCACATGGTGTTGGAGAGACCCCCATCCCCCCCCCCCCCCACCCTGCACCCATCAACCAGCCCTGCTGGCAGGACACCCCTTGCCACGGGGCCAGGTGACCCCTTCCCCACGCTGTCCTCCAGCCCGGACCCTCCCTCAGCCAGGAGGGGGCTGTGTGTGCAGGATGAGGCCCCTGGGGCCAAGCCCCCAGACCCAGGGAGCGTTCTGGGGGTGGTGTGTGCTGGCAGCACCAGGTCTCACCTCGATGTGCTCCTTGGTGACGAGCCAGGGCCGGTGTGCCAGCAGCTTGTTGATCTCGCTGAGGTTCCTGAGCTTGCGGGGGGCACAGTGCAGCCCCTGCAGCCAGGCTGGGTTGCCCCCCACCTGCAGGAACTCCCCCACGTGCAAGCCCACCAGGTAGGAGCACTGGTGCCGGGCTGCTGCCTGTGGGACATGTCAGCCAGTCAGCCCCCCACACACTGGGCAGGGGGGTCCCAACCCTGCTACGAGCCCCTGGAGAAGCCAATACAGGGAGCCACACCGCCCCCAGCCCCCCTCCCACCCCCCTCAGAGGGGTTTCCCTGGGGAGAACAGTCCAGACAGGGGTGTCTCCCCCCAGATCCATGCCGCTCCCTGGGTGCTCTAGAGGGGAAGGGGGCTGGGGTACCCTGGGTGTGCACCACAGGACCCACCCCAAAGGCGCTTCCAGACCTCTGGGACCCCCATCTCCAAGGGGCACCCCGACTGCGGGGTCCCAAACACCTTCCTGCCCCAGGCAGGAGCCCAGCAGAGGACCCCAGGTGCCCCAGGGACCCCGGTCCTCACCATGATGGCGATGTAGTGCCGCTTGTGGTAGGGCAGGGGCCCGTCCATGCGCAGCAGGAGGTACTGGGTCTTCCAGAAGCTGCTGAGGTACTGGGGGTGCAGCCCCATCACCATGGTGATGTTGTCCACCCTGCCCTCCGACACCAAGGCCTCGATGAGGAGCTGGTGTCGGCCGCTCTCTTCACCCTCCTGCAGGATCTGCCGGGAGAGGGAGAGGAAGGTGAGGAAGGGCTGTGTGCTGCAGACATCCCCCCCTCCCTTCCCACAGCCTCCCTGGGCTAGAGGGAGACCCCCACCCCCCCCATCAGCATCAGCCCCAGAGCAGCATCCCCACGGCACCGGGAGCTCACCCCGCCGGTGGTACCCAGCCTCCTCCTCCTCGCCGCCCGGTACGGACACCGCGGGGGGGTCCCGCTGCCCATCTCCCCCCTCCCAGCCCCGGGGGGCAGGGGGGGTCCGGGGGTCTCCATGCCAGACCCTGCACAGCCCGGCCGGCTCAGCCGCGGGTCGGGTTGTTTATTTGGGCACTGGCAGGGGAGGAGACGGGGTTTGTGTGTCCCGTGTGTGTGTCCCCCCCCGCCCCCCCTCTCTCCACCCCAGCGCGGTGATGAAACCCCGGCCTTATCTCCCCCGAAGGAGGAACCATCTGGGACGCCGACGCCGGGTGCTGAGATAGGGCTGAGGGGGCATGGGGAGCCCCGGGGACGTCAGGGCAGTTGGGGGGGGGCTGGAGGGGACGGGAGAAGGGGGGGGGGCAGGGCAGGGCTGAGGCTGCCTTCTCAGAACAGGGGAAAGATGAATGGGGAAACTGAGGCACGGGCAGGGACACGGGGCAGGAAAACATCAGGATGAAGCAACACACCTACTCCCCCCCCCCATCCTCCAAAATGAGCCACCCCCCCCTCAAGTGTCACAGTGTTGCCCCCCGGGTGACCCCCTCCCATCCCAGCCCTCCCCGGGCACTAGGAATGAAGGGGAAAAGGAGGGGGAGAACCCACCCTGAACAGCCCCCACCCCTGGCAGAGAGGGACGCGCCCACCCCCCCACGACCACCCCCACCGCTCTTACCTCTCCCAGGGGGATGAAGGCGCTGGGACCCCTCCCCAGCTGCGGGGGGACCTTGGCCCCTCTGTCCTAGGAGAGAAGGACGGCGGCGTGAGCCGGGAGCCCCCGGGAGTCCCGGGCCGGGCACACGCGCCCATCACCGTTGCGTCAGGCCGGCAGCGCCTGATGAAATCGGGCCGGGGTGTTGCTCCGCACCCCGGGAGGTGACACACCGGGACACCGACCCGCGCTGACGCGAGACAGGGGAGGGGACACCCCCCCAGTTAACCGCCTCCCAGGGAAAACAGTCCTGGGGACATCGGGAAGTCCCTGGGACAGCAGGGGGGGGATCCCGGGGAGTCCCTGGGACAGCAGGGGGGGGGATCCCGGGGAGTCCCTGGGACAGCAGGGGGGGGATCCCGGGGAGCCCCGGGGCTCCTTCCCAGGGCCCAGCACCACGGTGACTCCGGGATTCCCGAAAACCCTCCGGATAAACAGCTCCAGCCTTTCCGGGTGGTTCCCCCTCCCCACCCCACCCCGTTACCCCAGCTGCACCCCAAACCAGCCGCCCGGCCCGGGCTGGGTCCTGCTCTGGGCACGGGGCTCAGCCCCTGTCTGATGCCCCCCAGCTCCATCACACACACCCCCCCCCCCCCTACGGAACAACGAGCACCCCCACGGTGGGTTTCCTCCCACCGGATCGTTTTCCCCGTTAAAATCCCGACCAAGGAGCGAGGGGGGATGTGCCAACACCAGCACCCACCCGGGCACGGCAGGACTGGGACACCCCCCGCACCCACCCCGGCTGCAGGGGGGGGCTGGGTGTGCGTGGGGCAGCCCCAGAGCTGGGACACAGGGATGCAGCACCCCCCACCCCACTCTCACACCGCAGCATCCCACCAGCATGACGAGTTTCCTGCCAGCACCACAGCAGCACCCAGAGGTGCCAGCGCAGGGGAGTGGGGGGGGGGGGGAACACACCACACAGCCCCCAGCCCCAAGAGCTACCATGACCCCCCCCCAAAACACCAACAGAAACCCCAGGATCTGGTTTGGGGCTGGGAGGAAAAGGGGCCCAGGTGCTCCCACCCCTGGGAAGGAGGGGAGGGCGAGGGGTGCAGAGCCCCCCCCCCGATACAGGGGGCAGAAAGGGCGCTCACCCAAACACCCACAGTGCGACTTCCTCAGCCCACGCTCCGGATACAGGTGCTGGCAGTGGCCCTGCTGCCCAGGGGGGGTGGGGTGGAGGGTGCTGAGGGTCCCCCCCCTCCAGGGAATCACCCACCTCCTCTTCCCACCCCTGGGGTCCCTCTGCCAGCAGGAGCCGGGGTGGCACAGGGGGGGCTGCACCCTGTCCCTGGGCCCCGCTTTGCTCTGAGTGCAGGGAGAGTCGTGGCAGGGGGATGCACAGGGCTGAGACCCACAGCACAACCAGCACACACCTCCCAACCTGGGGGGCTCAAGGGCAGCCCTGCCCCCAAACCCGCTCCCCCCAGCACTCAGCATCACACCCAGCACCATGCCCCAGCCTCCTGCAGCAGGAAGAGGTGCCCAGCCACACACAGATGGGGATGCAGCACGTCCCCTTCCCCAGCCACACTGATGGGGTGGGGGGTCCCTTCTCCCAGGGGTGTTTGTCAGGGTGCCCTGTGAGGGGACGAGCCCCTGGGCTGCTGCCCACTTCAACTGGGAGTGACACCCCCCTGAGCTGGAGCCAGGCTCAGCCCTGACAACAGCAGGTGCCTTGTGCCTCCCACCCCGTCCCAGGCGGCGGGTGCAGCCTGGCACCCAGTGCCACATTGGGAAGGGGTGTGGGATGGCACGAGGTGCCCACGCAGCAGCTGCCGGTGTGGCCACACGCTCCCCGTGTGCCAGGCAGCAGGTCACAACATGCCACCAGGTCACAGAATGCCAGGGCCTTGGGCCAGAGGCTCCGGATGCTCCGAGCACCAGGGATGCTCCTGCCCTGAGTCACCAGGGAAGCCAGAGGGGTGACAGCGGGAGCAGGATGGTGCCACCGCTGCTCCGGGTGCTGAGCTGGCTCCCCACTGACTCACAGGTTGGGGGAAAGAGCTTTTGGGGCTCCAAAAGGCTCCCGGGGAGGAGATGGAGACACCCCAGCAGGTAAATCCGGGGGCGCCGGAGTGCCAGCCCCGGGAGCAGCAGGGAGCCGGCGCCCAGCCCTCCCACCGCCTCCCGGTGACAGCTCAGGGTGACCTTTGAAGGTGCATTTTAATCATCCCTACCAGAAGCTCGTTATGTTTTGCTGCATTAAGCAATCCTCAGGGGCGCCGCCGTTAACCCTCACCACACCGGGCGGCTGGCTCCTCCTGCTTCTGCCGATAGGGAAACTGAGGCACGGGGGCAATGCCCTGACCCACACCAGCCACGCAACCGGCTCCCAGTGCAGCCAGCACAGGGCAAGAGGGGGGGGTCTGGACAGACAAGCAGGGAAGGGGGGTATGTGTGTCCCCCGAAGCAGTGAGGGGCCCCCCCCGCCTCCTCCCCGCAGCGGTGCCAGTGCTTAGTCAGGTGTTGGAAAATGATTCCCGATAAGGGGAGGTTAAACAAACACCCCTGCAGCCACCTGGCAGCGCAGCTCGGCCCCTCCTCACCCTGCGCCGGGCACCGCGCTGCCCCCGGGCCGGGCGGGGGGCGAGGGCAGCGCCGGGCTCGGCCCCGCTGACGCAAGAGGAGACTCGGGGAGCGCAGCCACCACCTGGGCAGCAGCTGCCCTGCTGCACCCCCAGACCCGGCAAGGAGCCCCAACCCCCAGCCGGCTCCATCCCAGCACCCGGAGAGGTTTCAGGGAGAAGAGCCGAGCTGGCACAGCACGTGGGAACGGAGCCGAGGGGCCGTGGCCGTGGGGTGACGGTCCCAGCCCACGTGTCGGGGGCGGCTGTGGAGACACCGACTGTGTCCCCAGCATCCCCACCACCACCCCCATCCCTTCCCTGCTCCAAAACACCCATTTCAGGCTTCAGCTCTGGCCGGGACAAGCGCCGGAGGGGACTCTGGGCAGCGCTGCTGGCTGGGGTCTCTCCCACCCGCTGTCCCGGGGTTTCCAGCTCCCCGCTCAGGTCAGGAGTAACGGCAGAGGAACTCCGCGGGGAGATCCCACCAGGCTCCACAGACACCTCGGGACTCGGGTCGTGCACACAGGAGCCCAAACGCAAAAGCCCCGGGCGATGCCTGAGGTTTCCCAGGCTCCTGGGACACCACAGAGACCCCACACTCAGCCCGGGAACGGCAGCACGACATGAATGACTGTCTGGTGACCCCAGAGCACCCCAGCAGCTCCACAGCACTCCCCAGGGGCCACAGCCCACCGCCAGCCCCTGCCTCAGTTTCCCCTCACCTCCCAGCCCGTGCCTGAGCACAGGGTTTCTGCCCAGCTCCCAGAGAGTTCAGCAGACCCCACGATCTCCCCACAGCGGTCCCCTGCCAGGACAGGACCACCCACCCCCAGGAGCCCCAGGTGGGCTCCCAGCACCCCACCCCGCCGCCCCCCACCCAGCACCCTCGTCCTCGGGCTCGCTGCAGATGGCGGGAGGGTTATTTTACAGCCCGGCCCCGCTCCTCCCCACCTGCAGCCGGCCCCAGGTGGGGGGGGGGGGACACCGCCAGCCCCTCCCCGAGGGACCCCTGGGTGAACATCACCCCCATCCCACCCCGGGAGGGGGGGGGGGAGCCCCGAGCCAGCCCTTACCTCAGCGCCCCGCCGGACCCCGCAGCCCCGGAGCTCCTCCAGCCCCGCGGGGCGGCACGGCGAGCCGGCCAGCAGCATGGCAGCGCGGGGCTGGGCGACCCCAGCCCGGGCGGGGAGGGGTCCCCGGGCGGCCCCGGCTCCGGTCACGGTTGTTCCTCCCCCCCACCGCGCCCGCCCGGCTTTCATAGCGCGGCGGCGGGTGGGCGGGGCTGGGTAGCCACGCCCCCCAACCGCATCTCGACCAATGGTCACAGGGGGGCTCGGCCAACGCGCGCCCCGCCAGCCAATGGGAGCGCGGCAGCGCAGGGGGCGCTGGGAGATGTAGTTCCCCCCGCCGGCTCCCGGCGTGCGGCAGCCCCCGTGCCTCTCGTCCCGCCCCGGTGCCCCGCGGAGGAAGGGCAGCTGCCCCCCCGCCCCCCCCGCTGCGGTATGGCGACCCTAGAGCCCCCCCAGCCAGCTCCACATCATCATCCCCGGGAGCCACAGCCCGCCGCCAGCCCGTGCCTCAGTTTCCCCTCTCCTCCCAGCCCGTCCCTGAGCACAGGGCTTGTGCCCAGCGCCCGCAGAGCTCAGGGGAAAAGGCGCAGGGAAAAGGCTCCTGGGGCTGGAGGGAAAAGGGAGCCGGAGGAAGAGGCGCCCACAGAGCCTGTGGGCATCCAGAGTTTGGGGGGACAAAGGCGGCTGGAGAGGGGGGGGGGACGCAGAGCCAGGGGGCGAGGCAAGAGCGGGGCCCCGCTCTCGCTCTTGCCTCGCCCCCTGGCTCTGCGTCCCCCCCCCCTCCAGCCGCCCCAGCAGCTTTCCCCATCCTCCTCCTCCTCAAGCCACACGGCCCCTCCAGCTCCCGTCCCCTCAGGCAGCCGCCACCCAGCCCAGTGCGAGGAGGCACAAGGAGGAAAAACACCGGGTTAATCCCCCAGGCGGCATCAAACACCCCGGCGGGCGGCAAAGTCCAGCGAACGGCGTCGGCTGCACAAACAACTCGGGTTCTGCCTGGCAACAGCCTCCTCCCGGCTCCGCTCCTGAGCTCCTGCCAAGTAAAGGAATCGGCGTGTCTCGGCGGCGCGGTGCTGGCAGCACGGCCAACGGCCAGCACGCCATGGCACAGCCAGAACGCCATGGCACAGCCAACATACCATGGCACAGCCAACGGCCAGCACGCCATGGCACAGCCAGAACTCCATGGCACAGCCAATGGCCAGCACATCATGGCACAGCCAGAACTCCATGGCACAGCCAACAGCCAACATGCCATGGCACAGCCAGAACTCCATGGCACAGCCAACATACCATGGCACAGCCAACAGCCAGCACGCCATGGCACAGCCAGAACGCCATGGCACAGCCAACATACCATGGCACAGCCAGAACTCCATGGCACAGCCAATGGCCAGCACATCATGGCACAGCCAACATACCATGGAACAGCCAACAGCCAACACACCATGGAACAGCCAACAGCCAACACACCATGGCACAGCCAGAATGCCATGGCACAGCCAACATACTATGCCACAGCCAACAGCTGGTACACCATGGCACAGCCAGAACTCCATGGCACAGCCAACAGCCAGCACGCCATGGCACAGCCAGAACACCATGGCACAGCCAACAGCTGGCACACCATGGTACAGCCAATGGCCAGCACGCCATGGTGCAGCCAACAGCCAACACACCATGGCACAGCCAGCACACCATGGCACAGCCAACAGCCGTCACGCCACGGCACGGCCAATGGCTGGCACACCATGGCACGGCCAGCACGCCGTGGCACGCTCGGAGCTGTGCCGGCCTCTGAGGGAGAGGACGGAGAGAGGTTCAGGCATCTCAGGTCAGCTGCTCCTTGTCCTTGTCCCCGTCCCGGGGCGCCGCTGGCTGCAAACACCCTGGGCTATTTTTAGGGGTGTTTTCAAGCGCGGTGCCGTGCTGAGGCTGTGGGGTCCGGGCGGCGCTTGGCGCGAGGGCATCGCCTGGCACCGGCCACCCCGAAGTGGTGTTGGCACTTGGGGTGCCTGGGAAGAAGGATTCGGGTTTTCAGCAGCATCTGATCCAAGGTCGGGATTGTTCCTGCTCTGAGGGGACCCGACCCCATGTTCCTCAGGTCCAGCCCCATCGCCGGCTCCTTTGGCCCCGTGAGACCCCGACAGGAGCCGAGGTGCTGCCTGGCCCCAGCCAGCACCCAGCTATGAGCTCCAGCTCTGCCCTGGCTGGACACACCAACCCGGAGGTGAAAAGCTGCCTGTTGCTTTGCAAAGGCAACGGGGTGTAAACAAAGGGGGGGGGGGGGGCAGGGGCTCCCTCTGCTCTCCCGAAGCCCCAGAAAGCTGAGATGGGCCTGGGGACCCTGTGGCCATGGGCGTGTCAGGCTGGGGCCCAGCGTGAGAGGCTGGAGATGCTGCCAAGTGCTGAACACAAAAATACCCCCGGTGGAGGGAGCGGGGGCCCTGCCAGCAGGACGTGTGTCCCAGAGGCCCAGAGTCCCAGAGTCCCAGAGTCCCAGCCCGGGCTGCTCCATGGCCCTGTGTGGGGCTGGGCAGGGGGCTGAGCACGGCTGGGGGGGGGATCACCGAGCTGGGGATGCGCTCGCTTGGCAATGAGGAGCAGCACGTGATGGCCCATCCGCTCTGCAGGTCAGCCCAGCCCGGCCATTGAGAGGAGCCTCAGCTCTTCCCGTGGTGGGTTTGCCCTGCTGCTGCCCACCAGCTGCCATCTCCCTGCAGCCTGGCTGGATGACATGACCCCCCCGGTGCATCTGAGCTGCTGGGAGCATGGGTGCTCCCACACTGTGTGCCAGAAATGGGTGATACTGCACAGGGCCAAAGCAGCTCCAGCATCTCGGGTCCCTGTGTCCCACAAGCCTCACCCCAGGACACCTGAGGGGTCACCTTTTGCCCCAGTCTGAGCTCTGCAGCACCTGCTTGTCAAGGCCATGCTGCTGTGGGGTGTCTCCGTGCTGGTGATTCACCGGGGGCACCCGGCAGTGCTGGGCTGGGCTCATTCCAGCATCCACCAGCAAAGGGTGGCAGAGGAACAGTGTTTCCTCAGGAGGGGAACCCAGACACCCCACTTCCAGAAACACGGATCATGCAGCAGGTCCCTGATTACCGAGGGCCTGAGGGTGCCCTGACTGCAGGACAGCCGGGCAGGAAGGAGAGGCCACTGCCCACAGCCCACAGTGTCCCCTCAAGCAGCAGGGTGGCCAGGGACAGTCACTGCCTCATCCAGCCTCTGGGCATCACACTGGCCAGCCCAGACCCTGCGACACAGGGGAGCAGCAGAGACCCCACAGGGACCCCCTGGAGTGGGTCAGATGTGTCCCCACCTGCCCTGCTCCAAGATCGGGATGCTGGATGGCTGCTGTGGCTGCTCACCCCACACCTGGCCTGGGTGGATGGGTGAAGAAAGCCCAGAGCATCTCCAGGGGGAGAGGGGGGGGGTTCTCTGGAATATTCTCTGTGTTTGGAGTGGTGAGGGGAAGGGGGGAAGAGGGGAAGGGGGGAAGGTGACCCCAGTGTGTCCCTCAGCACTCTCAGGGCCTCTCGCCATCAGGGCTCCTACACTGCAAGGCTGACAGATGCAACTTAGAGACAATGGTTTGTACTGGTGTGAACTGGTGAGCGATCCTCATTTCTCTGCAGCCTCTGGGAATGGCAGCAGGACTGAGCTGCTCCCCCCACGTGCTCCAGGAGTGGGGACCGACTTCTGCGGGCGGCTGGTGGGGGTGAGGAGCAGAACAAGGCTCGTGCCCACCTCTCCTGGCTCAGGCAGGACACACAAGTTCCTGGAGCTTTAGAGGATTTAAAAATCCAGTTTTGAAGCCTGTTGCCCCCGGGGTGTGTGATGCCTGAGCCAGGGCTCCCAGAAAGCCCCAGCAATTAGGGAGGAGCGGAGGGGAGCGTGGCTGGGGTCATTACTGGCTGGTTAAGTCATTTACTTCTGCTGTCAGGCTGCAGAACAGTTTATACTCATTTGCCTACTAAAGTTTCAGGCCCTTGCCAGGGGGGCTGCAAGTTTGGAGAGAAGATGTTTATTCCAGTAATTACTTAAGAAGAAAGAAGCAGAAGAATCTAATCCTCCTGGTTAGGAGAGCTCAAGAAACGCTCTGCCAGAGGTTTTCTTTGTGCCCTGAAAACCCAACCAGCTCCAGCTCCCCAGTCAGCGCTGCTCTGAGTTCCTGCATCTGTTGGAAACAGGCAAGGGGGGTCAGGTCAACAGCCCTGAAACGAGGGGAATGGGGAAAACACTGACCAAAAGCCTGGGGGTCTCATTCCTGACCTTGGTTTCAGCACTGGGAGGGGGCTGAGATCAGCACGTGATACCCCAGTGTGGCCAGTTACCATCAAACCCACATTTCCCCTTAAGCTTTGGAAGAGCAATAAAGCAATCACAGCCCCCATTCAATTAAAAACACACATGCAGATGTCCTCCTGCAGATGTCCAAACCGCTTTAGGAGCCGTGGGTAAAGCAGAGAGGAGGAAGCCTGTGCTGGCAGATAAGGGCAGGAGCCGGACGCTTCTTACCCTGGGAATTGCCCACAAACCCGACTGAAACCCTCCTGCCAGGGCAGGGATGAGAGCAGCCCCTTGGGACACAGCCCTGGCTGCAGAGCAGGAGCCCAGCCTGGGGCAGAGCAGGAGCCCAGCCTGGGGCAGAGCAGCGCTGTGTCTCTCCAGACCTGCTGTAAACAAGGCACGTTCCAGGACAGGGGTTTGCTCACTCAGCAGAGATAAAGCAGCCTCAGCACTGGGACACCAAGGGGTCAGAGGTGCCGACCCCTGGCAGGCACAGACCTTTCACCCCACAGTCAGACAGGCTGTGACCAGGCACCTTGTCTGCTCAGGAGGGATGAGCAGCAGCCTGAGGCCACAGAGGGAACACCCAGCTCAGGGACCCTCTGAGCCAACCTCCTGGGACGGACCCGCTGGCCAAGCCATGTGGGGTTTGTCCCCTGCCTGGGGTGAGGGAACCAGCCCCAATTTTTGGTGTGACCCAGCACAGGCACTTGCACAAGGTGAAGGGACTCACCAGGCTGCAATAGCTCCAGTGCTGTGAGTGAGACGAGCCGGGGGCCCTCAGCCAGGTCAGGATGCTGAGACCCTGGTGCAAAACCAGGATGGAAACCCAGAGTTGGGCTCTGTGTTCCGAGCCATGAGCAGCCAGAGACCAGCACAGCACCGATGGGAAACAGTCCACAGCAACTCCTGTCCTTCCCCACACTGAGCTGGGAATTCGGGGAGCCGCAGGTAACGATGCCAAGAGAACCAGCCACTCGCTGAGTGCAGCTCCCAGCTCTGTAAAACAGGGAGAGGTAACTTTGAGCTGCAAAGAGCTGCGTGGTGTTCTGAGAGAGCTCAGGTTTGGCTTGTCCCACTGCACACAGCGCTTGGGAAGAGCTGTTCAGGACAGGGCAGCTCCTCTGGAGAGCCCAGTGTGCCCCAGCGCTGCTCATCCCACTGGGCAGCCCAGGGCGCTGAACCACAGCTGCCTCCAGGACAGGCACTGCCACATGGAAACCTCCACAGAGTTTTCCACTACCAGATTTCTACTGGAAAATCAGCAGCTTTCAAAAGCCCCAACCACCACAAAGCAGCCTGACTGTGGCTGAGGCACAGGGCAGACTGCAGAGACACAACAGTGTTTCCTCACCTTGTTTCACACCTTGGGAATAACCGACTCACCGAGCCTCTCTCTCTGCTTGTCTCCTACCCAGACCATTTTAGGCTACAGCCAAGTGGGTCCTGGGGAGCTGGATGTAACCAGGTAACCCTGGAGGGTTTAAAGAGAGATCAATTCAAAATGCCATCTCCTTCCCATGCACACCAGACCCTGAAGCAGCGTGCTCGATGCTCCACCAGGCAGCCCAGCAGCAGGATCAGCTCCAGGCAGGAAGGATGCTTTGGTTGCTTTGTTTTTTTTTCTCTTCAAGGCAAATAGAAAGTATCAGACACAAGTGAAGATTTGGGGTTTGTTTGTTTGTTTTTTTTAAAACACTTTTACAGTTGTCAGAGTTCTGTACAAATCCAAACATCCCTTTTAAAACCTCGTTACAAACATACAAAGAAACGATGCTCTAACTACAAATCATCAGCTACTCGACTGCATCGGCAATTTATCACAATTAAAAAGCCCCAGCACAGTTCTGCACACAGGGCCCTCCTCCCTCTGCCCATTTCTGTGTCCTGAGGGAGGTGGAAAAGCCAAGCCCCATTTAAAAACCCCACCAATGCCCCTCATTTGCTAAAAACGAGTATAAAACCAGGCATTTCCCTGCTGTCACACCCTGGCAAGGTGTAACAACGTTGGGTTTTGTTTTTCTTGTTTTCACATCAGAAATAATCTCTAAAAAACCCCCCCCAAAAGAACAACCCCCCCACCCCACCCCAGAGTGTCTGGTGCTGCGGCGTGCTCCTGCCAACAGCATCCAGAAACAAACCAACAAAAGTGCCTCTGAGTGAAGTCATCTTCAGTAACAAAACCAAACAAGGGTAAAAAACAAACCACAATATCTAGTTAAAAGCTTAATAAAAACCCCTGACAAGAGCAGCCAGCCCTGCACCACAAAGGCTGGTTTCTCCTCGCTACCCCACCGCTCCAGAGTCCCACCCACCCCTCTGCCCCAGGGTCTCCAACCCCAAGGGGTCTTTTCCCCCCCACCCCCTGTCTGGAGCTCGGTGCTGGATGCTGAGGAGTGTTGCTGCCAGCTGAGAGCTGTGCTATGCTTTTCCCCCCCCTACACTCTGCAGTGGCCAAGTGCTTTTTCATCCCTCTCTCCCCTTCTTTCCTGCCCCAAGAGGCAGAGCCTGGGGAGCGCCCGGCCCCGCCGGCCTCGCTGGAAGGGTCTGTGGTCTGGGTGCTGTTCCCAAGCAGCTCGTCCCCCTTGCAGGGAACGTTCATAGCCCTTTTATTCTGCTGGTTTTCCATCAGCAGTAAGAAATGTCCCCAGAGAGCCCCGAGAAACACTCCCTGGCTTGGGTCGCTGCCTGAGTAAGCGCTTTCCTGGAGCCAGCCCCTACTTCTGCATCTGGAAGGGAGCACCAGGGCAGGGAGAGGGGGGAAAGGGGGTGAGCTCAACCCAGGGACTGAGGGGAACAGAGGAAACATCCCCAGCTTGAACTCTCCTCAGGGGAAAGAAAGGGAGTAAGAGATGCTCCATCACACTGAGCTTCAGAAGCCATCAAAGCCCCAAGGGTCACCAAGTAACCAGGGGAGGGGGAGTATGGGGTGTGTTTGGGTCTGTATTGTTAGGTTCTGGCTCCCAACCCAAAAGCTATCATAACAAAACACAAAAAAGCACACCACTAGGCAGTTTGGTTTGCCAAGCTGACAGAGAAAAGAAGAAAAAAAAAACCCCCCAACCCCTTCCAAGATAAATACTGAGCCCCCAGTTTGGAAACAGCTTCAAAAAGCTGCATCAACCGTTCTCAGCAGTGGCACAACCTGCCAGCAACAGCTGTGGGGCTGGCGATGCACCGGCTGCCTTTAAAGAGGGAACAGCTCCTTTAAAGAGGGAACAGCTCCTTTAAAGAGGGAACAGCTCCTTTAAAGAGGGAACAGCTCCTTTAAAGAGGGAACAGTTCAAGAAAATACAAAATACTACTAATAAACCCCCCCCAGGCTCCCAGCACAGGCAGCTCCATCTCATCCGCGCAGCGACTGGCCGTGGCTGCTGCCTCAGGCAGCGGGGCTGGGAGCAGAGTCTCTAATGCAGCAGGTTCCTGTCTGCTGACAGGAAGGGTTGGCAGTGGTAGTAACTGGTTAGGGAGGAAAAAGCTTCTTCCAGGGGAAGGGAGGGGGGAATTTAGGCTGGTGGGACCTCTCCCCGTGGATCACCGTGATACAGACGGGTGTTCAACAGAGATCCAAGCCAGGCAACACGCAGCGGGCGTTTTCCATCGAGGCCACGGCAGTGGGAGAGGGACAACACTGAGGTTTGGCTTCCAGCAATCAGGCAGGTCTCCTAGACTCCTTGGCTAATGCTGGGGAAAGCTCCCAGACTGGGGGGTTTGGTTTAAGGGGAGGTTATTGCTCCCGACTTCTCAGGCTTTTTGCCCTTCGATAGGGCAGCTGCTTGCTTCAGGAGTTCTCTGTTCTTGGCCTGGAAACACAGGGAAAAGGGGTGTTTAATGGTATGGATCATCATTAGCTCCTGGGGTCCCAGAGCTGCCTGGGCAGAAGCTGCAGATGAAAGGAGGGAGAGGTGGCTGCATGGCATCACAGCTCCAGTCTGGCACCCCTCCTCTAACCAGCCAGGGAGGGACCTGCCCATCCCTTCTCCCCCAGCCCTCCCTGCTGCAGCTGGGATGTGGGGTGAAAGGTGACAAGGGCACAGCTTGCAGTGAACCAGCCAAGGAGGCTCACCAAGGTCAGTGGGACCAGCTTCCCTTCCTCCTTCCTCCTTCCTTCCCCTTTCAGCAGCTGCTGCGCTCTGGCAGCGTGGGAAGCGCTGGACTCAGCCCCACAGCCTGACCCTGGTTTCAGTGAGCTGAAGGCTGGATTCCCCCACACCACACTTCCACCTATACCAAGAACGGGGTGGAGCTGCTCACTGCTCCCCAGCTCTGCTGCACCCCTGGTTTCATCAAGACTTCATCAGAACTCAGCGCTGCCCTGACCCTGCATCCCTACCAGAAGCTTCCAAACCCATCAGAGCACCAACATGGAGCAACTTAGGAGTCCCTCAGGTTTGTGACCAATTAGAAGTCACTGTGACTTATAGACAAGGTTCTCTAGCTCCTTTACCAGCCTTCTGAGCTCACCCTCCTCTAGCCTGTGTAGTAAATCATACTACAGCCATAGGAGGAGGGGTAGAACCTGTGTGAAGCCAGATACAGGTCTTCTGCATTGGTTTCCAGTGGCTGAATGAATATGCAAAGGGCTGTTAGAGGAATTAAACCCTCTGCTCCAGGGCTGCATGTGGAAAAGCAGCTTCTTTCACCTCCTGCAGACTGGAAGAATCCAGGCACCTCTGCTCCCCCCCCCATGAAGAGACAAGGCAAAATAACAACCCCCCAGAGCACGGTCCAGAAGTGAATGGTAGGAACACTTCAAGGCACCTACAGTACACCAGGAGGATTTGAACATTTATTTTGGAACCAGGGAGGAGTTTCCAGAGCCTCAGTCGGTACCAGCTGAAGCACAACACTGGGAGAGCAGAGAGGAGGAGGTGGGGGCACCCCCAGACCCCCAGAGTGAGGGGCTGAGACACAGACCCCCCCCTCTGCTCCTGAGGTGGCTGCACACAGACCTGCTCAGGGATCTGCTGCTCCCTCCTTTTCAGAATCCAGCAGGTTTCAGGCTGTTGGAAGGGGTCCCACAGCTTTCAAGGCAGACATCCTCTCTGAGCTACATCAGGGTGTACTGATCCCCCCCACACACAGAGCAACCTGCATGCCCTGCCCTGGGAAACCACTGCAAGGAGGGGGTCACCTCCCAGTCAGCCCCAGTTCACCCCACAGCCAGGGCTGCTGAGGCAGCCAGCAAGCAGTGGTTTGTGCTAGAGGAGTGTATCCAGAGCTGAGCAAGGACACCAGCTCACTCCAGGCAGCACCCCCAAAGCCACAGCAGACACAGCCCTGGGCTGACACAGGCAGGGCAGGAGCAGCCAGGAGAACACAAGCAGCAGCTCTGGCTGTCAACAGCCCCCCCAACAGTGGGGCAGGAGGTGTGCCCAGCCCTGGCACACCCTGCACAGACACTGCAGCCTCCAGGCAGGGTGCCTAAGGACCTGTGTGGCCAAGGGGGTCTCAGCACCTCAACACGTGGGGTCTCCAGGACCTGCCTTCTGCTCTGCTGATGAACCTGGGGGTGGGGATGGAGGAGGGGCTGTTTGCTGGGGCTTTCTGTCTTACCCCCTCCTGTTCTCTCATCACTAGGGCTTTAGATCATTCTACACCCCAGGGTAATTAAAGGGTGCAGAGTTCATTTCTCTGTCTGATTCCTTCCCTGTAACCAGCTCCCCTTTGGCCTCATCCCCTCGGTGGCTCGGAGCACGTTCTGATAGTCTGTCTGGTGCTTCCATGGCCAGGACAAGAATCCTGCTCTCCCTGTTCCCTGGAGCTCAAGGCTTGCTTTATTTGGACTGCAGAGATACAGTGCTAAGGGAACTGCAGTTGTTTCTTGAGCTTTGTTCTCTCTGGTTCCTGGTCACATACATGACATGGAGTGATGTGGGGCAGGGAACTGACAGGGGGGCTGCAGTCTGAGGAAACAGGTTCAAACCTCATCCTGGCAACTGGTAAAACGAGCTTGATGGTTCTCAGCTAGTCCAGAAGGGACATGGCACAGCAATTCACAACACAGCAAGCCTGAGCCCCAGTGCAGAGCAGCAGGGAGGATGCAAAGAGGGGTTATGATGCACTGCAGCCTGGTACTGAGCTGGGGGCTTTGCCTGGCAGAGCAGAGAGGCTGCAGGCCAGGCCAGAGGAGTGTGAGCAGAGCTGGGTGTGCAGCAGCTCTGATCAGGGTGTCCTCAGTCACAGCTCAGCAAGTTAGAACAAAAATGCTGTCACCTGTAACTGCTCCATCACCTCCTTGTGTGTCTTCTCCATCTGGTTCATCTTTGCCCTCATCTGAGACTCCTGGTACTGCAGGTCAGCCTTCAGCTCTGTGATCTGCAGACAGACAGGAAAGGAGATGGATGCCTTCACCCCAGGCACACCCTGCCAGAGAGACCTGGTGTGTGCCCAGGGGAGCTCAGAGACACGCTGGGGTGGGCTGGGGGAGAGCAGAGAGACCAGGACTGAGCTGAGCAGCACAGGGAGCAGCAGCAGCCTTGCCCCACACAACAGCCTCTAAGGCAGCAGTCAGAAAATGACCTGTTATGGAATGAGATCTGCTGGTGATCCCAGAAAACCTCTTTGCCTCTGGAAAGGAGGCAGCCTGGAGGCAGCCAGAACCTCTCCTGCTCACTCCAGAGCCCACTGCAGAGCAGTCTGTGTGAACAGTGCTGCAGGGGGAAGCCAGCCCAGTGCTGTACCTTCTTCTCCTTCTCCAGAATCATCTGATCTTTCTGGTGCAGCATCTTTTTCAAAGTAGCCACCTCCTCCTTCAGCTGGGCAATGATCACAAAGTGGTCGGTGCCAGGGGAGTCCAGGGCGAGGTCTGGAGAAAAGCTGCAGCAAAGAGGAGGGAGAGGTGCTGTCAGGACCCCTCCTCTGCACCAGGGCAGGGGATCTCCACACTGACAGGACCATCTCCTGGCACACTGTGCCCTCCAAGCACCCCCAGGGTGCAGGGGTTACCTGTGTCTCTGCCCTGGATGCCCCATGGAGTTGGAGACACAACAGCCAGCAGGGATCACATGTGACATGCCCAGTTCTTGCACCATCAGCAAGGGCACAGGGCTGTTGTGGTGACCCTCAGCCATTCACACAGTGAGGACAGGTCCCCTTTCAAACCCAAGGGCTAATGAACTTTGCACAAGCACTCAGGAGCCCTCTTTGCTCACAGGCAGCCCTTGGAAAGTACAGCAGAACCCTCCACTGCTTGTAAACAAGTGTTCTGGCAGGGAGGGGAGGTGACAGGGAAACAAATAACCTGGAGTTCAACAAGCACAGCAGAGGGAGACACCTCCATGAAAGGCAGCACTGTCCTCAGCAGGGAAAAGGGTACAGAGACACCCTGGACTTTGGTCTTTGGATTTCACCATGACACAGCAACTCAGGGAGAAGCTTCAGCACCACTCAGGAGCAGGAAAGACTCTCTGGGCACACAGAGAGCTACCTGAACACCCCCCACCTGCACACCACCAGGTACTCTAACCCTGAGCAACCAGCTGAGAGCTTATTTGGACACCAGTTGCTCCCCTGTGCTGGTAAATTCACCATCACCAGTCTCCCTGTGAGACAGCCAGTGATGGGGCAGCCAGGCAGAGTCCTGCACTGCAGGAATGTTCCATCTCTAAGCCAGGCTAAGCTGCAGCCACAGGCCTGGGGAGCTCACCTGATCCTTGCCTGCCTTCTGTTCCTTCCTGCCTTGAAGGTGAGCCTGATTTTTATCTGCTGGTGCTAAAAGGGCAGCACACTCCCAGCCACACACCTGGAACTGCCACATAAACCTTTAACAAGGCAACAAAGCTTCACCTAGAAGATTACTTCATGTCTGACCCTTATCAGGCAGCTCTGGTGCTGTAAAGATAAACAGCCAGGGTTACCTGAAGCCTGGCTTTGTTCTTTTGAAGCCTCCAGAGTAGGTCAACACACGTCCTACAGCCTGTGTTGAGCACTAAGGGCTGGGGAAGGCAGGGGCTGGACCCAAATCACCACCTCTCTCCAATACACTGTCACCCCTGTGCTTCCCCATCTGTACACCCTCACTCAGGGCTCCCCTCTGCTGCCTGGACATCATCCATTGCCTGATTAAAAGCCCAGTGAGCATTGATGGGGCTGGTCAGCAGGCTGTGGCACAAGAGGAGGAGGGTCCTGCAGCCCTCCACGGGGCAGCTGCAGGGATGTGACACCCCTGGGTGTCCCTGTGGCACCAAGAGGGGAAGCCTGGTGAAGGGGAACTGCAGCAGTCTGCAGGAGCCAGCCCACAGCCAGAGCCCCACTCCACACACCATGGGATGTGGCAGGTCCCTGGGTACAGCTCCAGTGCTGTCCTGTCACACTGGGGGGGCAGGAGGGGTTCACACACACACACACACACCCCCCAGCAGACAACCCTTCCCCCTTAACACCCTTCCCCAGTACAGCAGAGGCTGGGATGGTGGGTGCTGCAGCACCTCTCTGTGTGCAAGCCTGTTACCACCAGCAGCTCACAGCTCCCACTCAGCTGTAGAGCAGAGAGAGGGGGGAAAGGAAGCAGAAAGCAGCCTCCACAGAGGCTAAACCCTGGCTAAACCCTTGCCTACCCCACTCCTGTGCCCAGGCAAGCTCCCTCCTGCCTGTCCTGGGGTGATAGAGTGAGAGATGCTCACATTTCCCTGAGCTCCAGCAGGAAAAACTTCCTCCTTGGCAGCTCCTGTGAGGCTGGGAAGGTGAGATCCAGCCCTGCCACCCAGTGGGGACCAGGCAGGGGAGGGCCACCAGCCTGCCAGGAGCCTCAACTGACACCAGGACCCACCCCCAGGACTGCAAGGGCCTCCTGGGGTCTCTAAGGGTGGGCTCAGAGCATCCAGGCATCCCCTCCTGCCACTGTGTGAGCACAGGCAGGCGTCTTCCTGTCCAGTAGCTGCAAAATCCACCCTCAAACGTGTCAAGGTGCTAATTAAAGCAGATTTCCCACCCCCACCCCTTTTTGTTTGGGGGGGAGACTGACAAATCAGCAAAGAAAAGTTTCTCTGCCTTTAACCCCAGGCCAAGGAAGTGGTCTGAGACTGCAGAATTAGCAGGGAAAGTGCCAAATGCCAGTGAGTCTGTTCCTGTAACAGCCCCACTAAGAGTCACAACTGACCACCAACTAACCAAACCAGCACCAGCCTTCCCTACAAATAAACCCCAGAGCCAGGATCCAGCCCCTGGGGACAGGTGAGGGGACACTCTGTGCCTGGGCAGCCTCAAACACACCCCCCTAGTTAAAAAGTGGATTGATGAGCTGCTGTTGCTTGCAGCAGAGGCACAGGGGGGAAATGGATCCCTTCCCAAGACACCTGCCTGCCTCTCCTGAGAGCCCAGAATGACTGCCTGGAACTCTGCACCTGTTAAAGGGCTGAAATTAGGGAAAACAACTGCCAAGCTTCAGGATTTTGCTGTGTGAGTCAGGCTGGCATAAAGAGGCACAGAGCAGGCTGGCTGAACCAGCAGCCAAGTTTCAGTCCAGACAAAAAACACCCCACCACACACTAAAACTCCACCCAGGGCAAGATGCAGGGGCACAGAACACTCTGCTGATCCCAGCAGGAAGAGGAGCTGGCTGTGCATCACACTGCTGATGAAAACAAGCCTTGGGCAGACCCCCACTCCACACTCCAGCTGCGACCCAGGCTCCAGGCTGACTCTGGAGGGACCAACCTCATAGGAAACGGGGCAGGAGGGGAGGGTTTGGGGGATTCATCCTCACAAAACCAAGCCCAGCAGCTCCCAAACGTGCTTGCTGAGGCAGTGTTATTATTCCTCTCAGGAACCAGAGCCATGTGCCTATTTCAGGCAGCTGCAGCTTGCCTCCTTCCCCAGCATGCTGCCACAGCTCTTAGGAGATGCTAAAATTACAGAGGGCTCGTTACTGGGATTCATCACTGAAAGCAGCACAGCCCTGGCAGGAGCCAGACTGACAGCAGCTCACCCAAGAGCAGAGCCCAGGCCCCTGACTCCTCCAGGGCAGGGTCCCTGAGGCTGAGCAGTTGATGCCAGAGCACAGGACCTTTCCTGCCTGGAGGTTTTCCAGTCAGCAGGGATGTTACAGGGAGTTGTTTGGTCTCACCCCAGGCTGCAGAGAGCAGACAAACCCCCCCACCCTGGTGCTGTCCTACAGCCTAGAGAGCAGCCCCAGGAGGTGAGCAGGAGCCTTTCTAGAGGGAGAGCTGCAGGGGTTCTACCAGGGGCCTGTCTGCAGCCTCTGCTCTGGCTCAGAGGGATTCTGACCCACCCTGTGCTCAGCCATTGCTCCTGAGCCACAGTTACTGCACCATTTCCTCCAACTTTAACCCCAAAACTCTGTGCAGATGACAAACAGGCTGTAGGAAGCACTGCCCTAGAGAATGCTGCAAGTTCCACCTCCAGTGCTGTGCATGACAAGCACTGACAGGCTGTCAGTGCATCCCCAGGGAGATGGGAGCTGTGATCCCTGTGAGACATGCAAGGTAATTAATTACCAGTGGCTTTAACACCCCCTTGGCACTAACGAGCCTGTGCTCTGGTCTGTGCCCCCAATTCCCCACTGTCTGGAAAGAGATCCCTGGGCAGGGATAGCTTCCAGGCACACAGCAGCTCCCAGGGAGGGAGGGAGGGCAGGAAACAGGTGAACTGCCTGGGGAAGCAGGAGAGTGGTGGGCACTGGGGCTCTGCTGGGAAGCAGCCAGCACTCTGAGTAGGGGGATAGAGCATCTCAGGAGAGGGAGGAACGCTGAGGGTCAGAGAGGAAGGGCAGGAATGAAAGCAATGAACCTACAGGAGCACAGGAAACAGAGCCCCATGGCAGCTCCTGCTCCTCTGCCAGCCTGGCCGTGGTGCTGTGTGTGGGGCTGGGGTGGACACACCAGCCTGGCAGCACAGAGGGACCAGCAGCTTCCCAGCAGAGCTGCTGGGCTGCCTGTCCCTGCCCCAGGAGGGGAGTGGGAGGAGGGTCTTGATGCTCTGCCCTGCAGATCAGCTGCAGTGCAGCCAGCAGCCCCCTTCCCATCACTGCAGGGAGAGGATAAAGCTGATCTGGCTGCAGCTTTCTGACTGAGGGGAGCTCAGCCAACAAGCAGTTTCTGTTCCAGCAGGTCACAGGCACTACCCATTCCAAACTGGTGTCTAAATGCCAAGTGATACTGGCCTGCTGGGCTCTGGAGAGCTGCTGGTGCAGCCCCTCAGGGTCCCAAAGCCCAGCTCCAGCTGTCAGAGCCTCCTGCTGTTCACACAGGATTCTCTTCCACAAGCCTCAGCAGACAAGGGTGCCCACCCACAGCTCCCCCACGTCCCAGGCTCACCTGTCACCATTGGCAGATATGGCATCAAACTTGGCTTTCTTCTTTGGGATTTCATTCTGAATAGAAGAGGTGGATAAGGTTTTCTGGCTGGAAGGAGGAGGAAATTGTGTGTCAGAACCTGTCTGAGACAGGGAAGCAGATAAATATTCCCACCCACTTTGAGCCTATTAAAACAAGATTTCCTAGTGCAAGGCAAGCCTGATAAAAAATTCATTCCCTGGAGAGTAGCTGGAGACTAAAAATAAACAGAAAACAAGGTGTCAGTCAGTGAACAGCTCACACTGAAAACCTGCACTCCAACCATGACATGGTACAAATGCAACTGAGCTGTGATTGCTCCCAGGTTCAGGGAGGTGGCTCACTCTTGGACCACCAGCCCACACCAGCACAGCAGGGTTTGCAAACCAGCAAAGCCTGACTTAGGCAGGTTCTCCCAACAAAAACCCCATCCCTGAGGTATGGAGCCCCCCCAGGCTCCTCCCTCACTCCCTAAGGAGCAGCCAGGCACCCCCTCTGCTCACCCTGCACCCCAGGAAGCCTGTGCAGGTCACCTGTTGTAGTGGGTGCCAGTGCTGAGCCTGCTGTACTGCTCCTTCTCCTGCAGGCTGGCCCTGGAGGAGCTGCTCAGGTGCTTGCACTGCTCTTTGGTCTTCTGCAGGACACGCTTGTAGGACAGGGTGCACAACCAGCACAGCAGCTTCCCATCCACCTGGAAGGGGAAAGAGAGGAGCTCTGGTCTCATTTCCTTCCCACAAACCAAAGGCAGAGAAGACAAGAAGCATCTTCAGGCTTAAGATCACGAGTGGCAACTCAGAAAGGATCCCTGGAGTGCTTGGGAAGGGTAAGAGGTGCATCTGGCAGGGCTGGTGTGAGGCAGACAGTGCTCATTAGCAGCAGCTTATCTATCCCACTGCAGCCCCTGCCAAGCTTTGCTGAGGGGCTGTTTATAGCACCCTTTCACCAGGAGGTGCTCACTCTAGTGGGAGTTCTGCCAAAGCCATGCCAAGGAATGGTAGGTGACTGGGGAGTGGCTGGACACCAACCCAGCAGGAGTCTCTGCTGGAGGACAGGGAGTACCAGCCTGCATCCAGAAGGAACAATGGGTGCCTACAGGCTGCAGGAAGCAAGCTTCAGCAGTACACAGCTCCTAGGGAAGGGAGAGCTGTGGAATGGGCTTCCAGGGGGAGGTATGACACTTCCAGCTCCTCAGGCCAGGGCACAAATGTTGTTCCACATCCCTCTCCCCAAGCAGGCACCTGCCTTTCACTCCAGGGGTGAGGGGAGGACCCTCCTCCTTTGCCAGCCCACCTACCCTCAGGCCAAACCCACAAGATCTTTCCCAGCAGATCTGGCAGAGGTGTGGAGGGTCTCAAAGATTAAAGGACTTCAAAACACAGCTCAGCTCAACGCCAGGAAAACCCTTCACAACCAAGGGCCAGCCCCTTTCCCAGTGCTGGAGAACATGTGGAGGAGCAGGACAGATTATAGAAACCTAGAATCCCAGACTGGTCTGGGTTGGGAGGGACCCCAAGGGTCACAGAGCTCCAACCCCCTGCCACAGGCAGGGACACCAACCTCCAGACCTGGAGCTACACAAGGCTGCCCAGGGCCCCATCCAACCTGGCCTTGAACACCCCCAGGGATGGGGCACCCACCCCCTCTCTGGGCAGCCTGTTCCAGCCCCTCACCACTCTCTCTGTAAAAAACTTCCCTCTAATACCTGATCTAAACCTTCCCTCCTTTAGCTTTAATCCATCCCCCTTGTCCTGCCAGTGTCTACACTTTTAAAAAGCTGATTCCCCTCCTGTTCCTCTGCTCCCTTCAGGGACTGGAAGGCTGCAATGAGGTCCCCCCACAACCTTCTCTTCCCCAAGCTGACCCCAGCTCCCTCAAGCCTCTCCCCATAGGGAACCTGCTCCACCCCCTCCGCTCTGACCCCACTCCCAACACCCCCACATCCTTCTCACATTGCGGACCCCAGACCTGGACAGAGGACTCCAGCTGGGGCCTCAGAGCCCTACCACCACCCTCTCAGGCTGCTCCCAAGAGGGACCCTGACCTTCTTCCTGTCGTCCTTCCTGTCGAAGGCGCACTGCTGCTTGCACTGCTCGCAGGCGTGCGGGGGGCCGTACTTCTTCTCCGAGTTGGTGCAGCGCTGGCACTTGTTCCCGATGAAGGCAGCGATGATGTTGCAGTACTGGCAGGGCTTTGGCTGGGAGAGACAAGAGTAAGGACACAGCAGAGCCTTCTGGTTACAGCAACACACCTCCCCTTCTCTCTCCACCCCACCCCAATCCCTTCCAACCCCTCCACTTCCCTGTCCCCACCTAACAGCGACGCCGAGCTGGGGGGGTCTCAGGCTCCATCCAGACCCCCCGGTTACAAAATCCTTACAAAAATGCAGAACACCACAATGGAAACAATCAAAACATCTCTTTTCCTTTCCTTTTCCAGATTCCAGACAAGGAGGAAGGAAAGGTTCCTTCCCCCCCCTGCTTCCTGCAGCCAGCTCAGCCTGTGTCAGCACGCTCTGGTTTCGATTGGGGTATCAAATGGTTCGTTTCCTGGGCTGAAACGATGCAGAGCTGCTCTTTCCCCTGCTGAAAGGGAAGGCAAAGGCTTCACAAGCTTGAGGGGCTGTTGTGTTATTGATCAGTCGTGCTAGGATCTGGGTCCCCCAATACAAGAAGGATGTAGAACTGTTGGAGAGGGTTCAGAGGAGGGCCATGAAGATGATTAGAGGGCTGGAGAAGCTCCCCTGCGAAGAGAGGCTGAAAGAGCTGGGCTTGTTCAGCAAAGAGCAGGGGAGAGGGGAGAGGGGGCTGGAGGGGACCCTCATTGCAGCCTTTCCAGTACCTGAAGGGAGCTTATAAACATGAGGGGAATCAACTTTTTGAAAGGGTAGATAATGGCAGGACAAGGGGGATGGATTAAAGCTAAAGGAGGGAAGGTTTAGATTAGATATTAGGGGGAAATTCTGTACAGAGAGAGTGGTGAGGGGCTGGAACAGGCTGCCCAGAGAGGGGGTGGGTGCCCCATCTCTGGGGGTGTTCAAGGCCAGGTTGGATGTGGCCTTGGGCAACCTTGTCTAGATCATGCCTGGTGGTTGGTGTCCCTGCCTGTGACAGGAGGTTGGAGCTCTGTGACCCTTGGGGTCCCTCCCAACCCAGCCCAGTCTGGGTTTCTATGATTCTAGGGCAGCACAGCCAGCCTGTGAAACCCTCTTCCAGCAAGACACAGACAAGAGAGATGAAAAGAGGCCATGGAGAGCGAGCCCCTCACTCACTGTTCCGTAGAGCTTCACGTTCTGAGCACACTTCTTGCATATTGTGTTGGTTTTGCTGTGGAAAAGGAGGACAGATTGTTCCATCAACACTTCCCCAAAGAAAATCAAACCTCTGTGGTGAGGATCCCTGCCTCCCCTGGGCTCTAACAGCAGGCCTGTGTTCTCTTCACTAGGGACTCAAAGTGTGTTTCCCATCCCTGGCTGGCTGGGGATAACTTGCCAGGAAGTGGTGTTACTGGGAGGTATCTTTTAATTAAGGCATCTCCAGATGACACCAGCTTTCTGTCCTTAGTCTGATCAGCAGCTAATTGGCAGTAGGGGTGATGCAGCAGGGGTGAGAGGCTGGGCTCTGCTCGGGGTGAGGAGGTTGAGGAGGGTCAGGACAGGACAGAGGTGTGTTTGTCTGACACACACAGAGGAAAGAACACCCCCCACACAGTGACACACACCCACTGATGTCACCAGCCCTTCCTCTGCCAGCTCCCTCACTTGCAGAAAGGCAAAAAGGCACAAGTGCAGCTGAAGGAAACACATCAGGAAATCACTCCTGGGCACCAGAGAAGAGGGAAGCGCCTGGGAAGGTGCAGCCAGACCCTGCACCCCAGCACTGGCTGAAACAAAGGGTGCAAGGATGAGGCAGAGGCACACTGACTCGCCCAGCAGCCTCTGGAGGTGGCCAAAGGTCCCCTGAGTCTTCCACAGCCACAACCTACAGGCTGGGGCTCGGTCATCAGATGTGTGGGAACACTACAGCTGCCTGGGTGGGTGAGGAGAAGATGAGTGTCCCCAGCTCAGCAGGTATTTTACCTTTCCTGCTGGAATTCAGTCCTGCAGTAAGTGCATTTAACAATGGGATGAGCGATCCGGCACTCCTGCAACAAGAGAACCTCCAGTGAGCCACAGTGCTGCTCCCCAGAGCCCCAGCCACCTCCTGAGCACACACACTGACATCCTTCCAGCTCCAAACCCTTCCTCCCTGTACAGCCACGCTGCTCCTGCCAGGGCTGTGAGCAGGGGAGGGGTGACAGGAGTGGCTTGTGTCACAGGTGAGCCAGGAGTACACTGAGATTCACAGTGGGGACTTCTGTGTGTGCCCAGAGAAGGGTCCCAGCAGCTGGCCTCACCTCCTGGGCAGGAACACTGAGTCCTGCCACAGCTATTCACACCCTATTCTGCCCTCCAGCAGCGTCCTGTGCCTGGGGGGGTTCCAGCCCTGGACTCTCCTGAGCCTCAGAGGTTTCCCTGTGCTCACCCTGCTTCACCCCACCTGCCTCAGCAGCCCCTGGCTGCTCCGCTTCCTGCTCCTCGTTCCCCATCTCTGCCCTGATCTCATCCTTCCCCACCCAAACTGCCCCCCAGATTGTCCCCCAAGGCCCACCTTCTTCCTTTAAGAGACCATAAGGCCTCCCCCCAAATGTCCTCAGAGCCCCCCAACACCCCCCAACCACACCAGGGCCTCTCCTCACACTAACAGCCCCCTCACACCCTGCCCTGCAGCTGCTCCCAGGCCTCTCCTGGTGAGCAGTGCCCACATCTGCCCCACGACCCCCCTCCAACGTATCCCCAGCCTGCCCAAGCAGCCCCCACAAACAGCTCCCCTATCAGCCTGTCGATACCACCCCCCCGACAGCCGCCCTCACACCTCCAGCCCCCCCCCACCTCCCAGGGTGACCCCCGCACAGCCCTCGGCCCCGCACAGCCACGCTGAGGCACCAGCCTCCCTGCATGCCCTCAGGGACCCCCCACCAGCAGCCCCCAGCCCCCCACCACCCTGTGACCCTTCCCCACCAGCAGCCCCCAGCCCCCCAAAACACCCTGCGACCCTTCCCCACCAGCAGCCCCCCAACACCCTGTGACCCTTCCCCACCAGCAGCCCCCAGCCCCCCCAACACCCTGCGACCCTTCCCCACCAGCAGCCCCCCCAACACCCTGTGACCCTTCCCCACCAGCAGCCCCCAGCCCACCCAGTCACCCTGTGACCCTTCCCCACCAGCAGCCCCCCAACACCCTGCGACCCTTCCCCACCAGCAGCCCCCAGCCCCCCAACACCCTGTGACCCTTCCCCACCAGCAGCCCCCCCAGACACCCTGTGACCCTTCCCCACCAGCAGCCCCCCCAGACACCCTGTGACCCTTCCCCACCAGCAGCCCCCCCAACACCCTGTGACCCTTCCCCACCAGCAGCCCTCCCAGACACCGTGACCCTTCGCCCCCAGTCACCCTGTGACCCCTCTTCACCAGCAGCCCCCAGCCCCCCCAACACCCTGTGACCCTTCCCCACCAGCAGCCCCCAGCCCACCCAGTCACCCTATGACGCCTCTTCACCAGCAGCCCCCCCAACACCCTGTGACCCCTCTTCACAAGCAGCCCCACCACCACCCTGTGACCCTTCGCCCCCAGCCCCCCCAACACCCTGTGACCCTTCCCCACCAGCTGCCCCCAGCCCCCCCAGTCACCCTGTGACCCTTCGCCCCCAGTCACCCTGTGACCCCTCTTCACAAGCAGCCCCCCCAGTCACCCTGCGACCCTTCCCCACCAGCAGCCCCCACCCAGCTCCTGCCCCCCCCCCGCCCCCCTCCCCGCCCCAGCAGCTCCCTCCCCTCCAGCCCTCCCATTCCCCTTCCCCCAAGCGGCCCCGCCGGCCGCCCCAGACCTTGCAGAGCTGCTGGCCCTGGCTGAGCGCCTCGAAGGGGAAGCGCTGGTGGCACTTGGTGCAGGCGTAGAGCGCCGCCATCCCGCCGACCCGCTGACAGGCGCAGCCCAGCCCCGACCCCGGCCGCCCGGCCTACAGTCCCCGCCCCCCCTCCAGCAGCTCCGCCATCCCCATTGGCCGCTCTCCACATCACTCACGCTTTTCTCCGCTTCTCATTGGTCGACTTCGCCGTCACTCTAGGGAAAAGGGGGGGCGTGCCCAGCTCATCGCCCGCCCCCCAACCCCTTTCCCTCTGCGGGCGGTAGGGAAGGGGGGGGAGCGGTGACGTCACGTGGAGGGAGCGTCGCGCGGCACAACCGTCCTCGGCGTGACGGGGGCGGGGGGGAGTCTGACCCACAATGCTTTGCGACAGCGACCCGGAAGTGGGGCCGAGCCGGGCCGGGCCGGGGACGGGGGAAGGGGCCGAGCCGGGCCGGGCCCGGCCCGGCTCGGCCCCTTCTCCCGGCCCCGCCCCGGCTCGGCTCGGCCTCAGTTCAGCCCCAGGCCCGGCTCAGCCTCTTCCCCGGGCCTGGTTCCCCCCCCGGGCCTGGTTCCCCCCCCCCTCCGGGCCTGGTTCCTCCAGGCCCAGCCCAGCCCCTTCGCCCAGGCCCGGTTCAGCCCTTTCCCCTCAGTCCCTTGACTCGGTCCCGGCCCGAGGGAAAGGCAAAGCCTGGGCAAGGTGAAAGGGAGATCTGTAGATTGGGGCAGGGTAGGGGGGGAGTTGCAGGCCCGGAGGAGGAAGGGAGCTGGGTTAGGGCTGGGAGAGGGAAAGGGAAGGGAAGGGAGGAGTGGGGAAGGGCCCTGCAGGGTGGGTAAAGCCCGTGGGAGAGAAGGGGTCAGGGAAGGGGGGTGGGTGAGGGGAGGGAGCTGGGTTAGGGCAGGGTGAGGGGCTGGGAAGGGGAAGGAGTAGAGAAAGGGAAGGGAGGAGAGGGGAAGGGCCTTGCAGGGTGGGTGAAGCCTGTGGGAGAGAAGGGGTCAGGGCAGGGAGCTGGGTTAGGGCAGGGTGAGGGGCTGGGGAAGGGAAGAGGAAGGGGAAGGAGTAGAGGAAGGGAAGGGAGGAGAGGGGGAGGGCCCTGCAAGGTGGGTGAAGCTCGTGGGAGAGAAGGGGTCAGGGCAGGGGGGTGGGTGGAAGGCAGGGAGCTGGGTTAGGGCAGGGTGAGGGGCTGGGGAGGGGAAGGGGAAGGAGTAGAGGAAGGGAAGGGAGGAGAGGGGGAGGGCCCTGCAAGGTGGGTGAAGCCCGTGGGAGAGAAGGGGTCAGGGAAGGGGGGTGGGTGGGAGGCAGGGAGCTGGGTCAGGGCAGGGTGAGGGGCTGGGAAGGGGAAGGAGGAAGGGAAGGGAGGAGTGGGGAAGGGCCCTGCAAGGTGGGTGAAGGCCGTGGGAGAGAAGAGGTCAGGACAGGGGGGTGGGTGGGAGGCAGGAAGGAGCAGTGGGTGCCCCTGCACCCTCATCAGTGAGCCGAGGCAGGGCCTGAGAGCTGTGCCTGGAGGCTGGGAGGAAGAACCAGGCTCTGGGTGCTGGGAATGGCCTTTCCCCTGGTTTATTTCAGGTACAAGGTTGGGCTTCAGCCACCTTCCCCATGGAGTCACTCCTTTTCCAGTCAAGTAGCCATCATTTCTCCCAGCCCTGAGCTGAGGGGAACACTCCCTGCCTGGAGGGACAGGGAATCAGACCCTTGGGAGTCAGAGGTTCACCTGCAGCACCGGGATCAAAGGCAGTAACACCTGAGAGCTGTGTTAATAAACCAACAGTGGTGTGATCTGCTCCCTCCTGTGCTGTTGCCTGGCATCCTTGTGTTCTTCTTCCACCCTCCTCCTGGGGATACCTTGAAATCTCAGGGAAACTTCTTCCCCCACCTTCCCTCCCTCTTTTCCCTACACCAGACGACAGCGAATTCCCAGCCCAGCTTGTGCCAAGTGCTGGAGCTGAACCACGAGCTGCAGCGCTCAGCCTTTCCCAGGAAGGGCCGGGAGGAGGAGGAGGAGGAGGAGGGGGGAGTGTCCTGGGTTGTGAGGGAGCTGCGTGGGTGTGCATATTAAACCGCAACTCTGCTGTGCTTGGCTACCTCGGGGACTGCTTGGAATCACCGGGCAAATGTGCTGTGTGGAGGAGAAACGCGTTTCATGAGGAGCTGCTGGGCTGGGCTTGGGAAAGAGCGGCTGGTGAAAGCAGAAGGCAGAGCCTGGCAGGGGCGGGGGATGCTCCAAACAACCCCCCCCCCTCCCTGCTTAGGGGCTGCGGGGTTTTGGGGGGAGGAATCAGGCGGAGGTGGGGGGTTTGGGGCTGCCCCGGCGTCCTGGGGTTTGAGAGTACAGCTGGAAAATGATGTGTTAGGAGAAATAACACCCCCCCACCCCCCAAAAAGCTGAGGGTGGGGAGGGGAAGAGCTGCGGCTCTCTGGAGCTGGAGGAGGAGGAGGAGAAGGAGCGGCTGGGATTCAGGATGGGAAGGAGCAGCTGCCAAGGGAGAAGCGGTTGGGGAAGGAGGAGCCTGTGTGGGGCTGCGAGCCCGCAGGGTCTCCAACGCTGCCACCTTGGGGGGTTCCTCTGGGATCACCTGGGCAGCTGCTGCTTCCAGAGCTTGGGAGACCCTTTCCATGGCGCTGGATGGATCCAACCCAGGAAAACCTCCCTCTGGGCTGGGGCAGCCATCTCACCCTCCTAGTCTTTGCCACCCCTGAAACCTCTCTGGGAGCCACCCACCTGCATCCCAACCCAGACCCCCAGCAGCCCCTTCCCCAGGGAGCATGGTGGGAGCTCTTGCTCAGCCCCCCACACCCCACCCTGGGCTGTCTGGAGCCTTTGGGGAGCCAAGAAGTTGCCAAAAGCCAGTTTGGTTCAGCTGCTGTTCTCTGGGCCGCCTGTGGCTGCCTGTAAATCACTCCCAGAGAATATTCGTGTTCTGGCTCCCTCCACGTCCCTGCTCACAGAGTAATTACCTTGTTTTGAGAGGTTTGCACAGATAATTCACCCGGTGCTGACAGCAGCCGGGGCTGGAGCTGCTCTCTGGCCACCTGGCCCTGCAGCTGCCTGGGGAGGGAAGGGCCCAGCCAGGGCAGGGTGAAAATCCCAGCCCAGCCAAAACCAGCCTCCTCCTCCTCCTCCTCCTCACAGGGTAACTCAGCCTGGCAGGCTCAGCCCAGCCTGAGTTTCTGGCTGTGGGGATAGATTGAGCCCACAGATCTGGGTGCTCTCACCCATGGAAAAGCCGTTTAATGCAGGAGGGGTGAGCCTGGGCTGAGCACTGGGTGAAACTCATCACAGGGGGGGCTATAGAAGAGGTACGGAGAGGGCTGGGTTTGTGGGGGACAGGCAGACCACAGCCCCCGTGACAGACACTGTCACTTCTACAGGTTTTATTGCCAAAATGCTTCTCCAGAGGGTGGGGAGCACCCTCCAAGCCACCCCCTCTGCCCCACCACCACCTCCTGGGGCCCCACCACCCTCTGCCAGCCCCCCATCCATCTGGAACTGTCCCAGGGGACTGGAGGGGGTACAGGGCACACGTGTCCCATCAGGCCAGGATGGGGAAGGAGGCAGCAGTGGCCACGCCGCAGTTGTTGTCCTTCATGGCCATGAGGATGTAGCCATCGTTGCCCCAGTAGGTGGACCAGGAGTTCTTGATCAGCCAGTAGCTCTTCCCGTGCAGGACCCCGTAGCCCACGGCCAGCACCGCGTGGTCCAGCGCCGACGTCTCGTTTCCTGGGCAGGGAGAGAAGAAAAGGGAGACACCTTAGGCCCCATCCCCGGGGCTGGAGAGTGGCCCCGGATCCCCCAGCCAGGCCCTTCGCGGGGAGGCGAATCCCACCCTGCAAAGGCCTTTCCCAATCCCGGCCCCAGCGATGGGGCACGGAGCCTCCTGGGGCGGGTGTGGGGTCCCCCCCCTCACCGCAGCGCGGCTCCTCGTAGACGCCGTTGGCGTAGAAGGCGAAGGACTTGTGGGAGGCGTCGATGTTGACGGCCACAGGGCCGTGCTTGAGCAGCGCGGCCTTCAGGGCCGCGGCGCTGCCCGGCTCCACGCTGGCGTAGCCGGCCAGTTGGGCCACCAGCTCCGACTGGTTGCAGTGGCAGTACCCGTTCTGTGGGGCAGGAGGCACAGTTGGCACTGGGGGTGTTGGGGTGGCTCAGGTGGGGGGATCTGATGTGCCCCAGTGAGGGAGAGGAAGGGAGGGGGCAGCTCGGATGGAGCATCCATAAGCCAAAGCTGGGTTTCCATCTGCTGCCAAAGGGCTGATGGACAGTTTGGGAGAGCCTGGGGACAAGGGCTGGGGTGTGGGGGGCACTGCACCCCCCCGATCAGTGCTGTCACCCTCACCTGCCCTAGATATGGCCCGTAGGACTCTGTGCTGGCGATGCCACCGTGCTTCTTGATCCACTCATAGGCTCGCCACTCCTCACCCCCATCACAGGCCTGGTTCCCAAAGCCCCAGGAGCAGTCGATGAGGACTTGTTGGGACAGGGGGGTCAGCACGCCGGTCTGGGGGGGACACACACCACAGGAATGGGAACGGCATCATCCCAGCACCCCCCCAGGCATCCCTGGGGCCCAGCCCTGCTCTCACCTTGAGGAAGAGCGCTCCCTCCATGGCGCCCGTCGTAGCGAAGCTCCAGCAGGACCCGCAGACAGCCTGGTCCTTCACGGGGGTCACGGCGCCTGGCACAGCGGGACGGGCACGCGGTAACGGTGCTGGAGGAGGCCAGTGGTCCCCAGCCAAACCCCAGCGTGGGCGCTGCCCCCCAGCCTCATGCACCAGCCACAGCGGCTCCCTCCTCACCGTACAGCCGCCAGTCGAGGCTCTCGGGCAGGATGAGGCCGGCGTAGAGCTCGGTGGGGAAGGGCTGCCCGTTGTTGGGGACCCCGCTCCGGCGGCGGCCCCGCAGGGCAGCCAGCTCCTGGGGCGTGCGGTCGGCCAGGTGGTTCAGCGCCAGCGTGTAGGAGAGCGCGGCGCGGTTCCTCGAGTGCACGAAGCTGGGAGAGGGGAGTGGGAGACTGCGCTGGGCACCCCATCCCTGGGCACCCCACCCTTGGGTACCACATCCCTGGGCACCCCATCCCTGGGCACCACCATCCCTGGGCACCAACATCCCCGGGCACCTCATCCCTGGGCACCCCACCCCTGGGCACCCCACCCCTGGGCACCCCATCCCTGGGCACCCCCATCCCCAGGCACCTCATCCCTGGGCACCCCACCCCTGGGCATCCCCCCGGCACCCCGTACCGCATGTTATGGATGAAGGCTCGCTTGCGGTGCTCATGCTCCTCCTCACTGCTGTAGCTCTTCCCAAACTGCTCCTTGTAGCGGTGGAAGAGGCCGTGGTGGACGTGGTCGGTCTCAGGCACCCTCCCCACAAACTCCCGCATGGGGTTGGCCAGGATACGGTGCTCGGGGCCGGGGCTTGGCCACTGCTCACAATGCACCCCTGCCACGCGGCGTGGACAGCACGGTGGGGACGGGCTCTCCTGGCCCCCTCCCCCCCCAGGTGGGATGCACAGCACATCACCCCCAAAACCATGGGGGGGGTGTGCCCATCCCACAGACACACATTCATGCAGGGGGGGACCTGCACCCACAGCAGAGCTGGCTCCCCAGCACCCAGTACCCCACCCAGCACCCTGCGCTCCGGCACGGCGCCAGCAGCGGGAGAGCACCCCCATTGCCCAGCTATCCCTGCTCCTTGCTCTCCCACTCCCAAACCAACTCACCCAAAATTACCAGGCTCTGGCACAAAAGCCCCAACACAACCCAAAGGGCCCGTGAGGAAGGCAGAGGGGTGCAGGGGTGGATGCTCACCCTCGGGGAGACGGAAGACGCTGGCGGGGAAGCGGTGCCCGAAGGAGGAGTAGTCGATCTCGTACTTGTCGTAGTGGGAGCCCAGGAGGCTGTTGTAGCCCCGCACCTCGTAGTGCAGGGGCACGGCCCCGTGGGCAGAGCTGCCCACACGCAGCGTGTAGACGTTCTTCTTGTGGCCCCAGTAGGAGATGTTCTGCCAGACGGCGCAGGGCTGCCCCCGGAACCGCTCCTCCCGCACCCGCTGCGCACGGCGCACGCGTCGGGGACGGCCGGGCCACACCGGCACCGCGTCCCCGCTGAGCTGGGGCACCCTGCAGTGATGGCTCTCCACCCAAGCACCCAGCCTGCATCGTGCCAAGCTGCGTGTGACCCCTCCACCCCACCACCCGTGGCCACCTCAGCCTTGTATCTACCCGTTCCCAGCCTGGGAGGGCTCAGGGGTAGCAACCATCACACACCCTATACCCACAGGGGTCCCTGGTCCCCTCCCCTGCCCCATCCCGCATCCTGGGGGACCGTGCCCCCAGGGCTCACCTTGAAGTCCTCCAGGCTGGGGAAGACACTCTGGGGGGTGATGAGGTCCCCATCAGTGCCGTTGATGCGGAAGCACTTACGGACGTTGACCTCGGTCTCCGTGGTCTCAGGAGTCACCTTGAAGCTGGCGCCAAAGGGCTCGATGGAGCCGAACTGGTAGGTGATCACTTGGCCTGGGGACGGGGCCAGCGCTGAGGTCAAGCCAAGCCCCAGGGCTTTGCTGGGGCAGGAGGAGGGGGATGCTGAGGGGCCGGGGGGATGGACCCTCTGTGCACCCACCGCCGTAGTACTCGATGCGGCTCTTGCCCCCGGTGAGGTTGTACCAGGCTTCAAAGGGCTCCCGGATCTCGGCGTAGGGCAGGCTGATGACTCCTGCGGGCACAGAGGGGCTGGGCTCAGGGGGCTGCGGGGGAAGAGCCCCTGGGACACCCCCTGTCTCCCTGCCCAAACCCTGGAGGGGAGCACAGGGAGCAGCCCAGGGTGAACCAGCCCCGGCTCTCGCAGGGGGCTGGAGCCTCTCAGCTCGGGCACATCGGGTGGGAGCCAGTGCCGGACCCCTCAGGCAGCGTGGCAGAGGGGACCCGTCCCCGAGTGGTACCTGTGACATGATACACGTCCCCGAAGGTGGGTGTCTCCAGAGCAGCTTTGCACTCGGCTCCTGGAAGAAAAACAAACCCCAAACCACCCCCCTCTACATTGCCCATTACCCTCCTCTGCACGGGGGGTGGCAGGGATGCTGGTCCCTGGCTCACTGTCCCGTGGGACCCAGCCCATACTGGGAGGGCTCCCACATCCCAGGCAGGGCAGAGACCGGGGATCCCCAAGCCCACAGTCCCCACTCCTCTACCAGCCCCCTGGCCGACCCAGAGCCCCTGCACAGATCCCCACCCTCCCTGGGGTGCAATTGGCTCAAGACCCCAAAGCCCCCGCACACAGCCCAGGCCATGAGGGGCAACCATACACAGGGAGAGGACCCCACAGCAGCCCAGGACCCCCACAGACCCAGGCTCAGGGGCACGTGGCATCACCCCATGATGGGGGCACGGCCTTCATCCCCCCCCCAGACTCAGCTCACCCAGCAGCACAGCAGCCCCCAACACCAGCAGCATCCTCAGCCCCTCCATCCTGTGCACCCCAGCCCACACCACTGCCCTGCACCCAGGGTGGGCTTAAATCCTGCTGGGGGGCAGGCCAGGAGCTGCAGGCAGCCAACGGGCAAAGCCTCATCCTACCCTGGGCTGGGCTATGCCAAGGGGGAGGCGTGGTTTTGTGTTGCCCCCCCTGCCCTAGCACGGGCACCCATGAGGGGTGGGTGCCAAGGTTCTGTGCTGGTGGGGGGGAGCAGGGTGGGACCCCAGACCCCCGTAGGCAATGGTACCTCATAGCAGGGTCATACCCCAGAGAGGCAGTGGGTACCTCAGGGATTGGGGGGCTGGTGGTGGGTGCCCCCTGGATTGGGGGACTGGTGGTGGGTGCCTGGGGTGTCTCCCTGCAGCAGCTCGTGGCCAGGCTGTGCTGGAGCAAGGGGGGAGCATCTGCAAAGCGACAGAGTGAGGAGGTGCAGCAAGATCCTGCCAGGCACCCAGAGCCCCTCAGGGTGCCCCCAGGCCCCCGGGACAAGGACCACTGTGTCCCCACCAAAGGCAGCTCTGGGCAGCCTGTGGAGAGGGCGGCTGTTTGTGTCCTTCCTCCATCCCAGAGACCCCCAGGCTGCTGTTTGGGGGGGGGGAGGGCAATGGGAAAAGGGGGAAGATGCAGCCAAAGTGTCAGGAGCCAGACCCAGGGGGAACACAGCCCCCCAGCCCCAGGCAGCACAGCCTTCACCTCTCCTGCTTGGCTGGGCGCTGCTGGCCCTGGCCCAAGGTGAGAGGGAGCGCCTGGGCCACCCCAGCCCAAACCAGCTGATAAGGGCCAGGCACAGCAGGAGGGATTCAGCTGCACCCCTGGGTGTGGGGCTGGGGTGCTGCAGCACCCCCAGACCACAGCACACAGCAGTGCCTGCGTGGGAAGACCAAGGGGGTCAGGAAAAGGCTTCTCACCCTGTTTGGGATCCTCAAGCACCAACCTACATCTTCCCTGAGAGCTCGAAGCCCCATCAGGGATGAGCCACAAAGTGCCTTTCCCTGGGGGGCCCTGGCAGCAGCAAACATCCCACCCGTAGCCACAACAGGGCCCGGGCAGTGGGGCAGAGGGTGGCTGCTCCCCCCTCTCCCCACCCCACGCCAGGAATCTCCAGTCTCAGCAGAAATCCCCAGGGTTGTTTGTGTCTCAGACAGGGCTGGGAGAGCCGCTCCCCTCACCGGGCGTCTGGGATGTGGGGAGCGCAGCCAGCTCTGCCAGGCAGACACTGTGTGTGTCCCCAGGGGCCCTGCCACCCCCCAGACACAAAACAAGCTGGGGACAGGGACACACACAGGGCACGGCTGTCCCACACCACAGGCACTGGGGCTGTGGAGGGGCAGCACTCAAACCCCTCCTGCAGAAGCAGCCCAGTACTTCTCCAGGGTCTTTATTGGCAAGATGACAGCTGGGTCCCCACCCTGCCCCTTGTCCAGCACCCCATGTCCCCATCCTGCTGTGTGATGTGTCACACCGGAGGGGCTGACCCAGGGATGGGCACTGAGAGTGTCAGCAGGGCTCTCCTGGCAGGGCTGAGGCGGCTCAGGCCAGGATGGGGTAGGTGGCTTCGGTGGCCACGCCGCAGTTGTTGTCCTTCATGGCCATGAGGATGTAGCCATCGTTGCCCCAGTAGGTGGACCAGGAGTTCTTGATCAGCCAGTAGGTTTCTCCCTGAAGGACCCCGTAGCCCACGGCCAGCACCGCGTGGTCCAGCGAGCCCAGCTCGTTCGCTGCAGGAGGAGCAACCAGGGAGGTGGTGTGGGGCCCCAGCCAGAGAGCAGCCCCTGGCCAGAGAGCAGCCCCAGTCCCAGAGGGGCTGCAGGACCCTCTTCTACCCCCACCCAAGATGCTCAACAAGGAGGAGGGGATCTGGCATCTCCCTGGGCACCTGCATCCCCCCCCAAGCCCCCCACTCACCGCACTTGGGCTCGTAGTAGACGCCGTTGGAGTAGAAGGAGAAGGTCCTGTGCGAGGCGTCGATGCTGACGGCCACGGGGCCGTGCTTGTAGATGGCAGCCTTCACCGCCGTGAGGTTGCCCGAGGTGACGTTGACGTAGCCGGTGATCTTGGCCAGCATCTCAGACTGGTTGTAGTGGCACAGGCCATTCTGCAGCACCCAGGACACACACACCCCATGTCACCTGAAGCCCCCCTCGCCAGGACCCTGTCTACCCATGCAGCTCAGCTCTGGTGCAGGGAGCGAGCTGGGGTTCAGGCTGTGACAGCATCCTAGCTTGGGTACCCCTGTCCCCCCTTGCCCGCTGTGCTGGGGACGTTTCCCCCATGGCTGCAGGGACCCAGCGTTGGTTGTGTGCAGTGTGGGGAGCTGGGTCTGCACCCAAAGCCGCAGGGAGCTTGAGGCCACGTCCCTGTCCCCAGGGAGTCCTGCTCCACCCTGCACCCTGGGGTACAGAGGGACCTGTGGCACCACCCAGGGGTGGAGGAGCCTGTCTCTGTTTTGCAAGACGAGAAACTGAGGCACAAGGTGATGAAACTGCCCAGCCGAGCCCTGGGGCTCAGCTTTGGGCTGTGCGTTGAGCCAGAGGGAACCTGTGTGCCATGGAATGGGGGGGACACCCCCACTCCAGAGCCCATCAGCCCCTCTGGGCCATCACCCTGAGACCTGGGGGACCCCAGCAGGGACATGGGGCTGCCCTCCCTCACCTGCCCCTTGTAGGAGCCATAGGACTCTGTGCTGGCGATGCCACCGTGCTTCTTGATCCACTCATAGGCTCGCCACTCCTCGCCCCCATCGCAGGCATAGTTCCCAAAGCCCCAGGAGCAGTCGATGAGGACTTGTTGGGACAGGGGGGTCAGCACGCCGGTCTGGGGGGGACACACACCACAGGAATGGGGACGGCATCATCCCAGCACCCCCCAGGCATCCCTGGGACCCAGCCCTGCTCTCACCTTGAGGAAGAGCGCTCCCTCCATGGCGCCCGTCGTAGCGAAGCTCCAGCAGGACCCGCAGACAGCCTGGTCCTTCACGGGGGTCACGGCGCCTGGCACAGCGGGATGGGGTGAGGGGCTGGGGCGGCACTGGGGGGTGAGGGCAGGTGGAGGGGAAACAGAGGCAGGAGCCAAGGACTCGCTGTGCTGATCGGGGAGGGAGCGAACGTGCCAGCAACCCTGCAGGACCCCTGGGTGGGGTGAGCTCTGGGGGTGTCGCTCCCAGCTGATGGGACATGGGGGAAGCTGGACACAGCTTTGGACATCACATCTGTCCCTGGGGCACCAGACCCCACAGGGACTGAGCGCCCCTGAGCTGCCTCTTGCAGCATGAGCCCTGCCTCAGCCTTCCAGTAGGGACTGTGGGAACACAAGGGTCCCCAGGGAGGGTGCAACGAGGTGACAGAGCCGGGGAGCTCAGGCAGACTCTGTGCTCACACCCCAACCCTGCGCCTACCGTACATGCGCCAGTCGAGGCTCTCGGGCAGGATGAGGCCGGCGTAGAGCTCGGTGGGGAAGGGCTGCCCGTTGTTGGGGACCCCGCTCCGGCGGCGGCCCCGCAGGGCAGCCAGCTCCTGGGGTGTGCGGTCGGCCAGGTGGTTCAGCGCCAGCGTGTAGGAGAGCGCGGCGCGGTTCCTCGAGTGCACGAACCTGCAGCAGAGCAGGGATGGTATCAGCCAGCGCCAAGCCCGGGGGGCAGGCAGCACCCCGCGGGAGGTGGGGGTCCCGCCTGTACCTCATGTTGTGCACGAAGATGCTCTGCCGGTGCTCCAGCTCCCGCGTGGAGCCGTAGCGCCGGCCCAGCCGCCGGCGGTAGTGATGGAACACCTCGTGTGCCCAGGGCTGGTGCCGGCCCACCAGGTCCTCCATGGGGTTCACCAGCACCCGGTGCTCCGCCGCGCTGCCCGGCAGGTCCCCACACTTCTTTGTCTCTGGTTGGGGGGAGGCAAAGAGAGGGGGGGGGGGAGCTGCCATCAGCCCCAGGGGTAGGGTCGGGGGGTTGCAAGGGGTGCCCGTCCCAGCTCACCGTTGACGGGGAGGTCGAAGATGGAGGGTGGGAAGCTGTTGTCGAAGTCGGAGTAGTGGATCTCGTACTTGTCGTAGTGGGAGCCCAGGAGGCTGTTGTAGCCCCGCATCTCGTAGTGCACCGGGGCCACCCCGCAGCTGGAGTTGGTCACCCACAGCGTGTAGACGTTCTTCTTCTGCGCCCAGCGCGTCACGTTCTGCCAGACGGCGCAGTACCGGCCCTGGAAGTACTCCTCCCGCAGGAACTGGGGGGACAGGGCCTCAGGGGAGGGGGCTCTGCACCCCCAGCATCCCCCCCCGCGCTCACTCCACCCCACCCGCTGCCTTTATCCCCAGCGCATCTGGGGGTGCAGCAGCACACGGATTCGGGGTGCGACACAAGGCAGGACCCCCCCAAGTCCAGCTCAGCAGTGCCTGGGTGCTGTACACCCGTACCGGGGGGCCTGGCTGCACCCCACAAATGGCTCCAGGTTTTCCCCCATGTGTTTCCAAGCACTCGGCCTGCAGACACGTGCTGGGCTTGGTGCTGGCTCACTGTGCCCCCCGCTCACGTGCCGTGCCCCCCACTCATGTGCCATGCCCCCCTGCTCACTGTGCCCCCCGCTCATGTGCTGTGCCCCCCTGCTCACTGTGCCCCCCACTCATGTGCCGTGCCCCCCTGCTCACTGTGCCCCCCACTCATGTGCCGTGCCCCCCTGCTCACTGTGCCCCCCTGCTCACTGTGCTGTGCCCCTCCCTGTTCACTGTGCCCCCCGCTCACTGTGCCATGCCCCCCTGCTCACTGTGCCCCCCGCTCATGCGCCGTGCCCCCCTGCTCACTGTGCCCCCCACTCATGTGCCGTGCCCCCCTGCTCACTGTGCCCCCCTGCTCACTGTGCCCCCCACTCATGTGCCGTGCCCCCCTGCTCACTGTGCCCCCCTGCTCACTGTGCCCCCCTGCTCACTGTGCCCCCCACTCATGTGCCGTGCCCCCCTGCTCACTGTGCCCCCCACTCATGTGCCGTGCCCCCCTGCTCGCTGTGCCCCCCGCCCCGCCGCAGGCTGGTGCTGGCAGCAGCCAAGCCGCCGTGCAGGGACACGCCTGAGCCGTCCCGCAGCGCCGGCGCTCGTGTGGGCTGCGACACGTCCCAACACGGCTGCCAGGATTGGGAAAGACGCCGGGAGTCCAGCCCGGATCCGGGTGGAGAATTGACCCTCCCCACACCCCAGGGTGCAGGGGCTTGTCCTGGCCTGTCCCAGCACCCCCTGGGTGTGAGAGGAGCATCTCCAGCTGCCCGGCACCCTCACCCAGAGCCTGGAGCTCCCTCACCTTGAAGCCCTCGATGGCAGGGAAGACGCTCTGAGCCTTGACCACGTCCTCCTTGGAGCCAGGCAGCTGGAAGCATTTCCTGGCGTTCACCTCCTTCTCCGTGGTCTCTGGAGTGATCTTGTACCGCATCCCGTAAGGCTTCACCGCTGCCAGCTGGTAGGTTATCACCTGCCCTGTGCCAGCAGGAGGGGAAACTGAGGCACAGTGGTCCCACCTGTAGCTTCCCTTCGCACAGGGGTGAATAGGGCCAGGTCAGGACAGGCAGAGCCGGGGGCAGAGGGACGTTCTGCTCACCCCCATAGTACTGGATCCGGCTCTTGTTCCCAGTCCCATTGTACCAGGCTTCGAAGGGCTCCTCAATCTCAGCATAGGGCAGGTTAATGACACCTGTGGGGTCCCCAGTGCAGGACACAGGTCAGCCACGAGCACCCCAACATCCCTCTCCGATCCCCCCAGCACCCACAGGGGATGTGGACCAAACAGGCTGCTGTCCCCATGGGTGCTGAGGCAAGGAGAAGCACCCAGTTTGGCACTGGGATGTCCTGGTCCTGCCCGGTGCTGAGCATCCCCCACTCAAAGGGTGCTGAGGGGTCCTGTTACCTCGGACATGGTAGATGGAGCCGAACTGTGGGGGGTGGCGGGAGAGCCCATGGTCCTGTCCTGGAGGGCAGAGAAGGGTGGGGGTCAGCAGGGGCCGTGTCTCCCCCTGGACCCAAGCAGGGATGGGGTGAGGGGGCAGGAGTCAGCCCGAGGCAGGGCTCCCCTTCCCTGCACGGGGCTGGGGGGGCCCAAAGCAGCACCACAAGCCGGGTGGTGCCATGTGCAGGGGCCACCCAGCACTGACACCCTCCCAGGGTCAGCACCCACCGCTACACCAAGGGACCCCCACCATGGTCCATCCCAGGGGACCCCAGCTGCTGGGGGGCCGTTGGGTGACACCCCCTGGGAAGTGGTGCCACCCCAGGCTTTGGATGGTGTTTCCAAGGGGGGATGTGGCCAGGCTGCCCCCCCCCCGACAGGCAGGGCAGGGATGAGGGGTACCCAGGAGCCGGTTGGTCTCACCGGGCATCTCCCAGTCACCCCCCCCCCCAACCTCCCTCAGGGGATCCCAACTTGTGCAACCCCACGCCAACACACCCACTGCCGGGAGCCTTCCCCTCCCTCAGCATCCTCCTGCCCAGCCCCTGCTCCTGCTCCCCAAACCTGGGGCAGGCAGGGACCCGCAGCCCCGCTGCCCCCACCCCAGCTCTGAGCACCCACAAATGGGGTGGGGGGAGCAGCTATGGACCCAGCAACCCCACAGCCCTGCTTGGCTTTGTACCCACCAGGAAGGGGGTCATGTGGGGCCACCCCGTTCCCCCACGCTGCTCCCAGCCCAACCAGCAAACCCAGGGATCACCTTAGGCTTGTGCCTGTTAAACCCTGATTCAGGCTCAGCTGAGCCCCTGTTTCCGCCCCCCCCCCCCAGCCCAGCCAAGCCCTCGAGGCACATCTCCTCCCCCCAGCCCTCCTCTCCCTTGGGGGAAGCTCCATATTTGGGGTCCCAACCAGCAAGCAGCCACTCACCCAGCCCACCCACCCTGCATCCCAGTAACGCAGCGGGATGGGGGAGCAACACCCACCTGGGTGCCCCCAGCTCCCATCCCCACCGGGGATGGTGCCACGGGGGGGGGTGGTCACTCACCCTGGGGGGACACCCCCCAACCCACCCACCCCCACTCACTCACCCCGGACGGTGACACAGAGCGCAGAGGCCACCAGCCAGCAGAGAACACCCATCCTCACCGCCCAGCACCAGCTCTGGCCTCCACCGAGCAGCCGTCAGGGCAGAATTTGGGGCCCTCCCCAGAGGAGGGACGGAACCAGCATCATGTGGTGCCTGGCGGGGCGCGACGGGGGCCGGGCACCCCCGGGGTGCTGCGGGAAGAGCGTGTCCTGGCAGGGTCCCTGCAGAGGGAGGTGGAGCCACGCTGGGTGCTGCAGGGGCACAGGGGGTGCAGGATGAGCCCCAAAGCTGGGAGCAGTGGGGGAGGGTGCGGGGGGGTGGGACTGGCTGGACTCATGGGGACCCCCACCCAGCCTGGCAGAGCAATGGGGTGCTGAAGGCTGCACGTCCTCTCCGTGTGCAGGGGTGCAAGGGGAGAGAGTTCCTGTTCTAGGAGCTCTTCACCCAGCAGCCCCGACACCAGGGTGACGGGCAGGAAGCAGAGCCCAGAGCAGAGGGCAGCTGAGACTGGGAGTACTGGGAACCCCTTGCTGGGGGGCTTGAAGGGTAGGAGGGCTGAGCCAGCTGTGGGGCACAGGGAAGCACGGGCACTCCAGCCTCCAGGGTTTGGGGGTACCTATCACCCCTCACTCGCTGCTCAGCTGCTCTTATGGCAAAGAGGGAAACTGAGGCACGGGCAGCAGCCAGGCTGAAGCAGAAAGCCTGACCTAGCAAGGCAGGGGAGCATTTCCTCCAGCAACACAGGGAAACCACCCACCTTCCCTCACCCTCTTACCTGCTTCTGGGGGCTCCCCAAGCAGTGGGGGCAGAGATGAGGACACTCCTGGGGTGGGGGGTTAGATGCCACCACCCCCATTTCCATCCTGCACGCAGGGACCAGGGTGGGACCCTTCTTGGCAAGGCTGCCTTCCACCAAGGGGACACCCCACACCAGACTGTGACCCCCAAGGACAGGGAGCCCCCCTGGGGGTCAGGCATTCAGCATCTCCAACACCCCAGGACCTGCCCTGTCCCCTCCACAGTGGGGGCACCTGCCTTGTGCCAGAGCCCCCCAAAACCCCAGCATGCAGGCAGTGGGGGGTGGGCAGGGCCTCAGCAGCTCTTTTCAAGGGCTGATGCTGACCACAAACACCTGGGGAAGGGTCCTGGGAGCCCAGGTGGACCCTGGGTGGGGGGGGCTCATCACTCTTCAGGTGACTGCTGAGCAGCAGGTCCCCTCCCTGTGTGCCCTGTGCCCCCCAGGACAGGGTCTGAATGCCACACACCCCCCCCCAGCAAGTCCCAGCGAACCCCAAAAGCCACCAGAGTGGGGACTAAATGGGAGCTGTGACATGCCCCATCCCCAGAAGGAGTCGGGGGGTGACAAGGCCACCGCCACATCGGCCCAGGGGACAACGGGCCTGTCCCGGTGCGGACACGGGACCTCAGCCAGCCCTGGCCCCCGCCCCTGAGAACAGGAAACACCAGGTCACACAGGAAAGAGGTCAGCTGCGAGGCCTAACCACAGGGAGAGGAGGAGGAGGAGGAGGAGGAAGGCTCCGGAGGGATGGGGAAGTGCCCCCGTCCACCAGCAGACAGCCCAGCCCGGCCGTGGTGGGGGGGGGTGTGGGGTGGCTGAGAGGGGATGCAGCCAGCCCGGGTGGGGTGTGACTGCAGCCCCCTGCCCTCCCCGTGCACCCTCACCCCCCGGGCAGCACAGCCCCACGCCGGAAACTGCGGGGGGGGGGCACGTAAAAAGTATCACCGGCCCCTCGCTGACACCGTCCCCTGCGGTGGGAGGGGGCTGGGGGCTGGGGGGGGGGGCACAGGGCCAGGCTTGGGTGGGTGTGCAGAGGGTGTTTCCAGCTGGGGAGGGGTGGCTGCCCTGAAACTGGGGTCAGCACCCAGCCCCCCCTTGGTGCAATGGTCAGGGTGCCTAAAGCTTGAGGAGCTCTCTGCAGGGTGGGTGCCCCAGTGACCTGTACTGGGGGCTCAGGTGGGTGCTTAGGCAGGGTGCTGGGGGGTCCAGCCCCTCTCCCAGACCCCAGAAGGGTCTGTGGGTCACTGTGGCCGATGTGACCCCACCAGAAGCTTCACCTGCCCAGGGAGCACAGGGGGGGTTTATCAGAGGCTGTGGCAGCCACTTGAGCTGCAGCCCCACCTGGGGGGACCCGTAGGAGACCCCCAAACATGGCTCAGAGGGCCAGGTGAGGTGACCCCCTCACTGCCCCCCCAACTCCTCCTTCCCCATTCACCCCCCCAGCAGGACCCCCGCAGAGGCCCCGTGCCAGGGTCACAGCCCCCATCCTCAATATGCTGCCCCTGTGCCAGCTGCTGGGGGGGGGAGTCGGGGGGGCGATGCCGGGCGCTGTCTGGGGGGGGGGGGGGCGGGGTGCGGGCAGCCCCCCAGCCTGGCGCGGGCATCCTCGGGGCGCGGAGCTGCATCCCGCAGACCCTGTGACCCAGCCCGCAGCATCCCCGGTACCGCTGCGAGCTGGGGGGTCCCCGCGATGCCATCCCGTCCCCCGTGTGTGTGTCTGTCCCACCCCCCGCTCCGGTAACCACCTCCGCGGGCCTGTGCGAGCGATGCCGGGGGGACCCCGGGGGGGACCCCGAGGGGGGAGCCCGAGGGGGGAGCCCGCGGCCGCCCCGGCTGGGCTGGCTGGTACAATGACCCATTGCTGGGAGCGCTGGGAGGAAGGGGGGGCGAGGGGAGGGGAAGCTCTTGCTCTGCTGCGAGAGCCGCCGAAGAGACAGGGGAAACACACGCACCGGCGCTCCCGCTCTCCCCCGCGGCTCCCCCGCGCCCTGCCCTGCCCCGCACAGCCCTCGGAGCCCGGCCCCAGCGCCGGGCGGTGCGGGGCGCTGCGGGGGTACCCCTGGGAGCCGGGGGCGGCTGCGAGCGGGGTCCATGCGAACCGGAGCAGGAGGGCTGACGGTAGGAGGGATGCACGGGGCTGCGGGGGGGGGGTGTGTGAGGTGGGGGGGGTGGGGGGGGCTCTGCCCCCTGCGATGGAAAGGGGGGGGTGTCTCTCAGTCCCCTTGCTGTGGGGTGGGGGGTGCTGAGAGCTGACACCCCCCCCCCCCTCCCGCCATGTGTGGGGCGGCTCTGGGTGCGGGGTGGGACGCGGCGCTGAGCCGTGGGGACAGACGGCTCCGTGCCCCAGGGGGGGGGCTGCCAGGGGGCTGCCACCGGATCCTGCCCTCACCGCTCCCCCCGGAGCGACACCCGGCTCTGCAATGAGCCGGGAGGGGGGGGTGCGGGGGAGGCAGGAGACCCCCCGTGCTCCCTGTCCTGGGGAGCAGCAGGCCAGCTTGGGGGGGGAAAGGGTGTTACGGGCGGCAGCCCGCCTGGTGCCGTGGTGCGGGGGGGCTGGGGGCAGCCACCAGCTCCAGCTCACCCTCCCGGCACTCACCGGCGCAGCGGGGGGGCTGCGGGGACGAACCCGCCTGCACCCTGCGGGACCCGAGGCTGGGGAAGGGGCAGGTCAGGGGGGACACCGGGATGGGGGCGGGGGGGTGGGGGGCACACACACACACTCCCGCTCCCCGCATCCCCGCAGGTGCCCACGACGTGCCAGCCCGGCAACGCTCCCGCTGCGGACCGAGCGCTTCCCAGCCGGGGCTGGGGGCCGGGGGCAGCGGCGGGGGGCTCGGGCCCGGCCGGAGCGGGTGCTTCCCCCGCTGCCTGCAGCTCTGCCTCATCTCCCGGCCCTTGGTGTGTCCCGAGCAGGGACAGGAACTGGTGGCTTCCTGCCCTGTACAATTCCCTCCCCGCCCCGCTCCTCCCGGGACATTGTATTTGGAGCCCTGGCCGGCTCCCTCCCTCCGCCCCGCAGCCCCTTGGATCCGGGAATTGCTCTTCTTCCAGCGGAAATCCTGCTTTCCCAGCCAGCGGTGGGGCTGCGGGGCCGGGGGGTGGGAGCTCCCCCTGCCATGGGCATCTCCTCCCAGGGAGGGGCCGAGGGGACGCCCTGTGCCCTGGGCACCGGCTCGTGGGCTTGTGGGGACAGATGGCTTTTTGGGAAGGGGAGGGGGGAGGGGGTGAGTCCTTCCTCTCCTGCCCTGGGGTCTCGTTGGGGGGCAGCGCCTGCTGCCTCCCGGGGCTGGCACCGGGACGATGCCAGCCCAGCGCTGGCACTGCCCAGCCAGGGTGCAGCCGGTTTTGGGGGACAGCAGCCCAGTTTGAGCCCTGTCCCACTGATGGACAGGCAGGGGAAGGGGTGTCCCTGCCGGTGTCACCGCCGCAGGGTGCTGGGGAGCAGCACCATGCCACCACCGAGTTGCCAACAGTGCCCCAGCCCGTGTGCCCCAACCAGGGTGGGGTGGGACACCCCCCCAGGAAACCCTTGCTCGGGGGGATCCTCTTGCAGCTGTCACCCCAGCACACGTTCCCATGGCTCACTGCACCCCGTGCTGCTGTCCGTGTGTCCTGCAGAGGTTGGAGCTGTTTGCTCGTGGCCTGGGTCTCTCTGGGCACAGCAGGACCCTCCCCATCCCTGCTCGCACCCCCTGTTCCTGACAGGGGCTGGGGGATGCTGTGCTCCTCTGGGAGCTGCGGGGGACACGTGAGTCACTGGGTGAACTGGGAGTACTGGAGCAGGGGCAGGGGTTTACTCCACAGCCCCAGCTCCTGTCACAGGGCTGGGTGCAGCAGGGAAGGAGCAGGGACACCATCTGCCACCATGCTGGGCCAAGGAGCGGCTTGTGGAGGGGCAGCATACATCTCATCCCCTCCCCAGGTCTGTGGGGGTGCTGGGCACGGATGGGGACATGGCTCAGTATCACATGTCCTAACAAGCCACCTAAAACAAGGCACCTTCTCCTCTCATGCTGCAGCTGCTCCGTGCCTCAGTTTCCTTCCCCCTGGGACCAAGGAGCTCCAGAGCTCTGGGGCAGTGGAGGCGCCTGCACGGGCTGGGGCTGAGCCTGCAGCAGTCTCGGTTCCTCTTCCCCAGGGAGGCTGCAGCACGGTGCTGGGAGCCACTGGGCTGCAAGGCCCCATGCAAAGGACAGGGGGGTGCAGGGCCAAGGCGGGGGGACACAGCACAGGGGTGGGCACAGGGCGCAGTCCCCGAGGGGCTGCAGCCACTGCTTGGCCCCGCTGTGGTCCCTGCCCAGCCCCCCCCAGCTGCCACCATCCCCAAGGCCTCGGGTCCTGCCAGCCCCCAGGTTCCCCTTGGTGGCCACAGAACCGTCCTCTTCCTCCCCCACGCTCTGCTCCTTCTGCTTCCTCCTCCCGCTGCCTGGGCTCCCTGCTGCTGCCTGGGAGCCATGGCACCCCTGGGTGCAGCGTCACACTCACCACCCTGGCTCATCCCCCCGGCACAGGGCACATGGCATCTCCAGCAGCCCCTGGATCCCCCTGTGCAGCTCCGTGTGTCCCCCCCAGAACCTGACCCGGTGTTGCTGTTATTGCCCAGAGCACGATGGAGGCAGGGGATGGATGGGGCAGTGGGTGACACGCAGGGTGTCACTGGGGTGTGCTGGGATGTTGCTCTCCAGCCCAGGGCTTGGGATGGGGCTGAGCTGCCCCGTGTCCCAGGGGGAGCAGGGGGCAGATGGACGGGTGGCCAGGGATGTGGCTGCCTGGTGTCCAGCCGTGCCCGGCGGGGCGGGGGCAGCGGCAGGGGTGATGAGTTGGCTGGGTCTCAGCGCAGGGCGGGAGCTGGCAGCTTGGTTGGGACCGGTGCTGGCAGAGCCGGTGCGGGAAGGGCTCGGTCACCATCTGCTCCCGGGCTCTGAGCAGCTCCGTGGCGGGAGAGCCGAGGCCAGACGCCAGCACACAGCCACCAGCCCTGAGGCCAGCCATGTCCCTTCCCCAAAGAGGACTCAAGGGGACTTTTTGTGCCACCCTCTCCTGCTGTGGGGTGGCAGGGACCAGCCTGGGGCTTCTGTGAGTGCCCAGAAAGGGCGTTGGGGTGCAGCGCTGCTGTGTGAAGGCCCGGGCATGGCATGGGCAGCGGCTCAGTCCCACGGCCCTGCAGTGTTTTGGGCAAAATGGGAAGTTTCTGAGCGTGCTGGTGAGGGGGGGCGGTGATCCCCACTGAGAGAGGACGGGGTCTGTGGGAGCTGGGAACGTCCAGAGGCCAAAATAGCCACTGACCGTCAGCTAAAGCCAAAGCTCAGCTGGGCAAACCCCTCGGGTTTGGCAATGGCCCCGTCGGCAACGGCCGCGGCCTTGCCACACGCTGATGTCGAAAGCGAAGGTGGAGGGGGGAGAGCTGGGCCCTTCCCACCCCCTGCTGAGAGAGGAAAGTGGATCGAGGAGCAGTTTCAGGGAGACCTTCCTGAAACGTCTCATCCACCCTAAACCCTCGGTCTCCTCCGGAGCTCAGGGCACAGGGCACAGGGCACAGGGCACAGGGGACGGCTTCACAGCACCTTCCCTCTGTCCCCGGGCTGGAGACAAGGGCGAGCTCTGCCGTGTCACCACAGAGCCCTCAACTGAAAGCTCAGCCAGGTCCAAACTGGGCAGACTGGTGTGGGTGGGTGTGTGGCCAGCATGCAGCGGAGGTGTCAGGGCTGGGGACAGAAATGTCTCCTCACAGATCACCACAGGACAGGTCCGGCTTCCTCCTCCTCCTCCGCGACACCTTTGCAGCCGAGCGCGGGCTGGGCCGGAAGAGCGTGGCTGCGACCGCAGCAAGGCGAGCAGGCCCCTTCCTCCCCCAGACAGGACGGGGACGGGGCACGTTGAGGTCTCCTTCCCACCCTGCCGGCTCCCAGGGCCTCGGCGCAGCCGGCGGAGGCCTCTCGCCTGGGAGGGAGGTGATGGGCTCGAAGGGGAGGGAAACCCGCGCGAGGATGTGGTTCCAGCTGCGCAGCCGGTGCTGGGCTGCTCGAGCTCAGGCGGGCGTCTTGCAGCCCGAGCGGGGGTCTCGCAGCCTGAGCGGGGGTCTGGCAGCCTGATCTGGGGGTCTTGCAGCTGAGCTGGGGTTTTGCATCCTGAGCTGGGGTCTTGCAGCCTGAGCTGGGGTCTGGCAGCCTGAGCTGGGGTCTTGCAGCCCGAGCGGGGGTCTTGCAGCCTGAGCGAGGGTCTGGCAGCCTGATCTGGGGGTCTTGCAGCTGAGCTGGGGTTTTGCATCCTGAGCTGGGGTCTTGCAGCCCGAGCGGGGGTCTCACAGCCTGAGCGGGGGTCTGGCAGCCTGAGCTGGGGTCTTGCAGCCTGAGCTGGGGTTTTGCATCCTGAGCTGGGGTCTTGCAGCCTGAGCTGGGGTCTTGCAGCCCGAGCGGGGGTCTCGCAGCCTGAGCTGGGGTCTTGCAGCCTGAGCTGGGGTCTCGCAGCCTGTGCTGGGGTTTTGCATCCTGAGCTGGGGTCTTGCAGCCTGAGCTGGGGTCTTGCAGCTGAGCTGGTGTCTCGCAGCCCGTGGGGACTCCTACCCTTTCCCTGATGCCCTCCCTGTGTCCACAGGTGCCTCTTCCCCCACCCGAGGTGATATGGAGCAGCTGAAGTGACCCGAGGAGCCGTCACAGTGAGTGGGGTGGCCGTCAACGGTGCGGGGGGGACGCGGGGTGCGCTGGCTGCAGCCTGGTCCCTGCCTGTGCTCGGTGCCCGGTGTGACCCTGGTGTCCCCGGGTCACAGCACAGGCACCCAGCCCCCGCTGCTTGGGGCGGGCCGGGGCTCACACGTGTGCGAGGGAGCGTGTGTGCACACACGTGTGCCAGGGTGGCGCAGGGCTCACGGTGCCTCTGTCCCGCAGGCCGTGCCCAGGATGGGCTGTGTGCACTGCAAAGAGAAGGTGACCGGCAAGGGTCAGCTGGGGGATGAGGTGGGGTTCCCCCCCCCGCCCGCCTCCCAGTATGACCCCGACCCCACGCAGCCCAGCTCCGTCTTCACCCGCATCCCCGACTTCAACAACTTCCAGGGCGCGGCGGTGCCCTCAGCCCCCTCCTTCGCGGGGCCGGGGGGCTTCACCTCCAACACGCTGCCGATGCGGAGCGGGGGCATCGCAGGTCAGTGTGGGGGGGGTAGGGCTGGGGGGGTTTTCTGGCTGCACCCCTGCAGCACCAGGGACACCCAGTGGGTCACCGTGGTCCCCTCTGTGTGCTGCAGGCGGGGGGGTGACGCTTTTCATCGCCCTGTATGACTATGAGGCCAGGACAGAGGATGACCTGAGCTTCCAGAAAGGGGAGAAATTCCACATCATCAACAACACGTGAGCCCCTCCCGAATCCCCCTGGCCCCCTCCATCCCCAGTCCCTGCTATGGGCAACCCCCATCAGGACCCAGGCTCTGCCTTGGCTCCGTTGCTGGATACCGAGAGAACCGTGGCCACACGTGTCACGAGTTGGGCAGTCTGAGCAGTGACCCAGGCGTGGGTGGCGGGGAAGAGCTGACTGTGGGGGTGCTGTGTGAGGGGAGGGAAGGTGCAAGTGGCCCGGTCAGTCCATCTGTTCCTTCTCCTCACTCTCGGTTCCTCTCTCTCCAGGGAGGGTGACTGGTGGGAGGCCAGATCGCTGACCTCGGGCTCCACGGGCTACATCCCCAGCAACTACGTGGCGCCGGTGGACTCTATCCAGGCAGAGGAGTGAGTGCAAGGGGGGGACACACCCGGGATGGGGCAGGGACCCCGCGTGTGTCTACCTTGAGCCCAGGGGTCTTGGCACCCAGTCAGCGCCGCGGTGCCGGTGAGGGGCCGCGGGGTCCCTGTGGGTGCCCCTGGCCGGTGCCATCCTGGTGCTGACCCAGCCCTGTGGCAGGTGGTACTTCGGGAAGATCGGGCGCAAGGACGCGGAGAGGCAGCTCCTGTGCCATGGGAACTGCAGGGGCACCTTCCTCATCCGGGAGAGCGAGACCACCAAAGGTACAGGCACGGGATGGGGACACCAGGGGCTGGACCCCGAGTCCCTCCCGGACCCACCCTGACCCTGCCCCGTGCAGGTGCCTACTCGCTCTCCATCCGGGACTGGGACGAGGCCAAGGGAGACCACGTGAAGCACTATAAAATTCGGAAGCTGGACAATGGGGGCTACTACATCACCACCCGTGCCCAGTTCGACACCATCCAGCAGCTGGTCCAGAACTACACAGGTAGGGTGGGGTGGGGTGGGGTGGGGTGGGGTGGGATGGGATGGGATGGGATGGGATGGGATGGGATGGGATGGGATGGGATGGGGGGGCTCAAGGACAGGGAGGCGATGGGGAGGGGTAGGGACAGTCCATCTGGCAGGAGGCAGCTGGCTGGGCTTAACTGGAGCTGGGGGGTGGGGCTGTTCTGGTTGTGGCATTAGTGGTCCCCCCAGGGGGATGGGATGCTCCTCGGTGCACCCAGCCTGTCCGGAGATGGGAAATAGCCCCTGGGTCTGGGTGGGTATCAGCCACTCCCCAGGCACAGATGGGGGATTGAGGACCAGCCCAAAGCTGGGGCTTTGGGCTGATGGGGGATGTGGGACCATCGCTAGGGAGGTGGATGGGGGTGCACCCCATTTGTGTGCATGCATGTTGCGGGGGTGACTGGGCCGTGCAGGAGCCTGGGTGATGCCTCGGGGGGTGGGCAGGGGCACAGGGCTGGTGGGGTCCGTGCCCGGGGTGACGCTGTGCCCCGCGGTGCCGCAGAGCGGGCAGCTGGGCTGTGCTGCCGCCTGGCCGTGCCGTGCCACAAGGGGACCCCCAAGCTGGCCGACCTCTCGGTCAAAACCAAGGACGTGTGGGAGATCCCCCGCGAGTCCCTCCAGCTCCTCAAGAAGCTGGGCAACGGGCAGTTCGGGGAAGTGTGGATGGGTAGGGCCTGGCGGGAGAGCCGGGGCGAGCTGGGGGGGAGCGATGGTGGGGGCACCCCCAGGCCTGGCATCTGTCCCCCCCAGGGAAGGGTTCCTGCCTGCTGGGACAGGCTGAGCGACACTGGCAATGCCGGCGTGGGGGAAACACCCCACATCCTGCTCTGGGGTCACCCTGGCTACCCCAGGATGCCCCATGATGTCCCTGCTGGGTGAGCAGCCTCCCCCCCGCCCCCATTTCAGATGGGGCCACAAGCAGGAGACAAGTCCAGGCCGGGGGGTCCCCTCCTCATCCTCCTCTTCCTCCAGCGCCCTGCGCTCCCCCCGCTCGGTGTGCATGCTGCATTCATCCCATCGCTCCCCCTCCCCTCCTTCCCTGCCCCCCCACCCCCCCCGCAGAGTATAACGACGGGTTGTGCCATCTGCTAACCCGGCCCTGCCCCACTATGAAGCCCCAGACCCTGGGCTTAGCTAAGGACGCCTGGGAGATAGTGCGGGAATCCATCAGCCTGGACCAGAAACTCGGCATGGGATGTTTCGGAGACGTGTGGATGGGTAAGGCTGGCCCAGCCGGCCGGGGGTGGGGGGGGGATGACACGGGGGCAGCAGCACTCCTGGGGTGCCAGGAGGTACCCGCTGCTCTGGGGGAGGCAGCAGCTTGGCACAGGCTGCCCCATGCAGGGCTGGGGAGTGGCCGGCGTCAGGAGGTGAGCGCATGGGCTCCCCATGATGCAGGGTGAGGGTCTCCTTGTCCTGGGTGGGTGCCCCTTCCTTGCCCTGCCCTGATTTCCTCGCTCCTCCATGCATGTCTCCATGCCTCCATCCATCCATCCATCCATCCATCCATCCATCCATCCATCCATCCATCGCTGCAGGCATGCACCCATGCTCCCCTCCACCATGCTCCCCTCCACCATGCCCCCCTCCACCATGCCCCTCTCCATCCCAGCCCGGTCGGGGCCAGGACGTGCCCCAGGCTGGCGGTGACGCCGTGTCCCTGGCCAGGCACGTGGAATGGCACCACCAAAGTGGCGGTGAAGACGCTGAAGCCGGGCACCATGTCACCTGAGGCCTTCCTGGAGGAGGCGCAGATCATGAAGCGGCTGCGGCACGACAAGCTGGTGCAGCTCTACGCCGTGGTCTCCGAGGAGCCCATCTACATCGTCACGGAGTTCATGAGCCAGGGTGAGCAGGGGGCACTGCCTGGGGAACCCCACACAGCTTTCCTGCAAGCCTGACCTTGCCAGGGCGGACAGGGAGGTGGGCTGGGGCTGGGGGCTTGCTGGGGAGGGCACCCCTGGGTGGGCACAGCTGTGCTTTGACTGGCACCCTCTGCCCGCAGGCAGCTTGCTGGACTTCCTGAAGGATGGGGACGGCCGCTACCTGAAGCTGCCCCAGCTGGTGGACATGGCTGCCCAGGTACCGGGGGGGCTGGCACGGGGAGGGGGTACCCCCAGGGGGGCATCTGGGGGGGGTCCTCACTGCTTCCCCCTGGCCCAGATCGCAGCGGGCATGGCCTACATCGAGCGGATGAACTACATCCACCGGGACCTGCGGGCTGCCAACATCCTGGTGGGTGACAACCTGGTGTGCAAGATCGCTGACTTCGGCCTCGCCCGCCTCATCGAGGACAACGAGTACACGGCACGGCAGGGTGAGCCTGCTCGGGGTGCTGCTGCGGGGGCACCGCTGGCCTGGGTCCCCCTGCTGCGTCCCACCCCAGGCCTGGGGCTGGGCATCCCCAGTGATGGGTGCCCCAGGTGATGGGTGCCCTGGATGATGGGCACCCCCAATGATGGGTGTCCCAGGTGATGGGCACCCTGGATGATGGGCACCCCCAGTGATGGGTGTCCCAAGTGATGGGTTCCCTGGGTGATGGGTGCCCTGGGTGATGGACACCCCCAATGCAGGATCATCCCAGTGCTGGATGCCCTGGGTACAGGTTGCCCTCAGTACAGGGTGCCCCAGGTGTGGGGGTACCCCTGGCGCAGCGGGGTGCCCTGGCCATGGCCCACCTGCCTCCCCTTGCAGGTGCCAAGTTCCCCATCAAGTGGACGGCTCCGGAGGCCGCGCTGTTCGGGAAGTTCACCATCAAGTCGGATGTCTGGTCCTTCGGCATCCTCCTGACCGAGCTGGTGACCAAAGGCCGGGTGCCCTACCCAGGTACGACCCCAAGGGCTGGGCAGGGGGTGCAGGCAGGGCAGGGGCTGACCCTCCCCAGCACTGCTACCAGCAAGGCTCTCCCCGTGCCTCAGTTTCCCCATCAGAGAGACCAGCGCTAAGCTGGGCTCTACCCAAACCACGGGGCAATGCCGCTGCCTCCCTCAGCGTGCCTCAGTTTCCCCACTGGATTCTCCTACTGGTGCTGGTTGCTGATGGTGGGGGGGGGTGTGTCTTTGCTGTGCAGGGATGAACAACCGCGAGGTGCTGGAGCAGGTGGAGCGGGGGTACCGCATGCAGTGCCCGGGGAACTGCCCCCCGTCCCTGCACGAGGTGATGGTGCAGTGCTGGAGGCGGGACCCCGAGGAGCGCCCCACCTTCGAGTACCTCCAGTCCTTCCTCGAGGACTACTTCACCGCCACCGAGCCCCAGTACCAGCCGGGGGACAACCAGTAAACCCAGCACTGGCCCCCCAGCCTGGCTCGGGTGCCTTTTGGGCAAGTCTCCTCCTTTTGCAGGGTGGCTGTTGCTCCCTTTGCCTGTGCCCCCCACCCCGAAACACCTCTCAGGGGGTGCTTGGGATGCCTTGGGGAGGACAGGGGGCTTTGCACAAGGATTTTGGACTCAGAGAGGGGGCACCGCTGTGCCCCCAGCCCCCTTTAGCCCCCCAGCCCCTCTCTCGTTGCCTTCACACCCAGCTTTGAACCTGAGAAGTGCTTTGGCTGGGGGGGAGGAAAGTGGGGTACCCCACTGTGCCCCCCCCCCAGACACCCGTAGCCCTGCAGCAGCAGAGGCCTCAGTCAGGGGGGGGTCTCCCCATGCCAACCCCAATCTCCTCTCCCCAAGCTCAGCTCAGCGCATCTGGGGGGGGGTTCAGCCCCCCAAATCCAGGCACTGACCTGAAGATCACCTCAACACCCCCCCCCCACTGGATTGTCTGTAATTTATAGGACTGTTTGCCCCTCCCTCTGGCAGCTGTCTCACCAGGGATGATGTACGTGGGGGGATCCCCTTGACCCCCCTTACCAAACCCCGAAAGCCATAAATCTCTGCTTGCACTGAGGGGGGACAGGGCTCCCAGGCTGGGGGGGGCAGCTCTGCCCTGGGGGCTGTTTCCCACTGCCCCATGCAGGGTGGGAGGGGGTACGGGATGGGGTCACCCCCACAGCGCCTTGGGGGGGGGTGTCCCCAGCTGCAGCTTGGCTCAAACCCCTGTGGGAAACATTAATGGGGCTGGGGGGGTGTGGGGACACTCGGGGTACAATGTGAATGTGAACTGGGGGGGGGGTGCCACCCTACTGGCTGGCTCCCGGGGGCCGGCTGCCCCCCTGGGCACCCCTTTCCTTTGGCGGGGGGGGGGGTGCCTGTACTCCCAGGCTTGGCCCCAGCCCCGCTCCCCATGGGCAGGAGCTGTGGGTGGGCAGCGCCATGCTGGGGGGCGAGGCAGGGGAGGGGGGCGGTCCTTGGGGGGCTCTGTTTGATTATTGGGGGGTTGGGGTTGGTTTGTTTTTTAAATCCAATCTGTAAATAGAAATAAAGCCTTTCTAACGAGCGGGGGGAGCCTGAGTCCTTCCAGCCCCCCCCATCCCTCAGGGAGAGGGGCTGGCCCCACCCGGGACACCCCGCAGCCCCCCCACACCCCTCTACCCTCCTGCTGCCCCCCAGACACGTGCGTTAACGAGGCAGCGGGTTAATGAGCGTGTGGGGGTGTCTGGCCGGGGGGGGGCTGCTGCCCCGCTCCCTGTGAGGGCGCGGGGGTCCCGGCGGGGGCGGCAGGGAGGGGGTTAATCCTCCGAGCAGCCCGGGCTCCCCAGCAGGGCCCAGCTGTGGCCGGGAATGAATTCCCCAGCTCTGGGGGGAAGGGGGGGGGGCTGGCCCCGGCCCTAGCGGGGGGGGTGGGGGGGCAGACCCCGGGCAGGTGGGTCTGGGGGTATGCCAGGGTCCTGGGGACATCCCCCCGCCCCTCCCCGGCGGCAGCTTCACCCCGGTTCCTACAAGGGCTGCGATCCCCACCCCCCCCCCCCCCCCACCCCCCAGAGCTCCTCTCTCCCCGGGGCAGGGGGATGGGGGGGTGCAGCGGAGCGGGGACAGACCCCCCCCCTCCCCCCCCGCAGGGCCCGGCCCCCGGCCAGCCTTGGCTGCGCGGCGTGGCCCGGCGCCCGGTGCGGGGGGGGGGGGGGTGCGGGGAGCGTGGCCGCGCCAGCCGGGGCAGGAGGCGGTTGGCACCGGCAGAGCCCCGCGGCCAGATTGCAGCCACGGCCCCCCCCCCCCGGCCCAGGCTCAGCGCCCCGGGGCACCCCACGGGCACGGGCAGCGTCTGTATCAGCCCCCCCCCCCGCCCCGGGCTGGGCGCTCTGCCCACCCCGCTGCCCCCCCACCTCCTATCCCCCTCCCCGTATTCTCCACACACACGTGTGCTCAGTTGGTGCCACCCTGCCCTAATGCTGTGTTCGTGCTGGGCACCGACGGCTGCCCCCCCTGCTCCCAGGACCACCCCCCACTGAGCCCAGCAGCTCCCAGCAGGGTCCATCCCACCCTGGGGTGACAGGGAGGCAGGGAAGGAGGTTGGGACCCCCACCCCGAAGGTGCTGCAAGGGCTTGTTTTCACTGCAGAGCCCCCGTTGGGTGCCCAAGGGGAATGGGGCTGTGAGTGCTGGGGGGGGGGGGGGGGGGGGCAAAGCTCAGTGTCCAGACCCCAGGGCTCTGTGCTGACCCCTCCCCTCGGGCTGGCCGGGCCCTGCAGCATCACAGGCAGCGTTGAGCCGGCCTGCAGCATCTCCCAGAGAGGAAGCAAAGAGCAGCTCAGCATCACCTCCTCTGCCCACAGCGAGGGCTGAATCTGGGATCAGGACCCCCGAAAGCTCCTTAGGACCCCCCATCCCGGTCAGCCCCAGCCCCATCTTCCCCTCTCCTGCCTTCACCAGCCCAGCCCCAGCCTTCCCGCTCCGGCTGGCTGTGCTCTGTGCTGTGCCAGGCTCTGTCCGTGCCAGCGTGGCAGGAGCCCGTGGGCAGGGGGTGCTGGACCGAGTGTGCCCACCCGGTGCCAAGCGCGGTGGGCGCAGGTGTGAGACCACCGCAGATGGCCAGTGCCGCAGACCCTGGCACTGCCACCACCCGCCCAAGGGGATCCTCTCACCCCGGCGCTGCTGCTGGGAGCCATGTCTCCCTTGTGAGCGGGAAGGAGCCGTCCCCACCCAAACCTGGCCTGGGGAGTGGGTCTGTCCCCCCTCCCCTTCATCCCCAGCTCCCCAGGGACCGGCAGAGTTCTCAGGGCTCCTGGGTTGTGGATCAGACCTTCATCCCCATGGCAGCCATGGCCAGACAACAGTGGAACATGGCCAAAACCACGGCTTTAGCCTTGACCAGGCTTGGGACTGCTGGTCCAGGCCTGCGGGGACTGTGTCCCCGTGGGAGGCACTTACCCACAGTCACACAGCAGCTCAGCACCAGTCGCTGGGAGGAGACACCCTTTTCCATGGAAAAACCCACTGGTATTTGGGAAAAGCCATGAGCTGGCTACAGCCCCATCCGTGGCAGCAACGAGGGAGCAGCAGGACTGGGGATGGAGGTTTCCTGGGCACAGTGAGACCTGGGGACGGTTGGGTGGCAGCGGCTGTGCGGGTGGGGAGGAGGCTCGGGGCTGCTCCAGAGGGAGAAATCCAGGGTGGGTTCGGTGCTCCGGGGCAGCACGGGGCTGGAACTGAGGGGGGATCGAGCCCCTTCTGCTGCAGTCACATTTATCAGGTAAGATCTGTCTGGCCCCAATCCTCCACAGATGCCAGAGGGGCAGAAATCCCGCCCTCCCCAATTGGGGTCTCTGGACCACACTCTCCCCAAAGGCAGCTCCCACCTCCCAGCAAAGCACTGGACACCTTTCACCACCCCCCTTGCTGCCCTGTGCCGCACCCCAAATCTCCTCTGCAGCACCCCACTGCGCCTCGCTTCACCCAAACCCCCTGCTCCCACCCCGGGGAGCTGATGACCTTCGGGGTGCCGACTGCCACCCTCACCCCCCAGCCAAGCCAACCCGAGCTCTCAGGGGACAAACCCAGGCGAGTCACCCGCTGGCCCGATCCTGGCGAGGCTGATGGCGAGCGGGGTCTTCTCCCGCCCCCTGCCCGTGTTTGGGAGGGGGGGCACGTTTAGACCCCCGGGACAACTGCGCGCAGGGCGCAGGGACACGGACCGAGCGCCGGGGACCGCGGTGGCCCCGGCTCGGTGAAGCAGCCACTAGATGGTAGCGTAAGTCCACGCCAACGCTGCTGACACAGCACTTGGCTGCGAGAGGGACAGAGTGCCCGGGTGACCCGGGTGGCCCTGGGGACCTGCGCCCGCCACCCCCCTTCCTGCGGTACACAGAGATGCTGAGCACCCGCGGGGTTGTGACACGGGTGGCGTGGGCACGTTTCCCTCATCCCAACGCCGCCTGCCACGGCCAGGAGCTGCCTCTGTCCACTGGTGGCTCCCAGAACTGGGGGTGACACAAGGACCCCTCTCCCAAGCCCATCGCACCCATCTCCCAAACCCAGACCACCCTGTCCTGCCCCGCTGGGGACAGTGGTGGGGCACAATCCTGCCACGACGGGGGGATGAACCCAGGCCTGGGGACAAGCAGGGTGACCCCCAAAGGTACCCAGCTTGGCATGGGGGTGCTGGGCACCCATGGGAGCATGTTGGGGCTGGAGAGTGGGTGCCCCTCCGCAGGGACCCCCCCTGGGAAGGGCCTGGCTTTGCTCCCCGTCCCCGCTCCGGCCCCGCCGAGGGCTCCATGCCAGACTGATATATATATTTTATGATAACTATAGAGATGCACTTCAAACCTGACAAAGGACTTTGACAGTTTTAAGCATCTCTTTGATTAATACATGACCTTTTAATGCTTCAGATTAAATTAATAAATCTTTTACACTCTCACCCGTGCTGCTGGTGATGGGATGCGTTTTGCACGACCTCCTCCCCTCCCTGCCCGCGCCCCGACGCTGACCCCGTCCCTCTGTCCTGCTCCCCAGTGCCCACACAGGTACCACAGCACAGGGGCTCACGATATCCAGAGGGTGCAGAGCCCTGCGAGGCGAGAAGGGAGGGAGGGAGGGATCCTCCTCGGGGTTTTTGAACTGTCCCTAAAAATAGCAAGAAAATTCAAAGCTGACATTCAGGGCGAGGGGACGAGGAAGCCTGCAAAGCTGCTCACTCAGCCACCAGCGATTGCAGCGATCCTGTCTGCGTGTGCAGATTCCTTTGCTGACCGGGCTGGAGCCCAGGCCTCCTCTCTGCACCGCTCCCAGGAGCAGGGCAGACCGGTCCCCATCCTTATCTGGGGTGCACAGAGCCCAGCAGGTCCCTGATCCATCTCTGCTGATCCCGCTGGGGCGCGTGGAGCTTGGGGACGGAGCTGCCGGCTTTTCGGGAGCAATAGGTCCCAGCGGGAAGATAACTCAGCTTGACCCCCAGGGCTCACCAGTCCATCCCAGTCAGGCTGCGAAGCTGGGGGTGCCCGGTGTGTATCCTGTGAGCAGGTTCACTCCTTGCTGCCTGTTGATCCAGGAACACACATCAGAGCCCGACCTGCACAGCGCGGGCGAGGCGAGGGCTGCTGCAAAGCCAGGTGCTGTGTCTCTCCCTGCACCCATGTGTTATTCCATCGATGACTCACGTGTTATTAGCAGCCAAGCAATATTCCCAATTCCCTGGAGTTAACCCTTCACTCGTCACTCACACAAACACAATGTCACAACAAACATCAGTGGTATTATCTACGTTAATTATATTGTATCTCCCCGGCTCCGGGAGCATTAACATCGGCTGGGACTGGGAGGGAAGGAGCCGGGGGGATGCTCCACGGAGCCAGGGGGAGGGAGGTCACGGGGTGCTCAGGGAGCTGGGGGCAGTGCCTCGCCATGCCACCGCTGTCCCAAGGGACCTTGGTCAACACCCACCCTCCTGGCATCACCTCTGGGACCTGACCAAGAGGGTACACAGCACCGTACCCCGAAGCAGGAGAGGGAGCAGGATGTTACCGACCAGCAGAGAAGTTTCCAGGCCCCAGACAGGGATTTCAGTTAAAGAAGAAATTAATTAAAAGTGGAAAAAAAAAACCAACCCCAAAACGGAGGGGGGTGCGTGTGTGGGGGGGTGCGCTTGGGCAGCTCTGTGGGCGTGTGTAAGGGCACATGGGTGCTGAGGCCGGAGGGGTGCTGAGGTGCAGATGCGCACCCCCTGATCGAGATGAGGGTTGCAGGGATTCTCCGTGTGTCCCCCCCCCCTCTTCCAAGGCTGTATCCTCAGGGAGGGGGGTACGCAGTGCGGGTGCAACCCGGGAGAGGGCAGCAATGCCCCGCGCATCCCACTGGGACCTCGGGGCGGGGGGGAGGAGAAGGGGGGGCACCCGGGGGGGGGGGAAGGAGGGGGGTGTAAAACCACCTTCAGCGGCTTGTAGTTTGTCCCCCCCACCCGGGTGCCCCCTCCCTAAGCAGCGCGCAACGGAGGCGCGCCCGTTTGCGCCCCTCCCTGCGCGCTTCGCAGCGGCGGGGAGGAGAAAGAGGGGCGGAGGGGGGGGGGGTGTGGGGGGGGAGGAAAGGAAGGAGGGAAAAAAGAAGAGGGGGGGGAAAGGAAGGACTACAAGGCCCGGCATGCCCCGGCGGTGCTGCACGGCTCCCCGGGGTGCCGGATGCTGGCCGTGCCGCTGACAGCGGAGCGAAGAGGAGCCGCGGTCCCCGCCGCGCACGGAGAGGAGAGAGGGGCAGGGCGCGCCTCGCCGCCGGCTCCGCTCCCCCCCTTTTATCCCAGCCCCCACAAAGCCGGGAGCGGCAGAAGGCAAGAGCGAGGGAGGAGGTGGAGGAGGAGGAGGAGGGAAGAGGAGGGAAGAGGAGGAGGAGGAGGAGGAGGGAAGAGGAGGAGGAGGAGGAGGAGGAGGAAGGGGGGAGGCAGCGGCAAGCCAGGGCTCTGCTGCGCTGTGTCTTTCTTTGCTTTCCGCAGGCGGCGAGCGGCGGAGGCGCAGAGGGGAGGTCGGTTCCCCTCCGCCTCCCGCTCCGCTGCCTTTTGTGTGTGTGAGAGGCGAAGGGGGGGGAAAAAGAGGAGGAAAAAAAAAAATTAGGGAGAAAAAAAAAAAAAAAGAGCCAAACGGCAGAGGGGAGAGAGAAAAACCCGGAGAAAAAATAAAATAGAGGGGTGGAGGGGGGGAGAGGGAAGGAGGAAAGCGGAGAGGAGAGAGCAGGCAGGGGACGGAGGAGGGGGCGGGCTGGCAGGAGCGGAGTTGCCTGGGGAGAATGTGAGCAGGAGGCGCTGGAAATGCTCTCGTTGAAGGTGGCGAGCGGTGCCGAGGGCTCCGGGACTCCCGCGGCCGGTCAGGAGGCAGCCCCGCCGGACGGCAGGAGCCTCCCCAGGCGGGCGGGCTCCGAGGGGCTCGGAGCGCAGCAGCCGGCGGGTGAGTACCGGGGACCCCCCGCCTTTGTGTGGGGCTGGGAGGCTGGGGGGGGTGGGTGGAAAGGAAGGGGGGGAGGGCACACGGGACACCCCCTTCGGGCAGAGCGGTTTGGGGGGGGGGAGGAGGCGGCATGTGGTGTCGTCGTCGTCGTCCCCGTCCCCGTCCCCGTCTCCCCCCTTCCCCCCCCGCCGTCCCCTCTGCTGAAGTTGCGCGGCGAGTTGCTGCCAAATTGCCGGAGTTTAATGGCACTTGGGGCGGGGAGGGGCGTGCGGGGGGGGTGGGGGGAGCCCGGGGCGAGCCCCCCATCGGGGGGGGCTGCGATCTCCACGAGTTCAGCCGCCTCCCCCTGGCCGGCCCCCGTCCTTCCCCCCCCGCCGTTTCCCCCCCCCCCCTCCCGCCAACCCCCCCGGGCTGCGAGCGGTGAGTGACAGCTGTCAGAGCCGGCTCCGTCCGCTAGAAGGCAGGCCGCCGTCGGAGCGAGCGTGTCAACAACGTTTGGGGTTAGCGGGGCTTCCCGGGGGACGGGGGGGGGCCCCCCGGGGCAGAGCATCCCACCCCCCTTCTCCTGGCAGCCGGCCCCGGGGAGCGGCGGGCTGGCCCGCGGGAGGCAGCCCCGGGGGTCTGGGGGTGGGGGGGGTTCTTGGGGGGGTGTAGGTGGTGGTGGGGGGGGTGTCTCAGCCCAGCCCCGCCGGTGAAGTTGCGTGGTCCGCGGCGCGGGGCTCGGTGAGTGGTTGTCGCTTCGGTGCCTGTCATCCCCCCTCTGATTTGTTTTTATCGATCAGCTGATGTAAACCCACCCCCCACCCCCACCCCCCGCGCGGCCCCTCGGTGCTTCGCTCGGCAGTGGGGACCGGGGGAGGGGGGGACCCGCGGCTTCGGCGGCGGCTGGTGTCACCCCGCGGGGTCACGCCAACGCCAAGACCCTCTGCCCACCCTTGGGGACGTGGCTCGGTGTCCCCAAGGCCGGGCCAGGCGGTGGCACCCGGGGTCCCCGCTTGTTTACGTGCCGGGGGAGGACGCGGCCCCGGCTGCGACCAGGTGGCCTCGTGCATCCAGCCCCCCTCGGGCCGTGGCCCCCCAAAGCTGAGCTCATTGTGTGCTGCCGTGAGCCCGGCGCGGTGGAGTCGCTCCAGATTTATCCTGGCGTGACAGAGAGCAGAAGCAAACCCCCGGGGCGACGGGCACGGATCCCGCCCGCTCGCTTTCGACCCGTGTGCCGGCGGGTGCTGAGGGTGCGTGGTCTGAACAGGGCCCCCCCCCCCCACCCCGGGCCTTTCCCCCCTCCCCCCCCCTCCTTCCCTTTCCTCACCCCCCCAGGTGTCCCCTTACACTGGCTGCTCCTGCTGGGCTGAGGAATTTGCAGGGGAGGGTGGTGGTGGTGGTGGTGGTGGTGGGGAGGGGGGGGAAAGAGGAGGGCGGAGGGGGGGGGGGGCTGGAGAAGGGATGGCGTGGCGCCAAATTCCGCTCTGCCATGTCTCTGTAACCTGAATAGGCCAACTCCATCCCCGGTGCGAGTCCCCCGGGGCTCCGCCGCGCTCCGATGCAGTCAGGCAGGAGGTGGCTTTCGCCCGGCTGCTGGCCTGTCCCCCCCACCCCTCGCACCCCCAACACCCCCCTACACACCCCCCACGGCACCCTCAGCCCGGTTCCCTGGCTCCGCCGTCCGGCGAGCGGCTGATGCCGGCCGGAGCCGCCGTGCGCCCACCGGGAACCGGCGTGGCCGGAGGTGGAGATGTCCCGGGGCTCCGAGGAGGGCAGAGGCGAAGGGCCGGCCCTGGGACGGGGTAGCCAAGGACGCCCGGGGAGCGGGGCGGCCGGCCGAGGAGAAGCCATGGAAGCCCGTGGAAGGTTACGGGAAGCCTGGGGGGGCCGGCGCTGCCCTGGCCTCCTTAGAGGAGGCAGCAGAGACCCGGGGCAGGCTATTTCTGCTGAGATCCCGAGGAAAGCTCTGGGAGAATTGTGGGCTTCTATAAATAGTGTGTGTCAGCCGAGTGGAAACAGGGCCTTGAAACGCTCCTGCTATTCTCCCGAGTGCTTGGAACCAGCTCTTGGTAAACAGGGCAGCGGTGGGGAGGGCTGTTTCCTTCTTCCGGGCTCGTTAACGGGAGGGACGGAGGTTGGGGAGGGGGGGGATTTTTGCTTCTCCCCCCCGCCGGGACTGGCTGGCTGGGTGCTGGGCTGTGGCCAGGCTGCCCGGATGCGGGATGGCCCCTGAATGCGTCGCAGATGTCCTCCCCCCCCCCACTCTCTCCCGTTGCCGTCCCCTCCCCAGACCCGCCACCCGCCGAACTTCGGAGCTGGGATGCGCCGTGCGGTCTGGCCGCGGTCCTGGGGGAGCTGGCGGTGCCGGGGGCGGCTCTCATGGCGCGAAGGGCTCGGCTGGCTGGGAGATGCTCTGCAGACCCCCTCCTCTCGCTGCCATGGGGGTCTGCAGGGCTGCAGCCCCGTTCTCCTGCTCCCCGCCGTGTGTCTGTCCGTCCGGGCTGGCGTTGTTCCGGCTCTGCCTGGGGGACGCACGCTGAGCGATGCCTTGGCCCGGTGTGTGCGCTGCAGGGCAGGCGTTCGGTCCCGTGGGACCATCCCCGGGCACACCCGGACACCAGGGACCCCTTCCCTCGGGGGTGTTTGCGTGCGGAGGGGACGTGGTGACCCATGCCCAGGGGGTCTGCTCAGCTCCGGGTGCATCCCAGCGGTGCCAGCACTGCGGGTGAGCGTTTCGGCTTCGCGCGAGGCCCCGATGTCATGCGCGGCGGCAGCGCCTCCCCTCACACCCCGCTATCCATCGACCTCGTGCCGCAAACGGGGGCTCGAGGCCGCCTTGGTACCGGTTTCCTCTCAGAATAACACGGGGGGGTTATTAGGTACCCCTGAGGCGCCCGGCGTGAGGCGTTCAGGGGACGTGCAGGAGGTGAGCGGGACCCGGCGTGCCGGCGGTGGGGTTTGGCGTGGCGAAGCGAAGCAGCTGGGAATCCACCGGGGTGTCACGGGGCTGCGCCACTCGCCCTGCCCCACGGGCTGCCTGACCCCGGGGTGCTTGGGGCCCACATGGGTGGGAAGGGGCGAGCTCCAGCCCGTTTTCGGTGGGATTTTTCCCTTTTCCCTCTCCATCCTTTTTTCCTTTTTTATTTTTTCCTTTTTCTTTCCTTTCTTTTTTTCCCCCCCCCCCCTTTTTTTTTTCTTTTTTTTTTTTTCCTCCTTTTTTTTTTTTTTTTCCCCTCCCTCTCTGTGGGTTGAGCGTTGGGGCGACAGACAGGGAAAGTCTGAGCAATGGTCTCCGCGCTGGTGCTGTCTTCAATCACCGCGTCCCAGAATCCCTCGCTCTGGGCCTTCTAGGCACAAGGGCTTACAGCGAAAATCGGCAGCTGCAGCTGCGAGTGAAAGCACAAGAGCCCGGCTGGGTCTTTGGCATCGGCAGGAGAGCAGAAAAGCTGGGGGAGGCGAGGAGGGGAAGGAGGAGGGGGGAGAAATGTGCCCTGTGGTTTTTTTCCAGGCTTGCCACCGAGGGTTGTGTTTCAGAGCATCGGTTCCCGGGCGCGGGAAGAGGCGGGAAGGGGAGGGGAGGGGAGGGGGGGGTGCAGAGCGATGCCTCCGGGGAGCTCATTAAAATCCATCGGCTCCCCCATTTCGCCGGCCAAGGGAGGCTGGGTACGGAGGGGAAGGAGGGAGGGACGTGCTGGGAAGGAACATGCCTGCAAACTGGCTGCCCGGTGGGGACAGTTGCCGGCCCGGGCAGGAACGCTGCCCCGGGGGCTCACCTGTCGGAGCACGTCGGAGGCCTTTGTGCCAGCGCGGCCGCGACAAGGGCGGGTGGGTGCACGCCGCCACACTGGGGGCTCCTCTGCGCCAGGGAGAAGCCCCCCGGCCGGGGCCGGGAGGTGTGATGAGCTGCTGCGGCGTGGGGAGCAGGGGGGCTGCAGCGGACAGGGTGCTGGCAGCCGTGCGGGTGCAGGAGGGGGTGTTAGCGGGAGGTGTCGGCACGTGCAGGGCTTGGTGTGTGGGGATGGGGCCAGTGGGAGGAGCTGGGGGTGAAGGGGGGGTCTGGGCAGGTGCTGGCAGGGAACACGGCACCCGGACGAGGACACGTCCTTCGCCTTCTCGGGGACAGGGATGGGGACAGACAGCAGCAGGGACACCCCTCCCCGTGGTGAAGCCCACCCCAGGCAGCCGCGCAGCGGGCGATGGCTGCTGCAGCCTGGCCTGGCGCGATGCGGGGAGACGGGGGAGCGGCGAAATGTGGTATTGATCCTCTCAGAGGGAGAGTGGAGCAGTTCTGGCATCCGCCAGCTCCAACCTCTGCCCTTCCTGCTGCTAAACGAGCTCCAGGCGGAGGGAGCAGCATCCCATCCCATCCCATCCCACCCCATCCCACCCCATCCCATCACTGCGCCGCCGCCGCCCCCGGGGCCCCGAGCCCCGCGCAAGCTCTTCGCCTCCTGCTGACTTCAGCGCATCCATGTCTCGGGCTCGGCGCCTGTGCATTCCTCATGAAACCTGGGCCTAAAATATCTGGAGGAGGACGGAGAGCCCTGGGCGAGGGAGACGAGCGCTTCGGCATGCGGGGAAGAGGAAGGGCTGCTCAGCTGGAGGCCACGGGGCCGCCCCGCTCCCTGACGGCCCCAGGAGAATTCACCGGGAATAAATCGCGCCCGTCGAACTCAGTGGCTTGAGCTGGATGTGGGAGCAGAGGCAGGAGGGGAGCGCAGCACCCTGTGCATCGCATCGCCCGGCGAGAGGGATGGGGAGCAGGGTGACAGGGGGAGCAGGGTGATGGGGGTGCAGGTTGACAGGGGGAATGGGGTGACGGGGGAGCTGGGTGACGGGGGAGCTGGGTGACGGGGGAGCGGGGTGGCAGGGAACAAGCTGGTGCTGGGTGGCTGAGGAGGGACAATAAATGCTGAGAGGGAGGTGCTAGGCGGGAGCTGTGTGAGAACCAGTTTGCGAGGTCCAGATTGGCAGCAGATCCTGAACCAGGAGGAGCTGAGCATCCATACGGCCCCTGCCGAGATCAGACGAGACGACAGCGACTCGGTTTGGGGGAAGAAATTGGAGGCGGGGGAAGCTTTTTTGCTGAAATGAAATTTGAACCCCAAAGTGGGAGGGAAGTGGAGGTGGGGGGCACGGCTCTCTCCACATGGTTATTACTGCTGTTTTCCACCCAGCTGAAAGGAGAATGTAGCTTAATATGGACCCGCGGGGAGGAGAAGCGATCGGGAGCGGGGATTTGTCAGGAGGGAGCTGGGAAACAGCGAGAGAGACGTAGAGGTGAGAGTGGCCAGCGCATCGCCCAGGGAGGTGGTTGCGACCCGGCAGAGCCGGGCTGGAACAAGGCGCTATTGTTCTTGGCGAGCGGGGGGCCGGCCCGCGGCCCCCCCAGACCCGCGGAGCTGGCGCGGAAGCGGGGAAGGTTTTTTGGGACTGGTTTTCTTTCCCAGCGGGATTGCCTGCCGGGGAGTGGGAAGAGCTCACGGCGTCGGGCTGTGCCGAAGGGGGACGGCGTGGCAGGGCCTGGCGGGAGGACGGGGGGTGGTGACGGCAGGTGAGCGGGGCACAGGACAGGGATCGGCTGGGGGAGTTTTGGAGGGTGGGGGTGGTGGAGCAGCGGCTTGGGGCCCGGTGCTGGCGTGGGGATGTGGCTGTGGGAGCGGTGGTGGGGCAAAGCCAGGCGTCCCGTGGCTGGCAGGCGTGGTGGCTCCTCCTCAACGTGTGCGTGGGGCTGAGGAGTCCGAACTGGAGGGACTTCTCCCCTTGCTGGCCTGGGACCCCTCTCACCCTGCACCCCGGGTCCCGCCGTGATGCCCTCTTGGCTGTTGGAATCTTGGTGGCAGCTCCGTCCCGTCCCCACTGTCCCTCACCCCGTCGCTGGCCATCGGCACCCTCGGCACGCTGCCACCGGCATCTCGCCTCTGCCCCCAGCATCGGGCACAGAGGTGCTGGTGAGAGCAGCAGCCCTGTGCCGCTGCCGCCATCGGCTGCCACGTTGCCGCGGCTGCTGGTTGTCCCCTGGGCCACCAGTGCTCGTGGTAACCCCAGGGTGCTGGGGAGCAGGAACACGGGACTGATGAGGCACATGGGGGCTGGAGGAGGAGGAGGAGGAAGAGGAGGAGGGAGGCCAGCCCTGTGGGGTCTGGGGGCTGTGGCCTGGGAGGGGGCAGTGAGGCACGTGTTGGACTTTGCAGGTCTCGGGGCGATGCTGAGCTTGTCCCATCCCTCCCTGGGCTCCCTGTGCTTTGGCTGGGGGTGAGCTTTGGCATTCCTAGCCCAGCTAGAGAGGAGAGAAATCCCCCCCCAGAGTGCAGCCCTGGCATTTGCTCCCCATCCCCCCTGGCTCCCACTTCCCCAGTGCTTCCAGTGCCGCGATGCCCCGAAGGCAGCAGAAGCACCTCAGCAAGTGCACACTAAATATCTGCACACGCACGGGTGGCTCTGGGCTTGCTGCTGCTGCACTTGCCCTTCCCCACCCCTTCCCTCTGCCTCTCCGGAGCCCCCAGATTTGAGGGGTACCCCGGGGTCTTCTCCTCTCCCCCAGGACCGGGGCGTAACATGCTCAGCAGCTCTTCCTCCCGAATTATCTGCTGTGCCCCCACCGAGCCAGCGCGATGCTCGGCACTGCGGGGCCACCTCGGGTGCGTGTCACCGTGTGCGTGTGTGTCCCGTCCCCCCTGTCCCCCCCCCCCCACACCCGCTGCCAGCCCTGGCTGCACGTGGTGGCACCGCGGCATCTGCGCGACGCCCGCCTCCCCATCCTTCATCTCTGCATCCTTCCCTCCTCTTCCTCCCAGCCCCAGCACCCTGCAGCGCAGCCGGGAACCCGTCGGGGCGGGCGGTGGTGTGTGTGTGTGGGGGGAACAGCGTTCCCCTCCCCTCCCCGGCATTCCTCGGGAGTGAAACACAAGAGCTGGCAGGGCACTCCTGCTTTCCCTGGCCTCGGCTCCGCCGGTGCCTGAACAAAGCCCTCCTGCCTCTCCCGGGAACCCGGGCTCTGGAGCAAGAGAGGCGCCTGGTGCTGCGTGGCAAGGCGAAATGTCCTCCTCCGGCCTGTTTTGGGGTTTCTGAGGCGGGTGGGGGACCAGGGTGGGCACGGTCCCGGTGTAGCGGCGATCCCGGTGAGGGGAAGGTGCCTGGAGCTGCCCCTCACCGCGCCGTGCCCACCCCATGGCATCATCCCCGGCCCGGGAGGTGCCAGGGGCTGGTCCCTGACCCTTGGCTGGGCTGCGCCTCCTCACCATCTCGCTGCCATCCCATTGCTATGGAAACTGAGCCCGGGGAGGACCGGTTCACCCCCAGTTTGATCCCAGTTCAGTCCCAGCTCTTGTGCACAATTCATCTGTGGGGATCGCAGGTCGGTGTGGCCGGGCCGGCTCTGTCCCCTCATCCCGCGATACGGGATGATGCATCCCTAGGGGGGACGTGCGCTCCGGGTCCACCCACCCCACCAGCCACCTTCCCAAAGTCCAACACCCCCTCCCCGCAGAACAAAGCCCCCCCCCCTCGCCCCCTCCCCGCCGCCCCCGGTGAAGCAGGCCCCCGTCGGAGCGCAGTCCCCGACAGCGAAGGTTATTTTAATGGATGCATTACTTTAAACGAACCCTCCGCCATCTGTTCCACCCCCTAATTACGCATGCAAAAAAAGCCCATCTCGCAGCCAGCGCAGGAGAAAGTAAAGATATAAGTGATTTAAATGCATGTATCCGCAGCTCCCCAGCAGCTGGGCCGGGCTGCACCCCCTCCTCGCCTCCCTCCGGCTGCCAGGCCAGCGGGCAGGGCGCCGGGGTGATGGAGCTCCCGGGTCCGGCACCTCCGGAGGGTGGGGGGTGGTCGTGCTGCCGGGCGGTGGGTGCGCGGGCGAGGGTTGAAGTTTGGTGGTCGCATCTGTGCAAAAACACCCCCCCCCTCCCCATCCTCCCTCCCATTCCAACCACCACCCCCCCGCCCTCCTCGCTGCCTCTCCCCGCTGCCACCCCCCCTGAAGGTTAGCTCTGCCCGCCGGCTGCCAGCCCCAGCGTGGTGGCGGCTGAGCCTTCAAAGCGCGGGGACACGCGGCCGTCCCCGGGCTGTCGCGGTGCATGGCGGGGCTGGGGGGGTGAGGGGGTAGGGAGCACCCCCGGCTTGGCCGGGCTCCTCGCCCTGACGCCGCTTGGGGACGGCTGGTGTGGGCAGGGTGGGGGGGGGGTGTCTCAGGGTGCTGGCTCCGGGCACGCGTGGCCCCCCGCGGGGGTGACGTGTGAGTCCCTGTCCCCTGGGAGAGGGGCTGGGGTGGGAGGCGCTTTGGGTTTGGGCTGAGCTCGGGGGTACGGGGCTGTTTCCCAAGCAGCAGCTGCGTTTCCGTAATCCGGTCCAAAATCCAGGGATGTTGGAGCCCGAATGTCCCTGGGTGACTGGGGGGGGGGGGTCTGTCTCTCGGGGCTGCGGGGGGGGGAAGCGGGGAGGGAGGGGCCTGGATAAGCTCCCGTGGGGAAGCAGAGCCCACAGGTGTTGGAAAAACCCCGGTTTTAAGTCATTCTCCTGGTCTGGGGGGTCCCAGCCAGGCTGAGAGGGGTGGCAACACACCGGCACCACGGTGCAGAGGGGGCTGAATCCAGCCCCCATCCCCAGGGCTGCCCCGGTGTGACTCAGTTTCCCCCATCCCCAGCCCAAACCTTGTCCCTGTGCCACTGCCTGGGGTGGGGTAGGGGAACATACATGGCCAGAATAAGTGACCACAGTGACAAGGCAGGAGTGTGACCACCATGGCAGAGCCACCGCCTGGCGCCGGAGCTGACAGCGGTCCCTGGGTGCCAGCATCCCCCCTCCTCTCCCTCCAACTCCCTCTCTCCTCCGTGCCTGACTGCAGCAGATGCGCCAGCTCTGCAGGAAAGAGGGAATTAAGTTGGGCTGGAGGAATTTTAAAGCTTGCTGCAGGCCTGAGGGTCTCGGGTCCCCCCGCGGAGATGGGCAGTCATGCAGAATTAATCCTATCGGCAGCCTGGCTGGGCTGCAGCCGGCGCGGAGCTCCGGGGGAGCGCGAGGGAGCGCGGGGGGCGATGCTGGGGGCGGCTGAGTGAGCCCCGGCGCCTCGCGGCGTCCAGGGGAAATTAATAATGGAGAATTAAAAGCCCAAACTCAGCTTTTCTCCCCCCCCTCCCACCTCCCACCAACCCCCCCCCCCAAGCCTGGAGGTGGGACTCGCCGTGGGGAGGAGGAGGAGGAGGAGGAAGGTTCTGCAGAGCTCAAGGAAAACCTGTTTGCCGTAGTGAAGGGACCCCGCTGGCACGAGGAGATGCGGGGGCCACGTCCTGCTCTGGGCCAACGGTGCGGTGCTGGGGTTGGGGGGGGTGGGTTTTGGGAGGGGGCACCCCTTTGCTGCCAGCACCCGACGCCGTCTGCCGTGGGCTCAAGCTCGGGGGTGCTGGGATGCGCCGGTGTGGGGGGCACAGGGCTGCACCAGCCATCCCCACGTGTGGCATCAGCCACACACCGTGTCCAAGGGGAAACCGGGGTGGCATCTGGGCACCCCGCAGCCCTGCCACCCCCTCGCCGCCGCTGTCCTTCCTGGCTGCTGGGGTGGCAGCGGGCTGGGTGGCTGCGTGACGCAGGGCAGGGTGGCCCGTGGGGGCTCTGCAGCTGCTGCCGAGCCCCCTGCTCCTCTGGTTTATACCTGATGCAGCACCGAGGTGTGTTGGCAGCGCCACACACCCCTGCAGCCGGCACGGGCGGGCGCTCTGGGGGCGAGTGGTGGGTGCCATCACCCCATCCAGGTGCCATCACCCTATCCAGGTGCCATCGCCCCATCGGGGTGACACCAAGCTGTGCCATCCCGGGGGGGGGGGAGGGGGCAGAGGTGAATCCCGGTGTCTCCGTGCCCCTCTCGCTCCCCTGTGCCATCCCCCAGCCCCTCGTGCCCCGGGTGGGGGTGGCCGTGGTGGGTGCCCGCCGTGACCCCGCGCGCGGGGACGTCCCCGTGCCTCGTGGCGGTGGCGCCGATGGCGGCGCGCAGCTTGCACGGTTGCCATGGCAACGTGCCGGCGCTAACGAACCCGAGTAAACATTAACGAGGGAGAGCCCCACGCGGGGTGGGTGGGGGGTGGGAGGGAGGGAGGGTGAAGGGCTGCGGTGCTTGGGCCTGGGGACCCCGGTGTCCTGCGGGACTGGGTGCTGAGGTGGGGGTCATGGCATTGCCTGTGCGCCTTGGGGTGCCCTCGGGAGCATCGTTCCCATCGCCTGGGTTTCCTCGAGGGGCTGTGCTGTGACACCAGACGGGGAGCTGTGGGTGCTGGGAGGGGGCAGGATGCCTGGGTCTGCTTCCCAATGCAGGGCTGCCCATGGTGGGGGGGGCTCCCAGGGTCCTGTCCCCGCCCCACACGGGCACCAGCGCAGTGTGTGGCACCACCACCCAGCACCAGCCACCAGCTCTCTGTGTAGCACCCACGGGTGCAGGCATGTGGGGAGGGGGATGCGTCCGGACCCTCCCCCGGGCTGGCAGGGAGCTCAGGGCATTCCTGGGAGCAGCTGCCATGTGGCCCTGCCACCGCTGCTGCTGGCAGTTGTCACCATGACTCAACTCCCCCCATCCCTCCCTTTGCCCCAGCTACGCTGGCACAGGGACCCACACTGTGGCCTGGGTGGGGGTCGGGGTGGGGGCCGGGGTGGGGGTCGGGGTGGGGGTCAGCCCTCCGCACCAGCAGCCCCGCCGTGGCCAAGGTCCCCTCCAGCGTTTAATGGCACCGCAGCTCATTAAACGGAGGTGCAGGTGCCCCTGTACCTTCCTCCTCCCCGAGGGCTCTTAATGAGCCACCGCTAACGAGCGCCTGCGCTCCCCGCTCACCTCCCCGGCCCCGGCACGGGGCTGATTGGTGCGCAGGCACCCGGGAGCGATGCACAGGCTCTTTTCGGGGACTTGAAGGGGGTCGAGTGACCCCACCTCCGTTGCTGTGTTGCCGCCGTGGCCGTTGTGCTGTGCACATGGGTCCCATGTCACCATCACTGTCACCATTGTGGTGCCAGAGCTGGATGGTGGTCCAGCTTGGTGCTGGTGAGCGCCGATGGCTCCCGCGGCCCCCACGGCCCCGTTGTCCATCAGTCCGAGCGTGGGGCTGGCAGCAGCTCCTGGCCTGTGGCCCACCTGGCTTTGTACCTGGGGAGGGGGCTGGGGATGGCACCGTCCTTCCTGGCATGCACAGACGTGGCAGCACCAGGTCTCTCTCCTTGGCTCCTTGGCACGGGGCTGCTGCGCGACGTGCGTCATGGGCACCTGGTGCCCCGTGCCTCAGTTTCCGCCCCAGGGACTCGGGGCCCTGGAGGCAGGTGTGCAGGGATGTGGGCTGAGGCTTGTGGTGGTCCCCCAGCGCCATTTTTGTCCCCATAGTCACATCATATGAAGCCACCAGACCCCTGTGGAAACCCTCCCTGGGTCTCTCAGCATCAGGGGCTCGGGGGGGGGGTTGTGGTTGAGGGTCTGTGACCCAGTGCACCCCAAAAATAACCCAGCAGCACTCCTGCGGTGCAGGTCTGTGGGTACTGCAGAGGAGGTGGGGTGGGGGCAGCCTGGCTGGGGGGGGTCCTGAGGCTCATCCCTTTTCTTTGGTGGGGGGCAGCAGCCAATTCTGCAGAGAGCCATTGACTGGCTCGGGGCTGGGTCCCCCAGTTCCCTGCCGAACGGAGCCCTAATCCTCGGTGACACGGTGCCCGGCTCTGCGGTGGCTAATTGCGGTGTCCCCAGCTGAGGATTAGGGTTTAAAGCAGGGAAGGAGCAGCGGGAGCAGATGAGCTCCTGAGCACAAAGCTCCTGGCTCCCTGCAAAGCCACTTGTATCAGGGGGGTAATTAGAAGCTGACAGGAGGGGACAATCACGGGGACAGTCGGGGCGAGGGATGAAGCTACCCGAAGGTCCCTGTGTCCCCCCAGGCATCTGACCCCCCAGCCCCCTGCTCCGACCGCAGGATTTCTGGCAGGGCCCGAGGCAGCGAGGTGCTGGGCTGGAGGAGGAAATCCAAACTCGGTGCCTATGAAAGGGGCTTTGTGTGCCCGGGAAGGAGCAGCCCTCCTCCTTTTTCTCCTCCTCCTCCTCCTTCCCGGCTGCGGGGCCGCTTTCCCGCCTGGGGGTGGTCTTGCCATGGGTGCCAAGGAGAAACTGAGGCACGGGGTGGCATGGCAGCCCCATGGCCTCCTGTCCTGCTCGGGTTCCAGCAAGGGCTCTTCTCCTTTGCCTACGCTTATGGCATCAGCAGGGGCCACATGCTGCAGCTGAGCTAGTCCCTGGGGACGTGCCGGTGTCCCATCCAGGACAGTGCTGTCCCTGCAGGGTCCCTGGGGTGGATCCTCCTCCCAGGGCTGGAGCAGGGAAGGAACCGCAGGGACAGAGGGATGTCACGGGGACAGAGGGACATTTTCCCCTGTCCTCTTCGTGCCACCATGGTTGCCCTTTCCCCAGCTCTGCATTGGTTTCCCTTCCCCCCAAGTGCCCTGGCTGCTGTCAGGCAGGATGGGACCCCGGATTACCCTGGGAGAGGCTCAGCCCACCTCCAAGACCCCAGCTGCCCCCCTGGACGTGGCCAAGGACCCCTGGGAAGGGGGCGTGTCGCTCTCAGGAGCATCCCTCCCGTGCTGGTGGGGTCCCATCCCAGGGAGGTGGTGGGCACAGGCAGGGCCCCCCCGGCTGGGTGCTGCCTTGCCCTGGCCCCGGCCCCGGCGGGCGGCGGGGGGCTCGTTCTGCTGCTGGACAGGAAGACGAATGAATTCCATTACGGGATCGCGATTTTATTCCACGTGTCAGGGAGCCTGAGATTAACTTGCTCACCAGGCTGTGACAAACCCAGACACCGCCTGCACGCGCTCGGGCGCGGGGGCTTCGCACGCTCACCGGGCACGGAGCTGCCCGAGACCCCATCGTGCCCCCCCAGGGCTGGCAGGGCCATCCTCTCCCCACTGCTGCCAGCTGGGAGCCCTCCCAGTACACAGGGAGGGGGGCACTGGTCACGCTGGGAGCCTGGTGCTGCCGCCATGCTGTCCCCATCCTAGAGATCCTTTGGCCACCCAGGGATGCAGGGCCTGCAGCATCCTCCTGGTACAGCTCCCCCGTGGCACAGCGGGCAGCAAAACCATGGGCTGGGAGAGAGGGGAGAAGGGGGACGTGGCGGTTAGGGGCATCCAAGGGACGTGCTGTGAGGGTCGATGTCACTGGGGACTCGATGAGGCTGCTGGGCCTCTCTCATCTCACCCCAGCTGAGCGGCTGCCACCCCGGAGAGCGTGTCAGGGCTGAGCATCCATGTCAGGGCTGTGCATCTGAATGCAAGGAGCTGTGCCATGCCATGCCATGCCATGCCATACTGTGCCGTGCTGTGTCATCCCATGCTGTGCCATGCCATGTGGTGCCATGCTATGCCATGCTGTGCCGTGCCATGCCGTGCTGTGCCATACCATGCCATGCCATGCTGTGCCATGCTGCACCATGCCATTCTGTGCCATGCTGTGCCATGCTGTGCCATGCTGTGCTGTGCCATGCCATTCCATGCTGTACCGTGCCGTACCATGCCGTACCATGCTGTACCGTGCTGTGCCATGCTGTGCCGTACCGTGCCGTGCCGGCTGCGCTCCCCTCGCCGCCCCCCTGCGCGGGCAGCTGGCTCTGCTAGCTGGAGGCTTTGCACATTCCAGTTCGTGGGTCACTCGCCTTCCAAACCTCTCCGGGGACGGAGGCAGTTGGGAGCCGTAACAAACAACCCAAGGGCTCCAATGACGCCCGCGCCCGGCGCTGCCTGCCAGCACTGGAGGGGACGGCCTGGGAGACGGGCCCCCTGCGCCCCTGGGGTGCTGGCGGGGGGCTTTGGGGTGCTGCTGGGATGCCCCAGTAAAAATAACCGGGATGGGGGGACGTGCTGAGCGGGACTCCATGTAGGACGTGGGAGCGGACGGTTCTTGGGGAGCAGGGCAGCCTGCGAGGGGGATGCTGAGCTCCCCTCTGCTTTCGGAGCATCGGGGCCAGGTGTGGAGTGGGGTGCTGGCGGTGGGGTATCAGCTGGGACCCGCGTGGGGAGGGTCAGGGGAGCCAGGGGGCACGATGTGGGCAAGAGGGCAGCGAGCTCAGGGCTGGGGCTGGCTCCGGGCTGGTTAATGTGTCCTGGAATGTGCACTGGAGCCGTCCCGGGGAGATCAAGGGTCCATCGGGAGCGCGGCGGGGCTCGGGGCTGCGCGCCGGGGAGGCTGGGTGGCGTGGGGAAGGTCAGCCTTGGCCAGATGCAGCCACTCCACCCTCCTCCAGCGCTTTGCACATTAATGCAAATGCACTGGCCTGAGTGGTTCATTAGCAGCATGTGGAATGGAATAATGCATCCGCATCCCATTAGCCTAATGAAAAAAAGGGAGCCGGCACCTGGAACAAAGCTGCCGACTCTTGGCTAGTGCTCTGGCTTGGCCATGCTGGGCTGTGGGCCCCCCCCCTTCCCTTCCCTCCTTTCCCTTCCCCTCCCTCCTTTCCCTTCCCCTCCCATCCCTCCGCCACCCCGTCCTCCGAGCATCCTCACACCCGGCGCCGCGGAAGGGGACACCATCCCCGGGATGTCCCCACGGCAGGGTGGGGTGGAGTGGGGTTGGGTTGGGGGGGGACGGACACACGGACACCCCAGGCTGGGCTGAGCCGGTCCCACCACCCTCCCCCCCCCGCTGCATCCCGGGCAGGGGGCACCCCGAGGCAGCAGTGCCGCAGAGGCGGGTGCCGGGCGGCGAGATGTCCCCGTGTCCCTGGGGCTGGGCGCCCGGAGCCTGAAGGATTAGAGGAAACATTGCCAAACAAACCAGGCTGTGCCGGAACCAATTAGCCTCCAGCAGGCAGAGTTTCAGATGCTGTTATTTCTGCCTCTTCTCTTCTCTCTCCCTCCTTCTGTCTCCCCCTTTCCCCCTCCCCGGCCCTCCCTAGCCCCTCCTGCCCGCCCCCAGCATCTCCCGGCTCTCGCCATTCCTCTCCGTGTCGGAGCTTGTTTTGGGCACTGGCTCTGGAGTGAGTCATGCCGCGCGTAGGGGATTTTAAAAGCTTTCTGCTGTCGCTGGGAGCCGGTTCGGGCTGCTCCGGCGCTGGGGGTGGAGCGCGATGCTCCCAGACAGCCCTCGTCTGGGGAACCCAAAAAAAAATCCCCCGCCCCTCCGCCCTGAACCCCCGGGGTCCCACCAACAGCACCCCCCCCCCCCCCCTCAGACACACGCACACCCCCGCACCCCCCTCGCCAAGGCCGGCTCGGTCACCCCAGCCAGCGGTTGAGTCACAGCCGAAACTTTCGAGCCGTTGGAGCTTCCTCCGCCGGGGCCCCTCTCCGAGGAAGTGGTCTGCCGGGGTGTCGGGCCTTGGTGGGGCGGGTGCCCCAACCAGCACGCAGGCGCCGGCACCCGCCGGTGGAGGTTGAAGCGTGGGAGATTTTCATCCCCCCCCCTCCCTCCCTCCCTCTGTCCCTCCATCCGTCAGTCCTTCCCTCCACCAGCCCCGCTGCCAAGCCCAGGGTGGGGAGGGGGGGGCCCTTTGTCACAACCCTCCCACCGGTCCGCAGCTGGCCACGGTTCTCCCCCTCCCTTCATCCTCCTCCTCCTCCTCCTCCTCGCCTTGAGCTGTGCTGCCGAGGGACTGCAGCTCCCGTGGATCAGGAGGAGATTTAGGTCAAGCGCTCGACTGAGTCGAAACAGCCATCTGTGTGCGGAGGAAACCGGCCACCCAGAGCCCCCGGCACGGCTGGCCCGGCATCACCACGGCCCCCGGCACCCCCAGCACCCCCAGCCCTGCAGCTGGGCGCACAGGCTGCCTTTGTCTCTGGCAGGGAAGAGAAACCCCACCCAACGAGTAAATAAATGGGGGGTGAGGGGGTGTGTGGATAAATCCCCCCCCTTTGCTCATCACCCCTTCCGTCACCCCCAGCTCTGCCATGGGCATCGCCGCCGAGCTCCGGGAAGTTTGGCACGGAGCGGCCGCGGCAGCGCTCCAAGGTCGCCCTGACATGGCGGGGAAGGTGCACGCCCGAGCTGGGAGGCCGGTGTGAGCCGGGCTGGGGATGCGGGTGCTGAGGGCTGGGGTTGGCCCCCGGCGCCCACGGTGCAGCCAGGGCGGGAGGCGCAGGCAGGAGGGAGGCGCTGGCTGCCTGCCCGGAGCCCGGGCTCCTGGGTTCCTGCAGGAACAGGGTGGAGCGGGAGGAGGCCGGGGAGCTGGTGTCATCCCGGCCATGGCGAGGGGGGGGGAGCGTTTCCCTGGGTGGGAGAGTAGGGGGCTGCACGCTGGCCATGGCTCCTGGAGCTGCCCCCTGCCCACCGCCGTGCCTCAGTTTCCCCAAGTGGGGAATCTCCTGCAGGGCAGCCCAGTGCTGGCAGCGCAGCCAGGGCACCTCAGCGAGGTGGGGTGCCCCAGATGCCCCGGCGCACCCCGTGCCTGGGCAGGGACAGCCACAGCCCCTCCTGTTCTCCACCTGCCAGCTTCTCGCTTTCTCCATTTCCTTCCGGAGCCTCTTCTCGCTCGCCGGTGTCTCTGTCGCTGCGCCTGTGCACACACCCGTGCGCGGGGAGAGGAAACGCCGCCGGTGCCGTGGGGGGGCCGGCGTGCGCCGGACGGGACTTCCCGCCACGGCCGGTTTAGCCCATCCCACCCGTGCAACGAGTTGTGCCCGGCCTCGGGACAGAAGCAGTCCGGGCGCAGGGATGCTCCCCGGCACCTCGCCCTGTCTGCCGCCCACCTGGGGCTCTGCCCGTGCCCCCTGGGGCCCCTCGTGAGCCCCTCGATCTGCCCATCGTGCTTGGTAAGGAGCTTTGCCCGCAGCCTGTTTGCAGGGTAATCCCACTCGGTCCGGGGGGATTATGTGTGGGGAGAGTGGTGGGGGGCCTGCAGCACCCAGGGGCTGGCAGCTGCTTTTGGAGGTTGGGGTTTCCCTCATCGCTGTGGGGTTTGGCTGGGAGGGTGACAGGGATGTCCTCATGCCGAGCGGGGACCGCTGGTTCTCACCGCTGGCTTGCCAGCCCCGGGGGGGGCAAAGCTGGAGCCTGGCACCCCTGCAGAGCCCGGGTGGGCAGGGGGCTGGGGGCACCGTGGCCATCGGTGCCGGGCTGAGGCCGGTGCTTCCCTGCGGTGGGACAGTGGCGAGCGCACCCGCATCCTTCTGCATCCCATCCGTGGCTGCGGCGCTGGCGTGGCAGGGAGGAGAGGAGGTGTCGGGCATGGGGTGAGGCAGAGGGGCTGGGAACAGGCGCCGATCGGGGGTCCCATCCCGGCTTCCCCACGGCCCCGGGTCCCCGGGGGGGGGGCTTGGCGGGGGCTGGTGGATGCTGGGAGCTCGCCGGTTCTTTATGGTCTCAGAGGGCTCCATTAATTCTTTAAATATCCAGCCTTTCCAGGTGGGTTTTGTTGAAAATTAATTTCCGGAGCTATTTTAATTTTGCTGTATTTAATTTGCTGTTTATTTTAATTAATTAACGTCGGGAAAATCTCTTCTCCCGAGCATCCTGCAGCCGTCTGGGGTGGCTGCACCCAGGAGGCGACAGCGAGGGGGTGTCAAGGGCATGAGGGGTGCTGGTGAGGAGGGTGCCCGGCCCCCGTGGTATCCACCCGGCTTGGCTGTGCCTGTGCCGAACTGCTGGGGGGAGTGGGCTGTTGGCACCCACCCACTTACCAGGACGGCCATGAGGAGCCCTGGAACTGGGTCTCTTCCCAGCTCTGTCCCCAGCTCCAGGGCTCATCCCACTCCCAGCTCCCTGGGATGGGAGATGGCTTGAGTCCAGCATCCCTGGGGATGGGGCAGGCAGTGGCATGGCCATGGTGTGCCATGTCGTGCCATGCTGTGCCATGCTGTGCCATGCCATGCTGTGCTGTGCCATGCTGTGCCGTGTTGTGCCATGCCATGCTGTGCCGTGCCATGTTGTGCCATGCCGTGCCATGCCATGCTGTGCCACGCAGTGCCAAGCAGCAGAGCCCCCCCCAGTTTAAAAGCCCAGCATGGAGCTGTTCCTACCCACACCCACTCCAAGGGATGCGGGGTGAGCTCAGCCTCACGCTCCCATCCCCACATCCCTCCTGGCACTCGCTGCTCCCACCCTGGGTCTGGCTGGACCCCGCTCTGGGGTCCCTGGGGGGAGGTGGGCGAGGGGGGCGGGAAAGGGATGGAGCCGTCTTCCTCCAGATCAAGGCCTTGGTCTCTCGCATGTCTAGACGCTGCCACACACACCTAATGTGGTTCTTGGCAGGAGCCGCGGCTGCTCTCTCGAGGTTAATTGCTGCGTGCAGAGCTCTGCAGACAGATAGCCGGGCTCCGTGCAGCCCCCAGCACGCCCGCCTCACCCAGCCCCTGCCTGGCTGCAGCCCCCCGCCCCTGCTCAGATCCCCCCGGGTGTGCTCACTGTCCCCAGGGATGCTCGGTCCCCCTTGGGATACAGGAGTGGAAAGGGGGATGCAGAGGGGGTGCTGCTGTGCCTGGACAGGCAGTTTGGGGTGCAGCACTGAGCTGTGACCGGGGATCCCCTGGTTTTGGGGAGCAGGCAGGGCTGGAAGAGAGGTGATGGTGGCGCTTTGCAAGGGGCAGCAGTGGTCCCAGGGGCTTTGGAGCCAGAGCAGGAGAAGAGTTAACAGCCTCTCCCTCACCAGCTCGGCGCTGCCGCCATCCTCCTGCCTGCTCTTGGCAAGGCGGCTGGGCCAGATAAGGGGAAGCGCGGCGGGGGGAGACGGACAAAGGCTGCGCCTCATTCAGCCTGCGTGGTGGGATCCAGCCTCCGGAACGGGAGCCGGAGAGAGGCGCTGGGGTGGGAAGAGCCGTGTCCTCCTCCAGCCCCAATATCTGGTGGGAAGCAGGGCTGGGGAGGGGGCGATGCTATAGGGATGAGCCCCACGGCTCAGCTGGGTCCTGACCCCTGGGATGAGCCCATTCCCAGCAGCTGCTCTTGCAGAGGAGCCCGGAGCTCCCCAGGACACACCAGGAGCTGAGGGCAGCTGGACATCGGCACCTTCCCAGGAGCACTGGGGGTGAATGGTGCCGTAAGGCCGCGCTTGGAGATGCCGGAGCCACAGGCCCACTCCATGCACAGGGACTGGAGTCCCCACAGGCGACCCAGCACCTGGCTGGGCCAGTCACTGGATCTTGGGCACCGTGGTCGGGGCTGGGAGCCGGGCTAGAGGTGCTGCATCCCTAGACAGGTCATCAGAGAGTGATCCCCAAAGCGTAACGCCCACGCCCCTCTCATGGGGCCCACACTGCTGTTGGGGTCCTGTGTGGCAGGGGTGAGCCCCAGCCCTGGGCCGTGCCCCGCACAGGATCCCCAGGGAGCTGAGCGAGGGTTTCTGCCCAGGCTGTGTTTTGGTTTGGGGTTTCGTCATGTTTTCGTGGCAGGGAATTTCCGCTCCTAACCAAAGGCAAGAGACAAACCCAACAAAAACCTGCCTTGAATTTTTGCCAAAAAAATGGGCTGTTTCCATTCTTGTTTTGGCTTTTGGCAGCTCCAAACTGCAGCCAGTGGAAGAAAATATCTGTGTGGAAACGCTGCCGGCCTCCTCCTCCTCCGCGCGGAGCCATGGCCGCTCCAGGGCTGGGACTGCTGCGCCCGCGGCTGGGTGGCTTTGGGGAGGGGTGTGTGGGGTTTTTTTGGGTGCTGAGGAGTAATTTGGGGACCCTGAGCTGGAGCATGGACCCTGCCGAGCGCGACACCGTCCAGCGCCGCCCCGGTGCTCCCCTCCCCTCCGCAGAGGACATTGCCATGAGAACGGGATCATTGTTTTGTGGGAGCATCGACACGAAGCCGGCGCGGCGGCAAGGACACCGGCGGCACGCGGCGCTCGCGGTTCCCACTTGTCCTTGCAGCGGGTCGCTCTCTCCTCCCCAGCTGGCTGCACGGCCACGTTTGGCTCGGGCGCATGCCGTGCCTCACCTCCCCCTCCCTGCAGCGCCCAGCCTCCCCCCCCCTCACCCCCACGGCTTTTGGGGGACCCCGCGATGCTGCAGCAAGGGGAGTTAAGGGGGGGCGCAGCCTCTGTGGTGGTTAAATCAGGTTGGGGGTGTTTTTTTCTCTCCCCCCACCCCCCAGCCCCCCCCCCCGGCCCAGACTGCACTGGGAAGAATCACAGTAGCCCAGGCATCTGTTCTGGCAGAGTGGAGCTCAAAGGCTTGTCCTGGGCTTGGCAAACCAGCCGGCGCAGCCGACAGCTCTTCCAAGGGCAGCCTTGGCGGATGCGGAGCAGCAGGTTGACATTGCAGGGAAAGGAGCCCTGCGCCACAGGCACTGGCCCCACAGCCCCCTGCTCCTGCCCGGGTAATAGGGGGGGTGGGCTCAGGGATGGGCCTGGGGAGGATGGGTTGTGGGGTGCTGCTAAACCCCCCTCCCAAAAAGCAGCATCGTCCGGCACCCGGCACAGCGCTGTAGTGGTGCCACGGAACGGCCACCACCACCGTGTATGGGCTGTGTTGGTGCCCCGAGCCAGTGGTGCAGGGAGGTGGGGGTGCCCTGCCAGAACGCCAGGCTTGGAGCTGGAGCGTGTCTGGCACAGATGGGATCATTGCCAGTGGTGATACCCAGCCCCTCTCCAAACCCATGGCACAGCAACCCAACCCCACAGGCAGTTCCCAACAGAGCAGGGTCAGTGTTGGTTTCCCCCCCATTCCCGTCCATCCCAGGGCTGGGAACGGGGCCACGTCCCTTCCTGTGTCACCATGTCCCTACTGCCTGGCCATGGGCGAGGTGACCCCCTCGCTGTCCCCTCCATGGGGCTGCGGGCTCACTCTGTCCCCCAGCCCTGGGGATGGGCACAGTGACCCTATCCTGGCCCTGGTGCTGCCGGCGCTGGGTGAACCCCATCCCTGCACCATTCCCTATGTGTCTCTTCCCGCGCCTCCCATTCACTTCCCTGGCTGTGGTACCCGTGAGAGGGAAGTTTTGGAGGGGTACGAGCCTGGCTGTGTGGGGAAGGGGAAGGGGAAGGGGAAGGGGAAGGGGAAGGGAAGGGAAGGGAAGGGAAGGGAAGGGAAGGGAAGGGAAGGGAAGGGAAGGGAAGGGAAGGGAAGGGAAGGGAAGGGAAGGGAAGGGAAGGGAAGGGAAGGGAAGGGAAGGGAAGGGAAGGGAAGGGAAGGGAAGGGAAGGGAAGGGAAGGGAAGGGAAGGGAAGGGAAGGGGAGAGCTGCCACGATGCTGCTGCCCATCACCGTGCTGCTGCAACTGGCACCTCACTGGCACAGCCCAGGAGCCGGTGGCTGTCGTGCCCTCCATCCCCCTTTCCCTGCCCCTCATCCCCTGCCCCATTTCTCTTCGAGGCGATGGATTTGGGGCGGGTTTGGTGTTGCTGAAGGGACTCTGTTCCGCCCCCCCCCCAGCACCGATCGATGGCTCCGCTCGCTCCCTCTCGCTGTTCCCTGTTTGTTTGCAGCCGCTTGAGGGCCCTTGTGATGGATCCAGCCTGGACACAGTTCAGGAGCAGCTGAAACGCAGCCCGGGGTGGGGGTGGGAGTGGGAGGGCAGCGGGGCCGCCAGCGCCGGAATGCAAAATGCTGCAGTGGGCAGAGCTGGGCGGTGGGGCAGGTCTGTGCCGGGTCCCGCTCCGTGCCCGGAGAGGGGTGGATAGGGAGCGGCGGCAGCACCCCTTGGGCTCCGCGGTTCGGTACTGCCGGCACCATCGGCGTTCAGTGGGGCTGAGGATTTGGGGGGACGTGTGGGGGGGCGGGCGCAGCCCCCGCACCTGCCCGCTGCCTGGAGCCGGGGGCTGCGATCCAAACCAGCCCCTAATTGCGCCGGAGAAGGGCTGGTCCTGCTGGCCTGGTGTGAACGGGCTGTGCTGGGGCTTGGGGGGTCGCAGCTGCGAGGGGCCGGGGGTGCCGCATGGTGCTGCCGCCCACCCACCCTGCAGCGCGGGGCCCGGCCCCGGCCTCTTGTCGCTGTGAAATGGCGGCTTTTTAGGAAAAAAAGGAAACGTTTCCAAAAACCCCAGTGTGAGGAGGAGGGGGAGCGACTCCCTGCACCCCCAGCCCGGGGCGAAGGATGGGGGCGACTCCCCGCACCCTCAGCCCAGGGCGAAGGAGAGGGGCACGACCATGCTGGGGATGGGAGGGGGACACGCAGGAACACAGGGGAGGGGGCAGCAGGGGAGCTGGGCCTGGCCATGGCAGTGCTGATGGGTGAGGTGGTGGCCGCCGCGATGCCGGGTGCTGGGGTTGGGCCGCGGTTCTGCAGCCGTGACGCCGGCGGAGCACGGGGCGCGGGCACACGCACGCGTGCGTACGGGTGTGCGCGCGGGCGGGAGGGATAATTAGTTCCTACTATAGCACTTCTCACTCAAAGTGCTTTTTAAAAGCCTCCATTCATTAGTCTTCACGGCTCCCCCGAGGTGTCGTGTCCTGGTTCTCTCCCCACGCCGACTCCCCACCTTCCCCCGGAGCAAGCGGGGATCCTGAGCTGGGGGTGGGGAGGGCGATGCCGCCGGCAGACGCCGCGTCCCTGTAGAACCTGCGGACGTGGCAGCGGGGTTTTGGAGACCAACCCGGTGTCCCCTGTCCCAGTGGGGCCGATGGGGCGTCGTGGGCACGTCGGGCACCCTTGGAAAGCTCCGGTCGAGGCCAGGCTGTGCCGGGGAGGAGAGCAGGATGGCGAGGATGGGCCGTGGCTCCAGTGGGTGCCGCCTCCAGCTGTGTGGTGGGTGCCCCTCACCAGGGTGTCAGGGAGTGGCATGGCCATGCTTCTCTCTGTGCCAGGCTCCTGGGGGTCACCAGCTGGAAGGATGGAGGGTCCGGAGGGTGCCGGAACCTGAGCATCACCGCTGGGTGATGGACCCAGGAGGGGGTGGGGGGGTGCCTGGGCGCGTGTCCCCGCCGGGGCGCCGGGGCCGTGGGGGTGTGGAGGCGGGCGGGCGCTGGCGGAGGGCCTCCTCTGCAAACCCTAACCTTATTTTCCCAGGTCCGACGCCAGTTTCCATGGAAACAGCCGGGAGCAGAAATGGGAACCAGAATCCAGAAACGCGAAGCCTGGAGCTGCCGTTCGCTTTCCTGGATTCCGGCTCCCGTGGCCCCGGCGTGGCGGACGGGCGCTGGCCTGGGGCACCCACGCTGCTCCCACCGTGCTGGGTGTGTGGGTCTGGCCCACCTGGGACCCCATGGGGTCAGGGTGCTCTTGTGTCCTTGCACAGCACAGAACCCACACGCTGTCTGAGCAGTGTTGTCGTGCTGTGGGCAGGGGGGTGGTACTGTGGGCAGGGGGTGCCATGGGCAGGGGGTACCATGGGCAGGGGATACGCGTGCCAGTGCGTGTGCTGCGTGGGTGTAATGGGTGTGTGGGCACAGCGTGTGTCCATGCTGCATGGTCTGTGTGTCCGCTCTTACTGGTGTGCACTGGGAGGGCCCCAGTCCTGTCTCCATCTCCAGGACATCGAGGGGATGGGAAGCCCAGCAGCCTGGAGAGGGGCAGCACCATTGCAGGGAGCTGGGTGCTGTGAATGGGGGGCCCTGCTCAGCCCCCCTTGGGCTGGGAACCCCCTGAGCTGCCCCAGGCAGCCTGTCCCTCCCAGCCAAAGCGGAGTCTCGTGTGCCGAGCGCCGCACCGCACCGTGTCTGTCCAGCCCGCGCCTTCCCTGCTGCCCACCAACCTCCCACACGTGTGTTCTCACCTTGCACACGCGTGTGCAAGCCTCGCCCGTGGTGTGCAGTGGCGTGTTGCGTTCCCACATGAGCTCATAGGATCTGCCATCCATGGGGTGGGACATCGGTGTCCCCCGGCGCATCCCAGACGGTGCTGGCGATGGCTCAGCGCCAGCCCGGCCCTGCCTGGTCCCACCCTCCCGCCGCTCCCACCGCGCTCCCAGCGCCCATCCCTCTCTCCCAGCACCCATCCCTGGCTCCTATCCCCCATCCCCACACCGCACCCCGGGGCACCACGGCGGCACCGCTGTGACGCTGCCTCCCGCGCGGCGCTCGCGGGGCCGTGGGCGCTGCCGCCATTGTGCGCGTGCCCCGTGATCCATCACTCCCAGACGGACAGGTATTAAGATACATTATGGATAACTCACGGAGAGAGACGCTATTAATAATACAGACACATACAGAGGGAAGAAAGTGCACACTCGATTTCCATGTTGCTACCAGGAGTTGCGAGGCTGGCTCTGGCTGCCTCTTCCCACACGTGACTGCAACACAGTGGGTAGCTGACAGCCCAGAGAGCCTGGCTTGGGGCCAGGAAAAAGCAGAAAACACAATGTCTGTGCATATCCTCTCTCTTAAAATAACACTCCAACACCGTCTGAGACGAATTAAAATAAGATCAGGAGCGGTCTCGCGAAGGGAGGAAGGCAGGAGGGGAAGGCGGGCAGGGGACCGGCCGGGGCTGGGCGGCTGTGGACCCCCGGCAGGGAGAGGAGGGAGCTGGGGGGGGGGGTGGGTTGTGGGGCTGGAGTGGAAAAATAAAAAGGGCTGAAGGAGAAAGAGAAGGCGAGCGGGGAGAAAGAGCTCTGCGCTGGGGAGGGGAGCGATGCCGGCGGCGGCGCTGGCTGTCCAGCACATGGCTGGCCTTTGGAGGGGAGCCGGGCAGGGCGGGGGATGCAGCAGCCTGCATGATGGAGAGCATCAGGAATTTCCTGCAGCTGAGGAACACACCAAATACCAGAATGCGGGAGAGAGAGAGCGCGGAGGAGAGCAGGGTGCCGGGGAGGGGACGGGATGCGGAGGGCTGGAAATAGCCCACGGGCAGAGGGGCGAGGGCAGGGGGTGCTGGGCTGGGGGGGGGGTGCTGGGGTGGGGGGCACCGGGCAGGGGGATCCTGCTGCTTTGGGGTTTTTTCCACCCATCTCTTTGCCTTCTGGTTCTGTGCAGATTTTTGGAGGAGGTGCCCCGCTGTGCTGCCTGTGCACAGGCCCCTCTGGCTGCTGACACCCCCTGCCCAGGCAGGCTTTGGGGTCCAGGCAGGGTTTAGGGTATTTTGGGCGGTTTACATCTTTCCTCCCTTCTTTCCCCCTGTGGCACACCGAGGAGGCTCTGTGATGGTGGGGAGTGGGGTCTCTCCCAGCCTCCTGCATCTCCTGTGGGGCTGGATCCGGGCTTAGGATGCTGGGAGCAGCCTGGAGAACTGGCACATCCCCGCGGGATGGTGTCACGGGAGAGTGGGGGGCCCTTGGGGTGCCCCAGCGGGGGTGGGCGCAGCCCCAGGAGCCGCGGCAGCGCCTCCCACACGTGTAACGAGTTTGCCAGGCGCCCTTTGGCCGCGCTCCTGCTTCTCCCTGGGCCAGGCTGGGTGGGTTAAACGCGGCCCAAAATCCCCAGGCAGGCTGCGAGCCCCCGGGGCCGAGGCTGCATCCAGGTGCAGCCCGACCTCTCCCTCCTCCTCGGCCACCCCCAGCTCCCCCCTGCATCCCGCTCCTGGCTGCATCCAGCCCTGGCTCCCGCGGGGATGCTGGGGGGCCGGAGGGGAGGGGAGATCAGAGGGGGCATCTTGCGATGCCGGATCCAGGTAGCCAGAAGGTCGCACTGAAAATCTGGAAGTGGAGTTGGGAGCTCAGCAGAGCGATGAAACACGGCTGGCTTCAGGGCAGCGAGGAGGAGGAGGAGGGAGGAGGATGCAGCGAAGGGAGCAGGGGGGAGAGGGGCCGCGTCCCCCCCTCATCTCGGGGCGCTGGGTGTCCCCAGGTGGATGCCGGGGCTCTGCCCAGCATCGCGGCCAACGGAACCGGGGGGGTTCGGGGGGTGGAGGGGAGGCGGCAGCCCCCGAGCAGGCGGTGCCGAAGGCTCGGCAGCCCCTCGCCAGGTGCCTCCCGGCTCCGCCGAGTCCAGGCCGCGGCGTCCCCCCGCCGCGGTGACCCACACCTGCCGGGGCCCCGCCGGGGATGGGGATGCTGAGCAAGGGCCGAGCTCATTAGCGGGCTCCAGCCGCCCCAGCGCCGGGGGTCAGGGAGCAGCAGCCCGGGGCGGGGGGGGAGTGCGGCTGGAGGCGCTTTGTGTGGGCTGCAGACACCCCCCACCTCCCCCCCCAGCCCCCACAAACCACGGCGGCCCCCGCGGTGCTTGTCCCCGGGGATGGGGGTGCGGTGTTACCCGACGGGCATTTGGCTGGTGAGCTGCAGGCAGTGCTGAGGGGGTGGGGTGGGGGGGGGTCTCCGGGGGGGTGTCCCCCCACCCTGCGCTGCACCCCGCTGTGATTTCCCCCCCCTCTCCTCCCGCAAAGCCCTTGTGTTCCTTGGAGGCAGAGCATGAGCTCGGTTGGGGTGTGAGGGTGGGGTACCCTTGGTCCCACGGGCTCCCTGTCCCGCACGGAACGGGGTGTCTCCCGCCCGGGGTGGGGGCCAGGGGTCCCTCCTGGCCCCGCTCGCCCCACCAGCACCGACCCTTTGATCTCCAGGGTGAGAAGGGCCCAGCCAGGGTGCAGGGCTGCAGGCTGGGGGGGTTCAAGCACCCCAGGACCCCCTCCCCAGCTAACAGACCTGGGCACAAGGGGCTGCCGTGCCCAGTGTCACCTGCCTGGGCAGGAGAGGTGATGCCAAGGTTGGGGGCTCTCATTAGGTATCGGCTGCTAATTGGCCCCTCTGAAGAGTTGTGTAACAGTGGGGGGGGCCCTTCCTCCAGGTGCCTCCCCCAGGCTGCCCCCTCCCAGTCCTGCCTGCTTGGCATGGGGACAGTCCCCCGTTGTTTTGGGCGGATGCCTGGTGTAAATGTGGCTGCCCTTGGGGTCCAGACACGTTCTTCCACCCCCCTTTGGCCAGAGCATCCTGGGAGGGTGCAGCCAGGGTGCGGGTACCTGCCCCTGGGGTGGGCACAGGGTGGGATTTCACCATTTCACCGTGTAAAACCCCACCAGCCGATGAGCCCGTGTCTCCCCAGCCCCCCCTTTCCCCCTCCAGTCCCCCCTTCCAGCCTGCTGATGCCTTTGCTTGGGGCTGGCCGGCGGGGAGGCCGCCGGGCCGCAGGGGCCGGAGGGATGGAGGGGGGGTGGATACTGGCTGGAGCGAGTCTGAACCTGGCATCTGTCGAATGTCACCTTACCCAGACAGTCTGTGCTTCCCTGTCTCCATATCAACCGTTCTGCTCCAGCCACCTGCGGGGGGGTGGCAGGGAGTGCCTTTGGCGGGGAGGAGAGCTGGCTGTGTGCTCGCTCCTCGCTCTCCTGCAGCAGCCTCCCCCTCCCCTCCCCGCTTGCCCCCGGGGTTCGAGGCCCCCGACTATCAACCCTGGCGCAGGCGCAACACCGGTGCTCCTCCAGCCACCTCGGGATGCGCTGGGGAGATGGGGTCGAGGGCGGGGCGAGGTGGGGGCTGACTCTGGAGCCGGCAGCTCTCACAGCCCCAAATTGCGTCGCCTGGCTCCGTCGTGCCTCAGTTTCCCCTTCGCCCTGGCTGAGGAGCCGGGGTGTGGAGGCTCACTGGGCGCCCCCGCTCCACGCCAAGCCCCGGCGCAGCTGCGGCGCAGGAGGGATGCTGGGGCTGGTTCCGCCCCAGCCGCAGCGGCCGGGGCCTCTTCCAACAGCTCCACACATTTCCCTGCACTGTCCCTCTTCCCTGCGACCAGATGTTCTCACACCCCCCCCCCCCCCTCCCTGCCCCCGGCGGGGTCCGGGCCGCAGCCAGGACGGACACCGCCTGCCGGCACCCCTCCTCCTGCCCTGCATCTGCACCCAGCGGGACAGGGACCAGCGCCCAGGGCCTTGGAAGGGGCCTGAGGTGGGGGACTGTGTCTCTGGGGGGATGCTGGACTCTTTTGGGGGGTGCTGGAGTGTTAGTGGAGGTGATGGAGTGTTTGGGGAGGATGCTGGAGTGTTTGGGGTGGGGGTGCTGGAGCGTTTGGGAGGTGTTGGGAGTGTTAGTGGAGATGACAAAGCATTTGGGGGGATGCTGGAGCGTTTGGGGTGGGGGTGCTGGAGGACTTGGGGAGGTGCTGGAGCGTTTGGGTGGTGCTGGAGCATTGGGGAGTTGCTGGAGTGTTTGGGGTGGGGGTGCTGAGGGACTCACACCTGCCCCTGAGCAGGGGCAGCCCAGCTGAATTCCCGCTCCAGCGGCGCTGTGGACAGGTGGGTCAGGACGGGACACGCGTGTACATGCGTGTGCTGAGCCACACGGGGCGAGGTGCTGGGCCACACATGTGCTGCTCTCGGGTGCCGCCAGCGCTCCGGCACCGACACCTTCCTGGCTACGTGCTGTGGGCACCTCGGGAAGGGGTGGGCAGTGCTGCAGGTGGGGATGGATGGGTGGATGGATGGATGGATGGATGGATGGACGGACGGACAGACAGCCTGCTCCCTCCTCTCCTGGCGGCAGCGGCAGCTCTGGCGAGTGTGTAATTTCACCACAGTGCCTAAACGAGGGACAGGAGTAAATTGACCTTTTAACCCGTTTTCCTACCAGGGGGATTATAGCCTGTTTCCTGTTAAATCTCTCCAAGAACCGGCTCCATCCTGCTCCGAGCAGGGGCTGGGCGGGGAGGGGGGGGGTGTTTGGACACCCACCCAAAGGGTGTCCTTTGAATCTCCCTCCCCACCCAGCCCCAACTCTTCCCACCCCATCCCATCATCCCCATCCCATCTCCACCCGCCGGGCGCAGAGATTCGGGGTTCAATCTCCAGCCCTGGGAAGGAGCCGGCGTGGAAATCGCTGGGAGGAAGGAACCGAGGGCGGAGAGTGATAAATATTGAAAGGGTGGGATTTCGATGTAGGCTGCAACAGCTGTGCCGGTTACAGTGTCACACTATCTCTCCACAGGTTTACTGACCCATTTCCATTCACACGGCTGCCAGTATCTTAGCAACTGCAACAGTCCCCCAAGAACAGGCGGATTGCCTGCTATTAGGGACTGCTGCAACTGTGTCAAGGTTAGCGCTCTCCCGCCAGCCCTCACGGGGTTGTTTTTCTCCCAACGCCAGCTCGGGCTGCTCGGTGACACAGCGCCCCAGCCCCGGCTTGGGGAATGGGTGGTGATGCTGTCTGCAAAACAAGTGCTGGCTGGGCTGGAGCCACTGGTGGTGGGATGGATGGGGATGAGGGGTTGGGCGGTGGGATGGATGGGGATGAAGGATTGGGCAGTGGGATGGATGGGGATGCAGGGTTGGGCAGTGGGATGGATGAGGATGAAGGATCGGGCAGTGGGATAGATGGGGATGAGGGATTGGGCAGTGGGATGGATGGGGATGTGGGGTTGGGCAGTGAGATGGATGGGGATGTGGGGTTGGGTGTTGGGATGGATGGGGATGTGGGGTTGGGCAGTGAGATGGATGGGGATGTGGGGTTGGGCAGTGAGATGGATGGGGATGTGGGGTTGGGTGTGCCAAGGGATGCTGCGGGGTGTCGGTGATGGTGTTGGGTGTGTGGTGTGTCCCCAGAAATAGGAGTGTGGTCACCCAGCTGGGTGTCACCGTCACCCTGGTGCAGCACCGAGCCCTGGGACGTCACCTGAGGGGGGTTGAGGCTGCGCTGGCCCCACCAGGGATGCTGGGTGCTCCCAGGGATGGGCACGGGCAGGGCCATGGCACGTCCTTCATGCTCCGCGGTGACACTCGGGAATGGCACATGTCTGTCGGTGCTGGCAAAGTCTGGCACCTCTGCGCTGGCTGGGGACAGAAGTGGGACCCACTGTTGGCACTGGTGGCAGCCAGGGTCCCCCCACTGCATGTTCCTCCCTGCTCAGCCCCGGCAGTGCTGCCTGGGAGGTGGGGGGCTGAGGACTTGGTCTGTTGGGCTGGGCCCTTTAGGGAAACTGAGGCACCCAGTGCACAGGCGGGGTGCTGGTGGGGTGCTGTTCCCCCCACAGCCAAGCTCTGCAGGGTGCAGGATGCAGAGCCAGTCCACAGCCGCGGCACAAGAAGGGACTTGTGCTCCCACCATGTCCCCCAAAACACAGCAGCATTGGGGCGATTGAACCCAGAGAGCTGTGGGACACCCATCCCTACAGCAGCCCGAGCAGGGGGGAAACTGAGGCACGGGCACCCACGGTGCGGGCAGAGCACCCCATCCCCAGCTCTGCTCACTGGGTCCTCACAGCCCCCTCTGGGCTGCACCCAGGGGTGCAGGGCAGCGAGGTGGGTGCCAGGGCAGGCAGGGTCCATGCCCCCCCCTGTGTGTGTCCCCCAGCCAGCAGGCTCCACAGCAGCTCCAGAGCCGCTCCAGAGCCGCGCGGCCGCGGGGACGGCTGAGAGCGAAGCCACAAAAATGATTTAAGGGGCTGGCGGGATTGATTTATTAAGAACAATTAAAAGCGCTAAATACGCTTAGCTCAGCCAGACGCCGAGCAGGGAGCCGGGGGGGGGGCGGGGGGGGAGACCTGTCTGCTGCATCCGGAGGGCGAGGCTGGCAGGGGGGGACCTGCGGCACCTCGCGGGGGGACGGCGCGGCACGGGGATGGCACGGGGACGGACAGGGGTGCTGGGGTTCGGCCAAAAGGGGTGCAGCTCCCAGGGCTGGGGTTGCATCCAGGGTGGGTTTGCCCCCAGGAATGGGCACACCCTGCCGGGGGGGGGGGGGGGGTTGCATCGCAGGGAGTCCATCCGAGGCTGGATGCACCCAGGGCTGGGTTTGCATCCTGGCTGGAGGGCGCGTTGTGGGGTGCCAGGGACAGGAGGTACCCCCACAGCGCTGCAACTGGGGGAACTGCCACGGGCCAGTGGCAGCTGCAGGATGCCCAGTGTGCCCAGTAAGCTGTACTGGGCAGCCCTGTCTGTTTGCAGCAGGAGGAGGCCCGGTGGCTGTGGGTGTGGCTGATGGGACTCCTCACCAATGGGTGCCTGTGGGGCCCAGGCATTCCAGAGCCTCATCCTGCTCAGGGAATCCCAGCCAGGAGCCCTGGGATGCTGGGAGAGCTCCCAGCCCTGCACAGACCTGTCCGACCCCAGCTCCTGGGTGGGGGGCATAGGGGAGCTCTGCCCACTGCAGCTCTCCTGGGGTCCCTGCTGCTGTCACCCTGTGGGGTGGTTGTTCGGTGTCCCCATCATGCTGCTGGGGGGATGGGATGGGATGGGATGGGATGGGATGGGATGGGATGGGATGGGATGGGATGGGATGGGATGGAAGGGGAGGGGGGCAGCGGGTTGTGCACTGCCATGGCCCCAGTCCCCATGGCCGTCTGCACTGGGAGCACTGGTTTTCTACCCAGAAGGCAGCGGGAGCTGGGAAAGGTGCTGGATGGGGACAAAAGGTCTGGGGGCAGCTGGCAGGGGTGAGCAGAGCCTGAGGCTTTCTGCTGACCCTGCTCCAGCCCCGGCCTCCCCCCGCAGCCCCCACCCGCTCCTGCCGACGTCAGCGCTTCCCGGCAGCTCCCAGGTACCGGAGTGGCTCAGGAGGTGGAAAAGCCGTTTCTGCCCCTGTCCTGGGGGTCACAGCACCCCGGACCTGGCAAGGGCTCCTGGGGCAGGGTGGGTGTTGGGCCTTGGCCCCAGCATCGCCACGGGGCCACGTGCCCCTTCCCATGGGGATGGAGCTGTGGGGAGGTGCCGGGTGTGGCACAGGTTGGGTGGGTGCTTCAGCCCCCTCCACCTGCACCCGCTGCGCTCGCCGGGTGTCCCCGTGGGGCTGGTGGCCTGGGACAGGGGTGTCCCTGGTGTTGCCTCCATGCTCTTGCTTGGTCAAGCGCCGTCACAGCCAGAGCCCCCTGGGACAGGGAGATGCGCGTCCCAAGGCCGCTGCGGTCACCAGCTGGGACACACAGGGGTCCCAGTAGCTGCACTGGGGGACAGTGGGCGTCAGGGTGGCGAGGTGACATGCCCAGGGCTGTGCAGGCGTGGCGGTGGCAGAGGCAGGACTGACCCAGGGTGCTCAGCAGCGGGTCCCTGGGTGCCCCCAGCCCCGGCAGCGCGCCCGTCGCCGGCTGCCCAAGGGTTAACGAGAGTTTGCTGCTCCTGCAGACAATTAGTGACATCTTTGCTGACAACGCCACACTGAGCTGCTCGCCGCCTCCCCGGTAGCACCAGCCTGGCCGCCCCCGCACCCCGCGCAGCCCCCGCCTGCCTTGGCTGCCATGGCCCCGCCGTCCGGCCCCGCACCGCGCCCCGCACCGCGCCCCGGCGGCTTTTCGGCAGCGCCGCAGTCCCGAGCCGAGCAGCCCGCTCCCCTCTCTGCCCTCTGACCCGCTGTTGCTGTGGAAACTGCATCCCACGTAGGATTATGGAGCCTGAAGCCGCAGGCTCCAAACTCCCCTCGAAATCCAGACGTCCCCCGGGTCCCCCCAGCCCCCCATGCCAGCCCCCCTGCCTGTGGTGCCCATGGTGGTGCCACCCGGGGGGTGCTGCCTGCGCCTGCTGTCCCTTGGGATGGGTGCTGGGGGAGGTGGCGGCAGCACCCCCAGGTTTGTACCCACCGGCTGGTGGCACCGCCATGGGTACCATGGTGTCACCATGAGGCCGCTGGTGACCCCTGGCACCGCTGCTCCCCTTGTGCCATCATCCCCTGGGCACCATCTCCCTCTCCCGGGCTCCCACTGTCGTGGAGGGGGGTGGGGAGAGATGTGAGGTGCCAGCAGGACACCCCCACCCAACCAGCAGCCGAAAGCACCCTGGGGAGCTGCGGACCACCCCAAGGACCCATCCCCAATGTGCCTGTACAGGCACCCAACACCACTGGGGCAGGAGCCAGGCACCCACCAGAGCCCCCCTGTCCCTGTGGCCATGTGGCCTGTCTCCCCCAGGCCTGGGTGCCCGCGCTGGGGGAAGGGGTGGGTGCGGGGGAGAGCGGAGCCCGTTTGGGGAGCGCTGTGGGCTGGGTTTGTGTCTCAGCATCCTTCCCTGCCACCCGGGGAGGTAGGAGCTGAATTAATCGCGATCAATTAGTGCTGCTTGCAGTCCCTGGCTCCCTCCCTGCACCAGCTTTGTGCCGTCGCACCCAGCGAGGGGGGCCCTGGCATCCCCCAGCAGCACCCCAGCAGCCCTGGGGACCGCAGCCCCTGCAGACCCCCCGCCATGGGGATGGGGGGGGCGAGTGGGGTATACCCCAGCCCACGTGGGCACCGGTGGCGAAACATCCCTGCCAGAAAATGCGACGGGGACGACAGCACCTGGGGATGGGGATGGGGATAGGGACACGTGAGCCCCTTGAAACCTCTCTGCTGGGGCTGGAGCAGGTTGCTGGGGGGGGTCCAGAGCCAGCGGCTGGATCCTGCAGGATACTGCAGCAAATGCCCTGCAATCTGCATCCGAATGGATCCCACCTTCCTTCCCCCGCATCGCGCTGCCCTGGGCTACAGCTCATCTATTGTGCGCTGGGCTGCAGCCAGCGCGCTGCAATACAGTAAATCCTCCTGCAGTATCCTGCACGGGGACCGAGCCCAGCCGCAGCCACCGCCTGCCAGACAAAGCCGGGGGGCCGCATGGGACCGGGGTGTGGGGTGCAGGGACATGGGAGGCTGGTGGGCACCCCTGGCTTCGTGTCGGCCAAGCGTGGAGGACGTGGTGCTCCCTGGCCAGGATGGGAAGTTCCCTGGGGAGTTTGGTAGCACCATGGATCACCCTCACCCACCCCGAATCCCAGCTGGGGAGATGCTCTGTCCCCCGCCTCAAGCGTGGGGTGGTCCCTAAATGCTGCCACCACTGTGGGCCCCTCCACCAGTGTCCCAGCACGACCCAGGGGTTGACATCCCCATCTTCTCCTTGTGCATGGTGCGACCTCCCTTGTGCCTCAGTTTCCCCAGCGGCGCAGAGCCCGCCAAGCCCCTCATCCCCTTTCCAGGAGCAGGCTCCAGCACACGTGAGCCCCGCTGCCCTTTGCCGAGGGATTTTGCTTGGATACTATTATTACCATTATTATTATTATCATTATTATTATTATTATTATTATTGTTGTTGGGCTGTTGTGGGGCTCTGCGGCTCTGCCGGACCCGGCTTTGGAGAGCGAGGCATCCTTCAAAGGGAAGGCGCTCTGTCACCGCCCCACAGCAGCTGCGTTCTCCTCAATTAGAAGAGGTAATGAAGCAATTTATGGGCATCTACAAAGTGATGTGTGAGTGACAGGCTGTGTACGATCCGCGCCGGGGCTCTGCCGGCAAGTTGCGTTCCTCCAATTTTAATGGCAAGCTCCCGGCGAGGGGGAAGGAACAGGCCTGGCTATAGGTGTGTGTGCGCCGGCGCGGTGACGCCAGCGGGCTGTGGTGGGGGGCAGGGGGAGCGGGGTGCCTTGATCAACCCCCCCCTTCCCCGTCCTCGGGGAGCCTGGCCCCCTGGGACATGCTGTGCCAAAGCTGGGCTGAGCCAGGGCTGTAACTGGAGCCGGGAGGGCAGCTGGGTGGGAGCGAGCGGGGGGCTGGGGCGGTGCAGGACGCCTGGGTCCTCTGGGAGAGCTGGCGGCAGCTCCCTGTTCCCGTCCCCACCCTGGGCACAGCTGCCCTGCTCCCTGCCTCAGTTTCCCCACACGTACCCGTGCCCCCTCCACATATCACTGCAGAGCCCGGGTGCTTTGTCTGTGCTCACACCTTTCTGCCATGCAGATGCTGGGACTTTTTGGGGGTCACCTTTCGCAGGGAAAGGGTGGCCTGAGTTTCGGGGTCACCCAGTCTGATCAGGGTGAACCCCAGCCCTCGTACTGGGGGTGCTTCTGCTGCTACCAGGGTGTGGGATGGGGTCTGCGGTGCCAGCCTGGGTTGGCACAGGGACATGGTGCCTCGTCCCCCTGAGCGGCCCTCAGTCCTGTGGATGCCACCCATGTGCCAGCACCCCGGCACGCGTGCCCATCCATGTGTGAGGTGGTGCCCCTGCGTGCTCCTGTAGCCCTGCCTTAACCCATGTGTGTGTGTGTGATCCCCCCCCCTTAACGTGGGTGTACCCCTGGGTGCACAGCCCTCCCCAGGGTGTCCCCATGCATGTGCATGCGTGTACAGCCCCACACACATGGGCGCCTACACACGTACCCGCCGGTGGGTGCATCCCCTGTGCCTGGGGGTGTCGGGCTGCCCCCCTTCCCTGCGCCCCTGCCCCGGGAACGCCAGCGCTGGCATCGTCCCCAGGGGCTCCCACACCCCAGCTCGGCCCCAGCCGGCCCCGCACCGCGCCGCATCTCCCAGGAAACAGGATCCGCAGCCAGGAGTTTCCGCTCAGCTCGTGTGTGTGCCTCCCACAAAAACCAGGGGAAAGAAAGAGAAAAAAGGGAAAAAAAACCCAACCCCAGCAGAAAATCAGCCCTGCAGCCCCGGCACGGCGCGAATCCGGCCCGGCCCGTTCCGCTGCTCTCATCCAAAATTGGCCAAAGGAGGCACCTGGCTGCTCCCCCTCCCCTGCCCACACCCCCTGTCCCACCTGGCTGCTGGCACCGAAGGGGTGATGCCGGGTGCACCCAGACCCCGCTGCTGCCATTGCCTGCGGTGGGGCTGCGAGGGAAGAGGGGGTTGTGGGTGGGTGCTGGGTGGGCCGGGACCCCGCGGGCCGGTGGTCAGCATCCCCCGCATCCCAGTGGGCGCCCCTTCGCCGCCCTGGGCAGCCCCCCAGCTCCAGCGCCGGGGGAGCGGTGGCTGTGCCGAGCGAGCCTTCGGCATGGGCACGCGTCCATCTGGCGCCTTCCAAATGTTACTGGCCTCGCAGGATCCCGGCCCTGCTCGCGTTAACCCGCAGCGCTCCGCGGCCTCGCAGCCGGCCGGGATGAGGAGGGGGAGCTGAGCATCGCCTCGGTGCCCCCACCCCCAAGGGTACCCCAGAGGAGTGTTGGGGGGGCGATACGGAGCCGCCCTGGGTGCTGTGAGCTGTGGGTGGGGGGTTGGCGTAGGCTGGGGATGGAACCCCCCCCTCCACGCCGTGGGTGTTACATGACCCGGCGTGGCCGGCGCTGGGCAGGGACCGGGGCTGTGACTCATGCTGTGGCTATAACAGGGAGCCCGGGGAGGGGGGCCGCGGCCTTCTGCGCAGCCTCAGGCCTGCATCGGTGTAGGGTGGTGGTGGGGGGGCTCAGGGACACTCTGACCACGCAGGGGCAAAGCCCCCCCCCCGGCACTGTTGGCAGCACCCAGCCCACGGCGATGCGCGGGCAGGAACACCCAGCACCCCGAGGAGCCTCCCCGCACCCCAACCTGGCACCCGCAGGGGTGGGTGCTGGGGCGTCCAGGGAGAGGAGGGGGCCAGGCCGGCTGCTCGCCTCCTGCGCCGGCTCGGCGGGGCGGGGGAACAAAGCTGGCACCGAGGAGCGCGGCTAAATTTAGCCCGTTTCCCTGCGAGCTCTGAACTGCGGCTCTGGGCTCCAGCCGGCCGAGGTGCCACTGTCTCTGCAGTCCATCTGTCGAGCGGTTTCACCGCCCCACAGCCCCCAACCCGCACCCCCCGCCACCCCCCTGCTGCCTCCTGCCCACCCCCAGCCAGGCAGGGGGCTCCCACCCCTCTGCGGCCAGAGGGCTTGGTGTGGGAGGGGGGCTGCAGGATGAGGCTGGGGGTGCCTGGGCATGGGGAGAGCATCCCCCCCACCCACAGCCACACGCCGCTGCGGCCACCCATGTCGGTGAGGCGGGGGGAGAGGGTCCCTGTGCCAGAAAGGGGTTTCTTGCTGGGAGAGATGATTGCAGTGGAAAGCGGGCACTGCAGGGGGGGGGTTGTTGTTGTGAGGGGAAGGTTTGGTTATTGGGGGGGATGGTTTGGTTGTTGGGGCTGTTGCAGCTTGGGAGGAGCAGGAGCACACCCAGGCATCCCCACCCATCACGTTACGGGGTCGAACCCACTGAGGGTCCCACCAGCCAGGCTGCTGCAGGAGTCCACGGGGCCACCAGCAGACCTGAGCCCTGGCACCAGTAAAGGGCTGTATCCTCCAGCTCGTTCCCAGCAGTGTGGGGGCATCGGTGCCCCTCGGGTCCCCACTTCCAGGCCCAGCCAGGATTCCAGGCTGTTTTGGCCATGGGCTCCTGCCCTGCCTTGCTGGGTCATTTGGGAGTGCCAGGACCCACAGGGTAACCCAGCAGTCCCCGAGCCCCCTCCCCACTGCCAGGGCGGGTGCCTGAGCCTGCCCTGGGGATGTGGCACCCAGAGGTGCCGTGGGGGGTGGCTCCCAGCCCCGGCTCTCCCGTGGGGCCACATCTCCTCATGCGCCAGCCAAGCCCTTCCCGGCAGCATCATCTGCAGCAGCATCCCCGCACCACCATGGGGGTGGGCGGGTGTTCTTCCCCCCTCCCTCCATGGGGGGAACCCCGAAAAACCCCCTCTCTGGTGGCCACGTGAAGGGAACCAGTGGCCGAGCGGCTCGGCTGGACCCGTTACCTAAGATGAAGCCCGGGCGCCATCTGCTCTGTCTCCTAATTACCAGCGTGGCAGAGAGGGCAGGGCAGCGGGGGGACATGGTGACAGCCGGGCTCAGACCGCAGGGGGGGGGCTGGGGGACAGCCGAAGGAGGGGTCAGGGCTGCCCGCAAGCACCCTGTGCCCCAGCACCCATCTGTGCCCACCCCTCCAGACTCCCTGCTCCCAACCCTGCACCAGTGGCATCGTGGGGTGGTGGGTTTCTGAGGTGGGGGTACCCCAGACCCACCAGTTACTGGGGCTGGGGGCTTATGGGTGGGACTCAGACACCCCTTGGGGCCGATGGGTGCCCCCAATCCAGAGAGGGGACAGGACAGCAGTATGGGGTGCAGGCATGGTGATGGGTTGTGGGGAGGAAGAGGAGGGAGCAACACACCCGTGCATTGGGGTGGGGGTTGTGATGCTGAACTGGGGGGCACACAGGTGATGGGGACAAAGTTGGGGGGGGGGGTGTCCTGCCGGCTGCCTGACCCCCTGTGTGGCTCAGGGAGGAGGTGGCTGGGGGGGGGGGGGGGGCGCTGGCTGGGGAACACGGAAACCCTCGTCCAGCGCCTGCCAGGAAGCGTCACTGGAGGGGATTTTCCATCGGTGTCAGCAGGCGCGGGACGGGCTGGGGGGGTTCAGGGGGCGGGGGGGCCTGGCGCGTGCCAGCCAGCCAAGGGGCTGCGAGGGACAGGACACCGAGGGGACAGCAGCGGGTGAGGGGGGGGACGAGGGGGGCACCCTGAGCGTGGGCGTGCGAGAGGGGAGAACCTCGGCCCTGCCCAGGCCACGTGTGAGTGTGCGAGGGGGTGTGAGTGTGCGAGGGGGTGTGAGTGTGCGAGGGGGTGTCACGGCCACGGTGCCCCCAGGATGTGCCAGGGCGGCCTCAGGCGTGGGACACCCCGCGACGCCGCATCACACAGGGGACGCCTGTGGCAGCTCGATGGGCAGAACATGGTGACGGGGGTGTCTGGACACCCCAACACACCCATGTAGGGCATTTAGGGCCACTCTGACCCCTCCCAACAGCACCCAGGGACCCGGGGGGCGAGGGGGGCAATGGAAGGGACCCCCAGGCCTGGCGCTGCTGCCACGGGCAGCTCGGCACGGTGCCCCGGCGGGCGGGAGGCGTCGGGCCGGCGTGTCCCCATCTGTGTGGCGGCTGGGTCCCCGCCGCCTGCCTGTCTCCCGGTGGCATCTCCGGCCCCACCCTGACGTCTGGGTGGCCTCGGAGCCGGGCACCAAACCACGTCCGTGTCTTGCGGGGCCGTGGCTCTGCCGCAAGCTGCCGCCGTGCCGGTGCCAAGCGAGCCCTTCCGTGCCCCCCAGCCCCCCCCCCCCCCTCCCCACCGGCGATGGGGGGTCGGGGATGGGCGCCAGCAGCCTCAGGGGACCTTGGGGTGTGTCAGTCTGTCTGTTTGTCTGCAGCCCCCCCTCCCTGCACCCTCACCGTGCCACCTCTCCCACCCAGCAGCACCCCTGCCACCCAAGCATGAGCCCCTGGGAGCCTGTCCGGGGATGGGGGTGGGGAGGGGGGGCCACACCACTCGCCGCCAACCTCGGTCGAGCCTGAAACCGTTAAACTAATTAAAGCTTTGCAGCAGCAGGATTAAGCCCGGGCAGGGGAGGTGGCGAGCCCAGGTAGTCGATTAGTTCACCAGGCGAGGATATTGGATTTCTGCGAGGCGAGTCAGCAGTCTTCGGGGGCTGTTATCTTTGCAGGGCTGCGGGGTCAGGAGGTGGGAAGCGGAGGTGACTGCAATCTCGCCCGCTCCCCCCCCCCCCACCATCCTTCACGCCAACCCCCCCCTTCCAGCCCCGACCTCACCGCCTCTACCTTCCCCCCCACACACACACAGACATCCATCCATCCTTCCCTCCTCCTCCCCGTGCATCCCTCCTCCCTGCTCCATTCCCTCCATCCCTCCTCGCCTGTGTGGTCTCTGCTGGTGTTTTGTAACCGGCGAGGGGAAAAAAAAAATAAGAAAAAAAAAAAATTAAAAAGGGAAAAAGAAAAAAAAAAACACACACACACACACAAACCCAAGAACCAAAAAAGCCAGAAGGAAAAAGGGCCCTACCCCTGGCGAGGGAGCCGGGAACGGGCCGGAGAGCCTAATGCGAAACATGTGGCGGCTGCCTGGGGCTGCGCGGGGAGGTGAAAGTGAGCGCGCGGCGCGGCCAGCACCCCGCTCCCCACGGCACCCCCTCCCCACAGCCCCACAGATGGGCTCCTGGCCGGATGGTGGGTGCTGGTGTGCCTGTGGTGGGTGCTGGGTGAGGGGATGCGGGTTGTCCCCGCCGTGGGGGTGGCTGGATGGCTGCTGGGGCACAGGAGGAGCACCGGGAGCGCTCCCCCGCCTTGTCACCGGGCACGTGGAACTGCCAGGGCTGGGACAGGGTCCGAGGGCAGGAGCTCGACGCCGGCCCATGTGTGTGTGTGTGGGGCGAGCGAGGGTTGGCCAGGCCTCTGGCACCCACGGGTGTGTGCCAGGCATCCCGCCAAGGAGCCCATGGGCATCCCCTGGGGTTTGCCAACACACCCACAGCTCCACAGGCACACAGGGGGGACAAGGGCGCAGAGACGGGGGGGTGGGGGTGCAGCCGCACCCCGCGACGCCCCATCGCTGCCGTCGCGCCGAGCGCAGCGCGTGCGGCAGGGACCGGCTCGCAGCGGCTGTTCTGGAAAGCCTCCCGCCTGCTTCCTTCCTGCCTGCTCCCCTCCAGCAGCTCCCCGGGCACACTCGCAGCTCCCACAGAGCCCCGACCGGTATTTCGAGCACATATTTTCCTGCTGCACATCGCCCCGGGTGTAACTCTACCCGGAGAGGTGCCCGCAGCGCCCGGGTGCCAGCGCTGCACCCAAAGCCTGGGGTGGAGGGGGACGACGGGGAAGGGGAGGGGGATGAGGATGGACTGACAGGTTTGAATTCTCTTTCCCTGCCTTGTTGATAAGTTGTCACGCTAATCCAGACACCGGGAAGAGCCTGGATCACGCCGAGCGGCTGCGGGTGTGTGTGTGTGTGTGTGTGTGTGTGTGTGTGGCTGCGGGTGTGTGCTGGGGGAGGGAGCCAACAGGCAGGGATTCACACGCGCCTCTTGGAGAAGGGGGGGGTGGAAAACAGGCAGACACGCTGGCACGGGGGGGTGGGGGGGGCCGTGAGGGGGTTGTGGGGCTCCCCGTGCTGGATGGGCAGGCGCTGTGGGTACCTGGACCCCCTGGCACGCTGGTGGTGTGTGGGGGAGCAGGGCCAGAGCAGGCAGAGCCGCGTGCACACGCGTGTGCAACGTCTGTGTGGACATGCACACACGTAGCACACGCCTGTGCGCCCGTAGCCTCAATTGGGCAGCTCCCCCCCTCCCCAAACCAGCTCAAGGCATGGCCATGGCGCAGGGGAAAGGGGTGTCCTGCCCCAAAATGCCACCCTGTGCCCCAGCATCCCCATCCTGCGGGGCAGAGGGGACAGTGCGGGTCCCCACGGGCCGTGGCGTCGAGCGGGGGGCCGTGAGTGGGGGGGCACCCACGGCAGCCCGGGCAGGGAGTGCACCCGGGGAGGGGGCTGCCTGTCTGACGCGGGGGGGGGTCTCTGTGCTTGCTCAGCAGATGGGAGCTCGGTCGCCGGCCAGCCCCTGGCTCTGGAGAACGGTGCCAGCCCGCCAGCCGAGTGGCTCCCGCGCCCCCCGGGCTCCGGCCCGCGCAGCGACGCAGACGGCAGGAGCTTCCGAGTGAACCTGCACTGCAAACACCCCCGGCCCAGGTACCCCGGGGGGGCCCTCGCCCCGGGCACGGGGAGCGGGGGCTGCACCGGGAGGCGGGGGGGGGGGGTAAAGGGGGGGTCGCTGGAAGCAAATCCTGCTGCCTTTGCTCTGCCCGTCCCTGCCTTGGTGAGAGCGGGGGGGCTGCAGAGCATCCCTGGGGATGGGGGGGCCCTCGGGTGATTGGGGGGGGGGGAATAGGGGTGTCTGCAGCCCCCCCGTGGGGTGCAGGGTGGGCTGTGCGGTGGGTGCGTGGGCTCCGTGCCTGGCGCCAGGCGCCCCTGCCCGCCTGTGCCACACACCCGCAGCCCCCCCCCCCCGACATCACTCGTGCCCCCCGTTGCCAGCGTGGGGAAACTGAGGCAGGCGCGATGCGGGTGGTCCGACGCCGGGCAGTGTCGCCTCGGGTGGGGGGATACCGAGGGGGGGGGTGTGTGTGAGGGCAGCAGTTCTGCGTGAGGTGTCCACGGGTGGGTGGGAAGGGGGTGGGACGGGGGGGAGGGGGAGGGAAGGTGGAAGTGGGGGGAGTGCCGGGACATCCCGAGCCACCTCTGCGGGCACAGATCTCCCCCCGCCCCCCGCCCCGCCTCTCCCCTCCCCTCCGCGGGTCTCTCCCCGGCCGGGCCGGGCCGGGGCTCGGGGGGGGGGGGCGGCGGGGGCCGGGCCGGGGCGCGGCGGGAGCGCGGCTCGCCGGGGACACCTAGCGGCAGCGCGGCCGCAGGGCCCCCGCCTCGCCCCCCCCGGGCCCTCCGCCACCGGCACCCCCGTCCCCCCCCGGGAAGGGGTCATCGGTGGGGGCTGGAGGGGGTAAACCTGTCCCCTCTGTCCCCCCAGATCGGAGGCGGACTTCCCCCCCCCTTCCCCCGTCCCCGCCCCGATCGCAGCCCCGACGCCAGGGTGATGGGCGGGCGCTGCCCTCTCGGCGGTGGGAACTCGGGAGGATCGGCCCCTGGTATGTCCCTTGCAGGGACTGCGCCGTGACGGAGCCCTGGGCACCCCAGCGCGCCCCCCGCCCCTCCTCGGGGCTAACCCTCCGCACCCCTTCCTTTGCAGAGAGCTCAAGTGCAATATCAGGAGCAGCAGCAAAGCCGAGGGTAAGTCCCAGCCCTGCCGTGGCCCCGGACCCCCCCAGCCCTGACACACGGGGGGGACGGGGTAGCCCAGACCGCCCCCCCCCCCAGGTCCCAGCCACCCGCTTTCCCTCGGAGGCGGCTCCGTGCTGTGGGGCTGGCACGGGTGGTCCTGCCATGGGGAGGGCATCCCGCCTCCCCCCATCCTGAGCAAGGGAGAGGCCGGACCCTGTTTCCCCACCGTGGTGGGCAAGGGAGGATGCTGGGGGCTGTGGGGCAGCTTCCCAGCCTGCCGAGCCGGGTCCTGGGTCCTCTCCAGTGGGGATGCAGGGATGAGCCGAGCGCGGTTCAGCAGGGACGGAGCAGGCACCGCTGGCTGCTTTGGGCCGGCGGTGCCCCCGCAGCCTCACGGAGCCCCTCTCTGCCCCACGCAGGTCCCGCTCTCACCTTCCCCGACCCCCATGTCAGCAACTGCTCGGCCAAGTGGCACGCGGGGGAGGAGGAGGCCAGGATGCGCGTGAAGCCCCCGGGCCCAGTGGTAACGACCAGCGTTGTGCGTGGCTCGCCCGACTACGTCCGAGAGCCCAAGTTCTACCCGACCGGGCACCCGGCGCAGCGGCCCCCAGCCTGCCCGGCAGAGAAGGCCTTATCCTGCAGCGTGCTGAGCTTCCCTGAGGGCTCGTGCCCGGCGCTGGGCCGGGAGCACCAGGCAGGCTCACTGCTGCACGGCGACCCGGCCGACCGGTGCCAGAGCGTGCACGGAGGCACCAAGGCGGCAGAGGACTTGCTGGGCTGTGCCGGTGAGCCCCGGATCCTGGGGGGGAGCGCGGAGGAAGCAGCCGCCCGCGATCGGGCGCCCAAAACCTTCCCCAACGCGACGCTGGCCTCGGGCCGCTGCAACGTCGACAGCATCCTCGCCTTGCTCCGGAGCAAGTGCGGCAACGGGCACATCAACCTCCACCCCGTGGTGCAGCTCATCGACATCATGAAGGACCTCAACCGCCTCTCCGAGGACCTCAAGAGCAGTGGGGTGCACCTGGACTGCGGCAGCCTCCGCGGCGGCGGCGCCGGGGGCCACGAGGACAGCCGGCTCCTGCCTGCTGACCGCGACCTCCAGTACAGCTTCTTCTCCTCGCCCACCCTGGCCAACAGCATCCGCAGCCCCGAGGAGCGGGGGGTGCTCTGCAAAACCGAACCGCCGCGGCATCCCCGGCCCCCGGCCCGTGACGGGGAAGCCGACAGTGGTGGTGGTGGTGGTGGTGGTGGGGGAGCCTCACAGCCCCCTGGCCACAGCGGGGGTGTGGGGGGCACCTCCAAAGCGCCAGCGGAGGAAGCCGGTTGCTCCCAGCCTGAGGCTGGGGATTACTCGGACCTGGCCGAGGCGGACATCCTGAACGAACTGGCCTCCCTGGCCTGCCCAGGGACGCAGCTGCTGGAGTCGCAGGCCATGGAGCCGCAGCCCCAGTTGCTGCCAGCCCAAGAGCTGGACTCCCAGTCCCGGCTGCTGGATTCCCAGTCCCTTGAGTCGCAGCCCCAGCTGCTCGATTCGCAGAGCCTGGAGCCGCTGCCAGAGTCTCTGGAGCTGCAAAACCTGGAGCCACTGGGGCTGCAGTCGCTGGAGCCGCTCTCCGAGTCGCTGGAGCTGCAGTCGCTGGAGCCCCTCTCTGAGTCGCTGGAGCTGCAGTCGCTGGAGCCGCTGGCGGAGCCGTTGGGGCTGCAGACGCTGGAGCCGCTGCCTGGGGCCCTGGAGCCGCCGCTGCTGGACACACGGGCCCCGCTGCTGCCCGCTGAGCCCTCGCTGCTGGAGGCGCAGCCGCTGGGGCCCGTGTCGGAGCTGCTGGAGGCACAGCCGGGCTCCAGGGACCCGCTGCGGCCCCATGGGCTGCAGCCCCGCCTGGGGGGGTGTCCCCTGGGCAGCGTGGTGAAGAGGGGACCCTGTGGGGGCCGGGGGGCTGGGCGGTGCGGTGAGGACCACCGCAAGTACGCCCTGCGCCGGACAGACAAGCCAAAGATGCTGTGCCGCCGGAGGAGGGCAGGGCGAGGGCGCCGGGCGGACATCACCCCTGAGAGCCACGTCCTGTCCCCCCTCGCCCTGCCCGCTGAGGCCCCGCCTGGACCCGAGGAGCCTGGCACCCCGCTGCTGGCCCCCCCACCGCCGCCACCCCCTGCCCCCCTGGACCCCGACGAGGTGCCCAAGGCCCCCGCAGCAGGCAAAAAGACTAAGTGCCGGGGGGTGAGGAAGATGGTGGTGAAGATGGCCAAGATCCCCGTGTCCCTGGGGAGGAGGAACAAGACCACCTACAAGGTGTCCTCGCTCAGCAGCAACCTGAACCTGGAGGGCAAGGAGCTGGCAGCCAGCAGCTCCATGGAGCCCACGCCGCTGCTCAAGATGAAGAACAACGGGCGCAACGTGGTGGTGGTCTTCCCCCCCGGCGAGATGCCCATCATTTTAAAGCGTAAGCGGGGCAGACCTCCCAAGAACCTGCTGCTGGGCCAAGCCAAGCCCAAGGAACCCGCCCCGGAGGTGAAGAAGAGGAGGAGGAGGAAGCAGAAGCTGGCCTCCCCCCAGCCCTCCTACATCGCCGACACCAATGACAGCAAGGCTGACTACTCGGACGTGCTGGCCAAGCTGGCCTTCCTCAACCGGCAGAGCCAGTGCTCGGGGCGCTGCTCGCCGCCCCGCTGCTGGACCCCCAGCGAGCCCGAGTCCATCCACCAAGCCCCCGACACGCAGAGCATCTCCCACTTCCTGCACCGCGTCCAGGGCTTCCGCCGGCGCGGGGGCAAAGCGGGGGGTTTCGGTGGGCGTGGGGGGGGCCACGCCGCCCGCGCTGCCCGTTGCTCCTTCAGCGATTTCTTCGAGGGCATCGGGAAGAAGAAGAAAGCCCCCGCCGCCCTGCACGCCGACGCCGTGCACCCGCGCAAGCGGGGCCGGCCCGAGCCCGACCCTGTGGGCAAACCCAAGCGGAAGCGCCGCGCCCGCAAGAACGGGGCTCTCTTCCCTGAGCCCAACCCTGGACAGAGCTTTGGTGACGGTCCTGCCGAGTGGGCTGGGGGGGAAAAGGGCAGCCCCTGGGCCCCCCACCATGGCCACCCCGGTGGCCAGGCCGGCCGCAATGGCGGCTACCAAGGGGCTGAGGCCAGGTCGTTCCACGCTGCCGGGCTGGAGTCGGGCTCCTCCGGCCGGGCTGGTTTCTACTCCGGGAGCGCAGCGTCCTCGCAGACGGAGGCTTGCCCGGAGAGGCACAGCCTCTTCACTGGCTACTTCCGCTCCTTGCTGGACTCGGACGACTCCTCCGACCTGCTGGACTTCGCCCTCTCGGCCTCCCGCTCCGAGTCCCGCAAGTCAGCGGCCGCCTACACGGCCCCTCCGGCCGCGCTGCCGGGCCAGCGGGGCCTGGCCGCCTACCCAGCACGGGGTGGCAAGGTGGCTGCGGCCACCCCCGGCGCCGAGGCCGCCTTCCACGCGGTGATGCAGGGCCGGCCGGCCTTCCCGCCTGGCCGCGCCGCCGCCGCTGCTGCCACCGGCTATGGTGTGGCCCAAGGGTCGTCGGAGTGCCGAGGGGCTGAGGCCTTCCCCAAGCTGGCACCTCCTTCAGCCGTCTCCCGGTCGCCCACAGCTCACCCGGCGGCCAGCGGCACCCCCGGCTACTCCCCGTATGGCAGCTACGGTGCTGGGCAGAGCGTGGCGCCCGCCAGCGTCTTCCCACCAGGGAAGCAGTACCCACCGGCGCAGGACTGCCCCAACAGCAAGGACTGCAGCTTCGCCTACGGCAGTGGCAGCAGCCTCCCATCCTCGCCCAGCAGCGCCCACAGTGCCGGCTACGCGCCGCAGACGGCGGGTCCCAGCCTGCCGCTGGGCAAAGCCGCCTTCTTCAACAGCGCCGAGCAAGGGGGGCAGTTCTCCAGCGCCGCGCACACCCCTTTGCGCTGCGACAGCCGGGCCAGCACCGTCTCGCCCGGCGGCTACATGGTGCCCAAGGGTTCGGCCTCCTTCCAGCCCTCGCCCGAAAATTGCCGGCAGTTCCCCAGCGCGGCGCCCTGGGCTTTCCGGCAAGGCTACGGTGGGTTGGACTGGAGCTCGGAGGCCTTCAGCCAGCTCTACAACCCGGGCTTCGAGTGCCACCTCAACGAGCCCAACGTCATCCTGGACATCTCCAACTACACCCCGCAGAAAGCCAAGCAGCAGACGGTCTCGGAGACCTTCTCGGAGTCCTCCTCCGATAGCACCCAGTTCAACCAGCCGGCCGGCTACCGGCGTGCCAACAGCGAGGCGTCCTCCAGCGAGGGCCAGTCCAGCCTCTCCAGCCTGGAGAAGCTGATGATGGACTGGAATGAGGCATCCTCTGCCCCGGGCTACAACTGGAACCAGAGCGTCCTCTTCCAGAGCAACTCCAAGCCCGGTCGGGGCCGACGGAAGAAGGTGGACATGTTCGACACCTCCCACCTGAACTTCTCCTCCTCTTCCTCCTCCTCCTCTGTGTACCCTTCCAAGAGGAGCACGGGTCCCCGGCAGCCCCGGGGGTCCCGGGGGGCTTGTGCCTCCAAGAAGGAGAGGGGGACTGGCAAGGCCAAGTTCCCCACCAAGTCGCAGGCGGTCAACCCCCTCTTCCAGGAGAGCACGGACCTGGGCTTGGACTACTACAGCGGGGACAGCAGCATGTCCCCCCTGCCCTCCCAATCCCGGGGCTTCGGGGTGGGCGAGCGGGACCCCTGCGACTATGCCGGCCCCTACTCCATGAACCCCTCCACCCCCTCGGACGGGACCTTCGTCCAGGGCTTTCAAAGCGACTCCCCCGGTCTGGGGCAGCCGGATCTGGAGAGCAAGCACTTCCCTGCCCTCCCGCACCAGCTGGCAGCCCCCGGCCAGCAGACTGTCTTCGAGGCCGGCCTGCAGAAGGCCTTCTCGCCCAACTGCTCCCCAACCCTGGCCTTCAAGGACGACCTGCGGGCGGGCGACATCCGGAAGCTGCCGGCCTGCGACTCGCTCAAACACAGCATGCAAGGGGGGGCCCTGCCGCACGCCCCCCACCTGGCCTGCCGCGACCTCCCCATGCCTCAGCCGCACTACGACTCCCCCAGCTGCAAAAACCCCCCGTACTGGTATTCCCCCAACGCCAGCACCCGGAGCCCCTCGTACGATGGCAAAGGGGGGGCCGGCATGCTGGTAGACTTCATGGGCAGGACGGACCCCCCGTGTCTCAACCCCCACTTGAGCAGCCCGAGCAGCACCCACCCCTCCAAGGGCGAGAAGGAGCCCTTGGAGATGTCCCGGGCCCATCACCGAGGACCCTACGCTTGTCCCTTGATCAATGACTTGAACATCTCCCCCGTACCGAGAGACTCAATGCTGCAGCTGCAGGACAACTACAGGTACCCCAGTTTTGCACCCCAAGGGCACCCAGTCATGGCCCCCACCCAGAAGAGCGGGTTTTTGGGACCCATGGTAGAGCAACAACACCCCGAGGACACTTTTACGGTCACCTCATTGTAGTGTCTGCTGACGTGCCAACCGGACAACGAGGTTTTGTTACAGGGTAGGTGGGGGAGCCCCTCGGGGCGAGGCTTGGGGGGGGCGGGGGGGTTGGTGGGGAGGGGGATGGGGCACCCCGGGCCCTTCTCACGCTCTCTGTGTGTCCGTGTGTCCCTCCGTGTTGTGTTTCTCTTGCAGAGGTAATTTAGCCAGCACTTTTTTCTGGAACACTTTTCAAGTTCTGTATTTAACTGGGATTGGAACCGTTTGTTTGTTTTCTAAAAAAAAAAAAAAAGAAAAAAAAAGAAAAAAAAAGAAAAAAAAAAGGAAAAAAAAAGGAAAAAAAAAGTTAAAAAGTGAAAGGAAAAAAAAAAAATCCTGTCGGATGAAGAGAGAAAAACCCCGATTTTTTCCCCCCTCCGCACTCAAACCCGCTCCGCCTGCCAACCACCTGGCTCTGCTTCCCGGACTGCCGCCCCCACCTCCCGCCCCACAGCAGGACAATCGGATGGACGGACGCACGGACGGACGGCGCCGGCCCCCGCCGAGCCCGGGGCAGGGGCGCAGGCAGGGGGAGGGGGGGGCAGGCAGATTGGGCAGGAGGCGGCCGTAGGGCCTGGGGGGGTCAGCAGCTGGGTGCCCCCTGCCCGCAGCCCGGCCGGGGCTCCAGGACGCCCCCTCGGCCGCCCCGGGGGGGCTGCTGGGGGTTGGTTTTTTCTTTTCCCTCCCTGTCCGCTCGCTTCCCGTGCCGGACGGATCCCAGGGGTGTGTGGGAGAGCTGAGCTGAGCTGAGCTGAGCTGACTGACCCCACCAGGCGCCGGCAGCTTCGCCGCGGGCTCCGGAGACGCCGCCGTCACCCGGTAAGTGCCACCCGAGCCCCTCGCTGCCCGAGCCCTGGGAGGGTGGTGCAGGGCTGGGGGGGCAGCGAGGGGGTGCTGGGTGCACCCTGCTTTCCAGTGGGGTTTCCCACCCAGTGAGGCTCACCCACTGGGTGCCCCAGCCCCTTTTGGGCAACCACTTGCCCTGGGTGTTGCACCAAGCATCAAACTGGGGGCCCCTTCCCTCTGCCAGCGTGGGTGCCATGGGGGGGGAGCAGGAGCCCAAACCCCTGGGTGTGTGGGTGTCAGGTGGGGGGAGACCAGGACCCCAAACCCTTGGGTATGTGGGTGTCAGGTGGGGGGAGACCAGGGACCCCAAACCCTTGGGTATGTGGGTGCCATGCGAGGGATCGGATCAGGACCCCAAACCCCTGGGCATGTGGCTGTCAGGTGGGGGGAGATCAGGACCCCAAACCCTTGGGTACGTGGGTGCCATGCGAGGGATCGGATCAGGACCCCAAACCCCTGGGTGTGTGGGTGACATGGGGGGGGGAGCAGGACCCCAAACTCCTGGGTATGTGGGTGTCAGGTAGGGGGGAAGCAGGACCCCAAACCCCTGGGTATATGTGTGCCATTGAGGGGGGATCAGGACCCCAAAGCCCTGGGTACATGGGTGTCAGGTCGGAGGGAGCAGGACCCCAAACTCCTGGGTATGTGGATGCCATTGAGGGGGGGGATCAGGACCCCAAACTCCTGGGTATGTGGGTGCCATTGAGGGGGGGATCAGGACCCCAAACTCCTGGGTATGTGGGTGCCATTGAGGGGGGGGAGCCAGACCCCAAACTCCTGGGTATGTGGGTGCCATTGAGGGGGGGGGAGCAGGACCCCAAACCCCTGGGTATGTGGGTGCCATAGAGGGTGCACAGGCCCCCAGACACAGGGGTACAGCCCCATCTCTCCACCACAGCCAGAGCAGGGTGGGCTCCCTGCCTCCCAGTTGCCACAAGCCCCAGCACAGGGGTTCCCCAACACAGCGCCGAACCCCAACCTCACCCCAGCACCCCCAGCCAGGACGGGGTGCTGCCACAGCGGGTGACACTCACCACTCTGTCACCTCTCCCCAGCCTCCCGCCAGCCGCAGCACCCTCGGCCCCGTGCCCCCCACCCGTCCGGAGCAGAGGAGAGGAGGGGGCTGCCGCCGGTGGGGTACCCCGGCCCCGTCTCCCCCCGCTTGGCTTGCCGGCCCCCGCCTCAGCCGTGGCGCCGGCGCCGCGTTCTCCCTCCTCCCAGCCAGAAGCAGAGGGACTCTTTAATTTTTTTTTTTTATTATTATTATTTTTTGATTTTTCTTAATTTCCTTTTTTTTTTTTTTCTGCACAAAAACCAGCAATTGTAAATAGACTTTTTGAGAAAAGGAGTAAAGAAAAAAAAAAATTAAAAAAAAAAGAAAAAAAAAGAGTTTAAGGGGAAAAAAAAAATTTAAAAAAAAAAAGCTGAAAATTCCTTAAAAAAAAAAAAAAAGAGAAACCCAAAAGCTGGAGCTGGGGCGGGGGGAGAGAGAGAGAGAGAGAGAGAGGGGAGAGAGAGGAGACCCACCGGGACCCCAGACCCGACCTGCCTGGCGAGGATCAGGAGCGAAGAGCAAAAACCCACCCGTATGCACTGAGAAAATTTATTTACAGATCGATGGGGAGAGAAACACAGAGAGAGAGAGAGAGAGAGAGAGAGGGGGGAAAAAAAAGTGGGGAGGGGGGGAAAAAAGTAACAATAACCTATTTATTGTATATAATGTTTTATTATAAATCGTGTCTTGTATACTGCATTCTGTACATCGCTGTGGTTCTGTGTGGTGTGAACTTCGCATGGGCTCCCCGGGTTCCGTTGCCTTTTTTTTTAATGAGGATGATGATTTGAGTTTTATTTTTATGGTGATGGTGATGATGATGAAGAGGAAGGAGGAGGAGGTGGGTTGGGTTGGGTTGGGGTTTTTTTTTTTGGCAGAACGCACCCAAAGATCTGGGTTTGTATAAAAAAAAAGGGGGAAAAAAGGGGGAAAAAAGGAAGAAAAAAGGGAAAAAAAGGGAAAAAAGTGGAAAAAAGGAGTTAAAAAAATTTTTAAAGGAAAAAAAAATTAAAAAAGGAAAAAAAAATCCCAACTAAATCAGTCCGACACCCTGTGGGTGGGGAGGGGAGATGGGGAGGGTCAAAGGGGTTTGGGGAAAGGGGGGTCATGGGAAAGCCAGTGATGAGCTCAGGGGGTGGTTGGGTGCTAGGGGGGCTTTGGGCTCCTTCCCATCCTCTCTGTGTGCCCCCCCCCCCCAGGTTTGGCAGCTGCTGAACAGTTTTGTGGCTGTAAAAAAAAAACCCAACCCCCCCCAAAACCCAACAAAACGCCCCAAAAAGGGGAAAAACCACATAGGAAGGGAAAAGGGGGGAAAATAAAGGGGAAAAAAAACCCCATCTGGTGAAAACAGCCCCTCTCCACCCCCCCTGTACCCCCCCAGCTCACCTGCACAGTGCTTGTGCTGCCCCGGCCGGGGCGGCCCCCCCAGCCCCCTGCCCCCCCCCCGCTGCTCTGTACCTGGGGAGGGTCTTTTCACGGGCACTTTTTGTATTAAACACCCCCCTGCGCGACCCCCGCTGCCTCCTCGCTTCTCTTTGGGGCGGCACGGCTGGGGGGGGGGGCGCGCGAACCCCCCCTTGGATCTTGGGGCGGGGGGGGGGATGCCAGGGTCTGGCCTGAGGTGGGAGTCGCAGGGAGCGAGGGGAGTTCTGGCGCTAATCGGGTGCGGAGCGGCACGGGGGGGGGTCCCGCTGCTCCCCCCGGAGCGGGGTGCCATGGGGGTCCCGGGGGATGCTGATGGGGAGGGGATACAATGGGGACCCGCTGGTTGTTTTGGGGGGCGGGGGGTGTCTTTCCTTCACCGGGCAGGATGGGTACCCACCCTTCCCTGGCACCCATGGGGCACCCCGGGTTGCACCGGGGGGGGTTTGGGGTGGGGGGGGGCACAGAGCCGCACGCGGTGGGAAGCGGCAGCACCGTAAGGAACTGAAAGGGACAAAAACCAGGGGAAAAAAACCCAAATCCAAACAACAAACCTCCCCCCCCCCCCCCCCAACTTCCAGGCCCAGGAGGATGAAGGCTGCAGCATCCTCCGGGCGAGGAGAGGGGGGGGGGCTGGGGGGTGGGGGGAGGAACCAGCTACCTGTGGGTGGGAGAGGTTAGCGATCCCGGCGGGGTCAGGGCTGCTGCAGAGAAGTACTCGTGCAGCGCTGGGGGGGCCGGGGGGGGGAGGCAGGAGGTTGCTATGGAGAAGAACACTCGGTGCATACTGATGGCCGGGGGTGCGGGGTTGGGGTGGGGGGGAAGCGGGGGGGAGTGGGGCTGCCAGCGCCGCCGCAGCCTGGGAAGATGTCGGTGCTGTGCGGGGAAAAAAAAGGGGGGGGGTGCTGGGGGACCCCCTTCTGGCTGGGCTGGGGGAGCGGCAAAGGCGCCCCCCCCCCCTCCACCCCACGCTGCTGGGACACGCAGCTGGGTGGCACCAAGGGAGGTGGGTTCGTTGTGGCCCCCCCAAAACACCCCCAAAGCCCCCCTGCCGGGCATGGAGCCGGGCTCCTGGGACCCCCCCCCGCCCCGGCCCGGGGGCGGTTCCCGTGCCCCAGGTGGAGGCGGTTGGGTGTTTGCAGGGGGCTGTATTTCTGCCCCTCCCCAGCCAGTGTGGGGGCTGCAGCTGGACCCGGGGGGGTGGAATTTGGGTGCTGGTGGGTCATGAATCCTTCCCAGTGCTGGGGGAAGGGGGGGTTAGGCTGTGTGTGCTTGGGGGGGTCCCTGCTGGGGACTCTCGGTGCAGCCACACCTCTGCAGAGGTGAAGCTGGGGGTGTGGGTCCTCTGTGGCCCCCCTGCATCATGCCAGACCCTTGGGGTAAGCTGGGGGGGGGGAGGTGATGGTGAGGGCTGGGGGGGCCCTGCAGAGGATGCTGCCCCCGGGTCTCATAGGTACCTGGGGACTGGCTGCACGTGCTGTGAGCAGCCTGGTGTTGGGTGCTTTTGGGGGGTGAGGGACATGCACCCCTAATGCCCCCATGCTGGAGCCTCACCCAGAGAGATCTGGCTGGTCCCTGTTGGTACCTGAGGGCCTCACCTGGGCCGGGCTGAGGCAGAACCCCCCAGCTCGTGCTGAGCTTGGGGATGCTGCTCACACCTGGCACAGCTGGTGGGTCCCCCCCACCCTGGCACCTCCACCCCAGGGTGGCTGCAGCACGTGGAGGCTGCTGGTGGGGAGGGAGGGATGGAGGTTGGAGCATCCCTTCCCATGGTGCTTGTGCACGGTGCAAGCTGAGTGCCAGGGGAAGAAAGGGGACAGGAGGGGGTACCCCGATGCTGTGCTCTCACCCTGGTGGGCTCAAATGGGGAAACTGAGGCACACAAGGGGTAGGGTGGCATGACCTTCCCTGCTGCTCTGCTTGCCACTCCTGGAGGGGGGTGTCGGTTTTTTGGGCGGCACACAACCATTTCCACATTGTTTCCAACACGAATCTTCCCACAAGCATCCAGTTTACCCTTTTCCCCCCCATTTCCCCTCTCAGGTTGCAAAAAAGCAGCATCCAAGGATGGTGAAATCCGATCAACACCCAGGTAAGGTGGCACCAACCAGCACGAGAGCACCGGCTGTGGCACCAGGAGTGTGCCAGGAGAGAAACCCCGGGATGGAGATGCTCCTTGGGTGGTGTCACAGGGCATGGATGCAGCCCCCTCCCCTGGCTGCAGCCCCCCAGCACAGTCAGCAGCTCAGAGCACAGCTGATTTTATTTATTGTGGGTTTTTTTAAGGCTCAGTTAACCCCCCCGGCAGCGCGTGGCGATCCGGAGGCTGAAGAGCCCCCTGATAAGGCTGATTGCTGGGGGCTCCTCAGCACCCGGCCCTGCCCAGGCTTTGGGGGGGGAAAAGATGTCAACATTTGGTGGGGAAATGGTGGTTCTGTCACCGCTTCACCAGCGCATCGTGTGTCTGCTGAGGGATTCTGGGAGCGGCTGGCGGGGACACCCGGGGTGAGCCCCGCATGGCCCTGGGGATGCAGGATGGGCTGGGGAAGGAAAAGCCTGGTCCCCCGGGCGCCTGGCCGGACCTGCTCAGCCACGCCACCTCCTCGGGCTGGAAATGATTATTTTAATTAAGCAGCTCTGCTGGGAGGAGGTTTCTGGCCTCTCATGGCGCTAAGGATGATGCTGGTGCGGGGATGTGGCGGGACAGCGGGATGAGGGATGCTCTGGGTACCGGCGGAGCCGCTGTGCCGCGGTGAGCTGGAGCTTTGCCTGCGGGTGCCATGGGGAGTGTGGCTGTGCCGGGGCTCTCGCCGTGCTGCTGCTGGGCTCTGGCACACGCTGGGGGAAGCGGCTGTGCCGCCATTTCCACTTTTCCCATCCCCTTGGAAACAAGGCAGGAATCTGCCCTCCTCCTCCTCCTCCTGCCCAGCGCGGGGGGCGAGGCTGGGGAGATGCCCCCTTCCCAGGGAGGTGAGGGGCGACGTGCCGGGGCAGAGACACCGACACACGTGTTGCACACCCAGTCCTGGCTGCACCCTCACCCCGGCACAGGGATGTGTGTGGGATGCCCGTGCCCAGCTCACCCTGGTACCCAGACGCTGCCCACTGCAGCGGGGCAAGGGGCCCATCGCCCACCCGGGCAGGGCTGGGGGGCAGCAGAGGGACCCTGCCCTCACCCTGCGGGGCTGCTGGAGCTGCCTGGAGCTGCCCAGGAGGTTCGGACACCCCTTTCTCCTTCAAATTAATGGCTGTGCCGCCAAGAAAATTGAAGCCATTATTCTTAGCTCGCATCTTTTATACCCACCAACTTCACCCACTTGACATGCTAATCACAAGCTAACGAGGAAGGGAGGCGATTTCCCACGTCAGACCCGCAATCCAGCGCATCTGGCAGCCGGGGTGGGGAGCATCATGTGCTGGGGGCCACCACCAGCCCAGCCCCAGCACCTCCACACCGGCCCTTCCCACCCTCCTTGGAGACCCCCCCATGTCTCCAGTGGAGACAGTCCCCCCTCTTGCCTGGGATGCCCATGGAGGGGACGCAGGGTGACGGTGATGCTCCCCAGGCCTGTCCCACCGCAGGCAGCCAGTGCCCGGCCGTGTCCCTGCCGCAGGAACGGCCTCTGCGGGGGCGGTGTGGAGCCCAGCTGGAGAGGCAGACCACCCCTGCTTTTCCCAGAGGAAGGGCCAGGCCCTTGGAAGCTATTTCCACCCCACCGTGTCCATGTGTCGTGTGTGTGTGTGTGTGTGTGTCGTCCCCCCCTGCTCGTTCCCCCCCCTCCCATCCTTCTTCTCCTGCTCTGCCAGCAGCAGCTCCCCACGCGCTCCCGGATCCAGCTGAGCCCTGGCACGCTCATCGCACCCACCGCAGGGCTGCGCCTGCCTGTCCCCAGCCACCCCGGGGGCTGGATTCAGCCCAGCCACCGGCTGGGCAGAAAGCTCTGGAGTCCATTAACATTCCCCCGAGCGATCTAATCCCCTCTCTGCCCTGGCTCTGGCTTCCACTCGGTTTTAATCAAGCCCAGCCTGGCGCCTCTGAAACACCCGGGGCGGGTGGCACCCAGCTCCCCGCACGGCACATGGGTGCTGCCATCGCAGGGGAGGGGGAGGCAGGGGGTGGCTGGGGGCAGGGTGCTCGCAGAGGTCTCCACTCTCTGATGATTTTAAGAGGCGTTTTGGAGCTGGAGGAGCTGAGCTCAGCAGAGCGGGGGCCAGGGAAGCAGGGGGGGGGATGAAAGGCTCTTGCAGGGGGTGGTGTTAATATTCGCTGGCTGATGGGGGGGCTGGGGGGGAGCTGGCTGTGGGGGGTGGGCTGCGTGCCTGCCCTGTAGGGAAAGGGAGGGCTGGGGTCCCTGTGAAGGGAGGGGGGTTTGGCAGCCCAGGAACCTGGTGTCCTCCCTGGCACCCAGTGCTGGGATTGGGGTGGGGGGGTAGGATCTGTGCAGTACCCCTGGGTCCTGAGCAGCTGCTGGTGGGGCCCCAAGCTGGGTGAGAGGTGATGGTCTCTGCACTGACACCCCTCAGCTGAGGCCTTGGGGTGCACGGGGGTGATTGTGGGGGATGCTGGATCATTCCTGGGGTGGGCACAGGCAGAGGATGCCCCCCTCAGCCCCCTGGGGACCAGAAGGGTGGCAGGGGAGGGGACCCACAAGGCTCAGCCCTCAGAGGTATCACCATGTCCCTGTTGTGATGGGAACAGGAGCCTGGGGCAGCAAATCCTGGAGTGGGGGGGATGCTGGATGGGACCCCTGGGCAGGGGACAGCTGGGCTGGGGGCTCTGTGGGGGCACAGGAGCCTCACCCAGCCACAGGATGGAGCTGGGAGTGATGCTGGGTCCCCCCTTAGGCCAGCAGTGGGGCCGGGCAGAGGGGTTTGGGGGTGCTGGGGGGAGCCATGGGGCAGCACCTGGCATTTTGGGAGGCAGAGCGTGAGCAGGAGCGCTGGGCCCGGCGGGGCGAGTTATCAGCGGCGGCAGCAGCACAGCGCTTCCCGGGCCTGCGCCGGCTCCTCGGGGAGGGATTAAGGGGATTATATTATTATTTGTTATCACTGAGGGGGGGAGAAGAGAGAAGAAACCTCCATTGCTGGGAACTGGGCCTAATCGGAGCGGAGATTAGCTCCCTGCCTGAGCCCGGGCTGGGGCAGCGCCTGCGGGCGCCGGGCCTGGGGTACCCCTGCATGGGGCAGGGGGCTGGGGGCTGCCCTGCACCCATCCTGCTGGCAGAGGGGGGCCGGTGGGGTGACAAGGGGGGTGCCCAGGGAGCCACCCCACCCGCCAGTCATGTGTGGGACTGGATTTTGGAGGCTGAAGTGTCTGGCAAAGGAAATGGCAGCTCCTTTTCCAGACTCCCCCAGACCCCGGGAGCTGTGGGAGCCCAGGAGCACTGGGAGCCCAGGAGCACTGGGACCCCAACCTTTGGGGGGAACCAGCCCTGTATTTTGGGCAGGGCAAGCTGGGAGCGATGCTCTGCTGGGGGCATGGTGAGAGCTGCCTCGACACCACGCTGGGACCACGTTGGCCGCCCTTCCTCCCCCTTGTCTGCCACCTTCGCCCTCCTCCCGTGGTGAGCGATGCTGCTGCCAGCTCAGCCCTGTCCCCTCTGGCTGGGGGAGGGAACACACAGCCCCCCCCCAGCCAGGGCTGCTGGGGAAGATGGGTGCTCGGTAGGGTGACATGTCGTGGAGTGACGTGTCACGGGGTGACGTGTCACAGGGTGATGTGTCATGGGGTGACATGCCCAGGGAAATCCCTGGGGATGCAGGAGGTGGAGGCTGGGCTGAGCTGGGGTGCTTCAGGGCATGGTGTGGGAGACCCAGTGGGTCAGCGTGGGCTCTGCTGGCCCCCTGCCCCCAGTAAGGGCTGGGTGGAGCTGGGGGATGAGGAGGGTCCGGCTGAATCAGGTACCCATGAATGGCAATGTTTTGGGGGTTCCCCTCTTGCAGTGGGGTCATGTGCCCCATCCTATCCCCTCACGTGCTCATCAGGGCTGCACTGCACAGTGCAGCTGGCTGATACCACAGGGTCTGCACTACTCCCTGCCCATCCTGAGCCCCACAGGGCTGGAAGCGTCCCCTGCCCAGTGGGTGCCAGTGTGCTGAGGGTGGAGATGGTGGGATAGGGGTGGAGATGGTGGGATAGGGATGGAGATGATGGAGATGGGGATGGAGATGATGGAGATGGGGATGGAGATGGAAATGATGGAGATGGGGATGGGGATCGAGATGATGGAGATGGGGATGGAGATGGAAATGATGGAGATGATAATGGAGATGGAGGATGAGATGGTGATGGAAATGAAGGAGATGGAGATGATGGAGATGGAGATGTCCTCAGACACTCAGCACAAAGCCCTGCTCCTCCCCAGCTCCACAGATGCCGTGCCAGGATGGACACGCTGCAGGCCAGAGGAGATGCTGGGTGCTCTGGGGGCCGGTGCAGCCACCCCAGGAGCTCAGGCGATTTTCTTCCCCTTCCCTGAGCCCCCGGCACTGCCTGCTGGGCCGCCAGTCCCGCAAGGCCAGCCTCGCTCGTTACGCTGCCGCTCACAAGTGCACGGCTTGAACCCTCCCTTCAAAACCCCCCGGTTCCCTGCAAGCTGAGGTCGAGCCGGGTTCAAACGGGGGGGTGCAGGCCCAGGGCAGCCCCTCTCCAGCGCTGCCGAGCCGGGTGCAGGCTGCAGCCGCCGCAGAAAGCCCGTCATTAGAGCCGCTTCCGCGCCCGCCGCTGATGGGCCGCGCTATTTTCCTCTGGTCTTTTATTTACACTTTATTGCTCTTGTTTTTGCACCGGCAAAGCGCTGCTGGAGTGCACAGAAATCCTTCAGATCTCGGCTGGCAGCAGAGCTCTGCCTAATCATAGTCATTATCTGGAAGCAGGTAATGGGCATCTTTCCCATGTTAATTTGAAAACAGAATCGGCGAGAGCAGGACACCGGGGACGGAGCGTGCTCCCAGCAGCTGCCGCTGCCTTCCCGGGGGTGGCGGGTGCTGGTGCCTCCGTTGGGTGCTGGGTGCTGGGCAGGGGTGGGTTTAGGACAGGGGCACACGCAGCCAATGGTTTGTACCAAGCCTTGTGGCTCGATAAATCAGCCAGGAAGGGGCTGCTGGCCGGCATCCCGCACGGCTCCAGCCCATCCTTGCTGCCGCAGCAATAAAATCCCCTGGCCTTGTTTTTTTGGCGGCGAGGAGGATGGCGGCTCTCCCTCCTCCCCGCGCTGCCGCCAGAACTTGCCCCCGGCTCGGCCCAGCGTGGCTGGGTCCTTCGTTAACAAGGACTCGTCCCTTTTATCCCCATCGGCAGGAGGGGCCGGGGATGGAGGTGAGAGGCGAGGATTTCTCCCGGGGCCGGGAGGGGAAGGCTGGGTGGCGTTGGAGTTTCGTTTGCTGAGATACCATTAACGAGTGAGCAAAGGTTGCGGAGTCTCCATGGAGACAAGACAGCAAGCGAGACGGAGCGGGTGTGCAGCTGAGGTTAGAGCTGATTAGTAAATGTCAGCGACGCAGCAACTGCCCGCCGCCACGCTGGCTTGGGGACCCGGCGGGCAGCGGGCACCCCACGCGCCCCACGGGCACTGTGTGTCCCGGGCACCCCCCATCCCGTCCATCCCGGTACCCCCCGGTGCACCCTGAGCATCGCACGTACTGTGGGCACCCTGTGTGTGCTCTGCATCCTGGGCACCTCGTCCATCCCACACATCCCATAGCATCCTGTGTGCACCCCACATCCCCAGGCACCCTGAGCATCCCACGTACCCTGAGCACCCCACATGTCTAACACGACAGGTGCCCCAGCTTGTGGCTGCAGCCCAGACTGGTGCCAGGGCGCTGTGGTCCATGGGGGTCGGGGATGCAGGAGAAGCCTGGAGCACATTTCCAGAGCAACCCTGGTGGAGGCAGCCCTGGCACCTTTCCCATGGGGAGCAGGGATGCAGCTGGAGCTGCTCTGCCTTCCCCCAGCCCTCCTGCCACACGCTGTGAGGGTGCCATGGCCATCACACGAGGTGATGGGGGAGTGGGACAGCAGGGCTGGGATGGGGCAGGACAGGAAAGGGGCACCCAAGGCTTCCTGGTGGACAACGGGTGACTCCAGGGAGCCCCTTGGCTGCTGTCCCAAGGTGAGGACGTGGCTGTGGCCTTGTGTGAGGCAGCACATGGGCTTCAAGAAGCTGCCCTGTCCCCAGACCTGGGGAGGACGCCCCTCACCCTGTCCCCAGGCTGCGCAGAGAAGGGATGAGCCTGGACACGCTGGATCCAACCTCATCATGGATGGAAGCAAAGCCCAGGCTGAGGGCAGCAGGGTTGGGATGAAGCTGGAGGGGGCAGCAATTTATACTGGGGGGTTTCACTTGGGGTTATGGGGGGTTGGATGTGGCTGGAGCCCAGCTGGGAGGCAGGAGCAGCCCGGCTGCCCTTCCTGATGCCCTGGAGCATCATTTACCTCCAGCAAAACACAGGGAGGCACCTGGCAGGCGAGAGCATCCCTCTGGCAGAGAAACAAGTGTCAGGGGGTACAGCAGGGTGGGGGGGGGAGGTTTGGATCCTGCAATTTAGCGGGTATTATTCGGCAGCTATAAACAGAGCCTCTCCCAGCCGGGGAGAGATAAAGGTTGCAGTGCAGATACAGATTAGGTGGTTCCCTTGAGGCTGTGACACCTTGAGATAGAAGCAGATCTTCTTCAAGGGAACGGCTCGCTGGCAGCCTGGAAAACCTGGAGCCGAGCGGCCTCCAGCAGTGCCTCAGCCCCCGCAGCGGGGTGCTGGGCTGGCACGGGGGGCTGGGGGCACTGGGAGGTGCTGGGCATCACACCCGGGGTGCTGGGGGAGCCATGCAGAGCAGGTGAGAAGTGGCAACACGTGCCCATCCCACCTGGGTGCTGGAGGAGATGGTGGCAGAGCCGGCAGCGGGCGAAGCTGCGCCATGGGGCTGGGTGGGAGCTGTGGAAATGGGCACAGCACGTGGGGCAGCCCCCCACACCCCCCTGATGCTCCACTTGAAGCTGCCCACTCAGTGATGCCCACGGCTCTGTGCTCTCCCTGCTGTGGCTCTGGTGGCACCATGGGCTGGTTTGATTCCCACCGGGAGTGATCGACACCCCAGTGGCTTCGTTTAAAGGATGAGCACTCCGAGCACCCAGGAGATGGATGGCTGGTGCCCAGCGCCCTTCGTCCCGCTGCCTCTTCCTGCTCTGTGGGCGTGCGTGGGCCGGCGCTGAGCGCTGGCAATCAGGGAGGGAAGGTTTCATATCCAGGGGCATGGGCAGAACCGTGGTGTGCTGGCGGGTTGTGGTGGAGCCTTTGCCCCCCAGTTTCAGAGGGAGCCATTGGGCATCACCCTGGCTCTGCCCAGGACCGAGCAGGATGCTGCCCGGGTCACCGGGGTGGGGAGTGGGGCTCTGCTGAGCCTCGGCGTGTTTGGCTGCGGTGCCCATCCCAGCATGACCCCCCCTGCCGCAGCCATGGCATGATGTCCTGGCAGGGTTGGGGGGCACGGTGTGTCTGCTCAGCAGGGCCCCTCCTGTGCCCCCCCAGCCCTGCTCGTCCAACTGGGATCGTTAATGCCACAGCTCTGCCCCCAGCCTCATCAGGCCGTGGGGAGAGACCTGAGGGGGCCAAAATCAGCTTCCAGCAGCCATCGCCTCTACGTAGCCTGCGAGGAGGGTGACTGCCCCAGCCCCAGGTGCCCCCCAGCTCTGGGGCTGGGGGCAGATAGGGACCCCCCCAGGTTTGCGGCAGGGACAGGCAGCTGCCAGGCTCTGCTCTTGCTCACCAGCCCAGCGCTGCCCCTGTCACCTGCCCCACTGCCGACCCCCTCCCCAAAGACCCACATCCCTTTTACTCACCAGTCCTGCCCCCCACCCCACGCTCCAGGACCCCCAGCCCTTCCCCACACCATGTCCCACAGGTCCCGGCCCCACAGCTTCCAGCACAGCCCCCCAGCTCCCTTCTGTGCCCCACAGCACCCAGCCCCACAGCGCCCAGCCCCAAAGGTCCCTGCCGTGCCCCATAGAGCCCCACCCTACAGCGCCCAGCCCCACAGCACCCAGCCCAGCCCCACAGCACTCAGCCCCATAGTGCCCAGCCCAGCCTCACAGCACCTCGCCCAGCCCCACAGCACCCCGCCCCATAGCGCCCCACCCCACAGCACCAAGCCCCGCCCCACAGCACCCAGCCCCGCCCCCAGCACCCAGCCCAGCCCCACAGCATCAAGCCCCGCCCCACAGCGCCCCGCCCCGTCGGGCCCCGCCCTGGAGTGACACCCCCGCTCCCGCAGGTGGAACTTTCCTCGCAGGGCGTGAGACCATAGAGGCGACAGGCCGCACCAAGGGGGAGTCCTCCGGGGGGGGGGAAGCGGAAGAGGCAAAGACCTCCTTCTCTCCAAAGCCACCTGGAAGAACATCGAGTTCAGGCGCTCTCGGACACAGATATTTATTGGAGGAATGTTGTGACTGAGCGCGGTGCCGCGATCCTTGTTTCTACCACCGGAATCTGCGCCAAGGCCGCGCGGGGATACCCCCGTCCGTCGCCCGTTATGGTGCGTTCCTCCCTGTTTACTCTCTTTGCGCGGCTGGCCTGGGTGGGGCTCTTGCGGCGCGCTCGTTCCGTACGCAAGCGGCGTAGGGCGGCTTTGATGGACGTCGCAGGGCAGCCAATAGCGTGGCGCCGTCCTCGGCCGGCCGGCCAATGGCGAGGAGGGGGCGGGGCGGGGCTCGGCCGGGCCGGGCGGGGCGGGGGCGCTGCGGGGTGGCGGAGGGCCGCGCCGGGCCGGGCCGGGCCGCCCCGGGGTAGCACCGAGCGGGGCCGGCCGCCGAGAGCGGTGAGTGCGAGAGGGGCGAGCGGTGCCCGGGCCGCCCCTTCCCGGGGGGAGGCGGGGGCGCCGGGGCGGGACGCTAGGCCTTGAGCCGGGCAGTGAGCGGCGGGGCTGGGCCGGGCCGGGCGCGCTTCCTGCCGCCGGTGGGGCGGGTCGGGCCTGGGCGGGGGTCGGCGCCGGGCGCCGGGCTGGGCCGAGGGGAAGGGTCCGGCCGCCTTCCCGGCCCGGAGCTCGCCTGGCGCCCGCGGGGGATGGGATTCGGGGCCGGGCGAGCGCTCCGGGCCGGCTGGAGGGGCTGGGCCGCGGGACAGGGCCGGCCTGCCCGGGGAGGGCGCGGGGCTGAGGGCGGCCGGGCCGCTGCGTGCCGGGCTGGGGCGGCTGGGGAGGCCCGACCGGGTGGGGAGCGGCTCGGGGTCCCCTCTGAGGGGGAGTGGGTGGTCTCCCTTCCCAGCCCGAGAGCAGCCCTCTTGCCTGGGCTGGACAGGGGGGCCCGGGCAGGGGTGTGGGTGCCCATACGGATGTGTGGGTGCCCATACAGCTGTGCCCATGCAGCTGTGGGTGTGTGGTCCACCCGAAAAACCCATCTGGGTGTGAGCTGGCCGCCCTTGCTGGTCCCTGTGCTGGAGCTTTAGCAGACTCGGCGGCGCTGGGGTAACCGTTGGACTTGATCATCTGAAAGGTCTTTCCCAACCCGAATGATCCTTCGGTTGCGTTTGTGGGCTGCTGGTATGAAAGCCGTTGCTTCCTCCTGGCTGGCTTCCTGCCCCATAAGTGAGTGTGCCCTTCAGCGTGTCTGGCTATGATTTAAGGATGTGTACAAGTCCCTAGGCTGTAAACTAGCCACGGGGGCACAGGAACTACAAGCCAACTGGGGGCAGGACCACGTGGGTGCTGTACCCTGCTTTGAAAAGTGCTTTCCCCGACCCTATATCCCTGGGTGCTCCCTGAGAAGGAGCTTTGCAGAGCGCAGGGGATGCGGTTGGTCAGATGAGCTGACCTGCCCATGACCTCAGCCCGTGTTTCTTAGGGAGACGTTGTTAGGAAATGTCCTCGGGGTTGTACCTCAGCAGCCCTGGGGGTTGTGTCGGGGCTGCTCCTGCGGGGTACGCCTGTCCTTTGGAGAAAGGTGAGGTTGCAGCTCCTCCCTGTTAGCGGTTACGTGACCTCAGGGACCTTCCGTCGTGGGATGGTTGATTCTATTCCCTGGTAAAGTGTCAGGTTTGGCATTACTGTTTTACTTTCGTTACCAGCAACAGCAGAAGTTGGTGCTTCTGCCTTGGTGGGACTGCTGGGTGTGTCAGTCAGCAATGGGCCTGCTCAGGAAGGCTCTAGGAAGCCCTACCAGCCTGAGGCTGTCAGCACTGCAGACCGTGGTGGGCACAAACTTATACCAGTAATGATTAAACCCCTTTTATTAAGTACACTGGCTGCAAACAGGCTCATAACTGATGGAGCCCTCTGTAACCTGCACCCTTTCCCGTCCTTCCCAAAGACTTGTGAGCTAGAAAAGTTGAAAGCAAAAGCTGTGGGAAGGCAGCAGAGCATGTGTGTGCCCTTCCCTGGGACTGTGCTGACACAGAGTGTGATGGGGAAGCTCTGCAGCCTGTGTGCTGGCTCACACGCAGAGGGGACAGTTTGGGCTTCGACCCTGGCAAACGCCTGCCTGGGTGGCTGCAGCTGAAGGTAAAGGCTGGAGGAACCCAGAATGCTGCAGTGTGAGGCTGTGATTTGCCCCTCACTGACCTTGAGTGGGGGTTTGTCCCAGACACCGATAGGATTTGAATCCAGAACTTGGTTAAACACAAACCAGAGCTCACATCGACCCAGGGAGAGCACAGGCAGCCTGTGGACAGACAGACTTTGAACATCTACCTGTGTTCCCAGCCCAGGACGAGCTGTATCTGGGCAGTGGGGTGGAGCAGGCTGGCCACTCCAGTTCTGTGATTATGTTTCTGGGGTGTTTTGATTTGCTCAGGGTTGTGCTTGAAAGCAGAGTTTGAGTTGAGAGTGCAGGACCCGAGCTGCAGAGGCCTGCCTGGCCCCGACCTTTGGCCGAGCCCCAGTTGTCAGAGTTGTCCCTGGGTGGGTTGGTGATGATGGGGATCAAAGGCAGGATGTCTGCCTTGCAGAGCATGGATTTCTGTGTGGTTAGAAGCCTCCTTCTCCTCGGGGTGAGGTGTGGGGTTTGCCAGCTCCCCGTGCTGCCTGGTTGAAGCTGGGTGAAGCTTTGCTGGGCTGTAAGGGGGTAAAAGCTACTGCCTGGGCTCGGGCTGCAGGGTCAGCCCTGTTTCCCCCTCTAGCTCCTGTCCTGTCTGCTTTCTGAACAAACCTGTGCAAGGGGTTTAGGAAGTCAGGTGCAGGCAGAGGCTGAGGGATGGTGTGTCTCTGGCTCCTCTATCTCATACAGGACTCACCTGCAATGGGGGGTTGTGAGGTGAGCGTAGAGCTGGAGCTGCAGCCCTCCTGTCTGTAGAGGTATCTCTGCTGGGGCTGTAAGGACCTAACAGTGAAGCTCTCTTGGACAGAGTGTGAACCTCACTTCCTTGTGAACAGTGTGACACACTGAAGAGAAACGGCGTGTTGTTGAGTTACGGCTCAGGAGGTATTTGTGAGCAGTGATTCATTACAAAGAACACGACCTTTCTGATAACTGCCAACCCAGTTCCTCAGCGTGCTTTCAGTGTATCTCATTCTTCAGGGCTGGCCTAGGAAAAGTTGATTTCATTCACAAAGCTGAGATAATCATGGGGCGTGGGTGGAGGGGTTAAAACTTCAGTCATTGCCTCATGTGCATGCAGTTACAGAAGCCAATCCATCTCCTGCTTGGGGTTGCTTTTTATATTTAATTCAATTTTTTCTGTGGTGATAGGAGAACAAAGGAGGTTGTTAGGATTAACCCCTCCACAAAACCAGGGTAGTTTTCTTTGACAGGCTGTAGTAAAGATGATTTCAACAAGTGTAATCCTTCTAGGTAGTTTCTCTCCCTGGGCTTTCTGGACCCCAAATGTTTATTGACTTTGAAGGTGAGGTGTCTGTCCTGGCCCTGCTCAGGAAGGCTTGGCCCTTGCTCATCGGGATACGTGTGCCACATGAGTCAGTCACAGACCAGGGGAGGGATTGGGCAGTGCTTGTGCTGGTGTGTGTGGTGTGGGGATTCCCTGCTGTCCCAGGACACCACTGAAAACTGCTCCTGAGGGTCACAGTACCCAGAACGGGCCTGTGTGGGACACACAGCGTGGAGCTTGTTCCATAATCTGTTTTCTGAAGTGCAGAACACACAGAGGACAAACCAGGTGACATCGGTTCCCTGTGTGGAAACCTGGGAGAGCGAAACCAGCTCTGCTCCCAATCTCAGGGTGTTTCACTGTTCCAGCAACGCTCTGATGGGATCTGTAGTAAGAAATCATATCTTTCAGTGTTTATTATCACTGTGTGAGGGTAAATATGTGTGAGACCAGGCCCTTAGTTACTGTGGATCAGCCTTTATTTAAATACTTTGGGTATTTATAAACGCTGCATTTAAAAAAAGGCCCCTGGAAATGGCTTCTGGGTAGTACACAGATGACTGCTCAGAACAGAACCACCCCAGTGACATTTATTTCCTCTGTGCTTCTGCAGCTCGGTGCAGTAAAAGACATGGGGGGGGGGGGTGTTCTTTTTGGGGCAGGGAGGCTCCCCTGGGTGCCACTCTGCTTTGCTGCAGAGGCCATGCCTGCTGAAGGAGTTTCTGCCGAAGGTTACCAGCTCCAGGCCTGATTCCTGGGGTATATATATGGTTTGTTTCTTCCAGCTGGAGGTCTGCAGGGTTATTTTTCTCCCCTGCCTGGGAGGCAGGAGGGGGAGGTCCCTTCCCAGAAGAACCGAAACATGAACTTCCATGTTGTTTTGTCGAGCAAGCAGCACTGTGTGAGGTGGTGATGGCATTCTCCATCCCGAGCTTGCCTGCGCTGCAGAAATGCTTCCTCCAGATCCTACCCTAATTCCTGACATCGCAGCAGAGCTTTCTGGTGCTGTATTCCTGCAGGAGAAGTGCTGGGGTGCAGATATATCTCGAGTGTGCATCTGCTGGGGGCTTTGATGGAGAAAATGCCAAGGACCAGGATTGTCCCTCTCCGTCCCTCCGGCTGGCTCCTCTCACAGAGCAGCATCCCAGCCCTGCTCTGGGCATAGGTGCTGGTGATGCCAAGAGAAGGAGAACAGGGATACCTGTGAAGCAACACCCGTTCTTGAGGGCTACAGTCTCTGCACAGAGCCTGTTGCTGTGCTGCTGTAGGGAAGCTGCTCCCAGATCTGTTGTCTGGGAGGTTTGGGTTCCGCTGCGTTACTGGTGAAACTGGAGCACGGTTGAGAATGGGATGGGTGACATGCAAAGAGCTGTCCCCTAAAAACAACTACTTCTTAGTGCTGCTGTAACTCAGACCTAACCCAGGAGTTTATTGTTTTGGTCTGTGCTGGAAGGGCTCAGTAAGAATCAAGAGCTGCTCTTGTCTTGTCCGATGCAGCCAGATAACTTCCTTCTCAGAAGGTGATTGCTCAATAGGAATGGTGATGTGTTTATTTGAACAACTGCTCTAGGAACAGGCGTGTGTGGATCTGAGATTCACATCTCCTAATTGTAAAGAGAAGGGCATGAAAGGAAGGGTCTCTTCACCTGGGACTCAGTGCCCCAGGATTTCATGGATGCCCACTGCTTGGATGAGTTCAGAGAGAGATGAGACCGGTTTATGGAAGCGGAATCCGAAAGGGCTGATTCAGTGGTGGTGGTTGCTTCCACGTGGTGTTAGGGCATGGTGCGATGCTGCAGCTTGGAGAAGGACAGCAGGGAGAGCCTTGGTGCTTGCCTTGCTCTCATGCTCTTCATACATCTGATCTCTGGCCACTGAGGGATGGAGGAGGCTGGTCTGTCCGGAGGCCAGGTGATGCAGCGTGGCTATTCTTGAGTCCTGTGGTTTAGGGTTTCTGGTCTCGTTTGCTGGCTGGTGTTTGTGATGATGCTACAGAGCAGCCTGCCTCTTCAGAGCCTCCATTTCTCCCCGCTCGTAAAACTGGGCTAATGACTCTGACCTTTTGTTTGTAAAGCAAAAGGAAAAGGATCAACAAAATACTGGAGCTTATTTACTGTCATTACTGGAATGATGAGCGATGCCACTCTGCGGCACTTCAAAGGGGCTTCGCCTATAAGATGCTGGAAATCCCTAGAGAGAGAAAATGTTTCCTATGGAAAAGGAGGAGGGGGGAATATTCCTCCTGTTCCCATTCTCCTAAGAGTGCTGTCCTGCGAGGCGTGGAGGTGGCACCTCTGGCCATGACCCCTCCCAAACAGCCGCTGAGAGTCCCCGCTGTCCCCGTACCAGCCCATGGGCCAGCGTCACTGATCACACAGGGCATAGATTGTTCCCATGCTGTGGAGTTTTGCAGAGCCCTCCCTTGACCTATTGTATTGCTGCTAATAAGATTGAATGTGGTTTTAATTTCTCATTTCCTCTTTCACTGGCTGTGCCCTTTTCCTACTCCTTCCTCCGACTCCCTGTACAGCCAAAGTCCTTTCTGTGGCTCAAAGAATGAGTGATGCTTTGCTTTCAGGCGGCTCGGCGCTGGAGGGCTTGAAGTGGCATTCAGAGGAGCCTATCAGCCACAATATCTGATGTATTGGTGCAGCCACGCTTCATGCATGGAGTGCAAGAAATGGGCTTTAATTGGGAGGGAGGGGGAACAGCGGCCCTGGCTGAATGGATGGGTGAAAGTTCCCCGACCACCCCTTAGCCCAGCAGAGAGTTCGCTGAGTGTTTGCCAGAGCGGAAGAGAGTTCCCTTTCAGGCACCCTGCCTTTGTGCTGGGCGAGGAAGAGCACCGGGGCTGGCGTGTGGGGAGCACGCAGGCTTGTGTGAAGCACCCACCCATGTCTGGCGTGGGGCACACACAGGCTCATAGGAAGCACCCAGGCTGGTGTGGGGAGCACGCAGGCTTGTGTGAAGCACCCACCCAGTCTGGCGTGGGGCACACACAGGCTCATATGAAGCACCCAGGCTGGTGTGGGGAGCACACATGGGGTGGCATGAGGAGCACACACAGGCTTGTGTGAAGCACACGGTCTGGCGTGAGGCACACACGGGCTCACAGGAGGCACCTGGGCTGGCATGGGGAGCACACAGGCTCACAGAAGGCACCTGGGCTGGCATAGGGAGCACACAGGCTCACAGAAGGCACCTGGGCTGGTGTGGCACACCCCTGGGCTGGCATGGAGAGCACACACAGGCTCATATGAAGCACATGGGCTGGCATGGGGCACACGGGCTCACAGGAGGCACACGGGCTGGCATGGGGTGCACCTGGGCTCATATGAAGCACATGGGCTGGAGTGGGGAGCACACACAGATTCATATGAAGCACATGGGCTGGCATGGGGAGCACACAGAGGCTCGTATGAAGCACACACGCTCTCATGGGCTTGGCCTTGCAGCTGCAAAGCAAAAAGCGATGGAGAAGGGTGCACACACCCAGATCCTGTTCTTTCAGCACCAGCAGCTGCTGGCCCATCCTGCGCAGGGGGTTGATGATCAACACAGCTTGTGGAGAACCTTTACCTTCTGTCTAGGGCAGCGGGAAACAACCGGCCGCTTCCCTTTCAGAGGCCAAATTAAAACTGCCTGTAATTAACTTATACAGAACAGCCTTTTGGTTGCTGTTGAGAATTCAATGTTGCATCGAGGAGGGTTATGTCTAGGGTCTGGCTTCACATGAGAGGTTTCCATAAAGCGGCTTATTATGGACCTTGTGGTGAGCTTTGATAGAAGGACTTGCATCTTGAGCATCCCTAATACGGTCTAATCTCTCTCCTCCCCAAAAGATCGGTCAATAAGTGCTGGTGTCAAGCGCTCTGACGTGGGTTTGGATGGTCCAGAGCCTGGAGTTCGCACTGCAGATTACATAAGGTGAGATCACTGCTGGGCTGGGAACATGCAAAATGGAAACTACTACAGCTGAAAAAGAGTATTTTTCTGACTGTCCCGAGGAGATTACACAGGCAGCTGTCACCACGTCCAAGCTGAAACCTGACCCTGCGCTGTCAGACCGGGGGGCTGATTGAAACAGTGGGGCCTTGCTGCAGTCTGCCTGGAAGGGTGTTGGGTCCCGCTGGCTGCAGGGATGGAGAAAGTGAGTCCAGGGATTGTCATGCTGCTGAGCAAAACCAGAAGAGCGCTGCTTGCAGCTTCCTGCAGCTCTGCCTGCCAATCCCCACGGCAGCCCGGGATCACGCGCCGTGCCCCAGCGCTGTGCAGATGGCTTGTGTGTGAACAGAAACCAGAGGCAGTGTTTCTGCAGGGTTGTCTTGCTGGGCACCTCTGCGGAAGGTCTGGGTTAGCCTAGACATTTGGCAGGGCCCTTCTCCCCCAGCCTGGGTTCCCCTTCCCACCCTTAGGCAGGACAAGGTGTAGGGAGAGAGAACTGCCTGGAAAATCCCAGAGACCTGGTGGCTTTTAGTGCTGTTCTCCTGAGCTCAGAGCAGGACCCACCTCACTTGACTCCTGAGACCCAAACAGCATGTTCAGGGCCTTGGTGTGGCATCGTGTGTGACTTCGGGTGGTTTTTTGGGTGGGTTTTCCCCTCTGCAACAGAAAACCTGTGTGTTGTTTTGACTCTGTTAAGATGCTGTTCATAAACCACTTTAATTTAGATGCTCCAGGCTGTTCTCCTGGTTTTTTTGTGACAGAAATCCCAGCAGATTCAGCACTTCTGGAGACTATCAGGGAGTCAGTGGCTTTTTTTTCCCCCCTTGTGTCAAAGGTTAACTTAAAATATTAATGCTGCAAAGATTCATTTAAGATATTAAAACTGTTCAGGCAAGAATACATGTACATATTGTAATTACTTCCTTTTTCTTACAATTAAAGTAATTGGATTATATTTAATGAGCTATTTACATTTAATAATTAAGAAAAGACTTATCTTTCCAGTATTCCCCAAGTGCAGCAGAAGGGTGGGGGCACTCAGAGCTGTGATATAATTATCTAGGCGTGAGTTGAAACTGAAAGAGCAGTTGAGCTGTATAGAAAACACTTGGAACTGGTTTGTTCCTACTCTTTCATTAATCAAAATAGTTTAGTGTGTGTTAAAGGAGGGGAGGCTGAGCTTAGCTGCAAATGAGACAGTTTATCTGCTGGAAAGGAAGGTTAAAATATGTTCAGACTTGAGGAATAAGTCGTTTGGGGGGGGAAAAAAACACCCCCCACACCCTCTCTTTCCATATTAATTACTGAGTGCTGCCCTAGAATGAAAATGTGCTGATGTATTGTGAGAGTTGCGCTCTGCGCGAGCGCTTTGTTAGTGCTAACAGGCACCAGCCTTGCCTCTTGCTGGAGGAGGCTGGGGCGAAGGAGAGGAAGAAAACATGCTCTCCTCATTAGCAGTAATTCAGCCTGGGGATGAGCGATTCAGCCGCGTTGGCTTTAGCAGCCCCAGGAGCCGGGCTGTGGCTCTGTGCAGGCATCCCTGCATCCCTCAATCCTGCATCCCTCAATCCTGCATCCCTCAATCCTGCATCCCTCAATCCTGCATCCCTCAATCCTGCATCCCTCAATCCTGCATCCCTCAATCCTGCATCCCTCAATCCTGCATCCCTGCGGTGACCACATGGGGCTCGGGCACCTGGCTCAGGGACCTCCAGCTGAAGCTGGGGGGGAACGATGCTGCTTGTGTTGCCACCTAAATCGCATCTCTCCTAGTGAAGACCTTCTGAAGTGGATTCAGACTTTGAGGCTTGGATGATGAGGTGTTCTGGTTTTACCCAGAGCTCATTTTGCCTGGATTCAGGATGGAAACAAATGGGTGACGTTGCCAAGGAAAGCTCCTCAAGCTTGACCTTTGAGGACTGGCTTTTGGGGCAGCGTAGTGATCCTGGCTTAGTAGCCATCCCAGTTGGGTTGCTGTGACTGCTCGAGGGACTCGTCACCTCCTGGGTAGGTTGAGGTGACTTGTTGAATGGTCTCATTGGCTTTGCACAGGGGTTTGGGCTCAGACAGGCTGTTGGCAGAGCCCTCCTGCCGACCACTGACCAACCTCCCCCCCTGTGCTCCCAAAATGCCTGAGAGCCTGTGGTGGGTTCTCTGCAGCCTGGTTGGCCAAAGCTTTACCTGTTGCCTGACGCTCATGTTACTACGCTGTGTTGTCACTGACCTTGTATCCTTGCCAAAATTATTCACAGGTTTAACAGAAAGCATTCTGCTCCCTTTGCTGTTCCTGTTTCCTAGGAAGCAACAAAGCCAGAGCTCTTGTAGCGCTGAAGGAGCCCTGCCTCTCTCCTGATGTATATCCTCACAGCAAAGACCTTGAAACCTTTCTGTTTCGGAGCTTTAATTCCTGTTTAATCAATAGTTCTGTATTCTGAGAATCAAATCCCTGTGACAGCTCTCTTTAATTGAGCTAAACTGCCTTTCTCTTGTCATATCTCTTCTAGAGTTTTATTTAAATGCATTTGTTCTGCCTTTATCCTAGTCAGGCATTGATAGGAACACCAGGTGACCCTCTTTGTTTAACTTGTTTTGCAGCTAAATGAATGGAAACATTAATTAGGGCAATGGTGTGGGGTTTAGGAATTAAAGAGCCCCACAAACGGTCTAGGTGAATCTGCTGGCTGCATTCACACTCCAACAGAAGCTCGGAGGATCTGTCTGTTCCCCGTTGGTGACACCCCCATCCTTCCACCCCCAGCTTGGTTTCTGCCAGCAGCTTCCAGCGGGTCCCTTTCCAGGAGAGAGGGCTGGCATTTCTTCCAGCAAGATCATCTTCAGCAAAGCTGATAACAAAAGTTTCAGAGGAAGAGCCAAATTTCCAGTCACACCTGTGCAATCCCCTCGAGGGCAGTAAATGATGACGATAATGCACGAGCCAGACAAAAAAAAAAAAAAACCCACAGAAAATGGTTTTCTGAGGCTCTTTTGCATTTTCCAGAGCCAGCAGACTGGAGGGGAGGGATGGGGGGGAACACAGAGGATTTTTCACTCCGGGAGCTGAGCTGGGTGTGTGTTGTCTCCAGGACTCTGTGTGCTGTACGGTGCTTCGTTCTCCTGCGAGGTTGGGGCTGGCACTGCACAGTGTCAGCACGTCGCTGTGGCAATGTGCAGTGCTCCTCTGTCCCTGTGCTGTTGTTGCCCCCCCACGCCATTGTTGCCCCACACTGTTGTTGTAATGCTGGCACATCACACCAGCAGAGCTCTCGAGGTGGCTCCTGCAGTGGGTTGTTGATACACCGAGGGGTGTTGGGGGGTGTGTGTGTTGGGCTCGGCTGAGCGGGGTCTCCCAAAGGCCCCGTGTTTGCTGTACATCCTGCTTCAGGAAGGCTTTTGTGCAGGGTGAAAGCACAGCCTGTGCTTTCCCTCTTAGGGGGTGGTCAGAGGTGGTGGGCAGTGCTTTTCCCTGGTGCCCGGGGGGGCTTTACCCATGCATCTCCCTCCCCCCGTGGGTTTTGGGGGAGACTGGAGCCCTGTGAAAGGAGAGCAGCCCCGCAGCTGCCCTTCACTGCTGACTCCTGCTCATCTGCTGGCAGGCTGGGCTGTTAATGACAGATGAGCCCGTGACGCGGCTTTGGGAATGAATACTTGTTACAGCTGGCGGGATGGAGGAGTTTGTGGCATCACATGGCAGTTTGCTCTATAATTTCACTCCCTATTGCTCGGATGCAGCACTGATTGCTGGGTCTCTCTCCGAGTGTGGAACTGTAGCATTCCTGATTGCTGCATCCCACTTCTCCGTGGCTGCATTGTGAGTGTGGATATAGCCCTGAGCACTCAGCAGAGCCTTCTGCTGATTTTTTTTTTCCCTCTCCCCCTCAGTTCTCGGTGTGTGTGTGTGGCTGCTGCTTCCCTTTCTGCTAGTCTTTTGGGGTTACATAAAAGCCAGTCTCTTTCTGGCCATTACAGCTACATGGGGGAGTAGTTACTGCTGAGAGAAGCTTGAAATTTGAAGCAGAGTTGTCACAGACATTAGAAAGAACAGTCAGTCTGCGTTGGCAAGCTACTGAGTTAAGTCTCATTTCATACTGATGGGAATTTCAGATCTGATTATCTCCTTCCTCCCTCATTCCCAAACCTGCTGGTGTGTCTAATCCCCCGATGGGTACTCCTAAAGGCAGCTCTCCCAGGCGCTGAGCTCAAGCCTTGGTCTCCTTGGCTGTGCTGCTTGTTTGTGTCCAGGCAGAGGATTTTGTGAGCCCTGCTGAGGGCAGGGTGATTGGTCACCCTGACGTACTTGAAAATCAAGCCCAATTTCCCTCTCCTTCCCCAGCAATGTGCTCTGTCCTCCTTAGGTGCTTTGTGCTACACCAGACACCATGACAGATGATCTCACTGCTGGGGTCCAGATTTATTTGCAGATGGTCCCTGATCTAAGAGGTTGTGTGTCACATTGAGTGGGGAATTACCCAGGTGACTCCCAGTAATGCTATGCTAGCTGGTCAGATACCAGGCAGAAGAACCCTGCCAGATCTCTCCCTCCAACTTGCCTGTTCTTTACAGCTCTTTGTGTGTGTGTGCCTCTCACCGTGCCATCCTGCTTTCTCCTCTGATCCGCTGGCTGCACAGGGAACCTGGGGCAGGTTCCTTCCTGGCTCTGCAGTGCTGTGCTCTGCACAGCCCCAAACTGCTGGTTCAGGGGTATTTGCTCCACGTTGCTGTTTTCAGGTGGCAGAGCTCACGTTGGAAAGCAAACACTCCATCCTAAACCGTCCCCACGTTGCTCCCCCGTGCCTGTACTCACAGTCTGGCTCCCTTATTGTTGGTAACAATTGTCCAATTTCACTGTGCCAGCCCTGTTTATTACAAACAGTCAATAAGACGTGGCTGTGTGCGAGGGGGTTATAGACTGGTGGGGCTGGCTTGAAGCAAACCGATTGTACTTGATTCTCATCCAGGCCTGGGATTCCAGAGTGATCTGCTCTCTGCAGAGCTCATGGGGAGAGCAGTCGATGGCTCACTGATAAGAAACCTCTGAGCAGCAGAGCAGCTCATCTTGGATTTACCTCCTCATCTTGAATTTACCTCCTCATCTTGATATCACCTTGTGCTTTGCTCGCAGCGCTGGGTTTGGAAAGGCAAACCTGGCAAGTTGGGGTTTCTCTTTACCCTCTCTACAGCCAGTGTTGTGCCATGCTTGTTTCCCAGTGCCCCAAGGGGATTTACAGAAATAATTGCCAGAATCCACTTAAAAATTGGTGAACAAGGCGTTTGAGGGGGGAGCTTGTTATGGAGAGAGCGGGGTGTCGGATCAGTGGCCATGTGGAGAAGCTCTAGACCCTGCTCTCCTGGAGAAATCCAAGGTGCTGGAGACCACTGCATGTGTGGTGAGCGAGCACCAGAGGGGAAGGGTGATGCTGGACGTGAGCCCTGGTGAATCCTGGGAAAGAGGTGCCAGTTGTGGCTGGAAGCTCGGTAGGAATGTAGGAGCGGTGAGCTCAGCTTCCAGGGCTTTTGTTGTGCTCAGCACAACTCTTTCTGGGCTGGCACGGGGCTGTGGAGCGGGCCGGGGCTCGGCAGTGCCTGTGTAAGCATTTCAGGAGAGGGGAAACTATGAGGAATCCTGGCAATGCCTGCCTGGAGGTGGGGCAGCTGCAGCTGTGGGGAGGCCAGGGGGGAAAGAGCTGCGGGGCGAAGCTGGGCTTTGCGGGTGGCTTGGTGCTTCACCGCTGCCCACACAAGGCTCGGAGCCGCCTTCTGTTCAAGTCCTGGCTTGGAGGAAACACTTGCTGTGAGCAGGTAGGAAGGTTCCCAGTCCAGTGGGAGAGACAAAGCATTTGTTACTGTAAGAAAAGCCCTGGCTTCTTGTCTGTAGGGAGGTGTGGAGCGTGGCAGCTGGGAGGATGAGGATTGTGAACCTGGCTTTGGCACACCCTCGGCTCCAGCTCTCCCAACCAGCGGTGCTCCCACCCAGCAGAGATCACTTCCCTCCTCACATAGCTAGCGCTGTGTTTCAATTTGGTGCCTGCCTTTTTCTTTCCATATTCATTAGGAATCTGTTGCAGACAGCTTTCTGTTTCTTACAGGCAGTTTCCCTTTACTTTTAACGTGCTCCCTCTGCTCTCCCCTTACAGTGGGATCGGGGCAGGTCCTCTGTGCCCACAGTGTGCCAGTCCTGCAGCCTCCTAAACCCAGTACGTGCACCCCAAAGTCCAGTACTGGAACAAACCCAGTTTTCAACAGTACTAAGCAAGAGGAAGTGCTTATCTTTGCCTGAAAGATAAGGATTTTTGGTCTGGCCATTCATTTAACTTGCTTCTGAGTGGCAGGGTTTCGTTCTAATATATGGCCTGCGGTAGGGAGGTGACAGTGACTAATGCCTGATGACCAGGCTGGCTGGCTGGGCTGGAAACTGCTGTGCTGTCATGTCCTGCCACTGAAAGGAGAGCGGTTGGGGATGGCCCGTGCTGGTAGCGTGCTGACCCTCAGCTTCCTAAGGACTCTGCTGAAGAATAAAGGCAGGAGCCTCCTGGACAGCTTCTCTTAGGCCTGTCCCTCCTGTGTTTCATGTACTGTGTCTCTCCCCTGCCCCCAGCTGTATGCCTCGTGCTGTCTCCAGCGCTGGCTGTGCCTCCTCCTCCTCCTCCTCCTCCTCCCTCAGCTCTCATACCTTCTCCTTTCTCCACACTTTATTTTCTGCCCCACCTGACTGCAGCTTTCGAAATACACAGCTTATTTTCCAGTCCAGACCATTCATCTTTGTCCCACCTACTCAGGAGGCATGAAGGCTTTACAGAGCCCATTAGCTGTTATCTCTGTACCCACCCTCCCAAGGCTCACGGGGGGAAAAACAAGGTCTGAGGGTGACGTGCCTCCTTGTGGGGGCATCGACCGCTCTTCCCACTAATGCCTGCGCCAGGCTCTGCTCAGCTCCCAGATTTCCTATCTGCCTCCACCCGACGGAAACCATCTGAAGCCTTGAAACGCCCCGGCCTTCCGCTCCCAGGAGAGGAAATGCTGCCTTGAGATGCCTCTTATCCCAGAGGCCGCTCGCTGCTGGGAGAGCAGAAGGGTGCTTGGCTGTAGCCCATCCTCCCCTCCCTGCCTTGCACTCCACAGGGTTAACCTCTTAGCTTGCTGCTCCCGGATCCTGAGCGGTGTTGGGGCAGCTGAGCTGTCCCTGTCGCCTGGGGAAGCGGGGATGCTGCTGGTGTGGCTGTACTCTGAGGAGGGCTGTCGTAGCCATCACGAGGGCGAAACTCTGGGTTCTGCAGTGGAGTGTGGCAGGCGGTGCTGGGAGGGTGGGGGTGGCTGGCAAGGATGAGCTGGGCTATAAAGGGAGTGTTTTTCTTAGCCCTTGCTGCTGCTGCTGTCTTGCACTGGTGCAAATTCGCAGCGTACGTGTGCCATGCTGCTGTGGCTGGTCTTTAAAAAAAGTGACTTTAGGCACTGCTCCTTGCTCTTTGCTCCAGAGAGTGTGCCTTCAGGGGAGGGGGCTGTGTTCAGGCAGCATGCCCCGAGCCTTTGTTGATCTGTGGGTGTTGGGGGGCACTGCTCCATGCTCTGCCCTGCTCTCCCCACGCCTGCAGAGATGGGTGCTCCCGGCGTTTTGGGGTTGGTTTTGTCTCTATACATACATTCTCACATCTCCTCTCCCCTCTTTGTTTTTCCTCCTTGCTGTTTTCCTTCTGCCTGTCCCATGCCTGGGAAGGTTTCCAGCCGGGTGTTGGTGGATGGGCTGTCCACGCTGGCTCTGCAGATCCCACCGCGGGCGCTCCCGGGCCGAGCCCTGGGGAAGCACGGGGGAGAAGCTGGATGCAGGCAGCCTGCAAATGCTGCCTTGTTTATGAGAGCTGCTTGTTGGTGCAGACTGCAGTCTGGGGGGAGCTGGGAAAGTTTGTCTGGCGTAAAGCGCTAAAGCTGACAAAGGATTGTAGGGCTGGGGCTGTAATCCATAAACCCGGGGTGCTGGGAGGAGAAGGGCAGAGTCCTTCCCGCTTCACCCTGCTCTGTAAATAGCCTGGTGGCTGCTGCAGCGCCCAGGCACGCTGGAGAGCAGCACGGGGCTGGGTCTGCAGAGGGTCTCTGCTCTCGTTTGTGTGGATGCAGATCTTGCTCCCCTCTTCCCCAGCACGCTGGGTTTTGGGGACCTTTCCCAGCTGGCACATCCCTCGCCGCGAAATGGCAGCAGCCAGCCAGCCCCTGCGTGTCTGGGAGAGATCCACGTGTGTGCCCGGTGTGTGTGCCCGGTGTGCTGGGCTCTCCAGCTCCTCTGCCTTAATGGGTCGAATTTAGCAATTCAAAATCTGGCTTGTGAGGTAATTAGGAGGGATAATGCCCACTTCTTCCTCTTAACACCCTGATAGAAAAGCATCCAGGAAGGACTCCTGGACCTCAAAGATAAGCTGCCAGCTGCCACAGAGACTATCAAAGGGTGGCTCAAAGTCAAGAGCAAACAGCTGATTTTTTATGGTTCTTGGGTTTTTGCTTTTGGTGACAGGAAGCCATGTTCCCCAAGCTGTTAGCTTCCTGTTTTATTTTTACACCCAGCCCCAGCAGATCAGCATGCCCATCACATGGGAGCTGCCTGCTTCTCTTGGGTTGTTCCTCAGCTGACCTAGAAAAGTGATTCTTTCCCCTGCTAAATTAATCAAGAAGTTGGGATGTATTTGCTTTCACCTACTCTTAAAGATTTCAGGGATACACCACGCTCCTGGTCTGAGGCTCTGTTTACGCCCATTCCTCCTCCCTGGGAGGCAGATGCTCTGAGCAGTTAGTTGCTCCAACGTTTCAGCCTCTTAGCAAAGGAGATATTTTATCAGTTCAAGGCAGTGCCCTGCAGATAAAAGCCTTTTCTGTCCAGAGCACAACTTCCACACGCTTCTTTCCTTTCTTGTTTTTTTTAAAAGAAAGAACTGGAAGTTTGTCCCCACTGCTGTACAATCCATCTTGACTCCTTTCTGAGCAGGCTCTAGCCCTGCATCCTGATTAGAGCTCCCTCGACTTTAAACTCCTACAGCAGGGAAACAATGGCCCAGTGTAAACCTCTTCCCCGGGGGAATTTCCCAAGGGAAGAGGGGTGCAGCCTGCAGGATAAGGAACAGTCACCAGAAAGTTTCCTGGTCAGCTGCAAGCGCTTCCTGTTGTTCACAGGAGAGGCACCACGCATGCCTGGGCTGCTGGGGCACCCTGGGCTTCCAAGTCCTTGGTTTGTTTGGTCTTTTATTTGTTTTAAACATCTCCTGTCTGCATCCCCTGGGTTTAAGGAAACCTCTCGATTGCAAGTTTAAAACCTTTCTGAAGAGAGAGGCTTGTAAGACTCGCCGGAGACGCCGTGCGTGAGCGTGGGAGGAAGGAGCCTGCTCCGCGGCGGTGGATGGGGAGGAAGGAGCAGCGGCTGCAGTGGTGCCAGCAGCACCTCGCGTGTGGGCGAGGATGTGTAGCTTTCCATTGCTGCCTCTGTACCTGAGCTGGGGGGGGGCTCTGCTGTCACCTCTGTACCTGAGCTGGGGGGGGGTGGGTTCTGCTGTCACCTCTGCACCTGAGCTGTTGGGGCTTTGCTGTCACCACAAGTCACAGAACAGCAGGATCTTTATTTCTGATGAACCGGTTTTGTAAGGGTGGGGAGGGGGGGAGAGAGGAGCCTTATAAATAAAGCCATTTGAGAGCAGGAAAAACGAACACCATGGCTCTGGTGTGCCTGGAATTTGCGGTTGAGTAATCCTTTCCTGTTTCTTTTTTGGGTTGTTTTTCATCTTTCAGAACAGTGCCTGAAGCAGGTCCACCATGCCGTTAGTAACGAGGAACATTGAGCCAAGGCACCTGTGCCGTCAGACGTTGCCTAGCGTTCGAAGCGAGCTGGAATGCATGACCAACATCACCCTGGCAAATGTCATTCGACAGCTGGGCAGCCTGAGTGAGTACCATGGCGAGCCTGCGCGTTGCCCTCAGGAGTCGCTAGTGCTCTTTATTTAGCTCCCTTTCTACTCTCGTGTTCCTATTTCTCCCCCATCTGCCTTCCCTGGGTAATGCTAAAATGTTTTCCTAAAGAAATCTGATGCTAATTTCATATCCCTGGTCCCACTGCCTTCCCATCTAAGAGAAAATGGGGAGGGGGGCGGCGGCGGCGGTGTGTGCGTGTGCGAGAGGCTGCAGCAGAGCTGCAGATGGAAGGATGGAGCACAACTCAGGCTTGTAAAATGGGAGCAGCCAGGATCTTGTGCTGGAGAATGTGCCTGTGATTGCACGCGCCACTAAATGGAGCTTGACTGGGCTGAATCCACACTGTGTCGGCAGTCTTGTTCTTAATGAAGGGTAATTAAAGCGCAGAGGCAGAAGCCGCCTGGTTGCCCCCCCTGTTTGTGGTGTTGTGAGACCCCAAGTCCCCAGTCTGAGCCGAGTGTTGCCTCAGGAGTGTGGGGGGTTTGGGGCTGCTCGCTGGAGCTGTAGCCGTGCCGCCCTCAGCTCTCCAGTGGGCTGACCGGTGGCCCTGTAAGGGCTGGGAGGAGAGCTTGGGCCTGCGTGCCACAGGAGAAATGAAGAGTTAATTGTGGTGTCTCTGGGGTGGCTCCCTAGTCTGTGGGAACGCTCTGGATTCTGATTAGCCACCTCTGCCCTTGTAGCAAGACTTTGATAATCGAATTATTAGATTGTTTAGCTTCTCCATGGCGTATGTAAGCGCTCCTGCTCGCTCTGCAGAGCCAGCCCCTTCTCCTCCACCATAGCAGGCATGTGGCAGGGAGTTTGGGAGCAGGCTCCTTCCAGCAGCAGAACCCGTGGCTGCTGCTGAGATCTGGGCCTGTGTTTGCTGCCAGTCGGCACCGTGTTCTGTTGGACTATAGAAATGTCACTGCACAGGCAAGACCAGTCTCCCTGCTCACTTCAACTGGCCCTTGCTGTTCATTTGGTGGGTCTTGCAGCCAAGATGGTCGTGGAGTGTGAGTGAATCCATCTTCGTGCATGTGAAATGGGGAGGAAGGCAGTGATGCTGTGCGGGTCTCAGCTGCAGGGACAGCTCAGCCCAGGCCAAAGGCACGTGGTGGGTTGGTGTGATGGAGCTCTGGTGAGATCCATCAGGGTCAGACCTTCCTTGTGCAGCTCAGATGTTCAAAGCTTCTCTGCTTCTGCCTTCCCGGAGAGGGTGAAGCACTGGAAGCCAAATCACATCCCGGCTTCTTTATTGGGAAGGTACCCGTGGAGCCTGGCTGAGGGATGTGGGGAGAAGGAGGTGCTGCTGCTGGACCAGTGGGGTACCTGGAGGAGAGCACTGGAGGGAAAGCTCGGGAGAGCTGGCTCCTGCTGACACTTCCATGCTTATCTGTCCGAGGGGGGAGTGAGGCAGGTGGGGAGGAACACACCATCTCCTACCTGCTCCCCCAGGCTCAGCAGTGGTTTAAGCACAGTGATATTTAGACTAACTGCTGCAGAGCTCTTGCCCCCAAATGACCAAGGTCCTGCTGCCCTCTCCCTTCTCTCCTGAAATGAAACCCACTCCTTCCCTGTACGTGGGACATCATGGGAATGTAAGGCAGGTTCAGTGGGCTGTGACAGCCCTGTCAAGGGAATAATCAGCCATGCCTGGTGCACCACAGCCTCTTTACAAAGATGCAAACATAAATCCTGTCAAACTTCCATATTCCAGCGAGTTTCCCCTGCGTTACTGTCGCAGCTGGTAGCATTTGGTGTGAGTAGCTGTGCGTTCTGTGGGGTTTTAGAGAATCCACAGGCTGGAGATGGAAAGACCTGTTAAATCACGGGGCTGTCCTCCTGCCAGCACACGGCAGAGGGAATGCTGATTGGGAGCTGCACTTCTGCAGTCAAAGGAACTAAACCAAAAAATTAATCTCTGCCTTACCCCATCTCAAAGTGTCGGTGAGATACAGGGCACAGTGAGTGAGAGGCTGGCTGAGAGCTCTGTGCTGATGCACTTAGGCAAGGCAGGACAGACCCTCATCCCTCCCTCTCCCTCCAGTGTTGCTTATGGGTTATGTTATGCTTGAAACTCACTGCAGACCGAAGGCTTTGGGGTTTTCCCTAGTGCTTGTTGCAGTTCCTTGTGAAATCTGTGAACCATTTTCAGTTCTCATTGAAGCAGAAACCAAATTACAACTCTTCTTCTTTTGGGCTGTTGCTGGGAGACGTCCTGTTATCCTGTGGATAAATGTTCACCCCCTTGGTCAAGCAGGAGCGCTGGTGTGGGACACAGAGTGCTTCACCAAACCTGGCTGTAGCAAGAGCTACCTGGCCCTTGGGTCTCCAGAAGGAAAACCCTTCTCATGTGTTTGGGGGAAGCTGGTTGGGCTTGTTAACAGAGCATGTGTGGAGCCTGTCTAGGAGGGTAGAATGGGGAGCTCAGTTGAGGTTACCTTCTACCATTTACTTTCTATGACCACTTCAAGCTGGCCTTGCCACCAAAAGGTGTAGAGGTGGCTGGTTGTGAACCTGGCTGGTTCCCCGTGCGTGGCAGTGTAAGGAGGGGTGCATGGGAGTGTGCACAAGTGGCTGATAGCTCAGGTTAGGTAGTGGGAAGGATTTGTGCAGCTGGGCTGTGGGGATGCCCTGGTGCTGCTTTGTTCAAGGCGGGCTTGTCCTCCTCGGTGTGACTCACTGCAGACAACCAGACTTTGCAAAACTGCTCTTGAAGTTAGGCTCCCAACTGGTTATCCTTTCCCCAGTGCTGGGGTGGATCTCCAGGAGTAACAGATTCCAGAACAAACTGTTGACCATATGATGATGCGCTTCAGAACCAGACTGCTTATTGGGAGCAGCCTTGTACTCAACAGCCGTGGCTGGAAATGTTTCCCATCAGTGGGAGCTCCACGGGCCTGTGTCTGCTCCTGGTGCCAAGTCTGTTCTGATCAGCCTTGTCCTCGGCGTGGTTGGGGCTCCTGTCTCGAGTTATGGCTGAGAGCAGAACAAAAAGGCAGTGCTCGGTGTAAGCTGTTGGTTTTCTTCCAGTTCCCCCTCCTCTGCCTACCTGTGGTCAGCTCTTGTTGTACATGTAGATGTTAAACTCCTAAGGACAAGGGGCATCTTTGTGCTAACGCTGGTGAGCGGTGCAGCGAGCCCCTGCTCCAAGCCCCTAGGCCTTCTCGCAGCCCAAGCCGATGGATGGTGGTTGTCACAGCAGCCCACTGGGCAACCCAAGCTGCTACAGAGAGAGTATCCCTGTTTGAGAAGTTCCCCTTTGGTTTTGATTTAGAATAAACGTGAATGCATCAATTTTTCAGACAGTGCCACCTGAAGGAACAAAAGGGTCAGTGCTTTCGTCTCTGGTTACGGCTCGGGCGTTGGGATCAAGGGCTGGGTCTGCTCTCTAGTTCCAGAGTACTTTGAGCTTGTAAATACATGCCAGTTACCCTGGAGGCAGGCCTGCTGGAGACTGGGAGCCTTTGAGATTCTCCAGAGCAATAAAAATCTAACTGTATTTGCTTGTCTAATAAACAGACCAGCAGAGAATCTTAAAGGACCTACAGACCCGTCCAGCTCCAGAGCAGCACAGTGTTGTCAGCCCTCTGTGTTTTGTTCCTTTAATAACGACTTGAAAGTTTGTCTCGATTGTTTCTCTGGTGCTTGAAGATCCCTTGGAAATGTCAGGTTTTGGTGGAACAGATTTTCTTCCAGGATGCTCAATTCAACCCTGACAAAGTTTAAAAGAAACATGGTTCCTTCTTCCTTCCTTTGTTCTGTCTTCAAGAGACCCAGCTGGGAGCCTGAATGTGCTCTGATGTGGCTCAGGGGGGTAACATGGACGCTTTATTCTTCCAGGTAAATTTGCAGAGGACATATTTGGAGAGTTGTTTACTCAAGCCAACACCTTTGCCTCTCGGGTGAGCATTCTGGTGGAGAGAGTTGACCGCTTGCAAGTCAAAGTCACTCAACTGGATCCCAAAGAGGAAGAAGGTAATGGAGTGGAGCAGAGGCCAGGCGTGGTTAAGGTTCTCACTGAGTCAGCAGGGCTGGTTCACAGCCATCAAATGATGGGTGTTGGAAGGGTTTCTCTTGGACCAAGAGGACCATTTCCTCCTCTCCTGAGGAAGCAGTGTGCTGCTCCTGTGGGTTGCCTTTCTGACCGAGTCTGGATTTGCTCGTTAGCAAGTCTGCGTGTGGAAACTCAGTTTGGAGCAGTTTGGTAGCGATGTGCTGCTTGAGCCTTGGTCACAGGGGTTCAGAACCACACTGGCAACTCTGGGAGAGCTGTGCCTGCACAGCAGCAGATCTTGGCTTGGCCTGATCTGAGACTTGCTGGGTTTCCCAGGAGGTCTGTGGGAAAAGGAACCTGACCTTAAGAAGTGTTAAGCGTGCCAAGAACTCCAACTGAAATCAGATGTTCGCTACTTGATCTCCAGTGTCATTGGCCTGGGTCAAGCTGCTCTTCACTTGCGCTCTCTCCTCTTTCTCCCAGTCTCCCTGCAAGGCATTAACAGCAGGAAGGCCTTCAAAAGCTCCACAACTCAGGACCAGAAGCTCTTTGACAGAGATTCTCTCCCGGTGCCTGTCCTTGAAACCTACAGGACCTGCAATGCTCCTCCACCCCTCAACATTCTCTCGCCGTACAGGTATAGCTGCAGCACGTCCTGAGCCCCTGGTTCCCTTGCAGAGGAGTTCCTCTCCTCTCAGCATGCTGAGGAGCTCATCTCCCATCCTGTGCTGTACCAAAGTAGCCATTTCCAATGGGAAATTGAGTTGCCAAAGGGAGATCCACAGGGAAACCTCCATCCTCTGGATGACAGGGAACTTTGCTTTTGGGGCTGTACAAACGAGTGTAGCTAAAAAATGATCTATTTGGATCCCTGGTGTGGCTTTAATGCCTGCCTTGGGGCAGGGCTTGGCTGGTGCTAGGTGTTGTGCAGATGATGCATTGTTCTTGTGCTTCTCTGTAGCCCTGTGGCTCCTCTCCAGAAAGCTGCAGAGCAAACTGCAGAGCATACATCTGCAAGCAGCTCTCACCCTGTGGGTGCAGCAGGCTCCTGTAGGGCTGGAGATGATTTCCTTGGCCTTCTGTGCCTGGTCTGAGGCACCTGATGTGACCTACGCTGCCTCTGTGAGCAGCTCTCCTGAGCAGCCCTGCTCTGATTTCATCTTGTAGGTGGTAAAGTAAAGGGGGTCAGAATACAGAGACTTAGCCCACATCCATAAATATCTTTTGAACAGGTAAAAAGTAATTACAGATAGCTGGAGGCAGCTGTCTTCTGCCAGACGCAGCTGCACTGCAAAGCAGGAGGAGAATGTGTGTGAGTGTGTGTGTGTGTGTGTGTGTGTGTGTGTGTGTGCTCACTCATGGGTTTCAAGGACGCTGCTGGTCTGATTTAGGGTTCCTGGGCTGGAGAAGTTGGTTTGGGTTTGGTTTTTTTTATCCCCAGACCAAAAATACTGCACAAACAAGTGGGAGTTGAAGTGAGAGACCTGCTGCTCTCCCAGTGATTGTTCAGAGCTGTTGAGCTCTTCAGGTGCTGAGTGATGGCCAGTTTGTGGGAGGGAAGTGGGAGAGCTGGGACGGGTGAGGCTGTGAGTCTGCTGCCTGGCCTGAAATGGTGTGTTTGACTCCTCACTGCAGACTTTAAACTGTCAGCTGAGGTTGTGCCTTGTGTTTTCTTTGGGCATCATGAGACTTGGTCCTTGTTTGTGTGGTTTGCTTGGATTTATCCCCCTCCCTGTTCTAGGGATGATGGCAAAGCGGCGCTTAAATTCTACACGGATCCCTCATATTTCTTTGACCTTTGGAAAGAAAAAATGCTGCAGGACACCAAGGATATTATGAAAGAGAAGCGGAAACATAGGGTGAGGAAACAGATCTCTGCCAACAGAGGCATGTCAGGGAAGAATGGGAGGTGGGAGGTGTTAATGAATCTTGGACTCCAGAGCTGATAATCCAAAATTCAGGTTTGCTCTCTTAAAACTCTTTAGGGATTAATTCAGTGAAGTCTTCATCTGGTTTACTCCCATTGTTAATTAAAAGAAAGCAAGCAGAGATACCCTTAATCTGTTTTTCCCAATGCCACCATCGTTGTGTGGGCATAACAGCTTTATTTGTAGTCCTCAAACGTGGCGCTGGCGCAGTCAGCAGGGGAGGGACTCGTGTCAGGGTCTGCCCTGCACTCCCTTACCGACCCCACTGCCCCAGCACCACAGCCTCTTGTAATGATTTCTACTGTGGAAGAACAAAGGAAGGAGAAAATGTCCCTCCTGGAGGGCAAATCCAGGCCCTGACGTTGGGTTAGGGGCATGTGGGAGGCTTAACAGAGCCTTTGAAGCTGAAAAGCCAGATTCCCAGTCGGGTTCCTGGTCTGGGTGCCTGGGGATTTGGACTCCTGTTTACCAGCACTGGAACTCGCACCATAAAGATCCAGTTTAAACATACTTTATTTAGCTCTTGAGCAACTGGAATGTTAAATATCAAAACAGATCATGGTTTTTAATCAGAATAACAAGGGATTTAAGGTATGTGAGAGTACAGAGGGTGAGGCTAGCTGAGGTTCTTAGCAGGCAGCTGGGTGTGTTGCACCCCAAAGCAACCAGCAAGGTGACAGTGGGATGTGGCAGCCTTGACACAGAGGCCAAAGCACTGAAGTGGGACACTGAGCTTTCCCTCTGCCTGGAGGGGGTCATCCAGGGAGTACCGATGGCATCGTGTCTGGACTGTGTGGGGAAATGGGATGCTGTCCTGGGCGGGTTGGTTTGGTTGGGGTTTTATGCTCTCTGTGCCTCAGCTTCTCTGCAGGGGAGATCGCTGGAGCTGTGACAGTCAGGCTGCAAATTAAAGATCTCGTCCCTCTTTGAGACTGTGACAGGTCTGTCCTGTGCAGTAAGCAAAACAAGGCTTCTGTTTATTCCCCCTCCCTCAGAAAGAGAAGAAGGAGAATCCGAACCGAGGAAACGTGAACCCTCGGAAGATCAAAACCCGGAAAGAAGAGTGGGAGAAGCTGAAAATGGGACAGGAGTTTGTTGAGTCAAAGGACAAACAGGGTCCTGCTGGGTAAGCGAGTCTGGGGCTCCGTTTGGCTCCGGGGAGCGGGGAGGGGAGGGGGTGGTGTTGATTGTAATGCAGTTCACCCTGCTCTGCAGCCTCTCCAGATCTGCTGCACAGTGCGGATCGATACAGCCACTAATCAGATTCTCCAAAGTAAATCCGTCTGCTGATTTAAAATTTGCTAAATAAATCAGGGAGCTACAGGGATTGAACAAGGTGGCAGGAACAGCTTCTGCAGCAAGCCTGCTCTGGGCTGCCTGTCCTATGGGCACTGAGGTGTGGGGAGCTTTGGCTCCCTGCCCCATGGCCGTGCCCTTCTCATCACAGGGAGGAGCGGGGCGGCATCGTGGCCGTATTGTGCCAGTGCTTTGTTACACTTCACAAACGGCTCTTCACACCCTCAAGTTGAAGCGGGGGCAGTCCCCATCCAAGTATTTCAAGCTACAGATCTCTCTTTAGCGCTTCTGGCTTGGGAATTCATTTAACTTTTGACACCAGCCAGGCTGGAAGCAGCCCGAATTCCCCACAATGCACTGCTCGCTCGCTCCGGCCTCGCAGCTTCCTTTCATATAGGAAAAAAATCTCTCTTTAAATCACACTCTCCAGCTAAAAATAAAACTTGCTTTTAGTTTAATAGGGGAGCAGGTTCGGTTCCTAGCAGAGGAATCACACAGCACAACAGCACCGTTTCCTCGCTCCTCTCTCCTCACACGAGCGTGCTCGTGGATGCGAATCCACCTGAGGTCCAGAGCCCTCCAGGCTGGGGGGGGTTCCACCACCCTGCAGTGAAAGGAGCTGGCTGGGAATTGATTTCAGCTCTGGATACAGGAGTTTAATGGCATCACGGTCTCCTGGATTCTTTTTGATAGTCTCTTCTCAAGCTTATTTTTGGAGTCTTTGAGTACCTCCTCTTCTTCTTTGCCGCTGACGAGACCCAGTGTAGCTGGGACTCCTTCAAGCCCGTGTTGGCTGAAGCACTCTTCCAAGTGGCTTTTTCCTATAATCAAATATTAAGAATTTTTTATTATTATTATTATTTTGGTGTTTTCTTGTTTGTTAACATAGATCCATGTGCTGCTCTGGGCTGTGGTAAGATAAACAGCCGTGGGAGCACCTGGGCAGGTTCTAGCCAAAGAATTCGGCAGAGCAAGCTGATGCAGCTGCCCTGCTTTGAGAAGAGACCTCTTCTCTTTTTCTTTATTTTTAATACAAATATTGCCTTAAGGCTTTGTTCTGTGTCCCCTGTTGTGGTGGTTGATAAGGTCCTACCTAAAGGCAGGTCCTACTGTGCTGGGAAAAGCCGTTCCTGCTGGAAAACCTCGTTTCTAGACCTTGCGGGCTGATCCGTCCTCCTGGTTAATATCACTGCCACACAGTTGTTTGCTGTCACCCTTCCAGGAGGCAAAGCTCTTGTGAGTGAGGGGAAGAATAAGCTTTAGATGTTGCCTTGAACTCTTTAAATGAGTCGCTTGTCCTGCCTCTCGCTCAGGTACCCCTCTAACATGGTGTATCAGAACGGCAGCATCGGCTCCAACGACAGCATGGAGGTGAACTGCTACCCGCCGCCGCCGCAGACTGACTCTATTGTGCCACCACCTCCTTCGTTCCCAGATGACAGCCTGCCTCCACCCCCGGTGGAATTTAGGTAAGCCTACGGGATCCCTTCTGTCACCCAGGAGTAGTAGGTGGTGTAAAAGGATGACATGAGACAGGCTGAGATAGTTCAGCACAACTTCCTAACGGGCCTCGTGCAGGAACCAGAACGCTGCTGTCTGGAGGGGAGGTGTGGCTGCAGGCACAGGCTGCACCGCTCGCCATAAATCCCAGTCACTCTCATCATTCCATAGGGAAGGGGACAGTGGGGAGAACCAGAACAGCCCAGCTTCACCTCTTAGAAGAGAGGGCTCCCAGTTCACGGTCTGAATCCGTTGCCTGTTGTTCCAGAGTGTGTAACACGATGGAGCTGTGTGCAGAACGGCTCCTTCCTCCTGCTTTTCCTACTCTTTGCCTTGTGCTCTTGGAACAAACGCCCGACGTGGGTGCTGAAGATGGAGATGTAGTTAAATTTAAAAGACTGGAGCACACCAGCTGACTCCTTCCCAGAGCCTTGAGTGCGAGCTCGGGGCAGCTGCTCTGTGTCGGATGAGATGGTGGCTTCCAGTCACCTCTGGAAAGGAGAACTGTGGTCTGGTGGTGGCTGCAGACACAGAAGGTGAAATGAGAGAGTAGCTTATTTTTTTTAAAGGCAGTGAAACAGAGCCAGGAGTAACAGGAGGAAGTGTGTCTGATGGGCAGGACTGCGTTAGCTCGTCTCCATCTTCTCCAAAGGCAGCAATACTGCAGAAAAGGCTCTTGTGATGTGTCAGAGACCAAGCACTCCGCTCTGCAGCCTGCTCCTCAGGGCAGAGCAGAAACGAGCTTTCAGAGGGAGCTTACGCTGCCTTGTGCAGCTGCTCAGATCTCTGCCTCGCCACAGAGAGCTGCCCTCGCTGGTTTTGTTTTGGTGGTTGTTTTTAAAGAGCCCTGGGAGCTGGTTTTGATCTCCAGGAGTCTGTCTTGGATCAGCTCTGTGCACTGTTAAAAACTGTGACGTTTTTGTGGCAAATGTGCCTTATTTCTCTGTCTGAGCGTGGAAGGAGATGTCAGTTCAGGGCTCCCTTTGTACTCCTACTTAGGCTGTTACAGTTCTTATGGGCAGTAGTGTTCCCCCCATACATGGGAGAGGCGGCCACTCCCAGGGTGTTCCTTCAGAGCACGTTGGGTTTCCACGTCTCCTCTTCACAAACTATGAGTCGTGGCTGCTGCGCCCCGGCTCTGAGCCGCGGAATCCGGTGAGGAGATCTGTTCCCAGCAGGTGTTCCCAGCATATGCTTTCCTGGCACCACCGCCAGTCCTGGTGTGATTTATCACGGCAAGACATCCCTGCCTGGCGTGTCACACGCCTGACCTCAGTGCACAGGGGCAGGGCCTTGCCTGGCTGCAGGAGCTCTTAAGCCAGGAGGCTGCTCCGAGCTCAGACGTGACGCTGGGCCTCTGGCAGGGAGGTGAGATGCCTCCTGTTCTTGTCAGCCTAGAGATGGGATGAGTGAGAGCTTTCCTGCCAGTCCTCAGAAGCCTTCCTTTGTTCTGGTGGTGCAGGCCAAAAGAAACACTGCGAGGGAGCTAAAGCCTGGGAGAGGGAGCTAAAGCCTGGGAGAGGGAGCTAAAGCCTGGCAGCGAGGGCTGGTGGAGCACCAGTTGGAGCTGGGACTTCCATTCCTGTCTGGGCTGCAACAGGCACTCGTGATTTGCATTAACACTGAGATTGTACAGTCTCATCTGGCCTCACAGCCCTGTTTCTCTCTCCTTCTGTTGCACCAGCTATCCTGCAGACAACCAAAGAGGTTCTGGTTCTGGAGGGACCAAACGATCCAGCCTGGTCAGCCCGAGTCACCCACCACCAGCTCCTCCGATCGGATCCCCCTCCGCAGCCCGGCCGGGCTTCGCTCCCCCTCCGGCGCCGCCGCCACCACCACCGCCGCCGATGGGAGGCAGCCCCCCTCCACCACCTCCTATGGGCTTCCCGTCCCCGGGAACCCCCCCACCACCCTCACCCCCTTCTTTCCCTCCTCACCCCGAGTTTGCTGCCCCACCACCACCACCGCCGCCTCCGGCAGTCGAATATGCCAGCGTGCTCCCACCTCCGCTGCCGCAGTCGGGCAGCGGGAGCGCGCCGCCTCCCCCTCCACCCCCACCGCCTCCTGGCCCACCGCCTCTGTCTTCTGGTGGCCTGGATGGGCCTCCACCTCCTCCTCCTCCCTCCGACACCTCCGGCTCCAAGCCCAAGTCATCCTTGCCTGCGGTTAGCGATGCCAGGAGTGATCTCCTTTCAGCTATTCGCCAAGGTAAGGTTTTGATTCAATACCAACTCTGTTTCCCTCTGGAAAACCCCATGGTAGCCAGGTGGGAGCACTGGGGAGCCATCTCAGGAGCAGTGCTGGGGCTGCCTTGCTGCTTGAGGCCCATCCCTTGCCATTCCCCCTTGTCTGCCCGCCCTGATGCCAACCTCACTGGGTTCTGTGCCTCCACCTGCACCTTTGGGGATGGCAGTGCTGGGGTTGATGTGCTCCGAGTTTGCAAGGGATTGAGGAGCATGGAAGTGATTTGATCCCCATCCCACCTGCCCAGCCAGCCTGTCTCTGCTGTCCTTCACCACCAGTGTTATCCCAGTGTATCCAGTGCTTGCTGCAGAGGACAGGCTGCCTTGCTCGGAAGGCTGTGTGAAAAGGGATGGCAGCTTTGGAGGTGTCAGTGTAACCAGAGCCTTCACATGATCCCCTCCGTTGCCTTCTTCCCAACAGGCTTCCAGCTCCGCAAGGTGGAGGAGCAGCGGGAACAGGAGAAGCGGGATGTTGTGGGCAACGATGTGGCCACCATCCTGTCCCGCCGCATCGCTGTGGAGTACAGCGACTCCGAGGACGACTCTTCGGAGTTCGATGAGGACGAATGGTCGGATTAACCATGGTCCCATCCCCTCCTTCCCCTTCTCTCCTGGGTTCGTGTCTTCTTAAAAGAATCAGGTGGCCAAACCTTCCACCACTTCCTCTTTCATCCCGTAACCAAAGATGTGCCAAGGGTTTCCAGACAACCAGCAGCATATCTCCCCTCTCCCTCCCCTCTGGCTTTGGCAGGGCTCTGTGCTCTGCCTTTCCAGAAGCTGTCCTCGTGGACGCTGAGGATGTGGTGCTGGGATTTAGCTGGAGGGGGTGTAACGGTTGCTTATTTAAAAGAGAGCTAAACCTCCAGATCCTGGATGCCACCAGGCAGAGCACACATAAACCCTCCATCCTGAGGGATTTTGAAAGTAAAGATGGATGATCCTGTTGCAGCCGCGTGGCCTTTCAGATGAAGGACGTTTTCAGCTAGTTTTCTCCTTGCAACAGCAGACAGTTGATCTGATGGCTCTTCCTTTCCAGTGAATACTTTCAGTGCTGCAAGAAAATGGGCTTTAAATGTCTGTTCTCTGCCGCATCCCACTGTCACACCATCAGGGTTTTGGCAATAGTGTGCAATTCATCCCCCTCCTGACCCTCCCCCAGTGTTATTTCCAGCTCCTGGCTCTGGAGCCCTGGCGTGTGCTGGGTGCAGTGTGAGGAGGGGGGAGTTGCTTTGGGGTTTGGGGGGTTTTTATTCTTTTAAAAGCTGCCTTTACCTTCCTCTCACATGGCCTGGACTTGTTTTGCCCAGGCTGTGGAGGAGACTTGCACAAAGGGATGCGCAGCCAGAGCGGGGCAGTTGCTCAGCTTTCTGCTGCTAGAGCCATGGCCCCACAGGCAGCGCTGTGTGGTGGCACAGCTCCTCTCAGCCCAGGCCTCCTGTTCATGCTCAGAGTGTGGGGTTTTGGTTTTTCTTTTAAAAAAAAAAAGGTGCCTAGAGCAGGGGGATGGTGTGTGGGGGTTCTCTGGACTTTGGCCTGTTCAGGGCAGCGCTGCCCTCAGTTTGCAGAGGTGCTTTTCTAGCTGGGTGACCATACTTTTTGCACAGGGACCTGAGCAGCAGAGAATGCTGGTGTTACCTTCACTTTCTCTTCCCTTCCACCTCAGGAGGGGAGTCTGTGTGCCTAAAAAGATCTCGTGTGTGTACTGAACTGCCCGTCTGTTCCACCAGCCCTAACCTCCTCCTTTCCCTGTAACTTTGGTGTTATAATTCATTAGTTTAATTTTAAGAGAACGGTTTTTTTTCTCCTCACTAACCCTGGGCTGCTCACTACAGACACAGTACTGGTGTGGGGGGGGAACTTGAACTACCTGACCTAGGTTTTACTGCTGTCCCATATTCCCTTACATAGTATATAAGCATATCTTGAAAATCTAGAAAGAAATTCCCCCCCCCCTCATCCCCCGTGCTGCATGTGTGTGTCTGAGCTTGGCCATGACTCTCGGGGTCGTGCAAGAAGCAATTCCAAAGCCTTTTGGAGATGGGACCAGCTGCACGTCCCGCTGAGACCTGACTCTCCAACCTCTTTGCCTTTCCTATGGTGAAGTATTTTGCCAGCCTGTGCCTCTTTGTTCTTCCCTGGTGTGTCTCCTTTAGGGATGCAGCTGATGCCCGGGGTGCAGCCGGTACCCGGGATGCTGTGCCCAGCCCCAGGCTGCTGGGCTGCTCCTGGGGTTTGGTTCATGGCAGTGGTTTGCTGTGGAGCTCTTGCTGATTCTCTGTGTGTGCATGTGCCTTTTTAATCTTTGCCAGAGTGGGTAAGGGCCTGGAGATAGGTTTTCCTGGGGTGTGGGTCAAGCTGAGATCTGGTGTGACCCAGGGGGGGCTTTACCCCACGCCATCCGATGTTCTTGTGTCTGTGAGGTGGGATGCAGAGGGTGTAGACAGGGAGGCATCCCGATGGGCTGGGAACATCTGAGCAGCACTAGCTCCAGGCTCTGGAAGAGGAAACAAACCCCTCGAGTGCCAGCAAGCCGTCATGGGGCCGAGGGCTTGGAAATGCAGTGTGATGGTTGCTGCAACCCGGGGAATGGGGCTGGAGGGGAGCTGCTGCCTCCTGTTCTCCTGCGCTGTCAGCATCCTCCTCCGGCTGCTCTGGGAGCCGTGTTCCTGGGGAAAAGAGCCCTTAAAGCTAAGCCAGGCTGACAGCGTTACCACACAGGGATGTGAGGGGCTTGAAATGCCAAACCTGGGTTAATTTTAAATTGCCTGAACCAGTCTGGGCCCCTGTTAGGAACGGGAGAGCGAGTGTTCCTGTCCCGTGACACCCAGACAAGTGCCATATTCCTGGTGACCCAGAGGGGTGCCAGGGGGCAGGGCCGTGCCTGGGGCCCTGCCTGTTGCACAAGGATGCCGTGTGGGTGGTCGGCATGGCTTGTGGGTGGATTGGGCTCCTCCGCCTGCTCCGGGCCTCCTGGCAGCGGGAGGGACGCGGCGTTGTCCGTGCACGCCTGCTGCATCCACCCTCTGCTCCCACTCGCTTCCCCGAGTCAGGAAGCTGCGGGATCCAAAGCCAGGGGGGTTGTGAGCAGGTAGGAAAGGTTTGGGTTGAGTTTTTGAGGTTGGTTTGAGGTTTTTTTTTAATCTCCTTTGATGGCACAGAGTAGTGGTGTGAGCCCTGAGGAAGGACTGCTGCGCAGCGCCTGGCCCTGAGCACGGGGCCACCGAGTCACTGAACTGGGGAGAGGAGAGGTGCCAAAACCACCCCCTGTGAGAGGGAGCAGCTGTGCCCTGACTGCAGAGCTGCCGCCCCACGTAGAGCGAGGGCCTGTGCTGGGTCCCGTGCCATCTTTGTCACTGGTAGCTTTCCCCTTCCTCCCTGTCCTCCCAGCGTGAGGCTGGGCCGACCAGCACAGGGTGAACCCCAAGTGTTTTGCAAAGCCAAAAGCCAGAGCTGGCAGCTGGGGCCTCCCTGTGTCCCCACTTCATCCCGCCCCGTGTGGAGCCTGAGAGGCCATTTCAGCCCCCCAGGAGCCGCTTGCTCAGGGCGGGCAGGTTTGGGCAGGCTGCCCCTGCCTTCCCCTTCCCCTCCGCCTTCCTGGTTAAACATTCTCCCGGTGTCCTCGCCCGTGGTGCTTGGCTGCTGCTCCCGGCAGCCTCTCCCCCGCCGCCCCCCTTCCCGTGCTCGCAGGGACAGCCTTGTCCCGGCTCCCCGGGCTCAGCCTGGAGCCGCAGCCGGTGACCTTCACCGCTCTCTCCTCTCCTTATCAGACCCACAGCACCTCCTGCATGGAGGGAAGGGGCATCCAGAGCTCCCGGATGGCCAAGGACTCTGCAGAGTCTCGTTTCAGGGACAGGAATCCTCTAGGATATTAATAAGAAGTCCTTTTTTCAGCCCATGAAGTTATTTAACGTGCCTCTTCTGGAAGTACCTGCCCTGGGTGGCTCCGGGGGGGAGCTGGCTGCCCAGGCCTGGCGTGGGGCTGTGCCCCCTCAGCTTTCATCGCCGGGGGGGCTGTGGGAGCTGCTTTCTTCTCTCCTTTTCAAACAAAGCCTTGAAGCAGGGAGTGAATCCCATGTTTTTATTACTGTATTAACGTTCATTTTAATTCATTTCAGAAACTAACCCATTTTTCTTCCTGATTAGAATGTCATAGAATTAGACGAGCTGTAACCCTCCTCAAGTGCCTTATTTTCCTACATGATAGAAATATATTTATAAGAGTAATTATTCTGCTTGTATCTGGGGGGTTTATTGCTGAGCAGAAGGTGTCGGTGGGAGGAGAGGTGGGAAGTGCCCCTGAGGGGCCTGGCCAGGCTGGGGGTCGGCAGGGTGGTGTCTGAGGGATGCTCTCAGGGTGCGGGGGGGTTCCTCGCTTCAGACCAAAGGAGTTTCAGTGCTGAAACTCTGCTCAGAGGGGAAAACAAAAGGTAAAACCCGAACCAAACCGACCTCATGAGTGAAATACAGTGGACTCGTTTGGTTTCCTCACCCCTGCAACACCCACAGGGGCAGCCAGACGCTGCTGGGGTGCGGAGCCGGCTCCGTGTCGGTGCCCGTGCGCCTGGCACAGGCTCCCTGCCTCCTGTCTGATGTCTGTCTGAGCTTCTCCCTCTCAGCCCCTGTGTAAGCCAGCCCTTCCTGCTGCTGCTTTTGTCCGTTGGTGGTTAATCAGCTCGGGAACCTCTGGATAAAGCTCCCAACTGCAAATGGTTTTGTAATATACAGATAAAAAAAATATTAAATTTTTTGATCCTTTTTTAAAGCTGTAAATGGGATTGAACCTGTCTGTCTGTCTGTCTGTCTGTGTGTCCCTCACGAACGGGACCCAACCTGTCTGTGTGTCCCTCATGAACGGGATCCAACCTGTCTGTGTGTCCCTCATGAACGGGACCCAACCTGTCTGTGTGTCCCTCATGAACGGGATCCAACCTGTCTGTCTGTCCCTCAGTGCCTGCCTGTGTCACTCTGGGCACGCTGGGGAGCTGTGCTGGGTTCCTTAGCACCTGGAAACCAGCTGCCCGGGACCAGGAGGCTGCTGCTTCCCTGCCCTGTCTTCTGGTGGTGCCTGGGAGCAGGGGCAGTGCCAGTACACCTCGGGCAGCCCTTGGCATGGCTCATGGGGCTCCAGGGGCTGATTTGGGGACTCTGGCTGCATTTCACACCTCACTGAGGCCGCCCAGGCTGAGTCCTGTCCCTGGGAGGGCTGGAGAAGGCCGGTGGGTTCCGAGCTGTCCCACAGACACCCCCTGGTACCGGAGCACGGCGGTGCCAAGGGGGGCTGAGGATTACTGGGGGGGTTAGTGCTGCCTGCGGTGGGGAGCGGCACAGGGAAGCGCTATCCAGGAGGAGCTACCAGCCTCCGCGTGTGCTCCCTGCCATACGAAATGAGCCCATGCTCCATCTTGCAAGAGCAGAGCTGCTGCAGCTGGGGTGGGAGGGGGCTGTTTCTGCCTTTTTTCCTCTCTCTCTCTTGTTTTTTTTCCTCTTTTTTTTTTTTTTTTCCCCTCTCCCTCCATTTCAGCAGCTCAAGGTCCCTTCTGCAGTTAATCTGCCTGGCCCCAGCCCCAGCAGCCCTGGCTCGGGGCCCTTTTTTCAGGTGCCTTGTCTGGGCTGGGTACAGGAGCCTGTTGTGCGGGTGGATTTTCTTGCCGGTTGGTGGAGAGCAACAAAAGGATCCGTCCTTCCTGCTCCTCGTCCCTGCTTTTACCACCAGCTTTGCTCTGCCAAATTCCCTTGGCTTCCAGGAGACACCCGTGCGCTCGCTCTGCAGCGCTGTGCCTTTCTTGGCTGACAATGGTCCCTGGCTGCAAAACCTCATTAGATTAATTGGCCTTGCCAGCTTCTGAACAAGCAAGCCCTTTAGTCGTGCTGGGGCACAGAGGGCAGGGGAAGGAGGGATGGATCCCTTGGGCTTCCACGCTCCCTGGTGCTGCCTGTCCTGGCTCAAACTGGAGAGGAGCAGCTGGTGCTTCGGCTGGGTGGGTGCAGCCGTGGTGCCTCTGGTGTTTTGGGGTACATGTAGCCCCACATTCTTTGCAGCCAGCCCTTTAAAGGCAGCTTTGGGCATTGGTGTGCTGGTTTAACCCCCGAAAAGCTGGGGTGGTCTCAGTCCCAGATCTGCCTTCCTGGGTAGCCTACCCACTCCCACGAGGTGATCGCAGCACCCCACACTTCACCCAGCAGAGCTCCTGGCACCGAGGAGCCCCCGCTGCGGCACCCAGCTTGGGGTTTAGGGCAGGAGCCCAGCTGTGGGATGGATTGTGTGCCCACGCTCTCACAGCCCTCTCTGTGAGCTGCAGATCCTGACCCAGGAGCTGCTGCAGCTGTGAGAGAGTCCCCAGGCGCTGCTGTGCCTCAGTGCTCTGGCCTCAGTCCCAGCCTTTGAGGTGTTTGTCCGTCTGTCCCTCCGCGGGGCTCGGCACCGCAGCTGGCTGGGCTCTGGCTTCACAGGAGCCCCCCATCTCCAAAGACCTATTTAATTTTCTCCTTCAAGGTGGTGTTAGCAACACCCAGAAGATGCTGCCGGCTGCCTTGGACGAGTGGGCTGCGTGTCCTTTCCACCACTGACGTCAGCCTCTCTCCCTTAATTCCCCCTCTGGGACCCGAGCGAGTGCAGGCGCTGCCAGCTCGGATCAGCGTTAACAGCCTGCTCTCCCGGTGTGTGGCAGCGCTCTGCCGTGCCAATGTCACCCCCGGCTCGCGCCGCCTGCCTTCGCCAAGCATCCATGGGTGGTGGGAGAGCATCACCCCCTTCCAGCTCCCCGGGAAGGGCCCGCTGCCAGCAGAGAGTCCCCGTTCCTCGCACGTAGGTGTGCGGCGATGGCAGCTCAGCCCCTGTAGAAATGGCTGACTCCTTCTCCTGCGCTCTCTTTCTGCCTGGGCTTTTTCTCTCTTCCTCCCCCCCCTCCCCTTCTTCCCTCCTCCCTGCCTGTGCTGTTGCCTACGCGGTTGTGTGGGGAAGGCAATCGGCTCCCGTGCTGCGGATGGCTTTATCTGTAACTCTTCCATCTGCTCACAGCAGCTCACAAATAACCACGGGGTGCCAGAGGAATTATGTATTTGGAGCTCAAGTTTCTGCAGTCTGGCAGGGCCGCAGCTCTGCGCCGGGCTCAGCCGCTCCCGCAAAGGCCAGCGCCTGCATGCGGAGGGCTTAAGGCAGCCGGCGCGGAGCTGGGGCTGCGGCCGGGGCCAAATTCCACTCCCTGGGCCAGGCTGAGGTAGACAAAGCCCCAGCCCTGAGCCAGCGCTGAGCTCGGGCCTCTGCGAGCTGTGGAACGGGGGTGCTGCCACCCTGGGGTCCCCATTCCCCAGCCAGGCAGCTGAGGGCTCGGGGCGTGGAGCTGCTGCCCTCAGCAACCCATAGTGCTGCAGGAATACACGAGGAGGCTGCTGGGTGCTGGAGATGGATCCACTTCACACCCTGCCCAGCACCCACTCCCCACCCTGCCCCTTGCTGCCTCCCAGCCCAGGCAGCACATCCAGACAGGGTCTTCTACCCAGTATGTGCCAGCTGATGCCTCCCAGAGCTGCAGCTCCAGGGGTGCCCAGGGATGATGCTCCTGGAAGTGCCTCCAGGGCTGCGTTTCCTTCATTCCCAAGGAAACAGAACTCCCCAGGCCAGGGCTGAGCTTTCCCATTCAACCCAGGCCAATAACCAGGGTGGCTCAGACGGCCCCACGTTGCTGCCACGATGACCCATGTGGGGTGCACCCACTACAGATGCCCCAGTCCATTGCTGGGAGCTGGGACCCCTCCCCAGAGGCAGCAAACCCCACAGCTCTCAGCTCTACCCCAGGTGGGGTGCGGGGTGTGGGGTACCAGTGGGAGGTTTTGGGGGGCGCCAGCGACCTCCTGTCTGGCAAAGCCCCGGGGTTTTGGCACCGAGGTGAGGGGAGGGAGGGCTCTCACCTGGCTTTGCCAGGGTTACCTGGCATCGCTGCTCTTGGCAGGGTGGCACAGGGCTGGTGCTTGGGGCTGTAGCCGGGCTGGGGGCTGCCCACAGCAGAGCGAGCCCTGCCCAGGGCCCCCTGCCCAGAGCTCCTTGCCTGCACTGCAGTGGGGCAGGGATTGAAGGAAGGAGACTGCCAGGGGCTTACAGCATCTGCTGGGAGCTGCAGGGGGGTCTGGGGGGGGCTGGTTACTGCCAGATGTGTGTGCACAGTTGGGGCCAGGGCGTGACGGCCCCATCATCCTGCTCACAGCCCCTTGGCTTGTGTTTTATCCCCACGGTTGGGCCATCGGTCCCCCCACACATCAGCAGCGTGGGGGTGGCTGCTGGGCGCTCCTGCATCTTCCCAGATGGATCTGACTGGGTTTCATACCTCCGCTTTCTGCATCTTCCTCCACCAAAAAAGGGAGCAGGCTGGGCCCTGCTGCGGGCTGGTTATCGCCCAGTGCCTCCTGCTCCCTTCCCCGGACCAGCCAGGGACAACTCAGAATGACTCGGTGTCCCAGGAGAGCCCCAGGCCTGGCCCAGCACCAGCTCCCCTCGCCCATCCCGGCAGGAGGGAGTCGGACACAGGTAGGAGCCAGAAGGAGCCTCTCCCAGCTGGGACATGGGATGCCGGGCAGCCCCATGCCCATCGATGGCCACCACGGGGGATGAGGCTGTGAGGGGTGATGCTCTCAGGGGAACCACGGTGGTGGGTACAAGGGCTCCCCAAAATGCCAGCTGGGGGGGGCACGGGGTGGAGGGTTCTTCAGGGTGGAGGGTCTCCAGCCCACCCCGGGGCATGATGGGCATCTCCAAGCCCTGAGCTTTGCTCCTTTCCCCCTTGGCAGGAGCAGGAGCATCCCCAGACTCCCCAACCCTGTCCCCATCACCGAGCCCAAGCCCCCCCGAAAGCAGATGAGTCCTACAGCCTCCTCCCAGCCCCATCTTCCCTCGGCAGCTGCTGCCGTAACCCAGCGCTGAGCTCGGCAGAAGCGGAAGGAAATCTCTTGATTTCCTTTGCAATAAACAGCACCAGCCCTCCCCCCCCCCTCCCCCATCCCCCCCCACCCCGGCTGCCACCGGCTCCCCCAGCCCAAGGTGAATCGGAGCCCCCGGGACCGGCACCATCCTGCAGCACCCGCAGCGCCCAGCCGGACCCCGGCTGCTCCCCAGCCCCCGGCTGCTCCCCGGCCCCGGCTCTGCCACATCCCGGCGCGTCTGCGGATGCACAAATGCCCCTGAGAAACCTGCTGCTCCCTGACCGGGGCTGGGCAGGGGCACGGGGGGCTCTGGGGGGCACCGAGCCCGGCTACCGGAGGGGATGAGCTGCCCTAATTAGCTTTGCTGTCATTAACCCTGCCTTCCCTGTGCTGAGCGCCGCTCGCAAGCAGCGTGGGCAGCGATGGGCATCCCTCATCCTACCGGAGAGTGGCTCTTGCTGCACGGGCACCTCGGCACAAGGGACCCGGGCTGAGCCCCCCCCTCCCTCCCCCGTGTCCCCCTCAGCAGGAGAGGGGCCGGGATGCGGGCAGCTGCCTGCGATCGTGCGGTAACAGAGGCAGCAGCGGCAGCACCAGGCTGGCTGCAGCCCCCCTGCGCCGGGCGCTGGACCGCTGCGAGGATGAGGATGAGGATGAGGATGAGGATGAGGATGATCGGGCCCTCGGTGCCGCTCCCCGGGGGGCCGCCTCCTGCTAACAGGATGTGATGGGTGGGGGCAGCGCTGTCGCTTGGCATCTCTTAACCGGGCACGGGAGACGCAGCGGGGAGAAGGTCCTGCCTGGACTCGGGGCGATGGCACAGGGACCCTCAGCCTGCTCCCTCCCAGCCCCCCACTAGGACCCATCACCCCAACCCAGCCCCCCCAGCACCAAACCGCTGCACCTCGTATCACAAATTACTTTTATTCCCCTCCCTGTGGTTGTAAACAAGAAGCAGCCCCCCCACCCCACCCCCCCGAGGGGCCCCTTTCCCAAGGGGGTCTCCTCACATCCCCACCCCAAAAGTGCAAATCCAGTCCCAGTGCAAAGAAAGGCTTTGGCGGGGGGGGGGACCCTGGGTGCCATGAAGGTGGGGGGGGACACAGCACCCAAAGGACCCCGAAGCCGCTCGGTTTGGGGGTGCAGAGCCTCCTGCAGCCGCCCCCCCACGCCCCCCCCCGAAGGCAGCCAGCACTAGAGGGCAGCAAGTCCCAGCGCCGGGCGGGGGGCGGCATCAAATCACAGCAAACAACAACTTCACAGCGACAAACACACGGATGGGCAGCCGGGAGAGGGGCTGGAGCCCCCCCACCTCCATCAGGCAAGTCTCCCCCCCCCTCCCCACCGCCCCCCAGACATACAAAATAGAATTGAACTCTCTGAGGTAAATAACGCGGCTGTAGAAAAGGCAAGAGGGGAGCGGCCGCCCCGGGTACCGCCCGCCCTGAAAAATAAAGCATCATAAATAGCTCTAAAGAAAATATGAGGATTTCCCCCCCCCCCCCCATAAATATAGATCATCTTATGGTTAAAAAATATGCTTTTTCTCTACTGTAAATTCAAAAAGTGGAAAAATCGAGGAGGAGAAGGGGCTGTGCCCAGAAGGGGCTGGGGATGAGCTGCCTGAGAGCTCCTGCGGCGTCTCTGGGAATGGGAGAGGAAAAGGGGTGGGGGAAGAAAATCCCCCCCACACACACCCCCGCAATCGGGGAGCGATGGGTGCGGAGAGGCTGGAGGGGCTCAGACGTCGCTGGGGGAGCGGGAGCGGAAGGGCAGGGTGGAGGAGAAGCACCCGCAGCACACGGCCCACAGCACTTTCTGGATCTCCTGGTTCCGGAAGGCGTAGATGACGGGGTTGATCATGGAGTTGTAGGTGGCGGGAAGGAGGGTGACGTAGGTGTAGAGGGCCGGGTAGCTGTAATCCCCCAGCAGGCAATAGATGGCGAAGGGCAGCCAGCAGGATGCGAAGGTGCCCAGGATGACGGCCAGGGTGGCGATGCCTTTTCGGGTGGTGACGTAGTGGGAACTGGCCAGGAAATGTCTCTGGACGGCGATCTGGTGGGCGTGCCGGCACACGATCTTACAGATCTGCACGTAGAGCTGGAGCATCACCGCAAAGACCATGAAGAAGGAGATGGAGAGGATGATGAGGTGGTTCTTGGTCAGGGGCTTGACGATGCTGCAGGAGGAGGGCTCCTTCAGGCAGTTCCAGCCCATCACGGGCAGGAGCCCGTAGCAGATGGAGGCTCCCCAGGTGAGGATCAACATGATGTAAGTCCTGGTGACCGTCCTCTCCGAGTAGTAGGTCAGGGCGTTGTAGAGGGACAGGTAGCGGTCGATGGTGATGGTCAGCAGGCTGCAGACGCTGGCCGTGAAGGAGGTGACCAGCAGCCCCATGGTCAGCAGGCTGACCGCCTCCGAGGGGATGAAGTAGACAAAGGCAAAATGCAGGATGAGCCCCAGCCCGGCCAGGAGGTCGGCAGTGGCCAAGCTGCCGATGAGGAGAAACATGGGAGCCCGGAAAGCCGGGGTGTAGAAGATCACCACCACCACGATGGCGTTCTCGCAGGAGATGATGGTGCCGGAGATGCAGAGGGCGACGTCCCACGGGTTCAAGGGAAGGGGCCGCACCACAGACTCCAGGTCCAAGGAGCTGCCGCTGCCGTTCCTGGCCGCGAACCAGCCTGTCTGGGCTTTGCTGGAGTTGGGGGGCCCTTCCTCCATCATGCTGGTGGAGACCGATCTGCTGGAGCTGAAAGCACGAGCAGCCCCCTCAGCACCCACTGTCCTCAGCAGGGGCTCAGCCCAGGTCACCCAGCCAGGGACAGTCCTGACTCCCCCCCCACCCCCCCATCCCCCCCCCGAAGCTGCCCATGGGAGGGGGCGGTGGCTGCTCTGAGGGGATTTTCCTTGACAGGGTGGTTTGGGGGTTCCTCAAGCAAAGAATAAAGGTGGCTGGGGGGGGACGACACAGGGGACACAGCCCCACTCAGGTCACTCCTGTCTGCCTTGGCTGCGGCAGTTGGTGCAGAGGATAAATACAGGGGGGCAGCACCAGCCCCCCCTGGTCCCCCCCTGGGGCTTTGGGGCAACACTTAGGGGATCCCAAGCAACAGAGGCAGGGGGCGGCCCCTCTCCTCCGGGGAGGGATAGGTGCCCTCCCGGCCCCGCGATCCGCCCCCCACCCGAGGGGATCCCCCCATGCCTTTTGGGGGAGGGGGAAAGGGAGTCCTGCCCCTCCCGGGGCACCCGGGGAGGCAGCACGGCTTCTCCCCCCCTTCCCAGCGGAACCCTTCCGCTTGGGCCCCCCGAAGCCGACTCACACCCCTGGCCGGTGCCCCCCCCGGTGCCCATGTACCCCCCCTGGTGCCCGTGCCCCCCCCCCTGTGCCCGACACTCACCTGCCGCGCTGCTCGGCCCTGGGCTCCCCGGCTGGGGGGCCGCTGCCATGGGCGCCGCCGAGTTATAGTGGCCGAGCCCCGCCGGGGGGTGCGGAGGGGATGGGGGGGGTGGGGGGGGGGGTGACTCACCGCCGCCGCCCCCCCCCAAGCCCCGATCTCACCGCTGTGACGTCAATGGCGCGCCGGAGCCAATCAGCGCCCCGCGAGGCAGCGCGGGCGCGCGCACGCCGCATAGTAATCGCGGCGGGGCTGGGGCTGCCCATTCATAAAAACGGGCCCCCCCCCCCCGCACACACACACCCCCTCCCCGGCCCCCGCCTCCCCCGGCACCCCCCGGCCCCGCGCCCCCCGTACGTCCCTGCAAAGCCCCCGCAGGGCCGCGCTGCCCGGGAGGGGGGCGCCGGCTCCCCCCCCTACACCCCGATGCAGAGGTTTGGGGGCACCCGTGGGGTGTGAGGGGGCGCCCGGGGGTGGCAGCGTGGGCCAGGCCGGGCTCTCCCCCGCGCATGCCGGGGTGCGGACCCCGCTCCGCGTCCCCCCCCCCGCCCCCGGTCCCGCTTTCCCGAGCGGGGCTGAATAATTCATCGCCGGGAGAACCGGGAAGGCCCGGCCGGGGCTGCGGGAAGGGCTGGCAGGGAGCCTTCCTCCCCGGGCCGGGGCGAGGAGGAGGAGGGAAGAGTGGTGCGCACCCCCGGGACCCTGCCGGGACTCCCCCACCCCGCGCCGGTGCCCTCGATGCCCGGGAACTTTCCCGGTAACCGGTCCCCGACGGGGTGGGGCGAGTGGTGACGGTCCCGGCTCCGCGGCCAAAGCGCGGCGGGTCACGGGGTGCCCGGGCCGGAACCCCGCGGCGTAGGGAGCCCCCGGGGCAGCTACGACGGCAGCTCCCTCCTCAGAGCACGGACAGGGGCCGGGCCGGGCCGGGCTGGGCCGGGCTGGGCTGGGCTGGGTTTAGCGGGGCCGGGCCGGGCTGGGCTCGGTGGGGCCGGGCTGGGTTCGGCCCGGCCCGGCCCGGCGGGAGCTGTTCGCGGTGCTGAACGCCGCCTCGACGGCTCAGTCTCGGGAGGGGACGGCACCGGCGGAGGGACCCGCCGCAGCCCCGAGGGTCCCGGTGCCCCGGGCACGGGGCTTGGGGGGGTGCGGGCCAGGGGACGGAGCGGCTTTGGGGTGCGTGTGCGGGACGCAGGGTGCGGGGCGGGCTGGGTGCGGGGGGTGCAGGTCCCGGCGCTCCGGAGCCCCTCGGGACCGGGACAGCCCCGCTTTCCCCACGCCCACGGCAGCGTGCGGGCGGGAGGGGGTGCGGGTGATGCCCCCCCACGGGCCGAGCCCCCCCGGGGCGGGACGAGGCGGGGCGGGGCGGGACGAGGCGGGGCCGGCCCTGCCCGCCCCCCCCCCCCCGCCGCCTCCGGGGCCGCCTCCCGCGGGCGCGCATGTGCCCGCGGCTCCGCTCCGCTCTCCCGGGAGCTCCACGGCGCCGCAACCGACACCTCCCGCTGGGACCGGGCCGAGCCAAGCCGGGCTGAGCCGAGCCTGGCTAAGCCGAGCCTAACCGGCCCGGGCCATGGCCCCGCCGTGCGCCGGGGCGCTGCGCTGCGCGCTGCTCTGCGCGCTCCTGTGCGCGCAGGGGCCCGCACCCACCCGCGCAGGTACGGCCGGGGGGCTGGGGTGGGGAGCGGGTGTAGGGAGAGGGGAGCGAGGGGAGTTTGCGGCTTGGGGGCAGCTGAACTTTTCTGGGAGGGTCTTTTCTATCGGGGGTGCCCCTCGCAGCCGGCCCCACGGGAGCCCCTCGGCTGGGAGAGCCCCTCTCCTTCGGCTGGCCCCGGTTTGGGAGGAGGGGGGCTCCTACTCCCACCCCCCAGCGCCAGGAAGGTGCCCTGGGACAGGCGGGGTGCAGGCCCTTCCTCCCCGAAGAGCAGGGGGGATCTCGTGGCAGTTTCCGGGGAGGGGAGGGGGGGAGCGGCAGCGGAGCCTTCATCCCCCCACCCGGGGTGCCTGCAACTCCGGGCATCAATTATGCAAACCCCGGGCTCGTTTCTGCTCCCCTCCTCCCATCCCCCCCCCCCCCCCTGCTCACGGGAGACTTTTCCACCCTGACCTGTCCCACCGGGACCCACTCGTGTTCCCAGAGCGCCCGTGGGGCTGGGGCTGCCCTCAGCCGGCCCCGCTGCCCCCCTGTATCTCCCCCTCCCTCCCCACACCTGCCGGCAGCAGCGGGAGGTGGCAGCTCTGGGCTCCATCGTCTGTTCCTGACGCGATAAAAATAACTTAAATTACAAACCTGCCTGAAACCCTTGTGAACAAAGTCCTACTTTCCCATTGGCTCCTGGCAGGTCTCGAAATGCTGGAGGGGAGGGGGGGCCGGTGGCATGCCCACCACGCCGTAGCCATGGCAATGGGGCCGCAGCATCCCACTTCATGCCTTACGCCACCAGTTGCCCCCTTTGCTTTCACTGTGGAGGGCACTGGGAGAAGGGAATGGCCTCTTTTATCAGCCTGGCATGGCCTAGGTAGACCCTAAAAGCTGGGGTGGGGGCCAAGGCTGGAGCTGCCCCCCCCCAAAGGGAGGTGGTGTGGAGGGAGCCCCCCTGCAAAGCGCTGCTGGCAGGGATGGGGTACAGCCGGTCAGAGACCCCTGGGGAGTCAGCCAAGGGGGGTACCAGCACCCAGCCCCCTCCCACGAGCCCAGGGTGGGGGTTGTTTGTACTCTGAGAGCCTGGAAACACATCCAGGGTGGGGAATGGCTCCCGGCTCCTTCCTGGGATGGTGCAAAGGCGGGCAGGGGCGTGGGACGCAGGGAGGTGCAGGCAGGGCCTGGCCCTGGCTCCCCGCTGCAGCCGCCCTCGCTGACAGTCATCGCTGTAAATTAATGATGAGCATGTGTGGGGGGAAAGAGCTGATGGCAGAGCAGCTCTGTGAACACCCAGGTGACTCACAGCACGGCTGGGACGATGGGGAGCTGGGGGGGGGGGGTCCTGCAGGGTGGTTTTGGGGGGCAGAGGGATGATGCTGCTTGAATAACCCTGATGGGGCTGCTGGGAGCTGCCAGGCTGGTGCTGCTGGGGTGTCTCTTCTAAAGCTCCATCAAAAGATGCAGGGCTGGGCAGGAGCTCCCTGGGCGTTGGACCGCTGTGGGTGATGGGGTGGGTGCTGTGTGTCCTGGGTGGCTGTGGGTGCTGGGAGCTGTGGGGTGTGGGACATCCCCTCTCTGATGCTCCAAACACACCCTCACCTCGCTGGGATGGGTCTGGTCCTGGGCTTGGTGCTGCAAGAGGGGCCTTCATCCCTCCTGCAGCACCCTGAGGAGTCCTCCTCCCTGGAGCAGAGGGTCCAGCCCTGCCCCAGCTGATGGGGAGGGGGGGATGCTGGCCTGGATCTCACCCTTTCCCCCCCTTTGGCAGGAGAGTGCAGCGAGCTGAGGTCCTGTGAGACCTGCACAGCCAGCCCCACCTCACACAATGCCACTGGCTGCGTCTGGGTGGGCTGTGGGACCCCCAAGGAGCCAGGTGAGAGGGGCAGCAGGGCAGGACCCCTTGTGCTCACAGCCAGAGTTTATCCCAGCCTCTGAGCTGCTGCTGGGATGGTGTGGGCAGCTCAGCACCCTTGGGTGCCTGGTCCCAGCTGCTTTCCATGGTCAGGGTCTGTCTCACCTGACCCATCCCAGGGGGAGGCAGGGGGTCTGTGCCAGCCCAGCGGGCAGACCTGGGGATTTTGGGGTGTGCTGGGCTGGGGATAACACTGGGAACCATCTGCTTGCCCCCCACTGAGGGGGGATGGCAGAAAGCCAGCGGTGTCTGGGGCTCTCCTCTGTGACAGTGTGAGTGCAGCTCCAGGTGGATGCCCACCCCTGGGACGGCATCCTCACCATCCCAAATGCCATCGGGGGCACTGGGAGCTCCTGTAGGCTGGAGGGTCCCTTGGGAACCCCCCTGCTCCCTCTTCCCACAGAGACAGGGCGCTGTGTGCAGAAAGGGGCTGCACCGCGGGAGACCTGCGCGCTCTACAACACCAGCACCCTGTGCAGAGGTAACACCCCCCCCACCCCGGACAGCAGGTCTCCCCCAGCACCCCCCCCCCCAGACCCAGACAGGGGTGCTGCTGGGGGTTTGGGGTGAAATCCAACCCCCTGGTCCCCCAGGGACGTGGGGTGGGGGCTGCATGGTCCCTTGACACCCCTGTTGCCCCCTCCGCTCTGTTCCTGCAGCGCTGAAGCCCCCCACTGAAGAGCCCCCAGACTCCCAGAGCAAGGAGCCAGCCACACATTCCCCAAGTGAGCGGGTCGGGGGGCAGGGGGTTGGGATGGGGGGGTCAGGGGGTGCCCAAGGGGCCGGTGGGGATGGGACAAGCTGCTCCCCTCTGCATTTGGCATCCCCTCGGGAGGGGTGAGCAGAGCCCCCCTCGGGGTAGCACCCATGGAGCTTCAACCCTGGCTGTGCCCCAGGAGGGGCTGGGGCCATGCCCAGGGTCCTGTGTCCTGTCCCTCCCCTCCCCTGAGCAGCGTTGCTGTGGGCTGGGATGGAGCTGGGGGGGTCATAGCTCCCTGCAGCTCCCCAGAAACCAGCCCTGCTGCCATCCTTGCTGGGAAGAGCCATCCACACGGGGGCTGGAGCCGGGGCTGGGAGCAGAGAAGCCTCTTCCAGGAAGTGGGAACTGGAGAGCGCTGGGCTAATTACAGCCGGTAACCAGAGCCTGGAGCCCTCTGAATTATTGATTCCCCAGGGATCCAGTCTCCTCTGGCTCCTCTCCCACGTGGGGCAGGCTGCTGGGGCATGGGAAGGGGTCAAGCCCATCCCCACATCTCACTGGGGACATCCCAGCCCCGTGCAGATGCTGGGGGGCTGCGCAGACCCCAAATCCCCTCTCCATGACAGGGCGTCGGTACCCCGGGGATGCCAACAGCACCCATAACCCCCCCACACACCCCCCCACCCCATTTCCCCCTGCTATTAGGGACCACCACCACCACCAGCGCCCCGCTGACGGGCAGCCCCGAGTTCCACCCGCCCGGCTTCGACACCGCCAGCTTCATCGGCGGCATCGTGCTGGTGCTGAGCGTCCAGGCCGTGGGCTTCTTCATCATCAAGTTCATCAAGTCGAAGGACAGCGCCTACCAAACGCTGTAAGGCTCCTGCGCCCTGGGTGGGGGGCACACACAACCCATCCCAGCTCGTGCCTGGGCCCAGCCCACCCTTGAAGCCAAAACTGGGGGTCCCTGGGGTCTGTGGGGTCCCTGGGGTCCGTGGGGTCCGTGGGGTCTGTGGTCCGTCTGTCCTGTCTCACCGCTCTGTGTTGTCTCCGTTCGTGCCCCCCCCTGTCCGGCGTGGGGAGGATTTGGGAGATGGGGGGGGCTCACCCTCCCTGCCCATCCCCTCACCAGTGTCTGACTGTCCTGACACACCCTCTGTCTGTCTGATCCCGGCTCTGAGCCCTTGGGGGAACATGCCCCCACCCCCCAGACCCATCCCCCAGGCTGAGCCTGTTGTTCTGCCCAGTGCCGTGGGGGGGCCGTGTCTAACTGGGGGGGCTGTGTCTAACTGGGGGGGCTGTGCCCTGTCTCTCTTTCCTTGCACGCTGCCAGAGAGGACAACCAGTAGGTGCTGGGTGCCGGCGGAGATGGGGAGGGGGCTGCCCCTCTGCCCCCCCAGAGCATGACCCCCCCTCACCCCTCCTGGGGGGACGGAGTGGTCCCTCTCTCCTGGTTTGCATGGGGGGGTCCCGGCTGGTTTGCTGTTTCCCTGGGAGTCTTTAGTGGGGGAGGGGAAGGGGGTGTCCCCTCTCACCCCCTTCTCATGCACGCAGCCCCTGGTGGGATGCAGCCCCTCAGCACGTCTGTGCCCCTTCTGCCCCCCTGGGTAAGGGGTCCCAAACCCCCCAGCCCTGTGCAGCAACCCCCACCCCCTGCCCTTCCCCAGCACCCACGTTAGGATGGGACCTACAGGGCCCAACTTGGACCCAGTCAGAGAGCACCCAGCAGCCCCCCTGCCCACCCTGATCCCCCCACTGCACCCCCTGCCCCATTGCCTCCCCACAGCCTTGGGGCTCACTGAGGGGGGGGCTTGGGATCCCCTCTTTCCCTGACAAGCTCTCAGGTGCTTTTCCCTTCAGCACTTTGGCTGGAGCACCCAGCCCCTTGCTCCAACCACCCCCACCCACTGCCCACCCCCCAGCTCCTCCCCCAGCCCCTCCAAACCCGCCGGAGGAGCAGAGCCCGGGCCTCACTGTGTGCTTTTGCTGTGCCTCTGTGTTGCCTTGTGGGGGGTCCCCAGCCCCCCCTTCCCCCTTTCTGTGTGTTGTTTTGGGGGGGTGGGGGTGTGTGCTGTGTGCTGTGGGCTGAGACTTGTAGCCTGGGGCTGCCCCAATTAAACTCTGCGAGTTGGTGTCTGTCTCGTGTCCGTGGGGGGGTCATGTAGCTGGGGGGGGGGTGTGGGGGATGCAGCCTGTGCCCCCTGTGATAGCTGCCATCCCCCTCTTCCCAGGCGTGGGGCTGGCCTGGGCACTGTCCCCCCCCCATGCCCTGCTCCCTGGGAGTTGTGGGGGGGCTGGACCCCCCCAGGACAAAGCCCCCTGGGCCCTGTCTGCTACACGCTCTTCTCTGTCTGCTGCACCAGGATCTGAGGCTGCTGCGTGCCCGGGGCTGGGGAGATGCTGCCCTCGTCCTCCCCAGGGAAGGCAGAGAAGAGCCAGTGCCGCCGGCATCCCTGCCTGCTGCTGGACCCCCCCACAGGGCCCCTGCCCACACCACGACTATGCAAAGGTGCCTCTGCCCTAGACTGCCTTCTCTGTCCTGGGGGGACCAGGGTGGGGGACAGCACCCAGGCCCAGACCCTCTCCCTGGGGATGCTCAGGGGGGTTGCACCCTGTGTGGCCGCAGTTGCACCCTCTGGCTGCCCCCCGGGGGGGCACAGTGGGGGGTGGAGGAGGGCAGCAGGGCATGGGGGTCCCATCCAGCCCTGAATCCCAGCCTCGGGCTCCCCACCGCTGTGCCTGCCCGGAGCCTGGGGGACCCAGGACCTGGGCCGACTCGTGGCTGCAGCCAGCACAGGGTGGTCCTTCGCCAGGCAAGCCCCCAGCCCCAGGCCGGGCAGAGCCCCCAGCCCCACACCGGGCAGAGCCCCCAGCCCCAGGCCGGGCAGAGCCCCAGCCCCAGGCCGGGCAGAGCCCCCAGCCCCACACTGGGCAGATCCCGGGGCTGCACAGACCAAATAAAGGGTTTTCTCCTCTCCCCACTGTCCTGTCGTGCTCACCCATCACCCCAGAGCCCCGGTGGCAGGTCCGGCACCCACAGCGGGGTCTGGGCTGTGTCCTGCCCCAGGATGGTGTTGGGGGGTGGTCTTGAGTGACTCCAGTCCTCCCAGTGACCAAGGGAGGGGAACCGGTGTGGGGAGGGGGGATGCCACGGGGGAGGTTGGAGCACCTGCACTCCACAGCCTCCAGTGGCAGGGATCTCACCCCTCGTGGGACACGGTCCCGTCCCTGGCCCCAGGGTGCTGCGGTGGGGTGGGGGGTGCCGTGGGAATGGGGGGGGGGCTTTGCTGGGCTGGGCTCCATGACTGCAGATGAGCGTGGGGGGAACCTCCCTGCCCCGGGCTGGCACGGCCCTGCCGCGGGAACCGGGCTGCACAGTCTGTCTGTCTGCAAGGTGTCTGTCTGTCTGTCTGTCTGTCCAGCGTGTGTGTGTCTGCAGGGTGTCTGTCTGTCTGTCCCGTGTCTGTCTGCCTGCACCGCAGCCCAGGGTGCTGCGCCGGGCTGTGCCCAGCACCCCACCACGGACCGAGCCTTTCCCGGCCAGGAACGCTGCCCGCACGGCCCCCGCACCCCCCTCCGCCCCCCGGCCTATTTCCACCCGTCTCCTCCCCACGGGCCCCTTCCCCGCCCCGGCCGTGGGATGCGATGGGGATACGGGGGAGGGGGGGTCTTTGCCCCCCCGCAGAGCCGCAGCCTTGCTCCGCTGCCGCCCCCACCCCCGGCCACTTCGGGGCCGTTATTTGCACCGGGAGAGGAACCAGAATCGGTCCGGCCCCCCCACCCCCTGGCCTCCCTTCCCCTTCTTCCCCTTCCCGAGCTGGTGCCCGTTTCGCAACCGGCCCTTTGCAACCGGTGCCCGCCGGGGAGCGGGACCGGACCCGTCCCGTCGGGGGAGGGGGGGGGGCCGGGCGGGGCCGCCGCTGACTCACGGGCCCGCACAGGCGGAAGCGGCGCCCGGTGCCCGGGGCGGAGCGGGGCCCGGTTGAGGCAGCCCCGGTGCGGAGCAGCCCGGGGAGAGGAGAGGAGGAGCGATCCCGGTGGGAACGGGACATCCCGGGGTGGGTGGGTGGGGGGGGGGAAGGTTAATTCGGGCAGCCCAGGTGTGGGCGATGGGATCTCCCGGCAGGGAATAGGGCGCGGTGGTGCGGGGCAGCCCGGGGCAGGGGGCGATGGAGGCGCCGGGGACACCCCCGGTTGCCGGGAGCTGCTGGCAGGACCCGCTGGCGGTGGCGGGCACGACGGGCCGCCCGGTGTGCGGGACGCGGGGCCGGGCGAGCAGGCGCCGGGCGCTGAGCGTTGTCCTGGTGCTGGACCGGCACCCCCCCGCCTGCCCCGCGCTGCGCAGCCTGCGCCAGGCGTGCGGGGAGCTGCGGGCGCGCCTGCACACCCTGCCCTTCGGCACCCTGGCGCTGGGTGACACCCACACCCTGGACCGCTTCTACAACGCAGGTGAGGATGCGCCGCGCTCGGCATCCCCATCACCCCCCACCCCCTGCGCCCGCTCCTCCCGGCGCTCGGGTGGGTCGGTGTTTGCGTTGCTGCCTCCCCCCTGTTGGCTTGCCGGGGCGGCTGGAGCTTTGCTGGGGTGTCTTCATCCCCGGGGTCAAACACACGGGGAAGGGGGGGAGGATTTGGGAATGGGTGTGCTTCCGTGGAGGGTTTGCTCAGGGTTCAGCCCGCTGTGTGTGGGGCTGGCAGGTGCCCCCACTGTGGACTCGGGTGCCCCTGTCTTAGGGGATGCAGACCCCCCCACACACACCGTGGGGTGGCTGACTCCCCTGCCCTGTGGATTGGGGTCCTGGTGTTGGCCTCATGAGCATCCCCCCCATCCTGCCTGCAGACGTGGCCGTGGTGGAGCTGAGTGACTCCGTGTGCCAGCCCTCCCTCTTCTACCACCTGGGCATCCGTGAGAGCTTCAACATGCCCCACAACATCCTGCTGTGCTGCCAGGCTGACCTGCCCCCCCTCCAGGCGCTGCAGGTCAGTGGGGACAGGGACACCCCAGCTGGGAATGGCCCCAAGGGTCTGGAGCATCCGTGCTGGCAGGAGGGGCATCTCCAGCCCCAGCCCAGCCGAGTCCCCACGGTCACATCCTGCTCTGGTAGAAATTTCCTTGTGCCTGGATGGGGTGAGGAGGGGGTGGCTGGGGACCCTGGTGAGCCCCAGAGCTGGGTGCAGGGGGCTGGGCTGGGAATTTGGGAATAGGCGCCTTTCCCTGGGAAAGCAGATTCCTCGGAAGCAAAACCTTCCCTATGGAGTGGCCCAGCCAGAGGGATTCTTGCTGCTCAGGGGGAAAAGGGTGCATGGGAGCACATCCAAACCATTCCCAGAAGTCACCGTGACTCAGAGGAGCTCCCATTCCGAGATGCCTTCCCTGTGCTGGGTTCGGAGAAGCAGCCCTGCCTGGGGGAACTGGTTTCGAAAAGAGCCAGGAGTGTTCACTCTGGAGCGTAATGATGGCAGCCAGAGGATTGTTGTTCCCTACTAATGGCTATGGGAAGGTTATGTTAACACGGCAGCATGGCCCTGGGGAGAGGGGGCTGGCACATGACATGAGTGGAGGGGTTCTCAGCTCAACCCGCACAGCCTCTCACCCCTCCTCCCCTCCCCCAGGGCCTCTGCAGCAGCTACACCTTCATCCCTTACACGGTCACCCCCCAGAACAAGGTTGTCTGCTGCAACACCACAGCCGTGCAGTGCCAGACGGAGGTTTCCCAGCCCAGCTTGGAGATGGAGACCAGCTCCACCCCGCTGGCAGCCCGGCTGGCCCAGCTGCTGGAGGGGATCCCCATGGACTCCTGGTACTGCCGCCCTCCGGCTGCGGGCACCCCCGGAGACCCCGTGGGCTGGTAGCTCTTGGCAGTCAGTCTAAAGCCCCACGGGGGTCTCTGCCCCCCATCCCAGCGGGTACCTTCAGGAGACGATCCGACGGGACATCCGGAGGGCACGGGAAACGCTCCGGGGGGAGCGGCTGAGCCGGGAGCTGTCCCGCATCCAGCAGCGCCTGGACAGCCTGGAGCTGCTCAGCCTGGACATCGTGGTGAACCTGCTCCTCTCCTACCGCGATGTGCAGGTAAGGGCTGGGAGGGGGGGTGGGCAGGGGTCCTGGGGGTGGTACCAGCATCCCAGGGGGGTGCTCTGCACCCGCCTCTTGCTCAGAGGAGCTTTCAACCACCCCCACTCTGGGTTTGGCGAGTCCAGAGGGAGCATCACCCCATGGAGCAAGGGATGGGCACCCCGGGGGGGTGTCTGCCGGCTCAGCCCCACCACTGTCCCCCCCAGGATTACGACGCCATCGTCTCGCTGGTGGAGACCCTGCAGGCGCTGCCGACCTGCGCGGTGGGCGAGCAGCACAACGTCCGCTTCCACTACGCCTTCGCCCTCAGCCGGTGAGCGGTGACGGGGTGCAGGGGAGGGACACACACACCCCGGCATCCCCACGCCATGCGGCTGGGCCGGGGGCCCGGGGGTGATGCCACCCTGCTGCTCACCACACACCGGCCGTGCGTGCCCAGGCGTAACCGCGCCGGGGACCGGGAGAAGGCGCTGTCGGTGCTGCTGCCCGAGGTGCAGCGCGGCGAGGGGGCTGCGCCCGACCTCCTCTGCCTGTGTGGCCGCATCTACAAGGACACGTTCATCAGCTCCGGCCTCACCGACACCGGGGCCAGGGATCGGGCTTTCTACTGGTGAGGCTGGGGACAGGGCTGGGGGCCGCCTGCCTGCCCACCCACCCCTGCTGCTGGAGGGGTTTGGGGGTGGGCTGTGCCCTCCACCTGTTTTTACCCAGGTACAGCAAAGCCTTCGAGCTGGAGCCCAGCCTGCACGCAGGCATCAACGCTGCCGTCCTGCTCGTGGCTGCTGGGCATCGGTTTGAGACCTCAGAGCAGCTGCAGCACATCGGTGGGTGCCCACGGAGGGTTGGGACCAGGCAAGGGGGGGGTCTGTTGGTATCAGGCCACCCCCTGGGTGTGGGGTTACTGGTGGAGAGGTGACGGGGTCCTGCTCCTGTGTCCAGGGGTGAAGCTGAGCTGTCTGCAGGGTCGCAAGGGCAGCCCAGGGGAGCTGCACTACTACTGGGATGTGGGATTCTGCCTCGGAGCTGGCATCCTGGCCAACGACCTCAGCAAAGTCACCCAGGCCTCCGAGAAGCTCTACAAGCTCAACGCCCCGGGCTGGTACAGCACAGCACAGCACAGCACAGCACAGCACAGCACAGCGTGTGCCCACCTGGGCTGGACTGGGTCTCCACTGCTCAGTGGCTGTGCCCCAGGGGGGCTTTAGGGGGGGTAGAGAGTGCTGGGGGGACATAGGGACATCTCTCTCTCTCCTCTCTTACCCTTCCACGTCCCCACAGGTACCTGGTGTCAGTGATGGAGACCTTCCTGCTCTACAAACACTTCCAGAGGAGCCCACAGGTCCCCTCTGCCCAGCAGAAGCTGGCTGATTTCTGGCTGGGCTTCCTCCTCAAGGCATGCCAGCCCTTCAGTGCCACGCTGCGCTGCCCGGTGAGGGGCCCCACAGGACCCCCAGGAATCCCTGGGGATCACCCAATTGTCCAGGCTCACTGGGGATTTGGGGGGGGGGGCACTGAGCAGGTGGGTGGGAGGGTGGGGTGGTGGTGCTGGGGGTGTGTGGGGGGCTCAATTCCCAGTCCTACTGGTGCAGGTCCTGGTCCTGGAGCTCAGCAAGGTCCTGCAGCCAGCGTGGCTGGAGCTGCGCCCTGGCACCGAGGAGCCCGCCCTGTCGCTTGCCCTCCTCTGCCCCACGGAGGAGGTAGGGGCTGGGATGGGGGAGCTGGGGGGGGGGGGGGGGATGACCCCTCCTCATCTGCCCCTTCCCCTGCAGAAAGCACCGTTGAGCTGGACCTTCACAGCCACAGCCATCCGGGGGGTGAGGTGAGCGTGTCCCCTGTCCCCTCGCCACCAGGACCCAGGGTGCCCCCTGTGTGCCCACAGCCCCCCCCCTGCCCCCAGCACTGATGGGGTGGGGGGGGTCATCACCCTCCAGCATCTGCAAGTGTGATGAGCGGGGCTGCTTCCTCTACGTGCTGCACGCAGAGGAGGGTTTCCAGGATTTCCAGCTCTACTTCCCCTCCCAGCAGCACTGCCAGTGGTGAGTGAGAGGGAGGAGGGGGCATGGGGACACCCACATTGCTGGTGGAGGTGTGGGGGACCCCAGGGAGGGCTGGGAGCATGCACGGTGTGGGCTGTTTCTTCTCTACCTTAATTCCCAACCTCTGCAGCTGCATCCCACAGAGGAGGGGGGTGACAGGCTGGGAGGGGGAGCAGGAGCCCCTCTGTGCTGGGGGAGGGGGGTGTCAGTGGTGTCCCCAGTATCCTCACTGGGGCTCAGGGCTGTTCTTGTCCCACTGGCAGGTTCTGTGACCAGATCCAGTCCCTCCTGGCCGAGCAGGCAGCGGGTGGTGAGGAGGTGCCCAGCCCCACACAGCCCATCCTGGAGGTAAGGGGGGGACGGGGGGCAGGACGGGGAGACATGGGGGGCACAGGCTGCCACCCCCCATCACTGCCACCCCCCCTCTGTGCCCGCAGTACAGGTATGAGTACTCAGAGGCGGGCGAGCGGGTGGTCCTGGGCAAGGGCACGTACGGGGTGGTCTACGCCGGGCGCTGCCTCAGCAACCAAGTGCGCATCGCTATCAAGGAGATCCCGGAGCGGGACAGGCGGTGGGTGCCGTGCTGGGGAGGCCTGGAGGGTGCTGGGTCCCCGGGCAGCCCCTCACCCTGGCATCCCGCTGCCCAGGTTCTCACAGCCCTTGCACGAGGAGATCGCCTTGCACAAGCGCCTGCGGCACCGCAACATCGTGCAGTACCTGGGCTCCCTCAGCCAGGGCGGCTTCATCAAGATCTTCATGGAGGCGGTGCCGGGAGGTGGGCAGTGCTGGGGCTGGGTTTGGGGGGCAAAAAGGGGGGCACATGGACACACGTGTGGCCTAAATGGGGGGTCTCTCTCTCTCTCTCTCTCTCTCTTTCCAGGGAGCCTCTCGTCCCTGCTGCGCTCCAAGTGGGGCCCACTGAAGGACAACGAACCCACCATCATCTTCTACACCCGCCAGATCCTCAACGGGCTCAGCTACCTCCATGACAACCACATCGTGCACCGAGACATCAAGGTGAGGATGGGGGAGGCACAAAGCCTGACACCCCCCCCGTCCCCATCTCAGGGAGCACTGGGGAGCCCAGAGCAGCCCTTCCATACCCAAAGCCCTTGGGGTGCTGCCCAACACCCTACATGAGCTCTGGGTTTTACTCTGGGGTGCTCTGCCCACCCCAGGGGGACAACGTCCTCATCAACACCTACAGTGGGGTGCTGAAGATCTCCGACTTCGGTACCTCCAAGCGCCTGGCGGGCATCAGCCCCAGCGCAGAGACCTTCACGGGTGAGGGCGAGCGGGGACGGGGCTGCCCCAGCTCGGGGGGGGGGGTGGGACACTGAGGACCTTGTACCTTGAGGGGGAGAACCCACCCAAGGGCAGTTTGGGTGCTGGATATGGGCTCCTCTCTCCCCACCCATTGTCTCCCCAGGCACCCTGCAGTACATGGCCCCGGAGATCATCGACCAGGGGCCGTGGGGCTATGGGAAGCCGGCTGATATCTGGTCCTTGGGCTGCACCATCATCGAGATGGCCACGGGCAAGCCCCCCTTCTATGAGCTGGGCAGCCCCCAGGCTGCCATGTTCAAGGTACCCCTGGGCTTGGGAAGGGGATGGGGGGGGGGGTCCCCAGGTCCCCCATTGCCAGCCCCTTCGCACCCCACGAGTGGCTCCCCCTCCCCAGGTGGGCATGTTCAAGATGCACCCGGAGGTGCCCGTGTCCATGTCGGAGCAGGCCAAGGCCTTCATCCTGCGCTGCTTCCAGGCTGACCCAGCCCAGCGGGCGACGGCAGCGGCGCTGCTGCGGGACCCCTTCCTCACCAGCACCAGGGGGTCCCGCAGCCGGGCCCTGCCCCAGGTACAGGGTGAGTCTGGGGGTGCAGGGATGGGGGGGGTCTGGCACGAGCTGCTAAATAACCATCTCCATCATCCCATGGCAGGCGATACCCCCAGCCTGGGGCAGCAGGATGAGGATGAGGAGGGCAGTGATGGGAGCAGGGGCGGTACCTCAGCCAGGCAGGACACCCCGGTGAGGGGCACAGAGGGCAGCCCCCTGCTCCTGTGCCACCCCAGCGATGCAGCCACCAGCCACAGCTGCTTGGGGTAGGGTACCCTGTGCATGGGGGGGCTGAGGGACCCTGGAGGGGGCGGGGTGTGTGTGTGTGTGTGTGTGCTCAGCTTCTGCCTCCCACGATGCCATGTCCCAGCATCACAGCCCACAGTGTGCCAGGGCATCACATCCCCCCATTACAGACGGGGGGCGTTGCAGGAGACCCCCCCTGCCCTCTGCCAAGCCCAATGGCCGTGTCCACCCCAAGGCCACGCTCCTAAATGCCCAAGGCTGGGGCTGGGAGGGGCAGTGCCAACCCTCCCACCTCCCCCCAGCACTGCCCAGGACTCAGCCGGCTCCGACCGCAGCCCGTGCCCATCCTGTCCCGAGGACAGTGGGACCAGGTTCCTGCTGCGCAAGGACAGCAAGCGCCGCGCCACGCTGCACCGCGTCCTCAGCGCCGAGGCACCCGCCATCGTCGCTGCCCTGGAGGAGAGCCAGGTGGGTGCTGGGCGCCTGGGATAAGGGGTAGGGGGCTGCCTGGCAGCTGGGCAGGGGGTTGGCATGGGGGCACCCCCTGAGCATCCCCCAAGCACCCCCCGAGCATCCCCTGAGCACCCCCTGAGCATCCCTGGGGACCCCCCGAGCATCCCCCAAGCACCCCCCGAGCATCCCTGGGGACCCCCTGAGCATCCCCCCCTGCCCACCCAGAGCGCAGCAGGTGCCAGGTTGGGCCCGGAGCATCTCTCCCAGCTGCTGAGCTGCCTGCGGAGCTACATCCAGTGCCCCAGCCAGCACCAGCTGCTCCAGGACCTGCTGGCTCTGCAGACCCAGCTGCAGGCGGAGGGGCTGGGCCTCCCCCACCTCCAGGCTCCCCTCTTCGGTTTCCAGGCAGCGGTGAGTGCCCGGCGGGGCGGTGGGGTGCTGGGTGGGCCGTGTCGGGGTGCTGGGTGGGCCGTGTCGGGGTGCTGTGATGCCCCAGGGGCTGTGGTCCTGCCAGGTGAGGGGTGTCCTGCGCCGGCACCACATCAAACCCCACTGGATGTTCGCGCTGGACGACGCGGTGAGCCAGGCGGTGCAGGCGGCTCTCGCCCTGCTGCTGAGAGGTGGGTGTACCGAGGGGGTGGCCAGGGTGCAGAGATGGGTCCCACCACCATGGCAGGGGAAAGAGGGGGGCTAGGGGACTTTGTGGGGCTGGGAAAGGGATCTGAGGGGGAAAAATGGGGCATCCCTGGCTGGGCCCAGCTCCCTGTTTTGTCTGACGCCATCGGGCACCTCGCTGTGCCCACCACCCACAGACCTGGCACCACAGGCTGGATGCCTGGGGGTCGATGGCACCAAGGACAGGAGTGGTGAGGACAACCCCGTGCCGCTGAGGGTGTTCTTCCCCAGGAGCCAAACCCAGCAGGACAGCACCAATTCGGGGCTCAGCACCACTTCGGGGCTCAGCACCAGCCCCAGCACCCCTGTGCCACCCCTGCAGGCATCCTCAGTGCTGGTGGCAGAGCTCTGCCACCTCCGCACGGAGACGGGCAGGTAGAGCTTCAGTGGGTCTTATACCCCCCGTGCCAGTCCATGCCCCTGGGTGCCAGTCTGTGCCCCCCCCATGCCCATCTGTGCCCCCCATGCCAGTCTGTGCCCTGCTCTCCCCAGGCTGCTCCAGGAACTGGCCGAGAAGGAGCAGGAGTGGCAGCGGCTGGTGCAGTTGAGGCTTCACTTGGGGGATGATGCCAGCCCAGTCCCCAGCTGCCCCCAGCGCCGTGGGGAGCACAGGGACGTCCCCCCGGGGTGCTGCACCCCAGGGCAGGCTCTCTCACCACAGCCCCCCCAGGAACACGCTGACCCCCTCCTCCTCGCGTGGCTGCAGCGGCTCGGCACAGACCCAGCCACCACGGCCACGGTGAGGCCCCTGGGGCACACGGAGCTATGCAGGGATGGGGGTCACACCCCCCCCACCCCAGCACTGCCCCCGAAACACCCCTGCTGCCTCCCACAGCTCCTCGCCCATGACTTCACCCTGCGGGACCTGCTGGGCTGTGCCACCCGTGACGACCTCTTCTACGTGGGCATCAGGTACCCCCACCCTGGCTGCCCCTCCTGGGTGGGGAGGGCAGGGGAGCAGTGCTGGGGGGCACAGCGCTGGGTGCCCTCCCTCTCACCCCTCCATGTCCCAGCAGGAGGGGTCCAGCGTACCGGCTCTGGGCAGCCATCCTGGAGCATCGTCGGAGCCTTGGCCAGGGGGACGTGGAGTGAGCCCCTACCCCAAGGCTGTGCCATAGCCTCAGGGGTCCCAGCCCCACACCCCTGGGGCTGCCTCCACAGGGGCTGGATGGTGAGGGAGGGCACAGCCCCATGCCAGGAGTGGGCAGATGCTGCGGCTCCAGCTCTGTGCCGGCTGGAGAAGTTTGGGGTACGGTGCCCAGAGCAATAAACAGCTGCCCAATGTGCCCTCCAGTGCCACTTCATTGCTGCTGAAAGGGGAGGGGGGCACAGACCCCAGCCCTGCACACGGATGCTCTGGGCTCGGCCCTGTCCCCCCCACCCCAGGTCCCACAGTCCCACTGGCACCAGGTGATGCTCTGAGGTGGGGGGGGGTGGGGTGTGGGGGCTACACCCGCGGGACCAGGTTGGTCCTTAGGGGCAGCAGCGCTTCCACCCACTGCCCGGGCTGCTGGAGCAGCCGCCCCCACACCCCCCGCTCCTCCGCCGTCGAGTCCATCCAGCCCACCGGCAGCCCGTAGCTGCTCCCTGCAGAGAGACCACCCTGTCACCCTTCTGGCCACTCCCCTGCTGTCACCCCCACTACAAGCCCTGGAGGGGTGCCTGCCGCACTCTGGGTGGGCAAGGGGGATGCTCGGGGGATGCTCGGGGGGTGCCCCCGTGCCCAGGTGCCCCCTCCTCACCTGTGCCCAGGCTGAGCCGGATGCCGCCCAGCTGGCGCTTGGCGAAGGCTTCGTGGTGCCAGAGGGTGAACTCTGCACAGGCCTCGGCCAGGTCCTTGGCCTGGAAGCCGTCGTACACCATGGTGTGGTTGAAGAGGGGGTTGAGGCTCCTCTTCACCACCCGCGTCTTCTGCCGGCTCGCCTTGCTGTCATCCGGCAGCACGTAGCTGGGGAGGGGGGGGGGAGGTGGGGGTGGTGGGACACCAGCTCCTCTGGGTGCCCCCCCCCCCATCCCCTCCCCCAGGGTGCTGTCACCCCTTCCTACCACTGCACGAAGGCATCCACGGTGCCGCTCTGCAGAGGGATGAGGCTCTGAGCATCCTTCACCCAGATGTGCAGCTCGCCCGTGGGTGGCAGCCCCTCACCTGCAGGGAAAAGGAGTCAGGGGCACCCTGACATGCCAGACACCCCCCCCGGCTCCCCCCCCATCAAGTGCCCATGGGCCCCTCTCACCTTCTGAGCCGCTGGGGATGAACTTCAGTGCCAAGTTGAGGTTGCCCCGGCTGGCGAGGCCGTCTGAGGAGATGGGCATCTGGAACGGATGGGGGGCAGGGGGATTACGGGGGGGGAGCTGGGGATGGGGATGGGGTGGGCTGGGGGGGGGGCAGGGACTCACCCGGGGCTGGAGGCTGAACCACTCAGGGCGTGTGTTGGCCCAGTCCCAGGCGCCCAGCGCGATCTCCACCTCCCCTAGGAAGAGGTTCCTGCTCAGGCTGTCATGGTGCCACACCGAGAGGTTCAGGGTCCGTCCCTGCAGGTCCCTCTTCTCCAGCTTGTACTGGTGGGGAGGGTCACAGCCGGGGTGAGGGCACAGTGAGGGGCCACCCCACCCATCCCCAAACCCCCCAAAGCAGGAGGATCCCCCCCAAAGCGGGGCTACAAACCTTGAGGGTCTCGTTGAAGATGGGGTCCAAGCTCCTCTTGCGCACCGTGGTCTTGCGCTTGCTGCGGTTGGACTTGTCTGGCAGCAGGTAGGTCTTGATGTACCTGGAGCCCAAAAACGGGGTGGGTGCCATAGGTACCCCCCTGGGCACGGCTGCTGGGGGGGTGGGACGGACACTCACGGGTCCGAGCGCTGCTTCTTGGCCTCGGCCAGCTCGCGGCACCGCAGCACGTGGACCTGCAGCTCCTTCTTGGCCGGGTCGTAGCGCAGGGAGAACTGGACGCAGCCCCGCACGGCCACGCTGCCCAGCTCCCCCTCGCTGTACAGGCTCATCAGGCTGCCGCTCAGCTGCGGGGCAGGGGGCAGGGTCAGGGGGGCTGCAGAGGTGACCCCCCCACCCTCCACACACACATACACACACCCCCTCCACCCGGCCCCGTACCGTGGAGGAGCTGAGGCTGGACACGGAGGAGCTGGCGGTCAGCTGGCTGCTGGGGGATGTGTGGCCGTTCTGTGGAGACCTCCGGCCTGGGGATGCCTGACCCACCTCAGGGGGTCCTGGGCCCTGGAAATGCAAAGCAAAAAGGGGTCAGCACCCCCACCCAGCCCCCCCATCCCCATCCCGGGCTTCTGAGGGCACCCAGCTCCCAGCAAGTGCCGGGTGCTTGGGCACAGAATGTGCTGTGATGGCTGTGCACAGCCCATACAGCCTCTCCCAGCCCCATAGAGCCCCCCCACCCCCAGCCTCATACAGACCCACACCCCCTCCCCAGCCCCATAGAGCCCCCCAGACAACCTGCCCAGCCTCGGGGCCGCTGTGTGCCGAGTCAGGCTCCTCCTCATCTTCCTCCGTGCTGGATGTGCTGAAGGGGTTCCCCCCTACAGTGGGGGCATGATGGGGGGCTGGGGGGAAGGAGGAGGCTAGTGAACGGTGCTGGGGGGCTCTGAACCCCCCCAATCTTGACAGCACCGCCCCCCTCCCCCATGGTTACCAGGCTGGGCCGGGATGTGCTGCTCCCTCGCAGGGCTGTCACCCCTCTGCAGGGGCTGTGACACCGGGGTCCCCTCTGGAGCCAGGGCCGTGGGGCTGGGCTGTGAGGTGGCAGGTGGGGAAGGCTGAAAAGGGGCACCCCTGACACCCCCCACTCCCCTCAGCCTCCTCGAGGTCCTTGGGGACAGGGTGGGGAACATCCTGCGTGACATCCCCCATCGCTCCCCATCCCGTGGGGTCCAGGATCACGGTGATGCTGCAGCTCCAGGGCCACAGCAGTGAGGGTGACCCAGGGCCCCAACCCCCTGCCCCAGCCCATCACCAGGGTGTCAGGTCCCAGCCACAGACTCTGTCGTGCTGGTTCAACCCCCCACCAGGCACCAACCTGGGGCTCTGTGGCCGCCTGCGCCTCCTCCGTCACGGGGCTGTGAGAAGAGACAGTAACGAGTTTCTCTGGACTCAGCAGCAGGCTAACGAGCCCTCCCCCCATCCCCATCCCCACTGGTTATAGAGCTGGGGTCTGACAGGATCCTGAACCCCCAGGATGTGGACAGACAGACACCAGGATGTGGACAGACGTGAACAGACACTGGGTCGGTGCAGCTTTGGCTGTGCCTTCCCCTGCACCATAGGCTCTGCTCTGGCTTCCCCACCTCCATGCCTGTGCCACCTTCAGCCAGACACCAAGGAGAGACCCCCGCTCCCCCCTTCGCCCTCCCTCACCTCTCCTCCGGCTCCGACACACCATCCTCATCCTCCTTCTCCTCTGCCAGCGGTTCACCGATGGCCTCCAGCTCGCCCAGGCTGGGGCTGCACTCCGTGTCCCCCGCTCCTGGGGACAGCGGGGACCTCAGCGGGTTGAGCCCCAGCCCCCCCTGTCCTTCCCCCCATCCCGTATCCCCATCCCTCACCTACCCCGGGGCCGCCTCCTGCGGCGGATGGAGGCCCGGACCAGGTCGGAGCCCAGGTGGTGCCGGTGGCGCTGGGCGCGGGCGTCGCAGAACCAGTCCCCGGTGAGGGTCCGCAGCTGCGCCGGGTCCGACACCGACTTGCGGAGCTTGCTGGTGGCGGGAGGGTGGTGCTGGGTCCCCCCACCCCAGGGCTGCCACCAGCCCCCACAACACCATCCCCATCTCCCTTCCCAAGCGGTTGATGGAGCCACCATGATCGGCACAGGGACCACCACCCGCTGCATCCAGGGGGTGTGGGACCCCCCAGTGATGGGTGACCCACCGTGGGGCTGCACCCTGGTCAAGCTCCCCTCCCTGGGGGAAAGGGGACCCCCAGCCTGGCTGTTAGGTCCCCAGGGCTGGCTGCCTTTGAGGGGTTTACGCTGTCACCAGTGGGGATGCTGAGCAGGGGACCCCCCCTCCTCACCTGACGCGCCCCTCGTCGCAGCGGCGCAGCTGCCAGTCGCGGCGCAGCACCTCGGCGATGGCGCGATGCTCCTCGTCCGTCAGGAAGCTCAGGTCCAGCAGCGCTTCAGCCCCCGGCTCCAGCGCCATGGTGGGGTGGGGGGGCACGGCAGGGGCACCCCAGGGCGCTGGCCTGGGGGGGTGCTGAGGAGCGGGGTGCTGCGCAGGGGGGAGCTCAGCGTGCCGGGCATGCACCAGCGACACCAGCATCTGGAGAGAGAGCTCGGGGCTGCTTTGGGCTGGGACTCATCCTGACCCTCTGCAGAGAAAGACACAGAGTGGAAGCTCAGCACACACCCCCAACCCCTGCCACCCTGCACCCCAAAACACCCCCGGGACCCCCAGCAGGGGCAAACCAAGGGCAGGCTGCTGGCAGCCCTGCCACTCCCACTGCCAGGCCCCGTGCCAGGCCCAGCCCTGCTGCTGCCGGGGTTCCTGCCCGCAGACCTGTTTGCAAAGGGTGTTTGCTCAGGGCCAGCTCTGCCCCTGCCTGCTTTCCCACGGGCTCCACCGGCTGCCACGGCACGAGATGGGCGGCAAAAGGGGGCTTGGCTGGCCCCTCGTTGGGCTTAGACCAAGCCAGGCTGAGACCGTACTCAGCTCATCACAGCTCCCAGGGCGCAGGGTGCAGCGGGGGTTCTTGCCCCACTGCCCGGTGTTGCCTCACCAGGGCCCTTCCTGGCCCCGGTGTTGGGAAAGCGCTGCCCAGGATGCTGAGGGCAGGAAATTGCAGCAGTGCTGGGGCAGAATCAGTCCTGCTGCCCCCCCCAGCACCCCCAGCACCCTGGGACGTGAGCACCAGCACAGCCACACCCTGGCACGGCCATGGGGCTCGGACACCCGGCTCCTGGCCCAGCCCCACACACAGGTGCCCTTATTCCAGCCCTGTGGGTCACCCTGTCCCCAGCCCCACGGGTGTCCCAGCTCCGGGGGAGGGGGGGATCTCAGACATCCCCCCACCCCTGGGGACCACGGTGCAGATGGGATGGGTGCCAACCCCACCGTGGAAACCTCAACCCCAGCACCAGGGACCTCCCCCTGTACGACCTGGGCACCCCCCAGCATCCCACCCAGGGAGACCCTGCACCCACCCTGCTGCACCGGGGCTGGGGCGGGGGGGTCTCGGGAGACACGTACCGGCTCTCGCCGGGTCTGGGACGCTGCTGCCGCTGCCTCCCCGCCGCAGCCGGGCTCGTATCCTGTTTACTGGGTGTCCCCGCACCCCGGAACAGAGCCGGCACCCAAAAAAAGCCACCCGGGTCTGGGGACCCCGGCAGGTGGGTGCAGGTGGGTGGGGAACACGCACCCCCCGTCCCGCGGGGGGGGGCGGCACCTGCCCCCCACCCCTGCAGACCGGTCAAACCAGTCGGACCTCCCGGTGAAGCACAGCTGGGGGGGGGGGGCACCCCCTTCCCTTGTGCCCGCCACGATGTGGGGGGACGGAGAGTGTGAAACAACCCCCCCCACCTCTCCCCCCAAAAGCCACCCAGGCTCAGCCCTCCTGAGACCCCCCCCAGGCTCAGCCCCCCCGGGGACCGGCAGGTCCCAAGCGCCCCACCACAGCCCAGGGCTGCACCCCCAGCGCCCCCCCCGCCCCAGCACCGGGGGTCCCGGAGCCCATCACCGCGGCCTCAGACCCCGACCAACCCCCCCCCCCGGCCGGTACCGGCACAGCGAGGGGGCTGTGACAGCCACCGCTGAAGTTCGGGTCCCCGAGACCCCATCCCGCCCCCCCTCCGCGGGGCTCAGACCGAGCTGGGGGGGGGCCGCGCCCCCTGAGCAGGGCGAGAGCAGCCGGACCCACCCCCCCCCAACCCCCCCCTTCTCCTCCCCACCTCCCGCCCCAGGGTGCCGGTCCAGCCCCGCCACGGGGCGAGCGGTGGGGTCAGTCCCACGGCCGCCCTTACCTGGCCAGACTGTGTGTGGGGGGGTCACTCGTGTCCCCCCCCCAGCGCCCCACGGGACCCTCGCGCAGCCGGTGCCCCCGGTCCCCTCCCCCGGGCCGGGCCGGGCGAGCCGCGGGCGCGAAGGAAAGCAGGGACTGGAGCCGGCAGCACCCGCCGGACGGGACTGAACTGGGCTGAACTGGGCTAAACTGGGAGGCGTCAGGCTCCCCAGAAAGGGGTGGCGCGGAAGGGGAGCACCCCCGGGGGAGGGGGGGACCCCAAACCCGAGGGATGCTCGAAGCCGAGGGCGCGGGTGTGGGGATGGGACCCCCCCCCCGCCCCTTGCCCCCCCCCGCCACCTCACCCAGGGGTTCTGGGGAGCACGCGGGGCAGGATGTGGCCTCGGGGTGCTTTATCCGGAGCAGTCTGGGAGAGCTCCTGGGCTGAACTGGGCCGACTGGTCTCCACTGGGTGGGGTGTGGGGGGAGCAGAAAGTCTGCACTCCCTGCTCCCCTCCCCAAACCACCCAAGTGTGGGCCAGCCTGGGCTGCCCCACAGCTCCCATCCCACTCCCAGCACAAAGCCGGGTGCTCAGCCCCACGCAGGATGAGCCCAGCAGTGCCGGGCAGGGGTAACCCCAGCACCCAAGGCAGCAGCATCCCTCCCCGGCACAGCGGGGGTTCGTGCCTCAGTTTCCCTTGATCTCAGGCTCCTGTCACCCAGCAGCAGCCACCTGGCAGCAGCGCTGCTCACGGGACCGCAAGAAAAGGGGATTATTTTTAGCGTAGTTTCTAAGGAAATGAGACTTCAGCAACAGCACTTGTCTGTCTGTCTGTCAGCCACCCTCTCCTTCCTCCCCTCGCTGGGAGGAGAGCCTGAGCCACTGGAAATGCAGTCGGGGGGTCAGGTCTCTGCTGGGGGGTGATGGTTTGGGGGCTGTCGTGGTGCTGGGACAGCCGGGGTGGGCACCAAGCCCCTGCAGTGCATCCCGGACCCCTCGAACCAGCAACATCCAGAGAGAGAAACGTTTGTCACCTGCGGCTGGGACAGGAAAGGATGTGGCAGGATCTGTCCCCCGCTCCTGGATCTCCGGGGACAGACGGATTGATGGACGGATGGTACCTGACACCCGGGTGATGGGCTGGCTCGATGGGGCCAGCCCTGAGCACAGCACAGCACAGCCAGAGCTGCAGCCTGTGGCCGGAGGTGTGGGGAGCGGTGGGTGACATCCTGCGGTATGTGGCCCCGCCCCTGGGGACTCAGAGGTGTGGTGAGTTTCCTGGGTCTCAGCTGCAGCCGCTGCAGTGCCTGTGGGGCAGAGCTCCCCTCAGCGCTGTGGGGGGGGCCGGGCCCGAGGCTGTGTCAGGCGGGTGACACCCAGGAACACCCTGGCCAGGGGCACAAGGTGCTGGCTCAGCCCCTGGGGACCAGTTTCCTTGCAGACACCCCAGAGGAAACCAGGCAGCTGTGACGGCCCCGCCAAGCCCAGCTCCGGCCACATCCCAAACCAGCATCCCAGGGAGCATCCCCCCCTTCATCCTCTGGGTGCTGGGTGCCCCGTGCTGGGTGCTGGCAGCATCCCCAGGGGTGTGCAGAACAGGTTCTGCCTCATTTCTGCGCTGGGTGTTTGGAGGGAGCGGGGGTGAGCAGCAAGTCCTGTCCCGCTCCCCAGCCCTGCTCCCCCCGGGACTCGTTCTGCGGGTCCACCTGGATCTCCCGGGCAGGGAGCACGTGCAGGAGCATCCCAGCATCTCACCCTCGTGGGGGTTTGAGGGGGGGGAGCGGGGCAGCAGCTGCAGCACCGGTGTCTGAGGGCACCCAGGGTGGGCTGCAGGGCTGGGGGCAGTGAGGGAAACAGGCTTAAGGCTCCACAGCCACCGGTTGCCAAGAGCGAGAGTCCCCCAGGACCCAGCTCTGGCCTCTGGATCCTGGTGTGACTGAAAATCAGCTGCTGCATTAGCAATCACTGTGGCATGTGGAGGCACAGGGTCCCCAGCTCCCAGTTCAGGCAGCGGGGTCCTGCTGGGACAGGGGAAGAACAAGGCTGGTGCTTCACATCCCACCCTGCACCCCGCATCCTGCCCTGCATCCCTCATCCCACTCTGCGCCCCGTTCCTTCCCTGCTCCCAGCTGGCAGCCAGGCCCCAGCTCCTGCTTGCAGGGAAAGGGAAGATGGGGACTCAGCCCTGACAGGGGCAAAGAGTCCAGAGGCCCCACGGAAAGAGAGGTGGGAGGTTCAGTGGAAGGTTCGGTTCTCCAGCAGCCTGCTAGAGGGGGCTCAGCTGCCCCAGCCAGGCCACACTCTGGCATCAGCAGAGGAGGTGGGGGCAGGGCCCCAGCTTCCAGCCCCACATTACAGCCTGCATGTTTCCTGCTGCAGCAGTTGGGTCCCCCCAGGCCCCAAACCCCCCTTTCCAGCAGAGCACAGCGAGGGGCCAGCTCGTAAAATCAAAGAAGGGGGAGGTTAGGGGGGGGATACAGGAGGTCTGGCTCCAGCCACGCTGCCTTGGGGCAGGGGAACCAACCCAGCTGATGGCCAGGAGGAGGAGGAGGAGAAGAGACATTTCACTTGGAGACATCCACAGAAATAAGTTTATTTCCCCTACCGTCAGGATTATGAAACCACAGAAGCAGTTTAAATATTTACAAAGTAATCCAGCGCCCCACAGAGATCAAGAGAACAAAGGATGAGGGTACGGAGGGCTCGGCCCTCGCCGGAGAGCAACAGCAACGCCACGGGGCTCTGCAGGGCAAGCGCGTGCGGAGGGAGCGGAGGGGACGCAGAGCTGGGGCCTGGGAGGTGAAGGACGGGGTGAACCTTGAGCGTGGCTACTCGAGGGGGCACTGGGAGATGCTGGGTGGGAGATGGAGGAAGCTGTGAGGAGAGGCAATTCCCTGCACAGCTCCCAGGCCAAGGCAGCAGCCGGCTCCTTGCGCAGCCGCACCGAGCGCCGCCGGGGTCTCTCCGCAGCCCCTGACGCTGCTGCAGGGCAGGGAGACCATAAAGCCCACCAGCTCACGCCCAGCCCACCCGCCTGGCCCAGCACCCAGCTCTGCAGCACCACCGTTCACTGGGCACCCAGCTGGGGTGTGCAGGCCAGGCCTGTCCCTCCCCCTGCCCGTGTCCCCTCCCAGAGCCCCCTTGTGCTCTGGCCCCTCGAGCAGCTGGTGCTCCCAGCGGGGCCGATGCCCAGGAGCCGCCTCCATGTGACACCTGGATCGGGCAGAACAGCGTTAGGAGCAAAGGAGGAGCCCCCAGGGACGGGGGGGAATGGCACTCCAGTGTTTGCAGAAGTCCTGGGAGCTGGGGGCTGTGCCCAGCAGCCCCACACCCAGCCTCCCCTGACAGCTCCAGCCTCCCCCAACAGCTCCCAGCCTCAGCTTTGGCAACGTGTGAACAGCTTATCCACAGAACACTGAGTCAAGGTGAGAGACAGCCCCAAGAGTCTCTAGTTATTGCTACTGGGTAAGAGGGGCTGGCTTCAGCCCGGGACCAGGGACTCTGAGAACTCCTGCTGCAACGGGGACCAGGCAGAGGAGGAATCCCTCCCGTGGGGCTGGCTTGTCCAGGGACACGCTGGCCAGTGGCTCACGGAGCAGAGACCTCAGCAACACAGGGCAGCTGGGTGAGACACTGTCCTTCCATCCTAAGGTTCTCTCTGATCACAACCTCAGCTTCCCCACCAGCCCCAGCACCCTCCCGCCCACTCCCAGCACAGGAAGGGCTGTATGGTGCAGCACCCATGGGTGTTTGGGTCTGGGGGAGCTGGGGAGAGCTCCCCCACCCGCCCCCCAGGGCGGCACCAGCTGGAGCACAACTGGGCACTGAGGAAGAGGGGGAGGTTTGTGGGGCTGTTTGAGAGCAACTGAGGAAACGTGAAAGAGGCAGGAGGAGCTGGAGAGGCACCTGGGGACAGGTCTGTGCCGGCGGGGTGACGGTGAATGAGCTGCCTGGTCAGAGCTGGGGGAGGGTGGGAGGTGGAGAGGAATGTTCCTGCCAGCCCTGAGCAGCCCAGAAGGTGGAAACCCCTCAGGTGGGGGAGCAAAGAGCTGCCCTTCCAAGGCAGGAGTGGAAAGTTCTCTCCTTCCCCAGCAGAAGAGGGAACCTGCCCAGCCTTCAGCAGCACGTTAAGCAGTGTCTGCAGGCCAGGGCCAGAGCACCACCCCTCACCCCAGCAGGGGCTCTGGGTCACATCCAAACTACCTCCTGCCTAGCACCCAGGAACATCCCACCCCCTGGAGCCCATCCTGCCCGGCCCTGGGCTCTACAGCCCCCCAGCCAGAGCAGCACTCCTCACATCCAAGCCAGCCCTGCAAAGCACTTTTGCACCCCAGGAAGGAGAGAGACTTTCTAATTCCCCCATCCTGGAACCAGTCACCAGAACATGGGGATCTCCCAGTCCCTCCACCTTAATCTCAGACAGCCCCACAAAGGGGGTCACAGGTTCTGCTCCCACACTCTCCCCCTTCACTGTGCCCCAGGAACAGCCCTGCTGCTGCCACCACCACCACCTCCGCGGGCTCAGGGACGCTGCCCCACGCCGAGTCCCAGGGATCAAAGGAAAGCAAACAGCTCGTGAGAAGCCAGGAGGGGCAGGGAAGCTGCATGTTCTCTGGCACCAGCTACAAGGGACTGAGCAGCAGACTCCTGGCCCTGCAGCAGGCCCAAGCCAGTCCCTCAGCTTTCCTGCTGCTCCGGGCTCTCCGGCTGGACCGGCTGGGTTTGCCCTGCCAGGAGCATCCCATGACCAGCCCCTTTCTGGCACAACTGGGGAGACTCTGCACCCCCAGGAGGAACCCCAGAACCTCCCCTTTGGAGTGTGTGCTACCAGAGAGCCGTGTGAAAGGGAAAGAACAACTTCTTGGAGACTGGGAAATCCGAGGAAGAGTCTGGCAGAGTCTGGCAGGGGAGAAACCTGGTGATCAGAGAGAACCTCATCAGCTGGTGCTCTGAGCCAGGAGGCAGCGTGTGCCTGTGGCTTCCCTCCATGCTGGAAGCAAAGGTGCCCCCGTTTCCTTCCCCAAACCAGCCTCTACCCACCCAACTGCAAAGGGAACGTATTCAGGGAGAGCAGGAGGCTCCAGGAGCCCTGACACCGGGAGACACCGTCCACAGAAATAAACAGAAGGGGAAGAAGCCAGTCCCAGGAAACAAAGATGAGCTGTAACAATGGAGAGGAGTCACCACCTTTCCTGGAAAACGCCTCCCAGAGTCCTGTGCTCCATCCTGCTGGATCCCAGGCTCCTGCTGTGTGCCCAGGGAACGGGGTGTTCGCAGCGGCCATCACCGCAGGTGCAGCGTCAGCACAACGGTCACAATCACCCCCAAGAAGAGGACAAAGGGCAGCCAGGTCTTCACAAATCCCCCTACGCTGCAAGGGGAGGGGAAAGGGGGGATTAAACCCTTTAAACATGGGAAAAAAGGAGAGAAAGACAAAGGGGAGAGAAGGGTCTGAGAGTAACTGGAGAAACCAGAGGGCAGGAGATGCCCCTCTGACTTTGCACTGCTGGCCCTGCCACACAGCACACCCTGCACATTCACTCAGCAGCAGAAGTCAGACTAAACCAGGCCCACAAATAGCTACAGCATGAACAATGGGGCTGGACTCTCCTTCCAGTTTAAATTCAGGTTGAAGACCAGCACAATTCTTACCTGCACCAACGGGAGACCACAAACACCGAACTTCCATTGCCCCAGGACTCGTTACTGGTGTATTTAACCAAGACAGCTGGGACTACACTTGCCTAAAACCCACAGAGAAGCTCCTCCAGACCTGGGAAGACCCAGAAGCAACCTGAAAGTTTCCCAGAGGGCAGCCCTGCCTGAAGAGGAGGCTCTGTGAGCAGCTGAAATGGCAATGCTGTGCCTGTTGCAGCCTGGGAAGCTCGGGGTTTCCCTCTCCACTCAAGCTGGAATCTCCCTGCCTGTTGGAAATCTGACTGGATTTTATGTAAACAGGAGTCAAGAGAAGGAAGAGAAACCAGTAACCCTTGGAGAGGAGCCACCCTGTGACGTTATGCTCTGACCTAACCCAAACACAGCCCAGAGCCAGGTTTGCTGCAGCCAGGCACTGGAATTAGCTGCCATAATCAAGTACTTTGGGAGCAGCATCCAGTCCAGTCCAGCCCAGTGAGCACCCCTGAATCTTCCCCTAAGCAGAGGCAGCAAGGGGGGCTGGGGATAACACCACAGAGAGCCCCTCTGCCTGCCCAATCCAGCCAGCTCCTTGCTCACCTTACATACTTCCCGTAGAGCAGCGAGCAGAAGCAGAGCTTCACCATGTTCCAGGAGGTGCTGTTGTCATACCTCATCAAGTTTAAGGCCAGAGCCACGTGGGAGTGGCAGTTATCACAGCAAAGGTTGTGCTGCAACAGAGAGAGGGGCAGGGGGTTAGGTATCCTGTCCCTGAGCTGGAGCAGTGTCCCCATGCTGGCAAGCAGCCCCCCTACCATTCGGTGCTTGTACTCCTCCGAGGCGTCGTGCACGGCCGTGTCCCAGGCGTTGGGACCAGTGGAGTAAACTTTGCTGGGATCCAGTTTCCAGTACCTGCCAGGGTGAGAACAGACCCCTTGGTGCTTCTGCTCAACCTTTACAACTTGTTGCTCTCCTCAGCTGGAAGCTGCTTAAAGGAAACCCACTGACCCCAGAGCCCACAGAGCTGAGCCCTGTGAGACAGCCACGTGCTGCAGAGCGCAGGAGTGAGTGCTCAGCACCCTCAGCACCCCCCAGAGAGGGACCCCAGAGCTCAGGGGTGCAGGCAAAGCTCCAAACTGCCTTCATGTCCCACGACATGAAACCTTCCAGCCACCCAGAACATAAACCTGCCACACAAAACCCAGGCACCTCTCCTCCTCCCCCAGAAAGCCATTAACAGGCTGTGAGTGATGTTCCTTAGCACGGGTGGTATTTCCTTAGAGGGCTTGTTGTTAACATTCTCTGAGGTTTTTGGGGGGGTTCTGACTAAAGGCCCTGCCTGGCTCTTGCTGTTAAAGCCATCCCACTGCTGCCACACTCAGAGAGAGACTGAGTTTAACGTGGTTCCTGGAAGAGCAGAGACACAGCAGCCACCCCCTGGAGTCAGGGCACGTGAGCAGCAGCCTCACACGTGTGTCTCCAGGAACTGAAGCACATCCACAGGTCAGCTGGTGACTTGAATGAACACTAAGGAGCACTTACTTCACTGGCTTCCCAAAGGCCATGTTGTCTTCCTGCAAGAGAGGAAAGTGGCTCAGGGGAGAACCTGGCAGGACGTTCAGGCTGGACACAGCCTGTCCCCCTGCAGCCATCACCCCGCAGCCCCAGGGCACCCACACTGCCTGTGCCTCCTGCTGCAGCACCAGGAGGTTCACGCTCCGTGCAGGGTGGTGCAGCTACACGGTATTGTAACTGTTAACACCTCGTTGTAAACATACCAATCTACTAAGAGAACTGAACATCTCACCCTTAAACTCCCCTACTGCCCAAGCAGACTGCAGAGCAGTGTAAGCCTGGCACACACCTGGTGCTGCAGAGTTGGGAGGCAGCTTCTGCCCCTCAGAATTAAAAGAACTGGGGGCCAGAAGTCCCAGTTGAACACAAACTACAAGACTTTCCCCCCCCTTTCTGCTCACCATGTGAGAACACTACCTATGGCACCCCCCAAACCACCCCCACAGCAGCCCCCAGGGCAAGAGGAAGATCCCTTCAGAAGCACCCAAGCCTGGTGTGTTGCAGACCCTGGAGCTGCAGAAGTTGGGGGCTGGCTCAGAGGTCCCCAGGCAGGAGGCAGACCAAGCCCAGGCTCTGCTCAAGCACCCAGAGCCCTCAGCTACTCACCGACACGAAGTACGGCCCCGCGAAGTCCCGGATGACTCCGGTGGACGTGCAGATGCCCATGTGCCCAATGATGGGGAACAGCCACCTGAGGAGCCAACAAGGGAACTGTCAAGCTGAAATATCTGCCCCCAAGCCCCAGCCCCCATCACACCGAGCGCCACGTGTGCCAGGAGAGTGCTGGAGCCCAGCACGGGGGGCACAGGCCCAGAGGTGAGGGCAGGAGGGGCACAGCCCGGCAGCGACCGGGAAAGACGCAGGAGAACAGGCAGGGAGAACCCAAAGCTCCGCCGAGGGGCGGGGCCGGAGGCAGCTCCTGTGTGGGGCAGGCGGGCTCAGGGACTGTCCCGCGAGGCACGGCGGTCGGGGAGGGGGGGAGGCGGCTCCAAAGGGGCCCTGGTCTCCCAGCACAAACCCATTTGCACACCCCAGTCAAAGGTCAGATCCAGGAGGAGCTGCCTCGACAGCAGCCCACCAGCCAGAGCTAAAGTCACCCTGTCTGTCTGCCCATCCACACTGCAGCTTTTCAGGGCAAACTCAGATTTAAAGGCCCCAGAGAAAAAACAGGGTTCCTGTCCCCAGGAAAAACGCTCCCTCCTCTAAACCATCCCACCCTCCCAAAGACCTTCTCCTCCCACTGGGTATCTTTAGCACCGGGGAGCTGCAGACCCTTACCCCAAGCCCCTTCCCTTTGTCACTCCCAAGTAAACACTTGAGGCCAAGTTACAGCAGCTCCTGCCCAGCCCCGGGCAGCTCACCCTCTCACCCCTCTGGGCCGGTGGGAAGGTGTCAACAGACCCCCCGCGCTCCGGGCTGCCCCTGCAGCCGCGTTCTGTAGCTTCGTGTTTACCCACGAGCAGGGAAAAGCCCCGGAGCTCCCCTGGAGCACCCCCCAAGAGCCCACCCCGGCCGGAGCACCCCCCTGGAGCTCTCCCCAGCCCTTCGCCTAACAGCCCCAGCCAGGCAAACTGCGGGGCCCTCCGGACACCGTGCGCCGGTCCCTGAGGCCCAACCCCGGCTCCGACCCCGCGGCAGCCTTCCTACGCCTCCCCAGCCGCCCCCGTAGGGACGAACACGGGGGAGAAGGTCCCAGACGGGCCGCGGAGCGGGCGGGGACCCGCTAAGCCCCGGGCTGCCCGCCCCAAGCAGACCCGCACCCGGGCTCCGGGCACGCAACGGGCGGGGAGGTGCCGGGAGAGGCCGCGGGGGTGAAGCGGGGAGGCCGCGGGGAGGCCTCAGGAGAGGCCCCGGGGAGAGGCGCGGGCCGTGCCGGTCCCGCACTCACGTCAGGACGGGGATAGGTGTCCACACCACGCAGTGCGGGAAGCGGCCGCGCTCGGCATCCAGCCCGGAGCCGCCGCCATTGAACTGCTTCATCTTGGCCTCCGCTTCCGCCATCGCCGGGGGCACGGCAGGCGCCGTGGCGTCACTTCCTGGAGACGGCGGCAGCTTCCGGGTACGGCTGGTAACCAGGAAGTCGGAGCTCAGCCGGCCCAGGCGCGGATGCCCTGGGCGGGAGAACGGGGGGGTCACCCCCCCGTTCTCCCGCCCAGGGCATCCGCGCCTGGGCTGCCGCGGCTGGTCCACCCCCCCCACACACTCCCCCCCAACCGTGCGCGGCCCCGCAGCCCCTCGGGGGAAGGCGAGAAGCAGAAGCGCTGCTTCTGGGGGGCGGGGTGGGGGGGGTGGCCAAGGGGCTGCGGCCGCACTCAGGGATGGGGAGCAGGGCTGGGAAAGCACCGGCTGCTTCATTGGGAGGTGCAGTGCGAATTGCACGAGGAAAAATGTGGGAGGAATGACGTTTATCCCAGGTTTCTGCCCGCCACAACATGCCTGGAAAGATAACGGAGTGTAGAAGAACATAGGGGGGATGCACAGGGCTTGTCCTGGTGTCCTGGTCTGGGAGGTTCTGTGTAGGGGGAGCAGGAAAGCTGCTGAGTGTCCAGCACCCACTCACCTCAGCACATCCTTCCCCGCTGGCCTTGGGAGCTGCTCATTACATCCTCACGCCGAGCCCCAGAGCTGCTCTTCCCTCCACAGCTGCTGGAGGTGTGCAGTGTCACACAGCACGATGCCAAAGGGGGTTTTTTTTGGCTAATAAAACAGGCTTAAGATGCTTTGTGTGCCTGGTTGGGATCCTCCTGCTGCATCGCTCCAGCACGCTGAGCAGAGGTTGTTATTAGCAAACCCTGGTAATTGCCAGGGCCACATTCCCAACAGCCACGGCCAACTTAAAGCTTCCACATCGTGGCCCCACTTCTTCCTGAAACCTGTCTCCCCCACTGAACACTTCTCTCTACTTCATGTGTTCTGCTTTCCGTTACTGGAGCCCACTTAGTAATTAAGCCGAGTTCAGCCTTCCACACTGATCAACGTACTCTCAGTGCTGGGGACTGAACAGCACTCACGCTCACTGGATTTTAGGGAAGCTCCCAGCTTGGAAAAGCCCAGGAGATGAGTAACCTCAGCCCTGAGGCACATCAGTGTCAATGGGAACAGCAATCTGGAGCTGCCCTACAGCAGCAGAAAGTGTCTAGCACAGAGGTGGCCCACCCGCCCTCCATACAGGTCCCTCACAGTACCCACTCAACTGGTTCTGGAACACGCTGCAGACTACATTCCCTCGCCTCTGCCGAGGTGTCAAGAAGGCGTCTGACATCCCACCTCATTTCCTAGTCTGGACTGTGTTTTAGGCCAGCCCGAGAGCGAGGGGTGTGGATGGAAGCAGAGCCTCCATGGAGACATCTCAGCGTGACCTGTCACTGTCAGAGCTGCTCAGAGCCTGGGACTGTGCCCCTCGGACTCTGATGGTGAGGGACTTCACAAAACAACCCACTTCCAAGAGACAAAGGTGAGGAGGAGGTGGGGACACCCTGGAGGGCAAAGCTGTGCCTGGCGCTTGGCTTCCCAACTGAGGCGTCCGCCGTCGGCCCCGCGGCTGGACACACAGAGGCTGGACGTGTCTGAGGAAGAGAAACCCTCGCCTTGATTCGCTCCAGGCCAACAGGAATATCAGAGATTGTGAAAATCCATGAACAGGGGCCAATGTTCACACCAGCTAACGCAGCCCCGGCGCGTTTCTTGGATTAGGCAATGGATTTGCTTTCCCTGCCTGTGGCTGGGAGGCTGCTGAGCAGCGTCTCACCAGGGACCAGCTCCCTTGGCAGAGCACAGACGCTGCCGCCAGCCTCGGCAGCTCCCCGCAGTGCTGCTTATGCCCTCCCCTCCTGCATGGGCAGGGGGCATTTCAGACAGCCCAGGTTTTATCCCCTCTTAAACCAAGTGTGGGAAGGCACAGCCAGCTGCTGGAGCACCGTTTTCCCCAGGCTGGATTTAAAAAAAAACTTAAAGAAGGGGGGGAGAAATTAGAAAAGAACCTAATCAATGCAGCAGTGGTGTAGTGCAGAGCTTCCTTTGTGTCTGTCAGGCAAGCAGAAGGGCTCTCCAGCCCCAGCACCGCACTGGCAGAGAACGGGTGAGCTGTAGCTGACAGCAGGGTCTTCCTAGTGACAACTGGAAAGCTGCTGCTGTTCTCCTGCTATTGATCTAAGCAGAATACAAAACACCTGAAGTCAGCAGGGAAAAATAGCTGCAGTTGGAAAAGAAACTGCGGGGGGGGGAGAGGAACTGAGAGGGGGGAGAGGGAGCAGGTAAGAAGTTCTCCATGCATAAAATTAAAGGCCGGGCTTTTTATTGCAGCTCTCTCTCCTGGCTACAGCCCTGGATCGATGTGCAGAGCAGGAACACTGCCATGGCTGTTCCTGCAACCTCTCATTTGACGAGAAACAAAAGGTTCCACTCCCGCTTCTGCCAGCGACGTGTCACTGGCAGCCCCTCTCCCCCAGTGTCAGCGAGGAAGCTGCTGCTCTACCTCCCGTCGGCCCAAAAAGCCTCCTCAGGACACCGATGGCTGCTGCTCACCACAGGTGCCAACACAGCACCTGCACCCCAGCGACACACAGCTCCTTCCATGAGCCCATCCCTGGCTGCTCCGGGCAGGAGCGGCCCAGACCATGCCCCAAGCTCGCAGCGCCATGGCTGTGGCTGGAGCTCAGCCGGGAAGGGATTCGGTTACCTCCCCTTTCTACCCCGGCTCATCTCTGAGCCTGAGAGAAGCAGGCACCCAGCCAGCTCCTGTTCGGTAAGCGGCTTCCTTGGGAACCTTCCCTGTTGTGACAGCTCAAACATTACAGGGACTGCCAGAACCAAACCACTCAAGGAAGAGATCCCCTCCCCCTTCTGACATTGACAACCGAGGCAGCAGCAGGCAACACCGCGTGCGGGAGCCTGCTGGAAATGTCACCGAGGCAGAGGCTGATGGAGGACACCAAAGCGTCCTTCCCCCCCGCCCTGGAGGTGACGCCGGGGTGGGTTGTTTGTGGTGCTGTTGTTCCTCTCCTCCGGTCTCTGCCTGCTGCAACCTGACAGTCTCTAATCGCTCAGCGTGAACCAGAAACGTCATTCTCCTCTGTATTGATGGTGGGGCTACTCACAGCGCCAGAACCTACGCAAGGCTCGGCCACCCGCCCCGAGAGCGGTGCCCCTGAGCCACCTCGCCCCTCAGCTGTAACCTTCAGGTCTCTTCTGCCTCCCTGTCACTCCCAAGTCGCTTTCCCTTCTCTCTCCCTCTCTCTGACACAGCTGATCCACAGGGCACCTCGTGTGCTTGAGGAGAAAGCTGCTGGTGTCTCGGGGACAAAGGACAGGAGGTGGAGGAAGCTCCAAGAGCAGGTCAGGATGGTTCCCCCAGCTATGAAATCCAACTCCTCTCCGGAGGGAGCCAGGCCAGTCTCACCTCCTGCAGCAGCAAGGCCTGAGCAAGACACAGGACCCCAGCAGGCAGAGGGCTGCGTTCCTCGCTGCGGCTGCCGGCAGTTTCCTGGCATCCTGCTCCCATTCTGCTCAGGGACTGGAGCCATCTCCAGCCCTTTGCAGACTCGTTCCTGGCAGCATCAACAGTTACATCAGGGAAAAGCAAACTCAGCCATAGGGCTGCCACTGTCCCTCTCCCCACATCCCACAGCACCTCACTCCTTCCCCAGCCCCATTCCCTCACCCAAATTACAAATCGAACTCAGTTTCTGGGTCCTTCTAGCCATTTCCACCCACGATTCAACCAGTCAGCTTCCCCTTCGTCCAACCATTCAGTCCAAGATCTGACCTAATTAGTTGATTGCCAATTCCAGCTGCCGATGTGCGTGGCTTTGTTAGAGCAGAGCTGTCTTAAAGCCCTAATGTCTATCAGGCAGGACTTGGAATTGAGAGGCCTGAGAAGACCTTCAGCTGAACGTGTCCAGGGGGAGTTTTGTAAGAGTCCAAATGGTTCCTGACACTGGCAGACTGGTTTTGTAATGCTGACTTCAGGCTTGGAAGGCAGGATAGTGCTGGGGAGGTTTCACAGCAGGAACCCAGAGGAGAAAGCGGGTTTGTGATATCCTTTAGCAGGGGATCATCTCTGGGGCCGAGTGCCGCCGTCCTACGCACCACACCGAGTGTGAGACACTTCAAGGCAACACATGAGCTGTTTGTGACAGTGGAAACACCTCGGATCAGTCAGTAACATGGCAACTCGGGGTCTGCCCCACAGCCTGAGCCGCCCGGCTCTGCTTCCTGGGGGCTGGCTGGGTTCCCTACCCCCCTTTTGCCCCCCCTCACCTTTAACTCCTGGAGTCAGCAGGGACTCAAAGTGGGTGTCACCAGTTTTACCCCATCCCCAGAACACATGATTCAGATGTGCTGACTCTGTCACAGCAGCAGCAGCAACGTTGCTGTAAGATGCCTGCATCAGGTCTGTCCTTCCCAGGAGCCCCAGGCAGCCACTCACATCCTCATCCCAGCTGGAGCAGGGCTCTGCTGCCAGACACAGCCCCGGCCCCACTCACCCACAGCTCTGGGCTCCCACACCCTTTAACTAACATCAGGCTAAGCCCAGCTTACAGACCACGTTTCAGGCTCCTCAGCCCCCTTCCCACCCAAACTGATTGGGGCCACTCTTCTCTGTGAAGCAGGGGTGTCACCCAGACAACAGCCCGCCCGGCCAGACCACCCTCCACCCACCTCCAGGGAGGAGAGAGGTAGAACAAAGCCACAACAATCCCCCCCCCTCCAACAAAACCACACCAAGAAAGAACTAGAACAAAGAATTGTTTAATTGCTTAACCCTTTCTCTTCCAGGGATCAGAGAAACAAGTTTTCTGCTCCTTCCAGGGAGGGCAGTAAGGCTCGTGTGTCACCTCTACAACCGCAGGGGCAAAGTTAACGAGATGATCATCTTTAGTACTCGAGAAGCGCCGGTCACCGCAACACCAAGAGAGTCCTGGAGTCTCCTAACAGAGAGCCCATGGCTAGAATACAAAAATAAAGGAGGCATCTCTGCGTGTCCCAGGCTAGAAAGAGTTAACCAGAAAGAGCAGGAAGAAGCTTTCCCAAAGAGGGGGTTGAAGTAAACAGCAGAGGTCAATAAAGCAACATCTTCTCCCTACTTCCCCAGTATGTTTTTCCTTCACCAATAAATACAAATTCCTCATTAACAAGCGACAAAGCAGGTAATCTGCCTGTGACAAGGGGAAAAGAGGCCAGAGGCGGAAAGATTTTTCTCTCCCCTTCTCTCCCATTATTATTTATCCTTTCCCCCTCCCCAGAGCGGCCATTAGGAAGCAGCAATCCACTGCAGAGCCAGGGAGTCTTGGAGCTTCACCACAACCGCAGGTAAGAGCTGTCTCACCAGGGTAAAAAACAACAAAAAATAGCTGCCACAGCAAAAGGTGAATGGGGAGGGAGAGGTCTGTTCTCCTCAGAGCTTTCCAGCCCAGTCTCTGGGTTTGAAAAAATAATCAAATCAAAGTCTGCCGACATTGTCTGCTGAAAGCTGGGGAAAAGTTTGAGTGGGAGGAGACGGGCGGGAGGAAGAAAGGATGTGTCTAGGAGGAAAGCCTGAAGCAAAGAGAAAAGAAAAGGCCAGACCGTGTCAAAGCCACCCAAGTGAGGAGAATTTCCTGTGGCCTCTGGCTTTTGAAGAGCGCTGAGTGCCAGGGTACACCCGGGGCGGGGAGCCTGTCCCCAGCCAAACAGGTAAACGGAGCCAGCAGCCCCAGCTCCTGCATGGTACAGCGTGAGGACAGGCACACAGCCGGGCCTGGGGCAGCTCTGCTTCAGCACAAGGCAGGGGAGGGGCTGCCATCCCAGCATGGGGGCAGCCGGTCGGGTCTGGGTGGGGGGCACAGTCCCACACAAGCGGTTCCACCCCCCTGTGAAAGGACAGACGGACATCGCTGTCCATGGGCAGAGACCGGTCCCAGTCAGCTCCCCTGTGACTGCGAGGGATCTGAGCAGGGAACAGTGTCCTTGGAGAGACGCTGCCAGCTACCAGCCTCTGTGACCTCTCTCCCTCCTGCACAAGGCTCGCTCATCTCACACAGACTGTTCTGGAAGGCAGAGGAAGCCAGTTACCTTGATCAGCCAGCACTGCGCAGTCTCTCATCAACGCCTGGCAGCCAGAAGCTGCCAGAGGAGGAAAGGGAGGCCTCTCATCTTCCCACAGCAGGAACAGGAAGACCAGGGATTGCACCACATGGAAGAACAGCCCTAATGCAGCACACACACATGCGCACACGCTCCCAGACACACATCTCACACCCCTGGGACCAAGGCTAGCATGTTCAGACCTTCAGCAGGAAGAGATACGAGGCAGCGCAGAGCAGTTAAGATCTCCAGGGGCTCTTTGGTCTTAGTTGATAGTCCTAGAAAAAACAACCTCTTCAGGTTCGGTTGTAGCACAGCTGCGTAGGAACTGGTGGGTATTTAGTGTTTGGCAACTACAAGAAGGGAAACCAGGGCAGCATGTGAGGTGAGATGGGGAGGAATGGAGTCCAGTGCTGCCTTCCTGGGTGTACTCCTGCCTGTGCAGCCGGGGCAGCGTGCGGAGAGCGGGAGGAGGAAGGAGGGTTCCTGAGAGGACCACTGATCCATCAGAGCTTACACTGATGGTGAGGTGGAGAAGGGCCACCTTGGCCAAGACACAGCAGCTGACTGCAAAAAGCTGCTGCTGTCTAGAAGATCCAAACATTAGTTGCAACATAAAACAAGGTGGCCACATTCTCAGCTCCAGCACAGGTTACATGGAGAGGAGGAGGAGAAAACAGCTACAGACATTTTGGGCAACGGAGAGAGGAGCTCCCAAGAGTGCTGTTACAAGCCCCTTTCCTTGGCAGCTTCAGCTACACGAGTCCTACAGCCTCCAATCAAACCCACTCTCACTGCTGTCTCCTTTCTCCATGAGCTCCCAGACCACAGGAGAAGGTATGGGAGCCAGGCAAGCCCATCCCACCTTCCTGAGCTGCACACACTCAGTGCCTCGATTCATCAACTAAGACAGATGCCCAGGGACAAGACAGGCAACACCCAGCCCGTAACACAACACAGCTACACCTGGTGACGACGTGTTAGAGACGGAAGCCAGAAGAAAGATGTTATGGGACAAAACAGGCGTTTCATGGCCAACAACCCTAAACCAGGGGCCCCCAGGCAGGCTGGTAGCACAAAAGCAGAGTCAAGCTTTCAAGACCAAGATCACTGCAGTAAGTTCATTCTGTAAGCCCTGCCCTAGGTTTGTGTTTTATTCAGGAATTTAACAAGCCCTCTGCAAACGTGTGAATGCAGGCCACATCCCCCTGTACCAGATCAGACAGCAGCTCTGGGAAACAACACCCCAAAACAACCACCCCACCCCCCCCAACTGCCAGCTTACACTGCTTACAGACAACTCAAAGACCCCTGTTGGGACTAAATTCCACTAAAGGCAAACCCCAGACTGCACTGCCATGCTGCTCAGTAGCGTGACGGGAGGAGGAGGAGGTGATGGTTTAGAGATGGCCACTCCTGCCCCTGCCAGCTTGTCCCACTCTGTGCATAGTGCGAAACAGTGCAGTCATTCGTCAGAGAGAGTTCAGGACCAAGGAAACTAGGTTCCCTTTCAGCCAAACAATTAGAGGAAGGAGAGGCAGTTCTGTTTTAGCTGGGCCGGCACTGGACTTGCCCCTCTGAGCTGTCTTCATCATCTGAGCCTCCTGCCCCGCCACTGGTCAGTCCTGTGATCCGGTACCCCATGTTCAGCAACATCACCTCCAGCGGGTCCGCGTTCATCCGCCTCTGGTTCGCTTGGGAAGCGCCTTCCATGTCTACGACCACGCGGCCATTAAGGGTCTCACTCTGCAAGACAGGAAGAGAGAGGGCTCAGCAAGGCAGCACGGGGACCAGAGAGGGGCTGTTCTGGCTGCTGCCGCTCTCAGGGGCTCCCCATAGGGAAGACAGGTAGGTGGTACCCCTCCTGACATCATGGCTCTTACCTCTGGCCGGGGGTTCCACAGTCGTACAACGGGGTCAATGCCGCTGGTGGCCAGGAAGCAGTAACTGGGATGAGGCTGGAGACAATTCACAATCGACTCGTCTCCCTGCAGCACTCTAACGAGGTTGGTGGTTTCTTTCTCCCAGATGAAGAAGGAGCCGTCGTCTGACCCACTGACTATGTACTGTGCATTGCTAGGGTGAGAGGAGCAGAGGCTGGAGATCACAGCTCAGAGCCAAAGCCAGTCTCTAGCAGACAGGGAATCTCAGCTGGCTTCTACAACGAGCAGGCTGCCCCCCCTCACGCTCATGGATCCAGACAAAGCGTTGAGTGCCGATTCCCTCCCTCCCCAGGATTCACATTTTCAATCCCAAAGGGCTTTTCTGCAACACGAGCCCAACCAGGCACTCTGGACCTGCTACTGAACCAGCTATGAAGGCAGCCACACAAGGAGGAGGGCTGCTGTCATCCTTCTCAACCCTGCAAACCGGTGTCAGCATCACACGGGGCTACGTGTGAGGCTTTATCCGATGGAAGAGAAGGTTTTGCTGCTGCTCATGCTCCTGTCCTGCACCCCTATTACACTCTGCCAACGTACCTGCCAAAGAAATTGGCCTCTTTGATGTCTGTGGTAGTGTTACAGTGGCCACAGTATCGGAATTTGTAGTCGTAGCTGCGCTCCCTCAGCACCATCTCATCCTCTGAGATGGAATCCTTGCGGCCTGTGGCTCGCAGTCGGATGGGGCCACCCCCTTTCTTGTCTTCAGCTGGAAGGACAACAGATTTCCCTCATCACAATTTGGGGAGGAACATATTCTAAGCAAACAACACTGCAGGAGACCCCAACAGCTTTAGAGTTAAGGACAATTCCAGCAGGGAGCAGGGCTTAGAGCACAAGCTTCCTTCCAGATTATCTCCTGGGTATATCAGGCTCCTTTTATCACACTCCCACTCTAGAGCGAGCCAGGACCAGGCGCAAGGCAAGAACAGGCTCAGGCCAGTTTTTTGTGCTCAGTAACCATCAATCTCCCTCAGGAGTTGCAGCTTTACTTCAGAGGGGCAGTTTAAGGAGAAAAAAACCCCATGTGCAATCATTAGAATTTAGTCTAAGCTGGGAAGAGCCACACTGGCCACCGGCACTCACCGTTGTCACTCTTGGAGAAGAGGGCTGCGTTGATGTCCCTGTCGAGCGCGTCGCAGGCGCTGCTGTGTGCTTGTTCTGGGAACTTCCCTTTAAAGTCATCCAGACACTCCAGCGCTTCTGCCACGTACTTGAGTTCAAAGAGGCAACGGGCGAGACGAAAATGGGCCTTCAGGTGGCATGGATTCAAGGATATGGCCTTCAAGCAGTCTCTTAAAGCATCGTAATGGTCCCCATCCCTGAAGGAAAGGGAAGGGTGGATTAGATAGCCCAAGCAGACACAGCATGCATTTTCCACTGCTGTTTCCCAGCCCTCGTCTCGCTCCAGAGCTGGCTGCTTCCAGCTCTCCAGGCAGGCAGACACCCCAGGAGCTCACGTACTAACCACATTTGGCGTTTCCCAGGGGCACCATCTGAGCCAGCCCCGCTCCCCGAGTGCCCCTCCACAGGCAGGCAGGCAGCGCCGTGCCGTGCCGGCGCCGGGGAGCCCGGCAAGCCCTGACCTGCCATTTTAAATCCGGCAGAGCAGAGCTCACTGATACAACACATTTAGGGAAGTCCTTTGAAGATGGAGGATGCACAAGCCCTCTGGCCAAGCAGACACACGGTCTCTCCTGCAAGGCGAGCGGGCCTCCTCGGAGCACGGCGGCTCACGCGTGCCCCTTTGTGGAGGCACACAGCGTGGCAGCAAGTTTCCCTGCCCACAGCCACTTGTAGCCCTGGAGAAGGAGCTGCAGAACCTCCCTGCTCTGTAGCCCCAGCAGCACAGGTCTGCAGCAGGCTCTTCGCTCACTTTTATAGCCAAACCCTTTAAGTTGTAGGAGTAAGACTTACAGCAGGCTGGTACCATAACGGATATTTATATCCTATTTACAGTTACTGGGGACTGAGCTTGATTTCCCTAAGCTCCATGGCTGTGGAAATGAGAGTGCCTCTGCCTGTGCTCTGCAAGCAGGAGAGGCTCAGTGAGCCCTGCATGCTCGGGGGGTGTACCAGCACCGAGCCTCAACTGCTCAGAGACCACACTCAGAGTGCTAAGTCTCCACAGGATGGAAATAACACCACCAACGATGTCTCACACCTCTGACCTATGTGTGCTGCACCTTCTGAGGTCAGAAACAGTCCCAAGGGGAAGTGGGGGGAATATTCTGGCTGTGTTACAGCTTGCTTACAGGAGGTGGAGGGGCTTGTCCATGAGATCTACAGCAGAGCAGGAGAAACACAGCTCTGGGGGCTCTCTTTGCAGCCCCATGCCTGGGTTACTCTGGGAGGCCAAGCTGCACAGCACCAGCCCACTTGTGTTCAAAGAAAGAGGGACTGCAGGTCACCTGTTACGATGACAGACGGGGGTGTCTTGTGTTCTAAGACCTGACTGAGCTATTAGCTGCTTTGTCACCCTGGAAGATCCTTCAGCCTCACCTTCCCGTGTCAGACAGCCCCACAGAGGGTTTGAAAAGGAACACCTCGAGATGCAGAGCAGGATCCAACCTCTCCCACTGACAGGGGATTGACTCAGCTCGAGCTAGAAACCAGCAAAGCTCTGTCAGCACCGACTGCTCCCCAGGCTGAGAGCCATCCTGCTGGCTTTATGAGCACGGTTTAGGACAGCCTTCTAGATGCTGCAGAGTGTGAGCGGCGTGGGAGGGGGTGAGCAAGGGGAGGTCAGGAAGTTACAGACCTTCCTTCTTTCCCAGATCTCTCTGTTACTCAGAGGCTGAGGCCGAAGCAAGACCTGCAGCTCTCTGCAGGGTGACCTATAGTGCTTCCTGCTCTGAGGGTGAAGGATGACACATGGTGGGTCAGCGTGGGTCTCCGTCCACCTGATTCACCCTCCTCCTCAGTGCCTGTTCCCAGCAGAAGCACACCTCATCTTTTCTGCACCTGAGAAGGTATCAGCTCAGGACTATTTATATTCTGGTCACTGGTTGTCACAAAAACCCCTTGTGCACATATTTTTGCATCTTCCTGCTCCCCAAAACTGTAGCAAAGCACCAGCTGACACACAGAGGGGTTCAGAAGTGCCAACATCCTTCGGGGAAAATGGATTCCTATAGGAAAAATGTCATTCACGAGATCAGCACTCAGCTTCTGTCTTCCATCCCTTAATCCCAACCTATTGTTCTCCTCCCTCTGAACGCCGAGGTCTTTTTGAGGCAGCTCCCAAATCTCTGCTATTGCAAAACAGCCAGTAGGCCAGTTACCAACAGTCACAACAACTGCTGGCTGCTCTTTATCTTGGCAAGAAGATGGGAGAATTCAAACTGGGGATTTCAGCAGGGAGAGGAGGATATCCTCACAAAGCCAATGTAGATGAAGGACCACAGCTATTTTAAATATGTTAACGGCAAGTCATGCTCCTCAGTCTTACTCTGCTCAAGGGGACAGACACTGAAATAACTCGGCTGTATCCTCCAGATGCAGCTCTGGCTATTGGTCAGAGCAGACATTACCTACTGCAGAGGCGAGCAGCGGATTTTGCAACCATCAAGGCAGAACCTCTCCCAGACTCTGAGGCACCAGCTGCCACCTCCCCAGATCCCTCAGAGAGTGAGCTGGGGTAGCACGGGAGCCACCAGGTCACGCCTGGCGATCTGCAGTGCTAGATACTGGGGGGGAAAGCAGCAGCCACACCAACCACAGGCAGTCCCTACAGCAACATGGGGTTGTAAAGCATAGGAACCATTACCTCATCTGTTGACAGCAGATTTAGAGCCACAGCCTAATGCAGATCTACCCAAAGCAACACAAACACCCTTGGAGACACTCATAACGCTGTTACTCAGGAGTGGATTTTGAGTTTCTTTTTAAGCAGGAACAGAACGTTACTCAGCCTGTCAGGGAGACCACAAGCTGCCACCAGCAGCACCTGCCTGTGCAGTACCTGTGGCTGCAGCTTCTCCCACACAGGCTGCCGTGCAACCCCCTTGTTCTGTACCACAAGTGACCCACTTAGGGCTCGATGCAGTCACCCCACCCTGCTCCCCACACGGGGAAGCCGGGTGCTCCGCAGCACATCAGGTGCCTGTGGTACCCACAGGTCAGGCACCAGCAGCACCAGAGCCTGGCAGCCTTACCACTTGCGCTTCATGTAGGCAGCAGCTCTGTTCCCGTACAGCATGGCGTTGTTGGGGGCCTTCTGCACTGCTTTGCTGTACAGCTGGATGGCCTGAGTCCACAGCTGGCAGGCAAAGGCCTCGTTGGCTTGCTGCTTGATTCTCTCCAGGTACGGAGGCAGCTCCACTTGGGGACTGGAGGGAAGGAAGGAGCACAGGTAAGTCTCAGGTGCTCACACTGTAGCTCCAGTTAAACCCTGCGGTGTTTTGTTGTAGCTGAGTGAGTCCCAGTGAGCCTTAGCTAATACCAAACCTTTCAGGGAAAGGCAGAAGGGATCATGCCCCTGCCCAGCCTGAACTTGGGAGGAAGGTTTCTTTCTGACCATCATTTGACCATCTTTCCTCTCTACACAGACACACACTGGAGATTGAACAGTGGGCACTTTAAACATCTAATCCCTCAGGCTTCACGGGTGCATCTTCGCTTTGACTGCAGAAACATTCCCAACCCTCTTTTAGCAACGTCTAAGAGAACACAAATCCAGAAGGAAGCCAAGCGTCTGGGTTCACAGGGCTGCAGGGGGCCCAAGCTCAGCAGCCCAAAAATTCCAGCCACATCTCTGCGGCCGTGCTGGAGGGGCCATCTAGAGGAAACAAGCTGAAATCACTCAACAAAGTGACTTTAGAAACCAAGACTACCCATATATGGTATTAAGCAACTGTGCCTTGACTTTTAACCACCTCTCATCAGCTGGAGGAAAACCAGTCAGCACGATGTGCTTCAAGCCTGCTTGTGCTTTGCCCCAGCTGCGTTCTGCTCTGGAAGAAAGCAAGCAGCAGCAAGGATGGAGAGGTCTCCCCAGCCACCCCTAGCTCATGTGCAGGCTGCAGGAGCCACGTCACTGCTGTAAAGCCATTTTGGTGGCTTCAGTTCTGTTTGCAGCAGGCAGTGCCCAAGGAACTGGCAAAGGGAAGCAAAGCTCTTCCCACCTCACAGCCTCACCTATTCACCAAGACACAGTTCCTGCAGGTCAGGAAGTAATGACCACTCGGGACAACTGAGAACACCTTGCTACCAGGCCTGAAAAGTCATTTCATAGTTTTGTCTGCAGTAATTCATCATGAGAAGGGGAACATCCTCATGGACAACATACTTCTCAGGACCTTCTTGCCTGACCTGATTCTCATTCACAGCCCAGAAGCAAACACAGCTCCTAGGACAGGGTGAACTTGACAATCAAGTCAACATACCAGGAGGATTTGTGCTTCACACCTTGTTTACAAGCACACAACCCTGGCAGGAGGAGGAGAACAAAGGCAAAGGGCTCTCACAGGGGTCGGTCTGTGCCCCCTTACCTCCCGTGCGCTCTGCCCTCGGCCAGGCGGAACCCGTTGCTGTGGAGGTGGATGCCATTCGACACGCCGTTCGTAGATGTTTTGCCATTCTGCACTTCTGAAGGGTGGAAGGAACAGAGCACAGACCATGCTGAGCACCCTGGGATCACACACACCAGTGTCTGAAGCTTGGGGGGTTACTGTACAGCAGAGCTGAGCCAGCACCACAGCCCCAGCCAGAGCAGAAACAAACCTTCCATGAGGCCACACACACACCACCCCCATTCCTCCCACCACCTGGATTTGCCTTCCCACACCCCCCACATAATCTCTGCAGGATCTTCCCCAATGCTCTAGGACAGAAAAGGACAGACACACAGGCCTGAGGACAGACACACAGGAAGGGAGGGCAGCATGGGCTGAACTGCCTTCAGAGCGGGTCCAGGCCACAGCCAGAGGACCAGACTGACCCCCAGCAGCCTGACATTAAATACTGCAGAAGCATTTAGTAACACTAGAAACTCTGCATTTTACATTCACCCAGGTAAGGAACTCTAGAGCTAGCTGTTGAGTATTTAACAGAACAAGGAGGATGAGCAGAACCACTGGAGGGATCCAGGAAAGGAATTCCAGAGGCTTTTTTCCTTTCTTTCCTTAGTCTCAAGGAGCAGCCCAAGCTGAAGTAATCCTCTGAAGGTCACACAGCCACACTGCCTGCCATTTCTACTGAGAACACTCAGCTTCAGGTCTTACAGACTGCATCTACATCCCAGCTGGGAGCGCTCCTGCAGCCATTTCACAGGCTGGGAAACAGGACACTGCCCAAGCAGCCTACTGCTCTGCTGGGGATCTCAGTGTGCAGAGACAGGCGTGCACAGCACGTTCAGCCCTTGTGCCACATTCTCCCCCCTTCTCCTGAGCTCCCTGTGCCCATCAGGGTGGAGTGGGGCCTGTTCAGACGCTGTGACCTCAGCAGGCACCGCAGCTTGGAGCACCCACAGGCACTCAGCACAGGAGAGAAAGGCAGGCAGGGCTTGTGTTTGCTACCAGGATGTGAGTGTTAGATTAAGGCCTGAGGGGAGCTGAGTACACAGATCAAACCCTGCCCCAGCGCTCCGAGCACCAGGAAGGGGCTGAGCAGGGAACACTCCCTGATAAGAGTCAGTCTCTGCCTGGGGAGCAACTTCAGTGCAGGAACAGGCCCTGCAGGGAACAGGCCAGGAATAAGGAGCCATTTGGATATGTTCACTTGTCAAATAAATGACGTTTTGATTCAACTGTCTCACCATCAGGAGGGATATTAGTGCCAGGCCAGATTCTTAGACTAGGGAGAGATTGTTCTGTCTCCTTCCTAATGGGTGTATAAGGGGATAACAAATGTCTCCTACATTTTATTAATAACTTTAAAAAAATAAAACCAATCTCCTGTTTCCATGCCTGCCCACAAAGCTCTGCCCCTTTGCTGGGGGCAGGACACCAAGACCTCAACCACGCTACAAAATCTACTCTCTACAACTCACTCTTCCTTCAGACACCTTTTCTCACTCTGTGGAAGGGTTTTAGAGCTCAGGGTATGAACTGCACTGCAGAAAGAGCCCAGCAACAGCCATACCCTGCCTGATTTTCCTGCCCAGATCGGGCTGCACCCTGAGAGTTGTGTAGTACATGATTTCACTCTGCCTTCTGCTCACTTTCATGACAGGATCACACTTACCCCCTGAAGTATGGCACTTCTTCGGGAGGAGAAAAGTGTACGGTCGCTGTTTGTATGTCAGATCAAACAAATAGACCTGAGGAATGAAGAAAGAGACCAAGAAACAAGTCAGTGAGACATGGATGCTGAAATCAGAGACATAAACCAGGACTGGATGGGGACGTGGTTCCACGTTGGTGCTTGCTGCTTCCAACCTAAAAGATGGCCTGACCACAAACCAAGCTGCTCAAAAAGCTTCAACTCCAACTGAAGGTATTTTAGCTACTTAACACATTTTTAATGTGTTTAATCAAAAATTTATTGACAGAAAAGAGGCAGCATGCTAAACCAAGGCAAAAGTCTCTGTAACATGAAACCAGGACTTCCTGAGCAGCTTTGAAAGCAGCCCTGTGAAGCCCTGGCTTAAAACTGTACTGCTAGAGGAACTGCCAGCCCAGCCCAGCCCTGCAATTCGCCCAACTCAGCACCTGCTCTTAAGGTGTGAGGGCAATCTGTAGAGGACACCCAGCGAGTAACCTGCCCACAAGCAAAGGTCCTGCCTGATCCATGCTGATTAATGCTGCTGGGAGGATTTTCTCATTTCACTGATAGGCTTTACAAAAGATCCACGAATATCACCCAGTGCTTAATATTAAAGCAATCAATATTCCAGGTGAAGGCCTTCACTTCTCTGAGTTCCTCATTCACTGGATTCTACTACAGAAGCAGTTGGATGTTTCAGGAATGAGTTATGAAATCTTTTTGAAGTCAGCAAAGGTCAGTTCCAGAACTTGGGGTTTGGTTTCCTCTTCCAGTGAGCAAACTGTGACTTGGAAAACCAGAAGAGAAGGTGGTTCAAGTCTGATCAGTGGCAGCATAACAAATAAACCCCTAATACCAAGGATTTAGCCTGAATGAATCAGAAAGCAGTTTAACATCAAGCGTGTTACCCACAGAGAAGCTGCTGTACCCGTTCTGAAGCACACCCCAATACAGTGGTCCAACACACACCACCCAACACGAAGCTTTCTGCCAAACCTCAGCTGTCCTCTTACCTGCTCCCCTCCCATGTTGACTAAGAGCTCGGTGCCATCAGGACTGAAGGTGACATACGTGGCCACCAAGACTCTCAGCCGGTTGTTGTAGTCCGGAAGCTTCACTGGAAGGTGCCCTGTGGAGAGGAGAGGTCCACACGTATCAGCACACACAGCAATCAGGGTCTTTGTCCCAGCCCAGCTGGTCCCTTTCACAGGAGGCTGTTGGGAAGGCGATGCCATGAAGCGCTGCAGCTAAGCTGTTTTCATTCTCTATTGCTGCCATTGAATCCCTCTGGCAGCGCAGATGTGCGGCGCCGCCTTCCCACCCGCTCGAGGTACCAATTCTGCAGGGGCACTTCCGCACGAGGAGGAGACAGCCTTACAGCCAGCTCCTGACAACAGAGCCTGCAGAACACAGCACATCACTGCTTCACTACAGATTCAGCTACTGTGATTTGTGGCCACCTGCAACCCAATACCTCCATCTCCACCCTTCTCATCAGGTTTCCTTAACAAAGCCCTTAGCACAACCGAACCAACGCTCCTAAATATTCAGCTCACGCAGCAGTTCTGCTTCAGACAGCAGATGTGTTGCATGACCAATTCAGGGGACCTAAGAAAGCCTCTAACGGGGCTCATCAGAGCCCACACCATCAAAACCAGTGTGCTGAATGGGCCAAGGCACTTTTAAGAAACCCAAATATTTTTTGGGGGGGGAAAAACAAACAGTAAAGAAGGAGCACTGGAGAAAAACGTCATCTCGAGTGCCCAGCACTGCATCGCTGATTCTTCCATCTGCAGGATGGAGACAAGCTGCTTCTGTGCCAAAACGACTTTGAACAGCAGCCTTGCTGGGACCAGTTCCAGGAGAAAGCCTACAGCGCCCAGGTTATCCAGCCCCTGACTTCCCACAAATAGTGGCAAAAAGACCTTTACACCAGACAAGAAGACAGGCCAGCTCACCACCACACAGCACAGCCAGATCAGGGCAACACAAGCAGGAATTCACAGCACAGAAGGGAAATAAACTGCAATTCCATGGAACATTCTCGTATCAGAGAAGAGCTCTTCCAAGCAGCGGTTTCTTGCGTGAGGGGTAGAACTCTGCTTCCTCAGGCATTAACTTAAAGTCCCATCAGCCACCCCCAGCACAGGCCCCGATACCTGCCACGTAGTACTGCGCCGCACCGTCTGGGAGGGGTTTCTGTCGGTCGCAGAACGTGTGTACCCCAGCTGAAGGGCTCTGCTTCATGCTTTTCCTAGCCAGAGAGAAGAACAGTCTTATAATCACAGCATTCAGCTGTTGGAAGCCTGATCTACGCTGACACTTCTTGTCCGCACGCACAAGGGCAAGGCCTCATGACTGCGCAGCTGCGCGGTCACGAGCCTGCCTCACACCACCCCAGTGTGCTCACACAGACGGAAAAGCCTCTGTGGGTGATAGAAAAGACTGGATAAAAGCACACGGGTGAAGGCAGTGCCAGATCACTGCAACTCCCCTTCCCACCAGAGCCTGCAGCGGATTTCGGAGCCGCTCACACCTGCCCAGCAAAGCCAGTTGCTGTCACCTGTGGTTGTGGATCATGCGGATGTCGTAGAGCCGCACAAAGGGCCCGCTGGCTCCTACTGCCAAGTAGTTGTTGTCCTGGGGGTTGACTGTCAGGCACTTGGCCTCCACCAGCTGCCCGCAGTACTCTGTCAGGTCTATCAGGACTTCGGATCGCTTGCTGTTCTCTCGCAGGTCGTACTGCCTGAAAGGGGAAGAGTCGGGCAATGCACGGTGCCAGGCAGCCAAAGCAGCAGCAAGAGAGGGGTGACTGAACTCAAGACCCCTCAAAGCAGCAGATTTGTGCTCCCCAGTGTCCTACACCCTAATTACCTGGGGCTCGTGCATGAGGCAATGACACTAATGACATATGCAGTCCCATGTGCCACAGGTTACCCAGCAGCACCTCTGTTCAGTGTACACTAGGCCTCAGCATCAGTATAATAATCATTGCACCACATCCAGAATTATTCAGGTTCCAAACTAAATGCAGAGTTGTGACCTCACAAACTGATATGAAAAGTGGAACAGACTCCAGGAGTCACACTGCTCATTCCAGAGTCCCCGTGGCTCTGCAGGGAGACATGGCTTGGTGTCTGTCTCCCTGCCATCTGACAGGGCTGCTCCCTTCTTGGCCTCTCTTTGCAGGGGAGCTGGGGACAGTATTTATCAGAGGAGGCTCCTTTTCAACAGGAATCCTTCCAGTTTCAAGAAAGGGAGAAATCAGCTTAAGCTCTTCAGTACAGAGCCTCTCTTCACATCCACGCATAGTACGTACCGCAGTGGATCCTAATCTAATTAATTCTGGGGCAGAATGATTAGAGTTCTGTACCTGATTAGCCCGTCTTCTGCTGCACTCCAGAAGGTGTTAGGCCACATGGGAGCCGTGGCAATCCTCTTCACTCTGTTGGTATGATCTCCAAACATGTGGATGGTCTCCTTGACAGTCAAGTCATGGACGTGCACCTTGGAGTCCGCAGCTCCCGTGATGAGGATCCGATCCCCTGAGTGCGGCAGGAACTGTGGGAGACAGATCTGACTTCAGACTGGAGGAGCACTCAGGCTGTTCACACAGACATCACTGAGCTGTGCTGGCAGGTCACAGACACAGCAGCTGGCTTCAGGAACATGGGATGACCCATGTGGTGCCAGATGTTACACACGTGCTGGTGTGCACACTCGAGTCACACACAACACGGTCTCTCCATCAGCCGTCCCAATTTGCTACAACCACTTCCTCTGACTTCACAGAGACAAGCCTCAGAGAGCAGATTTGATACCATTCTTTTTCCCTCCATATTGGAAATATTATTTGGGGAGGGAAATTGCTTGTAGGGAAACGTTTCCCAGCAGGGATCTATGCTCTTGCTGCTCAGGCTGCTGACTTTATCAGCCGTTTGCTCCTTCCAAATACATACCTTGACAGAGAAGATGTTTGCAGTATGTCCTGTGTGCATAGAGAGGAGTTTCTTGTGGTGCAGAGGATCCCAGACAATGGTATGCTGGTCATCAGAGCCAGAGGCCAACAAGCTAAAAGAAAAAGAAAGAAGAATGTGTTGTGTATTCTTCAGTTCTAAGCTGTGACTGACTTCTTAGAGCTGTTTGATCACAGGCAGCCATTAAGTTAATTCAGCCCTGAGAAGCCCACTTCCTCTCTCCTCTCAGCTCTGTGTTCTCGCTGCTCCCCATGCACCAATCCATTCCAGTTCAGGATGCTAAACCAGCCAGGCATCAGCTCCACAGAAAAAAACAGAACAAAACCCAAACCATGAATGTTTTTCCTTGGTTGAGCTCACTGAACCAGCTCACCACGGGTTCAGATGGCACAGGGAAGAACAATAGGAGCATGTGGTCACCAACTAAACGCAGGGCCTTCGTTTTCTGTGCTGGCCTGGCTGCATGAAGTGCTCCCCACCAGCCCCAAACCCCAGCCAAGGTGTTTGGGCTGTGCCCCAGCAGTGCCAGGGCTCGTTCAGTGATTCACAGGGTGTGGCAGTGGCGCTGCCCGGTGCTGTTTGCCTTCTGCATCTACCTCCACATGAAGCAAAAGGATTTGCTATTTGCAACCCTCAGCTGTTTTACACTGATTTCCTTACAGTCAGATCTCTCTCAGTTCTGACGAGTATCAGACAGCAGATGTCAGATCTTCTAAGAGAAGAAAGAGACATTCTTCCTTCCATCCAGCTCTCATGCAGATACTCTTTATTCCACTGGGTTAAGGAAACGCTTCGATGATTAGTTCCCCCCTCTAAAACTTCAGAGAGGGGTAAACACTCTGTCCCCCCTCCTGTAAATATTCGTCCCCCAGCAGAAGCTTTTAAGAGTATGGTGAAGGGGGTGGGGAAATGTCACTACCAGCTGGGCAAATCCTAAAGATCCATTATAATCCATAATACCACTTAAGAGAAGCGAAGCAGCCTTCAATCTCCACTTCTTAGTCTGACCATTTCCCTTCTGAACTCACTGAAGGGGCAACTTCTAATAATATCCAGATATATTTAAAAAAATAAAGCTTCCTTGGAAGGGTGAGTCCTACTACAGTTCCAAACTTTGAGCTTGAGCAGCTGCTTGTGAAAGGACCTACATTCTCCTCTTGGGAGAACCTGGGTTATGGGTTTGTTGATCCCCTGAACCAAGTGACATACTCACTCTCCTTTTTCGTTCCATTCCAGACAGTTTACACACCCGGAGTGACCCTGAGCAAAAGAGAAGAGAAAAAAAAGGAAGACAGGATTACACAAACTTGGGACTTATCAGAGCTGTTCTAAGACAAGGACACAGTGAGCTCCCCACACATAACAACTTGTTCCAATACAAGCAGGGGGGGGTTTGGGTGGGTTTTTTTTTAGGTCCAACCCTGCAGAAAAATAAACCACCCACACAGCAGATCAGCACCTCCAGAAAGACAGACACATGGGAGAGGAATTGGGGTAGAAAAGGGAAAAGGAAACAAATGAAAAAATAAAGAAGTGGTGTTGAATAAATGGGCGGTTTAGTCTGAGGCTGCGACGAAATCCTGCTCTACAGATGGAAAGGTGACTTTGCTTCAAAAGCCCTTGGCTAGGCTGACAAATTACATGTGCAGGTTCTCTGGGAATGCAGGGAAAGTGCACTTTAGATAGCTCTTTCAGAAGCACCTTGCTGCTGGGTGACTGTATCATACATCTTCATCCAAATTAACTAATAATGGTACCAGGACAGACGAGGAGAGCACTGAGGAGTGTGTGATACAGGAGACACAATTGAAAAAGGGGGACTAAAGAATTCTTTCCTCCCCCAAAACCAAAACAAGCTGAAGATCTTTTTAAGCAATACAACCAGCTATTCCTTAGGCAGCACGTTACACTGCACAGCAGCAGAGCTGAGCATCTCTGCAGTGACAGCTGCCTCCTCCATCACCACTGCTGGGATTAGCCGACACACCCGCTAAAGGCTCTCTCCTAGGTGTGTTAGGTAACTCAGCTCCCACAAGACCTCACCGAGCTATTCCTGGCTCTAATGCAGTTCAGGGGCCTAAGTAACCAGCAGCTATGCCACCCAGACAGTTCCTGCTCATTAAAGGCTGCCTGCTTACCTGCAATTCTGCCTCCAGGCCCAGGCGCCGGATGAAGGGATCCGTGACGTGGTAGTGCCGCTCGAAGCCCAGCGCACCCCTCTCCTGCATGAGGGAAACAAGCACCAGGTTTGCCACAGCCAACACCACACTCCTTTTTCCCCCATTAAGAGAAGATTCAAGAACTGCAAAGATCAAGCAGGGACCTTGGGGTGTCCACAGCATCAGGTACCTATTCTGGAGCAGGGTTAGGGTTTGGGTTCACATCACCTCCAGGTGGGCAGTTGGCAATTCTTGCCATGGAACTGGTTTTTAATTACATTTATCTAATTGCCAGGCTCCAGCTGAGCGGCCAAGACATGGTCTGTGGGCCCACACTAAGACAGAACACGTTGCCTCAGAAGGAACTCACTCCTGAGGACTGCTGTAGCAGAGCACAGTTGCTCAGGAGAAGCCTGCCCTTACACAGAACCTGTCCTGAAACCCCAAGGAGTACTTTGAAACCAGAGTCAAACATTTGCCATCTCACCAGCACCAAGGGGAGAAGTACTGGGGAACCAGACTGGACAGCATCCTTTAGAGCTGGTTTATCTGGTCAGAACCAGAGCAGGAGCACGTAGCTGCAGTGCCACAGCGCAGCAGCTCTACAGGGAGGAGAGCAGCTGCCACAGAACTGCGTCAGTACAAATGAAGGTGAAGAGAAGCAGGACAGTTGTTTCCCCTGTGATCTCACGGGGTTCACAGATGCATTAGCAGATGGCTTCGATGAAAGAAGGCCAACTGCAGAGGCAGGCCTGAAGAAAGGGGAACACAAAGCCTATTGGGATGGAATATCTGATGTCCGAGGAGATTCCGTCCTAGGGCCTGATCCAGCCTCGGTCCTGGCCCACATCATGCTACAGGCAGGTGGAGACAGCTTCAGTTTTCATCATCTCCATTTATAGAGGAGAAACTGATGCACAATTTACCCCTGTGGTACCAGGATGGTGTCAGTGGCTGTGGAGCAGACACAAAGAACCAACCCTGCAGCCCAGCTCCACGCAGCCAGAGCTGCTTCAAAACACAACAGAGACAGATACAGGGGACTGGAGAAACCCAGGCAGGCTTTTTGTACCAACCTGCCTTACAAACTTCAACCCCCTGGGCATATTTTCACAGACAGGGTTCCCAGAGCACTGTGGGCCCCTGCACAAGGTGCTGCAGCTGTAATTGCCTCGCTGCTGCGAGCTCAGGGGCTCTGAGAGGGCTGTGCAGTAGGACTCCTCCCTGCGAGGAGCTGTCAGACACAGCAGCCTTCCCAAGGTCACACATGAAAGCCTAACAGAGCAGGCAGTGTGAAGAAGTCCCAGGCTGGCTCTCTAACCACAGAGCCATCCCTTCCTCGTTAGGGCAGCAAAATAAATCTCTGCACATGGATTCAATTACCAGCTCGTAGCACAAAGTTTGGTACCAAACTGGGAAGGGAAACGGGGCACTGGAGCTCCTGGTTCCCTGTTCTGGCCACTCAGAGACCACTTTGGGGAATGCTGATTACCAGCAAAGCTGCAAATGATTCCAGGCCTCTGAGCCCAAGTGATAATTGCCCATTGTGTCTGCTGCAGCCAGACCTTTCAGGGTAAGGAATACTGCACAAACGCAGCCCTCAGATGACTGATCTGACCACCGTGGAAGTTCTTCCCTACACAAAGGGAGCAACACACGACTCTTTAAAAGAAAAGGAGACAGAAAGAGCCTGAGACAGAGATCATTAGCTTTACTACAGACAGAAAATACCTTTGATGGCAAGATCACAGGAAGGGAACACATAACGAAGGCGACAGGAACCTCGGGAGGGAAGCGAGCGAAGGGCTCTCTATGGGGCCCAAACACAAGCAGCCAGATTTCCCTCTTCAGCTCTCCTCAGAAAGGAAGGACCTGCTGATGTCACACTAGCACAGTGTGCCCTGCCAGGGAGAGCAGCTGTGGTCCTGTTGTGCCACTCTCCACCCCAGCTCTTCATTAAGGACAGCAATAGGTCCTACAGGTTTGATCTCTTAAGCTTCTTAGGCAGCTTATCAATACATAAGTAGCAGAGATCTTTTCAGAAGACAACAACAAGAGCATTTCCCCACCCAGCCTGAGCACCCACTCCTTATCTCCACCCAACACAGGGCTAAGACCTACCTTGATCTGTCTGTGGATGATGTCTCTGGTAATGTTTGCTTTTGCCATCTTCTTGCGATGGGGCAGATGAGAAGAAGCTATGGGAAGAGCCGCTGTGCATCCAAGCATGCCAACAGAGCAAAGATCCACACTGAGGGCATTTAATTACCTGCAGGACAGGGCAGGGAGGGAACAAAAGCAGGCAGACAAACATGTTAGGCAATTCAAAAATCAAATAGTTTCAGAAATCAGAGCCTGCAAGCCCAGGGCTGCATACCCTCTCACAGCTTCCTTCCCACCATTTCATGCCCACTCACATCCAGACTCTCATAGAATCATAGAATCATAGATTGGTCTGGGTTGGAAGGGACCCCAGGGGTCACAGAGCTCCAAACCCCTGCCACAGGCAGGGACACCAACTTCCAGCCTGGATCTACACAAGGCTGCCCAGGGCCCCATCCAACCTGGCCTTGAACACCTTCAGGGACGGGGAGGTGTTCATTTCCCAAGCTCTACAACAAGTCATATCATATTGTGAATAAAAAAAGGTATCAATATTGTTGGCTATCTCCTCTCTCCTATTTACTACATGTGATTACAGACAGAGTGGTGAGGGGCTGGAACAGGCTGCCCAGAGAGGGGGTGGGTGCCCCATCCCTGGGGGTGTTCAAGGCCAGGTTGGATGGGGCCCTGGGCAACCTTGTGTAGCTCCAGGCATGGAGACTGGTGTCCCTGCCTGTGGCAGGGGGTTGGAGCTCTGTGATCCTTGGGGTCCCTTCTAACCCAGACCAGTCTATGATGATTCTATGATTATCAGCCAAAACAATAAATGTAACCAAAGCAGCATTAAGTGTTCCCTAGAAATCACCACAGCCAACCATCAGGTGCCACCCAAACACCCACTTACACCAGCAACAGGCAAGGGGTGGTCATTTAAAGTTGTATTTCCAGAGGAAATTAAGAGTTTTCCACACTCTTAACGGACTTCCATATTTAATGCATTAATCTGAACGATTTCAACCCCACACAACTAGCTACAGCCACCAGGAAAAAGAAATTCAAAGGGCAGCGATTGGCACAGCCCAGCCCCAGACAGGCTGCCAGGGCCTCTGAGAACCCATGCTACCCACCTCCTTCCCATCCCACCGGCCCTGGGCTGTCCCACCTTGGGATTTCTACTGCTCTCTTAAAATATAAATTAAACCCAATGTTAAACACCCTTTTTGGCCTGTGTAACCCGATGGTTTCACATTCTCTGCAGGACAAGGCAGAGCTTTGGGACGGCTCCTGTGCTGGGTGAGGAAACGCTGATTCACTGGAACAAGAACATTTCCCAGCAGCAAACTGCTCGCTGAGCTCAGGCAGGAGGTGGACAAACCCTGCCCTGTTCTCTACTGAGACACCCATGGGGTCACTGCCAGGCTTTAGGAGCTCCAGGGTCATGCAGGGACACCACACAGTAAAGCCACGAGGCTCCTGCACCCCGCGATCCCCAAATCCTGGGGCTTCAGCTTCAATTTGCCTTCAAAAGCCTGTCAGGGACCGTACACAGGCAGCTCCCCTGGGTAGGAAGTACCAAGAACTGGTGTTTCCTCACAGAAAGCAGAGTCTGTCCCAAGGGGCAGCTGGGGTCATGGCCCCTCCATGCGGCTCCGTGGTGAACACGGGAGCATCGTCAGACCTGCAGATCACAAGAACTGCCAGGGATCCCACTGAAAATGGGGGTTTCTTGCAGGAGGCTCCTAAGCAGGATCTGCCCAGCAGCCATGGGATCCGTCCAACACAAGCGAGACACCTCTCCTCTGGCTTCTCCAGACGCCCCTTTCCACCCACCCTTCTCCTAGGCTGGATCCCCACGGACCAGCCTCCTTAACCAAACCCTTTGGGATACACACACCTTTCTGCACCAGGGCAGAGACACCTTCCAGGGCTCTGCAGCACCTCAGCAGCCTCAGGCCAGGGGGTCAGGCACTCACGGTACAAAACCCAGGATCTTCTCACCTCCAAGACCATACCCTGGGTTCTCCTGCCCTCCTCCTCCTCCACAAAGCCCTATAAAACACTCTGGCCACCCCACCTCGCACCAGCTCTCTGCAGGAACCTGTGACCACTGCCTGGTGACACTTAAACAGTTCTTTCCATTAACCCAAAGTACATCGTAAGGGGACATGAGGGACACTGTTCCAGCAGATCTCGGTGCCTCAGTCCCCTCTGCAGCTTCCCACTCCTCTCAGAGCTTCCCTACAGCATTCCCAGACTCCACCAGCAGCTCCCCCTCCCCAAGCAGCATCCAGTTAATCCTTCTTCTTCCCTGCCAAGCAGGGACTGCTCCTCTTCCTCCTGGAGAGCAGGTTAGATTTCTTTGGATCTTAGGACCCCAGAGAGCCCTAACACCACGCCAGAGCCAGGCAGGCAGTTACCTCCCGACCCAAAAATGCATCTCTCCTCTTTCAAGACCCCTGGAAGTATTTCTGCCACATTTCCTCCCTCTACTCATGGCTCGTTTCTAAACAGCTCCTTTTGATTCAACCCCTCTCTAAGCAAGAGATGGCACCAAGAGAGAGACCTGGCGGACACACGTGTGGAAATACATGTTCATGGAAAAACAGGGAGCTCCCAGACTCTACAGAGGGAAACAGCCCCGACCCAGAAGCCAGTTACCACTGAACAAGACAGTGCAAAACCACTAATACACCCTGAATCTGCTCTTCGACTGAATGGGCTCCAAGGGAATGAAGATCCAACCCCCCTGGAACCTACCACTCCTCAAGAGAGACTCAAATTCCCTTGCTCTCCAACAAAGACTCCTCCTGCCATGGGATTCTACACCCTCTGGATCTCTGAAACACGCACTGGTCAGGGCAGCACAGCACTTCACAGGAGTCTGCTATTTCTGGGAGTGTTTTGGGGGTTACAGGTGTGGTGTGGAGCTTCCCAGCTCTCTGGACAGGTTGCTGCAGCAACTCTGGGGTGTTCTCAAGAGATCATCGTTCAGCAGGTCTCAACAGAAGATCAACACAGCTTAGCTTCATTTATTAAAAGATACAGGTCGAGAGAGTCAGCCGTGAAATCAGCATCTGGTTGACAAAGAGGAATAAGCCAGAGCTTAAAACAAAATACCTGATGCAAAACTGACTTTAAACAAGCTAATCCCAGCATCCAAGGCTGGGCTAGGAAACTGGTCAGTGGCTGGTACAGCTGAGATGCTGACACGTGCTGCTCAGCAACTGAGCATTAAAGAAAAGGAAAGACTTGGGGGAAAATCAACTAGTCAAATGGGGATGCAGGAGCCCAAGGTCTCTCTCTCTTGCCTAGCCAGGGCTTGGTTTGGCAACTGAACCCTGTAAAATGCTTATAGGGCTCCCAGAACACAAGTACACACTTGGCCAAGGAGACCCCAAGAGCCTTCTTATCACGATGCTGCATTTGTGGTTCTCAACAGGCACCCCACAGCCACAGAGGCTCTGGTGAGCTGAAGTTATCCTGGAACCACAGAACTGAGAAGTCCCAAAGTCTCACCCCAGGCCAGACTCTGTCCCTCAGCCACAACTGGTGACCATCCCAGGCTCACAGTCCCCACGAGCACGATGGTTACCTGGTTCTCCAGCTAATATGAGCAAAGCTGCTATGATGACAGCAGCAGTGAGTGCTCTTAACACTAAAGACTACACTGACCACACCGTGGCAGATTAACAGTTTCCAATGACATTAAAAACTGCTGCTGGCATAACACACAAAATCCCCCTGGATCTGGAGCTCTCCTGGAACCTTTCAGCCAAACCACAGTCCCAGTTCTCTCCCTGTTTAGATACATCATCTCCTAAACCATTTGAGCAGTTCCCTGGTTGAACTAACCCTGCCCAACCAACCCACGCTGCATCCAGAGGGTTCAGTGCCAGGGACAAGGAACGACAAGGTAAATCTGCTGTGTTAGGACCAGTGATGACCCCAGGAGCAGCTTCACTTTGGCTACACACAGAGATCATTGTGACCTTCTCTGCTCAGGTGACACCAGAGCACGTTTCTCCATCAACCTCCAAGAGCATCTCTCTGCGCTCACTTCCCAGCAAGGACAACTTTCCCTCACCCCTCACAGCTCCAAACCTTCCTGAAAACACCCCAGACAGGACTAAAAACCTGGGGTGCAGTTAAAGCTGTCACTGCACCCACAGCCTCTTCTCAAGCTGCCTCCTGAAGTGCAGAGAGGACCCCCACACACACACCTGCAGTTACCCAGAGGCCGCTGATGGGGCTCTTCTGCTCCAGCACCACAAAGCTCCAGGGGCAGCAGAACTTTCGCAACACTTGGCCTCTCAATCTGCAGTCAAAAATTAACAAGCCACAGGTTTCTGCAGGCTGTGGGCTCAGAATCCCTGTTTACACTGACAGGCACTTCAGAGCCGCTTCAGCTCCCAGGAAAGTGTGCTTGGGGAGGGTGTTTTGGGGTACAGGGAGGAAGGGGGGTCACAAACTTCTCTGGCTCTCCTGAGCTGGCTGCTCTGATTTTTCCTGAAACGAAGCCTTGACATGGATAACAACAGCTCTCTTGCTTTAATACTGAACAGTTGCAATACAGCTGGGTTTGGGGGGTGCTCCTCTGACTGAGCCTATCTTCCCCTCACAAAGCCACTCCCACACAGCCCCTGCCTCACCCAGGGCCACACACTGACAGGGACATGCCCTGCAGACGGGGGCTTCACACTTCCAGCCTGGGGACTGCTGCCCTGGGGAAAAATCCCACCAACACTACGAGCCTCCAGAGCTCAGCAGCACTCGTTCTTAAACAAGCAATCCAGCCCCTAACTGTCTGGATGTGCCCAAGTTCCTCAGGCTCCAAGCTCAAGGTCACTGAGGAAAGCATCACTCTGACACCGCGAGCCTCGCGGGCACGCGACTCATCCCAAAGGAAGATCCCAATCACCCTTCCCTTGAGCATCTCCAAATGGCTTCACCCACCCAAATACCACCTGGGACCCAATTCAGCAGCCTGCCTTGGCCTCACAACTTTGTTTTCCACACCCTCTTTACCTTGCCTTTCTGAGAGGTCACAGATCAGATAACATAGGTACATACAGGTAGTTTCTTTGGGGCTTTTTTTAACAAACTTAGAGAAACCAGAGGAAATGACCTGGTTAGCAGCAGCCACCTCGTGTAAAGGAGGTTTTGCTCCAGATGAAGGAGCTGCCAGGAGCAGCAGTCGCTCCCCAGGACAGATGGCTCAGAACACAGAGCCAGCCAACAGCAGAGGAAGAAGTTGCTTACACAGAGGTGGAGAGGAGCAGAGGTGGGATCTGAGACCCGACAGACCCAGCGCAAGAGGACGGCAGTGCCAGGGAAACTCTGATATGCCCAGAGACGTTGGCCCACGCAGCTCAGGCTGTAGCCCTCTAACCTGGCATCCTACCTCTACCCTTCATCCTCCAGCTTCATCCTCCAGCTGACACAGCCATCCACAGGTAGACAGGGAAGATGCAAGACAACACCTGAGCCCAGCACAAGGAACAGCCCGATGTCGAACCCCACACAGCCCAATAGCTCCAGGAAGGAGTTTAGCCACCAGATGCTGGCAGAGGAGGAAAGACTCTTCTCCTCTCCAAGGAGAGGGGCTGCAGGACACCCAGCCGGGCAGGGAAAAGTTTCACAGGAGGGCTTTAGCGAGGGAAAGGTGAGCGGGGCAGAGCCAGCCCTTAGGAAAGGGGAGAAGGCGGCGAGGACCGGGCAGTGCCAGAGGTGGGAGGGAGGGGAGATGTCAAAGGGTGAGAGCTGAACCTGGCCGGGGGAGGGGGAAGCACCAACCAAGAGGCGCAAGGGGGGGGGCAGAGCTGGGGGGAAAGAGGTGCCCGGGTACAGGAAGGGGGCAGGCAGAAGGGCTGGGGGAAAGCCACGCACCAGGGGCTGGGGAAAGGAGCGCTCCAGGGCGGCGGGGGTCAGGCCCCGGCGGGGGGGCAAAGGGGAGGCGGCACCAGCAGGAAAGGGGCACAGCGGGAGGCGGCAGGGAGGGAGGCAAGGGGCGGGGGCCGGCTGCGGGGAGGAGGGGCTGCGGGGGCGGGCTGGGCCCGGCCGGCCCGAGGGACCGTTACCTGTCAGGCCTCCCGGGCGCGGCGGGCACTGGAAGTTGCGAGGCTCCATCCATGCGGGGGGTGTGTGTGTGTGTGTGTGTGGGGAGAGCGGGACCAAGCTGAGGGGGGAAGCCAGAGAGACCCCGCAGGCACCGGCCGCCGCCCCCGGGGCGCGGGGAGGGCCCTCAGGCGCGGCCCGGCCTAGGCCCCGGCCGTGCCCCCCCACCCCCTCCCCTGTTTACCCCCTCCAGCTGTCCGGGGCTCAGCAGCACCCCCCCCCCCGCCGCCGCTCTCCCCGCACAGCTCTGCGCATGCGCCACGCCAACTGCGCCACTACCCCCCTCGCACTCGCTACAACCCCGACCCCGCGCAAACGGCGTAAATCGCTTTCGAGAATACTTCCCCGTCCTGCCCTCCCGGCAGCCGCCTCCTCGTGATTGGCAACCCCTCCAACCAACGGGGAGCGCCGAGAGCTTCCTGCGGGCTCGACCAATCGGCGCGGGGGAGGGGGGCGGGAACGCGCCGGCAACGCCGCCGCGAAGGGGCTGCTGGGAGTTGTAGGCGGTGGCGGAGGGGTGGTCTTCCGCCCACCCGGGGCCTCCGCCCGCCCGGTGCCGGCCGCGTCCCTCAGCCCCTCCCACCCTCCCGCAGATCCCCTTCACCGAGCCCTGACGGCCGGTACGGGCATCCCTCTCTGGGCTCGGGACCCCCTGAGCCGGTAGGCCGCAGTGGGGCCTGGGCCGCCGCTGCCTCACACGCTCGGCCCCGAGGGTGCCCGGGCTTCGCGCCTCCCGCGCAGGGCCCCGCTGCGGCCCGGAGCCGCCCCGCAGGGATCGCTCTGACGCGGGGGAAGCCGCGGGGCTCGGCCGGGCTGCGCCAAGCTGCGTTTCCCGGGGGGTGCCGCGTTGCGGGAGCCGCCCCGCGCCGGCCGGCCCTGCCCCGGGCCTTGGGGCGAGGCGGGACGGGGCTGGGCCGGGCCCCGACGTGGCGAGGGCAGAGTAAAGAGTGAGGGATCCATCCCTGTAATGGGCCGCCACAAATAAGCATCTTAAGGCCCGTTAATAAAGGGTAACGAGTTGTTTACGTTTCCATTTAGAACCTAATTGCACGGCACCTGGATAAACCCAGCTGCAGAGACCTGCTACTGGCCTACCCTCTGCTACCAGGCAGAGCAAAAAGCCCCTTAAATCAGACATCACATGGCAGCACGAGGACTCCCCCATACACCTTCAGACTCATCAACAACCCACCGACCATTACCTGCAACGTTCGTCTTCATCTCATAACCCATTAACTTATCCAGCCCTTGCCAAAGTTCTTTAGGGAAGATAATTGTTAATTGTTGACTCTGCATCTGCCCAGACTCTTTTAATTAAACAAATAATACTTGGGATCCATTGCTATCATCCTCACAACAGGGCTTTATCTTCCTTTCTCACGTGCTGTCCTCCTGGGGATGTAAAGCTCTCTGCAGAAAGGCAGGCAGGCTTCAGGTGCCCTTGACACGTAAGTTTTACTCGCTGAAGCAGCTGAAATTGGGGCACAGGAGCTTGATTTATTTTTTTTCTGAGCTGGTGACAGGCGTGACAGTAGCTGAAGCCACAGAGGACCAAGGGAACTTGCTGGTTCTGACTGTCAGAGCTGAAGTTCCTGCTGGAGTCTCAAAGGGAACCCAGGGGCACGTTGGGGAATGTAAACAAGGTGTTCTTCTCCCAGCGCCCAACCTCACAGTATAAACACCACCTCAGAGAGGATCCTCCTGAAACAGCACTGTGGGGTTTCAGTCAGAGAGAGGTCCAGGGAGCAAGGAATAAAACTGCCTGAGAGTTGGACTTGCCCTTTTTACAGTGTTGGAGGGAAAGCGATTTGGGTCATGCAAAAGGCATTTTCTCCTGCTTTCAGTACAGCCTCAATCCGTGCTGCACACACAGAAGAGAACCCAGGGTAAAAAAGCTGCAAGAGGCACATGAAAGAGAAGTTTGACACCCTGTGTCACAGTCAGACATCACAGCACACACATGCCCAGGCTCAGAGGCACACAGCTCTTCCTCTGGGAGAGAGCAGCAGCACAGTTTGTCCTGCTGACACCCAGCGAGTGCTGGAGCTGGACTAGGGCTGCAATGGTTGGGCTAAAGTTACAGTAAAGTAACGTGTGGGCTCCTTTGTCCTTTCCCTGCCACTTTGCTGGGCTGTTTCCTGGGACAGACAAGAGGGAAAATCATTTGGAAGTCTGAGCTGCACCCTCCTTGCTCAGGCAGGTGTGGGGAGGGGGGAACAGGTCAAAGTCTAATGGAGAGGGAGGTGGTGGTGCCGAGTTCCCCTCTTCAGACTGATGCAGATGTGAAGCACTTCCAGAGGCCAAGGACAGCTATGAGCTCAGGTACATACAGTGTCTGATTTTGCTCCCCAAGACACAAAGGGACAAGCTCTGGTCTATCAGAACTTACGCAATGTGCTTGATGGGACATATTTTAAAGGTCCCCACCCTGTCTGTGCAGTTTTCCTGCTCTCCCTTGGCAGGCTCAGGAGTTTAATCCTAATCACACTCCCTCCCACTGCGAAGGTGATGCAAGTTCCAAGAATCCCAGAGAGCATCTCAGCTGGTCCAGGAAAAGATGGGGGTGAGCAGACAGCTCTCCTACCACAGGAGACAAGGGTAACTCAAAAAAGCCCCAAGGCAGCTCAAGCCCCAAGGCTGGGGTGGGGATATTTACCACTGTGAGAGCACAGGGAACAGGGACCTAACTGGGTGTCTCCAGACCTGCACCTCCCGGCCTGGAGGGAGCACAAACATCTCTCCACTTTGTCAGGAACTTGCACGAAGTCCTTTGCAGAGTTCAGCAGGCTGAATCCTTTGCCTGGCCAGCATCATTCAGCCAAGCAGGTTGGGAATGTTTATGTGATGCTGCATCTCCCACGGGCAGAGGTTCCAAGCCAGGTGCTGGGCAGTCCAGGTCTACACACCACAGATAACGAGGCACAAGGAAGTGGAAGAACCTGACCTGGTTATTTCCCAGGAACACTGAACCAGTTTTAGCTTCCAGGAACTGTTTCTGCAAGAGAACCAGCGCCTGTTCCCTCCTGAACAAGTCTCTAGTTGTCTGTGCAGCTCCAACCAGAACCGGTACCAACGGCTGCTGCCCAGGGTCGGGCTGCTCCCCTGCTGTGACTCAGCCCTTCCAGGACAAGCAGCGCTCTGGATCCCTCCTTTAATCGCTCAAACAGATTCACTGGCCCCTGCAGAACATCACCAGGCAGCAGAGAGGAATCGACACACCTAGCTGGCTCCTGCTCGGGCTCATGATTCACCACACTTGATGGGTCACGTTTGTTTCTGATGATGATTTCCACCCAGTAGCTGCAGCGATGCTGCTGTGCTCCCCTCCTGCCTGCAGCCTCCCCCCAGCCTTCCCCCAGTGCATCCAACTCAAGATGATCCCATCTTAAAACAAGACCATAACCCACGCAGAGCAGTGAGCATGACCTCCAAAGCTCGAGCTCTGGCTGCCACGTGTCACATGAAGGACCCATGGCTTCCCCACACCCCGTGCCCCCAGGGATTAGGGGCTGTGTCTTTGCCAAAGGCTCATTTGCCCCCCCAGGCTTACATCCCCTCCAACATCCCTTCCAAACTCCCGGAAGCTCCAGTGACACAGGCGTGACACTGGGGAAGTCGGTAGCCGCCAAGAAATCCGGGTGGCCGAGCCCAGTTGCACGGTGCCACTGGTTTTATTGGCGCCTTATCAGATTTCCTGGTGACTCAGGCTGGGCTGCTCACCAGAGCAAAGGGAACGGTGGTACCAGCGAGCAGGGGTGGGTTTACAGCAGCACCTCCTTGGTCCAGCACAGCACCAGTGCCCACCAGCCCTGACCCCAGCCCCCTGGAAGTCATCGCTCTGCAAATCCTACCCCCCAGAGCAGTGGTGCCCCCATGCTGAGACCAAACAGGCACAGAGGGGGCAGGTGGCTGCTCCCCGAGCCCCAACAGTTGTTCTGCTGGACCCCCGAGCCCCAGCTGCCTCCTTGCTGGGTGCCTGAGCTGTGCACCCACAGCCCCTCCACCAACCCCATGCTACGGGGCACAGAGTGATGCTGGGACACCCCACTGCAACCCCCAGCAGCGGGCACCCGCCAGGCCTGTCTGCAGAACCCATTTCCCTCCTTTCCTTCACATTTGGGCCCCTGTGACTCCTTGCACCCCGTTCATCTCCGTGCACCTCCTCGTGTCCCCCCCGTGCCTCTTTGTGCCAGCCGGGCAGTAGCCCCCTCTACCTCCAGGCACCTCCTCTTTGCACCGCAACCCCTCATCCCCTTGCACTGAACCCCCCGAGCCTTGCACCCTCCTTGTCTCTCCTCGGCACCCCCTTCTCAGGTGGGTCCCGGTTGGCCTTAACAGCCCCTGCTTCCCTGCTCCCCATCTGTGCCGCATCCCCGCACCCCCTGTGCCCCACACCCCTCACCCAGCATCCCCCGCACCTCCCGTGCCCCGCACCCCGTGCCCCACCACCCCCCGCACCCCCCACGCCCCGCACTCGCCCTGTGCCCCGCACCCCCTTCCCTCCACACCGCGTGCCCCGCACCCCCCTTCCCCACCACCCCCCGCACTCCCCCTGTGCCCCGCACCCCCTTCCCTCCACACCCCCTGTGCCCCGCACCCCCCTTCCCCACCACCCCCCGCACTCCCCACGCTCCCCCTGTGCCCCACACCCCTCGCCCAGCATCCCCCGCACCTCCCATGCCCCGCACTCCCCCCGCACCCCGCACCCGCCTTCCCCACCACCCCCTGTGCCCCGCACTCCCCCCGTGCCCCGCACCCCTCGCCCAGCACCCCCTGCGCCCCGCACTCCCCCCGCGCCCCGCAGCAGCGCCCGGCCCCGCAGCGCGCCCCGCCCCGCCCCGCTCTCCCACCCGCCTCCCGCCGCCGCAGGCGCTGCCCCCGCCCCTGCCTCCTCCCCGCGGCCGCTCGGTGGGATGTTCCCCGGCTCCGCGGCCGCCCCAGCTGCGCTCCGGCTGTCGGCGGGGCGGCTCCTGCCCCACGCCGCCGGCGGGCCCCGCCGCCCGCCCGCACCCCCCTCCTGCCGCCGCCGCCGCCGCCACCACCATGGGCGCCGCGGCCCTGCGCGCCCTGCCCTGGGCCCTGCTGCTCCTGGGGCCGCTGCTGCCCGGGCAGGGCTTGCAGGCCAACCCCATGCTGACCTCGGAACCCCTGCGCAGCCAGCCGGCCCAGCCGCCGGGGGTAGAGATGGGGGGCTTCACCCCCGCGCCCCCCGCCTCCGCCCAGGAGATCCACCCGCTCAACAAGCAGCCGGCTAACGGCTCGGGTGAGGGGCACAGCAAGCCCCGCAAAGCCTTCCCCGTCCTGGGCATCGACTACACCCACGTCCGCATCCCCTTCGAGATCTCCCTCTGGATCCTGCTGGCCTGCCTCATGAAGCTGGGTAGGTCGGGGGCAGCGTCGCGGCGGGGTCCCGGGGAAAGGGCACCGGGGAGGGACCCTCCGGCAGCCCTGAGCATCCCTCCCGAGGAGAGACATCCCCCCCCCCCCCGACCCAGGGGCACCCCGGGGTGGGCCCCCCCGCAGGGAAACCAGGGCTAATTCGGCTGTGCATCCTGTGCAAACTCCCTGGGCAGCCCGGGGCAGGCGTGGGCATTGCTCTCCCTGCGACCTTGGGTCTCTGCCGAAGGGCTGGCGGGCAGGGCAGCGGCACCCCAGCCCAGCCGGCTCGCCTCAGCGCCCGGGAGCGGGGCTGGAGATGCTCCCTGGCCCTGACCGACCCCTGTTCGGAGCAGGTTTGCTTTTCTTCAGCTCTCAGGCAGCAGCAGGGAGGAAGCGCCTGGTTTTATCGCTTCCATTCTCAGCCACAGACGCCTTTTGTAACCTTGGAGAAGTCACTTAAAAATCTCTCGAGTGCTTCAGCCTCCTCTTCCTCCTCCTCCTCCTCCTCCAACCCGGGTGGGCCGCTGCCTCTTCCGCAGAGCGTCCGGAGGGTTCCTGCAGTGAAGCTAACGAGCATCAGGGATGCAGGGCTGGCAAAAGTCACCTGCTACGATGACCGGCTCTGGGAGAGCATCATCTGCCAGGGTTGGGGGGGGGGGGGGTTGACAAAGTGTTTTCCAAACTTCTGCAGCTGGATCAATACCAACCCAATCACCCCAAAGCTGGTGCTGGGATGTCACCGCTCCATGCCTGCTGGTACCGGCATCCCAGACCCGGCTCTGGCAGTGCAGAGGTCACGCTGGCCCCGGTCCTGTCGGGAGGGATGGAGGCAAGAGGGCAGGTGAAATGCTCCCCTGCCGCTGCCTTCAAGCGGGTGGCGGGAGAGGAGGGAGCTCAGCCTCTCCTCAGGTTGGTCCTCAGTTACCAGCAGTGATTTAGTAACACAAACAGCAGCGCTCAGTGTGGGGTGCCCCAGTTTGCTGAAGGAAATCTCGGGGATGAAATCTTTTTTGAGCTGGTTCCTGCTGGGAACCGTCCCTTGTCCTGGTCTGGAGGGGTCCCAGAGACCCCCCCCCCCAGTGCTCACATACACCCTCCTGGCTTTCCCTAAAAGCACCTCATCCCCTTCCCAGCCTGCTGTGAGCGTGGGCAGGGAGAGCCCCATTTCCACAACCTCTCCCGGGTGTTTTATTTACACACAGGTGCAGGAGCGCAAACACTCCAGACCTGGAGCCTGCTGGGCTGGCTGGGAGCCGGGCAGCCGGGGCAGAGTAGAACCAGGGAGGACCCTTGGGTTCCATCCCTTCCTGCCTTGGCCCAGGATGGTTTAAGAGGCGTTTTTGCTGGAAGGTGCCTGGCCGGAGCCAGCGCAGCCACCAAATCTCCCTTCCCAGGGCTCTCCCAGCGCATGTTAAGCGACCTCTGGTAGCTGCTGGGGGCTATTGCACTGCGCGCTCGGTCCCGCCTCGGCGAGCAGAGTGATGAAATCAGAAGTATCTGCGCGGAAGCTGGTGGAGAAAGGAGGGGCCAGCAGCGCCGGCTGCGCCCCTGCTCCGGCTCTGCTTGGAAAGCACCAGAACGGGCAGCGGAGCGCAGCTCCCCCGGGGCCCCTGGGTGGTGGGGGACGTGGGGGGGATGGGGTCTCCCCTCCCATGGGCAGCCCCTGCCCGGCTTGCTGTGTGGAGCTGGTCCTGCCGCCGGTGCCTGGAGTTTGGGCTGGTTTGTGCTGCAGGAAAAGTTATTTCTGGTGTGAGCCGAGCGCTGCCGGTGCTTACGTGGTGCAGGCATTATGCAAGGCTGCGTGCTCCAGGGGTGTATTTTAGGACGAGCTGCCTTGCAAGTTTGGCAAAGGGTCCTTTGGGGATGGCAGGTGCTCTGCAGAGCTCTGGGGATGCTGGTTATGCTACAGTCTATATACCCTGTGTATCCTGCCCCTGTAATGGGGGCTTCCACAGCACAGTGGTCCTGGGGCATCCTCTTCCTCGGCCTCCTCCCTGCGATGCTGAAGGTGACTGTGTTGCTTGTTCATGCTCTTGTCCTGATACATCAGTTCCCAAGTTGCTGTTGCAGCTGAATATTGGGGTGCCCCTCGCGCTCCACCTGCAGCAGCATCTCGCTGCGTCTCAACACCAGCCCTCTCACCCCCTCCCTGGCTCACAGGAGGTTGTGCAGGACCAGTGAGACACCATTTTTCACCCTCCCAAGGATGGTTCTTACACAACCGGGCGCTGCTGCAGCACGGTGTGATGGCTGGATGAGGCACACACATCCCCAGCTCCCTGCACTGGACGGGGTCTGGAGCATTGGGAAAGGGGATGATGTACAGAGCAGGAATCTGCAGTGCTTCCCCCTCTCCCTGTCCTGTTAGTGGGCACTTGGTGGTGCCTCGGGGTGACCCTGCGAATCCCAGAGGTGCAGGGGACAGGCATCTTCCCTCTAAGGGGGATGGGTGCAGTGTGGGCAGCGAGCAGCAGCCAGACACCTCCTGACTTCCCTTTCCCAGCTTCTCCTCCAGCTCAGGATGCCCGTCTGCTGGGTTGGGGCTGGGGGTTGAGCCACATGTTGCTGCAGAACTGGGAGTCTTGAGCCCTGGGAATGGTTTCTGGGTGCAGCTGCTGGCGTGGTGCAGGGTGCCTGTACCGAGGAGCGTGGCAGTGCTGGCAGGGCTCTGCTCCGGGCCTGGAGATGCAGCTTCAGCCTTGTCCTGTTGCTGGGTCATCCCTCTCTGCTCTTGATGCTTCAGCCAGCTGCTCAGCCTTAAATACATCCCAAGATTGTCCCTTCCAGGTGATTCACCTTCCCTCCAGCAGCCCTGCTGCTGAGTTTGTTGGGGGTGGAAGGTGTGAGCTGAGCCCTTCCCCTCGGTGTGGTGTTTGTGAAGGACTCCGAGGAGGCCGGTTCCTGGAGGATTCACCCCTGTCAGGGGTGGCTTCTGGGCTGGAGGGACCTGTCACCCCAGCGTGTCCTGCGGCGTGGGCTGTGTCTGCTTTGCTAACCCCAGTAGAGAAGGGGAGGGCCAGCTGCTTCATTTAACAGTCACACGATATTTTAAGGCTCTGTAGGAGAAGCGGGGGTGAGGGGCAGCTACAGCTACAGCCAGGCCTTGCCAGAGCCCCACCGTGCAGACCACATCTGGCGATGGCTTGGCTGTGCCAGTGACGGTGGGGAAGCCTTGGCTGCTGAGGGTTGCAGCCAGACTTTGCCTCGAGCTGTTGCGTTGCTGTGGGAGCTCAGAGCTTCCTGAGACACCCCCATCCTGAGCCCCCCATGCCCAGCCCCGGGGTTCTGTGGGGGTATTGTGGGGGTTGCCTTCGTGCCGGGCCCTGGCACTGGTAGAGAGGGGCTGGGGGGTTTCTTGACTTCGAGGATTGACCTTTAGGCTCACGTGGCTCCAGGAGACGTTCAGGGCAATTCAGGTTCAACTGTAAATATTTTTCTGTTCCCGGGGAAGGGAAGGGGTGAGTCAGGGATGGGATGTTGGCAGGATGTGGTTAGCAGTCCCTCTGCCGTGCAGACGCACGCTGGGGCCCGAGGCTCAGAGCTTTATTTGAAGCCACCAGCTTCTCTGCCCACCTTGGAGAAGAGTTGGGGTCACCTGTGTCTCCGAGGTGTGCTGCCTTGCAAAGCAGAAGAGCACAGCAGTGACGTTCCCATCCTGCCACCTTTGACAGAGCCGTGCCCTGGTGTCTGTCTGTGGGGCTGGCTGTCTGCACCAAAGGGCTTTTCAGCATCTGAGAGCATCCTGCCCGCTCTGCCTGGCAGCTCAAGTGCATGGTGGGTACTTGATGTCCTGCGTGGCCTGCCAGAGGCTGCTGCAGAGGGTCCCTGCGAGGCCCCGCTCCACAGCTGAGCTCTCTGACCCTGGTTGTGGCTGATGCACGCTCGGCACCAGCTCGCTGCCGGCAGACCCGGTGCTGGGGTTGGGGTTGGAGCCTGTAGCAATCACTGAGTCATCCCCTGTCTCTTCTTCCTCCTTCACAGCACTCAGGTTCTTCATGCCTCTGAGTCGGGGCTGCTGCCTGGGGTGTTCCCCTCGCTCCAGCCCTGTGCTGGGAGCAGAATCACCCCCTGTCATTGTCAGGCTGGTGTAAAGCAAGGCAGGGAGGGAGTCAGTGCCAAGTAGACTGAGAAGGAGCCTGGAGCTGTGTGCTGCTGTGGGGACAGGCTGCTGCTTTTGGGGTTGTTTGGGTGACACAGCTCAGCCCTGTTTACCGGGCACGGGGCATCCCAGCATCAGGGTTCCAGTGCCACTCCTGTGGCAGTGCCAGCCATCCCCATCGCTGCTGTATCTTGGAAGGAACGAGGTTAAGGAAGTTCCCAGTGCCTGTGGGCTGGTGATAGGAGCTGGGAGAAGAGCAAAACATGACGGGTGGGAGTGGGGTTGTGGAGCCTGAGGAGGCTCTGGGCACAGCAGGGTGGCTCCGGCACGAGGAGCAGGGACCCTCTCAGAGCTGCCAGAGCAACGTTTGGAGAGGCTGGCGCTGCAGGCTGGCAGCGAGGAGTGGGTGCTGAAACACTTGGGTGCTTTTCAAACGCTTTTAGCAGCCCACATCCCTCCTGGGAAGCCGAGGCTTTTCGGAGGGGCTGCCCCAGAGGGCTTGGAGAGCCCTGTGAGTCAGGGACGGAACCTGTTGCGGTGGTGGCACAGGATGCAGGAACTGGAGACCAGACGTGGCAGGAACCCCGTAGCAAAGTCACCGTCACGGGGACACCGGTGCCGCCTGCGAGGCCGGGCAGGGGGACAGCGGAGCAGCGCTGGGAGCCGTGCGTCACCGTGGGGGTGACACGTGTGTGTGTGACGTGCGGGCTGAGGGTGCCGGGGGTTATCTCTGTTCCCCTTCTGCTGCTCCAGGGCTGGCTTCCCTCGGGTGCCAGGCAGGGCTGGGACAGCCAGGCGTCACTGGGGACAGCCCTGGGCAGAGTGTGGCTGCTGGGAAAGGCTCCCACAGGCTTCACAGGCTGTTTCCTCCAGGTCTATGGGGCTGGTTGATGCCGATTCCCTCACTGGGCCAGAGGGAGATGTTTGTCTTCAAACCTGCCCGCTCACAAGCTGCAGCCCTGGCTTGTTTCCCATGTGGGCTGCAGGTCCCAAGGTGATGTGTGGGCTGAGATCCCCCCTGGATGTTTCCCCTGTTACGTGGCTGGAATGGTGGGTGTTCTGTGGGGAAACTGAGGCTGGAAGAACAACCATCAGGAAAGGGTTTGGAAATGGGGATGATGCAGCTGGTGCCACAGAAGTGTAAATTGTCGTGCTAACGAATTTCAACAGCCTCTTCTAACGCAGGCTCGTCATGTTCCTGCTGCCTTATTGGGGAATGATCCAAACACATGCTGTGGTTTCCCTTTCCCTTGGCTTTGCCATCTCAGGAAGAACAGCCATGGTATTTTTTCCACCACGATCTGCCTGTTACTTGTGTCTGAGCAAAAAAAAAAAACCAAAACCCCAACCCATCCAAACTGTTCTCTCCACAGACCTGAGAAAACCATTAGATTAATTAGGGCTGGAAGAGTGAAAGGTTCCTGCTGTGAAATAGGGGATGGAGATGGAGTGGGAAAAGCAGAACCTGGCTGTAATCACAGCCCGTGCCCCCCCCTGGGGAGCCCCCATGGCCATTAAAGCTGAATTAGGCTGGTTTGCAGCCCTGGCTCTGCCCCCCACAGTGACCCTCTTGTCCGCAGAGGTGCCTGGTGCTGCCTTCTGCACCTTGGGGCCACTCAGACACTGGAGATGCTGGTTCACCCCCTTTCCTTTCCTACACCCCCCGCTGCGTGTTGGGGCCAGGGTGGCTTCCGCACAGTCTGCGGGTGGGATTTGGGACGTGGGTGCTGACTTGCAGGGTCCTGCAGTGGCTGCAGGCTGGGTGGGTGCTGGCCCCACTTTTGGGGGTGATGCTGTGACATCATCCCTCCCCTGAGACCTCCAGCAGAGCCAGGGTGGGAGCAGGATGTGCTGATGGTCGTCCTGCTTGGTTCCTGTGCTCCATCCCACGTTGCCCAGGCACCCAACCACGGTGTATCCACCATACCCTGAGGTGCTGGGCTTCCCTTGGGAGCGTGTGGGCTGGAGCCCGTGTCTTTGCTCTGCAGTCAGAGGCTGAATAGAGCCTGGTCGGGGTTCAAGAGTCACGTGTGTGGAAGGGGAAACTGGAGAGTGGAGAAGGGGAGAGGGGTGTTCTCTGGGGTGGGAGCGTGTAAACCTGGGGCACAGGGGCAGGAGCCCCGCTTCTGCAGGAGAGGGACAGGCAGCTCAGTGGCACTTCCATACACTAGAAGCTCATTAGGCTTGCAACAGAGCATTTCATTAACGTCATCCTTTCCCTTTCCCCTCCTGGGCTTTGGCTGGAGCCTGGTGGGGGCTGTGGAGACAGTTCCAGGGCGTGCAGGAGTTGGTCCTTACTAGAGCATCGTTGGAGCTGTGGGTACTCTGAGGGGAAGCTTTCAAAGTAGCAGTAACGAGGATGAATTACTGCAGCTGCCTCATAAACATTTGTTTTCTTTCTTTTCTTCTCTCTTTTGGGTCCCTAAGGCTTAATTTGTTCAAATAAAACCGGAATTCCACCCGGAATACTCAGAGCAGAGACGGAGCTGGGTCAGGGCTGGGAGCTGCTGCTCAGGGCTTGGTAGGAGCCTCAGTGTTTGGAAGCCTGGGCTGGCTGCCTTCAGCAGGAGCAGCAGAGGGGCAGGGAAGGTGTGATGATGATGATGTTTTGACTTGGACCAATGCTTTTTCCTCTGGCTTCGCAGCACCAGCCGATACACCACCCTGGGTGAGCTGTGTGATCACCATCGGCTCCACGTGGCTTTTGAGGTCTCCCTCATCGCTCTCATTTCCTAGCGTCTTCCAGTTGTGTCTCAACTGATGGTTGGCTGCTTTATCAGCCTTTGTTCTTCTCCCTTTTCCCAGGCAGGAGAATGGCTGTGTGCTCCTGCTTGGGAGGGAAGAGGTGAAGTGGGAAGCTCTGCAGACGGGCACACGTTGCTGCTTGTTTGCCACAAAGGGTGAGACCAAAGCGTGAGCACTGGAGCAGGGTCAGCAGATTCTGTGGGATGTCACCTGTGGTGGTGGGTCACCCCATGGCTCAGGGGTCCTTCCCAAGAGAGTTTGATGGGTGGATGGCAGCAGGAGTGGCCACAGGCTCCTTTGGAGCTGGAGGGGTGTTTCGGGAAGCTGGAGGATGCAGAGCGGCACTTTCTGTGATGGGAAGAGAACAAAGGTGTTTCCTCATTAGCTCAGCAGTGACTCATTAGCACCAGTGGTCTGTGTCTCCAGACAGTCACAATACAATCGACCTGGAGGGACGGATCCTCAGTTCCTCCTGACAGAAGGTGCTGGTAGAGGAATAGTTCCCTCTCTGTCTCCAGCCTGGGGACACACGGTTGCAGCAGCAGAGCCCCTTTCCCAGATCTGCACTGGGGACTGTCCAGCGCCTGGATTATTCTGTGTTTTGGAGTTATGGCATGGTAAATCCTAATGGTGGAGAGGAGGCACCTTCCCTCCCAGTGCTGGAGACTTGAACAGCACGAGTGCCACAGGCACAGACTTAAACACACACAGGCTGCTGAGGAGAAGAGCTGGTGTATCCAGCCCTGCTAGTGCCTCAGTTTCCCTTGGGAGGGCTTTTCCCACGGCAGTCTCAGTCCCTGGGGGGGGGGTGTTTTGCAATGGACAGGCTCCTCTTGTGTAGAGGAGGGAGCATCTGCTCCCAGGAGCGCTTCTCAGCTTGGCTGGGGGTGGAACAGCATCGCCTGCTTCCCGGCTGGGGCGGGAGGATGTGGGAAGGCATGTGATGGGGACGGCTCTCCAGCCCCAGGTCTCACCAGCCTGGGCTCTGCTGGTGAGGGTCTCAGTGTCCCAGTAGCTCTCCTGGAGAAGAGATAAAGGTGAATGAAGGTGACCTGGTGCTCAGGCTGGCTCCGGAGGCGCCGCTGGCGTGTGCCTCAGTGGTGTTGCTTTGTCTGGGTGCGCAAAGCCCGGCAGTAATCAGTGATAATTGCAATTACCTCCTCCCTCCTGATCCCAGACCAACAGGTTATTTCCTGAAAAGCTTTTGTTTGTCTTTCCTGCCCGTGTTCCTGGGAGGAAACCTGCCCTTCCTGGGAAGGGCACTTGGCATGGCTCTGCTTGGGGGGTTTGTCCCTGGTCACCCTGGCTCCGCTTTAACCCTTCCCGAGGCTCAGCAGGAACCTCACTGCGCCTTGTGGAACAGGGCAAAGAGCTGGGAGAGCGACTGGAGCCTTATTTTGGTTCCCCAGGTGCTGCCTCTTCACACCTTCTGCTCCGGAGCAGTTCAGTAACCACACTGAACAGTGAGGCTCAGCTCTGCACCACGCAGGGATTGATTCCAGTGGGTTTACTGGGGAGATCCCCAGTCTGAGGCAGACGTGCTGTGCTGACCGCTCCTAGCCCAGCTATTTGTGGTATCCAGTTTGCCTCGCAGCTGGGAAGAGCGGGGCTGGTGTTATGTTTAGCTCCTGGCCCCTTTCCCTGGAGCATACATGGTTTTTTCTAGACCTTCTTTTCTTAGACCTCCTCAAGATGCTCAAGGCCAGATGCTGCTGCTGGTTGGATGCTTTTGAGGGACAGAAACCCAGATGAGGATGCTGTTGCCCTAAGGAAAACTCGGTTTTCTGGGATCACTGAGTTTCTGGGATCTGGGAAGATCCCAGCCTTGCAGGCTTGGCTGTGCGATGAGCCCATTGGGAGGTGGTGGAGAAGAGTCCAAAGGAGCCTTGGGACAGCCACAGCAGAGGTTTGCTGGGCTGTTTGTCCCCATGTGCCCCTGTATCTGCCCAGCTCTGGGTAGTGAGGATTCATGCACATGGAGCACGCCCCAAGGCTCCAAACAGGTTTGTTAATCTCAGCCTGTGGTTTGGGAGCGGCTCAGAACTGTGCCCGTTAGAGGAATGCAGGCAGCAGCCAGCAGGGCTGGAGGTTACTGGAGAACCTGCTGGTCTCTGGGATCTTTACCAGTCGCCCTGGAACCGAGCATCAAACCCCAACTGGTTTCTCAGGGCTGCTCTGGAGGAGAAGGTTGAGTTTGGCAGCACCTCATCATGGGGCAGCTCCAGAGCAGGGGAGAGGTGGGGGAGAGCCTTCTGCTCCCTGCTGTGCACAGCTGCCTCTGAGAGAGGTTTCCCCAGGAGGGATGGGACCGAGCCTTGAAGCCCCCCCAAGCCCCTGCCACTTGCTTCAGAAGCATCTCCACTGGGCTCTGTGTTTCCCTGTAGCTGTTGGGTGACAGCCCAAGGTGCTGGGGGGTTGTCAGTCTTTAACAGCAATTAGGCCTTTCTCAATACCTGCTTTTCTTGCAGAGTGTCCTTCGGTTTGAAGGAGAAGCATTGTCTAAACATAGGCCTGGGAGCTGCTGGGCTCTGGTGCCAGCTCTTAGGCTGTTCACTGGGGGACGTGGGCAGGGCCATTTAACATCTTCTGTCTTTCATTTCCTCTTTACAGCCGGGAGCAAATTAATACCAGCTCTGTGAAGGGCTCCCAATCGATCTGTTAATTCCTTGTGAGTGCTGCGGGGATGAAGTGAGGGAATGTGCTCTTGGAAACACCACCCAAGTGTTTCTCTCCAGCCCTTCTGCCCAGGGATCCCCATCACGGCGCTGCCGGCCCTGTACTGGCACCATCCCCTCCCGGGAGGCTGGTGCTGCCCTCCCACCCTGCCCAGTGTGTTCACCAATGGTCCAGGAGCCACTGGGCAAGCAGCAGGCTGCGGGCTGTCCCAGCTGGCTCAGAGGGTCCCAAGAGGCTGCTGCTGTGACAGTCGCCTCTCCCAGCGTGAGCTCTCTGGGTCACCTGCCTGTGGATGCTCCCTGGGAGCTGCGCTTGGGCTGCTGTGCTGCTGCTTTCCATTGCATGTGGGGCCCTGCAGTGTCCTGGTGTGAGGTACTGGGGGGGTATAATGGTCTTTCTGGGGCTTGCTGGTGGGTTGCCAGCTGAACCGGGGGCAGGGATGGCTCTATCCTGCCCCTCCTTGCGAGGGCAGCTACAGCCTGGAGTGTCTCTGCCTGGTTTTGGGAAGTTTCCCTGGACACAGGTCTCCCCTGGACGTGGCTCTTGCCGTGGGTGCCCCAGGTCAGGGAGGTGCTGGCTGGGCTGGAACCCCAGGCAGGCTGGCTCCCAAACCTAAGCCTAACCTAAACCCAAGCCTGAGGCAGGTGAAAGCAGGAGCTGGAGCGGTGCAGGTGGGGAGCAGGATGAGTTCCCCTCCCACTGATGGATGCCAGCGCCGCAATTAGAGTTTGCTGGAAGCGACTCCACGCAGTGCAGCAGAGCCAACTGCTTCGTTTGGGTTGATCTTTTAATTAATTAGTGTATCTTCTAGAGCTGGAGGGGGGAAGATTTGGGCTGTCACTGGCAAGGTTTAACTGGGAGGAGTTGGTGCTTGTCCTGAGGTTGTGGACTCAGCAGCTCAGCCGTGGAGCTGCAGGGAACGGTGTGTGTTGGTCCATGCAGAGGTCTCAGCAGGTTCCCCTGAGGTGGTTGGGAAGAGAGAGGGACACAGCCCCTTAGGGTGGGGGACTGCAGTCAAGGAGCCTTGTGCTGGAGAGGCAAGGTGGTGCTGAGCCCCAAGGAAGAGATCTCTTCTTGTTAGCGTTGATGTTCTCCTCTTGGTCTGCATGAACAGCTTGCTTGGAAGTGTAAACAGCAGCTTTCTGCAATGGGGGGGGTTCTGCCCATCCTGGCAGGCTGGTGTCCAGGGTGGATGCTGCAGGGCTCCTGGCATGGCGCATCCTGCAGCACTGCAGCGCTGCCGCCGAGGTGCCGCCACGGCCGCACTTCACGCGGCTGCAGCGCAGCAGCACCCGTCTCCCTGCCACCTTCCAGCAGGGCTCTGGGCAGAGGAGAGGAGATTCCCCTGCCAAGAGGAACTCTGCTTCTGGAGGGGTGGTCAGGCCCGATGGGGGTCTGGGCTTGCTGCGTGTGCCTCATGACTCCAGCTGCTGCAGGATGCAGCGATGCCTTCGGTCCTGTTCCCTGGGCTGCTTATCTTCTGGGGACCTTTTCCATCTCCAGACCCATCCCTACGCTGCAGGAACAACCCCCTGGTTGCTTGGTAGTGCTGTCATGGTCCATGGGTATTTCTCCAGGATGTTGCCCATGGCTGGGAGGGGGCTGCACTGCAGAGTGTGAAGCTTGGCACCCCTGCCTCCCCTGGGCACCAGGCGATGTATGGCCCTGGGGGCTGAGCAGGTGCTCCCAGGGGAAGGCAGGGCCCTGCACGACCCAGGATTAGGGTCACATTCCCACATGAGGTGGCTGCAGGTGGCGAGTTACCCGGAGAGGCTTTGCCCCTGCCCTGCCCTGGCTCCATGGCTGTTCTGCCTGCCTGAGCAGCACTCCCAGACGTGCAGTGCCAGCAGCCAGCACAGGGTGGGCAGGACTGGTACCCTCCTGCACACAGGATCACAGATGATCGGGCTTGGATGGGACCTTGAATGATCATCGAGTCCAACCCCCTGCCTGAGCAGGATCCCCTAGGTTTGGTCATGGATTAGTGTGCTGAACCCATTCCTGATTCCCACTGTCACCAGCCCCCAGGGCTGCTGCCCAGCTCAGCAGCTGAAATGGAGGAGTTGGGGCTCTAAATAACTGTGCTCTGCAGGGCCCCAGGCAGCTCTGAGCCCCCTCAGCTTGACTTTGTGGGGGGACAGACAGACATTCCTCCCGTTGATGCCCTGGCATCCATCCCCCATGTGTGTGGGGCGTGGGGAGGAAGGCTCTGCCTCCAGCTTAGTCCCTGTTTATCCTGTTCTGGGGCGTGAGCTTTGCTCCCCAGTGATCCCCAGGGGACAGGGAGATGTGGGAAAGGCAAGTGCGTGGCTGCTCTCCCCAGCTGCCTCAGGGGTGTGGGGTGTCTAGACTCGCCTCCCCTCTCATCGAAGGATTTATTCAGGGCCTGCCAGTGGGAACTGGCTGCAAACTGCTGCTGTGGGAGGATGGTGCAACTGGGAAGCTGTCAGACATCACAGCTCTGCTGCAAACCCCCCGCCAGCCCTTCCTGCCAGTGGAGATGGGGAGAAGCTGCCTGCCCTTTGCCTGGGCTGAAGGGCTCTCTCCTGGTGCTGGGGTGCTGTGCTAGTGGCATCTCTTGCTAAGGAGGCTGTACTTCAAAGGTTTATCAGGCCAGTTTGCACAAGTGCTCACGAGGGCTGGGCCAGCACCAGTTACTGGTCCCTGTGCTGCAGCGGGGCTGTCACACGCTGGTACCTGGCGATACCTGCTTTTTGTTCTGGACCTCCCAGGTTTTGACTCACTGTGGGCTGGCTGGATGCTGTCAGTGCTGCTCTTATCTCCTGAGAAGGGGGCAGGGTGTGGGCAGGTTACCTTTGTATACAGGCCTGCCTTGCTGCAGGCGCTGGGGCTGGGCACCATGGTGCTGAGCACAGGGCTGGGGCTGAGCACGGCACTGGGCACCACAGTGCTGGGGCTGGGCACAGTGTTGGGGCTGGGGGGCACAGTGCTGGGTCTGAGCATCATGGGGCTGGGGCTGGGGGGCACAGTGCTGGGGCTGGGCACCATGGTGCTGGGTCTGAGCATCATGGTGCTGGAGCTGGGCACCACGGTGCTGGGGCTGGGGGTCACGATGCTGGGGCTGGGCATGGGGCTGGGGGGCACAGTGCTGGAGCTGGGCACCATGGGGCTGGGTCTGAGCATCATGGGGCTGGAGCTGGGCACCATGGTGCTGGGGCTGGGCACGTTGCTGGGGGTTGAGCATGGTGCTGGAGCTGGGCACCACGGTGCTGGGGCTGGGGGGCACAGTGCTGAGGCTGGGCACAGAGTTGGGGCTGGGGGGCATCACGCTGGGGTTGGGCACATTGCTGGGGGTTGAGCATGGTGCTGGGGCTGAGTACAGTGCTGGGGCTGGGCACCATGGTGCTGGGGGCTGGGCAGGGCTGTGCCAGGTGCCTCTTGAGCTCCTATCACCCGAACGTGCCCATTTGCCCCCGGTTTGTTTGCAGTATTGGGGGTGGGAAAGAGGGAAAACAAGGGGCAATGTGATGGCTGTGAGGTGGGGCCTGGCTGTTTGAGCAAGGTCTGTAGGCAGAGGGGATGGAAACGTCCCACACAGAAAATAAACCTGGACTTGAGCATCTGGAAATGGGGTTTGATGGCTCCTGGCTGCGGCCATGCAGCTTGTAGGGACATTGTGTGTGATCCAGCTCTGAATGGAGCTCTGGGAGCTGGTCAGGAGCTCAGCCAGGCTTTGCTGAGCACAAGCACCTTGTGTCGGGGTGAACAGACCCCGCAGGGACCCAGCAGCACTGGCTGGGTGGCCCTGAGCAGCTGGACACTTGTGGGGTTTAACCCAAGTCCTGAGCATCCCACTGCTCACAGCCCCCTGTCCTTGGGGTGCACGAGGGGTGATCCCCGAAATGAGGGCTGGATGCTTTGCTTTCCCCTCCTCTCCCTGCACACCGAGCCTGTGGCAGCTCTGGGTGGTGGCTGCGTTAACTGAGTCACAGAAGCAGGAGGAATTAATTGCCTCCCTGATTCTTGGCTTTGCTGTGTAATTAGCAACAAGAAAATAATGAGGTTTGAATGAAACATTTGGGTTGATCTGGAGGAAATCAGGAGCTCTCTGTACCTGGATCACTTTTTAGAAAGCTTACAAAATGCCATTTTTGGGTAGAAAACCCAAGCTTTTCCCTTCCAGATGCTGAAGTTTCCCTTACAGCTCACCCCATGCACCCCAAATGGCTTAAACCCACCCAGAGGGAGCTGCAAGGGTGCCCTTGGGAGCCCTGGACCTACCTTAAAACCTGCCCCATGCTGAAGCAGGCTGGGGTTTGGCACAGCCCAGGGGCTCCCTGTTCCCCACTGCTCTGTGGGTGCTTGGGGTGGGGGGTGCTGAAGGTTGGGGGCAGGTGGTGATGCTGGAGAGGGCAGTGGGTGTAATTCAAGTACTGTGGGTTTACCCCCTCCTCTGGCAGGGTGACACAGGGCCCTGGCTCCGCTCTATTTTTAGGTGTAAATCACCAGCTCTTTAATTCCTTTCTAGCACGTTCAATCTTCACCCTCTTCCCTGGAGACTCCCCGTTAGGTTTGGCAGCCAGTGCCAGGCGCATGCGGCTCGCTCTCCCTGCCCTCCCCTGGCTCCTGCTCCCTGTCTCTGCAGCAGGTCACTGGATCTGGCTCCTTTTTACAGGGGAAAGGTGCAGAACAGGGCAGGGACATGCTCCCTGCACCATCCCAAGGGGCTTGTGCTGGAAACCACCAGCAACCAGCAAGGCCTGGCTCATCCTTGGGACTGGCAGTGATGGTCTGAGGAGGAAGAGAGGAATCCAGTGCCTTTTTTGGAGGGAGGAAAGGGGGATAAATGGAAAGATGCTGCAGCTAAAACCTGGGAGCCTGAGCTGGGGTTTCCCTGGGGAGCTGGTTGCACAATGTTTTGTTCCTGAGTGGTGTCCTCCTGGTGCTTTAACCCTGCCTGGGCTTCCCCAAAGTGGGAAGGGCAGGTCAGGGTGCTCTGGGTGCTTCGCAGACCCTGGAGCCCAGCGCTCCTCCCTGCCCTGGTGCTTCCCCCAGCAGAGAGGAGAGGATGGGGCTGGGTGATGGCTCTGCCGATCGCTGCTCCCCGGCTGGTGACACCTTGGGGACTTTGTGGCTCAGCCAGCAGTTCATCTCCATGGTCCCCATGTCCCACAGAGGCGTGGGAAGGTGTCCACACCTTCCTGCACCCTTTGCCACCACGTCACTGTGTCACTGATGACGCAGGGCTGCCGTTCTCTGTGCAGCCCACGCAGACCCTGCCAGCCCGCTGCCCCAAAGGGTTAAAGTGGCCTTTGGAGGGGCCCTGGTGCTGCTGAGCCACGTGTGCCCCCCCCACTCCAGCCCGGCTCTGCAGTGTCCTTCAGAAGGGCAGCCTGTCTGAGCATGCCTGCTCCCCCTCGCCGCCTCCTTCCCAGCCCCGTGTCTTCTCCTGGGGCTCTTCCAGCGCCGCAGCACGCTCTGCACCAGAGCCACACACCCACCCTGCAGCCCAGGCCAGCACCCCTGGGTCCCTGGGGCTGCAGCGAGCATCACCCAGGGGGGCTCCACACTCCCCCCACCATCTCCCAGCCTAACCCCTCATCTCCCTCCTGTCAGGAGAAGCTCCCACAGAGCGTGGCAGAGCTGCCTCATCCCTGGGGACTGGGCGTGTGGTTTCTCTCTGGGGCTGCTGCCTGCCTGCTGCAGCCTGTCGCTGCGCTGAGAACCTCCTGGAGCCTGGGAGGACGGGGTGTTTGTGTAACCACTCTCGTTTCGGGTGCCTCCTCTCAGCTAACAGGCATCTTCCTGGAAGCAGCCTGTTCCCGCAGCTGCGTGGGCGCTTGGGAAGCCGGGGTGAAGCATCCTGCTTAACCCTGAGCGTGCCAAGCCCTGCCTGTGCCGAGTCACGTTCTCCCTTCCCTCCTCCCGGCGTTCCCAGGGTTTTTTCTTCTTCCCTCCTCCCTCCTTCCCTCCCTCCTGGGTTTTTTTTCCCTCCTGTGACATGAATCCCAGCCAGACTCAGCCTGTGGCTCTGGGAGGATGCTGTGGCTGGCGGCACTCCCAGCCGTGGGGACAAGTGGCTCTGGGGACCTGGGGGGGACACCCTGTAGTGCTGGTCCCCAGGGCTGGCATGCTGTCCCGTGGTGCAGGCTGCCTCTAGCGTCAGCATTACCTGTCTATATAAGATCTGTGTACATTTTGAAAGGTTTAGATTTGATTTATCCCCTCTGTGCAGCCTGGGAGCTCCAACTCCAGTGATATATCCCTGTGCTGGGAGCTGAGGTGGGAGATGGAGGCATCTCCCAGACCTGGCCTGGGGCAGGAGGTGTGGGGAGGCTTTGCCTCATTTCATTCATTGTAAGTGTTCTTTTGAAGTGTTTAAAACGTTATTAGAATGTTCCTTCCTGCACAGAGAGGCCTTGGAAACGAGGGGAGAGGTGCCAGAGCTCTGACTAACCCTGACCTCGGCGCCCCGGCCGTGTGGAGCTGCACTGCAGCACCCCAGGTGATGGGAAGGGAGAGAGGTGGTGTGCAGGTGGGATGGGGGATGCTGTCGGCAGGGGGACGACCTTGTGGCTGCTGTAGGACATGGTGTCCCTGGTCCTCGGGGCTCTCTGCTGTGGGATGAGGCTGCACTGAGCCAAGGGGGCTGCTCCCAGCTCCCTTGGGCAGTAGGTTCCCAGCCCCGGCCACACCTTGAGAGCAGCCTGTGGCTTGAGAGCTGCAAATCAGCCCCTCTGGCCTTGAAAAAGGGTTTCCCAATTGCTGTGAGTGGCTTGGGGCAGGGCCATGGCCTCTGTTCTACCCACAGTGTGGGAAGCGTGGCCTCGGGCAAAGGCTCACTGGGACCCGGCTGGGTTTGGCAGCAGCGCTCCCCTGGGGCAGGGGTGCTGGGTCTGGGTTGGGCACCCAGCACCCTTCCCTCTGCATCCCTTCCCCTGTATCCCTTCAGGCTCTTCCTGAGGAGGCTGAGGATGGCTGCAGATCAGATATGGTGGGGTTTGAGTCATTAGGCAGTGAAGGAGCAGATGATGGAGCTTATATAACGAGCCACACACAGCACCCAGCCCAGCACCATAACCCAGTTGCAGCCCAGGAAGGAAAAACCTACACACAGGTCAGAGGCTCCCCCAGGCTGCTTGGTCAGGAGTAAACCTTTGCATGGCACTGCATCTGCCAGCAGCCAGGGCCTTGGGAGGAGCAGCCTGGGTCCCCTTTGGGAGGATGGGGATGAACCTTTAGCAGCTGAGATGGGTGCTCCCAGGGCACGGGCTGGCTCTGTGCATCAGGGGGAACAGCAACCAGCCTCTCTGCAAAGCCCACGGGACACAGGTGGGTTCTTGCTGCTGCTGGGGTCCATGGGGGACAGTTCCTGGTGTCTCCTAGGATTGCCTGTGCTTGGGCAGGGGTGCAGATCTGCTGACACTGAGATGAGGACAGCGGGTGTTTGGAAGCTGCCAACCTCTACAGCGCTGGCATCGCCTTGTGACAGCTTTCCTCACCCCAAATCCCTTTCATCTGAAGGACAGCAATTTGCTAATGTCCTTCACATGCTTAGACTGGGCTTAGCTGGGCTGGAACACCAGTTCCCAGCTCCTTTCTGCCCCAACCTGAGCACAGAATCACAGCCCGCGGGGTCCCTGCGTGCGCTGCAGGGTGTGTGATGTGGCCAAGAACCTGTTCTAACAGGAACTCTTGACTCTGGGTTTCCTTTCCCTGGTTGCTCCTCTCAGGGTTGGTGTTTACTCAACTGCTCTGGCTTTTCATAGATCTGCCTGTGTTTGGTGCCTCGATGGGGAGCTGCTCCCACAGAGTCTGTTTCCCAAAGGAGGAGCCTTGGGTGACTCTGGGTGCCCCGTGCCGGTGATTTGGGGACCGTGGGTGGCTCTCAGGGGGCTTCCCTCTTGGTGGGCTTCAGGACAGGCAGGCAAAACCCAGCGGGTGCTTCCCTGTGGGAAGAGCTGCTCCGTGTGCTCGCCTGCCCTGCATCCCTGCTCCTCCCCAGGATGCAGATGTGCTGGAGACTGGGCTGCCTCACCCCCTCCCTGCATCACTTGTCTATTCAGGGTGTGCAGGCAGCGATGTGCCGGGAGCCTCGTACGCCCGGTGCCGGCACTGCCTCCCCGGTGCCTCTCCAGTGCCTCTCCACATCCCGTGGGGCTGGGGGAGCCAGGCAGAGCCCTCCCAGCCCCCAGGGCCCCTCGGGTGCAGCTCCTGCAGCTCCTCCTCCCCTGACATCCTCACTCCCCAGCATCCTGCTGCAGCCTCCCCGCTTCCTCCAGGAGGGAAACTGAGGCGCAGAGCTGGGATCAGGCCAGTTCACCTCTGCTCAGCATCACCCCTAAGAGCCAGGATGCCAGCCCAGCACTTGGAGCAGGATCCCAGCAGGATCCCAGCAGGAGACTGGTACCGATGAGCTTCCCTGTGCTCTAAAAATACCCTGTGGGGCAAGCGGGGAGCAACGAATGGCTGCGGCTCAGCGGGACCAAGGGTGGAACGAGCACCCAGCCCGTGTGAGGGTATTTTTAGGGCCCTAAAACACAGAATTCACATCAGCACGGGAATGTTCCAGTTTAATGGGATCCTGGGGCCTGTGGGGAAGAAGGGAGAGATGTTTAATTGTCGGTGTTGGTGTTTTATTCATGGCTGAAGGTACTTAGTGTGATTTGCTGCGGGCTCCTCGCTGCTTGGGTGGTGTTAAACCTGGTTCCAGGCTGGGCTGGGTGTGCTGAGATGGGGAATTGCCCTGTGTGCTGGAGGGGCTGGTTGTTCCCGGTGTTGCCAGGAGCTGTGGTAGGAAAAGGGATTATCCCCCTCCTCCCCGCCTGCCAGCGCTGCCTTGGGGTGCTCAGCGCCTGTGTGGGCTCTGGGGGGGATCTGAGACAGAGGAAAAACCCCGTGGGGGTAAATCAGGAGCTGCATCCAGCTCAGGAGGACCCTGAGTGGAGGTGGGTGAACATTGGGAGAGCCCTGGGAGAAAGCTGGGATGCTTCCCACCTCCTCCCACCTCCCTCCTGCCCAAACCCGAAGGATGCTCAGGGGTGGGTGCTGCTGCACTACACCCAAGGTGGAGTCCAGGCTCCTTCCCACGTCGCTCTAGTGCCCCAGACACACCGGTGCCACCCAGGATCTGCCAAAATGGCCCCAAGTGGGACCTGCGCGGAGCCTTGGGTGTGATGAATCCTCCGTCCTCTGCAGCGCTGGGCTCACCCACAGCAGCGCCGGCAGCTCAGGCAGCAATTTGAGGTCTGATCCTGCCCTCAGCGTCCTGCACGTGGCTGTGGCCGATAGCTGACTCACTGCCTGTCCTCAGGGAGCGATTGGGGAAGCGGCTGCTTTTCCCAGCAGAGCCAGAGCTGTGCAGCACCTTCCCCGCTCAGCTGCGCAGGTGGAGGGGGATGAGCTGGCACCGCAGCGCAGATGTGGTCCCTGCAGGCTTGGGGTGGGGGGCTACAGGAGCTGGGGGGTGGGCTCACCACAGCACAGAGCAGCTCTGGATCGTCAGCAGGATGGTGGCTCGTTAGGGAGGAGGGTTTCTAGTCTGTTGTGAAGGGATGCGCAGATGGCACCGTCGCCGGGCCAGAAGGAGCTGAGGAAAACGGGATGCCAAGGCAGGGCTCCTCATTTTAAACCACTTCCCCTGCCAGGGAACAAGTGTGCCTCGCTGCCAAATTATCCTGACAAAGCCTGGGAGAGGATCCAGGGAACCCGAATCCTTCTGTGGGTACCGGTGCGTTGGCACAAGTGCCGCTTTGGTTGGCGTGGTGCTGCTGGCCCGGTGGGCAGGTCCCTGTGGTGCCCAGGCTCTGGGGTGTTTTGGGGGGTGGATGGCATCCCAGCGGGCTGGGAGACCCGTGTTAGGGGTGTGCTGTGCTTCAACAAGGGGAGAACAAGATCCCCCCTGTGCAGCACCCCAAGGAACAGCCCTGCAGCATGAGGGTACATCCTGTCCCTGCTCCCAGCTCCCAGCTTGGTCCTGGGGCTGCAGGAGGGGGGATCAGGAGCTGCTCCAAGTGCATCCTCACACCCACTGAGTCCCTGTCCCCAGTGCCAGGGATGGGCACGCTGGGTGTGACGGCTCGTGGGCAGCTGCTGTCTGACAGGGGGTACGTGCCAGTGCCCACGTGTGCTGGGATCAGCTGTGCTGGGAAGAGCTGGAGCCAGCGACAGCTTGTGTTGTGAGAGCTGCCTGTGCTGCGGGGGCCTGGGGGTCCCCTCAGGGACCCCGGGGTTCTCAGAGTCCCTCTGGAGCTGGGACTCACTGTTAACTTGATCAAGCAGTGCCAGGGTACGGGGGGCCTGGTGATGCTGCACTTCCCACTTTCCAGCTTGGGAGCGGGGAGAAGAAGGAAGTTAGAAGGGGAACTGAGGCACACAAAGGGTAAAGGGTCCTGGGGAGGGAACCAGTCCCCAACTCCCCAGGTGTGTCCTGCAGAGAACATCCTCCAGTCATATAGCCAATATGTCTCCTGCTCTCTCCTCCCCCTCTCCAGGATTCCACGTGATCCCCTCGGTGTCCAACATCGTCCCCGAGAGCTGCCTGCTCATCGTGGTGGGCCTGTTGGTTGGGGGGCTGATCAAAGGTGTGGGTGAAAAGCCCCCCATCCTCAAGTCGGACATCTTCTTCCTCTTCCTCCTCCCACCCATCATCTTGGATGCCGGCTACTTCCTCCCTCTGCGCCAGTTCACCGAGAACCTGGGCACCATCCTCATCTTCGCCGTGGTGGGGACGCTCTGGAACGCCTTCTTCTTGGGCGGCCTCATGTACGCCGTGTGCCAGCTGGGGGGCCCCGGCCTCAACCACATCGGCCTCCTGGCCAACCTGCTCTTCGGCAGCATCATCTCGGCCGTGGACCCGGTGGCCGTGCTGGCCGTCTTCGAGGAGATCCACATCAACGAGCTGCTCCACATCCTGGTCTTCGGAGAGTCCCTCCTGAACGACGCCGTCACCGTCGTGAGTGGACCAGGGGTGCTGTGGTGGAGCATCTCTGGGTGGTGGCACAGGCCGGGCAGCTCTTATCCAAGGGGGTTGCTGTGGTGGAGTGTCTCTGGGTGGTGGCACAGGCTGGGCAGCTCTCAGCCATGGGGTTTGGTGTGGTGGAGCGTCCCTGGGTGGTGGCACAGGCTGGGCAGCTCTCAGCCAAAGGGGTTTGCTATGGTGGAGCATCTCTGGGTGGTGGCACAGGCTGGGCAGCTCTTATCCAAGGGGGTTGCTGTGGTGGAGCATCTCTGGGTGGTGGCACAGGCTGGGCAGCTCTCAGCCAAGGGATTGCTGTGGTGGAGCATCTCTGGGTGGTGGCACAGGCTGGGCAGCTCTCAGCCAAGGGGTTTCGTGTGGTGGAGCATCTCTGGGTGGTGGCACAGGCTGGGCAGCTCTTAGCCAAAGGGGTTTGCTGTGGTGGAGCATCTCTGGGTGGTGGCACAGGCTGGGTAGCTCTTAGCCAAAGGGGTTTGGTGTGGTGGAGCATCTCTGGGTGGTGGCACAGGCTGGGCAGCTCTCAGCCATGGGGTTTGCTGTGGTGGAGCATCTCTGGGTGGTGGCACAGGCTGGGCAGCTCTCAGCCAAGGGATTGCTGTGGTGAGCAGCAGCTTTGCAGGCACCTTTGGGAGGTTCAGGGACCTTCAGGAGGTTCAAGGATCTTTGGGAGGTTCAGGGGCTGGGCTGTTTCCAAAGGATGCCTGTGTCAGGGTGGGTGCTGGTATGGCTCTCAGCTCACTGGCATCCACTGCAGAGCTGCCCTCTAAATTTACTTCCAGCCCACTGCTTTTTCCTGGCTCTTCTCCCACATCCCAGCTGTCCTCTCCGGAGCCGGCAGCTCCGTGCGCGGCTGACGAGGTTCCTGGTGACGAGGAACATGCTGTCCCACCGCAGGGCTTTTCCCTCTCCCCCTTTTTGACCAGAGGGGCTGCCTGTGGGGGCTGCAGCCCCACTCCCATCCCAGGGGATGCCTTTGCCTTCTGCTGCCACCTCTGTCCCTGCCCATGTCCCAGGGCCTGGCGGGCAGGAGCTGGCACCTCTCTCACTCTCTGCTTGCAAATGCTGCCATCCCCACAGGGTGCCCAGTGCCCATCCTGGCACCAGCTTTGGCTTTCAGACCCCTCCAGTGAGCCTGTCTGGGGGTGGGAGAGGGGATGGAACTGGGGTGGGAGAGGGGATGGAGCTGGGGTAGGAGAGGGGATGGAGCTGGAGTGGGAGAGGGGATGGAGCTGGAGTGGGAGAGGGGACACAGCCGGGGTGGGAGAGGGGATGGAGCTGGGGTGGGAGAGGCAATGCTGCCCCTCCTGTGAGGCTGCCTTGAGGGTTTGGGCCATTTCCCAGGCTGGGCAGGGCTGAGGCCGGCTGCTCTCCCTGCAGCCACTCTCTGAGGAGGGTCCCCATGCAGGTCCCCCCCGAGGTGAGGAGGTGAGCCTGTCCCCTGCCCGATGGGCAGTTTGACCCCCCCATCTCCCTTCTCCCTCCCCCCCCAGGTCCTCTACCACCTCTTTGAGGAGTTTGCCAACTTCGAGCAGGTGACCATTATCGACATCATCCTGGGCTTCCTCAGCTTCTTCGTGGTGTCCCTGGGCGGTGTCTTTGTGGGTGTCATCTACGGGCTGATCGCCGCCTTCACGTCCCGCTTCACCTCCCACATCCGCGTCATCGAGCCGCTCTTCGTCTTCGTCTACAGCTACATGGCCTACCTCTCCGCAGAGCTCTTCCACCTCTCCGGCATCATGGCGTGAGTGCTGGGCAGGGCTGGCGTGAGGTGCCCTCCTGTCCCCAGGGCAGGTCACCAACCACGTCTCTCTGGCTGGCCCAGTATGGCCCAGTGTGGGCCAGAGGGGTGTTTGGGCTGGGGTAGGTGAGAAGGCAGAGGAGGGAAGCGACTCTCTCGAGCTGTCCCAGAGCTTCTGGGGTGCTGGCAGCCTGTTGCCCATTCTCCTGGGATGTGGTTTGTGCTGCTGGGCTTCGATGCCCACTCCTGCCCTGCCAGGGGGATGGAGACACCTCTTCGCCTTCTCTGGAGGCCTCCAGTAACTGCTGGTGTCTCACAAGCCCTGTCCTGCTCTGGGCTCTGGCCTAAGAGCCACCAAACGCTGCAGCAGGGCCAGGGGGTGGGGCTGTCCCCGTGTCCCCATGGCTGCTGAGTGCCCCAACCTTGTCCCCAGGCTCATTGCCTCTGGCGTGGTGATGCGGCCCTACGTGGAAGCCAACATCTCCCACAAGTCCCACACCACCATCAAGTACTTCCTGAAGATGTGGAGCAGCGTGAGCGAGACCCTCATCTTCATCTTCCTCGGCGTCTCCACCGTGGCTGGACACCACTACTGGAACTGGACCTTCGTCATCAGCACGCTCCTCTTCTGCCTCATCGCCAGGGTTTTGGGTGAGGTGTCAGTGGGGGGGGGGACACACTCCTTGGGGACAGTCCTAAGTGAGGGGCAACTCTTGAGGCCTTGAGGCCCCAGTTTGCCTTGGTGGGGAGACTGGAGCTGACTGGGTGGCACTGCTTAGCCACAAGCTGGGGTTGGTTAGATGGGGTTAGATGGGGTTAGATGGGGTTAGAGGGTTAGATGGGGTTAGAGGGTTAGATGGGGTTAGAGGGTTAGATGGGGTTAGATGGGGTTAGAGGGTTAGATGGGGTTAAATGGGGTTAGAAGGGGTTAGATGGGGTTAGATGAGGTTAGATGGGGTTAGATGAGGTTAGATGGGGTTAGATGGTTAGATGGGGTTAGATGAGGTTAGATGGGGTTAGATGAGGTTAGATGGGGTTAGATGGTTAGATGGGGTTAGATGGTTAGATGGGGTTAGATGGGGTTAGATGGTTAGATGGGGTTAGATGGGGTTAGAGGGTTAGATGGGGTTAGATGGTTAGATGGGGTTAGATGGTTAGGTGGTTAGTTGGGGTTAGATGGTTAGATGGGGTTAGATGGGGTTAGATGTTTAGATGGAGTTAGATGGGGTTGGATGGTTAGATGGGGTCAAAGTTTGGGCAAGAAGCTGCTGGGGGGTGTTGGGATGAGCGAGCAGGACAGCACCCACCTGCACCCACGGCCCCGGGGGTGACCCTGCCGGGCTGTGAGCTGGGCTGCCGGGGGAGGGGGGTCTCTCAGGTCTGGGAAGGGGTCCTTCCCTGTGTGCTCACCCAAGGCCCTGCCCCCTCCCCCAGGTGTCCTGGTCCTCACCTGGTTCATCAACAAGTTCCGCATTGTGAAGCTGACGCCCAAGGACCAGTTCATCATCGCCTACGGGGGCCTGCGCGGAGCCATCGCCTTCTCCCTGGGCTACCTGCTGGACTACAAGCATTTCAGCATGAGGGACATGTTCCTCACAGCCATCATCACCGTCATCTTCTTCACCGTGTTTGTGCAGGTGGGTGGCACGGGGGGATCATAGAATCCCAGCCTGGTCTGGGGTTGGAAGGGACACCAAGGGTCACAGAGCTCCAACCCCCTGCCACAGGCAGGGACACCAACCTTCAGGCCTGGAGCTACACAAGGTTGCCCAGGGCCATCCAACCTGGCCTTGAACACCCCCAGGGATGGGATCACAGTGTGAGGAAGGGGTTTGGGGATCATGGTTTGGGGAATGGGGAGTGCAGGGATCACGGTGTGGGGAAGGGGGTTTGGGTATCACAGTGTGGGGAAAAGATGTTCAGAGATCAGTGTGGGGAAGGGAGGTGCAGGGATCACAGTGTGGAGTAGGGGGGGTCAGGGATCATGGTGTGGGGAAGGGGGGGGTGCAGGGATCACAGTGTGGGGAAGGGAGGTGCAGGGATTACAGTGTTGAGAAGGGGGGGTCAGGGATCACAGTGTGGAGAAGGGGGGGTCAGGGATCATGGTGTGGGGAAGGGTGGTCGGGGATCACAGTGTGGAGAAGGTGGGTTCAGGAATCACAGCGTGGGGAAGGTGGGTTCAGGGATCACGGTGTGGTTTCAGAGGGAAGGGGGGTTATTTGCTGAGCCACTGGTGTGTGTGGGAAGCTGAGGAGCCTGTGCCCAGCCTCCATCCCTGCCCCCATCACCACCCCCCTTCTCCAAACGCTTCGGATCTGCCGGGTGCCACCGGCAGCGCGGAGCCCCACAGCGCAGGGCACATCCCGCTCCCATGGGTGCCCCCATTGGGGAGCGCTCAGACCCACCCTCCCCATTCCCTAGGGCATGACCATCCGGCCCTTGGTGGACCTGCTGGCCGTGAAGAAGAAGCAGGAGACGAAACGCTCCATCAACGAGGAGATCCACACGCAGGTAACGCGCTGCGCCCGGCCCGCCCCGCGCTGCTCTTCACCGCCTTAGCCCTCTTCTCTCTCTGCTTCTGCCACCTGCACCGCTGTACCCAAGGCGGGGTCACAGAGCGGGAGCCGCCCCTAAATCGGTGCCCAAGGTAAGGGGGGGACGGAGCGAGGGCTCCCCCCTGTCTGTGTCGTCCAGTGCCCGCTCCGACCCAGACCTCCCCTGTTCCTGCTAGAGCCGCAGCCCGCTTGTGTAGGAGGGAGCTGCCCTCCCGAGGCCCATCCCGGACCTCCAGCCCTGATGTTGCACCCCCTGAGTGCCCTCACCCCTGTGTCAGCGTGGGTGTCCGGGTGGGGAGAGGGTGGGGAGCAGCCCTGCCACCTGCCCACGCCTTCTGGACCTTCTCTTCCAGTTCTTGGATCACCTTCTGACGGGGATCGAGGACATCTGCGGTCACTACGGGCATCACCACTGGAAGGACAAGTGAGTTGGGGGGGCTTTGGGGGCTCCCACACCCATTGGGGGGGATGTGGAAGGTTTTAAGTCCCCACCTCCCAGGTCTCCCAGCCCCGTGCTGGGGTTTTTCTCAGTGCTCTTCCAGCTACATGCATGTTCCCCTCAGTGAATCACAGCCCCACAGTGGGGGTGCAGCGCTGCACCCCTTTGCCACACCACCTGCACCCTGCCCACAGCAGTGTGGGAGCAGCCGGTCCCTGTGGGAGCTCAGGACCATCCAGTGTGGGTCTGAGCAGCTGCTGGGTGCTTTGGAGGCTGCCTGGGGTGGGAGGGGGTCAGGGGAGCCTGGCCCAACCTTCGCTGGTGGGAATGAACCGTCTTCTGCTGGCGTGAGGCAGCGCTGGGGAGCAGGGAGGGGGAGTGGGACAGGGGGGTCTGACATGTCGCTGCCCCCCCTTTTCCTCCTGCTCTTGGGAAGGCTGAATCGCTTCAACAAGAAGTACGTGAAGAAGTGCCTGATTGCAGGGGAGCGCTCCAAGGAGCCCCAGCTCATCGCTTTCTATCACAAGATGGAGATGAAGCAGGCGATCGAGCTGGTGGAGAGCGGGGGCATAGGCAAGATCCCCTCCGCTGTCTCCACCGTCTCTATCCAGTGAGTTCCTGGCCACCCTGTGCTTGCTGGGCCCTGGCATGGGTGCAGCACCCCCCCCTTGTGCCCACAGGGCATTAGCCCTTTGGTCCTGCCACAGCACCACGCCGAATTCTGTCTGTCCACGCAGGAACATCAACCCCAAGACTCTCCCTGTGGAGCGCATCCTCCCGGCCCTGTCCAAGGACAAGGAGGAGGAGATCCGCAAAATCCTTCGCAACAACCTGCAGAAAACCAGGCAGAGGGTAAGGTGTCCCCTGGCACCCCACATCCCCCCACTTTGCTTCAGAGGGGGTGGCCAGGGCCACCTCCAACCAGAAGCCTTGGGTCCTTCACTGCTGGCATCCCTGCCCTGCTGCTCCTTGTGTTTTCCTTGGTTTTCCCCCTGGGAATGGTGCTGGGAGGGGTGCTGAGGGGGAGGCTGGCTTGGCCTGTGGCTGAGCTCAGCATTGAAACCCTCACTGGGTGAAGGTGGGTGCAGGTCAGACACCCCAAGTTCCACACAAGGACCGAGCCCCGGCTTCCCCGGACACACTCTGCCCACTGGTGGCTGTTCCCCATCCCCAAGGGAGCCGGTGCTGTGACCTCCCTTTGCTTCTTCACCCTTCTGTGGGGTTTTTAACCCGTCTCCTTCTCTTGGGGCTCTTCCCAGTTGCGATCCTACAACCGGCACACGCTGGTGGCCGACCCCTACGAGGAAGCCTGGAACCAGATGCTCCTGCGGAGGCAGAAGGCTCGGCAGCTGGAACAGAAGGTGTCAAGGGGACACTGGAACAGGCTGGGGAGGATTGGGAGGGGTGGGGGGGCTCCAGGGAGGCTTCCCAGCCTGGGAAGGACATTGGGGTCCTGCATGGGGAGGGGGCTGAGGTTCAGATGACCTCGGGGGTCCTATGGTCACCCCAGGGTGTGAGCAGATCCCTGCAGCACAGCTGGGGAGACAGTGTGTGTGTGTGTCCTCTGCATCCCGCTGCTGCTGCCTCTTGCTCATCCCTGAGGCTGGGGTCAGTTCCCTGCCTCCCCTTCCCCTTTATCCTGGCCAGTCCGATGGAGACGGTCCCTGTGCTCTGCTTCCAGATGAACAACTACCTGACGGTGCCGGCGCACAAGCTGGACTCTCCCACCATGTCCCGGGCTCGCATAGGCTCAGGTGAGTGGGGACGGGGGGCACTGCCAGCACCGGGGTGCTGAGGCATGTGGGGGGTGCCTTGTCCTGCACCCCTCAGCTCCTCTGTGTTCTGCCACCCTGACCTTCCCCATCCCACTCCCACACAGCCACCCCGGGGGTCTGCAGCTCTCCGGCTCTGCTCTTGGGTGGGCTCTGCCTGAGCAGGAGCACCCAGCTCAGCTCCCAGGAAATCAGCCTTGGCCGGTCGGGAGATGGGTGCAGAGCTCAGCTCCATCCCTGGCTCTGGCTGTGCCTGTCCCTGCCCTCAGCTGCAGAGCGCACCAGGAGTGCCCAGCCCAGAGACCTGTCCCTGGGCTCCCGTTTACACGGCTGTCGGGTTCCCCCCGCCCTGTGCGTCCTCTGCAGCTTTGGGGACGGTGTGATGGGGTGTGATAGGGGTGCAGTGGGTGCAATGGGTGCAGTTGGGGTGCCATGGGCTGTGACAGGGCGCGATGCCGCTGCCGGGCTGCGGAGCCGGCGGTTAATCGGCAGAGGGCAGCTTCTCCCTGTCTGCTGCTGCGCTGGCTGGAGCGGATCCAGACAGGGAAACAGGGAACGAACCAGCAGCCTCGGGAATGAGAGCGAGCCAGCCCAGGCAGCCCAGCCCCAGAGGTCTGGGATGTGTTAGCTGGGGGTCCCTGAGCCCCCCCTGCCCTTCCCCAGCTTATCCCCACCCGGTTTGTTCACGATGCCGTGTGACGGGCCCTGCCTGACCCCTCTCTGTCCCCCCAGACCCGCTGGCCTACGAACCCAAGGCAGACTCAGAGAACCTGCCCATCATCACCATCGACCCGGCCTCCCCGCAGTCCCCGGAGTCCGTGGACCTGATGAACGAGGAGCCCAAGGGCTGCGGGGGGCTCCCGCCCTCGCCCGAGGAGGATGAGGAGGGGCTGGTGATGCGGGTGAAGGAGCCTTCCTCCCCGGGGACTGACGATGTCTTCACCCCGGGGACTGGCGACAGCCCCAGCAACCAGCGGATGCTGCGGTGCCTGAGCGACCCGGGGCCGCGGCCGGAGCCGGAGGAGGGGGAACCCTTCATCCCCAAGGGGCAGTAGCAGCCGGCGGGCGAAGCCTCACGCGCCTCTGTCCGGTTTCTGTCTCTCTCTTCATTTGTTCTTCTTTCTTTGCTCTCCTCTTTGGTTCCCTCTGTCACTACACTCCGGGCTGGGGAAGGGGAGAGACCATCCTGGATGGACTGGGATGGCCAGGACCCCTCTGCCCAGCCGGCCCCGAGATGCGGGGCAGGGACCCCTGGGATGCTCCGGGCTCCTCAGCCCCACAGCCCAGGCGTGATGGACGATTGGGTGCCCAGCGCTGGGGTTTGTGGGTGCCTCACCGCCCTAGACGGGCTCTCCCAGCCCCACAACCAGCTCCTCGGGGCAGCTGTGGCTGTCAGGGGGCTGCTCTGCCGGGGGGTCGCCTGGGGGGCTGCCCCACACAAAGCTTCGCCTCTCCCCAGCTCCTGGATTACCTGCCCCTCGCCTTGCTTCGGAGCGGGGAGACGGGAGGACGGGAGCCAGGCTCCGTGCCCCACCGCCTCACCCCACCCCCTCCCAGGGACCTGGGGCTTGTGCTGCTGCCCCCCACCCTCGGTCGCTTCCCCCGCGGGGCCGGTGGCTGCCCGGGAACCTCTTCTCTGGCCCCGCTTTTCACTCCAGGTCTTGTTAAATCGACACCGGGTGGCTGGGTTCCCCCTCGCTTGGAGCGGCCCCGCGAGCCTGGGCCTCTCCATCCCTCCTGGAACCAGCCCCCCACTCTGTGGGGGGACCCTCAGCATCCCCGGCCCCTCGCCCTGCGCCTGCCCGGCAGCGCGGCCGCAGCTCCGGCTGCTCCTTAACCAAAGACAGTGTCGGGGTGCTGGGCAGGGGACGGGGTGTGTGGGGGTGCTCACCCAGCACTTGGGGCTGGGAGGTTGGCAGGGGGGAACTGATGGCCCCCGATGGGGACAGCTGGGGATGCTGGGGGTCCTGAGCTGGGCAGGAACTGTCTTTCCCCAGGGCTTGGCTGGGAGGGAGCACTGGGTGTTTGGCTCGGGGCGTCCTGCGTCACTTCATCCCCCATGTGCCAGCCAGCACCCACCACATGCCACCCTTTGCCATGGGGGCTGCCTCTCCCGTGCCACAGGGGGCTCCTCGCCCCCCTCCCCAGGGAGCCTGGGCTGCTCCCCCCTCCCCACGCCGTGCCTTGCCACGCGTCGTCTCTGCCCGGCGGGCACCCGTCCTGCACGCCCACCCGCTCCGCAGCCCCACCGGGACCCCGGGGTCCGGCACCCAGGGCCAGAGCCCACGTCGCTGCCTGCGCCTGCCTGCCTGCCCCGCGCTGCCTCGGGGGGAGAAAAGCAACGGAATTCTCTTGTATAAAAGGAGGAAAACTCATGTAAAGAGAATCTTGGTTTTTATCATGAATATTCTAATAAATTAATGTTAATTTTTAGTGGGGTTTCTCCAGCTGTTCGGGCTCCGACCCCTGGCACAGGGTCCCGGCTGTCCCAGGGGAACGCGGTGGCTGTGAGACCCCATCCCTGTGGCTGTGGGAGGGAGGTTTTGTCCCCCACCTTCCCCCCATGGCTGGGAGATGGGGAGCCCCGGCTTGGCAATGCTTTTTAAGCCATTCCCAACTTCAATGAAGACTTGGCATCTGCAGAGCCAGAGCCCCCATGTCCACCCCCTGGGGCTGCGCTGGCACAAAGGGGTTGGGAGTGGAAGGGCAGGTCCTTTGCCTGGCACATGGAGCCCCCACCGTGGCCCTGAGGTGCCAGCCGGGCATCCCAGGCAGCTCTGCCGGCCCCGAGGCCGCTGTTTGTCCTGGGGAGGAAGGGGAAGGTGTCCCACTGCTGGCAGCTCCCTCCTGTCCCACAGCTCTGCTCCACTGTGGGGTTTGGGGGTGTAATTGCTGCATCCCCAGGGGAGGGGGCTTGGGGAAGTCGAAGCCCTGTGAGGTTTTTTTCCCAGCTCTACCGAAGAGCCAGGGCTGAACCCTGAGCCCTCAGAGGGGACCCAGTTCCCACCAGCAGAGAGGGAAAAGGCTGCACCCCGACCCAGCCAACCCCTCCCCAGGCCTGGGGGTGCCCCAGGTCAACCAGGGCTCCTCACTTTGGGGCAATCGCAATGGGAACGTGTTTCATTGCTGCAAATTAAAGCCCTGATGCAGCGAGGCCGTGACTCACCCCCTCGCCATCCGCCCAGCGCATAATCGCTGGCGTGGCTCATGTGCCCAAAATACCTGAAGCCCAGGGTCCCCCCCGGGCTCCCCTCCGGGCCTTGGCCCAGCTACTGCACCCCCAGGGTTCCCCCCTCACCAAGGGGGTCCCTGGGCAGGACGATGCAATGGGGATGTGGGGCAGGCGGCGCCGTGGGGCCCGTGGCGGTGCCAGGCTGGTGGGTGCCATCCTCACCCCACGCAGGGCTCAGGGTGCCTTGTCCCTGGGGCAGCGGTGCTGAGGGGAGGACCCCAACGGAGGAGGGTTTGGCAGGAGAGGTCAGAGCTGGGTCTGGGAGGAGAGCAGCAGTTTTACTGCCCAGTCCCAAAGGGAGGGTGGGGGCACCGGGGGGTGCTGCCCGCAGCCCAGAAGCCGGGTGATGGCCGCACGTCCCGGGTGTGGAGGAGGCAGCAGAAGAGTCCAGCAGCCCCGGGCAGCCCGAGCGCCTCATCCCATCCGCCCCACGTGCCGGGGAGCATCACGTGCAGCCCCCCCCCCCTTGGATCCAGTCATACCTTTAACACCAGGGCTCCCCAAACCCAGGCATTTCCAGGATATTCTCGTTTCTGTCTCAAAGGGTGAGTAACTTCTTAATGAGGAAAGGCTAATGATCCCCCCGGGGATGGGCTGTCACCGCTGAGCCACTGCCAAAGCACACGCAGGGCCGGGGCTGGGAGGGTGGCTGGACCTCGGCACGTGCCCACGGCCCCACGGTCCTGCTGGCAGTGACTTTTCCCTGTGCCCTGTGCCCCCCTCTCTCCCCTCCCAAAGCACGTGGGGGCTGAGGTGATGGCACCAAGGGCAGAGAGAACAGAGGGGCCCTGAGCAGGGTGACCTTTCTCCTGCACGCGCGTGTGCCAAGGCGTTGGTGGCCCTTTCTGTACCACCTGTCCGGGGGGATCAAAGAGCTGCTGCCTCTGCAGCTGCTGGAGCCTGGCCTGCCCAGGATGGCTGGGCTCCCTCATGCCTCAGTTTCCCTCTGAGTGGTCCAGCACGAAGCCCAGGCAGGGGAGAGCGAACGGCCCCACAGCCCCACTGCTCCAGCAGCGAGGACTGGGAGCCCTCGGGAAGGGCCACGAAGTCACCCCAGTGTCACCTTGTCCAGGCTCAGCAGCCACCCAAAGGAGTTCCCAGCTGACTCCCTGGCTTTGCCAAGGGGTGGCCAGCGGGGCGATGGGATGGGAGGCACCGGAGCTGCCACCACCCGTAGCCCAGCCATCACCTGGGGCCCTGAAAACCAGAGAGAAGCGTCCGGCCCTGTGCTGTGCCAGGCCCAAATTAGTGGCATTAATGCGGCTCGTCCCTTCCAGAGCCTCAACACACACATCGGGCCAAGCAAAACAAGAGGTGGCACCGGGACAGCACCAGGCTGGGACACGCTGCTCGTGCCACAGGGACACTGTGGGATGGGGACCTCCCTGGCCAGTGACACCCAGAGTGGCTCTGAAGGGGGCAGCTCAGTCCCTGCTCCGGGGGCAGGCCGGTGCCGTGTCCCCCTCGACGTGCCGCGGTGGTGCCGTGTCCCCCCTCGCGCTCCCCAGGCAGCATTTTGCAGCAGCCGGGCGAGGTGACAGGTGCCATTCCCCAGCTCTGTGTCACCTGAGTAATAACACCCTGCGCTCCCTTTCATCTCAGGGCCGCCGAGCTGTCCCTCTCCGGGGTGAGGGCATCCCCACAGCACCACTTGTCATTAATTCCAAAAGGCAGCCAGGAATGTGGGGGGGTCTTGGGGTCCCGGATGGTGACACAGGGACCCTGAGCTGACAGCAGAGCTGTGACACCCCTTGTGCCAGGCAGTGACCGTGGCTGCTGTCTGCAGTGCTGGGCTTGGCCTTGCCCTGGCCCCTCTGAGCCGTGGAGGCAGCTGGTGGCACAGCCCCAGGGACACAGATGTCCCAGTGGTGAGGGTGGGCTGGGGGACAGCCAGGAGCACGGTGACACCTCGGGGACAGGCTGAGCGGGGCTGGATGGGGGATACGAGTGACTGGGAGGCATCCAGGAGCCGTGTTTGCTGAGGGAGGTTTTTGGATATGGCTGAGGAGAAGGGCTCCACCTCCTAAACCCACACTGGGCACAGGGCTGTGGGCATGTGTGTGGGGATGGCGGGGGGTGCGTGGACGGTGAGCGTGGGGACGGCCAGAGTGTGAGCACAGGGCACGCACGGAGATGGCAGCACGGGACAGCGGGTGGGTGCACAGGGACAGCTGCCATGGGCACAAGGACAGCTGCCATGGGCACAGGGACAGCCAGGGACACAGCTGGTGTGTGCAGGGTGGCGATGCCGTGGGCGGCTGCTGTGGGAGCGGGGTGAGAGGAATGCCCCCGCCCCCGAGATGGGGAGCGTTGCTGCTCCCCTGGGGCGACGCTGGGTGACGTTGGTGGCTCCAGGAGAAGGGCTTGGTCCCTCCTGCTTGCTCAGGGAGTTGGCACACACCCTGCTTAATGGCGGGTGGGTCGGAGCCAGGCCCACGCGGGTCAGGGAGTCCCCGAGGTTTCTCTTCACCTCCAAGTTGGGCTTTCACCCCACACACGCTCCCCCAGCCCCTCCAGCCCTTTCCTCCCTACTCTCCCACTGACAAGACGGATGCTCAGGGCTGGAAAAGGTCTCCAGTGACCTGCAAGGCTCTGCTCAGATGAAGGGGCTCCACTGGGATGAAGGGGCTCTGCTTCCACCCCCACAGCTGCTCTCCTGGCAGCCCCTGCCCCTCTCCACACAGCCTGGCAGTGGGGTGCCCTGTTCCTCCCTACACACACGTCTGGGCACATCCCAGCTCCTCCCTGGGTGATTTCCCGGCAGAGCAAAGCCGGTGTCCCAGGGCAGAACCAGGATGCTGCCAACCCCGGATCCATGAGGCAAGTGGGGTCACGGTGTCCCTGAGCCCCTGTCCCCCTGTCCAGCCCCTGCCCCACTCTAACACCTCAAAAGGGGCTCTGCAGTCCTTGTGTCACCCCCCTTGGGGCAGAATCTGTTCGCGTTTCACCCCAGGACAGTGATTATTCTTTAATTGCCAGCAAAACAGAGGGATAAAGCCCAGTGCTGGGCCTGGCTGAGCTGGGAGGAAACAGCCCTGGTGCCATTCCGGGTGCCGGGTTCGCTGCCAGTGGCTCTTTGGGATAATCGTTTGGTGATGGATGTTAACGAGCGGCTCAGCGAGTCCAGCCGGAGCACGTCAGCTCTTTTTAATGAGCTGATGTTTTCTCCAGAGCCACCAGCGTGCTTGTCACTCTCGGCCTGGCAACCGGCGCACTGTGCCTCCCAGCTCATCACCAGGCCACCAGCTCGTCCCCGAGGGGCTGCAGCACCTTGTTCATCCCATCGGCTCCATGGCCACATCCTGCCCATCACCCAGGGGTGTAGCGGCTGGCAAGGGTCCCCCACACTGTGGGGTGCTCAGTACCCAGCCAGCCCTTCCTCCTGCACCCAGATCCCTCCAGCCAGACCCCTGGAACAGGCTCTCTGGATGGATCCTGATCCCTAAAGTCACTTGGCCCCTCTCAGCCTCCCAGGAAACATTCCCTGACCCAGCTCTTTGGCTGCCAGGACCGAGGGGCTTTGCAGTGGGAGGGGACTGGTGGATGGTTTTATGGAGGCCTTTGGAAAACCACTTTCTGGCAGGGCTCCCCTCCCCCACGCCCCCATGCAGAACCTCCTGGGCATGACCAGGAACAGGGTCTGATCCCAGCGAAGGTGCCTGATGGAGCCACCCAACGACACTGGCAGAAGCCAGGGAATGAGGCATCGTGGCACAAGGAGCATCCCCACATGGGGACAACAGCAGAGGGGACTCCAGACCCCTGGGAGGATTCCTTGGGCTGTCGGAGCATTACGGGGTGGAGAAGACTTCAAAGGGAACCAAGGCTTGGGGACACCCTGTTACCTTCTGTCCCTTCCAACCCCAGCTGTGGGTGCTCCTAAACGCCCCACTTCCCTCAAAACCCCGATCCCCCCATCGCTCAGTTACACACAGCCAGCTCCAGCTTGCAGCAGCAGAGCCCTGGGACAGGGGATGTCACCATCCAGCCTTGGCCTCGCAGGTGGACTTTGCAGCTTGGAAGAGCTCTGCCACAGCCTCCCCGAGGGGAAGTGCCCCAGGTTGGGGGTTTGGGGGTTTTCAGGGGTGTTTGTGCAATAAACCCCCTGTGAGGGTATGAAAATCAATCAGCTCTGGCTCATTCCCCAACAGAGTGCTCTCCAACAGGTCCCAGCTCCCAGTGGGAGCAGGGAGGTGGGAGCAGCAGCTGCAGGTGCAGAGCCTGGAGTTGTGCCCATCCATCCGTGGGGCTGTGGGGCATCGGGCACCGGCTGGGCAGGGAGGTGCCTCCTGGAGATGTCTGCAGGGTTAGAAGCTGTGGAGAAATGAGCTCTTTAAAGTGAGGGGAATTGTTGGGATGAAAGGAAATGGGCAGCCAGAGGCCAAGGACACGGCTGGCCTGGGGAGGAGGCGGTGGCTGGGCCGGAAGTGGAGCTGTGCTGTGAGTTTTGGGTGCTGGGGTGGATGCTGGGGCTGGGGATGCCCAATCCTGAGCCAGCCGGGCTCCATCACCCTGCAGTGTCACCCCCGTGTCTCCTGGGTGCCCACAGTCCCTGCAGCCAGTGGGTGCAGTGGGTGCCTGGGAACCCTGCTGCCCACAGGGAGAGGGCCCTGGGGTTGGGGGGCACAGGCTGGGGGACACTGCACTGGGGGGAGCCAGGCCCTGGGGTACCAGCGGGGTAACAGGCCGTGGGGTGTCAGCCGGGTGTGAGACTGGGGAGTATTGATAGGGCATCAATGGGGCATCGATAGAGCATCAATGGGGCATTGATAGAGCATCAATGGGGCATCAATGGGGCATCAATGGGGCATCGATAGAGCATCAATGGGGCATCAACGGGGCCTCAGCGGGCGCCCCTTTAACCCACGGCCCGTCCCGACCAATCACCGCCGGGATTCCCGCACGCAGCGGCACGCCGAAGGGCGGGGCTAGGCAGGCCCATCCCCTTCACCCCGCCTCTTTCCCCGCTCGCTCCTCTGATTGGCTCCCGGCCCAGCCCCAGCCTTCCTCCCAAGCCTATGAGAGCGCCGAACGGGCGGCGAGGCCGATCCGGGATTGGCGGAGGGGCCGGGCCAATGGGGGCGCGGCCGGGGCTATATAAGGAGCCGAGGCGCGGGGCAGCGCAGCGCTCGGCGGAGCCGGTGGCGGGCGGGAGCGGCGCGGGCAGGAGCGGGCACGGCCGGGCCGGTTCGTCGCAGCGTCCCCTCGGGCACCGACCGCGCCTCCCGCCGCCCTCCCCCCACCGCAGCAGCCTTCCCCTTCCCCTCCCTCTTCCTCTCTCTCTCCGGCCGGCCCGGCGCTCCCGGCCGGCTGCGGGTGACTCGGGCTCTCGTTCCCGAGCGCGATGCTGGCGGCGGCGGCGGCGGGGCCCGCACCGGGCGCCTCGGAGCAGCGCGGCGATGGCGACCGCTTCAGCGTCTTGACGTGGGAGCAGGTGCAGCGGCTGGACCAGATCCTGGGCGAGGCCGTGCCCATCCACGGCCGCGGGAACTTCCCCACGCTCTCGGTGCGGCCGCGAACCATCGTCCAGGTGAGGCCGGGGGGCACCGGGTGGGGTGGGGGGGACACACACACGGGGGGTGCGGGCCGCGCTCTGCTGCCTCGTTGGACTCTGCCCCGTTCCCGCGGGGGTCAGGGAGAAAATAAAACTGCTGAGGCGGCGGTAACCGGCGCGCCGGGCCCCGAGCCAGCCCGGCCGGGCGCCCTCCGCCTCCCCCCGCGCCGGGCTCCGGGCAGAATCGCCGGGGAGGAGGAGGGGGGGATGCTGCGGGGAGGGGGTTGCGGCTGAGGGAAGCGCTGGGCTGGTCCCCGGGGGTCTCCGCGGGGCCGGTGCCCGGTATCCGCCCGCATCGGGAACGGGAAGGTCGGTCCCGGGGGCGGCCCCTCCGGTGGGGTGTCCGGAAGGCCCGGGGCTGGCCGGGCCGCCCTCCCCGCCCGGAGCTGCGCGGTGCGGCCGCGGCACAGCCGCTCCCCGGGGCTGCGGGCGGAGCGTGGTGCGGGGGGGAGCGCGGGGCTCCGGCGGCGGCGGCTCCGGCTCCCCCAGCGCATCCCCGCAGCCGGCCCGAGGCTCCGGCGCCTTCAAGGGCTCCTGTTAGTTGAGCCATAAAGTCATAACCGCGTTTAATATTCAACTAACGACGCGGCCCGAGCGAGCCGATGCATATTCATGTTTGGGAGGCAGCTCGTTCCTCGGTAATGACTCATCAAATGTAACATCGGGCACGTTGGCTTCTAATTAAGAAGGGCTGCTCACAAAGCTCGAACCCACCCGCGTTCCGCAGCGAGCATCGCCGGGACCTCCGAGCCGCGGCTGCTCGGGAAGGGCTCCGGCTTCAGCTGGGGAGAGGGAAGGTGACATTTGAAAGACGCCGGGCTGCAGGGGAGCCTCGGCCGGCTTCGCATTCCTCGAGTTCCTGCCGCATCTGCCGGGGGCAGGAGCCTTGGCTGCTGGAGCCTTAAACCCCGCGACAGCTGAGAGCCGCTATCAGGACGCTGCCGCTGCCCTTGGCTGGTGCGAGGCTGATGGAGCATCAGATGTTCCACTGGTTCTTGCTGTTTGGCTCTGCAGAACCCGGGCTGCTCCGTGTCCGGGCGGCTGGAAGAGAAGGATGTTGCCAGTAGCAACTTCAAACACCAAATAACCAAGGGCTGTAATTCCCACTGACCATGCTGGCCGACCCTGTGTTTAGGGGCTGAGTAATGTGAAGCGAGTAACCCAAAAGGCAGCTGTTTACTGCAGGCTGCTGCTGCTGGGGGAGGTGGGAAGCGGCAGGTCGGGGCGCGGGCTGGGTTCCCTCCTGCCTGGCTGTCAGAGTCAATTACCTGAACCGCAGGTAATGCGAGGTGCTGTTTGGGGAAGCAGGTCAGCAGCTGCCTAACCCTCCGAATATCCAGCCCTCTGGGGAAGAGGCATACCTGACCCCACTGGCAGGGGAGGCAGGCTTCAGGTTCAGGCTGGTAGGGCTGAAGCTTGCTGGCCTTGGGGAGGCAGCCAGGCTTTCTGGAGGGTTTTGGGGTGATTTGGGGCAAGGCTGGCTTGAGCATTGGATTCTTTCCCCCCCCTTTCTGAACACATCTAGCACAGGCAGAGCTGGAAGCACAAAGCTCAGGTCTGGGATGCTGCAGGTCCAGAGCCATGCCCAGAAAGGGGCTAAGCAGATGTTCTTTGGGGTTAGGGGGCTAATCTGGAGTGAGATCTGGGCCTAGCTCTGGATCTAACACTTTTGTGACCTATATCTTGTCTTGCCCTAAGCCTAATAGCCCAAAACTCTTAACTCCAAGTAGTGCTGGAGCTGTGCCGTGGGCGAGTGACTCCAGTGGCTGCTGGGTTGGCAGCAGCTGCACCCCAGGAGCTCCCTGGATCCACTGCCCAGCATTTGCTCTGCACAGGGCAACAACCCAGCACCTCTTTTTAGGGAGTTAATCCAATTTTCAGATTGTTTCCCTTTGAACACAACTGTGTCTATGGCTGGGTGGGATCTGCTGCTGGGGATGAGGGGCTTCTGATGGGGAGTAGCTCCCTGGTTTAGCTGCTGCCTGATGTGTGGCTGTCACCACTGGGCTGGCGAGGAGCCTGGGCACGTTTCTAGCCTGAGCAGTGGGGGCTTGTGTTGGGGAGTGACAGGGGAAACACCAGCAGGGAAGCTGTGTGATGAGATTTAACAGCCTCTGAGTCTTAAAGCACTCATCAGCTTGTACTGAGGCATCTTGCAAGGGCACCTTGGAGTGGCAGGAGCTCGCTGGCCTGGTGTCTTGGCTTGGTCACCATGTGGTCTGTGACGTACTGTGGCTCTCTTGGTGCTGGCCTTCACATTTGGGGATTGTTCCTCCTAAACCAAACCCATTTGGGGGCAGTTTAGCAGCTGTTTGGCAGTTCCAGTGAGTCTTGGATCCAGTGTCCCCAGCACTGCCTGCTCAGCCCTGTGTCAGTGGCACAAAGCCTTGACTTGGGACAGCCTCTCAGGGCGAATGGTCCAGTCAGACCAGCTTCTAGGGACACAACTTGTGCTTTCCTCTCCCAAGCTTTGGCTCTTTCAAGCTCTAGCCTTGCTCCAAGCCCTGAGTGAGCAGACTGGCTAGCTGGGGCTCCTGGGACAGTGGTAATTGCTAGAGAAACATGAAAGCAGGATGAGATGGGAAGAGCTTCTGGTGGAAGGCATGAGCTTAATCTTCCTGGGATCTCTCAGCTCAGTTAAACTCAAATTACAAGCTGGTGTCCAGATAGTTTATTTTATGGTCTTGGGGTTATTTCAGCCTCCTGCATGTTAAGTAATCAGGCAAGTGATTCAGCTTGGCTCTAAATGAACAAAGCTTTGGAGGGACCAGTGGGTGTGCCAGGCCTGAGCAGGCAGCATTAAAATCACTGGAGTAACACCCGGGAGATGAAAGCTGCCTCTCGCGCTTGATAGCGTGCCAAGCTCAGCACCAAGCTCTGACACACTGGAAATTGTTAGGATACACTTACTAGTTAGGACATGAACTTGCATACGCCTGGCTGGGGCTTTTGAGCGGCTCTGGCATCTTGATTCGCCCTTAATGAAGCTTGACAGGCAGAGGGGATGGCGGAAAGGAGCGAGCTGCCCTGATGAGATCAGCAGGGACGGCTGCAGACTGCGCTGCCGCCACGGATTTCAGGCTGCTCCGGGCAGGCTGGCTGTGGGGAGGGGAAGGGGGAAGGAGGGGAAGGGGCAGACAGCTGAACTGGGAGCAGAAGCTGCTGTCTGAGTGCAGTACGAGTCCTCTAATGCCACGGAATAAGTAAAGGAGCGTCCCGTGCCCCCAGCTGCTGGCGAGGCTCTGGCTGCCTCCCAAAGTGACCTATTTCTAATGGATTAGCTTTTTATTTCGCCGCCGTGCACTGGAGTGACCCACATAAGCACAGGGAGGGAGTCCTGCTGCCGGAGCCAGGCTGCTCTGAGGATGCTGTCTCGCTTCTCACCGACTCTCTTTGTGTCTCAGGTGGTCCGTAGTCGCCTGGAGAAGAAAGGGATCGCAGTTCATAACGTGAGGCTGAACGGCTCAGCAGCTAGTCATGTTCTGCACCAAGACAGCGGCTTGGGCTACAAGGACCTGGATCTCATCTTTGGGGTAGATCTGAAGACCGAAGACGTCTTCCAGCTTGTCAAAGATGTGGTGATGGACTGCCTCCTCGACTTCCTCCCAGAAGGGGTCAACAAAGACAAGATCACCCCCATGACTCTGAAGGAGGCGTACGTGCAGAAGCTGGTGAAGGTGTGCAACGACACCGATCGCTGGAGCCTCATCTCGCTCTCCAACAACAGCGGGAAGAACGTGGAGCTCAAGTTCGTGGACTCTCTCAGGCGGCAGTTCGAGTTCAGCGTGGATTCCTTCCAGATCATCCTGGATTCGCTTCTGCTGTTTGGGGAGTGTTCAGAGAACCCCATGGCTGAGAACTTCCACCCCACGGTCACCGGGGAGAGCATGTACGGGGACTTCGAGGAGGCGATGGACCACCTGCGGAACAGGGTCATCGCCACGAGGAACCCGGAGGAGATCAGAGGTGGGGGGCTGCTGAAGTACTGCAACCTCTTGGTGAGGGGGTTTACACCCAAATCGGAAGTGGATATGAAGGCGCTCCAGCGATACATGTGCTCCAGGTTCTTCATAGACTTCCCCGACATCGGGGAGCAGCAGAGGAAGCTGGAGTGCTACCTTCAGAGCCACTTTGTTGGGATGGAGAGCAAAAGATATGACTATTTGATGACCCTCCACAGGGTGGTCAATGAGAGCACCGTCTGCCTCATGGGACACGAGAGGCGGCAGACCCTGAACCTCATTGCCATGCTGGCTGTGCGAGTCCTGACTGAGCAGAACATCATCCCCACGGTCACAAACGTTACCTGCTTCTACCAGCCAGCTCCTTACGTCAGCGAAATAAACTTCAACTACTACGTCACGCACGTGCAGCCCTTCCTGCCTTGCAACCAGCCCTACCCCACGTGGCTGCCCTGTAACTGAGCCGGGACAGGCTGCAGGGCCTGTGCTCCGAGGTATTTCGGTGCCTTGGGGAGTGGGGAGGGTGGGTGGGGGGGTGGGGGGGGGGAAAAACCTGACAAAAACCTTTCTAGAACTGCGACAAAAGGAACCTTCCTGGACTCTGGCTGAGCGTCTCGTTCCTGGGGTGGCTGGAGCGAGGCCTTTCCGCTGCCGTGGGCCGCGCGGCGTGACGGGAACTCGGGGTCTGGGTGTTTTGGGGGGAGATCCCATCCCTTTCTGACTCCTGGGGGGGGCTGTGTGAGGGGAGACTGTAGAGTTACGCCGAGGTAGAGCTGCACTGCCCTGCATGGGGTCTGGGGGGGGTGGTTAGTGTGGGAGGTGCTCTCTTGGGGGGGGTGCAGACTTGTGGTTTCTGATGGCAGAAGCCAGAGTGGCGAATTCCTTTGAAGGACCAAAGAATCCTGTTTAAGTGCCTGTAACAATACAAACACAACTGTACTGTAACCTCATTTCTTCGCAGGGGCTGACACCCCGAGAGCTTGAGCAGGGGTGTCCGCAGAGGAGAGTTCTTTTGGTTTCTTTTTAGGGGGGGGGAAGGGGGTCATAAGATCATTTCTAGTAACCTCTCTGGAGCAGGGATGGGATCGCAGGTTACCTGTGGCCGAGGGGTTTGGCTGCCTCAGCAGGATGAGCTGTAGCAAACAGCTCTTGAAGTTGAGTTGTGTAAACTGGGGTGGGCTTTGAATGACCCTGTGTAAATGCCTGACTCCCCCCTGAAGCTGGGGGGCACTGGGGTGGGGGGTGGAGCGCGTGGTGGGAAGTGCTGGGCAGAGCTTTAGGGAGGGAAGGCAGAAGGGACCTGTGTATGGATTGTTTCCCCCTCCTGAGTCTGCAGTGCCAAAGTGTCATCCTGTCCAGAGGCCAGAGCCGTGTCCCTGCCCCAGGCGGCCGTGCCCATCCCTGTATCTCCTAGGGGGGTTTGAAATGCTGCTCTTTCCTTGGCATGCAGTGTGGTTTCATGCTCAGAGCCAGAGCCTGGCTGGGTTGTCTGGGAAGATGAGGCTTGTCCTTCGAAGCACAAACCAACAGGCTCATAGTCAGCTATCTCCTGCTATTGCTGTGATGGGGGCTGGAGCCTGAGTCCTTCTAGGTGATAGGTAGACCTTGTCCAGCCTCCTCCAGCTGGAGAACTTCCCTCTGCCCTGGGGCAGGTCCTGTCTTCATCAGCTGCCTGTTTCCAGCTTTGTGATTCCACATGTGAGCCACTGATAGCATTTGAAATCCATTCCCTAGCTAGAAACGGAGCTTGGGGGAGGTTTGGGGGGGGTGTGGTTGTGTGAAAGTCAGTTGGCCTTAGGAAAAAGTATGTCTTCTCTAAACAAACCCTCTTGTGTCTGGAGGGGTTTGGCTCCTGGTCAAAACGTGGCTTTGAAGTCGTTGGGTGTCGAGAGCACAAAAAGTCTTTCACTGAGGTGCCTGGGTTGCTGCGCCCGCTTCTCCTGAGACATCATCTCAGATGTAACTATGCACCCATGGAGAGGGGGGTGAGCAAGCAGGTGCCCCTAGAGATGCTGCTCGGGACACCGTGCCTTCATGGTGCTCCCTCTGGGGCTGATGTACTTGAGGAGCTTTAAACTTGGGGGGGTGTTTTTGGGTTGTTTGGGGGTGTTTTTTTTTTTGTGATGAAACTGTACTAGCTGGGCAGACCGAATGCTGAATAAAGACTAGATCCTTGGAATGTGCATAGCCAGATTGCTCCCTTCTTTGGGGTAGGGGCGCTGGGGAGGGAGCGATCTTGGGGGCTCCTGCACTTAACATGGACTAACCGATTGGAAACTGGTCCAGCTTCGCTTCCTACCCCAGTCAGAGCTGGAGGAGTGTCCCTAACGATGCAGCTATTACAGGTCTAACTGCCTTCCCCTAGAACAGCTTTTGCCTTCAGACAAGGCTGGAGACTCTGCCACAGCCCAGCTACTCCCCAGTGCCCGGAGCTGGGGGGAGCTTGAGATTTCCCAGTGCAAGGTCAAGCTGGGTGAGGGGCTGCTTTGGGGTCTGAAGCACGCTGCCTTCACGCCTTCCAGGGGAGACTCTTCCTGTTCCTTGCATTTTAACCTTCCCATGACCGTAGGTGACGCGCAGCTGCTCGCTCACAGGCTGCCTGCCCCTGCCCACACCCAGCAGATCCCTCCCTTCCCCTTGGATTCCCCACAGCTGACAGGGCGGCTTGTGCTGAGATTGCACTTTGGAGTGACAGAGTGTGTGTGTGGTGGGACTCTTGTGAATGGGTTGAATCCCAGTTTTTCTAGACCTTGCAGTGATACTGTGCTGCCTCCCCTGAGGGGGCTTTGGAAGATTCCAGTAGCTTGAATGGCACTTGATTTTGTTTAAATGTTGTTTTTTCCTACACCTGTATCACTTGTCATGCGATGGGCCTGACATAGACTCACTAGATTCTTTAGAATCTGTTAAAAATAAATACAGTGTATTCAGATCTCTTGGGTCTCTTATTTGCTTCTCCATCCATCCCGGTGACTGACCCTAATCCCACTGGGAACCAGGCTCGGAACCCACTCCCTTGCTGGGAGCTGGGCCCCTGGGTCTGGCCCTGGTGCTCCAGGCTGGTGCTGAGCCCTGCAGTGTGTACGGAGCCTGGGAAGCACGGAGCTGCTGGCAGGTCACTCAGCCACCGAGGGAGGCTTCTATTTATAGCCTGGTTCTTCAGTGTTGTGCATCTTCCTTTTTCCTGGTGGCTCCTCCAGTCGCTGGTGGGGGAGGGTGGCCGATGCTGCAGCCTGTTTGGGTGGTGATGGGCTGGGGGGGACAGTACCTGGAGACTCCCAGTGTTGTCACTGGCTTTCCAGGGCTTTATCCCCATCCACTGATGGTTGTGATCAGTGAGAGGTTGCCAGAGTAATCAATGCTTGCTTATTCTGTGGAGCTGACCCTGTGGCTGAGCAGCTCCCCTCGGGAAGGGGAGGGTGAGAGGCTCCAGGACACGTTATCTCCCGGGAAGGCTGGGACCTGCTGGTGTTGGGGCTGGATTCCTGTGCGGTGGCTGGGAACTGGCTGCCTGGAGCTGGGCACAGCTCCTCCAGCCCTGGCTGCCCTCCAGCCCAGGATGAAGTTTCGCTTCCCCCTGTCAGGCTACAGGCAGTTCTGGTTCCACTGTCGAGCTGATGACGTGCTGGTCCTTCTCTGGGACAAACTTGCTGGCTCTGCAGCTCTGGATTTTTACAGGCTGGGGCCAGGCTTCCCTCTGACGACAGGTCGGGGTGGTTCTGGCTGGGCTGGCACCGTGTCCCTGTCCCCTGCTAGAGCAGGGCCCTGCTTTGCACGGGGCTGATTTCTCCTGGAACCTCCTGGCAGCGGGATGGGACGCTCTCCTCCTGCTGGCACCGAGCTCCAGCCTTCCCCCAGTGCCTTGCCCATGGGAGTGGCTCGGAAAGGTCTTGCTTGGCTCATCAGCCATTGTCTCAGAGCCAGGCTGGGTCCTGCTGTGGCTGCTGATGCTCTGGTGACTGAGCTGCCTCTGGATTTGTGACCGGGAGCGAAGCAGCAAAAGCCCTGACAGCGCCGGCTCCTCATTGTATGGTTTGATCCACTCCAACAAAGGGATGTGTGTGGAAAGTACTGGTGCTGATCAGAAAGGAGCCATCGATGTTTACAGCTGGGGTCTGGAGCCTCTTTTGTTAATTGTCAAATAAATAAAAAACCCCATATATTTTCTCCCAGGCTGTAGCCTGTCATTATTCCTCCCTCTGAACAGAGGGTGATGGACAAGTCAGGATGTGCCTGAGTATCTGTTGGATGTGATTTAGACTCCAGTGATGGGTGTGTTGGTGTGTGCTGGGTGTTTCTTGGCCTCGGCTCTAGATCTTGATCCAAGGGAAGACTGGGGGGGGGCTGTGGTTCTGCCCCCCTGATTCCCTATTCACAGACCACTGGTGCTATGCTGATGGGTGCTGGGTTGTGCTGGCACTGCCTGGGGCAAATGACTTGAAGGTGGGAGTGAAGAAGCCCCCGGGTGCCCCATGCCACCTCTGCAGAGGGCTGGGGGCTGACTGATGCTTTGAGGTGAGGCCAAAAATATGTGGCTGGCTCATTTCCAGGGCTCGTGATGTGGACTCTGCATCTGCAGACCTGCCCACGGCAGCTTTTCTCCTGGGAGGATGTCTGGCTAAGCCCCAAAAATCACTGAAACGGGAGGAATCTGCCTTGAATCCCCACCAGCAGCATCTCGCTGCAGCTCCAGGCTTCCACCCTCCCCAGCGTGCCGGGGGCGGCAGCATCCCTGTGCAGGCGCCTCGCTAGACCCAGCACAGCCTCCCAGTTGTATTTCTGTCTCTCTAACTGGTCTCTCTCCTGTAGCACGCCGGCGGTTCTACCCACGTCCTCGGGAGCAGCGCGGGTGTGAACTCTGCTGGGTGAGATCCCGCAGGCTGAGGGAGCAGCCTGTCTGCACGGCTCCTCTTTCCATTTATAGCTGTGTGCTGCGATCCAGCACACCGACCCTGGTGCTCCGGCGCCCGGTGCCAAGCACGAGACAAATGCTTCATTGATGTGGGCATACTGGGAGAGCAGCTCCCGGCGGGGCCGTGGCAGCCGGGCTGGGACCGAGCTGTGCCGCCGGAGGATGGCACAGACCCTGCTGCCTTTGCCCTGGTGCTGAGGGCTGGGTGCAGCTGGGCTTTGGGGGGGGTGAAGCAGGATGTGCCACTGAACCCCCTGATCTTATCTCCTGTCCCTGGTTGCTGGAGGTTCTGGTTGCACCATTGGGATTTTGGCTTGAGGTGCAGGGGTGTTTAAAAGGGGGGTTTGGGGTGGTTTTTGCCCTGTGCATGGAATGTTTGCACCCTTCAGCTCCAGAGGCTGTTCAGTGTGGCCCTTTTGGCTGGTGGCAGGGAGCTGCAGCGGGAAGCTCTGTGAATCTGGTGGCAGCTGCCTCCCCGCACCTCTGACTTCTCACATCCAGCCACAGATCAGAAGCTCAGGCATCCCCTTCCCTTCCCTTCCCTTCCCTTCCCTTCCCTTCCCTTCCCTTCCCTTCCCTTCCCTTCCCTTCCCTTCCCTTCCCTTCCCTTCCCTTCCCTTCCCTTCCCTTCCCTTCCCTTCCCTTCCCTTCCCTTCCCTTCCCTTCCCTTCCCTTCCCTGGTGTCGGTGGAGCCGGTGAGAGCCGCACGTGTGCCGAACACACGAAGGGGTGGGAGCTGCGGCTGCTGCTCTGGGTGGATCCCGGCGCCCGGCCGCCCGTTTCAGCTTGTAGGAACTTGATGGTGCTGACAAATTGAAGTCACCCGCTGGCACCCTGAGTTATTGAGGGGGTTGATTGACAGCCCCAAAGCCATCTCCTCTGAGGAAAAGGGTAGGGAATAAAAGTCCATGTGCAGCCCGGGGCTGTTGCACAGCCCCAGCGAGCCAAAGGCAGGGTGGCCTTGTGCACCCCCTCCCCAAAGCACCGTGCATGCCCTCAGTGATGCCCAGGGGAGAGATGTCTGGGAGAGAGGAGGACTCAGAGGTGGGAGCGTGGGTCTGCAGATGGGGTTCGGCTGGTGCGGGGCCAGGGGAGACAGGGAGGCATCACCCCCTGTGTCCCCAGAATGCGCTTCCCTCTCCCTGGCTCTCCATCAGCTGATCCCCAGGGTGCCATAGCTGAGCCTGTTCCCACCTCCCCAGAGGTTCCTCTTGGGTGATGGGGACGTCCCCATCCCAGGTAGCTCTGCGTGGGGCCAGCTGTTTGGGGCTGATCCTTGCCCCCTCCTGCCACACAGCCTATTTACCCTGCTTATCTTGAGCTATCACAGCTGGGTCCCAGCAGGAGCAGTGTCACCCTGCCTTCAAAGGGAAAGCCACCCAGCAGCGCTTCCCCGGGGTGTTTGCGTGGCCTACATTCCCGCCTTGTAATCCAAGGAGGGGCTGGTTGCACGAGGCACCCCTCCAGCCCTCCTCCCTTCTCCCCAGTAGCCACTGGGCCGGCGGGGCTGGAACAGCTGATTACTTTAAGCATCCCTCTACTAATATGCAATTAAAGGTCGCTTGGGCTTGAAATCCCGGCTGAATCCGCGTGTCCGCAGCCTGACTCACCTAACTACAGCTCCCTGATGAGTCCTGGGTGCATTCCTTAGAGACTGGACATAATGTTAACATGCCACTCACTAACCACCCTTTTTCAAATACCTCCAGTGTAACCAGTTAAGCCAGTTTCTTCTCCTGCTCCTCCTCCCCTGCCGCCCTGGATGGTCCCTGCGTACATGGATAGTAAAGGCTGAGTATCCAAGGTGTAATCCCTCTTGCAGAAGGGTTTTCTCGCTGGCAGGGCTCAGGAGTCAGTCCCTGCAAGGACAAGGATGGATCATGTCCCTGGAGGTGTTTTAGCCAAGGTGAGGAGCAGTGCTGGGGTCCTGACTGGGGATGAGGGAGGCAGGAGGGTCACAGCCCTTCCCTGTGGTGACAGCCACTGGCAAAGGGACTGTGAGGCACACGTGTCCATCTCTGCAGCGTCAGGGCTGCTCCTACCACAGAGCTCACCCCATTTTAACGTGCCCTCCTGGAGAAGGCAGCCTTGGAGCCCAGCTGCTGAGCTGGGGCTGGCTGCTGCCACTCTGGCTCGTGCCCTGTGGGTGCTGCTGGGCTGCCCGTGAGTAAGAGCATCCTCACCATCACCCCACGTCATGGGTGACCTACCCCTGGGAGGGGCCGGGTGCCCTCCCCCTCCCATTAATGCCCGGGGAATTGGGGAGGGTTAATGGCCATAATTGCCCGGTAGTTATTTAGCTGATGGTTTGTTTTATCCAGGCAGCTGCCTTACGTCCAACCTCAGCCCGTCCACCCCGAGGCCATCCTGGGCTGTGCAGGTGACTGAGGGACCGCAGGGACAGGCTCTTTTCCAGCTGGATGAACGTGGTTTATCCCAGGTCCAGCCTCTGGCAGAGGCGATGGCAGACAGCGTGCCAGGAGCCACCACGATGGGTCCATCTCTGCAGGGGGCAGTTGGTGGATTTTAGGCGATGCCAAGACACCCTTTGGCAGGTGAGGGTGCTGCAGGGTGTTTGGGTGCAGGGGCTGGTGTTTGGAGGCAGGTAGGGAGCCTCTCCACTCCCCAGCCAAGGTGCTGGGTTCCTTGGCCACGGTGTGGGTGGGAGGAAGGTTCATCCCACAGCTCTTGTCGCTCACCTAAACCTTCGAAAGCTGGGATTACCGGCCTCATCCTCTCATTGAGGAAATCCACCCCCTCATTAGCCCCATCACTGGCTGCTGCCTCGCTCCCTTTCCTCCTTTCTTGGTGTATGGCAGAGCCAGAGCACCAGCACAATGTCTGGGGCATTGGGAAGGGACATGGAGCCTGGGCGAGCCTGACCAGCACCCACCAGCACCCCTGGCTCCATCCAGACAAAAGTGCTGCCCCCACCTCCTCCTCCCACACCCAGCGCTCCCATCATCCCGGTGGGAATTGCCTCTGCAGCCACACTGGCAGGGTTGGAAGGGCTGGGGGATGCAGCTGCCCCCCACCCACTGTGGGGCAGGACCAAGGCCACCCATGGGAGCAGGACAGCCTGGAGCAGGGTGCCTGCGGTGGGTGGGGGTGTCAGGGGAACATCGCCCTCCCAAACCGGACAGGGCAGCTCTGGGAGTCCCTACGCTGAGTGTTACACCCAGGGAGGACCTTTTAATTGTCCCCTGGTGGGACATGGGCTGGAGAAGGAAGATGATGAGGCGCTGGGTGCTTTGTGATACCCATCTGCAGGGCTCCTCCTCTCCCAGGGCTGGAGCTGTGCACGGTCAGCGTGTGCCGTCCCGGTGAGGTGCTTGGCACACGCACCCAGCTGTGATAAGGAGAGCTGAGATAAGGCTCCAGCTGTCCCTGTGCCACGCTCCAGCCCTTGGCCCGAGCTGGGGGGTGCCTAATCCTTTCACCTCACAGGAAATGAGGGGTGGGGGTTGATTTTTCCAGCTTCACCCAGCACCCCTGGGTGCACACGTGTGTGCTGGGATATGGCAGGACACGTGGGGGCTGTGTCCTGCACTGGGTGCTGGGGACAGGGAGATGTGGGTCCTCACTGTCCCCTCACCCCATGTGTCCATCACAGGATGGCATATTGGCACGGCCCAGTGCCAGGGCTGGCTCACGCAGAGCTCACACTGGGATATGGGTGACAGTGAGGTGGGATCCTGCATCGCATCACCAGCTGTGCGGGTCCCCATTGTGGGGACATCGTGGAGCCAGTGTCATGGAGCCAGTGTCATGGAGCCAGCATCAGCTCTGTCCCACGAACACCAGCGGGATGAGGTGAGCCCTGAGAAATCCATCTCCCTGAGCCCAAGCCCAGCGCTGCAGCATCATCTGCAGCACCAGCCCTGCACCCAAAGAGAACTGATCCCAAAGCCTGGAAAACCTCAGCAGGGACAGGCTCTTCGCTCTCAGTGGGACTATGGGAATATCCCCCAGTGACTCGGCGGCTGGGGTGGCGCTGGTTGGATCAGAACACAACAGCAGGTAATAAATTCCCCTGGCTGAGCCCCGTTCTGCAGGTATTTCAGGCTTAGGGCAACCTTTGTGTCCCGGCCGCTCTCCCGGCGCTGGCTCCGTGCGCAGTGAGGGAGATCCCAGCCCTTTGTGTACATAACTCGGGGTTATCAGAGCGCTGGGGAGAGGCAGATAGCACCATGAGAATGGCCTGTGGCTCAGAACACGATTACACAGCTGCAGCGATGGGTCCCTGCAGCGCAGCGAGGGAGGGCACTGCGCGCTCAGGCTGCACTCAGGAGGGGCCCACGGCTCCCTCTGCACTGTGTGAGCCTTCTTCACCTCCCCAGCTGACTCATTTGGGGCCTATTGTCCCAGCCCAGGATGACAGGAGGAAAATAAGGCGGCTGTTTCCTCCCTAGGTGGGTCCCCACACGTTCTGGACCTGGCCAGAGCCATGGGCACTGCAGGCTGGGTGCTGTACTGCTGGGATGCGGGGTTTTCTCCCCAAAACACCCAGTGGCTCTTCTCTGCTTCACCTTGGCTGAAGTTTTGGCAGCAAAGGGGGGGGGGGATTTGGGCTCAAATCCAGGGCTGAAATCGAAGTGGGTGGTGTGGGCTCAGGGGGTTGAGCCCACGGTGCAGCATGGGCCTCAATTTTGGGTGTTCCCAGATTTTGAGCCGGGGAACACACCTGTGGTGGGGCAGCCCTGCTTCAGATGTTTGTCCTCAGATGTGGGAAGGAATTCCAGGCTTTCAGAGAGGAGAGTGGGGAAAGCACAGCCCTGCCATGGGTCTCAGAGGGGCTTTGGGAGGATGGGCAGGGCCACACCGCAGCCAGCGCCGGCCCAGCCGCTTTGCCAGCAGCTCTCCGACCAGGAGAAGCCGTCAGGGATCCCATCCAAATCCCTCACTGGGAATTTTTCCACCTGCCCGTGCTGGGCTGCAGATCAAACCTGGGTGACCTGTGGGGCTGACAAAGGGAGAATGGTCCCTCGGGGTTTGTTTAATGTCCCCGGGGCTGGGAAGGGACGTTCCAGCCCTCCAACCTCTCTTTGTTCCCCCGGGGTTGGGCACTGTAGCGCGGAGCCCCAGCTCTGGGTGTGCTGCCCCGAGCGTCCTGCTGCTGCTCTGCTCGGTGGATGGAAGGTCCTGGTGCTCACAAGGGGGTTCTGTGGGGTTTAGGGCTGTGTGTGCAGTGGGGGGAGGTCTCACAGAGGAGGGGGTGAGGATGGGATGCCAGCATCTCCCCAGGGTCCAGGGGGAGTGGAGCAGAGAGGACCATCCCCAAGAAAGGATGGAGCAGGACCCGCTCTCAGCTCTCACACGGTGTCCTACAGCCCAAATCCAGCATGGGCAGGAGGTGCCAGCTGGGACAGGGGTCAGGAGCACCTAAATGCCCCCCATGCAAGGGAAGGGATGGGATGGGTGCAGGGGGAGGGATGGGTGCAGCAAGGGGGTGCTGGTGCAGCCCACCACTTGCACGTTTCACTTTCAGGTCTCCATCCACGTGTCCTCCCAGCAGCACCGGCAAGAACCGAAAGAGGAATCTCCACAGACAGGCTGGATGTGCTGTGGCTGAGCCCCCCCCAGCCTGGCAGACCGCAGCCTCCTGAACCTCCCACATCCCCTTTCCCAGCAAAGCCAGGTTACGGTTTCACTTGCACCCCCCATGGCTCACCCACCACGTCACCTCCAGCGTCACCCAGCCCCAGCCCCTGCTTGTTTCACCCTCAGGAAAGGTTTTTCCAGGCAGCCACCCTTCTCCCCTGCGGGTTCCTGGGGAGAGAGGGACCCTGGGGATGGGCTGTTGGCTTTGGCTGTCGCAGGGTAAAGCAGGGAGGGAACACCCCCCCCCCAGGCTCCAGGTGGCTGCAGCCGTGGGAGCCCCAGTGCCACCAGCAAAACTTCCCAGGGAAACTGCTGGCACTGGGAGATAAGCTTCACCTCTGGGAAACACCAGAGGTGACATGCCTGGTCCTTGTGTCCTCTGGTCACTGTTGGGACCACAACCCCCCTGTCACATAGATGGGATGAGCTACTGGTGTCCCATGCTGGGAATGGGCTCCTATGGGATGCAGAGAGGGCATCACCCTGCAGCTGGGATGTGATGCTTGTCCTGGGACAGCCATGGTCCCACAGCCATCCCTGCCACCCCAGCCATCCCTGCCACCCCTCAGGTGCCCCTGCCACCCCACAGCTATCCCTGCCGTCCCACAGCCATCCCTGCCACCCCAGCCATCCCTGCCACCCTACAGCCATCCCTGCCACCTCACAGCCATCCCTGCCACCCCTCAGCCATCCCTGCCACCCCACAGCCATCCCTGCCACCCCAGCCATCCCTGCCACCCCACAGCCATCCCTGCCACCCCAGCCATCCCTGCCACCCCTCAGCCATCCCTGCCACCCCACAGCCATCCCTGCCACCCCAGCCATCCCTGCCACCCCACAGCCATCCCTGCCACCCCTCAGCCATCCCTGCCACCCCAGCTCTGGCAGCTCGGTCCCTGCGTGTCCCTGTGGTGTGTATTTTCCTTGGCAGCCCCAGGCAGGAATGTTTCCCCGCTGCCGAGCGAAAGTGGAGGCAGGAATTGCTGGAATAGCGACAGGCTGAGTAACAGCACTAACTTTATTCTCCGAAACAAAGGCCAGTGTCCCAGACGCCGAGGGCTGGTCCGGCTCCCGGCAGCGTGGAGGCCAGGGCTGGGGAGCGCGGGCAGAGCCAGGAACAGGGCGGCCGTGGGGCCCCTGCCCCAAATTCCTGCCCTGAAGCCCCAGCTCCAACCACAAACGTGTCTCCTGCTGCCCAGCAGCCAAAGGCATGTTTCTGGGAGCAAAGAGGGGTTGGGAAACAGGGCTGGGATCTCCCTCGGAGACACTCAAGCAGCTTCCCAGCCCTTCCCGAGGCTCTTGGCTCTGCAGGGTATCCCCAGCCCACCTCCTAGGATCCCGGGGGGCTCCCAGCCTGGCATGGGCACACAATATCCCTTGGCACCCTGCATTGCCTCTCCTACACTCTCTGCACCCTGGGGTGCTGTGGGATGAGGTGCTGACCCCCTTCTACCCCTGCCACCCCCTCCCCTGGGGGATTTCCCAGCTGTGGAGGTGGCTGAGGAGGGGCTGGAGGAGGAGGATCCCCTCACCATCAGCACCATCAGCTGCAACAGCATCTCCCCACCCCACTCCAGGGAAGGTCCCAAGTCCCCACAGAGCATCCCCAGAGCACGAGGCCGGCTCCAGGCCGGTGGGTTCCCTGCCACAGGAGCAGGGATTTGCATCCAAGCAGGATGTGTCCTTGGTGCCTGGAGCAGCCATCCCACCACCCAGCAGGGCTGGGGCAAGGCACCGCTTCCCAAAGCAAATATTTGCCCAGTGAAGCAGCACGTGGGAAAGAGCAGAGGCAGAGCAGGGGCAGAGCAGAGGCAGAGCAGGGGCAGAGCAGGGGCTGAGCAGGGGCGTTTGCTTCCCCAGCTCCAGGAGAGGCTCCCAGGGAGCCGGACTCAGCTCGGGGCAGGGGAAAGTCAACCATGCCCTGACCTGTCCCCGTGCTGAGCTGCCCAGGTTTTGAACCTCTTTATGCTCTGTGGGTTTGCACAAAGGAGCTTTTGATTTGCACCCCAGCAAAGGGGCATCGCTCAGGGCTGGAAAACCCCACTGGGCACCAGGGGGTTCTGGGAGGATCCGGGTTGTCCTGGTGCCTGGCTCCCCCAGGGCTCTGCCCTGCTGCCCGTGCCAAAGGCACCCAAAGCTCCTGCGGTCTCCAGGGACCCCGAATTTCCCAGGAAACCCCATCTGTAGTTGAGGAGAGCTGGAGCAGGGGCAGCACCGAGCCGACACGGCGGTGATCGGTTGCCACCTGCCCTTCCTCGCCGATGTCATCGCTGTGATGTGGCTGTGCTTGTGGGGGTCCCCTCTTCTGTTTGGGTTTGGGGGGTCCCATCTGCCATTTCTTTCCCCCAGGATCCACACCTCAGGGCTTTTCCCTGTGGCTGCTGTACCTCACAGCACCGTTTGCCATCGCTCACACCGCGAGCCCAGCCAGTGGTCCCTTTGCAGCTGAGGGTGGAGAAACCTCTCCTGCCCTGATGCCACCGGGCAGCGACACCAGCCTGACACTGCTCCATCACCACAGCCATTCCCAGGCTGGGATGCTGGGAGCAGCACACTTCCCCATCCACCCAGTTTTTCCTGGAAATGTGGGATTTGGAGAAGGAGCCCACAGGAAGGATGAAGGCTGATGCCTCCAACAGCACCCGGCACCCTGTGACCATTGCAGACAGTTCCTCTGCCTGAGCCACTGACCCCTGGGTGATGAGGGTCAGCACTAATTGGATAAGAGGAGCACGGAAAGCCCCAGGGTGAGGCCAGGTTAATGACCAGGCTGCTCCCAGCCAAGTCACCAATGCCATGAGCTCTTCCTCCTCCTCCCTTCCCTCAGTGATGGAAAGGGGTCAGCGCTGCCCATGGTCCCACAGTTTTCAATCCCTCTGTGCTTTATTGCAAGGAGCCCCTTTGCCTGTGCACAGGGAGCTCCTGGCACGGCTGGCAGCTGCCTAAAACCCAGGGGGACGGGGGCAAAGCCCACCTCCCCTGACCCAGCGGGTCCCTGCCACCAGCCATACCCCCTGTCCCGCTGCAGCCAGGCAGCTTCAGCCACATCTTGGGACTGTCCCCATGGATTGTGAGCTGTCCCAAGCACGTTGTCGGGGCGGATGGAGGCGGCTGGGGCCCCACTGGGTGCCCGTGCGAGCCAGGGCTTCCCCAGGGTTTCTCCATAACGGGAGCTGCTCCCAGCCCCTCTTCCCTCCGGCTCCTCTCCATAAGAGGCGAGGCGGCGGGAGAGCCGAGAGGAGCCTGTGCTTGGCTCCCCTCCATGGATTCCTTTCCTGTCTGTCACCGACTGATATAGTCCCCGCGTCAGCGCGGCCGCGCGTCAGCAGTGCCGGGGCCAGCGGGCAGGAGCTGGGCTGATGCACCCTGGGGATGTCGCTGGGTCTCGATGCCCCGTGGTACCCGGGGGTCCCCGTGCTGGGACACATGCTCAGGGCCCTGGCCAGGGGGGATTCCCAGCTGAAGAAGCTCCGTCGCCCGGTGTCAGCCGTCCCAAGGCATGAGCATGAGCTCGCTGGTGCTGGGGGTCCAACACCAGCAGGCACGGGAGAGGGGAGAGAAAGAAGGGCTGTGGGTCTGTTCCTTCCCTTCCTCCCTTTCCTTCCTCCTGCCCTTCCTTCCCTTCCTTTCCTTCCTCCGTTCCCTGAGGAAGGCACTCAGCTCTGCCATACCACACTCCCAGGACTCTGGGGAGCTCAGTCCTTCCCTGGAGTCAGGCAGTGGGACCAGCACCATGTGCCACTGCGCTGGGGTCTCTCACACCCCCAAAGCCCACCCCATTTCTAGCTCTGCCACGGGAGTTTGGCTGATTGAGTGAATCTGCCCCCCAACACAGAGGGCTGGAAAGAATTCCGGGTTGTTTTTCCTGAAATCCCAATGTCCCCAAGGCTCAGCTGTGTGCAAGCCCCAGCCGGGCGATGCTGAGCCCAGGGCGCTTCGCAGTCACAGAGCAGCTCAGGGGCAGGAGCCATGTGTGGGGACCGGGATGCACAACCAGCTTCCAGGTGGAATTCCAGAGCTGCCTCTGCTCCCCCACCCCTGGAAAGGGAACTCCAAACCCTCACACTCATTACTTTTGAGGCTCAGGGGTCATGGCTCTGCAGTTTTAGGAGATCCTCATGGTGCGCTGAGCCCAGGGACCCCCGGGTGCTCCTGGGGGAAGCAGCAGTGAGGGAGGGGGGTAGCTGCCAGCAGTAACTAGTGCTTTTGGCAATTAATCCCTTTAAACCCCTTAATGAACCGGGATCAGGTTACAGGGCTCCCGTCACACCGGATTGCTGCGGATTAGCGGGGACAGCCCAAGAAAACACCCAGGGGAGGGGGGGGTCTCCCTTCCTGTGCGTCCCCACCACGGGCTGGGGTGTTGGTTTGTATAGATTGATATATATTTAGTTATGTTATATCTTTTTATATCTCTATATATCTCTGAGGGGCTGCAGGGGGATCTGTTTCCACCTCCCCAGCCCTGCCATGCAGGAGGTGGGAGCAAGGCAAAGCCACTCACATGCACCTTGCCCTTTGCCACACACGCCGGGTGCTATTTTGGGGTGCAGCCTCTCTCTCTCTCTCCGTCCCCCTTCCCAGGGTTTGCTGCGGCTGCTGTGGGCGTAGGGAAACCCCAGGGCTGTGGGGAAGGGGATTGTGCAGCTCCCGGGGCGCTGGGGACCAGCTCTGGGGAGGAGCAGGAGGAGAACTGCTCTCTGCTGCAGGCACAGCCTTGGGAGAAGATTCCGGATCCCTCCCGGGAGAGCCGGAGCCGGGAGCGTGAAGTACCTGTGGGCTCTGGGAAGGAGCCGTGTGATCGGATTAGCACAGCCGGGCTGAAAATAGAGATGCTGCTCCACGATGGGAGGCTGGCAGAGCACTGCAGGAGGAGGGGAGATGGGGAGATACTTGAACCCTGGAAAATCACAGCTTGGACAGCCCCCGGCTGTTGCCCAACAGCCTCCTCCAGCCCAGTGTTCCTGGAAGGAGGAGAGCCAGGAGGGACCACAGCCCCACGCTGGCACATGGCAGCGCTTACCCCATTTTCTTTGAATCATTCCCTTGAAAAAAGGGGCTCAAGTGCTGGGAGAACATCTTTCTCAGCACCAAACACCTGCAATTGTGGCTGAACGAGCCCCTTTGTGCTGTTCTCCTCCACCCAGGAGCACAAGGTCTGCGAAGGGGATGCCACAGGGCATCCACAGCTGAGCCTCACCCCAGCTCTGCCGGGAAGTGGAGTGTCTGGGATAGGACCCCAAAAGAAGGGGCATGTCAGCCACCTTCTGGGGGACCCACCAGATGTGGATGGACCCTATGGCACAGCTCTGCATCCTGGTCCAAAACTCTGCAGCATCCTTGACCCATCTCTGGCTGCATCTTGCTGCCCACGCTGAGTGGGGGGTGCTGGGCACTGCGCTGCCTGTACCCCACAATACACTGACCCCCTGGGGCTGGGTAAGGGTGCCCAGTACCCCACTCCATGTGGGGCTGCCATGGTCAGAATCCCCAGGGGACAAGAGCAGGGGGAGATGTGTGACGTGACCCTGGCTGTGCCCATTCTGGTGTGGGCACAGGGAGTCTGTGAGCTGGGATCAGGAGTGATGGGCACAGGGACTCTGTGAGCTGGGGTCAGGAGTGATGGGCACAGGGAGTCTGTGAGCTGGGATCAGGAGTGATGGGCACAGGGAGTCCGTGAGCTGGGATCAGGAGTGATGGGCACAGGGAGTCTGTGAGCTGGGATCAGGAGTGATGGGCACAGGGAGTCTGTGAGCTGGATCAGGAGTGATGGGCACAGGGACTCTGTGAGCTGGGATCAGGAGTGATGGGCACAGGGACTCTGTGAGCTGGGCACCAGGACTGAGCTGGGCAGGAATTAGGCACATTAACTCCGGGGCAAAACAAACCGATCGCGAGGGTTTAACCGGATCAGTGACTTAAGGAGCTTTCAGGAGAAGGGAGAATGGCCCCAGGCTTGTTTAGCGTGGTGAAGCCAGGGCAGGGCAGCGGGAACGGGCTCCTGAGACCTGGCAGCCCCCCGGAGCCAGGGCAAGACTCTGGAAGGGCACATGGGGTCAGGTGGCACCGGGCTGGGGGTGCTGGGGTGGAGGAGGACAAGGGTGCCCACCTTTGTCACCCAAATAGCCCCAGGCAGCATCCCTCACATCCCCCAGCCTTCACCCAGGGATGGGGGGGGCTGCACCCCCCCGAAAGCTCGGCGGGACCCCAGGTGGGGCTCAGCTGCTGCGGGGGCAAATCAGGGGCGGAGGGGGCAATTATCCCCCCGGTGAGGCTCGTTAGGGCTGTAACGGCCTCTGGAAGGAGTCAAGGCGGGAGGGGAGGGGACATGAGGTGGAGACTGGGGGTGGGCAGGAGGGAAGAGATAAGAGAGGGAGGGGCGATGGGCTCTAATGCAGAGTCCTGGGCGGGGGTCGCCGGGCTGGGTGGGGGGGAAAGATGCTGCGGGGGCCGGGCCCGGCACCCGGGCGTGGACACGCACATCCCGGGCTGGATTCCACCCCCCCGCAGGGCTCGGCGCTGGGCTGCGGCTCCTGCAGTGCCCTCTTGCGACGCTGTCCCGGAGATGCTCCGGGACCCGGCCGGGGAGCCTTCGGAGGCAGGTAGGGCTGTCTCCCCATCCCCAGCGCTCCCGCCCGGTCCTTTCCTGGCCCCCTCCAGCACCCATCCTTCCCCCATCCTTCCCCCATCGCTCTCTCCCCGGCCCCGTTTCTCCATCACTCCCCCGCCGTCCCCTTCCCGTCCCCCCCCGTCGCAGCTCTTCAGCTCTGGGGAGTTTTGGGTGCCTGTGCCCCTGTCCCCCTCCCCGGGGCTGTCCTCGTGCCAGGGCGCTCCTCTGGGGCCGGCCCCAGGGAATTAGCAGCCGAGGGGAGGGAGGCCGGGCTGGGGTATTAACCAGCCGCATTAATTTCACTTTTCCCAGAAAGTCTGTAACAAAATAATCCCATAAGCCCAGCAAGTGTCGGGGTGTTTATGTAACCCCACTGCTGGAGGGGGGGCAGGGAGGCCAGAGGGGTTATGCAAAGCTCCTGGGGCTGGGGATGCTCCCCGAGGCAGCAGAGGAGCAGCAGGCTTCTGCTGTGTTCTCCCTCTGACCTTGTGCTGGGGGTGCTGCTGGGGGGCTTCTCCCCTAAGAGATGCCCCAAACGGGCCTGGGACCCTCCAGTGGGACTTGGCTGCTGTCCCCATCGTGCTTGAGCAGCCCGGTGATGGTGTCAACTGGAGCTTTCTAGAGGTGGCACAGGGCTCCAGGGGGGTCATGGGCCAGGACACCCACAAAGCAAAGTCAGGATGGTCCCTGGAAGGGGTTGTGGGGGCTCCTGGATGGTGGCTGGACCAGGGGGTGAACCTGGACACACGGGTGTCAGCACAGCCACACCTGTGGGGGGGGGATGGGGCTCACTGCCCCCCCAGCACAGCTTCAGGGGTCCCTGGGGGGCTGGGGACTGGTGATGTGCTGCTGGAGGCCCTGGGTGAGCATTTACCTGCCGATGTCACCAACCCACAGCCTGGGGACTCGTGGGGATGTGGGAGGTCAGGGTGGCTCCAGGCTGGAGCCTGCAGTGGGTGCAGCAGAGATGATCCCAGTGTGTGACACTGGGGGTAACGGGCAGCCCCTGGGGAGCAGCTTTTATTTTCATTCTTTTCCCCAGAAGGGGGATCACATCTCGATCCAGCATCAGCCTGGGGAGCGGCTGTTCCACTCCACACAGCTCTATTGCTCCCCCTGCCCAAGGAGGGGACATCTGTCCATCCCCCCAGCCCTGGAGATGAGGGGACCCCATCTTTTGGGTGTTCCCAGAGGGGCACCCAGAGCAGACAGGGTGGATTTGTGAGGACACCCAGGATCTCCTCCTTTGCCCTCCCACCAAACCTCCCGTCCTCACTCACTCCATCAGCCTCCAGACTGATGGGAACATGGGAACCAGCACCTGAGTTATGAGGGATGTCGTGTTCCAGCTCATGATGCTGCAGGGACACAGAGCGTGAGGAGCCTGTGACCGTACAGGGACCAAAGGGGGGTCGGGGGGGAACTGTTGCATCACAGGATTTGGAATTATTTCATCTTTCTGCTTTAATGGAGTTTTTTTTAATGGTCTTTCCCTGCGATTCCTTTAAGTAGGTTCTGCTCTAATCAGGTCAAAAGCTGATTTGCAAATAATCACCAGGGAAGGGGGGAAAAAAAAACCTGAGGGATTTAAGCCCAAGCTGTGCATTTCATACTATTAATTGAAAGCCGGGGAGAGATAATGTGTCCCTTCCCCTGGCTGAGACCTGTAAGCTGCTATTAGCAGCAGCCTCCCCGCCCGGCTCAGGGAATCACCCCCCGGCTGGGATTACAGCTCCAAAACCCTCCAGCAGCCGGGTGAAAGGGCGGAAATCCGGGAGCAGGGAGCAGGTAGGGGGTGTCGGAGCATCCTCGGGCTCTGCGCAGGGCAGCACGAACCCTGAATCATTGTCAGGGATTAATGGGAGCAAGACGCGTCCCTCCCCCGGCACATGACTGTGCTGGCGGCTCAGGTACTTCTCTGCCACCCCAATTTCTGCACCCCTGTCCCTTCTCTGTGACTTTCAGGACAGGCTCTGTCTGTCTGTGTACAGCTGAGGTGCCTGGCAGAGCCCCCAGCTGCCCACACTCCACAGGCAGCTCCTGACTGACACCTTTGCCACATCCCCACACACAGGGATGAGAGGATGCAGAGGTCAGTGATCAGAGAAACCCCCTCCCCAGCATTAATTACATGCCATTAACGGGGCTTATTTCCTAATCCCCATCCTCATCCCCCTCTGGGTTCTCTTCCAGCCCCACAGAAGGGCAGCACGTTGTCACGAACAGGATCTATCACAGTTCAGTTCTGACCGTGCTCCAGTGAGGAGGGGGGGGGGGGGTTACACACAGAGCCCCCCCCTGCCTCACACCAAGGTACTCGCGGCACATTCATGAGTCAGTGAAACCCACCCCACCCCCCACCCCCCCAGCCTGAATCAAGCGGATTTTTCTTAATTAAAAAGAAACTCAGGGGTGGGTTGTGGTTTTCCAGAGGGATGGGGGGTGAGGGAAGTGGGGGGGTCATGCAGCCCCTGGGCAAAGCCAGTGCAGAAGCTGGGTGCAGCAAAGCGAGCCCCGGGTCGGGTACGGTTCACCCGGGGATGCGGCGGCTGCGTGCGGTGAAGGGCCGGGCTCCACAAGGGCTTCGCTGGCTGAACAGTCCCCGGCGGGGAAGGGATGATGCTGCCAGTCCCAGCCCCCCAGCCTGAGGCCGGCTCAGGGCTGGTGGGGCAGAGATGGGGACAGCGGGTCCCACACGAGCCTGTCCGGAGAAGGATGTTTGTCCCAAGGCCACGTGCGCCTCCATGTGCCTTCTCGCCCCTCCGGAGCCCGCGGTGACAGGTCCTGCTGCAGGGTGACATTGAGGATGCCCAAGGACTCTCGCTGGAAGCACGGGGAGGCTCCGAGTGTCACCTGCCTGACGGGCATCACAGCAGTCCCAAAATCCGGCTGCGTGGGAGTTGAAGGGCGCCGGTGCCATCGCAGGGCCAGTCCTCTTCTGCACCCACAGGGGTGCCCAGTCCAGACCCAAAATCCCTGTCCGGGGATGGGGGAAGTGGGGGGGACCCTGAGCCTTCTTGATCCCCCACTGAGGCTTGTGGGGGGCATGTGGAGGCTGCGTCCAAGCCCCAGCGTGAGGCACATTCCCACCAGTATCCTGCTGGGCCAGAGCATCGGGGACCCCTCCGGGGGGTAGTGGGGCTTGGACAGGGAAGGGGTGATGCCCCATAGCACCTGCCCTGAACCTGCTGCCTTGTGGGGGAGGTGGCCCCAGCCTGGGCTGGGGGTGCTCGCAGCACAGCCCCTTGTAAACACCCCAGACCCTGCAGGGTCTCCCAACCCCATGGGGGTTCTCAGACCCTGCTGGGTGCCCCAACCTCCCAGCCATCATTGTCATTGTCCCCCCTCCCCAGTCTGCCAGCTCGCTGCACGCCCCTGGAGCCCTGACCCTGCAGGGTCCCTCAGGCACCCCAAACCCCCAGTGTCCCCCACAGACATCCCCACCCAGATTCCTCTGGGTACCCCAAGGTTCCCAGACCCTGCTGGGTCCCCTGGAGTACCCCAATCCCACAGGTCCCCTAGGGAACCCCAAGCAGCTCATACACCACCCCCCCATCAGGCCCTCAAGGCCATCACTGAGGTCCCCAGACCCTGCTGGGATCCCCAGACCCGCCCACCCCCTGTCCTAGGATCCCCCTGGGACCCCAAACCCAACTGACCCACTGGACTCCCCAGGACTTCCTCAAGGTCCCCAGACCCTGCTGGGTCCCCCCACATCACGTGGTCCCCGAGAACCCCCCACACACACACCCACCAACACCCCTCTACAACTCCCAAACCCACAGGGTCCCCCAGGGACCCCCAAGCCTTCCTTACCCACCGGGTCCCTGCCCGTCGAGCTCCCCAGGCCCCCCTCAGCGACCCCACGCCCCGCTGGGTCCCTTCCACCCCATGGGGTCCCATCCCATCCCCCAAACCCTGCCGGGTCCCAGCCCACCAGACTCCCAGGACCCCCTCCAGACCCCCCCACCTCCCACCCCGAGCTCCTCAGGCGGAGCTGCGGGGCGCGACGGGCAAGCGACGGGCAGCGGCGGCCGGTGATGCGGCGCCGCGGGGGCGTGCGGGGCCCCAGGGGACGCAGCTGCGGAGGGCGCGGGCGGCGGCCAGGAGCGCGGCGGGCCGGGGCCGGGGCCGGCGCCGCAGCCCCTTCTGCAGCCGCTGGCTCTGCGCCGCCAGCGCCAGCTGCGCCTGGGCCACGCCGGCTCCCAGGCGGCCCAGGGCCTCGGCGCGGGCGGCCAGGCGCAGCTCGGCGTGCCGCAGGGCGCAGTGCACCTGCCAGACGCGGCCCTCCAGCTCCGCCGCCGCCCGACGGCGACCCTCGGCCGCCACCAGCCGCCGCCTCGCCGCCGCCAGCTCCACCGGTCCGGGGCTGCCGCTGCTGCCGGTGCCGCTGCTGGTCCCGGTGCCGGTGCCGCCGCCGCTGCCGCCGCCGCCGCGCTCGGGGCGCTGCTCGCCGAGCTCCGTCGGACCCGGATCCGCTGCCGCCGCCGCCATGGGAACGGGAACGGGGAGCGGGGCAGGGACGCGCCGAGGATATATAGAGCCCGGGGGCGGCGCCGGCTCCGTGCGGCTCGGCCCCGCCGGGGGCGGCTCCGGCACCGGCTCCGCACCGGCACGGGGCGGGGGGGGGAAGGAAGGACGCGACCCCGGCCCGGTAACGGTACGGCCTTGGCGGGGGATGCTCGGTAGGGCAGTGGGAGCGGGCTCGCTGCGGCTCGGTACCGGTACCGGCACGGCCCCGGGCTCGCTGCGGCTCGGCACCGGCACCGGCACAGCCCCGGGCTCGCTGCGGCTCGGTACCGGCACGGCTCCGGACTCGGTGCAGCGTCGGGCTCGGTATAGCCCAGCACGGCCCCCGCCCTGGTACGGCACGGTAACGGCACCGGTCCGGTGGCGTTAGTGATGCCGGAAAGCTGCCCTCCCTTTGGGGGGGGGGTGTGTCACTGGGAAAGGCTGGACTGGGAGGGGGCTACTGGGAGGGGTTACCGGAGGTGTCACTGCGACAGGATTAGGCTGGGGAGGGATGCTGGGGAGGGATGCTGGGAACGGCCGGGCTGGGGAGGGATGCTGGGGAGGGATACTGGGAACGGCCGGGCTGGGGAGGGATGCTGGGGAGGGATACTGGGAGTGGCCGGGCTGGGGAGGGATACTGGGGAGGGATACTGGGGCGATTTACTGGGAAGGGCTGGTAGGAAAGGCTGCACTGGGAAGGGTTACTGGAGCGGCTGGTTTCGTGCCTGCAGCCCCTGGGAGAAGCAGCTCGAGAAGCTCCTTGTGCTGTTTGGGGGATGCTGGTGCCCCGACCGGCAGCCTGGGGCAGGGAAAGGGCAGCGGCAGCCCCCATCCTCCCCTCCCATCCCCTGGGTGTCCCAGCCTTGGGGTGCTGGTACCAGGACAGCGTGTCCTTGGGTGCAGGACTGGCACGGTGACATCGCTGCCAATGTAATGATCATTTAAGGGGGCGATAACAGAGCTGAGAGGGGGCTGGGATGGTGTGGGGAGGGGGCTGGAGTAGGAGGGTGCTAGTGCCACCTTGCTCCCCCCAGGGAGCTGCATCTTCTTGTAGGTGTGTGGGGTAAAGGCACCTCATGTTGCACGGCTGAGAGGATAGAAGGGTCCATGGAACGAGGGAGCTGGGGTCTCATCCCATCCCCAGACAGGAGCAAAAGCCTAAACCAACCCCCCCACCCCCAGCCTAAACGTGTTCCAGGCAGAGCCCCGTCCAGGCCTGCAGCGAGTGTCACCCTGCACACACGAGCTGCTGGCAGCTTTGCTTTACCTTAGAGGGAAGAAATAACCCCCCATCCCTTGTGCTTTGCGTGGATGCTTGTTCCTGCCAGCGCTGCCAGACACCGGCGCAGCGTCAGAGGCTGCGGCTGCGTCAGCGCTGCCGGCCCCCGCTGCCTGCGCAGCCCCCACGGCATCTCCTCTGCCTGGGGTCACACACACAGCCTGGGGTCACACACACACAGCCTGGGGTCACACACACACACACACAGCCTGGGGTCACACACACACACACACAGCCTGGGGTCACACACACAGCCTGGGGTCACACACACACAGCCTGGGGTCACACACACAGCCTGGGGTCACACACACACACAGCCTGGGGTCACACACACAGCCTGGGGTCACACACACAGCCTGGGGTCACACACACACACAGCCTGGGGTCACACACACAGCCTGGGGTCACACACACAGCCTGGGGTCACACACACACACAGCCTGGGGTCTCACACACACACAGGGGGTCACACACGCACAGCCTGGGGTCACACACACAGCCTGGGGTCACACACGCACAGCCTGGGGTCACACACACACAGGGAGTCACACACACACAGCCTGGGGTCACACACACAGAGCCTGGGGTCACACACACACAGGGGGTCACACACACACAGCCTGGGGTCACACACACAGCCTGGGGTCACACACACAGCCTGGGGTCACACACACACAGCCTGGGGTCACACACACACAGCCTGGGGTCACACACAGAGCCTGGGGTCACACACACAGCCTGGGGTCACACACACAGAGCCTGGGGTCACACACACACAGGGGGTCACACACACACAGCCTGGGGTCACACACACAGCCTGGGGTCACACACAGAGCCTGGGGTCACACACACACAGCCTGGGGTCACACACGCACAGCCTGGGGTCACACACACAGCCTGGGGTCACACACACAGCCTGGGGTCACACACACACAGGGGGTCACACACACAGCCTGGGGTCACACACACACAGCCTGGGGTCACACACAGAGCCTGGGGTCACACACACAGCCCCAACATCCCCTCAAGCTCTGCGGGCTGCGTGTCAGGCTGTAGGAAAGCTGATGCCCAGGCTGAGCCACCCTCATGTACCCAATCTGAGGGGTGCTGCCCTGGGGTAGGCTCAGGATCAAAGCTCCTCTCTGGCTCCCTGTGCTCCCAAAGCAACCCTGGGGTCAGGCAGGTGTTAAACAGAACATCCTCCTCTCTGGTTTATTTTTTGACCTGCTCTGGTGCAACCTGGACCCCCAAGGGTACCCCCAAAGGGGGGAAGGTCCAGGGTCTGTCTTGCAGTGAGCTTCCCCCAGTCCCCCAAGGGGAAACCTCAGAACTGCTGAGGTTGGAGGAACCTCTGGAGGTGCCTCCTCTGTCTGCCACCTGCTCAGCAGTTAATTGCTCTGTTGGGTCACTCTGCAGGTCTGTGCTGCTCGTCCCCTTCCCAGCTCCAGCCCTGGGGTGAGAAAAGGAAGAGGAAACCAGGAGCTGGTGAGCCTGGGTGAGAAATATGAAGAGGCCAGATGTGCAGAGGACATTGGCTGCTGAGGCTGAGGGTGCCAGCGTGTCCCCAGACTGTCCCAACCGGCCACAGTACATCCCAGTAGAGGAGAAGACTGGTAAAGGCAAATACAACACAAGAACCCCCAGCTCCCAGGGTAAGTCACTGCCTGAGCCCCAGAAACACCCCCCCCCCACCCCCACCCCCTGTGCTGCTGTGGGACTCTGCCTGGGCTGACAAGCTATTAATGATTTAGCAGAGGAGTCTGAAATTAGCAGCACTCAGAATAAACCTCTCTGATGCACAAGCCCTGTTGAGAGTGTTGTTCTCCCTTCCCTGGCAGTGACCCTCTGCACCCCACAGCCACAGATGGGATGGGGCACCGGGCTGCATCCTCTGTGCTCTGCCCCAGGGTAGGGCAGCTCTGCTGAGGGCTGGGTGCTGGCCTCTTATCTCCAGGGTCTTTAAAGCCCCGTGCTGGGGTGTCCTCCAGACAACTGAAGCCTTATTACAGCCAGTGAATGATTAACATCAGTGCCATCTCTCCCAGGCTCTCTGCAGGTTTCTTCCCCAAGTGTCACAGTTACCAGGGCGGGGGGGGGACCAGGCGCTGCTCTCTTATCCTGGCCCAGTTGGAGGGAAGGAATCCTGCAGCAGGATCTCAGGATTAAGCCCCAGCACTCCTGGGCTGACCCAGGAGCCCTGGCACCTGGGTGGCAGCTGGGCTGGGAGGTGATGGGGTGTGGGGCACATGTGGGATCCATGGGGCATTAAGCAGTGGGGTGCTGGGCTTGGGGGAGGGCACATGGTGCTGCTCATCCTGGCAGTGCCAGGCTCGACGGGGCAGCGCTGGGAGAGGGTTGGTGGTCAGGATCCCTGCCCAAGGCACCTGGCAGCACAGGAGATGCTGCTGCTCCAAGCAGCACTTGGAGTCACACACCAACCAAAGCTGGGCCAGGGAAATGACACCGCTGGAATTAAGCACAGGGTGCCTGTGCCAGAGGCTTAAACAAACACACACGGTCTTTGTGCCCTTTAGAGAAGGAATGAGCTCCTTGGCACCAGCACCATCCTTTGAATCGATTTCTCTCTCTCCCTTTTCCTCTTGGAAACCGGCTGGAGCATCCGAGCCGAGCGGCTGCCACTCCAGCTGCACCCTCAGAGCACAGCTGACATCCTGCTGGACCTCCTCCCTGCCTCCTGCTTGCCCCCTTCCCCTCCTTTCCTCCAGACCTTCAGAAAAGGATCCAAACGCCCCCCCTCCCCCCCCAAAGTGGGACCTGGGCCCCCGGGAGTGCTGGGTATCCCTGCAGCAGGTGTTTCCCCCAGTGCCACCACTGCCCCAAGGGAAACTGGGCAGAAACGACCACTCCCAGTAGGAGAAGGGGTGGACAATGGTGCTGCTTTGCAGGGTGCCAAGCTGAGAGGGTGTAACCGCCCCCCACCAAAGGGTGGGAGCCAGGCAGGACAGGGCAGCAGGAGGGGCAGCCGAAGGCTTTGCGGGTGTTGAAGTGCTTGGGCCAGGTGTGGCCCGGGTGGAGGGTCATCCAGGGGCGGATGGGCTCCTGACTCACGTGAGAGGCACCCAAAACCACAGGCAGCACCCAGGGGGACGAGCACCCAGCGCCGGTGAGGCTCAGCGACCGGAACCCGTGGGGATGGGGATCCCCGGGGACGGGCATCCTTAGGGGCAGGACCCTCAGGGACGGGGGGCTCTGCGGGGCGGGACCCTCGGGGACAGGATGCTTCGGGACAGGGATCCCGGGGAACCAGCCCCTTGGGGATGGTGGGGACCTCGGGGACGGGGAAGGAGCCGAGGAGGGGCGAGGAGCCCTGGAGACGGGGTAGTCGGGGGTCACAGAGCCCCGGGGACGAGGATCCTCGGGCCGGGGCTGGGGGGGGGTGCCCCAAAGCGCAGCCCTCGGGGCCGGGGCTCTGCGCGGCCCGGCGCAGCTTCGCCCCGCGCTCTGCTGTCCCTCGCGGCGGCCCGTCGGGCCGGGTCACGTGGCTCACCTGGCCCAGGTGAGGCGGGGCCGGCGCCGCTCCCGGCTCGCAGGTAACGTCGGGCCGGGGGCGCCGCGGGGGGACGGGGCGGGACGGGGGGTCCGGGACGCGGGGCTCGGCCCACCGGGCCCGGCCCACCGGCAGCACCCGCCGCCGCTCGGCGCTTCGCCTGGCGGGGCCGCCCGGCCCGGGCCCGGGGGCGGCAACAGGCCGCGACCGGCGGGGAGGGGACGGGACGGGAGGGGAGGGGCGGGCGCTGCCCCCTGCGCCGGGATCGCCGCGGCTTCCCCGGGCCCCGACCCGCCGCCGGCACCGGCTCCGTGCGCCCCGGGCCGGCCCCGAGACGGGCGTCCCCCGGCAGGGCTGGGGGCCCGGCTCCGGCCCACCCCCGCCGCCAGCTGCCCCCTCCCGCCGCGCCGGGCCCTGCCCTGCGCCCGCCCCGGGGGCCGGTGTCGGTAGGAGCCCTGCGGGGTGGGGAGAGGAGAGGCCGGGTCTCCCTGGCCCCCGCTGGGCTGGGCTGGGCCGGGCCGGGCCGGGCTGGCAGGCGGGGGGTAGTGGGGAGAGGCCAGGCCCTGCCCGGCCGGGCCCGCGGCTCAGCAGCTCTCGGCCGCCGGCTTGTGTCTCCGGAGAACTCCCCGCCTCAAGGACGGCCGGGGGTCCTGGGCGGGCACAGGGGCCTCTGCGTGGTGCCCGGGCAGGGGGCTCCCCTCATACAGCACTTGATTTTGGGGGGAGGAAGGGGGAGCTTTTGTTTCCCTGCACCACGGGGCAGCCTGGGTCAGCAGCTGGGACCAGGGAGGTTTGGGCCAGGGGTAGGAGAGGCCTCTCAGCCCGGCTGGTTGTGTCCTGAGGGGGTGAGGGGGAGGATGCAGGAGCACAGGGGGGAGGCTGGACCCCTGTTACTCAGGGTCAGGGTCTCTATTGCTGCCCGGTGCTGGCAGAACAGATGGGAGTCCAGGAGCTTTATGAGGCAGCTTTTGGCTCCTGGCTGGGCTGATTAGGAAACTTTAAAGCTTTAAGAAGTATCTGTGTGTCAGTCCATCCTGAGTTTAGGTCCTCTGGCCCCTGTTTAAGTGAATGCTTTGGCCTCCCTGGCTTTTAGCTGCAGGGGTGATACAGTTGTTGGCAAACTGATGTGAGCTCATCAGGCAGATTCCCAGTGTAACCCAGCTCTTCTCCAAACTTCTCAAGGAATCCTGTCCCCTGAACAATGAAGATCTTAGACCCTGGGTAACTCTCAGAGGCACGAACTCTGCCTCCCTCCCTGCTCTCCTGAAGCAGATGCTGAAGCCCTTCAGAAGGATCAACTCTGCTCGCCTGCGGCGTCTGCGTGAGGACAGACAGACCCCCCAGAGATCCTGTGAGTACCAGCCCAGCTGGGGAGCTCAGCCTGAGCTTTTCTTTGGGGCTGCAGGTTTAGGTTCAGTCAGAGAAGCTGTGGGATGGAGGAGCTGTGCTCTGTATGTGTTCCCAGGGAATGAACCCTTTGGGGGTGTGATGCTGTGGGCACAGGAACACGAGCTGTGGTGGGAAGGGGACGAGCTGGGTGTTTGGGGCTGGAGGGGTCAGGGGGTGTGTTACAATGTCAGGCAACCTCTGTGCCTGTGAGTCTCTTTCTGTAGAGCTGAGATCATCATAGAATCACAGAATCCCAGACTGGTCTGGGTTGGAAGGCACCCCAAGGGTCACAGAGCTCCAACCCCCTGCCACAGGCAGGGACACCAACCTCCAGGCCTGGAGCTACACAAGGCTGCCCAGGGCCCCAGCCAACCTGGCCTTGAACACCCCCAGGGATGGGGCACCCACCCCCCCCTGGGCAGCCTGTTCCAGCCCCTCACCACTCTGTTTGTAAAGAACTTCCCCCTAATATCTCTTCTCCCCCTTCCCTCCTCCAGCTTCACTCCATCCCCTTGTCCTGCCAGTCTCTGCCCTTTACAAGCTGATTCCCCTCCTGTTTCTCTGCTCCCTTCAGGGACTGGAAGGTGCAATGAGGTCCCCCCACAGCCTTCTCTTCTCCAGGCTTCTCCCTATGTCAAAGATGCTCTGAAACTTCAGAATATTATATATTACTGTATCAATTATTCTTGCTGTGTGTAGTCCAGATCCTCTCAGTGAGCTCTCAGTGTGGAGGGAAGCTTCCCAGTGAGCAGTGCTGTGCTTAGACCAGCTCAACTCTTCTGGGCTGGGGTTTTGATTTTGAACTGTGTTACAGAACTGCCAGAGCTGAGTTAAAAAACCCCACCCAGTTCTGACCCCAGACTTTCCCCTGGTGCCCAGCCTGGGGAGCTCTGCCCTGCTCAGTGCTGGAATTGGAGCACCAGGGGCTTCTGTACTGAACCTGCTGCCCAGGAGCACGGGAAGGGAGCCCCTGGGACATGCCCTGCTTGGGAAGTGTTGTAAGCTCATGGGCCCAAGGTATTCCTGGAAAGCTGTGATGTGCTGGAGCTGCCTGGGGAGGGATTCCCAGCCTGTGCCCATTTCTCTGTGGGGACAACACTGCTGTTTGTTTTTAAAGAAGGGGAAAAGAGGCTCAGACAAGGCAGGACAGATGTGTTTATTCATGCTTGAGGTGCCCTATAGAAAGGGGACAGTCTGAAACCACTTAAGCTATGGCTGGGCTTTCACTGCCTATTAATTAGCCTAATTAGTATTTAAAAGGATCTCTTGGGGGTGAAAGCAGTGTTAGCCAAGAAGAGCTTAGAGACCGTGGATGATTTAGGGGCCCACTGTAGTCTGGGATCAGAGCAGCAGCAGGGGAAGTGGGGAGGGACAGCCCTGAGCTGACATCCCTCACCCATAACAGGGAGGTTCCCTGTGCCAGACTCAGGGTCTGTGGAGCTAAATGGTACCAGAGGACTGAGTACAACCAGTTTACTCCTGTGTGCAGACCTGGGGCAGCCGTGTTAGTACCGTGGCAAGGAGACAAACAGTCGAGGAGTCAGTCTGCTGTAGGATTTCTGTGGTGGGGCTTCCTGAGGGTCTTGTGAAGGTGCTGTGAGACCCATTTACTGGTGAGATCCTCTCTCTAGTCCAGGTGAAGGGATCTGTTCCCCAGCACAGTGCTGGGGGCCTTGGCATGACAGGCAGAAATCATCAGTGTGGGTGAGGCCACGTTGCTAAACCCCCCTGGTGGGGATCTCAGCAGATATCCCCAGCCTGGGCTGGCAGTTTGCATGGTGATTGACTGCTCCTCATCTTGGCCTGGGTGTTTTGGGGTGTTTTGAAATGGATCAGTGCTGTCAGGGCCGGCCTAATCCCCAGGAATGCAAGACAAAGGGGAAGTTGTTTCAAAGAAGCTACTTTCCCTTTGGAGCCTGTGAGCTGGCTCCACCTACGCTGCTGCATGGCTCATTTATTGCTCTGCAGCCTGACTCCTCTTTCCAGCTGCGCTGAGGGGACCTGTTCTGAAGGTTACAGGGATTTTGATGTCAAAACCCAGTCCTTTTAGATCCTCTCCCTTCTGACTGAGCATCTGCCAAAGGAAGAGGCAGAGTAGCCAGAGCGCCCTGGAGCGCAGCGGGGTCCCTGCTCTGTGCTGAGCACCAGTCCCAGCACAAAAACACAGCCCTAAAGAGCTGAGATGTTGCCTTTGAGCTCAGGAAGGGCTGAATGTGGGTGTCAGGTCCTTCTCTGCCCCTCAGCAGCTCTGGTGGCGAATGCTGTGTGTGACGTGATTCCTCCTTGCCATGTGCAGGTGCCTGAGCGCTCAGCCATGCTGGGCCAGAGAACAGGACTCCCCCACGACCTCAACAGCCACCGCCAGCAGAACCAGTCCCACCAGGAGGCCGTGCCCCTGCGGACCAGGGCGTCCAAGGAGAGCGATGTCAGCTTGGAGGTGTTCAGTGGCTCCACACCCGACATCAAGCAGAGCCGCTCCAGGGCCCAGCAGATGCGGGACCGGAGAGGTCGCAAGGCTGACCTCAAGGACTGCAGCAGGAGAGAGGCAGAAACCATCACCTTCATTTCTGGGACAGCAGAGGCTCCCCCAAACCAGAGCTTCTGCTGTTCCTCTCTGTCCCGGGCCTGGAACACGTACAAGGCTGTTTTCTGTTGTATAGTGACCTGTGGGGGCTGCTTTCAGGACTGCAGTGTCTGTATCTCCTACCCGGGGCCCCCCGAGACCTCCACCGACGAGGGGAAGAACGGAGATTACAACGGGCGGCTGCCAAACAGCCCCACCAACTCCTCCCCCACTGAGAAGAACGGGAACCAGATCAAAAAATCCAGCATGGGCAGCAGCTTCAGCTACCCAGACGTGAAACTGAAGGGCATTCCTGTCTACCAGAACAGGAGCACCAGCCACCACCTGGAAGCGGATTCGTGCTGCAAAGAGCTGCTGTCAGAGAAGCCCTTCAGGAACAGCATAGAGAAGCCACCGCTGCCCAGCAGCCACCGGAGCTCAGAGGAGTATTACTCCTTCCATGAATCCGACCTGGACATCAGCGAGCTGAACGGCTCCATGTCCAGCAGGGAGATCGACGTCCTGATCTTCAAGAAGCTGACGGAGCTCTTCAGCGTCCACCAGATCGACGAGCTGGCCAAGTGCACCTCAGACACTGTCTTCCTGGAGAAGACCAACAAGATCTCGGACCTTATCAATAGCATAACTCAGGACTACAACCTGGACGAGCAGGATGCTGAGTGCAGGCTGGTCCGGGGCATCATCCGCATCAGCACCCGGAAGAGCAGGGTCCGGCCCCACATCTCGGTCCCAGCCAGCCAGAGCCAGGAGGAGAAGTCCAGCAGGGGCAACGCGCCCGACAGCGGCAACGAGACCATGCTGGAGTCCATGGTCATCAGCCAGGACGGTAGGTGGGGGCTCCTGGCTTTGAGAAGGGAGGGTTGTTTTATCAGAGCTGCAGGGATGTGCCCGTGGAGCGGGGCTGGAGGTTGCTGCCTGTCTTCAGGGTGGGCTGCGACGTGTGAGTGGAGGTCCTCAGGTGTTACCAGAGACCTCTGCTGCTGTGCCTTTCCTCACAGTATCTTCTGCCACTGAAGTTTGTGCTGAGTAATGGAAGGGCTTATTCTGCTGCTGCTGCTGCAAGGGTTCTGCCTTTCCTCCTCACCTCTGAGCTGGGCAGAAAAAGCATGAGTCAAACCTAACTGGTATGACCAGACGAGCTGGCTCGTGCCAGAGGATGTCCAGTTACTGAGCTGGCTCTCCTGCACGCTCTGCTCTCTGCAAAGGTCACCCTGAAACAGCCCTGGCAGAGCTGAGATCTCCTGTGTGCCACGGGGTGAGGAGCAGGTGGGAAGTACCCCAGCCAAGGGGAGGGAAAGGCCTTGGCCACAGTGCAAGTGCCTGGTGGGTGCCTTTGATTGTGTGATTCCTCCTCACCCGAGCAGCCTGAAGCACCCGACCTCCAGAACAGGTTCTCAGAGAGCTGCTTGTGGAAAGACCCTGGAGAGCTGAGTTGGGGGAGGAGGGGAAGGAAACACTTAGAAGTAACGGGGGAACTGGGAGGGAACTGGGTGGCTGCTGCATTTCCCAGCTTAGCAGAAAGGCTGCTCCTGCTTCCTGGTGCTTAAGGACCACGAAGCTGAGATTAGGGAGACAAAGGTGGGAGCAACCCAGGAGAGTCAGACTGATCCTTCCCTGTTAGGGAGGGTGGTGCCGACCCAAGGAGAGCCCTGGGATCTCCTCTCCTGAGTCACAGCTGCCTGTCCTTCCCCTGTCCCAGGCTCTTTTGGTTTCATTCCAGATCTGGCTGTGCAGATATCAGAAGAAACACCAGCAGATGTGATGGCCAGGAACATGCGGCGACACAGCAGCGCAGGTACCGCGCCCACCAGGGCATCCTGGGAGCAAGGGGAGCACCCTGAACTGCCCAAATTATCTGTCCCCTCAGGTCTCACCACCTGCAGAGGCCGAGCTGACACCAGCCCCTTAGGTTACCCTAAGGGTAGAGTTCTCTGGAAGCTTGGGGAGCAAAGGAGGCTCAGACAGCTGGGGAAGGGGAATGGCACCCAAATTTGGAGTGTTCTCAGTGCACAGTCTTTAGCCCCAGAGCTTCAGTCTCCTGGTATCCTGACCAAGTTTGGGGCTGTGTTTGGGGTGTGACCAGCTGAGGTCACAGCTGGGTTATACTGGGAACAAAAGGAACTGTGCAAAAGGGAAGCAGAGGCGGGTGATGGGCTGTCCCCTGAGCCTGTGTCCTCGCAGCTTGTGTGCTCCTCTCCAAAGAGCAGCCCAGGGTTGAAAGACAAGCTTCCCCTGGGTAATAACAGCTCCCTCCTCAAAGATGGCTGCAGTCTGGGCAGGGCTCTTCCCAGCCTGTGGGGTTTCTGTGGCTTCCTCCTCCCTCCTGATCCGCAGCCCCTTTTGTGGCAGGTGCGTGTCTAACTGCCAGGCACTGGGCTGTTGGAGTTCAGCCTGTCTAATGTCACCATCTCTTCTCTTTCCTCCCCAAGGCTCTCCAACGAGCAGAGATTCTTCTTTCCAAGACACAGAGACTGACTCATCTGGGGCACCTCTGCTCCAGGTGTACTGCTGAGGAAATGGACCTGCAGCAGGCAGCTCCTCGAGGCTTCGCTGCGCTCAGACTGCTCCTCCTGCAGCACAGAGAGTGCCCTGTGCCACCTTCTTTTCCCCCCCCAGTCTACCCCAATCCTTTGTTGAAGCCAAACTCCTCCTCCTGCCTGAATTTCACTGGATTATTATTTTCTTTTTGGACAATATAGAGCATCAAGGAAGTGAACTGTGGAGCTGGTGAGCTTGGGAGGTGGAGTGTGTGCCCAGGGAGGAGAAGATGGACAAGGAAGTATCAGATAACCTGTGCTGCTGTGTTTTCCATGTTTAGCCTCAGTGGCCCAGCCCTTCCCTGCTTTGAGGATCTGTTGACCAGTTCTTGCTTTCTGGCTTTGCATAGGGAGTGACAGGAAGGTGTCCCCTGTGTGTGCTGATACTTGAGGTGCCTGGGGACCCAGATCTCTTGTTCAGTGGCAGGTTTGGCCCCAGCAGCCTGTGGTGTTTGCAGTCTCCAGATCTGCTTCTTCCTGCTGCCCCTGAGCGGTGCCATCTCCTGCTGCCTTGGTGAGAAGGTTCTGGTAATGAGGCTCCTTCCCTCTTTGGGCTCTTGGCCAGCTGGGGGGTGGGATGCTGGGGCAGCTGCCCCCTCCCACAGACCATGGGGATCAGCTCTGTGTGGCTGCCTGTCTGCGGGCCTGAGGCTGAGCTGTGCGCCAGTCGGCTCCTCCTCGCTTCTCTGCTGAGCCCCCCGTGTCTCCCCATCCTGCTGGGTGAGCCCTGGGCTGGGGCTGTGGCAGGGGAGGGAAAGACTCTGGTTGTTTTTAGGCTTTTGCAATTCAGACTCAGGCTGTTTGCTGCTGGGAAGTGGTTTAATTGGAAAGGGAAACGTGAGGAGCTCAGGGCTCAGTCCTGCCTTTTCCCCCACGCTGCCTTCTCCTTCCCTTTGCTCCTCTCCAACAGCAGTGGGAAGCAGGAGTGGAGCTGTTACCCTGAGGGCACGGTGCCAGCTGTCCTTGAGGGTTGCAGCAGGAGGAAGCTGTATCTCAGTGGTGCTGCTGCTGGGTGTTTATCAGAGAGCAAACACCTGGAGCCCTGGGACTCCTGTGTACACTCGGGCGCCCTTGGACAGGAATAGAAAAGGCTCAGTTGGGTTTTACCAGCCCTGGAGTAAACACACCCACTGGGTCTGGGGAGAGGGAAACCAAAGCAGGCCCTGTGCTGTGCTGTGGGCCATCTTTCTGTGCCTTAATTGAACTGAAATGTGCCTTTTCCTCATAGCCTGAGATTGCTCTTCAGAAGTGGGGTAGAGAGGGGAAGGGGTTCAGTTCCTCACAGGAGCAGTCGGGCTCATTTCACTGGCCAAAGCCCTTCGCAGGGTCCCTGGCAGAGCCCGGGTTTGTGGAGCGCTGGCGGGTCAGGGGCTGCTTTATAACCCAGACCACAGCTTGAGACACTGACAGAGGGAGATTCTGAGAATAAAGGGGAGAGACTGAGGCTGGGGGTTGGCTTCCCCACCCTGCTTTGTGTTTTAAAACTGTGGGTTTGTGAAAAAAACCCCGTTCCTGCAAGGAAGAGACTTGAAGCTGGGCCGGGCCTCCCAGGGGAGCTGCCTCTGGTCACGTCCTTTGAGCTCCCCACACCCCGACGGACCCGTTGGGCTTCCTGCTCCTAAAGGGGTTTGTAGGTACCTACTGGGACAAGTTTACTTCACCCTGTGCCCTGCCTGGGTCACACTGACACGTAGCTCTGTGCTCTGTGTGCTGGAGCCTTGGAGAGGGGTGAGAAAGGGCCTGTGAAGAGCCACTGGTGGCTTTTACAGGGGCACTGGCACATTTGTCGTGCTCAGGTTGTGTGTGAAGAGCTGAATGTCTGTGGATTAAGCTTGAAAAGAAAAAACACCCCAACAAACCCCAAACCCCAAAGAAAACTCCCAAAAACTCACTAAGAGGAAGACTGTCACCGTGACGGTCCCCGGAGCCGCTGCACCTGGGGTGTCTTAGGGGATCCTTTTGCACTCCTTGGCCTTAAATGTCTAATTTGGTCTTTTTTTATAAAGCTCAAGATGTGCTCTTTACCTCTGCTGTGTCTCTGACGTTCCTGCTTGATCCATTTGGGGACAGCATCCCTCAGCGGAGGGGGCCCAGCCCGGGGAGGGGGGTTGCTGGTCCCTGCTCTCCCAGCAGCACATGGACAGAGAGATTCCTGTCCCTCTGGCAGCGTTTGTCTGTGTCTGGGGGGGTGCACAGGACACTGGGAGGCTGGATGCAAATAAAGGAGCCTCTGGAGACTGTTTGTGTGCAGGGAAAGCTGGACCTTCCCCAAGCAGCACTGCTGGAACTGAGCTCTGGAAAGGCTGATGCTGGGGTGAGGGGGGTGGGAATCACCACCAGCACGTTCCCTGGGGAGCAGAGGGTTACACGAGTCTCTGTGGAGCAGCTGCTGTCCCCAAGGGGCAGGATCAGCTGGGGAGTGATGCTGGCACCATCTCTGGCCCTGAGACCCGAAGGAGCAGAGCTGCACTTTGCAGTTTCACTAAGGGAGCTGCACAGGTCACCCCGGAGCTCCCATCCCGCTGCTGCCCTTCCCTTGCCCTCCCTGGGCAGGACGTGGCTGCAGGTGGTGCCCCTGGGAGGTGAGGGGTGGGGGGTGGAAGCACTGGCACCATCCCCTCTGGGGTTCTGGTTTGGTGGGGTTTCTCCCCTTCAGTTTGGTCTCTCAGGGACCTGTGGTTGTTGTCTGGTCCCTGGGGTCTGGCAGAGCCCAGACTGGAGCCGCCCCGTGCAGGGTCCCTGCCTGTTCACCGCAGCGGCAGGACCCGGCTGTCACCCCAGAAGTGTCCCTCAGCAGGATTTCAAAGCCACAAACGGGTAAGTGCTGCCTCATCTCAGCCAGGCTGGGGCTCCAGGGACCACTCTGTGTCTGAGCCCTCGAACCTGCCCGTTGGGGCCCAGGGAACGGAGCAAAAGCCTTTTGCTGCCCAGCCTGGGCACCCTGTGCAGGGCTGCAGCTGGGGACAGTGGAGACAAGAGGGCTGCTGAGCACAGCCCTGCAAGTCTGGGCTGTGCTCAGCAGCCCTCTGCCTACCCAGCCGCTCCACGGCTCCTCCTGGAAGAGGCTCCCTCAGGCACCTGGGGTAACACACAGAACTGCCTCTGCTTCTCTTTGGGAAAGACTTTCTCAAGGTGTCCGGTCTGGGCACAGGTTCCTGAGCACCCAACTGCTGCACAAACTGCTGCTGCACCATCACTGCTGCTTCTGGGGAGATTTTAAACCCTTCTCTTTAAAATGATGATGCTGCAGTTGCATCTCTGCTGCCAGTCCCATGTCCAGCCACTCAGCTTTCCAGCTCACTGCTCAGATTGGGGTTTCCTTGCTCTCAGCCCCGTGTGGAAGGAACCCACAAGGGGTTTGTGTGCTGAAGGCCACTGTTGTTGTCCCTGGGCTGTCCAGGCTGATGCTGGAGTGGTTTTTTGCTCTGTTGAGTGATCTGGCAGGAGGATGTGGTTGCCCACATCGTGATCTTCCCACCACGAGAGCCCTTTACCTGCTGCCTGTGTGTGAACAGGCTCTTCTCACACAGGAACGTCCTTCTGGGAGCCTGACTCAGCACATCTCCTGGAGACACAGGTTGGATTTCATTTGCCAGGAGATGCTCTGGAGCCTCATGTGGCCCCTCAGCACACTGAGGCAGTGCTGCTCCTCAGCCCAGCCACTTCCCTGGGGCCTGACATGCAGCATGGCCAGGCCACCCCTGCCAGCGCTTCCTCAGGAGTGGGTGGGTAAGGCCTTAAATTCACCTTCCCCATCTGCTCCCTGAATCAATCTGATTTCAGAGCAGATTGACCCTCATTCTTTGCAGGCTGGGTCTTGGAGCTGCAGCTTCTCCTCCAGGCAGGCAGTGATGGAAACTACCTCGTGCCTCAGTTTCCCTCCCTGAGGTTTTGCTCTTCCCACAGCCGCTCTGTGCCGCACTGGTCATCAATGACAGCACAGCCAGGAAGAAGGGGATGAGAAGGGAGGTGTTACTGGCCGAGGAGCCCCTCTGCAGAGCCTGGGTGGCCTCACAGCTTCGCTTTTAAAGGCCTCAAGAAGCAGCGAGGGAGCCGCGGGCAGGTGGGTGGAGGAGCCCTGGGCTGTGCCGCAGCCGCGGCTCCGGCGGGTGGCAGCACCGAGGCGGCTTCTGGGCTGGTTCGACACGGGCGTGGGAAGGCAAAGGGCCCTTCGGCATCAGCATCACGCGCGGCCCTGCCCGGCTGCTGCGAGGCGTGGATGGGCTGCGGGGTTGGGTTCCCCCGGGGCTCGGTGGTGCCCTGACACGGGGCCCTGGCTGCTCAGAACTCGGGTGGAGCTCTGTGGTCTTCAAACCCCTCCTGCAGCTGGTGGGAGCTGCCCAGCCCGGGCACAGATTGTTCCAGGGGGAACTGGGATCGAAAGGGTGCCTGTGGAGTCTCCTTGGCCCAGGGGAAGTCGGGGCAGCGGGGTGTTTGCAGAGCACAAGGCCGGCAGGAGAAACACCTTCTGTTCCGCTGGCCGGGAGGGTTGAAGTCCAGGGGTAGTTCACAAACACGGCCCCGGGCGTTCACCTCCCGCTGGTGAATGAACAGCCCCTTCTCCCAGGCCTGTTTGCCTTCCCCTTCACCTGCCTGAAAGGCAAAGTGACACCCCTTTATCCCCCTTTACACCCCCCCCAGAATCTCACCCAGCTCCTCTGGGGCTCCCAACACTGTCTCTGCTCCGTCTCCTCTCAGCCTCCTGCGTGTCACCGACCCCAGACCAGCATCAGCTGGAAAATTCAGGAGCTGCAGAGTCACAACTGCTGCAACAGCAGCTCCAGGTGATGGGATCCAGAGCCCAGCGGGTCCTGGGTGCTGCCTGTGCCCACCCATGCCGGCTCCTTCTGCGGGGCTGGTGTCTGGCTGGGGGTGCTGAGCCCGGCCGACTGCCCCAGCACTGGCAGCTCTGGGCAGCAGCAGCAGCACCGACCCTCAGCTGAGAACAGGGTGAAACTTGTCACACCCCAGAGCAGCAGCTCAGCTCTCCCAGCTCCCCTGCCCCCCGCTGACAGGGACGGTCACTGCGGGGCTGAGCACGGCTGCAGCCAGCACTGCCCGGCTTCTGCAGCAGGGGAGCTGCTGCCGTGTGTGGGGGGAGCTCTAAGACAGGTCCAGAGTCACCGCCCCAACCTGGGTCCTGCTCACCCCCAGGGTCAGTGCTCAGCTGGGTGGGTGCTGGGGTCTGAGCCCACGAACCTGCCCCTCTGGGAGCCCCAAGACAAACGCTGTCCCACTCCCACGGGGCAGGTGTGATGCCACCCAGACTTGGCCCAAGCAGGTTTGTCAGCCCTTGGTGCCCCCTCCCTTGGGTCGTGGTTTTGGGGAGGCACAGGCAGGACCCACAGGGGCAGGATCAGGGCAGCCTGAGGAAGCCAGGAGACACTGTCCTCACTGGCCTGTCCTAAAGCCAGCCTGGGGCACGGGTGGGTCCTGGGGCTGCTATGGGGAGAGCAGAGCCTGGAGCAGGGAGCTCTGGGCATCCCCCAGTATTTCAGCTGGGCACGGAGCTTGTCAGCCCCAACTGCCTCTCCTAAGTGGGGAAACCAAGGCTGCACCAGCCCAGGGAGCTCAAGAACTATTTCTGGGAGGCTGCAGAGATCAGGACCCCCCAGCACCCTCATTCAGAGGTGCTACCCCCCTCCCAGCCCCCATCACCCCTCAGAGCCCTTCCCCAGGACACAGCAGACCCGGAGCCGCCCCGCTTTCCTTTCGCCTTTATGGTGACCGGTTTCCAGAGACACAAACATGCAGAGGAACAGCAGCAGCCTGGACAGAACGCAGCGATGCCAGGCAGCAGGGACACAAGAGACACCCTCCCAGCAAGAACAGCACCCCAAAGACACCCCCCTGCTCCCCTGAGCCAGGCTCTCCCTCGCAGGGGCAGCGGGACACCCTCTGCGCAGGGATGCAGCCTCCCTCCAGCCCAGCCAGGCTCAGGCTGCTCCACTGACAAGAACAGAGGCAGCAGCAGGAGCAGAGGGTTTTACACTGGTGCTTCCCCTTCCCAAGGAGGCAGGAGAATTATTTTACAGAATTAACCTGCTGTTGTTTTCACAGGAGAGCTGAGGGGGACGGAGCAACACTGAGGAGTGCCTGGTGCTGAGCTGCAATGGGTCAGTGGCTGTGAGGAGCCAGGAGGGGAAGCTAAGTGCTCATTACAGCTGTGTCTGAACCCCCTGGAGCCTGCCTCCTTCAGCCCTGACCCTGGCTGCTCTCCCTCCTCTCCAACAGCCGGTGGGGAAGTTGGTGGCTCTGGCTGCAGGTCGCTGCTGTGGCCCTGAGTTCTGCTCAACACGGGACAACTGAGGATGACCTGATGAAGCTGCCTCCACAGCAAGCTCAGGGGGGGAAGCTGGAGAGTTACTTGCCCAAGGTAGGAGACAGGAACCGGATGATCTCTGAGGTCCCTTCCAACCCAAAGCCTTTTATGATTCTATGATACCTGGCAACACATATCCTGCCCCATCCCATGGGTTAACTGGGGCAGGGCAGGGAGGAAGGGAGGGCTCAGTTGAATTTAGCCTTTGAAAAGTCCATTTCTGGATGCTGTTCCATGAACCTGCAAGGAAAACAAAGGTGAGAGCTCAGGTATGAGTCAGCAGGAGCCTCGGGACAGCTGTGTGGGGGGGTGAGGCATCCCTGCTCCCTCCCCAGCAGGGCCGTTTCACTGAGCTCCTCAGGCCACGCTTCTTCCTCGGGTCGTGGTACCAGGGATCCTGCCAGCCAGCAGGGTCATTAATTATCAGGCACACAGGGGTCATTAATTATCAGACACACTGGAGTTATTAATTATCAGACACACCCCCTTTAACTGCTACCCCTGGGCCAGACACGTAGCAGCAGGGACAGCCTGTGGGGCAGAGGGGAGATCACGAGGGCAGATTGAGATTTATGCTCCAACTTGTGATCTGAGGACTCCTGAGGTCACAGGGAGGATCCCCAGTGTGGTGACAGCTCAGGCAGGATGTGAGCAGAGAGCTCTGGTTTCAGACCAGGTGGACCCTGGTGTCTGAGGTGCTGCAGTCCCAGCAGGCAGGACCTGGACTCAGAACCTCCTGAGAAGGATGCGCAGCGCTCGGAGCGATCAGCACACAGGAGCTCCTGGGGTTCCCCCTCTGCCCTGCTGCTCACCCAGGGTGCAGCTCAGAGCCATAGGGAGGGATCCACACAAAGGGAGGTCTCTCCCTTCCTCTGTGCTCTGGTCTCTCCATTCCCCCTACAATTCCCACAACGTTTCCACTTCCCATTCCCATGGAAACACGGTGCTGCGGGAAGTGTCCTTGCCTGGCAGCTGAAGGGCTGTGCTGGCAGGATCAGGTGTCACCTGGGTGTCACTCAGTCTACTTTACCCTGAGCAAAGTCTAAGCTTCTGCTCCATTCTCTACCAGCCAGACTCCCAGATCATCGAACGAGCGTCCCTGCCACCGAGGCACCCAGCCTGCCAACCTCCCAGGAGGTGAGGGCTACCTCCTGCCCCTCTGGCTCAGCAGACTGGCACTGAAGAAGCCCAGTCCCTGCTCTAAACCAGCTCTGCCCTTTGCTGTACCCAGCCCCTGGATCAGAGCAGAGCTGCTGCCACAGATAAGCTGAGGAAGGGAAGGAGTCATCCCTGCCACCCCATTCCTGACATGAGATGTGGCTGTGCGCTTGGCTGAAGAAGCTGCTTGACCCAGAATTGCCTCCACACCTTCCCCAACGGCCTTGGGAGCTCCAGGAGCAATTTCCCTGCCAAACAAGGCAATAAAGACATAAAAGCCCCATTGCCTGGAGAGGGCTGGCTGGGGGCCGGTGCGCAGGGAGGGGCGACTATCTGCGCTACCGAGCGCAGGCAGATTAGCCAACAATCAAAACCATGTTAAAGTTCAGCAGCCACGGTACCTCCAGCCACAAACACGTTTTCTGGACTTGGAATCAGCAGATTTAACACCATTCCAGAGCCAGGCTATTGCCAGAGTTTCCTCTTGTGCTTTCTAACCCCCTACACTCTGTAGTGGTTGGCCATTCGATGACCGCGGGTCCGTAGGGGTGAACACAGCCAGGATCCTGCTCTCTGCTCAGGTATTTGGGTGAGAGGATGAGGAGAGGAGTTTGGGAAAAGCAACACCACAAGTTAAAGGGGTCTACTCACTTTTTCAGGATGTCTTGCTTCTTCTGCTCATCAGATGTGGGGAGGCCCATGGATTTCTGCCGCTGATCGTACATCATCTTCTCCACCATGCTGCGAGTTTCACTGTCCAGGTCTGACAGCTGAAAGCAAGGATTCCCATCAAAACTGGAGTACCTCACCCCAGCCCAAACATTCCACCCTGCTCTGAGAGCAGGAACACATCAAGGTTACACCATGCCACTCAGGCAGAGCCTGCAGAAACACTTGTGCAGACACTGATCTATGACAGGGAGTTCTCACCTTGGAGTTCTCTGGATTGATCTTCTTGGTGTTGATTTCGGGGTCTGTGGAGACCAGCTTGTTCCACCATTCCATCTTGTTGATCTGCAGGATGAAGCAGCAAAAGCAGTGTTTTTATTCCTCCTGGGTTTGCTCTAGGGATTTCATGTCTCAGCCACAGGAAAAAGCTGCTGGAACCAAATTTTATTTGACAGTCACTAAAATCCAAAGGTGGAAAAAGAGGGGGTCACTTCCACACCTCAACCTTCAGGGAGCCCCAATTCCTGCAGCTGGGAAATCAGAGCACGTTTCAGATGTCACATCTGGTTCTTTCTTCAGCTGACAAAGCCCAAAGCTTTCCAAGGGGTTGTCAGACTTATTTCACCAGGGAAGAGGCAGAGAAGCCTCAATCCTCCCCCACTCCCTCTGCTTTACCTTCTCCAGGTGCACAGTGACTGTTTTGCCATCTTCAATCAGCCAGGAGCTCTCCTCCACCTTCACCTCATTGAAGAGCTCTCCATCGATGACGGGCGCCTGGCCCTTCAGCCCGATCCTGAGGCGCCGTCTCTGGATATCCACCACCACGTCCTTCCCCTTCAGCCTGAAGTTCACCTTGAAGGGGATGGCCAGCTGGACCAGACAAAGATCAGACCTGAGGAGCTGAGCAGTGGGATGTCCCCTACCCCCCTGTGCTGCTGTGGTAAGCCTTTCTGCCTGGGTTAAGGGAGTGGAAGAGCACACGGTGTTTCCCTTGGGGTACCGAGCGAGTGGGAGGTGAAAGGACAGGAGTAAACCTCCCAACAGGGACCATGGAGAGTGAATCAGCTTTTAATATCTTGTTAAAACAAGGCCAACGTTTGGCAAAGCTCTTGAGAGCTGCTGGGAATCCTACTCAGGTCCCAAGCTCCCCCCTGCTACTGAAATGCCACCACCCAGTCCAACCCCAACCTTCTGTGGCAGCGCAGACACAGAGCCCCAGCTCCAGCACTGCCACCTGCACCCCCCAGACCCTGCTCCCCAGGCAGTACTCACATCCAGCTCCGACAGGGTCTGTGTCCATCTGTAATTTGGAAGGTCAGCTCCATTGCCAGAGTTGGGTTTAAGTTTTCCTTTATCCTTCTCATCTTCCTCTTCATCATCTGTTTCCTGAGGAACCAACACAAAGCGTAAAGGAGCTCGTCACGTTCCCTGTCACGACAGCTCTGGCTTTGCAAGGGTCTCAGGTCAGCTGCAGCCTTTGACATCATGTAAATTTAGCCCCAAATTAATAGTTGTTTCTGTTAAAACACAATTGCAAAACACAGGGGACAAACCACACCAAAAATCATAGAATCCTAGAATCCCAGACTGGGCTGGGTTGGGAGGGACCCCAAGGGTCCCAGAGCTCCAACCCCCTGCCACAGGCAGGGACACCAACCTCCAGGCCTGGAGCTACACAAGGTTGCCCAGGGCCCCATCCAACCTGGCCTTGAACAGCCCCAGGGATGGGGCACCCACCCCCTCTCTGGGCAGCCTGTTCCAGCCCCTCACCACTCTCTGTCAAGAACTTCCCCCTAATATCTCATCTCCCCCTTCCCTCCATCCCCCTTGTCCTGCCAGTCTCTGCCCTGTAACAAGCCCATTCCCCTCCTGTTCCTCTGCTCCCTTCAGGGACTGGGAGGCTGCAATGAGGTCCCCCCACAGCCTTCTCTTCTCCAGGCTGACCCAGCCCAGCTCCCTCAGCCTCTCTCCATAGGAGAGCTGCTCCAGCCCTCTGATCATCTTTGTGGCTCCTCTGACCCCTCTCCTATGGAAACCTTTGGACTCCAGTGCCCATTCCCCCCCAGTCACAGCTCTCCTGGCTCCCTGGGAATCAAACCCCGAGGTGGCTTTACCTGCTTGTTGGAATCTGAAGATTCCCCTTCATCCTCTGAGGGCTTCAGGGGGACGCTGCTGATCTGCCCTTGTGCCTCTTTCTTCTGTGTAAAGAGAGAAGGACCCTGCTCAGTGCCTGTGCTGTGTCACCCGTGGCTCTGACAGCAGGTGGCCTCAGCCTCTGCACCTCAGGACTGGGAGCTGCACCCAAGACCCAGGTTAGGGAGAGTGATGCTGCCAAGGGGAGAATCCCTCAGCCTCACAGCTTGAGGAGTGTAGCAGAGGGGTTTGCTGCCAGAAGAAGGGCTGAGCCTGGGGAGGATGCACAGGGAAACGCTGTGGTTTGGGCTGGGCTCATTTAACATTGAAGCCCAGCAGTCTGGTGGTCCAGCCACCCCAAAGGAACAAACCCTGAGCCATCTCACCTGCTCCCTCCTACTGGAGGTCTGTGACCCAGGTGGTACCTGCAGCCCCAGGCATCCTTCTCACCTGGTGGTACCTGCAGCCCCAGGCATCACTCTCACCTGGTGGTACCTGCAACCCCAGGCATCCTTCTCACCTGGTGGTACCTGCAGCCCCAGGCATCCTTCTCACCTGGTGGTACCTGCAGCCCCAGGCATCACTCTCACCTGGTGGTACCTGCAACCCCCAGGCATCCTTCTCACCTGGTGGTACCTGCAGCCCCAGGCATCACTCTCACCTGGTGGTACCTGCAGACCCCAGGCATCACTCTCACCTGGTGGTACCTGCAGCCCCCAGGCATCCTTCTCACCTGGTGGTACCTGCAGCCCCAGGCATCCTTCTCACCTGGTGGTACCTGCAGCCCCCAGGCATCCTTCTCACCTGGTGGTACCTGCAGCCCCCAGGCATCCTTCTCACCTGGTGGTACCTGCAGCCCCCAGGCATCCTTCTCACCTGGTGGATCCTGCAGCCCCCAAGCATCCTTCTCACCTGGTGGTACCTGCAGCCCCAGACATGGCTCTCACCTGGTGGTACCTGCAGCCCCAGGCATGGCTCTCACCTGGCTGATCTCCAGCTGCAGCCTCTCTGCTTCCTCATCTGTCAGCTCCCTGATCCTGGGCTCCTTTCCCTCCTGCTTCTCCCTGGCCAGCTGTGCTGCCCGCTCGGCCTTCTCGCGCCGCTCGGCCTCCTGACGAGCCTTCTTCTCCCTGCGCTCCTTCTGAGCCAGCTTGTTGTGGTGGTTGAAGGTGTCTGTGATCAGCTGCAGGACAGGGACGTGGCTCAGAGGGGTTTTTAAACAAATCACCTTGTTTTCCAGCCCAAACAAAGCCTGCTCTCCATCTGCTGATGAGCTGCTGGAGAGGAGCTCTGTGGAGAAGGACCTGGGGGTGCTGGTGGGTGACAGGGTGGCCATGAGCCAGCAGTGTGCCCTGGGGCTGAGAGAGACAAGGGGATCCTGGGGGCATCAGGAGGAGTGTGGCCAGCAGGTCACAGGAGGGGATCCTCCCCCTCTGCTCTGCCCTGCTCAGGCCCCACCTGGAGTGTTGTGTCCAGTTCTGGGCTCCCTGGGATCAAACAGCCAGGGATCTCCTGGAGAGAGTCCAGAGGAGGGACAGAGATGCTGAAGGGCCTGGAGCATCTCCCCTGGGAGGAAAGGCTGAGGGAGCTGGGGCTGTTCAGCCTGCAGAGGAGAAGACTAAGGGGGGACCTGATTAATGTTTATCAATATCTGAAGGATGGGATGCAGGGGGAATGGGCAGCCCCTTTCCAGTGTCTGTGGGGACAGGACAAGGGGCAATGGCTGCAAGTTGGAGCACAGGGAGTTCCACACCAACATGGGGAAGAACTTTTCCCCAGTGAGGGTGAGGGAGCCCTGGGACAGGCTGCCCAGGGGGTGTGGAGTCTCCTTCTCCGGAGAGATTCCAGCCCCATCTGGACACCGACCTGTGTGCCCTGTCCCAGGGACCCTGCTTGGGCAGGGGGTTGGACTCAATGAGCTCTGGAGGTCCCTTCCCACCCCTGTGATCTGTTAGTCAAACAAAGGCAACGTTTCATTTCCACTCCAGTTCTGACTGAGGAGAAGGAAACTCCAGCTGTTCAATCACAGCCCCTCCTGGTTCTTCCTGAACAGGGAATGAATTTCCCTGCAGACAGCAGAGGAACAGAGATCCCCCAGTCTCCTCTGTGCTCCTCTCCAGCAGGGTGAGGAGATGCCTAACCCAGCCCTCTGACAGCCACTCAGTAACTCAGCAGCAGCTGGAGGAACAGACACCCCAGGCTGAAGTTTTGGGACCCTTTCCCACGCCTGGGGCTCTTCCCTGGCACAGGCTGCAGGTTCAGCATCAGGATTTAGAGGGGAAACATTTGAAGATCTCAGTGTTTTCCACTCAGGGGCAGGTTCCTACCTAAAATCTTTGCTTCAGACCTCAGTCAGAGCCCTGCAGTTGTTGTGACTGGGAGCAGCACCTCAAGGTCTCTGATGCAAAGGGTAAACAAACAGGCAGCCAGAGCAGCTGCTGCCAGCCAGCAGGGCTGAGAACTGGGGTCTGCTCCAGGGAACAACAGCCTGAACCTGGGAAAAGGCACCAGAGCAAGAGGGGCTTCTCAGGGGGGGTCAGGTACTGGATTATGTGTGTTCCAGAAGCTTCTGGGGGATTCTGCACCCTCCCAGAGTGACTCAAAGCACCCAGGCCTTGTAGTTTTGACACCAAGTGTTTGGTTTTGTCTTAAAGGGGAGAGCAGGGGGTGTGGGGGAGGTTTGTCCTCTAGCCTAAGAGGAACAGCAGTGGGGTTCATCTTTCTTACTCTGAATCCCCCTCCCTCCTATCCCTCACTACCTGCCTTAGGTTTGCTGCTTTAGGGCCTACACAGTGCATGTCACACACAGCATCAGCCATTCTCTCCCCCCAGCACGTTCCACACAGCAGCAGCTCCTGCTTTCCTGCTGGAATTCCAGTAATCCAGGAAGGGGAAGAAGCTGCTGTACTGGTAAGCAGGAACAAGGAACCTCCAGTTCATGACTGAACACCCTGGTTCTTATTTCCCTGCAGGGAAGTGATGGAGCTTTGCAGCTCTGGGTGAGGAATCCCTGCTGGGTAGGAGATGCTCAGGCTGCCAGTGAGGCCCCAGTCCTGCTCCCCATGGGCAGTGCAGCCCCTGGTGCCCCAGGTGTGGACTTTGTGCCTGTTGCTGAGATGAACAAACAAGGTAACCTGGGGTTATCAGCACCACGGTGTCTGTCACCGCTCAGTCAGTGTGTCTGGCAGCTCTGCTTTCCAAACAAGCCTTTGGCCAGAGCCTGGCAAAAAAGATCCCAGCCCACAGTCAGCACCCTTCCAATGGGAGACTCTGTGTGTGGCCTGTGTGCTGGGGGCAGCTCCTTAGTGCCTTGTTTCAGGGGTGAATCTCATCCCCAGGGGCATCTTGGGGGCAGGGAGCTCTTAGCATGGCACAGGCAGAGGTGGGATGTGAGTCAGGGGCCAGAAAGGCTTTGGGGTTTTACCTTCTCTGCCACTCCATCTTCTCCACCAGTGAAGAAGTCTGTTTTACGCCTCAGGAAACTGAAGAAGGTGTTCACGAGCTGCCAGGGGAAGGGGCAGGGAGAAGGGAGGGAAAAAAGAGAGATCAGTGAGACCAGGTCACTCCAAACCCCCTCCTGTCTCCAAACAGCCTTTGCTCTCCAGTCCCCACCTGTGTCTGTGCTGGGGTCCCACTGAAACCAGCCCCCCAGAGAAGCATCAGGTGGGTGTGGGGAGATCCCACCCCTGGAGCCCCAGCTGTGACACAGGCACCTGTCTGCTCTGGGTGAGGGAGGCCAAGCAGCCAGTGCTCAGGTGTCCTGGGGGAGGGGGGGGGAAGACCTGGCTGCCAGCCCACCCGAGGCAGGAATGTGGGTCCATAGGTGCACACACAGGCTGCTCAGCACACCTGAGCCCTCACCGGGAAACCCACACCCGGGGACCGGGCTTATCGCCACCTCCCGGGGTCATTCCGGTGCTTCCCCAGCGCAGGATCCGCTGCAGCACGAGGGGCGGGACCTTCCCACCCCCTCAACCCCTCCCCGGCCCCTCTGAGCCCCCAGCGAGAGGCAGCAGAGCCCCGACCACGAGGAGGGGGCCCACGGCCGCATCGCCACTCATCGGGCAGCCGCTACCGGGGGGGCTGTACGGGGGCAGCGGGGCTCCATCTACCCCCGGGCCGTGCTCGGCTTGAGCCGCCACCGGGCACGGGCGCTGCTTGGGGACACCGAAAACCCCAGCGGGACCGAGCCCGCACGTGGGGAGCCCGGAGGCGGCCGGAGCCGGGGTTCAAGGCCACAGCCCGGAGCTCCGGAGCCGCTAATTAATTAATTACCGCGTCCCGCGGGCGGGCTGGGCCCGTTATCGCCGCGCTCGGGGTGTGTGTGTGTGGGGGGGGAGACACACACGGACACACGTGCCTGCCGCACTCCACGTGCGGGGCCGGGGCCGGGGCCGGGGCCGGGGCCGGGGCCTCCTCACGGCCCCGCCTCCCCCCCCCACCCCCCCACCGGGGGTACGGAAACGCTTCCGCCGCCCCCCCCGCCCCGCCCCGCCCCCAGGGCCCGGCGGCGCTACCTCGCGCACGCCGCCCTGCTGCTGCTGGGCCATGGCGAGGAGCATCCCGTCGAAGCGATCCTCCTGCTCCGCCGCCTCCTCCGCGCTCAGCCCCATCCTGCTGCCGCCGCCGCACCGCCCGCCTCACGCCGCTGCCCGGAACCGGAGGCGACGCCGCCGGAAGCGCTCCCGCCTCTTCCCAACCCGCCAATCCCAGCGCCGCCCCGCGCCGTTCGCTTTGCGGATTGGGTGAGGGTGCGGCCAATCACGCAGTGGGGGAGGCGGGATGTGAGGCGCGCGGCGCGGTTGCTATAGCGACGGCCCGGCCGGGGCCTTCCAGAAAGCTCGGCGGGGGCCCAGCCCGGGGGGCAGCCGGGGGCAGCCCCGTGTCCCGGACCGGCCTCGCTCAGCCCCTCACCGGCGGCCGCGGCTATGGGGAGCAGCTCTGCGCCTACCCCGGGGCCTCCCCACAGGCCACGGCCCGGTCCGGCCTCTCCCCCGCCGCGGTGCCGCCGTGGCCGGGCCGGGGGGCTCGGCCTGTGTGCCGCGGGGCCCCGCTGCGGTGCCGCTGAGCCCCGGGGAGCAGCTACCCCAGGGGACACGGGCCTGCTGCCCTTCCCCCCGGAGAGGAGCGGCCGCTGCCGCCGCGGGGTCACCGGGTTTCTCCTCCTCCACCGCACCCCCCCCCCCCCCGGCTCCCGTCAGCAAGGTCAGGCAAACAGCCGCTGATAAACCCACTTCCAGGTTCCTCTTCCCAAGGCCGTGGAGCGCAGACGGCCGCCCCGTGTGCTTCTGTGTGTGTGTGTGTGTGTGTGAACCTCCTGGCAGCGGCACCTGCTGCTCAGCGCTGCCCCATGAGGGCCGGGGCCTTGGTGCCAGGGTACGGGCTGGGTTAATGACTTTGTTTATATTCTTTGGGTAATCGCGATAAAGCCGCCCAACCCCCTGGAGTGTTGTGTGTGGCTGTCCCATCCCCGTGTCCCCGCCCCCCCTTCCCTCCTTTCCCCACTGGCCATTCATTGAGAAAAACGGCCGTTGGCGCCGTGTGAACTCGTCTGCCCCAACCGATCAGCCGGGGTTGGTCGGGTTGGTCGGCTGGTTTGCTTTTTTATTGAGGATCGCTTAATCACAGAGCGGTCAAGGCTGCTGAGGGGTGTTTCACTGGTGACCCAGCTTTATAAGAGCCGGTTTGAGCAGCTGTGGGCTGGCAGGGCTGAGAGGAACAGGACTGGGGGGAGGTGTGGAATCCAGCCTGCGACAGAGGGGCTGGGAGGGATTTTACAGCTCTCTCCTGTCTGCTGTAGCACCAGGGGAGTTTTGAGGAGGATCCAACCACCCGGCTCAGCTGTGACCAGCAGCAGCATGGATATGGAGTGTGAACGGTGCCAGTGCCACGGGCAGGACAAACGCACAGCCATCCTCTACAGCCTCCTCAGCCAGAACCTCAGCCACAGCCAGAACCTCAGCCACAGCCAGAACCTCAGCCACAGCCAGAACCTCAACCACAGCCCGACCCACCCACGCTGCCTCTGCCAGCAGCACCGCACCGTCTGCCTCCGCACACCCCACATCACCTGCCAGGCGGCCTCCAACGTGCTGGTGAAAACCCTCAGCTTCATGAAAAACCTCCCGTCCTTCCACCTGCTGCCACGAGAGGATCAGCTCCTGCTGCTGGATCGCTGCTGGGTCCCCCTCTTCCTCCTGGGGCTGGTCCAGGAGATGGTCACCTTCGAGGTGATGGAGACCCCGGCCCCCAGCATGCTCAAAAAGATCCTCCTGGATGGGCAGAGCAGAGGAGAGGAGCCTGAGCGCGCGCAGCCCACTCTGGCTGCCGTGCAGCAGCTGCAGCGCTGCCTCAACACCTTCTGGGCCCTGGATCTGAGCCCCAAGGAATACGCCTACCTGAAGGGAGCCATTCTCTTCGATCCCGGTGAGTGGCCCCCACACATCCCTAACTGAGAAACGGGGGGAAGGGTGGGAATAGGCTGAGACCTGGGGCTGTTTCCCAACCTCCCTCACCACCAACCAACTCTTCCTCCTCTCCTTCCTCGGCAGACATCCCCGGGCTGAGAGCCACCCCGTACATCGAGAGCCTGCAGCTGGAAGCCCAGAGAGCTCTGCAGGAGGTGGTGCAGCCCCTACACCCCGAGGACCAGGGGCGATTTGGCCACCTTTTGCTGATCGCCTCCACCTTAAAATCCACCCCTCCCTCCCTGATCACGGATCTCTTCTTCCGGCCCGTCATCGGCGACGCGGACATGGGGGAGCTCCTGGGGGAGATGCTGTACGAGAGGCCGGGCAGGCAGCCGGGCCCCGCGGCGCGTGCGGCGTGCTGAGCGCCCACGCTGGGCTGCCGGCGGCCTTGGGCGCTCCCCCCACGCCAAGCGAAGCTCAGAGCTGGGCTGTGTAGCCAGGCAGGAGTGGCTGGAGGCTGCTGGGAGCCCTGTGTGGCCCTAGGGGTGAGGCTGGAAGGATTTGGCTGGGCTGGGCTGGAGCACATGGAGGAACAGCTCCAGCAGCTCCCACTGTGTCTGCGTTGCAGGGAGCATGTGGGTGGCAGGTTTCCTTCCCTGCTGGGTTCCCTCAGCTGCCCACAGGTCCCAGGGCAGGTCGGGTTAGAGCCCCGTTCCTGGTTTTCCCTCTCCCTGTCCCGCTGAAATCGGTGTGCGTTTCGCCGAGCTGCCTCTGAGAGCTGCTGTTGTCCTCAGGGAACAGCGGGGGGTGCTCGGTGGGACGGCTTACAGAGCGCTGGAACTGAGTCAGGGTGAAGCCCTGGTCTGTGTGTCACACTTGAAATGTTAGAAACACTGACGAATGATCTTCCTCAGGCACCACGGTGTCAGCTCTTGGCTCCCCTCCTGCTCTGCCTCGTGCTGTGGGCTGTGCTGAGTCCCCATCACAAGCTGGGGAGGCTGCAGGGATGAGAGGAGCTGGTTTAGCAGGGGAACCAAACGTCCCTCCCTGGGGTTCTGGCCGGGTGTAGTGTGCCTGCAGAGCTTGCTGCTCCGGTGTGCAGCCTGCCAAGGCTAGCCAGCAGGGTCTGTGAGCCAATATTCCTCTGGGTTGTATATAAGATGCAGTAAATTATTTTTTTTAATAAAGTGTTTTACGTTTTGGAACGTGGAGACTTTTCAAGTGGTGGGTTTGGAGGTGTGGGTCAGCAGCTGATGAACAGCCCACAGCACAGAGCCCCTCTGTGCCCCACAGACAGACAGACAGACAGTTCAGAGGGGTGGTGGAATCCCAGCCACATGTTGCACCTTTCTCTGGGTGCTCCAGCCTTGCCCTGAGAGCACCCAGCACAGCAGCGAGGTGACAGGGGGATGCTCTGCCTCCCCTGGGGGGGTTGTGTGGCTGCCAACAGGCACCAACACCGTCCTGTCTGCTGCAGGATGGGTAAACACCCCCCTGAGCCCCGTCACCCCCAGGAACACCTCGATGGGAGCAGGCAGCCCAGCAGAAGGAAGGACTGAACGGTGACAGGCGCCTTCCACGGTGATCTCAGCCCCTGACGTCCCTTTTCCAGGGGGAGGGTGCCCCTGAGTCACGGGATGATCCCCGCAGGGCCACGCCGGCCCCGTGACACACGCCTGAGTCACGGCCCACGGGATGCCAGGGTGAGCCCGGCCCCGCACGCAGCGGGAGAACCCCCCACCCCTCCCCCCCAGGACCATCCCGCCACCACCAGCCGCTGGGGAATCGCCGGGGGATCCCGTGTCCTGCGTGACCCCTGCCCCGGGCCTGTCACTCCACAGGGCCGGTCAACACACCCCCCAGCCCGGCCCGGGCACTCCCAGGCCGTGCGACCCTCGGAACCCAGCCCGGTCTCTCCCCGGGACCCCCAACCCCTGGTCACCCCCTGGTCCCGTCACCCCCTGGTCTGATCACCCCCCAGTCCCGGTCACCCCCCGGCCCCGGTCACCCCCCGCTCCGGTCACTCCCCGGCCCAGGTCACCCCAGGACCGGTCACTCCCCCGGTCCGGTCACCCCCCGGCCCCAGTCACCCCCCAGTCCCGGTCACCCCCGTCCCCGGTCACTCCCCGGCCCGAACACCCCCCGGTCCGGTCACTCCCAGGCCCCGGTCACCCCCGGTCACCCCCCGGTCCGGTCACCCCCTGGCCCCGGTCACCCCCCGCCCCGGTCACCCCCGGTCACCCCCCCGCCCTCCCGCCGCGCTCCTCTCCGCCACCAGGCGGCGCCCTACTCCGCTCTTCGTTTGCCAACGTCATCACCGCGCGCCCAGCCGCCGTGTCGCGCCGACCGGGACGGGCAAGATGGCGGCGCGCGGCCTTCGCGCCGGTAATGGCGGCGGCGGCCGGTACTGCCTGGTGAGCGGCATCCCGGCCGCGCTGCGCTCCGCCCAGCTCCGCGCCTACTTCAGCCAGTTCGTGGAGGCCGGCGGCTTCCTCTGCTTCCATTACCGGCACCGCCCCGAGCGCCGGCCGGCCGGGGGCCCCGGGGAACCGGCGGCCCCGCGCACTTGCTGCTGCCTGGTGGCCGTGAGGCCCGGCCGCGCCCGCCGCTTCGCCCGCATGTACTCGGGCAAGCGCTGGGTCGGGCCCGGCGGCGCCTCGTTGCCCGGCCGCTGCCTCGTCCGCAGGGTTCGACTCAGCCCCGGGACAGGTACGAGCGGGGACCGGGGGGTGGGGGGGAACCGGGCCTCGGCTGCCCCCGGGAGGCCCAAACCGGGGGGGGACCGGGCCCCGGGAGGCCCAAACCGGGGGGGGACCGGGCCCCGGGAGGCCCAACCCGGGGGCGAACCGGGCCTCGGCTGCCCCCGGGAGGCCCAGACCGGGGGGGGGCCGGGCCTCGGCTGCCCCCGGGAGGCCCAGACCGGGGGGGGGACCGGGCCTCGGCTGCCCCCGGGAGGCCCAAACCGGGGGGGGGACCGGGCCTCGGCTGCCCCCGGGAGGCCCAAACCGGGGGGGGGACCGGGCCTCGGCTGCCCCCGGGAGGCCCAAACCGGGGGGGGGACCGGGCCTCGGCTGCCCCCGGGAGGCCCAAACCGGGGGGGGGACCGGGCCTCGGCTGCCCCCGGGAGGCCCAAACCGGGGGGGGGACCGGGCCTCGGCTGCCCCCGGGAGGCCCAAACCGGGGGGGGGACCGGGCCTCGGCTGCCCCCGGGAGGCCCAAACCGGGGGGGGGACCGGGCCTCGGCTGCCCCCGGGAGGCCCAAACCGGGGGGGGGACCGGGCCTCGGCTGCCCCCGGGAGGCCCAAACCGGGGGGGGGACCGGGCCTCGGCTGCCCCCGGGAGGCCCAACCCGGGGGGGGACCGGGCCTCGGCTGCCCCCGGGAGGCCCGTTGGGTACCGGGTGGCACCTCTGAGGGTCCCAGCGGCCAACGCGAGGGCAGCGGGTGGTGAAAGCCCCTCACGGGGTTTCCTTAGCGCCGTAAATGAGGCGGGAAGAGCCGGTGTGGGGGCTGCTCCTCCCCCTCCTGGCCGTGAGGGCCCCGATTGACCCCCTGTGTGTCCCCTCCCACCCCTCTCCCCCCAGCCCCGGAGCCGTTTCCCCGCGGTGGGGCCGAGGCAGCTGCAGGCGAATCTCTCTCGGAACGGGACCTGACACACCTGCCCGAGTTCAGCCCCCCGCCCTTCATGCCTCAGGGGAACGTGGGCACCCCCCTGGCCGTGTTCCTGGCGCTGATCCGGGCCTGCCGGCTGCCCCCAGGGGTCATCAAGAAGCTGCAGCTGGATTTCCCCAGGACCGGCTCCTCCCGTCGCTATGGCAACGTGCCCTTTGAGTACCGGGACGCTGAGAGGGTCGTTGGAGAGGAAAGAGTTTACACTGCTGCAGGGGATGAGATCACAGGGGAAGAGGAGCCGGTGGCCAGCTCAGAGGTGACTCACCCAGCCAGCCCTGAGGAGGATGAGGAGAGGCAGGGGGAGGAGGAAGAGGAGCCGCACTCGGATGATGTAAGTGGGGGGGCTGTGGGGGGGGGGGCTGGCAGGACTCTCAGCACCGGTGTTGTGATCTTCTGGTGGTGTGGAACACCTCACCTGCCTGAGAGTGGTGCTGGACCTGGTCTGTGAGCAGCATTAACCCCCCTGGACCTGCCCAGGCTGCTGGGCTGGAGCCCCAGGGGGTGGTGGGAGCATCAGGCTGGGGCTGGGTTTGAGCCCCAGGGGTGGTGGGGAGCTGAGAGCACCAGGCTGGGGCTGGGTTTGAGCCCCAGGGGGTGGTGAGAGCACCAGGCTGGGGCTGGGTTTGAGCCTCAGGGGGTGGTGGGAGCACCAGGCTGGGGCTGGGGCTGAGCCCCAGGGGTGCTGGGGAGGTGAGAGCACCAGGCTGGGGCTGGGGCTGAGCCCCAGGGGGTGGTGGGGAGCTGAGAGCACCAGGCTGGGGCTGGGTCTGAGCCCCAGGGGTGCTGGGGAGGTGGGAGCACCAGGCTGGGGCTGCGTTTGAGCCCCAGGGGTGCTGGGGAGGTGAGAGCACTGCACCAGTGCTGCTGGAGCAGCTCTCTGCCTGGCTGTGTGGCACATGGGCCCAGCCCTGCTCTTGTAGATGAGGTGACCAGAGATTCCAGAGCAGGTCTGTGCTCTGCAGACACGTGGAGCTGTACAGATGGTTCCCCCTGGATGCTGCTGTGATTGAATTTAGTCACTGCAAGGGACAAGGCTGGTGGCAGAGGCTGCTCAGAGCCCAGGCTGGACAGGCTCTCTGGGGACTGTCTCACTCCTCCACCTGTCTGGCTGCCCCTCTCAAGCCTCTCTCATTACAGAGCAGTGTGATCCCCAGCCAAGCTGTTCCCCTTTGCTCTGCCAGAGTTAATTGAGATGCTCAATCTCTGCTGCAATTTTGTCCCATCATCTTCTCATAGCAGCAGGGGACACAGGGAACCCCTTTGTTCCCTCCCTTTGCCAACTTTTAGTCCACTCCTTTCTCCCCCAGACTCCTCCAGCTGCTCCTCACAGGCCTTTCCCTGGATTTCTAGTCCCTCCTTGGGCTGGTTAACATCTTCCCCAGAGGGCTGTGCCCAGAGCTGGGCAGTAAAGCTGTCAGCCTGGCCTGTGCCTGTGCCAGTGAGCTGCTTCTCTGGAACTGACACAATCTCTGCAGGGATCAGGGTGAGCTGAGTTAACTCCCTGCCAGTGCTGGCTGTGGGTGCAGCACCCCTGCTCCTTAAATGGGCATCTCAGCCTTCCTGGCTGGGCAGGCTGCTGGGAACATGCTGCAAAGTGGGTGTGATGTGGAGGGGTTTGGGGTTTTTTTTTCCACCACTGTCTGTCTGCTGACTCTGAAGGTGGAATTAGTCAGGGGGATGAGGTCATGGGCACAGGGCCTGTCAGGGCCTGAGAGCAGCAGCCTGAGACAAGCTCCTTCCCCAGGCAGCACCTGGGTCAGGGAATCAGAGGATCACAGGGGTTGGAAGGGACCCCCAGAGCCCATGGGGTCCAACCCCCTGCCCAAGCAGGGTCCCTGGGACAGGGCACACAGGGCGGTGTCCAGATGGGGCTGGAATCTCTCCAGAGAAGGAGACTCCACACCCCCTGGGCAGCCTGTCCCAGGGCTCCCTCACCCTCACTGGGGAAAAGTTCTTCCCCATGTTGGTGTGGAACTCCCTGTGCTCCAACTTGCAGCCACTGCCCCTTGTCCTGTCCCCACAGACACTGCAAAGGGGCTGCCCATTTCCCCTGCATCCCATCCTTCAGATACTGATAAACATTAATCAGGTCCCTCCTTAGTCTTCTTCTCTGCAGGCTGAACAGCCCCAGGTCCCTCAGCCTTTCCTCCCAGGGGAGATGCTCCAGGCCCTTCAGCATCTCTGTCCCTCCTCTGGACTCTCTCCAGGAGATCCCTGGCTGTTTGATCCCAGGGAGCCCAGCACTGGACACAACACTCCAGTGGGGCCTGAGCAGGGCAGAGCAGAGGGGGAGGATCCCCTCCTGTGACCTGCTGCCCACACTCCTCCTGATGTCCCCCAGGATCCCCTTGTCTCTCTCAGCCCCCAGGGCACACTGCTGGCTCACGGCCACCCTGAATCATAGAATGGCATGGGTTGGGGGAGACCCCAAGGGTCACAGAGCTCCATCCCCCTGCCACAGGCAGGGACACCAACCTCCAGGTCTGGAGCTACACAAGGTCACCCAGGGCCCCATCCAACCTGTCCCTGAACACCCCCAGGGACGGGGCACCCAGCCCCTCTCTGGGCAGCCTGTGCCAGCCTTTCAGCTGCTGGGGAAGGAGGGAGGAGGCTGTGTGTGTGTCCTTGGTGTCCCCCAGCTTTCCTTTGTGCCCTGGCAGGACAGTGATGGGTGTGAGGAGTGGGAGCGGCACGCGGCGCTGCACGAGGACGCGGCACGGCGGGAGCGGCTCTTCGAGGAGCAAGTCGAGCTCAAGTGGGAGAAGGGTGGCTCTGGGCTGGTCTTCTACACTGATGCTCAGTACTGGCAGGAGGAGGATGGAGGTAACACTGAGCTACAGGCTGAACCCCCCAGGAGTTGGGGTTGTGTGTGTTGGGGGGGTGTCCCCAGCCCTGTGGGGAGATGGGGAATAACCCGGAGCTGCCCTGGGTGTGGGCGTCTTGCTGTCACTTCTGAAACCTTCCCTTGGTCACAGAAGCTGTGGGGGCTCAATCCAATCACCTGTTGTCCCCACTAGCCTCCTGCTGTCCCAGTGTGGGGGGTTGTGGAGCCTTCTAAGACCATTTCCTTCCCATATTTTAGAGAAAACAAGGGGTTGGGCCTCTAGCAAACAGCACAATCACCACCAAACCGCTGTTTCTCCTTCTCCCTGCAGACTTTGATGAGCAGACTGCAGATGACTGGGACGTGGACATGAGCATCTACTATGACCAAGGTACCTGAGGTGAAACTCCCCCCCAGGGAAAGCAGGGAGGCTGGGCAGTCCTGACCCCACAGAACTCTTTGGCATCCTTTGAAAGCAGCCGAGCCGTCGGCATGCTTGGAACGGCGCTTTCCTTGTCTGGCACTGAGAGCTGCCAGCAAACAGGTTCTGCTTCCCTGTTGCCTGGTGCTCCTGGGGGAAAGGAGGGTAAGGGAACAAAGGAGGGTAAGGGAGCAGCTTCCCACAGCTGTGCTGCTCTGGCTTTCACTTCTTTCTCCCTAGATGGAGGGGATAAGGACGCTCGGGACTTGGTCCAGATGCGGCTGGAACAGCGGCTGCGGGATGGCCTGGAGGATGGGTCAGTGTCAGGGCAGCAGATCGGCACCTTTGAGAGACACACCAAGGTGAGCTCTGGCTACGAGCTGGGGAGAGGGGAGGCTGTGCCTGGTGTGGGGCAGGAAGGCTCTGGGAAGATGAGGAGGAGTTTTGTCCCAACTCTCTGATGGTTTGTTTGGGGTTTTTCCCTCCTCTCTCTTCCAGGGTTTTGGCAGGAAGGTGCTGGAGCAGCAGGGCTGGACAGAGGGGCTGGGGCTGGGGAGCAGCAACTCTGGAATGGCTGAAGCTCTGGACAACGAGGGGCAGAACCCCAGATGCAAGAGGGGGCTGGGGTAAGTACCCCCTCCTGCCTGGCCTCGTGCTCTGGGGCCGTCTGACAGCAGGGAGCAGGATGAGGAATCCTTAGTGCCCTGTGTGGGTCCCCTTCTGCCCTGCAGCCCGTGAAGGGAACGAGCTGGGTGGCATTTTATCCCGCTGCCTCCACCCTGCTGAACCAAAACCCTTTCCTGTGTCCCTCCAGGTACCACGGGGAGAAACTCCCAACGTTCAGCAAGGTGAAGAGGCCCCGTCGGGACGTTCCCATCCTCATCTCCACCATCTACGACGAGCCTGACCCGAGGGACAGCGGGGACCAGCTGCTGAGGCGCCAGCCACCCACTGCCATGAAGTACAGGCAGGACATGGCCTTTGTCCGGGCGTCACACGCAGCCCTGTCACCCTGAGCACGGACTGTGTGACTCTCCTCCTGCTGAGCACAGGCTGGCTCCTGGTCTCAGCTTTGGAGCTGAGATAAATAGATAAATAGCTATTTATTTTTGGAAGAAATACAGCCTCCTGACAAAAATTTGGGGGGTGACCTGCTGGAGGGGAGCGCTGTGGAGAAGGACCTGGGGGTGCTGGTGGGTGACAGGGTGGCCACGAGCCAGCAGTGTGCCCTGGGGGCTGAGAGAGACAAGGGGATCCTGGGGGCATCAGGAGGAGTGTGGGCAGCAGGTCACAGGAGGGGATCCTTCCCCTCTGCTCTGCCCTGCTCAGGCCCCACCTGGAGTGTTGTGTCCAGTGCTGGGCTCCCTGGGATCAAACAGCCAGGGATCTCCTGGAGAGAGTCCAGAGGAGGGACAGAGATGCTGAAGGGCCTGGAGCATCTGCCCTGGGAGGAAAGGCTGAGGGAGCTGGGGCTGTTCAGCCTGGAGAGAAGAAGACTAAGGAGGGACCTTATTCATGTTTATCAATATCTGAAGGATGGGATGCAGGGGGAATGGGCAGCCCCTTTTCAGTGTCTGTGGGGACAGGACAAGGGGCAATGGCTGCAAGTTGGAGCACAGGGAGTTCCCCACCAACATGGGGAAGACCTTTTCCCCAGTGAGGGTGAGGGAGCCCTGGGACAGGCTGCCCAGGGGCTGTGGAGTCTCCTTCTCTGGAGAGATTCCAGCCCCGTCTGGACACCGCCCTGTGTGCCCTGTCCCAGGGACCCTGCTTGGGCAGGGGGTTGGACTCAATGGGCTCTGGAGATCCCTTCCAACCCCTGTGATTCTCTGATTGCCTGGGTGGGTTTGTTTTCCCCTCTAACAGCCCCTTAAATCAGGGGAGATAAACCCCCTCTTGTTCCTGACTGGTGCTTTTAAAGCCTGGATCAACCTTTAGGCTGAGTCACCTTGAAACCAAACCCCTCCCCAAACCCAGAGCTGGTAGTTCATGGCTGCTGGAGACCCAGGGAGGGGGGGGGAAGAGGCTTCGTTACGGTGCCCCGGTGAGAGGGGCCGCTGCCGGGATTCGAACCCGGGACCCCAAGGCCGATTCCGGCCTTGGGGTCCCGGGTTCGAATCCCGGCGCTGGAAGGAGCGCGCGTCCCTCCGAGCCGCTAGGGGGCGCTGTCGCACCTCGCCGTCACCCGGATGCGATGCGCGGGTAGGGGGGGGGTACCGGCGGCGTGCGGCCTACCGGGAGCGGCCTGAGGCTGCCGGGGTGAGGAGCGGCCTGTTCGGGGGCAGAGACGGGGCGTGGGGGAACGGGGCGGTACGGGGGGGGTAAGGGGATAGATGGGGGGGCGGGTAAAGGGGGGATGAGGGGGTGTGGGCTGCGGGGTGGGTGGGAGGGGGGGGAAGAGGGGTACGGGGGGGAAAGGGGGTCTGGGGGGGACAGGGGGAGTGGGGGGAAAGGAGGCGAGGAGGAGAAGGGGAGACATGAGGGAAAGAGGGGGAAAGGGGGGCCTGGGGGAGAAGAGGGGCCCTGGGGAGATGAGGGGGTACAGGCAAAGTGGGGGGGGGGGGGGGGTGGAGGAAGAGGAGACTTAGGGAGGGACAAGGGGCAGGGGAAGGGGTGTGTGGGAGAGGGGGGATGTGTGGGGAATGAGGGGATGTGGAGGAGGGAAATGAGGGGATGTGGAGGAGGGAAATGAGGGGATGTGGAGGAGGGAAGGGCTGTGCAGGAGCAGAGGGGAGGGATGCTGGGGTGTGGGAGGGAAGGTGTGGGCGCTGCCACGTCAGGAAGGCCCCAGCTGGGGTAAAACTCACCCCCCACACGGGCAGGAGCTGGGATCTGCATCCTGTGGGCACAGCCCTGGGGGTCTGCTTGGGGGGTTGAGCCTGTTCTTAGCTGGGGGGTGGCTGTGAGTCCACCCGTGGGGCTCCATCCAGCGAGGGGACCCCGTGGCAGCAGTTACAGGTGCCACTTTCCCTCCCTCTCCTCCCGCTCCCTGGCTGTGAATTCCAGCAGATCCCCTTCCTACCAACACAGACCCATCACTAAACGGGGCTCTTTCCCCTTCCAGCCAGCAGCAGGAGAAGGAAATGAGCCGCCATGTCTAAGGGGAGCTGGGTGGCCTTTGGCCAGGTGGTGATCGGGCCCCCGGGCTCTGGCAAGACCACCTACTGCCAGGGCATGCAGGAGTTCCTGGGCAGGATGGGCCGTGAGGTGAGGGTGGTGAACCTGGACCCTGCCAACGAGGTCCTGCCCTACCAGTGCGCCCTGGACATCGCCCAGCTCATCACCCTGCCTGACGTGATGGAGACTCTGAAGCTGGGGCCCAACGGGGGGCTGATCTACTGCATGGAGTACCTGGAGGCCAACTCTGACTGGCTGCAGGAGAAGCTGGCTGAGCTCAAGGGGCACTACTACCTCTTTGACTGCCCGGGGCAGGTAGAGCTCTACACCCACCACAACGCCCTGAAGAATGTCTTCACCCAGTTGGCCAAGTGGAATTTCAGGGTAGGTTCAGAGCTGGGACCAGCACCTGGCACCCCACGTGCTTCTGCCAGGGGCCTGCGAGCTCTGCCCTGCGTGGTTGGATCTCCTGGCTGTGGTTGTGGGTGTTAATGAGTGTTTTCTTCGTTAACCTCTTCGCCCTTGTGTGTGGAACAGCTTGATGAGGAAGGAGAGGTGTGGCACCCCGTGCTCTGCTCGGAGGGTTTGGCACAGGGGGGCTGTGGGGCAGTTGGTGTGGTGGGGTCACCACAACCGAAACCTGGGTTGTTCCCCCCTCTCTGGTGGTGCCACGGGCCCCTCTCCACACACCCTGTGGGGTTTATCCCAGTGGCTGCTGCATTCCAGAGTGGGGAGGTCCCCCCTATGGAGAGAGGCTGAGGGAGCTGGGCTGGGTCAGCCTGGAGAAGAGAAGGCTGTGGGGGGACCTCACTGCAGCCTCCCAGTCCCTGAAGGGAGCAGAGGAACAGGAGGGGAATCAGCTTGTTAAAGGGCAGAGACTGGCAGGACAAGGGGGATGGAGTGAAGCTGGAGGAGGGAAGGGTGAGATGAGATATTAGGGGGAAGTTCTTTGCAGAGAGAGTGGTGAGGGGCTGCCCAGAGAGGGGGTGGGTGCCCCATCCCTGGGGGTGTTCAAGGCCAGGTTGGCTGGGGCCCTGGGCAACCTTGTGTAGCTCCAGGCCTGGAGGTTGGTGTCCCTGCCTGTGGCAGGGGGTTGGAGCTCTGTGACCCTTGGGGTCCCTCCCAACCCAGCCCAGTCTGGGATTCCATGATGTGTGAGCAGGATCCCTTGGCTCCCCACCCAATCCAGGCTGAATCCCAGGCTCTCCCTGGCTCTCCTGCAGCCTCCCTCTGCCTTGCAGTATGTGCTCTGAGCTGCCTTGCACAATGGGAGGTGCAGAGGAGGCAGCAGAGGGGAGAAGCCTGTGCCCCAGCCCAGCTGCTTACGCTGCACTTGGTTTGCATTCGGGCCGGGGACGTGCAGGGCCTGTGTGGAGAGAGCCAGAAGGGCAGGTTGCTTTGCCTGGGGATGTCGCTGGGAATCTGCACGTTGGGGCTGATTCTCATTCAAACAGGCCTGTGTGAAGGTGGAGTTGCCAAAATAAGGTGGTTCCCTGGCTGTGTGGCTGCTCACAGTGGCTGCTCACAGCGCTCACACCTGCCCCTGGGCCCTCAGCTGGCTGGGGCACCGCAGGACCCACGGCTCTGACTCAGCCACCCTGGACTGTGGAGCACCCAGCGACCTTGTGTGGCAGGCAGAGACTTCACAGAGGCCTCAGACCACGTTGTTGCAGCTGCAGAAAGCACAAGGGAACCAAGCTGCTCGTTAATTTAACTCTTAATGAGCATTTCAAACCATGTGGCAGTTGGCTCTCCCAGCAGAGCTGCAGCTCTGGGGTGGGGCTGTGCCTGAGCGTTCCTGTGGGGCAGGGGGCACTCTGGGAGGGCTGGTGGTGTTTAGGATGAGAGTTACCCCCAGCTCCCACCCCCCCAAACCCCACAGAGCTCAGACAAGTGTCTGGAACTGTATCTGTGGAGAAGGAAGCCCTGGGCCAAGGGACAGGGGGCAGGTCTGGGTTTAAGTGTCCTCCAGTACCGCTGTAAGCCCCGGCCCTGCTGCAGCACCCAGGGTGCTGACTCCCCTTTGTAGATCTCTGAACCCACCCCAGGGTGATGCAGCAGCCAGAGGGGTGGTGGTATCTTGGGAATCAAGGGGGAAACAGGGCAGGTTGTCCCACAGCTGCTTCTCCAGCTGCCCCAGAAACCTCAGTCCCCGGGCCTGACCCATGCTGTCCCCTTGTGCCTCTGCTCTCCAGCTGGCTGCGGTGCACTTGGTGGATTCCCACTACTGCACAGACCCTGGCAAGTTCATCTCTGTCCTCTGCACCTCCCTCTCCACCATGCTGCACGTGGAGCTGCCCCACGTCAACGTCCTCTCCAAGCTGGACCTGATCGAGCAGTACGGGAAGCTGGGTAAGGGGCCAGGACGTGTGACTGGGAGGTGCTGGGGGAACTGGAGTTGATCTCAGCAGCTCCACGTGGCATAGGCTGTGCTAGGAGCCCTGGTATTGACTGACCATCTTCAGAGAGCTGCTTGGTGTTCCCTCACAGCTTTCAACCTGGATTATTACACCGAGGTGCTGGACCTCTCTTACCTGCTTGAGCATTTGGCTGCTGACCCCTTCTTCAGGAACTACCGCCGCCTCAACCAGAAGCTGGTGGAGGTGATTGAGGACTACAGCCTGGTGTCCTTTGTGCCCCTCAACATCCAGGTGATGGAGCAGGGCAGAGAACCAGCACGTTGGATATGTGGTCAGGGTGGCTGGGTTACCTTCTGCTTGGAGCCACGAGGGCTGAAAGGTTCAGCCCCAAAGAGCTGGGGATGGGCAGTGAGACACTCCCAGCCTTGTAAATGATCTGTGGCAGCCAAAGGAAGGGGAAAGGCTGATGAGATGGGGCTACGTGGGCCTTGTGTCCCAGGGAATGAATCCTCCCCCTTCCTTCAGCTTTTCTCTGCCTGCATCTCACAGCTGAGCAGCCTGTTCCCCACACCTCCTTAAATGGGGGAGGGCAGAATGGTTGGGAGGAATTCCTGTGGGAGGAGGACTTGCAGTGTGCAGCAGTGTCAGCAAAGGCAAATGGGCTGAGTGGGGATGAAAGGGGGTGAGGGGTGGCAGCCACCGTGTAGTCAGGGTGGGGAGGGGGTGCCCCTGTTTGTGCTACAGCCCCTCAGGCCTCGGAGCTGGGTGGTGTCCGTGGGGTGTTGGGTGCTGTGTGGGTGGCTCGGAGCCCAGAGAAGATCCAGGGTGAAGCCCTGTGTGAGCTGCTGGCCCCAGGGAAGAGCAGGATCCCTGTGTCACCTCCCTCCCTTGCAGGACAAGGAGAGCGTGCGGCGGGTGCTGCAGGCGGTGGACAAAGCCAACGGCTATTCCTTCGGAGAGCAGGAGCAGAGGAGCCTGGAAGCTCTGATGTCAGCAGCAGTGGGAGCTGATTTCCACTTCACTTCGTATCCTTCTCCCCTCTCCCTCTGCTGAGTTTGACTTTCTCCCTCTGTGGGGAAGAGGCTGAGGTGGGGCTGGGCTGGGTGTTTGCCTTCGCTGTGGTGGGACCAGGCTCAGCCCTGACCCCAGCAGACACCAGAGCCACAGTTGGTCCCTGATTGATACTCTGAATATGGGAGGAAGCTTTTGACACCTTTCCTCCCTCTCTCACTGTGCTGGTTCATCCCACCTCACCCAAACCATGCAGTGGATTCCCCTGTCCTTGTTGGGCTGGGATCAGCCAGAGCCAAGGAGGAGCTGGGGTGCTGCTGGTGCAGCTCTGTTCCCTCAGCCTTCGGGCGAGTGTGGGGCTGGTTCCTCACCCAGCGTGTTGAGAGCTCCTTAGAAGGGTATGTTTGAGCCCAGCCCCTTGTTTTCCTTAATTACTGCACTATCAGCACGCTTGCAGTGCAGGAGAAGTATGTGCAATCTCAGGACAAAGCTGTGGAAGAAGAAGTGATGGATCTGTAACACACCCACCTCTTCCCAGGGCTCCTCTCAGCTCTCACACCACTCCTTTTCCTGCCAGGAGCTTGTGGGATCCTGTGACTTGGACCCAGAGGAAGCCTTTGGGAGCAGAGGGAGCCTTTGGGAGGGTTTGACCTCTTGTGCTTCAGCCCCCCTGTGCTGAGCTGGCTGCAGGCACCTGGGTCTGGCTTTTGGAACAGGAGAACAGGAGCTGCCTCCCAGCATGGGAGATCCAGTGTGAGGGGGGCTGACCTGTGCCATGCCTCCTCCTCCCCAGCACGGCCACAGTCGAGCCAGGGAAGGAAAGAGCAGTTTGAGCAGCAAAATGTGGGACAAAAGCTTTGGGGTTCCTGGGCAGGAGCGTGCGTGGGGCTTGTGCTGGAGCAGGGTGACTCCGCTGCCCTGGCCCCAGGAGGACAGCAAGAGGCCTGGGTTGCTTTTTGTTCCCCTGCTCAGTAATGATGGACTCTTAATAAAGCACCTGGCGTCTCCCTTTCATCTGCTGAGGCTGCTGAACCTGAATAAACAAACCCAAGAAGCTCCAAAGCCCCAGGAGCCTCCGGTGGGGACGGGAACGGCGCAGCCGCTGCCGCGCTCGGCACGTCCCCCCCTCTGCCCTGCCTGGGACCAGGCAGTGCTGGCTGGGGGCTGGGGCAGGGGCTGCACCCTGTGAGCTGGGCTGTCCTGGGGCAGGAAGGACCCGTGTGGCTGGAGTGTGGCTTTCACCTGCACGGCCCTGAGCCACCTTCCCTTCTCTGAGCTGCCTTTTCTCCTCTGCTTTCCCCACATCCCAAATCCTGGGGCTGCCCCAGGTGCCGGCAGCAGCTCCCACCCTGGCACCACAGCTGCAGAGCACAGCCAGGCCCCTGGGCATGGCAGAGGGGGAGGTTGGGGTGAGGGTGGCAGAGGGGGAGGTTGGGGTGAGGGCAGCAGAGGGGGAGGTTGGGGTTAGGGCAGCGAGGTGCCCATACCCAGCAGTTCGTCCCCGCTCCCTCCCAGTCACCTGTGGGACGGGCAGGGGTGCAGCTCCCTGCACCCTGCTCAGCACCCTGTCCTGCTCCCCTCATGGGCTTGGCCTGGTCATCTCTGAGCCCTACAGCTGCTGCAAGGGGATGAAAGACATAAACCATGGGAACTTTATGGTGGGTTTTTGTGACTTGGAGGGATTTGGAAGCTTAAAAGGGCGCTGCCAGGTCAGGCTGGAGTTAGCACAGGAGCCACGACAGCTCTTGTGGCTGCTTGGCTGCTCTACTGGAACTCCCAGGCTCTGTCTCAGCCCCAGCCTGGCCATGGCAGAGGTGGTGATGGAAACCCCTCTGCTCAGGGAACTGCTGGGTCTGAGCTGGGGAAGGCTGAGCTGCAGCCTGCAAAGCACCATGACTTCACCCCCAGGGGCTCTTTGCAGCCCGGGTTTGGAAACGGGGCTGAGCTGGGACCCACAGCTCAGCAGGGACGATACTGGGTGCTCCTGGTTCGCAGCAATGCCTGGGGAGCCCTGGGGTGAAACCCAACCGGCTCCTGCACCCACATGTCCCCACGCTGGGAGGGGACGGCCTCGCCAAGGCTCCCGGGGCTGAGGGAGGTGACACTCTGGCTCCTGTCGCTCCCGTTGAGCAATCGGCCGGGGCGAAGGGCCAGGATTAGTCACCCCAACCAGGCACATCCCTGGGGGGGACACGACAGGCTTTCTGCTGAGCTGGTCCTACCAGCCCTGGCCCCTCCAAGCCTGGTGCCTGGAGAGGCTGAGCCCACTCCAGCCCTGTGTGGGACCTCCTGGGCAGGACCGACTGTGGCAGGTCAGGTTTGTTGGGATGGAGGGGCTTGGGTTCTGCTGCAGGCACCGAGCTGGGCCTTGCTGTGTCCCCTCCATCCCTTCCAGCCCCAAATCCTGCCTTGTAGCCAGACCATGGTTGCCAGAGCCCTGGTTGTACATCCCACCTGGCAACGTTGCCCCGCAGCTGCTTGCTGGGGAGGCAGGAGTGCCCAGGAGCTGGGTTACCCCCAGGCAGCTGCAGGGGGGTACCCCAAAACACAGTTGCCTGGATCAGGCCAAGCCAGCCACGTGGAAGTGTGGGCACTGGGGTGTCATGCTGAGTGTTTTCAGCAGCCCCTGGCCATTCAAGGTGGGGTCAGGGCTCAGCCCCACGCTTGGGAGTCTCACCAGGGCTGTGGGATGGGTGATGATGGGCTAAAATCCAGAGGATGGGGCCAGCGTGACCCCAGGAGCGTCTGCCCCGGGGAAGGTTGGGGTGTGCAGGCTCCGTCACGGGGCTCCTGCTCAAAGGCTGCCTGGTTCAGGATGAAAAGTCTCCAAAAATTACAAGTTCCCCCAAATGGGGCACCCGGGGCCATCCCAGCAGCACCCCGGGGCGCCTGTCCGGTGACAGCGCCGGCGTCCTTGGTGGGTGCCGCCGCCCCAGGGAGGTGCCGGTGGTGGCTGAGGTCTGGCCAGCCAGCCCTGGCCTGGGGCATGGAGCCTTGTGGGGAGGTTGTGAGCACCAGGGAGGAGGGACTGGGGAGAGCTGGGTGGTGAGAGGCTGGGAGAGTGGGGGGGGACCCGGCTGTGGGTCCCCCCAGCCCCGCTCAGGACCGGCAGCACTGCGGGGTGGGGGCTGCTGAGAGCATCCCAGCCAGGGGATGGGGAAGGGGGTCCTGACAGCTCCATGAGCCCCTTGGCCTGGTCCCACCTCTGTGTGAAATGGGGCTGGGAAGACCCCAGGGGACACCCCGTGCTCAACCCTCTCACGGGAGGGGGCTGGGGGCCTCCTTCCCAGCCCTGAAAAGCTGCTGGATGGGCTGGGAGGCTGGGGAGCATCATCCTCCTACACAGCCCAGCCACGCCACAAGTCTGGGTGCTGTTGTAATTGGGTAACTGCTGGGAGCCTGACAGAGCCCCCCCCATCCTCCCAACACCCACCAGCCCCGAGAAGCAGCTACTGGCACCCCCAGCTCCCACCTTCCCCCCCTCGAGTCTGACCAGCCTGGGCTGCTCGTGTCCCCAGCCAGGTCAAGGGCCAGTGAGAGCCTTTGGCTCGTTTTTCACGTCGGCCGGGCCCAGTTTGGCTAATTACAGGTGTGGGGCTGGTTCCCAGGCTGGGAGCGCTCGGGGCCAGGCGGAGGCCCCTCGCTGGCCTCCCCCCTGGGAATGGGCTGGGCTCCCCAACACCGCCGGGGGCCCCCCCAGCTCAGCCACAACCTGCCGAGCAAATCACAGCCCGAGCTGGTCCTCAGCAGGGCCAAGGCAGCACCCACCTCTGCTTCTAGAAGGTGCTGTGGTGGGGCTGGGGGGAGGGTGCAGGCGAGGACTTGGGGTGTTGGAGGGGGGGTTGCAGGGGTTAATCCCCTTTGCACCCCGGCTCTGCTCCAGGTGACGTGTCCCATCCTGGGCAAACAGGTTCTGGTTTGCGCAGTTCAACCTCCTCCAGCAGCCAGCGTGTTCCCACGGCAGAGCCCTTGCAAACCTCATTGCATCCCAGGCCTGTCCCTGCGCAGGGAGCAGCAGCCCCGTGGGCTTTGCAATGAAGGAGGGGTGGGTGGGTGTGTGTCTTTCCCTGCCCGTGCCTCAGTTTCCCCAAAGCCCAGGTGCTCCTGGCACCCCAGAAGCAGGGTGTTGGCCACGCCGTGGCTCAGGGCTGGGGTGTCCCCCACGTTCCCCAGCCGGGACCCCGCTGAACCGGGGCGGCGTGTCCTGAGTCACGGTGCGTTTCCTCCCGGCATCCCGGCGTTTCCCATCAAAGGCCGGTTCCTGCCCAGCCCTGCTGTGCCTGATCTGATGAGCTCATAGCCCAGGGTGCCAGGACTCCACTCTATTCTAATTAGTTTTCATGTTGAAACTCGTGCTGGGGGAGGAAGGAGGGGGGTGGGGGGGGTGGAAGGGGGTGGGGGTGTGGGGGGGGCAGAGCTGCACCCTTCGCTGTGGCCAGGTGCCAGGCCCAGAAGTGCTGAGCTCGACGGGGATGTTCCCCACCCTGATTAACACCCTGGGGCTGTCCCCATGTCAGTGCTGATGGTGCCTTTTGGGGACACCCCCCCCTTGCCTTGGACACAGAGGAGAGGTGGGGGTGACCTGGGGCCTCTGTGATGGGTTTTGAGTCAGTGGGGGGGAGTCCTGCACCAAGGGGATGGGACACCCCGGGGGTTGGGGTTGGGGTTGGTGCACCCCTTGTGCTGCCCGAGCCACACGGACCCGCAGCGCACCCAGGGACCCCTCATGAGCTGCGGTGTTGCAGTTGCTGAGGGACAGGGGGTTCACTGGGCACCCCGAGACCCCCGTTATGGTGCTGGGAGGGGGGATCAGGAGCAGCCAAACCGGTGCTACGGATGCTGGGGGACCCCCCCCACCACCACCCCCCCTGTCCTGGTGGGGAGGGAGGCGAAGCGGGTGCCTGGCGGCGCCGGGAGCTGCCCGGACACGCGTGCGGGGGAGAGACGAGGCAGAGCAGAGCCAGGGGTGCAGGAGACGCTTTATTGGAGATGCACAGAGGCTTTGGCAACACACAGCATCCCCCCGGCTGGACAGGATGCCTGGACACCCCCCCCTCCCCAAAACCCAGCCCCTCACCTCCTCCCGCTGCAGCTCCAGCCCTCTGGAATGGTGGGTTTGGGGCCGGCATGTGCTGGGCTGTGCCCCCCCCCACTTCCCCCCCCCCCAAAAGTTAAATAGTGGGGGGTTGGCAGCTTTCTGGCATGGAGGGACCCCCTACCCCCCCTCCTTTTTCAACCCCCCAACAGGAGCATGGGGGAGAGGGAACATGGGGTATTTGGGGGGGGGGGGGCCATGCCAAACACCGGACACAGCTGCGCCCGCTCCTGGTGCCCAGGTTGGGGGACCGTGGGGGAGCCAAGACCCCTCCCCACCCCACCCCCAAAAAAACCCCACCAAATAAAGACTAACCAAAAACAAAACCAAACCAAAACCAGGAAGAGATGCTGAAGGGACTGGAGTGGGGTGGGGGGAGTAGGTGGGGTGGGGGGGGGACCAGTCCCCGGCTCCAGGGGGTGGGGGGGGGGCCGTTCAGTTCTTGGGCTCTTCTCCAGCCTCGCCGCCGTCTTCCCCGGCGCACTCGGCTGTCCATAGCGTGAGGTTGTCCCTGAGCAGCTGCATGATGAGGGTGCTGTCCTTGTAGGAGTCTTCGCTGAGCGTGTGCAGGTCGCCCATGGCCTCGTCGAAGGTGGTCTTGGCCAGGGAGATGGCCTGCTCGGGGGCGTTGGCGATCTCGTAGTGGAAGACGGAGAAGTTGAGGGCCAGCCCCAGGCGGATGGGGTTCGTGGGCTGCATCTCCTTTTTGCTGATGTCCATGGCCTCTTGGTAGGCTTTCTGGGCGTCGTCTATCGTCTTCTGGCGGTTGTCCCCCGTGGCCACCTCGGCCAGGTATCGGAAGTAGTCGCCCTTCATCTTCAGGTAGAAGACCTTGCTCTCAGCGTCGCTCGCCTTCTTGATGAGGTACTTGTCCAGCAAGGCCAGCACGTTCTTGCAGACGCCGTTCAGCTCCCGCTCCACCTTCTCCCGGTACTCGTTGACCAGCTGAGCCTTGTCGTCCCCCTCTTCGGTTTTGTGCTCGATGCTGGAGATCACCCTCCAGGCCGAGCGCTGGCAGCCCACCACGTTCTTGTAGGCGACGGAGAGGAGGTTGCGCTCCTCGTTGGACAGCTCGTCGCCGTGCTCCACCACCGCCTTCATGAAGTCCGCCATGTCCTCGTAGCGCTCGGCCTGCTCGGCCAGCTTGGCCTTCTGCACCTGGTGGTTTCTTGCCATGGCTGTGGCACGGGGCACGGGGCAGACGCTTGGGCGAGGAGCCGGGCCGGGAGCTGTCGGAGCCTCTGCCGAGCGCTGCCGCCGGGATTCGCTTTTGGCTGAGCGTCGGAGCCTCGAGCGAGAGCAGGAGGAGCCAGCTCAGCCCAAGGAGTGTCTCCCTCTTCCCTCCTCCTCCTCTGCTTCCTCCCCGCCGAGCCCGGCCTTAAAAGGAAAATTGCCGTGAATCATTTGCCCGCAGGCGCTGGGGAAGGGGCGAAGGGGGGTGGCCAACGCCCTGCCCTCTCCCCAGGGTCCCCAGGAGGGTTCGGTGATGGGTGCAGCTCCTGGGGATGTCCCTGCAGCCAACACCCACCCTGGGTCTGAGGGGATGCCCATGAAAGCTACGAGTGCTGGAAAGGGGACAGTGGGTGGGTTATCATTTGGAAGGGGGGGGGGAAGAGCAGTTCAGCTTTTCCCGCCCCACCCAGGAGAAACGGGCCATGGGGTGTGTCTGGTCGTAAAAATCACCCCCCCCCCTCCTCCCCAAGAATCATATCACTGTCGTTTTTATATGGTGATTAACTCCACTGGTAATTGCCAGGGCTTGACGGGCAGGTATTTATTCCCACAGGTGGGGAAACTGAGGCAGGGAGGCTCAGCAACTCGCCCAGGCGCTGTGGGAGGGGCCGCCCCAATGCAGGGCGCCATTGCCCCTGCGCCTTTGAGCTGCCGCGTGGCGGAACCGGCCTGATCCACCCCAAAAAAGGGCCCATAAATGGGGCACCCGTTGTGGGTGTGAGCCAGGCTCCAGCCAGCTGTCAGGAGACCCCCCCCAGCCCAGTACCCCCCACAGCCCTGCGCTGCCTTTCCCTGTCCCAGCATCGCACTGGGTTCACCCACCAGCTCTCAGGCTGACCCTGAGGAGTTTTGGGGTGGTCTGTTTGGGGAGGGGGGGGTAATTCTGGCAGGTGGGAACTCGCTGTGGGTGCTGGGCTGGGTGCTGGGCTGTGGGTGCTGGGTGCTGGGCTGTGGGTGCTGGGCTGGGTGCTGGGCTGGGTGCTGGGCTGTGGGTGCTGAGCTGTGGGTGCTGAGCTGCGTGTGCTGGGCTGGGTGCTGAGCTGTGGGTGCTGTGCTCTGGGTGCTGGGCTGGGTGCTGGGCTGTGGATGCTGGGCTGTGGGTGCTGTGCTCTGGGTGCTGGGCTGTGGGTGCTGGGCTGGGTGCTGAGCTGTGGGTGCTGTGCTCTGGGTGCTGGGCTGGGTGCTGGGCTGTGGGTGCTGTGCTCTGGGTGCTGGGCTGGGTGCTGGGCTGTGGATGCTGGGCTGTGGGTGCTGTGCTCTGGGTGCTGGGCTGTGGGTGCTGTGCTCTGGGTGCTGGGCTGTGGGTGCTGGGCTGGGTGCTGAGCTGTGGGTGCTGTGCTCTGGGTGCTGGGCTGGGTGCTGGGCTGTGGATGCTGGGCTGTGGGTGCTGTGCTCTGGGTGCTGGGCTGTGGGTGCTGGGCTGGGTGCTGAGCTGTGGGTGCTGTGGGTGCTGGGCTGCGGGGGGGACGCGCTGCCCCGATTAGGATCTGCGCTTCGTGTTGCGCTGCAGTTTCAGTCCCGCCTGCTCCAGCTTGTTGCCACACGCCGGGCGCTGGCGAAGCCGCGGCCCCCCGGCCTGCGCCAAGCCCGGCCTGCGCTGCCGAGCGGGACGGGCAGGGTGGGGCGGGCGCCCCTGGCACCGGGCCAAGGCACAAAGGGGGTTTTTGGGGGGGTTTTGGGGTTTAAATTGTGGTGACTCGCTGCTTTCACTCACCCCCGGTGCCACCCCAGCCTGGAGCCCCCACCCCCAGCCTCACCATCCCTCTCGCTGCCCCGCTCGGGTGTCCCAGGACGGGGCGATGGAGGATGCTGGGGATGGAGGATGTGGGAAGGACCCGTGGAAGCTTTTCCCATCCATGGGCAGCCCAGAAAACACCCCCAGCAGCCATACTGCCCCCTCCCCACCCCGTCAAGGGGGATTGGGGGCTGCTCGTCCCCTCTCTGCCAAGCCCCCAGGTGTGAGGTGGGGCTGGGGTACCCCTGCCCATCAAGGGACTCGCAAGCAGTGGCAGCATGAGGACCACCAGCCCCACCAGCCGCCCCGCAGCCCCTCCCTGGGCCCCCAGGAGCCACACGCAGCATCTCACCCAGCTCCTTCCCCTGGGAGCCGGTGTGTCCTGCCGAGGTGGGACACAGCACTTGGGGAAGGAAGGAGCCCCGACATGGAACACTGCTGCCAGCAGACGAGGAGGGGGGACACAGCCCTGCAGAGAGCTGCTCAGGGCTTCCACCAAGCACAGAAGACCCCACGGAGGGGCTGGGGGCGAACAGGCAAGCCTGATGTGCCAGCTCTGCTCCAAGAGGGTCCTGGGGGGAGACCCCCGGCCCGCCCAGCGGGATGGGGAGCTGGGATGGGGTGTGTGAGGGCTCAGCCTCTGCCAAAGGGGCTGAGCTGCTGCCAAGTGTTGGCTGTCACAGGCTGGGGAGGCTGTGGAAACATTCTGCTCTACCGGTTTCACCAAGAACCACGAGGGGGGCGAAGGGAAGAGCCCCAGCGCTGCACCGGGCTGCGGGTGAGCTGGGCTGCAGCATCGCCCCGCAGAGCACCCGTGGGTGCCCCAGATGCCCATGGGCAGCACCAGAAGGTGCATCGCCCTGCAGAGAGGGGCACTCAGCCCCAGCCCCCGGGATGCTGCCCTGGCCAAGCGTGTGTCTCCTGTCCCGTGAGCCGAGCGGGTGATGCTGCAGGCTGGGTGCTTGAGCGGCTCCGTGAGGGCAGGCGGCAGGCAGAGGATGCTCATGGCCATGCCCAGCGGAGTGGGAAGGATGCTCCCAGCCACTGCTCCTCACCCAGCCAGCCCAGCCACTCCCCAGGCTGTGGGGATGCTGCCAGCTCCTGGCACTTTGGTGGGGGACACGTTTTACTGAGGGGTGCTCAGGTCCCACGGGCGTTGCCCAGCGCTCCTTTCCCCACGCCAGCACTGAGGCTTGTGCCCTCCCCACTGGGCAGGAGGGTGCAGAGCCACGGCCGGGTAACCCTTCCCTCAAGGCCACGGTGGAATTCAGGGAGCTCCTGGCTCGGTGGCCGGCGCAGCTGGCGGCACAGGGGTGCAGCTCTGCTGGGCTCCCCGCCCCGCGCAGCTCCGGCATGCCCAGGCATGGGCCGCAGGGCGCAGCTCCCCTGCGCCGGCACCGCAGCAGCCAGACGCCGCCCAACAGTAAATAGGAGAAACTTTTATTCCTTACAAAAGTCAAAGGCATAAATAGATGGTGAATCCTACCGGGCTGGGCAGGCTGGGCAGCTCAGCTCCCAGCCGGCCTGTGCCGCAGCCTCCGGCCACGCCGGGTGCCGGGGCGGCTGGGCAAGGTGCTGCCCCTGGAACTAGAGCCGCGCTAAGACGGGACAGGGAAGGTTGGAGGGTAAACTCTGACCATGCACTAACTCCTGCCCCTGGAGGGGAGGCCCCTGGCACACGGCCACGGCTCGGCGAGGGGCTGCTGGGCTCGGCTGTGAGCCCTGGGGTGCTGACCGCTGTGTTCCGGCATCGGCGGGAGGGGAGAGCCCGTCGCTGGGGTAAGGCTGGTGGTCCCAGGGAGCCCCCGCAGCCTCAGCTCCGTCACACGAGTCCATCCAGGCAGGAGACAGCAGGGACTCTGGTTATTGCACTGGGCTGTATGGCTTTGGGCTCTGAGCGGGACGGCAGGCCCGGTGCCGCAGCGGGGCTGGAAAAGCTCTTCCTCCCCTCTCTTGCGGCGGGAGGGAGGGAGGGAGGTGCAGCCGTGGAGCCCTGGCAAGCAGAGGCACTGGTGGTGGTCATGGCTGTAGTTTCGGGTGTTGCCCGCGGTGTCTTGGCTCCCCGCAGGGTGCTCCAGGGGGGCAGAGGGCTGTGGGCCACCTGGGCTCTCGATACTGCATCGGCCCGGGGCGAGGGAGAGGAGGAGAGGAAGAGAAAGAGGGTTAGCACTGGAAAAGAGAGGGTTAGCACCAGAAATACACGAGCAAGGAGCAGCAGGGAGCAGAGAGGGGCACACTGGCTGGGTGGTGGAGAAGGGAGACAGTCCAGGACGGAGGAGTGCGGGCAGCCTTCATCCATCACTGCCACGGAGCATGCGGGAGCTCACGGGGTGCTGTGGGGAGGCCAGGGGGGCACAGGAGGGAGAGGGGCAGCAGGGCTTCAGCACAACATGCGAAGGAAGGAATGCAGACACCATGGAGGAGGGTAAGAGGAAAGCAGGAGGGGGGAGGGAGGAATTGCCTGGCCCAAGAGCTGGGATTGGGAACCTCCTCAAGCTCCCAGCCCTCTGTTGGGGCCACAGCTTGCACCAAACTCTACATCCCTGCATGAGCTGGGGCTCCCTTGAGCCCATCTGAGCAGCTCCACCAAGCATACCCCATCACCACGTGCCAGGCAGCCTCCCAAACCCAGCCCCAGAGCCAGGCCCCTGCCACGCTGATTCCCCAGCACCGTGGTGCTCCAAAGCCAAAAGAAACCATCCCCCTGCTCCCCACAGCCCCAACAGCCCCTTGGCCACCCAACTCTGCACCTCAGCAGCACAGGCCAGGGCTCAGCATCCCCCTCATGCTGGTGGGATGCTGGTGGGATGGATGGGGCACATGGATGTCCACAGAACTGGAGGGTGACGGGCTCCATGGACACGGCTGGTCATGCAGAGATGAGATGGGGTGTTGGAGTGGGTGATGGGGTGAAGAAAGCAGTTTCTTACCAGCCAACCCCCAGAGAGCAGAGCTAACGTCCCAGGAGGGGGCAAATCCCGTCAGGCTGTGCAGGAAATGGCAAAGTCCTGGCAGGCATCCTCCTGGGGAAGACACCAGAGGTTACACACCCCAGCTGGAGAGGGCTGGGCGAGGCAGGGGGACCCCAGATCTGGGCACAGCCCCAGACAGAGAGAGGTGGGTGGGGAAGGGACACGAGGTGACAGCTGCTGCAGGAAGGGGAGTGGGGAGCAGCTGAGACCCTGCCCAGCAATGGGGGACAGCAAAACCCCTTTGCTCCAGCAGGAGCCAGGGCAGCACCACCAGCTGCTGAGCATCCTGCACAGCCCCATCCTGCAGCAGGTCCTGAGCATCCTCACAGCCCCATCCTGCAGCAGGTCCTGGGCCTCACACAGCATCTGACCGGCGCCACCTGCCCTCTTCTGTCTTCAGGGAGTAAAATAATAACCCAAGCGATTCACTCTTTAAAAATAGAATTTTATTTATGTCGAGTAACAAAGGAAACTGGTTTAAATAAAAACAGGAAATTGGAGTTTGGCCCCTGTAAGACCCCCCAGCACCAGACCCGCTCGGCTCACCCCGGCTCCACGCCTGGAAGGCAGCGCTGAGGCTCCCTGAAGGCTCAGACAAGCCCTGCCTGGGACATCACTGCAGGAGAAGTGGGGAGGGCAGGGTGGCCTCTCCCCAGTCAACACACTACAACACCCAGCCCGTGGGATGGCACGAAGCTGAGGGCTGGGGAGGCTGGCAGAGCAGCACCAGGACCCTCCACAGCAGCACAGCTGGGATGCTGCAGAATTCCAGCGGCCTCAGCTGCTCTCTGTGGAAGGGGAGGCAGAGATGGTGGCTGCAGCAAGCAAGCACCGAGCTCTCTGTGCCCCCAGCCAGAGAGGTGAAGCCAGGGGAACCCCACACTGCTGCCACCCCCCCCCAAACACAGCCCGACGCTGCCCAGGGGCTGGAACAGTCACCCTCAGCGCTGGTGAATTCAGGGGGGACAGGCTGCCCCCCTAAGCCCTTCCTGACCCACTGCACCCTAACCCTGCACAGAGCCCTGCAAGCCCCTGCGCTGGTGCTCACAGCCCACACTGCCTCACTGAAGGGAAAACGTTCAACATGGGACAAAACAGAACAAAACAGAGGGGAAAAAACCCTACAAATTGTGCAAAAATATCCAGCAGCTTTTAAGAACATGATTCAAGTATTGCTAACCAGGGCTGCGCTCTGCCTGGTGCTCAGCTGTGCTGCTGAGGCAGAGCTGCACCCAGCCCTGCACCTTGAGCAGGGAGTGATGCTCGTGGGTGAGCCCAGACACATTGGTTGTCACCCCTGGGCACAGCCCTGCTCTCACCAGCCAGCCAGAAAGCCAAACCCAGAGCACAGCGTGAGGCTGGTGGGGACCAGCACCTGCTCACTGTGTCCTCTGTGGAACTCCAGCTGGGAAGGATACGACCCCCAGGGCTTCACCCACTTTCCTGCTGCCTTTTGGCCTCCCACAGACAGGACAGAACCAGGCTCTCCCAGCAAGCTGAGGTCCCTGGATCTTACAGCTACAGCCCTGCCAACCAGCATCTCATGGCAAGAGCCACAGAGCACAGCACATTCCTTCTCCCCCGTTCAAAGGAGGATCATCCCAAGCTGGGTCCTTGCTGCAAAACATTGTCAGGGCTGAAACACCACGAGTCCTTCAGCACCCACTCAGTGACCAGCAGAGAACAGGACCGACAGCTGGGACACCTGGCTGCCTCCCCTGTCTGCTGGGAACCAGCGTCCTCCCAGCCACACAGCCCCGACTCACCAAGGCAAAGAAGCTTCTGGAAAGGCTGAGCTGCTCTGGCAGCAGCTGAGGGGAGAACCTGGTTGTTAAGGGAGAGAACAGCCCTTCCAGCTTGGCACAGGGGAGCAGGACGTGGAGGTAACAGGGACACCGGGTAACTTCCAGCTCCATCAGCCCAGGAGATGGGGCATGACAGCCCAGCTCAGAGCAGGAACAGTTTGCCAGTGCTGACCCCCTGGGAGCAGACACTCTGGGCTCAGAGGGCTGGTGGCTCCCCAGACCTATTTGCTCCCCCCTGCTCTCTGCACGAGCCTGAGGGTCTGGCCTGCTGTTGGGGCTCTATCAATCACCAGGCTGGACAGGCCACATCACAGTGAAAAATCAACAAAAAAACCAATAAATAAATCTTTTTAAAAAAGAAAAACAAACAAACAAAAAAAAGGCAACACATGGCTCAAGTGAGTCTTTGGCAGCTCCGTGTCCCAGGGCTGTCCAGCCTGAGGCTGGGGAGATGGGCAGAGGGAAGGTACTGCTGGAGTGAGGTGTAGGCACAGCTGGCACTGGGCTATGTCACAGCACTGCTAGGGAATGTCTCCTACCATGCTGGTGTCAGTTTTGGCTCCGAAGGAAGGGACTTCGCTCTTAGGGCTGGACGGGGTCCCGACATCTGGCTGGATGAATCCTCTCCTGTCTATCAGACTGGAAGGCAGAAAGACAAGGGTGCAGAGGAGAGGAGGTCAGGTGAAGACAGGAGCTCCTGCGCTGCAGGAGACTCTCCCTGTGGGAGCTGCTCCCCAAAGCCCAGGCTGGAGTGTGCTGGGTAACAGCCTCCTGCCCATTCCCCAAGCCACCAGCTTATCACACAAGTCACCAGCTTATCACACAAGCCACCATGCAGCCTCTGGGCAGCTGAAGCTTTGGGCCACCCCAAACCTGGAGCTGAACTGGCAAAAGCTCTTCCCAGCAGGAAAACACCACGACTGAGGAGAGAAATCTCTGCTGTTGTGTTTCTCCCCAGGACCCCCCAGCAAACAGCTCAGGCTCTTGCAGACCCGTCATCCCCGAGCAGCAGCACCGGTGTTTCGGCACCTCTGAACCCACCAGAAGGCTCAGGGGTGCTCAGAGAGGGGCCAGGGTGTGAGGTGTAACCACACCAGCTCCACCTCCACAGACACCCTCCTGCTACCCCCAACCAGCATCTCCACCACGCTCTGTGTCAATCCAAACTGGATCCAGTGAATGAACTTCCCTGAGGGGCCCCTGTGCACCCTGGGACCTGCTGAGAGCTGGGACCCAGCGCACCAGGGTGCAAGGGCACACGGCCTGATCCTGCCCAATTGCACCCTCTTGTGACCAGCCCCGGGCTTCAGGCTCAGCACTCCCCACACCCACAGCGTTAACATGGGCTCTGGGTAACTCAGGCTCAGAGCAGGATGCTACTCCGGGCTTCAGGTAACCCAGGTGTTAGTTACACACAGGGTTTCCACGCTGCTCGGTGTGGGTCTCCACTGGCTGCTGGGCACGATGCTCCATCCTCAGAGAGCAGGAGGACAAGAGAATTACATCAGCACCAGCATTCACCAGCTGCTGCTGTGTCCCTTGGCACTGCACCTCTCCCCTCAGCGCCTCACAGGATGGGTCTGACCTCTGAGCTCCCCGAAACACTTCCAAGTGACCCCAACATCTCAGGCTCCACCACAGGAGAAGCAGCAGTTACATCTCACACCCTCCTCCAGCTGCTCTCTGCGGAGACTGGGAAACCCTCTCCCCATCATCACAGGAGGAGACACGTCTGTGCTGGCAGAGGCTCCCCCAAATCAGGACACATCCATCCATCCCGAGACCATTCCCACTGAACCAGATGCAATTCCCAACCCCACGGGGGTCAAAGGCTCCTACCTGGGGTGGAAGGGCCCGCACAGCACCGCGCAGCAGTTGGTGAGGATGCTCTTATGGCTGTAGGGATTGGCAAACTCCGAGCCCCTCTTGTTGGACCAGGAGCCTTTGATCTGAAAGGGAAGGACACGGGCACATTGAGCTGGGTCAGCAGGTAACCACACGGCACCGGACTCGGTCCAAACCCTGCTCAAGAGGGGTGAGGTTGCACAGGGCAAACGTGCTCCCTCTCTGCTTTAACAGCCAGAGGAGACAGCAACACACTGCTCCTGCCTCTGCCGAGGTTCAGCCTCACAGCCTGTTCCCTCCCCTGTGCTGCCTGTCTTCAATGCCAGCCTTCCCCTCCTCCTCCTCCTCCTCCTCCTCTCCTAGGCTGAAGGCTCATCAGAGCAGGGCTGTGGCTCATGGTGCCTCCTGAGCTCCTCAGCCTGAACACCCAGCAAGGGGATTCTCACGAGGTGCTGCGACCGGAGGAAACATCCTCCTCTGCCCCCACCCTGAGCAGCTGTCACGGGGCGGCTGATTTCGAAACCCCCTGACAGGGAGCGTGGGCACAGGCGAGCGGGCAGATGCTGTACCTGGCCTCAGGCCCCCGGCTGCAGCCAACCATTCACCCCTCCATTTCCTCCTTTTGTTTTTACTTCCCCTCCCCGGCTGCAGCAACAGGGTGGGGGGGGGGAGATGCAGCCACGAGCTGCTCCGGACTCGGGGTGCTCCGGATTCGGGGTGCTCCAGGGTGGGACCCCCATGAGCTTCCCTTACCCAGCCTGTCAGGGTTCTGCCGACACCTCTGAGCGGAGCAGGAAGGTGGAGAGGAAAGGGAGGGGCACAAAGGAAGCGGCAGAAAATCAAAGCAGGGTGCAGACCCGCCTGCCGCGGGGCTGGAAGCTCCCCGCGAGGATTACAGGTGCTGCTGGCCAGGAGGGTGAATTTGGGTGCTGAGGATCAGACAGATCCTGCTTTGCCATGCCATCTGCCCTGCTCAGGGTGCTCATTCGGCCCTCGGGGGCTGCACACACCCCAGGCTTTAAGGTAAGTCACACTGGGAGATGTCTGCACGTTACCAGGCCTGAGGAACTGGCAGAGACAAAAGGGACTTGCCCAGGGTCCCAGAGGAAACCTGTGGTTATGTGGGATGCTGAATTAAGCTCGCCCAAGTCCCAGGCTGACACCCAAATAAATCTCTGGGGCCAGCCTCCCCTTTTTCATCTCAGGACTCCTAATTTTAGGTGAGGCCACAGGCAGGCTGGAAAAAACACACACGTGGCAGCTTGTGACCCCCCCTGAGCCTGAGACTGCTGAGCAGCCCAGGCTGCTGTGTGCTGCCTCCTCCCTTCTCAGCCTAAAGGCCTTGGGCACGGGCTGTGTGCTTTGCAGGGGATTACTGCAGGGTGTTATCACAGGCAACGCCTTGCCAAGGCACTGCACTGAGGCCAGCAGCCAAGGACCCCCCCCAAAAACCTCCCCTCTGCCTCGGGGGCACCAGGGCCAGCCCCACAGAAGAACCAGCACCCAGGTACTTACGTCTTCGTTCGTCGTCAGGTTGGAGGCAACTAAGTAAGTGTGGAAACCTGAGAGGCCCAAAATGGACCAGACTGAGAAAAAACAGATCACCAGCTCCAGCACAGTGAGCCAAGTCAAGGAAACCTGGGGGAACAAAGTCACCCTGCAAGGAGAGGCAGAGGGCGGCTCTGGGAGGTGTGTGCTGAGGCCATGAAGCACCCCAGCGAGCTCCCCACTGCCCCTGCCCCCCCGCAGGCACCCAAGGCCCAGCCACTGCCCCTTCCACGCTGGGAAACAAGTCTGTGCCCCCCCTTTACACTCTGGCAGTGAGCTAAATGAGGAGTTAAGGGGTCTTCCTAATTCAGTCTGCAGAGGAGGAGAGGCCTGTCTGCCCAAGCAGAGGACTGAGCTGTGGGAAGCACAGGGAGGTGACACGACAGAGCTCTCTGTGTCACTGTGCCCACGTCAGAAGGATATCTGGCAGGGGTTGTCTTCAGAGTGATGAGGAATCCGTCTCTCTGAGAGCCTGCAAAGCAAAGCAAGGACAAGAAGTGATGTGATGTGATGTGCTGTCAGGCAGCCCTGTGCCTCCAGCCAACACGTCGCTCCCAAGGACGCAGCCGCCCCCCACGCGCTGCCTGGGAGCATCTGCAGCACCAGGGCAGACCCCTCAGAGCACGGACACAGCGCTGGGGGACCGGGGGCTGCCGGGCAAATCCCCCTCCCACCAGGCTGGGAGCTGCTGAGCCCACCAGCTCCCCTGCTCTGGGGAGTAGGGGGGGGATAACCCGGTCACCGGCTCTCTGCAGTGAGGTGCAGGGGGGATCGGGGGTTCCCAGCAGCCTGAGCCCCTGTTAATTCTGCACGCCCCTCCCCACGCTGCCCCCACTCCCCACGCTGCCCCCACTCCCCACGCCGCCCCCACTCCCCACGCCGCCCCCACTCCCCACGCCGTCCCCCTCCCCATGCTGTCCCCACTCCCCACGCTGCCCCCCTCCCCACGCTGCCCCCCTCCCCACGCTGCCCCCACTCCCCACGCTGCCCCCACTCCCCACGCTGCCCCCACTCCCCACGCTGCCCCCCTCCCACGCTGTCCCCCTCCCCACGCTGCCCCCACTCCCCATGCTGCCCCCCTCCCCACGCTGTCCCCCTCCCCACGCTGCCCCACTCCCCACGCTGCCCCCCTCCCCACGCTGCCCCCCCTCCCCACGCTGCCCCCACTCCCCACGCTGCCCCCACTCCCCATCCTGTCCCCCTCCCCACGCTGTCCCCCCTCCCCACGCTGCCCCCCTCCCCACGCTGCCCCCCTCCCCACGCTGCCCCCCTCCCCACGCTGCCCCCACTCCCCACGCTGTCCCCCTCCCCACGCTGCCCCCCCTCCCCACGCTGCCCCCCCTCCCCACGCTGCTCCCCCTCCCCACGCTGCCCCCCCTCCCCACGCTGTCCCCCCTCCCCACGCTGCCCCCCTCCCCACGCTGTCCCCCCTCCCCACGCTGTCCCCCCTCCCCACGCTGTCCCCCTCCCCACGCTGTCCCCCCTCCCCACGCTGCCCCGGTGCTGCTCAGTGGCAGGACAGGGCACACACAGGGCTGCCAGCACCCCGGGTACTTACGCAGGGTGAGGTGGGTGACGACGCAGGCGAAGATGAAGGCTGTCAGGAAGGAGAGGGAGAGGATGAAGGCATAGAAGTAGCGGTAGTTGCGCTTCCCCACGCAGTTGCCCACCCAGGGGCAGTGGTGATCAAACCTCTCTGAAACAAAGGGACAGGGTTGAGGGCTCCTGCTACCCCCCACACCCCGTAACACAGCGAGCTCGGAGCAGCCTCCAAAAACCCAGGGGTCCAAAGGGTGCTTCCACCCACCCCCCAGAGACAGGAACCCACCCACGTGGGACGTTAGGAAGACGTGTGCAGGCAGCACTCGTGCCTGCTCACAGGCCTGTTTGTCATCACGAAAAGCTGACCTGTTCCTCTCCCCAGACCCCACACAACCACAAGCCTTGTGACTGGTGACACCTCCTGTTACTAAAACCGAAAGAGAAGAGGGAGAGTGTGGCAGTTTGTCCAGCACCTGGCGGTTTGTCCAGCACCCAGCAGCACTGCATGTGTGTGCCACTGCTGCTCCCTTCCTGCAGGGCAGCTCCCCCCACCCTTTTCAGGGCAAAAAGCTATTTTCAGAGTTATAAAGGTACAACTCCAAAGGCAGGGAGAGCCCCTGGGAACCCAGGGCAGGCACAATGTACCTGGAACCTCTCCTGACCCCTCCCAGCAACAGGGCTGCACTTCACTGTGATGGGATGGTGTTAACAGGTTTTTTGGGGGTACAAGGGCAGACAAACCCATCATACACAACACAGGGGCACGGCTGTACCCCAGACAGCTCCTCTCCAAACACTGCCCTGGCCACGGCTGCTTTCCAGGGAGCTGTTCCAGAGTGAGGAGTGACAGCTACCCACAGCCACCCCCAAACAGGTAATGCTTGGCAACTCCCAAACTTCCCAATCAGAGCCCCAGGGTCCTGAGCAACTGCTCAGGGGCCAGTTGCTCCTTGGGCTGCTCCAGCAGTCGGTGTAGAGCGCAGCCTCTGCATCCATTCAGTGCACAACCAGGAGTAGCTCAGAGTTTACTCCTTGTGCATGTCACTAAATCTCATGCCGCTCTGCCCCCAGTTTAAGTCGCTCTGGTGCAGCCTGGCTGCACTGGGAACCTCCCTGCCCAGGCTGCCCCACACCTGCCTGAGGCCAGCAGGGCCTCTTCCTCAGGTCTCTGTCCATTCCCTCTTGCCCACAGCAGTCTGAGGACACAGAAGAGCTCAACCAGCATCTACAGTGGTGCCTCCACCAGCCTGGCAGCAGCAAGGAGCCTGCAGCAAACCTCATGTTCACCTGGGCTGTGTTTCACAGTACAGCCCCCCCCAGAACCAGAGACAGCAGAGAGATGGAGCTTTTGGGGTGCTGCCCCCCTCACCCTGAGCCACGGCACTGGTGTGAACAGGGAGATGACCATCCACTTGGCATGTCGGTTCACGATCCTTGGCAAGCAGCAAGAGCAAACCCCAGGCCATCACCCACCCCCCAAGACCCCTCCCCAGCCAGCAGCACCCTGCCAGGCTCTGGCCTTACCCACGCAGTTGTCGCAGACGCTGCAGTGGGAGGTGCGGGGCGGGCGGAACATCTTGCAGGTGTAGCAGTACTTGAGCTTCACCACGTACTTGTTGATCACCACCTCCATGGTGCGCGCCGGCGGGCGGTACGTGGAGGTGCCCATGCTGTCTGCAAGGGCACGGGGCGGCAGTCAAAGGGGGGCAGGTGACACCCAAGCCCCCCACCTCCCTGTATCACCAGGTAAAACTCAAGCCCCCCACCCCCTGTACACCAGGCAAAACCCAAGCCCCCCACCCCCAGTATCACCAGGTGAAACTCAAGCCCCCCCACCCCCTGTATCACCAGGTGACACTCAAGCCCCCCACCCCCTGTATCACCAGGTGACACCCAAGCCCCCCACCCCCTGTATCACCAGGTAAAACCCAAGCCCCCCACCCCCGTACCACCAGGTAAAACTCAAGCCCCCCACCCCTGTAACACCATGTGAAACTCAAGCCCCCCACCCCTGTATCACCAGATGAAACTCAAGCCCCCCACCCCTGTATTACCAGGTGACACCCAAGCCCCCCACCCCCTGTATCACCAGGTGACACCCAAGCCCCCCACCCCCTGTATCACCAGGTAAAACTCAAGCCCCCCACCCCCTGTATCACCAGGTGACACCAAAGCCCTCCACCCCCTGTATCACTAGGTAAAACCCAAGCCCCCCACCCCCTGTATCACCAGGTAAAACCTAAGCCCCCCACCCCTGTATCACCAGGTGAAACTCAAGCCCCCCACCCCCTGTATCACTAGATAAAACCAAAGCTCCCCACCCCCTGTATCACCAGGTAAAACCCAAGCCCCCCACCCCCGTACCACCAGGTAAAACTCAAGCCCCCCACCCCTGTATCACAATGTGAAACCCAAGCCCCCCACCCCCAGTATCACCAGGTGAAACTCAAGCCCCCCACCCCTGTATCACCAGGTGAAACTCAAGCCCCCCACACCCTGTATCACCAGGTGAAACTCAAGCCCCCCACACCCTGTATCACCAGGTGAAACTCAAGCCCCCCACCCTCCTGTATCACCCAGAGTGGGGTGAGGGATCGGCACGTGCTCTCCTGATCTCCATCACCCCAGCCCAGGGGGTTTGCTGTAGGATGAGCAGCCAGAAGCTCCAGCCAGCTCCTCGCAGCACTATTTATCGTTTCCCTGCCTGATGGCAGCACTGCTGGGATGCCAAGAGGAAGCAACCTCTGCCCAGCACTTGGGGAGCATAAAGCCATTGATAAATAGTGAGGGTAACAGCAGCAGTGCCCAGGAACTCCAGCTCATCTCTGTGTGATCCCAACACGAGGAGGCAACACCATCCCTCAACACACACGTGGTTCCTCCTCCCCTGAGTGCATCCAAGTCACAGGAACGGGGGTGACCTCTGGAGAAGCCACCCCCAGTGCTGCCAGCAGCACCACCAGGCTCCAGGGGCTCATTCCCACGCAGCAGGGAAGAGCTGTGAGCAGGTCTCAAGAGCCCCAGGTGGATTCCACTGAAATCTGGCGTGTGTACGCTGTGCAGCAGGGGAGGATTCCTCCTCCTCCTCCTCCTCAAGGTCAGGGATTTCCAGGCACACAGCAGGTTGTATCTGTGTGCCCTGGCACTTCACTGCTCGCTGCAGACCGGCAGCTGGAAGCTGTTTCTCTGCTCAGCAGAGGCATGAGCTGGAAAACCTCTGTACCATGACTGCAATTTTGGGGGTTATTCCTTTATTTTAGTCACTCTCAAAAAAGCCCCTTTCCAGCTCTGGGAAGCCTCTGAAGAGAGAGATGTAGCAGCCAGCACGGTAAGAGGATAATAAGTGGATTATGTTAACAGGAACAGCTGGCACATCAGGCAGCATCTGCAGCCAGCTTACTGCTTCAGGCACTTATAAATAGCAGCCTGGAGAACCCCCCCCTGGGTATTTTAAACCATTCCTCCAGTCAGATGCAGAATTACCACCCTGTGACTGTCTTCACTGAGGCAGGTTTGAGTTGTCCCACCTCAGCTCTGCCACATCATTTGTTACTCTGGGTCCAGAGGCCCTGGGTACAGACCCCATGGCCACCACCAGCAGCGTGGCACAGCAGCTTCAGCTGGGGATGACCCATCACAGGGGAGAAAACCTTTCAGCACAGCAGGCTCAATGGTAAATCATAACCTTACAGAGCATTCAGGCCTGAATTAATTACCCCAAGTCCTCACCAGGGGTACTGTGCAGAGGAACCAGCGTTCACACTCTCTAACGTGCTGTCATGGAGCAGCCTGGGAGATTCACTGAATCACAAGGTTGGAAAAGACCCTGAAGATCATCAAGTCCAAAATGCTCAGACTTCTAGAGCCTGGCAGTGTGATTCTGAAGGGAGGGGGACTCTGTGCCCCCCCAGATGCTGAGACATGCTCTGTAGTGGGATTTGTGCTCAGGACTCGTCACACCTCTCTTGTACCAGGGCTCCTAAGACACGATCAAGCCTCCTGATCTGATCCTCTGGCCTTTTCTCCACAGGCTCACAGAGTGTGAGCTCCCCCCCCCCCCACACACACACCCAGAGTTACAGACCACACACAGGACTCTCACCGATCCGCTTTTCCAGGTCTGCAGCCTCACTGGGGGTGGCTCTGGGCAGGATACCTGGGTCTCTGAAGCTTGTCTGGAGCAGGCAGCTGATGACAAAGAAGAAGAGGATGGCTGCAATGATGGGGATGGCCAAGGTGAGGTGACTGGCAAGGAAGGGGCAGCTGCCAAAAGAAAAAAAAGAGAAGAAAAAAGCCTTGTTACCAGCAGGACTGGCTGTCAGCTGTGACACTGCACACAGGGGCATCACGGGGTGGTGGGCTGAAACCTGCTGCTTTGCAGAGACCTTGGGAACAGCAAGAGCCAGCCCAGAGAAGGCTGGAGCAGCTCAGGGATGATGAGGGCTTTGGCACGAAGGGACAAGCCCCTGCACACACAAACCCATCAGCTGCCCCAAGGCCCCTGTAACAGCCCCATCAAGAGCACGTGGAGAAACACCCCACGCTGGGAATCAAACCCCAGAGATCCAAACTGGTCCAACACACGAAGCTGTGAGGGAGCTTGGCCTCCACTCAACACCACCTGGCTGCCTCCAGCTGACTCCTGTGCCCTTCCCCGTGTGCCAGATGTTGGGGTGAGGATGCCACCCCGCAGACACCGCTGGGACAGGGTCCCAGCATCTCAGCAGACGATGCCGGTGCCTGGCCGTGCTGCACCATCACCTGGGGCTGGTTTCCCACAGGTGGGGACCAGCCGGTTACTCACAGCAGGACAGGTGAGGACAGCGAGGAAGCAGCCCCGAGCCCCCCCCCCCCGACCCTCCCACCGCAGAGGGATTTGCTATTGTAAGCACCGCTAAGTACCCAGAGCCCAGGCAGACGGGCAGGCTGCTTGAGCCCCGCTGTCTGCGGGCAGCTCTAAGCCTCAGCAATGCTCAGAGGCAGTTTGAGAGGATTAGGCAACTTTTGTTTCAAGTCCTGAGCTCAGCCAGCCAGAACAAAGCAGCAAAACCCCTTTGGCCTGAGCCCAACGCTGCTGCAGAGCCCCCTCGGCCATCTCCCCGACACAGAAAGGGCTCGGGAAGGACAGACGTGAGCTTTGTTGCCATCCCTTCCCTGGGATGATCTCTGGATCCCATTTCTCCACCCCCCCAGGCACCAAGAAATCCCAATTTTTCAAACCAAGGAGTGAGCTCAGGCAAAGATGCCTCTGGTACCCAGCCCACCACCCGTGACCCACGCAGCAGAAGCGCTGCTAAAATAACACCCTGGAAAGCCCCAGGGTATCTTCAGCCCAGAAGCAGTGACGAGGCAAGAAAGGGGGGGAGCAGATGTCCTCTGCCCGGCCCGGAGATGTGCTGGAGCTGCCCGGCAGCCTCGGGCACGGCTGGGAAAGCCATGGAAGGGGCACAGAGGACACGGAGAGGAGCTTCCCAGCGGGATGCTGCTACAGCCTCCCAGGGCTGCCGGCCCCTTCCAGCTCATCTGACTTCTCAGAGCCTCTAATCCCATCAGATGCCTTCATCTCTCCATCTCCACGCCCGCAGGCTCGGGCGGCTTCGAGCCCCGCGGGGATAACGCCGTGATCCCCCGGCGGGCATCGCCCCAGCCCCTCCCGAGGCAGGGCCGCGGAGCTGTCAGTGCCCCGCCGTGCTCCGCTCCTTCCCGGGGTGCTAACGGGGTGCTAACGGGGTGCTCCGGGCTCTCCCCTCCCGCGGGCAGCCCCCCCGAGCCAGCGCTGCAAAAGGGAAGGGGCCGGGGGATGAAGCCCCCTCCTTCCCCAGCGAGGGGAGGGCAAAGCTCCAGCGCGGACCCTCCGGGCGGGACCCCAGGGCAGCCCAGAGCCGCTGCCACGGGCCGAGCCCGCGGGCTCGCGGCTTTCTGGCCTCGGAGAGGGAGCGGGGACCGGCGGGGCGGGTTCAGGGACACGGAGCCCATCCCGGGGGGATGCGAAACCCCCTCCCGGGGCCCGGCTGAAGCGAACGGGGGTCAGGGCCGGTCCTGCCCAGCCCTGCTGGGGATCGCCGGGGAGGGGATAACGGAGCTCCCGGTGCCCCCAGCCCGGGGGATGCGGGTGGGATGCCGGCGGCTCTGGGCGGAAGGAGGAGGCTTAAAGGAAGCGGGGAACGGCTCGAGGGGCTGACCCGACGTGGGAGGGGACCCGGGCCCGAGAGGGGGGGGGTCCCAGGCACCGGAGGGACGCGGGGACACGGCGGCGGGGGGGGGGGGGGGGAGCGGAGGGAGGGGGGACGCGGCCGACACACGCCACGGGCGCCCCGCAGCCCCCGTCCCGCGGCGAGGACTCACTCGAAGGCAAAGAAGAGGCCGCTGGTGAGCAGGATGAGGCCGAGGGTGAGCACGAAGACGCCGCTGTGCCGCGCCAGCATGAGGCGGCCGCCGCAGAAGAAGCGATTGCGGCCCGGGAACACCTCCCACTTCCGCCGGGGCCGCCGGGCCGCGCCGGGCCTCTCCGGCTCGGCGGGTAACGGAGGGCGCGGAGCGGCGACCCCCGAGCCCGGCGCCGTTACCCCGGGCGGGATCTGCCGGTACTCGCAGTCCTTCATGGCGCCGCAGCGCCCGGCCCGGCCCCGCCGCTCGCCCGGCGGACGTGTCCGCCCCGCCCCGCCCCGCCGCGCCGCCTGCCGGCCGCGCCGGGCACCGCCCCCGGCAGCGGGAGGTGGGACCGGCCCCGGGAGGTGTGACCGGCCCCGGGACGGGTTGTGTGACCGGCCCCGGAGCCCCAGGAGGTGTGACCGGCCCCGGAGCCCCGGGAGGTGTGACCGGCCCCGGGAGGTGTGACCGGCCCCGGAGCCCCAGGAGGTGTGACCGGCCCCAGAGCCCCGGGAGGTGTGACCGGCCCCGGGAGGTGTGACCGGCCCCGGAGCCCCAGGAGGTGTGACCGGCCCCAGAGCCCCGGGAGGTGTGACCGGCCCCGGGAGGTGTGACCGGCCCCGGGAGGTGTGACCGGCCCCGGAGCCCCAGGAGGTGTGACCGGCCCCGGAGCCCCGGGAGGTGTGACCGGCCCCGGGAGGTGTGACCGGCCCCGGAGCCCCAGGAGGTGTGACCGGCCCCAGAGCCCCGGGAGGTGTGACCGGCCCCGGGAGGTGTGACCGGCCCCGGAGCCCCGGGAGGTGGGAGCGGCCCCGGGACGGGGGGTGTGACCGGCCCCGGGAGGTGCGACCGGCCCCGGAGCCCCGGGAGGTGTGACCGGCCCCAGGACCGGGAGGTGGGACCGGCCCCGGGACGGGGGGTGTAACCGCCCCCGGAGCCCCGGTCCGGCCCCGGGAGGGGGCTGAGGGCCGTGTAACCACCCGTGCTGAGCCACCGGCCCCGTACTCCCCGACCTGCCAAGTCGCAGCACCACAAGCCCCGGGCAGCCACCGGAGCCGTTCTCCTCTGCATCCCCACCGGCCCTCCCGGCCCCGCGGCGGGGCGGCTCCGGGACAGGGGACAGGGGACCCTGTCAGCCGAGGGCCCGGGACACCCACTCACTGCAGACCCCGGCTCGGCTGTGCTGCCCCACAGGCCCTGGAACCGAGACCCATTCCCAGCACCGGGCAGGGACGGGAACACCGGCCATCAGGAACGGCACCGGAGGACCCGGGATGCTGCAGCATCACGAGGTGCCTGTTTCAGTCATCCCCTGGCCGTGACAGCTCTGTACATACGTAGTAACCCAGGAGGAAAGCCTTTGGAACCACGACACCAGCATCCTTCCACACACAGCAGTGTTTTTAGCAAAAGGAGTCCTGAGTGGTGCCTCTGCCCCGCGGCGTGTCCACACCAACACCCCCCCCACTACGTCCACGGCAAGAAGTTGCAGTGCAGAACCAGCCCCAGCAGCCAGTAGGACAAGAAGAAGCCGAGGACACACTTGCTGAGGGGGGTGATGGAGGCAGCACCCCGCAGCAGCCGCACAAGGGGGTTTCCACAAGTCCCGTGGGAGCTGGGAGGTCCATCCAGAGGAGGCTGCCTGGAGGGGGGTGATGCTCTTGGATCATCAGTCCCTGTGCTCCGGAGCACAGGTTCGTGTTCGTGGAGCAGGTGAGCAGAGAACCAGTACAGGATGGGAGAGGAGGAGCCAAGGAACCGGGTCAGCACCTGAAGGTGACAGGGAGAGGAGAAGTCACATCAGTTCCAGGTTTCTACCCGCCCTGAGCAGGCTGCTGCTAAGGGGGGGCTGAAACACAGCCCCAGTTCATGGTGCTGGGATTCACCTCACGGAACCCCCCCCTAGGCTCACCCTGCTTGCTTCATTACGACATCCATGGGAGCTGTCAGGGGGTCCTGTGGCTTCGGACAAGCTGGGTACCCAGCTGTCACCACCCCACTGGGGTCCGGTCACCGTCCGGCTCAGGGACCAGGCAGCGGCAGCAGCTTCAGGGGACACTCAGATCTCCCCCTTCACTTGCTTTTCACTGGAAGCCCCAACCTTAAGTGCCACTGGCAGTGTCCTAAAGAGACCTTCCCACACCTTCCAGGGACCAGCAGCAGGCTCTGCATCCTTTCACTGCCATCCATGAAGCTCAGCCCAAGGGGATAATGACCCCTGACAGTGGATTAGCTGGGCTGGGCCAGCCTGGCCTGGAGCCCACAGCAAACACCTCCCAACTCCAGCCAGACGCTTTGATCCCCATCCCACTGTCCTCATCGCACTGAGCCCCTGGCAAGCTCTCCTCAGGAACGCCCCAGCTGAACACAGGGACTAAACTGGCCTCAGAAACTCTCTGTGGAAGCAGCTCTGCCAGCAGAAAGGCAAAGCTCTTGGTGTGCAGTGCCCTGTGACTGCCACTGCCTCAGCCAGCACACTGCATTCCCCTCGTGAACTCCCTCCTGTGTGCTGCTCCCAGCGTCCTACCTGCACGTGCATGCAGAGGAATCCAAACACCAGCAGGACCGTGGCATGGACCACGTACACGAAGACAGCAGGGCAGCAAAATCCAGCTCTGGCTTTACCCTCTTCTTCACCCCTTCTTCTCTCCAGACCAAGAGTCAGGCAGTGCCGGGGGTTTGCAGCCACGTAGGTCCAGGCAGCCCAGGAGCCCAGAAGTGTGACAGGCAAAGCAAGCAAGAAATTGGGTATCTGCCTGAGCTCAAAGTACCTCAGGAAGCCCACATTCCAGTAAACATCCTGAATGTAGGAGTAGATGACGGGGAATCGCTGGGAGCACCACGGGGGTTTAGGCCCGGCTGTGGCTGCCAGGCGATAGCCCTTGTCCAGAGCCAGCTGCAGCAGCGGCTGGGGAACGCTCTGCTCCGGGCTGGGGCCACAGAACCTCACGTAGGAGTAATACTGAAATAAAGCAAAAGGCAGGAAAATCCCAGCACACGCCAGGCTGGCTGGAGCTGCCACACTAAGGAGCTGCTTCCCTAACGGAGGGAGCTCCCTTATCGATCCTGACCCCACCTGGAGCTGGAAGGCGAAGCGTTTCCCATGGGAGTAGAGGAAGAAGCCGGCATTAAGGAGCCCGTTGGCACGCACCCCAGAAGCCAGGGCGAAGAGCAGCCCGCCGAGCCAGCTCTGCCCCTTCTCCAGCTGCCACATGGCACTGAACACCAGGCAGGCAAACATGCTCTCTGAGTAGGCAGCGGCCATGAAGACGTTGGCAGGGCTGAGGGAGAAGAGAAGGGCGGCGAGGAAAGCCACCCTGCGGCACCGCAGCACGGCGCAGCCCAGCCGGTACAGGGCAGCGGCGCCCAGGACGGAGAAGAGGGAATTGAGAAGCACAGCAGAGAGCAGGAGGCGGCTCCTCAAGCCCAGCAGCCGCTGCAAGGGCCACAGAGCGCCCTGGGCCAGGGCCCGCAGGCTCAGCGGGTACAGCGGGAGGAAGGCGCAGTTGTGCTCGTACAGGTACCCGCGCTGGGCGATGAAGAGGAAGTGCTCCGCGTCCCAGCGCGACAGGCCCCCCAGCAGCCGCTCCACCAGCAGGTCCCAGGCGCCAGGCTCGGGCAGGCGAGGCGGGGAGAAGGCGTCTGCAGCGTGATCCGGGATCAGGAGGTTGAACAGGGCCTGGGAAAAGAAGAGAGAAGATCCTCTCGTTACCCAGCCGAGAGCACCGAGCAGGAGGTGGGCTCCTGGACGTCGGGGAGGAGCAGCACGGCAGCCAGGGTGAGGGGCTCTGCAGCAGGGACGCCTGCAAGGCTGTGAAAAGGCATGAACACAATCTCTTGGGGCGTTTACATGTGAACTGAGGAAAGCTCTGGAACACATCCAGCTCAAATCCCCATGGAACCGGACAGGGAAAGCAGCTGGGGCACCTCCAGCTGTGTACTCCATGGCTGAGAGCAGCTGATTCCACAATGCCTCATCTGGCCTAGCCAGGCCTCTGGTATTTGCCATGTGGAGCGTTCCAGCACAGCCGGTGGTCCCACTCCCCTGCACAAGGGTGACCTGCCAGCTGGCTGGCTGCTGGAGAGCCTTCTCAGCCCGTTTTGTTTCAGGGGGGCTGTGGCCACAGCCAGACTCCCTGCTGGACACCCACAGGTAGGGTGGAGCGAGCCCCTGAGCTCTGCCACACTTCTCAGGAGGCCGCAGCCTCTTGTGCTGCCAACCAGCCTCTTGCCTGAAAACATCGTGGAGCTGGGAGCAAACGTGTGGGGTTTTCCTCAGCAGGGACCTGCAGCCCTGGATGCAGCTGGTTCTCTGCAGGGAAAGATGATTTCCCAGTCGAGTGGAAGCAGCTGGCTCCTGGCACACGCGGTGGTACCGAGGAGCGAAGCCCTGGAGCAGCAAACACCCCGTGTCAGAGAGTCTCTCTGGGTTAGGAAGGGGACTTGCCTGCAGCAGGAGGGTCAGGGCTCGGCAGGACACCGCGAACCTGGCCACCTCTCGCAGGTGGGGGTCTTCTCTGCTCACCAGCTCCATCCTGAGCCCCAGAGCTGCCTCCGTAGGTCACTGGTGCCAGCGAAATTCTCCCTCCGGTTTCAGAAACCTGAATTGATAGAGAGAGGACAGACATGGGGAGGTACTTCTGGCTTCAGCCACAGCTGGCAGCGATGTGCCGTTCTGCTGCCAGCGCTGCAAAGGGCTGCAAACCTCTGTGAACAAGAAAGTCACCGGGGAAAGGGAGTGCAGCCCTGGGAGAAGGTGCAGAACTCTTTGGAGACCTCTGTGAAGAGAAAAATATCTCCCTGACTTCCCCCCCTCAGCCGGGATGCAGAGGGAAGAGGCTGTGACCTGCACTCCAGCCCCGTCCTCGCTGTGCCAGCGGAGCTCCCCGGAGCAGATGGGTGCTCAAACACCAGCAGCTGGAGCAGGACTCAGCCCCTACACACACATCCAGGTTCCAACTGCTGAACAGCATCTCAACCTTTGCTTTGGTTTGGAATAGAGGTGGGGTTAAAACGTGGACTGAGCATAACACGGTGTAAGCAGCTCGCTGATGTGGGCTCACACACCCTCCTCTCTCCTCTCTCTGCCCAACCTTTGCCACTGGGAAGCCCAGAAGGGCTTTACTCAGGGCTGGCCCCATGGCACCGACCCCACGAGCTCCTTCCATCAGTCTAAGGCCAAGGTGGGGACGTGACACTCCCACTGCTCCCCCTTCCTCACCTGCAGTTCTCCAGGATCCGGGCAGGGGTCCTGCTCCCCAGCCTGAGGGGATCTGCCTGCTGAGCCCTGCAAACCTCACCCCCAAGGTTCAAACGGCTCCACGGAGCATCACTGCTCTCTCTGCTGTGCGATTGATACCCTGGGACCAGCGTGAAACCCACTGGCCCAGAGCCACGACTGGCAGCCGGTGTCTGTGAAGCGGCTCCTTCAGATAACACGTTTCTTCCGTTGGTTCCCCAGCCCCCACCTGCCTCTGGGTTTGAGAACCAGGAGCCCCGCAGCTCTCACCGCCCTCCAACGCCACCACATCCTGCGCTGCTCCCCCCTGCTCCCCCCCTGCCGCACACACTCAGCTCCCCCAGCCCAGGGCTGAGCCGCCTAAGGACACTCAGAGGTTTTCCCACCCCCCGTTTCACTGGCTGAAAAGGGAGAAACCCCAACCGGGTTAAAACCAGCACCAGGGTGCTGGGAGCGGGTCGGCAGCGAGGGAAAACCCAGCACCCCAGCGGTGGGATTGTTTACGGTCCCAAACACGGGATCACGATCCCTGTTCGACGGGGGGGGAGAAGTTTGGGGGTTGCTGCTGTTGTGCTGCTGGCCCGGGGCATTCACAGCGGCTGCCCGGGGGCTGCTCTGCGCCCTCTGGCCGGGCTGCAGAAGGGGCTCGCTCAGGCTGGAGGAGGGGGATGTGCAGAGGCGCAGAACGGGGCTGTGAGTGGACACACGAAGCCCTCGAGGCCCCCAGAGGCAGGAGGGTTCCCCGGGGGAGCGACCGCGGCCCCGCGGCAGCGGGCAGGGGGGAGCCTGTCCCTGGGCACCCCTCGGCACCCCCCGCAGACCCGGAAGGCCCGGCTGCGGTGCAGACGCGGAGATTTAAGGCCGAGCTTTGCTTTGTGCGAGCTCGTTCGCAGCCGCTCCCGCCCGGGACTCGAACCGGCGGCCCCCGGGGCGGAGCCGCGGCGGGTGTCGCGCTCCGGCCCCCGGCGCTGCCCCGCGTGTTGCCGCCTCCGGCCCGGCCCGCGGCACCCGGCGCTCCGCGGGGCCCCCCCAGCCCGCGGGCTGCGGCCGAAGCCCTCGGGGGACGCGCCGGGGCCGCTGGTCGCTGCCGCGATCCCCGGCGGGGCCGGAGCGCGAAGGGCCCCACAACCCCCCCCTCCTCCCCGGGTCCATCCCCCCGGCCCGGCCGGTCCCGGCCCCTGGGCGGGGCCCCGCGCGCGAGGGGGAGGAGCCACTGCGGCCCCGCCCCTCCCTCCTCCTCCCCCTCCCCCACCTGAGCGCCCCGCGCGCCGCTCCCGCGCCGGCTCCGTCCCGCCGCCGCCCCGCCCCCGCTTCCGGCCGCCTCTCTCTCCTTCCGGGGTAGCGCGCCCGCGTCACGCGGCGGCCGGGCCGGCGCGGGGAAAAGGGTTGGGCGGCGCCATCTTTGTTGAGGGCGGGCGGCGCCATCTTTGTTAGGGGCGGGTGGAGGCGGCGGCGGCGGTGGCGGCTGCCCTCGGCTCCTTCACCCCGCGTGGAGCAGCCCGCTCGGGTTCCGGTTGTGGCGGCGCCGCACCGGGGCTCCGCGCGGGGCACGGCGGCTTCTCCCCCTCCCCGGCCAGCCCGGCCCGGGGCCGCTCCTCGGGCCCGGCCCTCGGGAGGAGGGGCAGCCAGCCGCGTGCCAGCACAGCGCCACCCCGCGGCCGGGCCGGGCACAAGCCGCTTCCTGCCGCAGGGGGCGGGCGGCTCCCCGCGGCCTGGGCCCGGGCGGGGCGGGAGGCCGCGCCCCGGGGCTCCGGCCTGACGCGACTCCCGGCACACGGGGCTGGGACTCGCGGGGGAGTTGGGTTTCAACGGGCGCCAGAGAAGGGCTGAATCCGGCAGCGCGGCAGCCCTGTGGCACCACTGGGTTTCCTCTCAGGGCGCTGTGGGGTCAGGGGAGCCCGGTGCCCGCCCTCCAGCCCCTCTCAGGAGCCTCCTTCAGCCGGGCACGGAGCGGCTGCGGCTCCTGGGGGAGTTTTCACACTCAGACTGACTCTGGCACCGTTACCCCCCGGAACACGGTCTAAGGAATCCAGCAAAGGGAGCTCAGGGACCTGACAGCTTCCTGGGAGAGGGCGAGTGGGGTAAAACAAGGACCAGAAATGGTTTCTACCTCTAGAAAAGCGGCTCCTTTTCCTTCCATGGCTGAAACGAGCCCGGTGCAGCTCCAGCCACCCTGCTCCTCCTACCGTTTGAGGGTAACGCTGGGGCTCAGTGTGCTGCCCTGTCCCAGCCCAGCACAACACAGGGACTGTCAGGCCAAGAGCCTGAACTCGGGCTGCCCGCTGGGAAGCCCCATCCAAGGAAGGGAGCCCAAACCCACAGCCCAGCGCCAAGAGAATGTGAGAAATGTCAGGGGAGTGGAAAACTTCCCCTTTTCCAGAGCTGAAGAACTCGTTCCCTTCCCAGCAAACGGCCTTTTCCACCCTGCGAGCTACACCTCTCCACCACAGCTTCGCCTCGCAGCGTGAGGCTGCTCCTGAGCAGCACCGAGCCTCAGCCCCAACTGCTGAGCTGGGCCAGAGAGCCAGAAGCCAGACCACACAGCACTAAGGGGACTCGGTCATCCCCAGCCATCACCATCACACACAGGACCCAGGAGGTCTCTGCACAAGAAAGAGCTGACTTACACCACCTCATCGACAAGAGCTGACCGACACCATCACATGGACACGACCTGAGCCCTCTGCAGGGACCTACCCCATTCTGCTAATTAAAAAAAACCCTTACAAACATCTTACCAAGATTTAATGTACATTTATTCTTAACACGTGGAACATATAGTATAAAGATTTCATACTGAATAAATGATATTCATTAAGCCAAAAAAGGAAAAAAGGGAGGAATTTACATCAAGTTTTTAGCTACATCGTCTGAAATACAAATATGCAGAATTCATCACTGAAAAATCTCAATTGTGTTTCTTCATCAGGAACTTCAACTGAACCTAGAACTTTTTCACACCTCGATTAGAAAGAAAACAAAAACAGGAAAAATAAACTATAAGTTGATTGGCTGCTGAGACAGCAATGACTTTATACACAGAGACCTGTACAGCATCGTCCTCCGGGGAGGGATGTCTGGCAAGAGATTAAATAATTGTGTCTCGCTTTTGCAGGTCATCAACTCGTTAACTCGTCATACTATAAAGGGGAGGGGGGCAGAGGGGGACAAAACTGCAGGGGATCTTAGGGTATGTGCAATGTACAACGTCATATATATATACACACGTGGCAGCGCTCGGGCTGCAGCTAAAGGTTAAAACCAGTTCTAAGAGGTGATCTCAGGGTTATTCATACAATCAAGGAGGAAGAGAGAAAGAGGTCAGGGTGTTGTAGGTTCACACATGATACTTTGGGGGAAAAGCCTTTTTTTTGTTTTTTTTTTCTCCTCAACATTAACTAAAAACATTTTTAAAAACTACAGCTTGCTGCTGAGCCAGCGCTTGGTTGGTTTTGTTTTGTTTTTTTTTCTCTCCTTTTTCCATGTGAGACATGATTACAGGATGTTTACAGCTTCAAGGTGTACAGTACATGGAGTCCTACACGCTACTGCACAGGCCTCCCTCGGACAAGGGCTGTTCACAACTGGGGTAACTTCTTGGTTCCTGCAAGATTGTGAATGTACAACGATAACCACACAGAGTTCAGCAGTCACTTTTTTTGTCCTTCAGAGTTTTTACCATTAAAAACAGTTATGAAAGTGGTGCCTGTCAATGTGATACACGGCAAAGTCGTTCCCCAAACTCACTGTAAACGACAGTAACTTTGGTTAAAATAAAAAAAAAAAAAAAAGTCTTCTATGTAGACAGAACTTTGTCTCCTTTAATAAGGGATTCAGGACAAATTTGAAGGGCAGGGGGGAAGGGGAGAGGGAACGGGGACATCTTTCCCCAGGGAGAAGCAGGACAGCGCAGGGCAGACAGTGGATTCTGAGGTGGTTTTGCATAAATAAAGGGCAACAGTCAGTTTCTAAGTTCTCCACTCACGCACACGCACACAGGGTCTGGGATCCCACAGCTGTCATGACTGGCCAATTAAAAACAGTACGTCACAAATAACTTGTGAAACCAAAGAGTTCATCAAAGGCGACACGGAGATGTCCAACAGCCGCGACTCGTAGAGCGTGAACTCCGAGTGGTTCTCGTCCACCTTGGCCAGGGCGAGCAGCGCCCGGGCAGCTCGGCGCATCATGTCCACGCTCGTCGACTCGAAGGGAGGGTTCTGCATGTGCATCAAGCTGGCCTGGCTCTGCTGGAACTGCGTGGCGGCCAGGCTGTCCTCCAAAAAGCCCAGCAAGTTGCCAATGCTGCCCTTCTGCACAGCAATGGCTCTCGCTGCCAGGCTGTCCCCCTGTGCCAAGTTGGCCAGTAGTACCACAGCCATCTCTCGGCACACCGGGTTCTTTCTGTCACTAAGGAACCGCACCATGGTGCTGTACAGCTTCTCCAAGCGACTGAAGGGAGGAGTTGCAAGAATCAAATCCACATTGTTGTCCTGGATGCTGAGTTTGCTGAGTGTTTCCAAAACCAGTCTCTGAGGGGAGAGGACCGCGTTGGGTCCCAGGGTTGGGAAGGGATCCTGGGCCTCTGCCGATGGACACACTGCCCAATGGAGGAGTCCATCCAGGATGGGCAAACAGATGCTCTCTGGGTAAGGGGAGAGGTCCAGCTGGCCAGAAATGTTGGCCAACGTGACCAGCGTATTTTCACGCAGCATCTCCAAGCAGTCCCACCACCACTCCACCTTGTTGCAGCTCACCCCTTGGTCCTGCTCCTCCTCTTTCTCATAGGTCAGGGGGGCCTGTTTGCGTTCGGGATGCTTGTGGTGTAGGAGGATCAGTTTCCCTAGAATCAGCAGCAGCCCGGGGTGTTTGGACATCTCAAAGTCATTGCCCGGCACAAACGATAAACTCCTGATGATGTTCGAGACGCAGATGCAGCGCTTGGCCAGAGAGTCCTGCCAGTCCAGGAGGGTGCAGAGGGGCGTCTCATCTTTACTGTGAGGTTCATCCTCCAAAATTTTGATGTTTCTGTGGCTCTGAGCTGGGCTGATGCCAAAGGGAAACTTGGCGCTTTCCTTTGCCGTTTCCAAAGCTTTGACCTCTTCCTCCTCCCCTGCCAGGGAGCCCGGGCGTGCCGAAAGCATGTCATCCATGGTGGCAGTTATCCTCTTCTCCGAGGAGCTGTCGGATGGAGGAGTCTCTCCTTCCCTAGTGCTCAGGTTGCTCTCAGCTGCTGAACGTTTCCTCAAGCCAGAGTTGCAAGAAGCTCGTTTGTGAGTCAAGGGTAGCTCGGTCTTGCTCTCAAAGTGGGTCTGAATGTGCTCGGTGGTGTCCCCGCCGCCGATGCGCCAGTGCAGCAGCCCGCTCTCGAACTCCTGCACTCGCCCCAGCTTGTCTGAATAATCCACCACAAAGGGGTCGTTCTTCTGCACCACCTTCACTGGAAGCTTGTCAAATTTACTCACTAGCTTTTCCTCGCTGGTCTCCAGAGGTGCTTTGTCCTTGCTTGAAAACGCAGCCTCCTCCTCTTCCTCGTCCTCTTCCTCCTCGCAGTTGAGGCTCCGTGGTTCATCCTCCTCCTCCCCTTCTTCATGGGAGGAGGAAGCTGAAGATTTGCAGAACCTTTCGGGATCTAATAGTGTTCTTTGCCCTGGGTCTCCCACCTCGTATTCCTTCAGGATCCCAAAGATCTCGATCAGGCAGCGCCGGAAATACTCCACCAAGAGTTCCAGCAAGCCTGGCAGCTGAGGGAGGAGAGAAACAGGAGGGGAAGGAAGGGAACAGTGATCAGAAAACAACTTAGGTCAACACAAGCAACTGGGAAAGCAGGGCATAAAGAGCTGAGAATCTAAGCAGTGCTGGTAATTAACAGGTTCTTTTATGCTGACAATTAATTGCAGGAGAGTCCACTGTCCTCTGAGAAAAGGAACAAGGCAAAACCAGATACTGAGTGCCAGGATCCAGGCTGCCCACCCTCCAAACACACATACCTGTGCAAACACCCACACGTTGCATCTCCCCTCTGGTGAATGCACAGGGAGGTGAAGGGCAGCACTAAGCCCAACAGCCTTTAGAGCCTCACTGAGCCATTTTTACAATGGCCACAGCAGCACGTGGCAAGTAACAGAGAGAGGCTCCTCTGGGCTGCCATCCCAGCCCCACTGTGCCCTGTCCTGGGGAAAGACCTAGCCAGGGGGGTAACAACCCCATCAGCAGCCGAAGCACAAGCAGCCTCCTGCCTCACACAGCACTTTGCTGCACAGTCCCTCACAGCCTCCCCACCGGTACTGAGTTCCCCTGTGGAGAGTTCTGACATCTCACCAGAGAGGAGATCACACACCCCTGCACACCCACCAACAGAACTGACATGGGCTGGTGAGTAACCAGTGTGCAGCTACTCAGAGCCTGGCTCTGTTCAGACCAGGAGTGCTCTGCAGCACAGGGATGTCTGGGGGTCTGGCTCTCCAAGGGTGAGAGCTGCTTGTTGGGACCTCACTGACAGAAAACCTGACAAAATCAGCACTTCAAAGACCTGCATCAGAGAGCATCTGCACCCACCTGGCTGAGGTTGAAGGTCATTATGCTGTTGTCATCATAGAGCAGGATGTTTATGGTATCTAAGGCCCACGTGCTTTCAGCTAGCAGCCCAGACTTCAGAGACATCATCACTCTCCAGGCTTCAGGAGTTCCTGTAACATAAACACATAGTATTTGCAGTGCCTGGAGTTTCAAAACAAAAAGGATACTGCTGGACACTGGATCCTGCTTTCTGGACCCAGGAAGAGCCTGTTTCAGGGGATGTACAGACTGCACGTACCAGCAGTCTCTCTGCAGACGATGCCAGAACCATGTCTGACTAGACAAGAACCCGCAAGGCCAGAATTCTTTCAAAGCCAGCAGAGCCCTTCAGCTGGACAGTGCTGCACCACACAGGGTACAGCAGCACCCACCCCCCCTCCACGGGCACAAGGGGCAAAGCAAAGCAGGAGTTGCCTCTTACCAATATCTTTTGCCGTCAGCCGCCTCCTCTGCTTCAGCACAGGTTGCGTGGCTTCTACTGACCCCGGGGGGAAGGTGATGTCCCGTCGGATCATGGGAGGCTGTACAGCTGCTGGTGTTATGTGAGAGGCAGGGACTGGGGGTCCTGCCTTCTGCATTTTCATCCCCGAGTGCAGGAACGGAGATTTACTGGGAGAAGTGCGGTTCTCCAGAGGTCTGGGCAGAGGTGCTGGGCTGGATACCTGAGGAATGTGATTCTGCATGCTAGGGGGGGCCTGGTAGTTAGACTGGGGGGGCCTGGTCATGGGGGGCACGGGGGCAGAGGGGCCGTAAGGAGGTTGCCGGTTCCCGTGGGCAGGCCATGGTCCCTCGTGGTTGACCCTCTGCTCCGAATGCAGGATTTCATCGGTTCGCGTCACGCCGTGGTACGCGGGGCCCTGGGGCGCGGAGCCGCTGCTCTGCCGGTTGGGGTAGCTGTACCCGATTTCGTTTCGGCCCTGCCACATGGCACCTTGCTGCGGGCCCTCGGGAGTGGACTGCAGGGGACCACCCATCATCTGAGGAGGCATGTTCTGCTGAGCATTGGAGCCCGGGGGAGCCGAGACCCTGTCTCTGCCAAATTGGAATGGGAACTGGTTCTGGGGCCCTCCGGCAGATCGGCGGTCAGCAGCAGGGTACGTGCTCCCATACTGGTTATACAGGTCCTGCTGGGGAGAGGGCTGTGCAGTTTGCTGCTGGCTGGCTTGCTGGGTCTGTGCTGGAGGCAGCTGCTGCTGTGTCTGCCCCTGCCCGGCGCTGTACGGGACGTTGTACATCTCCCCTTCGTGCCGCTTGGAGGGCGGCCCGTAGCTGCCATCCATCGGTCGCTTGTAGTTCTGCAGGGAGAGCCAAGGCACCCACACTGTAAGGTGATCTACCCACACAGGACCTACCAAACCTCAGTGGCTCAGAGCCCGAGGAGATGCCCCACAGCACGGCCTGCAAGGGACGAGGCTCAGGACAAGGCTCAGCATTAGCCGTATCCAACGAGAAGCTGGATGGGTCTGTCAATCTGACAAGCCAAGACCAATTCCTTGGGGCTGGCTGGGTAGTTTCCTCCTGGATTCTAAAGGATGCCTTGGGGGCAGAAGTCTGCCCACAGAGAGGACTTTCCTCTAGAAAAGACTCAGCTCTACTACACATTCACCACAAGCCAAACTGCTCACAGGTCCTTCTTTCCTTCCACAGCTCTATCGGCCTCTGCTCCTCCCAGATTTCCCAGAAAACAGGTTGCTGATAAAGCACTAAACAAGATGCATTCAGAGCTGTTGTACATCCTACAGCCCTGAAAGCAGCACGAACTATTCTCCCCATTCTCTGGAAGAAAAGTCATTTGCTGAGACAATATTAAGACCCAAGCTCTGCCTTGCCTCCAAGGGTCTATGCTCTGGCTGCTACAGTCTCCTCCAAAGCTCCACGGTCATGACTGGCTTCAGATGGAGCTCTAGGGCTTCAAAGATGACAAGTACCAGAGTAACTGGAACTCTTGGCTCAGCGCCCTGTGGCTCTGGTTGCAGAGCCAAACTGCAGAGCAGTTGGAATTATTCTTAGCACAGCTCAGTGAGTGCCCTCTCCACACTCCCCTAAACTGGAGGACTCCAAATTATCAGGAAAACATTATGGGTCTTGGCACTGATGCAAAGAGCAAGTGGTATGTAAGGATTATGGAAAGTGATGTATGTTCATTCAAACTCTGTCCTGAAACAAACCTGGTGTTTCTGAGCACACCAAGCAGGAGGCAGCTGGGGCAGGTCTGAAGCTGCAGACTCAGGAACACAAAGACACCCAAAAACCCGACCCTGGGATGTGCAGAGTGATCCCTGCTCCCCAGAACAATCAAGGACTTTCTCCAAACAAACTCATCTGATGTTTGGACCAAATGTGTTACAGGAATAGGACAGGATTCACAAAGTTTCAGAGGGGCAGAGAAGCCCAGCAAAGCTTCCTGACCTCCTGCTGCCTGACCAGATGCACATGTCCACAAACGATACCACCCCCATTCTTGGATCGAACACAACACTGGAATCACCAATTAAAACTTGTTTTAAACTATTTGGAAACTGGAAGGAAAAGAAGTGTCCTGTGTAAGGTGCTTAGTTCTAGACATTCCTAAAGCAAACACAAAGCCCAGAGAGTTTCATCCTCCTCTTTCCACACATTTCACAGCTAAAACTCAAATGAGAGACCTGCTGAGGACTCACCTGCTGCTGCTGCTGATACATGGTGGTTTGCTGGCTGGGGAAGGGGCTGCCCGAGGATGTGCCTTGAGTGGAGAACTGATTGCCATAGGAATCATGTCTGGAGGAGAAACAGAGAGCTGCCTTACTTGCCTGACCAGGTGCACACTGTGCTTCCAGCATCTCAGAGCTCTCAACTGGGGAGAGCTGCTTGTGGCAAGACCCCACACAGACCTTTGCTGCTGCTGCTGCTGCTGCGGGTAGCGGCTGGGCGAGTACATCCCCGACTCCGGGGTGGAAGGCATGATGTTGGGCTGCGGAGTGCCGCTCGCTAAGTTGCCCTCAGGTCCCATGCCGGGCTCCGTCCTACATGGGAGCAAACACAGAAACCCCACAAACTCACTAAATTCACCCTTGCTCCTCCAAAGAATAAGGACAAGCAGGTAAGTTCCAAGTGAGAAGTAGTCAGTTGGTGTGAACCAAGGATGTCACCAGGTTCCAGTACCCACCTCACTCTGTCGTAAGGACCTCCGTAGGAATAGTGCTGCCGCTGTCCCATGGCCATGTTACCCATCCCTGGGCCTGCAGCACGATTGTAAGGGTCACCCATACCACTGTTGGGGCCCTGCCCTGAGGACATGAAGGGATCGCTTCCTGGAGCTGCAACATTGAAAGAAGGACCAATCAACACGTCTACCTCTGCACTGAAAGGCAAGTCCTGTCTTCTGAGGAAGAAGGACAAACAGGGGGTCTCCCTGTACAGCCAGGTACAGGGATTAGCAGTCAAGGGGAAAAGGGAAAGGAGCACACCCCATTTCCTCACCTTTCCTCATACTGCTGTAAGGATCTTTATTTGGCTCGTAAGACATGCGACCCATCATGTCAGAGGTATTCATGCTGGGCTGGTACCCTGGATTTGGAGTCATGGAGTTCCGCTTCTGGAACGTAGGATCACTACCATCTGCAAAGGCATCTTGAAGGCCCACTGAGTTACTCCTGATTCAAAAAACAAACCCACAAAATTAAAGAGGTCCAGGATGCTCCTCAGGATACTCTTCCCCATGTGTTCCCCCTCAAGTGTTGCTGTGCCTTAGAGGGACCAGTCAGGGTCCTCCAAGAGCAGCATGAAGAGCTGCCCTTCCACAATGCTGTCCTCAACCCCAATCCCCAAGGTAAGGATTGTTCACACACAGATGCAGAGGCAGTGATGGCACTGTGAGCCACTAACAGGAGTCCCACCCAAACAGCCACTCGTGAGAGTGACCCAGCACCAACCTCACAGCCACTCTGCACCCAGCACCCTGAGGAGGGTGCAGTGAGGAGGGTGCAGTGGTTCCATACCTGATGCCTGGCAAAGGGGGCATCTGACTGTGCGGCGTAGAGGCCGGAGTTGGTGGCTTCAGGTCTCCTCCTTCCGCCATAGAGCTGCTGGTGGACTGAGGTGTCTGAGGACCCTGCATGGAGCCTGAACCCGCTGAAACAACAGAAACGTGCTGTGAGCAGCTCTGTACCTGACAGGTGCAACCCAGAACCTCCCAGAACATCAGCCTCAAGAACAGAGCACAGAGAGTCCTTCAAGAAAGAGACAGATGAACCCTGCCCAGAAGAGTTCCAGGAGCTCAACACTGTGAGGCCGTACCGGGCCAGACTTCTCAGGAGATCCACGTGCAGTAACGTAAAGCTGGGAGGACGTGTTCATTCTCATCATGTCTTTGTTCTTAACCATGGTCCCTCTAAGGCACCGTGACACCACTATGGCACTGTGCTCTGCTGCCCAGGCTGGGCAGCTCCAGCACGATGCTCTGCAGTGCACCACGAAGCCTCCTCCTGCCAAGTGACAGCCATCGACCCGTCACTTTCACCTTCTCTTTCTACCCAGAGAGGAGGTGAGGTTGGAAACCTCCCAGCCCTTCTAGGGATGGAAACTCTGGGCTGTCAGCTGATGTCACCAAGTAGCTCTCACCAAGGCTCCTCTGTCTGCTCTGCCCCTGGAGAGGGGTTAATTCAAGCACCACTCCCAAGGATTCCTTGAACAGGGAATGCAGGAGATGCCGGATCCTTCTCTGAATGACAAAACTCGTCCAGCAAGTTCCCTGGCTCTGCAGGGGTTGCATTATGGGCTGCTTGGGTTGCTTTACGGGTTGCCTTACACTACAGTAGGCTTTCATCAAGAATCTCAGGCCCTCATGTGTAATCCAGCTGTGCCGACAGCTCCGGGAGCAATCCTCTGCCCCGGGATCGCTGTGACACTGTCGGCTCTTTGGTTCATACGCTCCTGGCAGCTGGCAAGAGCTGAACTCTTAATTAATGTTTCCATTAGTTACCATCCCCAGCACCCGATATCCCTCAGCTTCAGCCCTGCTGGTTGATGAGTCACTTCAGCTATTCATTAAAATCCTCCGAGGTCACATCCAGGGCATGTTTGTTTACACCCCACCTTCCTGGCACCCTGTCCTCTTCTCTGCAACTCCCTCCCAGCCCGGGGAGGTCTCTGGAGAAGGAAGGGCAGAGGCAAGCTCAGCAGGGACTTTCATTCATGGGCCCTCCCTGCCGCTCTCCTTCCCCCAGGAATTCACCACTGGTGATGCTGGCACAGGCAGGAAGAGGCCTCGAGACATTCCCCGCGTCGCTGCCATTTGGTGTTTGTCCCCACCCCCCGCTGTCCCTCCCACTCACAAATTTACACACAGTTGGAGCCAGGCCAGTTCCACGCTCTGGGAATGAAAACCCAAGAGCAGAGTGATTACAGCTCCCCAGGGACACGCTGCCGCTCGCGATCCCGGGCTGGTCTGCAGGAAACCTGGCCCACTCCAGCCACGGCCCCTCTGTTACCACTCTGGGCTTTGGAGGGTTAGAACACACCCTGCACAGAAAGCAGCTCCAGCACCCAGAGCTCTACCTAGATGACTGTCCTACGAGGCCTTTAAATGCTCTGCAGCCTCAGCAGGCAGTGAATGGAGCCATGCAGCACCATCCTCATCATCCACAACGTTGTGCAGAAGTTCACTGGGCAGAACAGGCTGCAAGGAGAGCAAAGCATGTGTGTGTGTGTGTGTGTGTGTGTGTGTGTGTGTGTGTGTGTGTGTGCAATGACTGTGCCCTTCACTCAAATGATGGGACTTCAGAATACCCCACTGGGTGTTTTGGGACTGAATACCCCACTGTTCTCCACTTGGCTTTCACAAACTGGGAAGTTACTCCCCAGGAAGGGGGATTTGTTGGGAGACAGGCTCCTGTGCACCCAAGTAGGAAGGTCACTGTGTCAGCAGGGCCTCAGAAACCCCCTGGGACAGCAGCACTCACTGGGACTCACTGCTGCACTAAGGCTCTTGACTTGGGAGCTGAGGCTGAGAAAGCAGTTTGTGTTGTGCCCTACACCCTCAGCTCCTGGCTATCCAGGGGAGCAAGAGAAAGGAGGGAAAGGAAAGCAAAAGCAGAGCAGGAACATGCTGAGTGATACAGCTTAAAGGATCAGAGCAACCAACCATGCTTCAGTGCTGCCTCTGCATATTCCTAGTTGCAGGAGTCTGGAGTAAGACAAGTGGAGAGAAACAGTTTAAACAGGAAATACAGCACAGTCTGCTCACAGCAGGAACCCAACCTGTGGGCTAAGTCACAGGAGCTGCCCACGGGTGTGGAGTTTGGGGGAGCAGCCCCACAGGCTGCTCCTGCTGAGGAGAGACCTGTCACACAGCACCGAGTCACGACCTTCACACCCACCACAGCAGCCAAGCACTGATCACTGCCTGATCCATGCTGACAGGCACCTGGTGCTACAACAGGTTTTAAGTGGCTTCCTGAAAGTCTCCAAACAAACTCCAAATGCTCTGAACATCTTTGCTCCACTGCCTTGTATCCCAGGGGGGCAAGAAAGAGGTTTTGGAAAAGAAAGTGGGGCTGGATTTGTGGCCCAGCTTAAGCAGGACTCAGACACACTTTAGTGATGACACTGAAGCTGCTTTGCCTTGCAAACTACATTGAGGCTGAAAGCTGAGCTGGGACAGGTTTCCTGACCTGTAAGAAAGCAGGATTTAGTTCTGTAAAACACCCCCACTCTGTATCTACCTGAGCAGACAGATAAATGCAGGTGCAACAGAGTATGTGGACAAGCACACTGTTGATCAGCTGTGGCAGGATAGAAAAAGGACCCCTCATTCCACTCCTTGGGAGCTAGAAAGGACAACGCCAGCTTTCTGAACCAAAAAGGGGCTTTTCTGCAGACCTTATGGGAACTTCAAGGCAAACAAAGTTTTTGTTTCACCTACGTGAACAGGCTCCTGACCAGAAAAAGCACCTGAAGCTTTTACTTGTAAGACAAACTGGAAAACTGAGGGTCAAAGGGTTGGCAAGTTCACAGCAGCAGTTCAGGCAGTGAACTCGATGCAAGTGAGACAGAAAGGATGGGACTTTCTGAAGACTGAAGGGTCCAGCACACACTGCTGGTCTGGACATTTTCCCCTTCCCTGTCCCAAACTGAGCACTGCTTCCACACTCAGGAACTGGAGCATCCCACCAAATTGGAAACCACAGCAGCTGTTGATTTTGAAGGGCTTGGAGTCTAAAGCATCCTGCTTGTGACAGGTTTATGAAGCTTTCTGGGCACAAAACCTCAGGAGGTTCTTTCTCTCTCCTGACACAGAAAGAAATGAATTCACAGGAAGATGAGTGCACACCCACATGGAGCATTTACTCTCATCAGGCAGCACCTGCACAGTCAAAACAAGCCCAACTTTTCCAACAAGTTCCCCAAGCCACGCAGGAAGGACACAGGCTGCTGCCATCCCCCTGCAGTGACTCCAGACCAGATTCTCCTCAGGCAGCGACACACCAGTGAGCAGAGGGGGGTGTGGATAAACCTCTTTCTGTATTTTCCCTTTTCTTAAGCTTAATGCAGGGGTGGGACACAGAGAAGCTGAACCATCCCGAGCTGATTTACTCCCAGTACCATCCACTCCCACATCACCAGAGTGTTTAATTGACACATCCAGAGAGCGTCTAATGAGAACCACACACGAGGGGGTTGTGAAGCTGGGGATCTGTCTGCCCACAGCACATGGGACTGGGTGTAGAGTGCCAGAGCTCCTCTGGTCCAACCACTCAACACAGACCTCAAACCAGCGTCTGAACTCACCTGGAGACGGAGGCTGGATCTTGGTCTGAGACTTCTTGGAGTCGGCAGCTGCGAAGATGTCTGGGGGAGGATCTTCCCCTCGCTCGATCTTGCACTCGAAGGCGTAGAGACACTGGATGTACTGCTTCTTCAGAGAGCTGGCTGCACTGCTGGACGTGCCCACGTTGAGGTTCGTGGCCAACTCACGCCACTTCTTGTTTTTGTTGACCTGCACACCAAACCAGAGGCTCTCAACTCAAAATCCCAGCTACTTTTCTGGGGAGAAATCCCCTTCCCAGCTAAACCAAGGGGTGCACTAAGGGCTGAGCACAGCAGATGCAGTTATTACATTCAAACCAAAACCCTAGAGACCTCTCCTCCTCACCTAGACAAAACTTTCTAAGCAGGGACAGGTTGTGAAGCACATTGGCCACGAGGTCAGTGGGCAGCCTGATGCAGAGACAGAGACAACAGCACCAGTCTTTGTACTGGACAAAGCAGGGAAGAGGAGAACTTGATCTGAATCTCCCCACAGACTGTTCCCAACAGGAGAGCAGACATCTGGCTCACCCAAAGGATGCTGAGTTGTATAAACTTTATTTTAAACAATAAAAAGAATCCCAGCTAATGAAAGTGACAGCTTGCCCCTAACTACAGATCTAACTCTGAATTGTGTTGCCAAGACTTGAGGCTGCTGGGCAGCTCTGAACACCAACACCCTGGCACCACGCTGGCTCCTGCACTCACCTGAGTCAATCCTCCGATCTCCTTCACGGAGACGTAGAGCCGGTACAGGTCCAGGGGTTTCCTGCCCACTGCTGGCAGGTTGGTCATGCCCATGGCCTTCTCTTCAGTGAAGGCCAGGTAACGATCCACCCAGAGCTTCCTCTCGGGCTCACCACCCAGCTCATAGAGTTTGGTGATCTTCTCATTGGTTGTCGTGGATGAACTGGACTTCTAGGAGAGGGAAAGAGGCATCAGGAGGGAGCAGCACAAAAGCAGCTACATGACAGCCCAGATGGTTTCAGAGAAGCATCAGGTGAGAGTTCAGAGTTCTGCTGTCACATTGAGAAGCTCTGGTAGAGTTACATGTGTCTCAGCTCAGCATCAGGCAGGGATTACCTGACCCAGGCATCACAAAACCAGCTGCTACTAGGGAATTCACAGAGTATGTATTTTTAAAAAGTGAAAGGTTTCAGGAATGCTACAGAAGCCAAACAAACCTCAAGGAGACTTTGCAGAGAGCCACCTCCTTGAGACATCCTTTGTGGGCTCATTTGCTAAAATATAGGAGAAAAAAATCTAATTCAAGTGCAAATGAGATTCCCTGTGACTGCTGCCCTCTGCCAGGGCAGGTACTGCCCTCTTGTTACCTTCTTCTCCTCCCCAAGTGGCAGATGCCAGGTTAAACTGACACTAAACACTGCAAAGGAGTAACAATAAACAGACCTCAAAGAAAAATTAAGATTAGAGGGAACTGTCTGATGCATATGTGAAGGGTCCCCACAAAGACCAGCTCTCTTCCCCTGCCTGTTCAGAGACAGAAGCACAGAACTCTCCTGCTACCCAGGTAGATGTAAGCTCCACACTGGTTTGCTGTCGCTGGTGCATCAGGATCCAGTGAGACACAGAAAGGGAGCACAGGAATTTGGGATACAGACTTACAGCTGTGAGGTACAAGCATCACACACCAGTTCCTACACATCTGATTGACTGAGCTTCTGTTCAGAGGGAACATCCCTGGTCCTGCACCTTGTGTCCCCCCAAGGCTCTGATGCACAGCCCAGTTATTTGCCTTTCACCACCTGGCTCACAGGCACCTGGAGCAGAGGCAGGGATGTTCCAGCATTCCAAACACTCACTTAACAATAAACTTCAAATCCAATGATGTTCTAGCTGAAGCCCTAGACACAAGGCAGAATGAAATAACCCTTGAACAGCACAGACCAGGAGGACAGGACAACCCTCACTGGTAGCTTCTGGCATCTCCCAGCCCAAGAGCACAGGAGTCATGAACAGAAAGGCAGATGCCAGAACACATGGGCAGAAATGAGAGGTCATCTACATCTTCTTGCAGGCAGCCAAGTACAGGTATCAAACCTGCAGAGCTTTTCTCTCCCTTCAAGTAGCAGAAGAGGAGACTACAGGCTCAGAAACTGCTTTTTTGGTGCTTCTTTTGAAACTGCTAGCAAGAACACAAGAAAACACTCCCTGAAGAACTTGTTTGCCTCCCTCTTCTGGCTTTAATACAGGATTAGTAAGAGGTTTGTTTGTGAAACAACTGCAACACTTTAGCGTACCACCTCCCAGCTGAGAGGTGATAACTGAGTAACTCCAAGCCTACACCAGAAACAAACTCAGGTTTGTTTACTCTTCTTCTGGCAGTTTCACTGTGGCAGGTGATTAATTCCTAAAAACTAAATTGTTTTTGCAAGTAAAACTGATTACTCCCAAAGGGCTGGGAATCGCTCCCCTTCCTTGCTGAGCAATTTATGAATCCCAGAAGTAAAACCCTCAGTTGTTTGAATTTTCCTGAAGAACCTCTTGGAACCACTGGCACAGTTCAGGTGCTGCCAGGGCTGGGCACACCAGGTCTAATTCATGTTGAATTGCTCCTTACTCTGAGCACTTCAACTGTGGTTCTATGTTTACACTTCTGATTCCAGCAACAGCCTAATTAACTATTCACAGGACCCAGAGATAAAAAGCTGACCCAGAAAGCACAACTGTTCAGGATCCAGGCAAGACTTCCCACAACTCAAAGGAGAACACAGAAATAAGGGGTGCCAGGCAGCTGTTAGAAATTCTAGGTAGAGGTTTGAACTCTCAAACAGGGAAGGACACGTGAATCTTGACAGAAAAGTCCCTTTCCTGGCCTTACTGGGGGCTACTGGGTCTCTGTAGGGAATGGCAGAGAAACACAACGTTTTGAGACACTTATTTCTGAAATTACACTCCAAACCATGAAAGGTGCCAAAAGAAGGGATACCCCAGCTCCCTGGCCACACTCTTGAGGTAGAGCCATGGTTGCAAGTAGCAGGTAAACCACATGCTACAAGGACAACCACACTAGTGAGAAGGCTGCTCAGGGTAAGGAGGATGATGCACTACTAGATAGATGCACTGTTTTCCCCAAGCTAACATGCAATGGTTTTGTCTCCCTGGATGCTGGAGAGTATGGGAGTCAATAGAACAAACCCCAGAACACTTTACCTTTGACTTGGATTCTGTTTTTGGAGTCCCATCCGCCTTGTTGTTCATTTTAGTTGCAGGTGTTAACTTGACATCCCCCATGCCCATCATCTCAGGGCTGGCTGCCATCCCTGGGAAGGAGAAAGAACCTGTAACACCAATGGTCAATCCCATGGTGCAGAGATCCATGGAAGGGCTACCAGCCACCGATCCATGGAAGGGCTATCAGCCACCGATCGGTCTATGGAAGGGCTACCAGCCACACCAGCTTACCTGCAGAGTTGTTTGCCATGTTGCCACCCATCGGGTAGGGTGGGCCCTGGGGGTTTATCATGCCAGCCATGCTGTTAATTCCCTGGCCATAAGGAGGTCCAGTGCCCATCATTCCCCCCTGATTCATGTTGGGGTAACCAGGAGGCCTAGAAAAGGCAAGGAAGGAACAGACATTTACCTCCCAATACCAAGCGTTAAGACCTTGTCTCCTAAGGAAGCAGGTTTGCTAACAGAAACCTCATGCAAAGGAAGAGGAGAAGTGACTTTCTCCAGCTCAGTTTTCCAGCAGAAGACCAAAGATCAGGTGCAGAACATCAGCACAAGCTGCCTTTAAGTCAGGCTAATGCCCAGTCAGCCAACAAACGTATCTAAGAGCTTTACTGGGGGAACCCAGTGTCTAAACAATGGCTCTGGTGGCATTCTGGTAGGCCACATACACCTCCTTTGAAATGTGCAATAAAAGAAAGCAACCACAGAAAATAGTGGCCAAGCTGAGTGCTGAGTTCCAGCTCCCTTCCCCACAGCAGCTCATCCTGGCCCTAAAAGGAAGAAGTTCATGACACCAGACAAGCCTTGGATCAGAGCAGCGCAGCTGGATGGCTGGCTGCTGGATTTATGGGCTTCACCACACACACAGCATCCTTGGAATCACTCGTGTACCAGAAGATCCAAAAGGGAAAACAACTGAAGGGGTCTCAGTCAAGCAGATTTCCCCTGTGGATATTAAAAACTCCCTAAGTGTGCTGATAATGATGTGTTCCACACACCGCCTGTCCGCGCGCTCGTCCCTGTTGAAATTAAAGAGGGATGAAGAAGCTGTCCAGGAGGGCAAACTGCCATGGAAACCCGTGTTCAGGATTCCCCCAAACCTGTGTCACTCCACCCACAAGGCCTGATGGTGACCTGAGCACGGGGAAACCTTGTTGCTCACCTGTTCTGGATGGAGTTGGCAGCAGCGTGCATGGCGGCAGCGGCCGCCTCTTGTGCTTTGCGATTCATGCCGCCGGGCGGGGGGCACATCCCTGTGCCCACCTGGGGGGGCATGTTGGCCATGTTGGGGCCGTAGGGTCTGTTGCCCATGGCTGCGTGGCTCATCCGGCCTGGGGGAAGCCCGCTGTAGGGTGGCACACCGGTCTGACCGTGCATCTGGCTCCCTGCTCCCATGGGGTTCATGCTTCCTCCCATTCCCGGGCTGGGGTAGTTGGCATTGGACATGGCATTGTAGTTTGGCTGCCTGGGATAACCTCCTGAGGAGATAAAAAGAGGGGAAGAACAACATCATTCAGCTAGTTAGTTTATGAATCACCATGAAAATCTTCTATCAGCAAATATTTAAAGATCACTAACAGAGATGAGGGGGAGTGTTAACACCTCAACAAAAAGTCAAAGTACTTGGATATAAGCCACAGAAAATGTGTTTTGACACAGCCAAGTAACAACATCGATTCAAAAGCTGCCTGAAACTCTCCCAAACCTCAACCCAGCAGAGTGAGCTGAACGGTCCAGGATGGGATGTAAGAAACTCGCTTAACCCTTTCCAGAACATACAACACTCCATTTTCTTCCTCTCCAAAGCAAGCAGGCCCTTCTTCTCTACTGTGCTGGATGTACAACCTGCATCCTTTTAGAGGAGGAAGGTTCCTACGTGCAGAAGTACAACCAGCCCTGAGAGCATCCTATTTCATCCAGCTCAAGACAAACAAGGCGTGGCTGCTTCCAGCTCACAGCAGCAGCACACTGTTTGGTATTACCCACACATCAAGAGGGGATAAACAAAAACACTTTATCAAAGCTGAGATGTTACAATAGAGAGAAGCCTTTTGTGTTTGCTGAGCTCAGTTCCCACCTGGAGGAGCTGAGTGTGCCTCACCTTGAGGTCCGTACTGCCCCCCCTGGGGCCCATAGCTTCCCATGGAGTTCTGCTGGTACGGCCCCATGCCAGCGTGCATCTGTCCTCCAGAAGACTGACGGGGAGATAAGGCTGAGCCGGGCTGGGGTGAGCTGTACTGAGGCATCTGAGGGTTCCTCTGCATGTAACCTGGTCACCCCGCGAGTGAAGCAGACAGTCGTTAGTGCCAAGTATCCAGAGGTGCCACTGGACACACATGTTCTTAGGTAACAGCAACCCCTGGGACCCACTAACAGAATCCTTTCAGCTGCAGCCTAGACAGATTGTACAGTGGCTGCTATTAAGGAGCTGGTGTTATCTGCTAAGATAACAGATCCAATTTCCTGTTTTAACCAGAAAAAAAACCCCTCAACAATCCCTTAGTGTCACAGGAGTAGATAGCATAACTCTGCAAACCCCAGGGGCTTCTTGCTGTTGTTTTTTTGTTTGTTTGTTTTCTCAGGGTGACAACTCTATACCCTCAGCCAGGAGAGCTGACACTCTGCATGCCAACCTTACTCTCTCAAGGCGAAAGGCACGCAGTGCTGTTGCAGGCTGACACTCACAGGCCTTGGACAAGCAACATTCACAGAAAAGCTTGTCAAAAGCCAGGGAAAACATTTTTACAAGCCAAACTACCAGCTCAGGTAGAACACTGAGCGGCCAAGCAAGGAGCAACACCTGAATTCACTGCAAGGTGTCTGAACACCCGCAGTTATAAAGCTGGGGCGGCTTTTAAATGCTATCTCACCACAGAATCCATGTCATCAGGTCAGGCAGTTTTTAGTTACACATCTAGCTCTATAATGCAATCTTTCAAGTCGTGCCACACACCTCGATCTTGCGCTATGCTCGACTGGTTCATGGCAGGATGCATGATACTGTCCGACTGGCCGCTGGGCGGTCGGGGCGGTATCTGATTGCCTACACCACAGAGAGGAGAGCGGTTAATCACCAAACCTGCACACCACAAAACCCAGGAGGCAAGAGCATTAAACACCAGAACTACAAACAACTTTGGGAGCAGGGTATGTTAGCCACAATAAAGAGAAGCAAGAGCCAGATCAGTCACATTAACCCAGCAAAATGACACTGCTGGTTTACCAGCCATCCCACCCAGCTTACTGCATCCTTTAAAAGTTATAGGCGTTTTAAAGCAAACAAATGAGATCACAGGACCTCAATAACCACACAGAACCACAGCAACCACCAGCTAACCACCCGCCTTGGCCATTTCAGTTCGCTCTCCAACTGCATGAGGCAGTCCCAACATGAGCCGAGTAGCGTTACCTGGTACTGCAGCAGGTGAAAGGGGACCAGAGCGGGACTGAGCAACGCTAGCTGGAGATCCAACTGGGGATGGGGAAGGTCCTCTGATGCCTGGCAGGTGAGGAGAGGTATGTGGAGAGAAAGGAGACTGAGCTGGGTTACTCTGCTCTCCTTGACTGCTGGAAATCCCTGATGTGCTTACTCCAGGACTCAGGGCTCCTTCTGTACCCAAGGGCAGATCATCTATTGAACCAGACAGGTCCTGCAATACACAGAGAAACACATCAGGCAAAAATGAAAAGACACGGGACTGTTCTCTCACATTCCACCAAGGAAGAGTGCAGCTCCCCCTTAGGCACACTACAAACAGAAATCAATGAACTCTGCTCATGTCACTGTCAGGAACGAAGGCTGCTGCAGACTGAGGTAACTGCCACATGTCTCTCATCCTGAACCCAAGAGTTCCCTAGTTGGTTTGCTGAGTGCTTGCTGATGGCCCAAACAACTGGCTAATTCTCCTATTTGCTTTTTTAAATTCAGTTTTAGAGGATCAAAACCATGCAGCAACAATACACACACACAACTGCAAAGAGAGGAGAGAGCCCGTGTGATGGGGCTTGGAAGAGGAACGGGGCTCAGCCGCTGAAAGACACTAACAGCCTGCCTGACCATCATTAATTCATAGACCTCCTATGAGCTGGGAAACTACTCACTTGAGATGGATAAAACCAAACAAAACAGAGATTTAAAGGAAAATCATGAAGTACTCTTCAGGATTCACACTTCTCTTTCTTCAAAGACAGCACAACTTCACAGTTACAGTGAATAAAACTCAGCTTTTCCTGAAGGCAAGGCCAGGAAACGCCCCTCCTACTGCCCCATCCAGAGGAGTAACAAGCCTGAGTGAGCCTCACCACATGAGCAAAGCAGCAGCACCAAAAATCAGCTGGCTTGTCTAAGAAACAGGGATAATTCCAAGATGATGCAGAGTTGCACTAGCTGTTTGATAACGAGCATCAGCTATGCTCCAGGCTTGGCCTGGAGTAAATAACAGTCCAAGACAGAGAAAGCAGTGGTGTGTTTGAACAGAAAGCTGGGAAGCTGCACCTATTCCTGTGAAAAATCTCTGCCAGAGATTCAAAGGATCACAGGAGATGAAGATGTGGCAGAGCAAAGCCTACCCAGACTTCACCTGTCCTTTGCAAGTCTCTCAGAGCAGCAGCCCTGCATCAGAAGGGCTCTGGCCTGAGCCCTGAAGGCATTTCAGATCAACAGCCTCTGAACAGCCAACCTCCAAACACCAGGCAGCAAGGCAGAGCCAGCTGACAGAGAACTTGGACACCTGGTCTCATTTACACTGACTGGATGGTGCCTTGGTCAGCAGCAGCTGGGTAACAGCAGCGCACAAGGACCTCAGACACCACGAACTTACCGGTCTCCAGAAGCAAGAGCCCTGTCACTCCCTAACACCTGTCTGCCAGGTGATGTGTGAGACTATTTCATCCTCATCTAAGCTGGAAAACATCACCACACCCTGGGAAGTGGAAAACTGGAGTTAGGGAAGAATAAAAAGCAACCTGGGAGATACCCAACCACCTCATCGTGCTCCTGGGGCAGGGAGTGACGTTCAGAATGACAGAGGGGACAGTGGGGCATCAGCTGCACCGTGCTGGGCTGTCTGCTGCAGCAGGACCATCCTGCCTATTTCAGAGCAGAACACCATCAAAACGTGTCTAACAAACGCTGGCAAAGGCTGTGTTTGAGCTGAGCACGCCAGTCACTTGGTAGGATGACTGAGTGCGTAGCTTGTCCTTCCTCCCCTTCCATTACTGCTTCTGTTTGAGAGATCATTTCCTGCACGACAGTCTCAGAGGTATATTTGCTTACTGCTGAAGTATTATCTTCCTGAGGGAAAAAAAAGAGCTTTGTTTTATTTCAATGAAAGCTAAAAAACTGCACAAAAAGCCTAAAAATAGTGTCTGAGAGCTCTTGCAATTTTCACTACCTTCCCATTGTAACATCAAAAGCACTGCTCCTTTATGCAGCTACTTGGGTTTTTTTTTTCCCCTGGACAACTTTGACAAACCCCACATTCCTCCTGTGGAAACCATCTGAAGTGGGAGTAAAGAGACAGTATTTTCAACATTTTACATGAAAAAGCATCAACCAACACACTCAAGAGCAAAACACCCCTCTTCCTGAGACAAACTGCCTCCAACTTCAGCCACCCATCCAATTTAGATTCTCTTCTAAGTCAAAGGAGAGGTCAGAATGCCCAAGATCAACTCAGCCCAAAGGAAAATGGGGTGGGAATACTGGGATTTCCCTTAAATATGTTATGGTACTTTTATCCTGAATCCCCAAATGCACCCAAACAGGGTTTCCATCATCACTGGAGTGAAGTTGGAGGCCAAAGCCCTGCGCAGCTCTAAACCCCCATGATGGGCACAGCATTTCAGAGCAGTTAAACCTTCAGCCCGAGGGGCAGAGCCTGTAGCTACCCACAGGACAGAGTTTTAGGCTCCAAGGATAAACTGTATCTACATGTACACCTGAGAGAAAACAGGGGCAGGAAAGGAGAGGTACAGAGCCAGCGTGTGAGGGGAACGTGACAGTGTCCTCCTGGTACCAGAGTGAGTGACATGCTCCTCAAGAGGCAGAGGAGAAGCTTGGCCTCCAGATCTGAGGAGGTCACTGCCTGCCACATGGCAGGAGCAATATTCCTACACAAACCCAGCAGACTGAGACAGGACCTGGTAATGCTGGGCACAGGAATATCTGCAAGACACAAACGCAGCCATGTTAAAAGCTCTTTGAAAATTAACTCTTAGGTGACTGGATAGCAACCTTTGAAGCTGATGCCTTCGACCTGCCCATGCATCAAAGCTTAACCCAAGCACTGCAAGTCATTTAAGACATTCAGCTTTAATTAAGCAGGTTAACACAGGGTTGCTTTGGCCGTGCGAGCGAGGGCCCCTCTGCATTGCTGGCATACCTCTGCAGCCTCACACACAGCAGAAGCTGGCCTTCTAGCTATGAGGCTGTGATCAGCTCTCAGATCATCTGTTTAAGCAACAAGTGAATTACAGATCAGCCTTTCTGGGACGTTGGGACATGAACTGAATCGGGACCATCAAAATCAAGTAACTCGTCCAGTGTCTTTCACCTCTGAAGATCTGCAAGTTTAATGAATTCCAACAACTGCCATTTCCCAGCAGAGAGACACTCTGCCAGCACAGCAGCATTTTCCAGCAGGACTCAGCCTCTCCCAGTGTGATTCCTGCAAGGAAGGGGAAGGACAGACACAGGGACTGGAATGCCCCAGTGCTGATCAGTAAGAAGCTATCCAGTTATCTTCTCACCCTGCCAACCACCAAGGCTGACAGTGTTGGGTTTGTGGGTTGGGTTTTTATTACCTAAACCTGAATGACACCCTCCAGTTCTGACATCCCATTTACTCAAGTGCACCACAAACTAGGAGAAAAAAAGTCATCTCTCCACAGCTCATTGTAAGGACAGAGGTAGTGGAGAAGCCTTGGAAAAAAAGAGAAAGAAAAAAGAAACCTCAGTGAACTAGTGGAGCTCAGCTGCTGTCATAGAGCCATAGAATCCCAGCCTGGTCTGGGTTGGGAGGGACCCCAAGGATCCCAGAGCTCCAACCTCCTGCCACAGGCAGGGACACCAACCTCCAGGCCTGGAGCTGCACAAGGTTGCCCAGGGCCCCATCCAACCTGGCCTTGAACACCCCCAGGGATGGGGCATCCACCCCCTCTCTGGGAAGCCCGTTCCAGCCCCTCACCACTCTCTCTGCAAAGAGCTTCCCTATAATATCTAATTTAAACCTTCCCTCCTCCAGCTTCACTCCATCCCCTTGTCCTGCCAGTCTCTGCCCTTTAACAAGCTGATTCCCCTCCTGTTCCTCTGCTCCCTTCAGGGACTGGGAGGCTGCAACAAGGTCCCCCCACAGCCTTCTCTTCTCCAGGCTGACCCAGCCCAGCTCCCTCAGCCTCTCTTCGTAGGGAAGCTGCTCCAGCCCGTCAATGGGTTCTGGATCAAGCCCAAGAGGAGGGGACCAGGGAGGTTTTATTTGCCTCCCACAGAGCATCAGGAGGAGACCTGGAAATCACAGCAGCACCAGGAGAAGGGCTCTCCTCTCCCCTCCTCCAGCAAGCGCAGCCAATGGAGCCGAGACAGGAGGTGAGGCTCCCCAGCAGCGACTCTGCCAACTCAAGGAAGCGTCAGGGGCTGGAGAATTTCCTCACGTGTTTCCAATGTGGGTTTTATGCATTTTATTGCTCATCTGCCATGCAGATCAAAAACGCTGGAGGGATTCCAACTATTTCACACAGAATCTCACACTCCAGGCTGGCTGCAGCCCCAAAGCCTGAGTTTCTTCACTTGAAATACTGCCCAGTGTTATTTTGGGATGTGACCTGATAGCGGAAGCCCACAGGGACCCTGGAACGATAACTGTTCCAGCTGCGATTGGCTGCCCAGCCCTGGCTGGTGCCAGCATGGGTTTGTCAGTACTGCTGACAAACAAGGACTCGGCAGCTAACACCTTCTTTTCACACCACAACAAACCCATGCCTGAAATCACACAATCTGGTACCCAAAGGAGGGGGCAGAGGAGTTCATCTATCGCAGGGAAAGGGTTGCAAGTCCTGGCATGACCAACACAAGGGAGCTGGTTAGTTTATGCTGGAAGAGGCAAGGTTTCCTTTCATCTGAAAAGAGGAACCACCATTTCACTATCTGATACAAGCTCATTTGTTAAACAAACATAAAAGATGAAACAAGAAATACTTAAGATCAAGGTAACAAAACCCCAGAGAGGAGGAGATTCAAGGCTTTGCTCCGACCCATCCCACTGATCCAGAAGAGCAGGAAGACTGACCAGAAAGCAAACTCCTCTCACTGGGGACCACAGCCTTCCACCACTACTCCCCAGCCCATCCCCAGCCCCAGTGGGTATGAAAAGTGGGGGGAAGAGGGGTGCAGTCAGGCTGCTGGTGCAGGCACTGGCAGATCACTAGACAGCACTCAAGGAAATCATGACCTGGTGATGAGCGTGTGGTGGAACTTGGAAACTCTGTAGGGCCAGTTGTTCACCAAGATGCTGACAAGCAAGACCAGAGAACAATGGCTAAAGTTAATCTCTGGTTCTTTCTGAAAAGTAAACAGCCTCCTCACTGCTTCTCACTAACTGAAATACCCACTTTCTGTTAAGATTTCATTTTCTCTGCAGTTTCTTTTCCACTTGTGCAGGAGCCACCCAAGACTTTTAAATTAAAAACTTGTCCTTTCCTTCCCTTTCTTTCCACACTCAAAACACCTCAAATCCTCCCCATCCCCAAAGTTACACCACTGGCTGGTTACTGTGCAGAGGATAATGAGTCCATCTTCACAGCACTAAAAGCACCTTCTCAGTGATCATCCCTCTTGGTGTGCAGCATGGGCTGGACAAGAGACAAAGCTCCCAGGTACTGAGTCTCCATTCATACACGTCTGGGAAGCGTCTCCATCACATCCCCAAGCTACCCAAAGTGGCTAATCAAATGTACCCAAAGCCCAGCAACACAACCTGGTGTCCCCTTGGCCACACACAGTGTTCTCCCTCTCCCACGTAGCTCTTACCTCTCCAAGACACTGAAAGGTTTTAGTCTAAAAGGGAAAGGTGACTTTCTTCTGGCTGAAAAATAATTGGGAATGCCCAGAAAGATCCCTGCCACACTTGTGTGCCTTAGGAGAGCTTTCTAAACTTGTGGCCTTGCCCCTTCTCTTATATCCCCCTTCAAAATGGAACAAGATCAGCAATTGGAAAGAACAAAGGGATTTAATTATGCAATTAAATCACTGGGTTTGGCCACTCAGATCGTCCCTGGAAGCTCAACCTCTGGTCTGAGCAAGGACCACACGTGAGCAACTACAAAGTAGAACAGTTCTCAGGTTCTTCTGGAGGGAACCCCAAGCTCCTGGTTCCAGAAGCCAGCAGGCACATCACGTGCCACTTCTGCGAGCGGTCCGTAGGAAATAAGGAAGTAAGCACAAGGCTTTTACTACTTCAAGGGAAAAACACCTGCCCACTAAACAAATATCAAGGAGGTAACACCATGGAGGCTTCAGCCTCTGCTAGCTGGAGTCCATGTTCCCTTCCCTTACAAGGAGTTTAAGCTCCTCTCAGGCATCAGCGCTGACAATTACAAACCTAAGATGGGGACTAGAACATACAAGAGAGATTCGTGCAGTTTCCTTGCTCAAAAGAAGCAGCTGAGAAGCTCATTCTTCCAGGCTGCCTTCAGACAAACCGATAGGAGCTGCTGGCTCGAGCTGCACTGCAGGAGAAGGAGCTTTGGGGAAGGAGGCAGGCAGGAGGAGGGGCTCGCTGTCACGCACGGAATTCTACTCCCATTGCAAAAATAAGCTGCTGCTCTAATCCACCTCGGTAAATGTAGGTGAGCCTGGTCCTTGGGCAGAGAGCAGGTACAGAATAGAAGGGGGGGACGATAGCTGGAAGCGCTGTGGCTGTACTACATTCCTGCAAGGAGTCCTTGCAGAGCAGCAGCGCTGCTACCGCAGCAGCCATTGATTTTTCAGAGGTCGATACTCCACTCCCACAGATCCACTCGGCAGGAGCTTTAATCACATCCACTGCTCCTGCCCTGTGCCACCCCCCTCCTCCTCTTCCCCCTCCAAATAAAATTAGTAATAATAAAAAAGGGTGGTGGGGGCTTTCTTTGCCCTCCAAACACCGAGCAGGCACAGATTTGATAGTCTCGGTCTTTGGAGAGCTTCAGGAGCTGGAGTTGCAGCACGAGGTACAGGAGGAGTAACAGGATTCATCCAGAGAACAAGATGTCGCTGAGGGAAGGCCCACTGTGTGCAAGGCCAGAACCCACCCAGCAGCACTGGGCTCTTCTGGGGGACCCTGGGAAATGCTGCAGCAGCAGAACTCTCCAGAAGAGTTTCTGTTTAACCATTTGAAAGCTGCTCAGACTCTAAAAAGCACTCCCAGGTTTATTTAAGTGTTGATGTAACACCAAGTATTCAAAGCAGGAGTGGGAAATGCTCGAGTTTAGCTTGAGCTGCAGCTCACTTCAGCTGCCAGAGGAGCTGGGCCGGGCACCCAGCAGCAGCGTTGCCACACGGGAGGATAAAACCTTTCATGGCAACACTGACCTTCAGACAAGCTGCAAGACAGAAGCTTGGGGGAACCAAGGCACGGTGAGCAGCATCTAAGGATGCTCTCAGCAGCACCGAGTTTTTGGGAGGGTGCTGAGGGTGCAAAAATCCATCAGACCAGCTGGTTTGACACCAGGGCTGGGGAAAGCACGTGCAGCTGAGAACCCAGAACCTGTTTATTGAAAGAGCTTTGGTTTTTCTTCCAGAGGTTTTTTAAGTAGTCTGCTTCAGTGTGAAGACAACCCCCTGAGCGTACAAAACACCCCATCCCCTATGAGGCAGGAAGCGACCCTCCTACTGCCAGCCCTAAGGACATCCCATTCCCCAGCAGCGCTTCCTCTGGAAGGCGCTTCCCAGGCTCCGGTGTGTTCGATTTAGACTCCAAAGCATTTAGTCATCTCAGCATGTGATTGTGCCACCATGCCAACCACAGGAGTGAGGGTGGGCAAGGAGACACAGCAAAGCAGGAGTTTGGAATCATCAGAAAATGAAGAAGGCCCCTGTTCAGGCCACCACCCTGGATTTTAGGAGAATTCAGCTTTTAGTACCTTTGCCAACCTCTCTGAAATGATTTCAAGCCACAGGATCAATTTCTCAAAGGGTAGAAGGGAGGAAGAATTTAAGAGAGAAAATATTTCGGAGGGATCTGGTATTTACAAGCCTCTGGCTGCAGCATCTCGTGCTGGGAGAAGCTGCTGAAGAGGCAGCGGAACGCTGGCAGGGCCCTCCCAGAGCCCCTCATACCTGTGGGCAGGCAGCGACGGAGCAACACCCAAGGGCTACGGCTGAGGCGCCTCTAGAGCAGCCACTTCTGTCCAGGCCAGACCCCGTCGGCAACGCTGCGCTCAGGGAACGCTGATCCAGGTGGGACAAGACACTGGAGATGTGTCTGAGGAGGCTCGAGGAGGCTGTCCTCTCACCACGGCTCCCAAGCAAGGAGTGGGCCCAAGGAGGGAACGTAACCATGGAGACGCAGCCCAGGCCAGGGCTGTTAACGGACGCCCTGGTCAGGAAGGTTCTAGAACCCCCAGCTCCCAGGGGCCACAGGCATGGCTTCCTGTCACTTCAGGACTTTTTTCTTTCCCTTTTTTGCTTAAATAAAGGTTTCCACTTGCCTGGGAAAGGCCCGATTCCCAAGTACAGTCACACAGCTTCTCCTACTGTCACCAGGACTTGTTTGACCTCAGGGCCCAAACCTTGCACCCACAGTGGTGGGGACACGAGCTCACCCATGCAGCGTGGCTGTGGCAGGGAAGGAACAGAGCAGCCCACCTCCTCAGGCCCCTGCTATGCCCCAAATTCAATCTCCATGTGGAAGGAGCTTTCTCTGCAGCGTCTAGCATCACTCACATCTCCAGGACGCATCAAACCAGCGTGCCTAAAGGACTTTAACAGGACAATGATTCCTGTAAGCTCAAAGCTCAGGTGTGGCAGCGTTTAAAACACGTGCAGCACTGTCAGAGAAAGTTAAACACCTTCATTTCTCCCTGCATGGGGGGGGACCTCTGGCAGCACCAAGTTCTGCTGGGAAGAAAGGGAAGAGGATGAGCCCAGCACGTCTGACATACCAGATCGACAAGCGGCTTCCGCACGTTTTGCAGGGGCTGCAGAGCAGCCAGTCAGCAGCAGAAAGGAAGTGAAAAACTGATTTCCCTGCCCTACCACCACGAGCTTCTTGAGAGAGCGTTTAAAAGCAACGGGCGGCCCGGCGTGGCGCGAAGGAGCTCGAGGGGATGCGTGTGACAGAGCTCAGACCATTGTTCAGACTCCAAGAGCAGAACTGGTCATCCTACAGCAATTTCCTGATTAAACACCTACCCGCCTTAGCTGCACTTGCTGGGCCTAAAAGAACAAGAGCCCGTCCTCTCCGGAGCGAGCTGCCCGCCATCCCTGCTGCCCAGCCCCACGCAGAGGTCACCTCTCCTCTTTCAGCAGGGTCCCTGTAACCCAAATCGCTCCTGAGTGAATGTCAGGCCAGGGTTTGGTGGGGGGTGGTGGTGGTGAGGGGAATCTGTGCGCAGGCAGGAAGCAGCGCTGAGCCGCTCCAGACCAGAATAGAAACAGGAAGCGAGGCCGGCACCGCGCAGAGCTGCAGCCTGCTGCCAGCACAGGCCCTGCCGCAGCGGCAGCGCGCGCGCGCCAAGGGACGCTGGCTGGAGGCAACGGGCTCCTCGTAGCCCCCAGTGATGCAGAGGGGTGGGGAGTTTCCTCCCAGGCACCGGGTGGGATTAGCTCAGTTCAGAGCCGGGAGGAAGGGGTGGGAGGAGGGAACATTGCCACATGGACAAGGAGCTGAGCAACGCTGGGAAGCGGGTCACGGGTGTGAGACATGTCGCTGGAGTGGCTGGAGGACTTGGGGGGGGGGTGGCTTCACCACTGGCACCCCACAGCTGCAGAGGGTATTAGTAAGATAAAGAGATAAATTCATTTTAAAAGAAGGCAGAGGCTTCTCAAGAGACCCCACAGGAATAGCAGCCAAAAACACCCACCAGCAGCAGCTCAGGCAGAGGAGCCCTGGTCAGGAAACACCCCATTTTAATAACCCCATATCACAGTAGCCTGGGATAGAAACCATCATACTGGAATGCACCCATCTCTCCAGTACCACCAGTACCAGGGTCTGGGGTGCTGTGCTCCTCTGGGCAAGCTGCTGGGTGCTGGTGTGTTTATCTGCACATCCAGGGATGCCCAAGCACCACAGCATGCGGCTCCCCTGCTTTGGAAATGCACACATCACTAATCCCTCTCTTAAGGCAGGCAGTAAGACAAGCTTAAAAGGCCAAATACAAACCAAACAGAAGCAGGAAGTCCCATAATGGGGGGGGGGGGGGAAGCCCAAAGTGACTGGCAAAATCAACTATAAAAGGTGCTGTCCCCCTCTCCCCAAAGAAATTGTCAAAATGATTCATTTTGAGCTCAAAGAGGGTTTAAGAGAGTGTTCCTTCCCTGGGCTGCACCTCCCTGCAGCCCAGGGCAGCTCCCAGGCAGTTTTGCTGCATCTCAGCCTGTTGCACTGATTATTTCCAGCCCAGGGGCTGCAGCTGACAGGGCTCAACTTTATTCCACTTCAAGCACCCAGAGAGCACAAGCTGAACAGGCCACTTCCTAAGGATGGAGAATCCAAACCCTGCTTCCCCAGCAACCTCCAGCCTCCCAGTTCAGACTTGACTGCAGAAAGGGAGAGGTAATCCAACAGGAATACCCACTGCTGCCCAGGATACCCACAGGAGGGTTCTCCCTGTGCCAGTAAAACCTCAGCAACCTCGTTCCTCTCCCCACAAAACCTGATTTAGTTCCATCTGCAAAGACCCCAGAGCAGAACACACGTCTGGAAGTCACACATGGATCAGGAATTCCTTTTCCATTGGTTATATCCCTGCTGCCATGGACAGGACACTGCAGATCTGAAGCTGAAGATGAACCAGTGAAATGCAGCTGAATTAAACTAATTTCCCAACAGTGCAATATATTGAGATCAAACCCATTTCCACACCACACTGAGATGAAAATAAACTGCCCAGAACAGGGATGGGGTGTCCCCCTCAGGCTACCAGTACTGACCAAAACAAACCAGGATGGGAATCCTGACACTGCTGTCCAAGCTGTCCCAGTTTTCCCAGTGACAAACACAACCCTGCTGTTTCAGGCCCTCCAAAACCTTGCCAGGATCCATCCCCCTGGTTTGGCCAGAAGTCCCACACCTCACACAAAGCACTGCTGAAAACAGCACCTCTCACGACAGCTCTGGTCTCCATGGATGGGAAAGCTCCACTGAAGAAACCCCAGGAGATCCAGTGAAAGGCAAATACAAGCCAATATATACACTGGTATCAAATCAGTTTTGCTCTCTAATGGCTTCTGGAGCCCACGTGGCAGCCCTGACACCACAGGGGAGGTTGGGAAGGTATGAAAAGGCTGGTGTGGCAAGCGCTGCCTCGATGCTCTACTTCACATCCATCTCAAAGACACCATGAACTTGCATTCAGCTCCTTCAAGGCAGCCCAGAAGACAGAGTGGGGCAAGACAACAATCTGTTGCATTCTATAATGAGATAAAAAAATTCCTCCTAACAAACCTAAAACCCCAGAGAGCTTTGCAGCAGAACTCATTTGCAATCCAAACCCAAATGGATGTCCTAGCACCCCTGTACTTGCTACCAGCACCTTCCATGTCTAAGCAGGAGGTAATTAATAGCTCCTACAGACTCAGAATCCCAGCCTCAAAAGGTAAAGACACCAAATAAACTGGAAACGACTTGCCAGGAAGAATTCTTTGCTAAGGAGAAGAGACTATAGAGAATCTCCTGGGAGAAAGAGATTTATACTAAGGATTCCTATTCTTCTATCACACCCAGACACAGAAGGGCTACACTTCACTTCTCCCAATCTCAGTTTAGTTTAGCACAGTCCTGACAGAGCCTCCCAAGGGAAGCAGCACATTCTTCAGAGAAGCTCCTCACCCAGCCTGGCACAGGAACAGAACAAAGGGACTGGCCAGGACCCCTCTTTAACAGGCACCCCGAGTTCTCCCCCAAAATACAGCAAGTACAGCCCTCAGAAAGGAGGCAACAGAGCAGGAAACACTTCAGCTAGGACAGCACCTGAGACCAGCAGGCATGGAAGCCCAGACATTTTGCTACTTACAGATGAGCAAAGCACTAGAGATCTCTGTGATTTGACTCTTCTGCTGGAGTACAGAACATCATCAGGAAGAAGTCGAGGTGGTAACACACAGGTCATTATCAGGAAGGGACCTTGAAGCCCCTCACCCAGACCCATCAACATGACACTTGTCAGGCAGATCCTAACAAAGCCAGTGAGAGCTCACAGGAGGTGAACACCCTGACAATGTCACCTCCTGAAGCTGTGATGGGATCAGCCCATTCCCTCCCTTACTGCTTTGAATTCCAACATCTATGTTGATCTACAACATTAATGTGGACAGGCCAAAGGCACAGGGCACATAAATTTAACACTTCCTAAGTACCTACAAAGCAGCAACCTCCTTTTTCCTGCTGGAGCTGAGATCTATGTTTAATTAAAGACAATCCAGGGCATGATTTGCCCCCACTCTGAGATAACCAGTGAGCTGCTCCAACCCCTACACTGAGCCCTGGAAAAGGGCTCAGAACTCCACAAAAAAATTAAAAGCCCACAAACAAACTCTGCTTCTGTAAGTCATGGAGAATGGCAAAACAGGGATCCAGGAATCCTCCTGAGTAGGATAAAACTTTCCAAACCAGACAGACTGAGCAATATGAGGCAGATAAAAGAAATTGATAGCACCCTTTCACACAGCTCTTCTGTTTCTAAGCACCCCCTGGCCAAACCCTGCGCACCAGATTGATCACTGAAACAAAGAGTTGGCTTCTGTACACCTCAGAGGTTCTCCCTTTAAACCACTCCACCTCACCAGCTGATGCATTTTTAATTTACAGACAAGGGTGCTGGTCCTGTCCTACAAGATCCTTGCCAGAGGACAAAGAAGGATGAATGAAGGGGGAGATTTTGCAGGGAGTTTCCCTTCTTTTAGTTTTTTTTTGCTTACCAAGGAAGAGAAGGCCCAAAAGTACACTGGGGTTGGGTAAGCCAAGGGCTGCTTGACTTCTTAAATGCAAATTATTTGGTGATAAAGTCAGGAAAGTCTGTTTAAAACAGCAACAAGCTTTATAGCTGGCAATTCTAAAAGCTGGGCCCATTGTTTGTACCCTGACTTTCTCTTCAGCAAACCTGTGAAGTACCCAAGCAGAGACCTGTGGGCATTGAAAACTTTTGAACTGGCTCAAATTCCCTCATCTCCACATTCCTTCACTCTTCCAGCAGACAGAGGCATCTTTTCTTCCTCTGCTTGGGAAAAAGGGCAAAACTCAAAAGGGGCCAAACGCATTTAACCACAAGGTATAAACCAAACTCCCACTTGGTGCTGAGAAGGAGCCACTTCTGCTAAGCAGAGCCACTAATTCCTATAATCTGAGTCAGAGGGCGCTGATTGGCAGGATTCATGAAGGCTCCATCAACAATGCTGCTGAACAGGACTTCCCACCGCTCCTGCTGCAGCAGTTTCTTCAATTACTTCAGTGGCTTCACTTTTCCTACGTTCTCTGCCGGAAGATGGGTCACATGGAAGAACTTGTGGAGAGGCAGAGTGGAAAGAAAAATGCCATTTAAAAGGGTTTTTTTTTTCCCCCCTCAGGCCTCAGAACAAATTAAATCTTTGTAATCAGGGTGCAAAAGGAGGGGGGGAAAAAAAAGAAGGAAAAAAAAGAAAAAGAAACAACCCACAACTAGTCCCATTAGGTGGCCAGGACTAGAATCAACTTTGTATTTTGGGTGACAATTTGTACCCACAATCCAAAGGAATTATTCCAAGGGGCTCACAACAAAGCTGTTCTCATTGCTGAGAGCAAAAATAACTTTGCTATATGCACAGCTCACTCTCCTCTGACCAGCCACTGCAGCTTCAACAACTCACTTAGCCAGAGGCTAAATAAAAATATAAAAGCTCACTCACTCCAGGAACCAGCAAGATCAGAACTCAGCAGCTCAGAACTTTCCCTCCAAGTCAGAGGCACGGGCCAACTTATGCAAACTGAAGGAAACTTTTAACCCTTCACCATTTTCCTGAGGAAGTTTTAGCCCCAAGTTAAACTCTTCTGGCCCCAAACCTGCTGGGACACTGGGCAGTCATCTCCTACCCAACTGTTTTTGCTGTACATACAGCAAGCAGATTTAGAATGCAAAAGAAAACATAATTCTCCATCTGTCAAGGAAGGAGCTATCTGTGAGTGATCTTCCTCACTCCAGGTACTAATAAACTTGTCTTTTTCACCAACTGTTCGGTCAGATTGGACCAAAGCAGCTGAAATCAGCAGTGTGAGGATACGACGACACGTAAAGGGAACCGAGCTGCCAGTCTGCAAACCACCAGCGCAGCAGTGGGCTGAAGAACATGAAACTAAGCCAAAAATGAGACTTTTCCCCCAGAAGGACAGGATCTACCCTGCCACCAGCCAGGTATCACACAATCACACAGGGGCAGGGGCTGGAAGGGACCTCGAACGATCATCTGCTTCAGCCACTGCAAGCAGAGAGCTCAAAAAGAAGTAATTCTAAGATTATTTTAGCTAGAACGTGCAAGACCAGAGTATTCAGGGTTAAACTTTACTCTCAAATCCATTACTTTTGTAAATTACATTGAATCTCCAGTGGGAAGCCAGAAGCTAATGACTTAGTAAAAAGCACAGGCAGCCTCCATCATTCCCATTTCCATGTGGAATACTACCAGTGCTAATTTATCCTGCTGTGCTTCTGATTGCCCTCGCCCCATTCACTTCCAGATCGGCTCACCACTCACCGGCAGGCTAGAAGGTCTGGACTGAAGATTCAAGTTCATGTCTTCTTGCCCTTTACTGGAAGCCATTGAGGGAGCAGATGATGCCTGGGACCCAAATGAGTCTTGAGATAACTCCTGAAACATCAAGAAACACCAAAAAATATCCCACAAATGGGAATAAAGTAAAGGCTCTGCTGGAATCACTCTGGTATACTCTCACATTGTGGAAGAATTATGTACCCTGGGTGACCCAAAACAGGAAAGAAGAGAGGGAAGTGTTGGAGCCAACACACCTCCTGCTCCTCAGGAGGACACACACTGCCCCTGCTCAGCACCCTGGGGACGAGGCCTCCAACACACCACTACCAGTAACGTCCTGGGAGCTGCCCACTTGGCTTCTTGGTCTTGTAACACCTTCTAACAGCTCGAAGGGCTTCATTACACAACAGGGCAAGTCAATTAAACCCTTCAGCTTTGGAAAGCTCCCTTCCATGCACTGCAATGTCTGCTGGAAGGTCCCAGCCAGCTTTCCACACAACCAGCAAAACCCTGGGAAGCCATGTTGAAAATATTACATGGATTTTAAAAATGCAAACGCCTTCATGGCTTTTCCTTCAATTCCAGGCGTTTGCTGCTTCATTCCTCCTCCCTAAAGCCAAGTTTTACATTTAAACTCTCCTACCACCATCTCCGTGTCTGCAGACTGTGTTCTGCTATTGTGCTAAACCAAGTAGCTCTGGAGACCACCTGGAGAACTTCCACAGCATGGAAACCATTGAAAACCGTTCCAGTACAAAATCCTGTGGACTGGTATTGCCAATCAGCAGCATTTACTCCACACTAGTCTTCAAAATTGCCTCGTTAGCGTGGCTTAGTGTGGTACCACCAGAGCATCTCTCTCTGTCAGAGAGAGATCTAGACCCGACAGAGGAGGCAGCACATGTATTGCCACAATCACTCCCTCCAGCTGGCTGACATGTGGTTCACTCAACGTTACTGCCTAACGAGAAGGATTTTGCCCAAATTCCTTTAAAAATCACTTATGGCAGGAAGCAAAGCAGGAAGGTGCCTACCTGAGGAGGGGGGAAGCGCTGCTGGGAGTAGGCAGACTGCTGCTGCTGCGGCTGCGACTGAGGGTATGAAGACGACTGCTGAGAGAGCGCGGAGGACGCTGTCTGCTGGGTCTGGGGCTGCTGCTGGTAGGGGGACTGCGACTGCGGCTGCGAGTAGGGAGGCTGAGTCTGCTGATGCTGCTGGGCTGTGGGCTGCTGGGGGGGGTATGGAGTCGGGGACTGCTGATGGGGCGGCTGGGGCTGCTGCTGGGAGTACGCGGGCTGCGACGTCTGGAGTTGCGGAGGTTGCGACTGAGGCTGTTGCTGCTGCTGATAGGAAGGCTGAGAGTGTGGGGTTTGGGATGGAGGCTGCTGCGAATAGGGAGGCTGCTGCTGCTGGGGGTGAGGGCTCTGCTGGTTGTAATACGGAGTCTGGCTTTGCTGCCCATACGCACTGGGGCCCTGCTGTCCGTAAGGAGGAATCTACAGAACAAGACAGAGTTACACCTGTTATGAAGGTATTTTACATCACACACAAAGTAAGGTTATGCTCAAGAAGGAGGGGATTCAGGGTAGGCAATGGCAGGACAAGGGGGATGGATTAAAACTTAAGGAAGGAAGGTTTAAATTAGATATTAGGGGGAAGTTCTGTCCAGAGAGAGTGGTGAGGGGCTGGAACAGGCTGCCCAGAGAGGGGGTGGGTGCCCCGTCCTTGGGGGTGTTCAAGGCCAGGTTGGATGGGGCCCTGGGCAACCTTGTGCAGCTCCAGGCCTGGAGGTTGGTAGCCTTGCCTGTGGCAGGGGGGGTTGGACCTCTATGATCCTTGGGGTCCCTTCCAACCCAGACCAGTCTCTGATTCTGTGATTCTATGAAACAATTCAGACCTGTGCAGAGCAGTTAACTGGGAATGTATGGGAAATGCCACTACCTAGATACTTCCCAGGCAACAGCAAGAGTCACTCCTGGGTGACATTATTCTTACCATGAACAAAACTTTAATAGGCACCACAGCAAAATGTTTAGAGATGCCTATATGACTACCCTTCAATGACACAAGACTGAAAGGAAAGACTGCATGCTCTAGAAGAACAGCAGCCTTTTGAATCCTGCAAACAGTGCAGCAGGAGCCACTTGGATCATGTGATGAGCCAAAACTGACCTGAAGTTATTTCTTCTGTAAAGAACAGCTGTGTCTTTAACAGAACACAGTGCAGAGAGCATCTTACTCCCCTGGCTATTTCTCTTTCCTCTGTTTGATTCCCTGCTCTGCCACTGCCTGTCTCAGAAGCAAAGATTCCACAAGTACACCGCTCACACCTGGGCCCAGGTGTGGTGCAACACAGAGCCTGAAGAAATGCCAGTTCACCTAAAGCAACTGCTGCCAATCTGGCTGAAGGAGGTCCTGCAGAAGAAGCAGTACTTGGATGCTCTTCGGCCTGCCCCTGCTGTATACAGAGACTACAGAAGCCCGGGTGCTCTACCTGCTGTGCATAGGAGATGCTGCCCATTGTACTTTGCGTCCTGCTTTGCATTCCCATGGGGTATCTCTGGGGAGTCTGTGGCCCGTAGGGCTGTCCTGGGTAGCCATGTCCTTGCTGTGGCCCCGCTTGAGGTCCCTGTTGTTGTGAATATGGGTTGTTTCCTCCATATGGCTGAGGCCTCATCTTCCCCATCTGATCCATCGGGCTTGAAGGCTGCAAGGCAAGTTGAGACACACAATGTACATCCAGCTACGTACAGGAATCATTCACAACTTCCCAGAAACCCCAGGAGAAAACTTTAACAGGTTGGCACAGAGCAGCAGAAGCTCAGCTGTCTCAGGTGCTAAACCCCACAGTTCTGTTCTGAATTACAGCAGGATTCCTGCTGCCCTTTCAAACCTGGACTTTTCACAAAAAACAAACCCAATGAGAAGGAGTCATTTTATGCTGACACGTCTCCTGTGGCCGGAGGACAGGAAAGAAGGGGGGGAAAGTATCATTAAAGAAGGTGAATTATCAGTGTAAGTGGCTTTTCCCCATAGTAGGTAATAGTTTAATGTTCAGATATTCCACAACAAGGTAAATTTTGCCTGAAAAATTAAATATTCACAGGAAACACCACTCCTTTCACATATAACAAGGTCTCCCAAAACACTACAGGCTGTTAATTTACACTTATGCATTTCAATTAATCCATACTGATGTAGCAACACCGGGCAGTGTTACTGCCATTCACAGCACTCCAGACTGCAGTTCCATGCCCCCCTTTCTGAACACGTGCCTTGTGTCCCCTGCCTTTGGTAGAATAAAGGTTTCTAAATCAAGTTCCTTCAGATGCATGGGGAAGTGTCACCCTTGAAAGTCAGGTCCCTGAGTTTGAGAGCAGACACGATGAGTGACTAAATGCAAGTTTCCTAGGACATCCTGATCTGCACCACCCTGCCCAGAGCCAAGACAGAGCAGCCAAAAATGCTATAAACCCCAAAAGAGTCTTTCTGCCTGGGCAGTGCTACTCTGAGCTGAAGCAAGGCTGCCATCAGCCTCTTCTGGCGTAGTGACCTCTAAAGGAATCCCTGGCAAAGTCTTTAACCTCCATCACTGGCTGAATGAGAATTGTTCCCTGATCTCCTGATGACCTAACTAATACCAATTAGATGTTTTCCACCAGATCACCATGACAATGGACTCTATTACACCATTCCTTCCCGCAACTAGCCCTAGGGTGGTATTTGTACAGATCCACCCTCTCTTGCTGAGATCAGGTGCTTGAGGAGTGGCACTACAGGCCTGCACAAGCAAACATCTCACAAAGCCAGCTCCTGCTGGAAACCCCAAAGGATCCCAGGGACCAGCGCGGTGTTTCCGTGGGGTCTGCAGAATCCACCCCTCCCAGGGAAGAAAAAAAGCCCGTGCAGTATGCTACACTTCAGAAAATCCTACCCCAACAGCCAGCACAGCTTGAAGTCCCAACACACAGACCCTGCAAACATTTGTTTGACCAGCTGTCTGCTCTGTCTTGCCTGCCAGGCAAGGCACACAGCACCGAGCCCACGCCAAGGAGGAGTAAGCAGGGGCGCAACGGGGAGGTAATGGTGGGGCAAGGGAGGGAGTTTAGTGGAGATGGCAGGAAAAGCACCCCAGTTTTGGCAAGAGGGGGGCTACCCACTCCACTGCAATCAGGTTCCCTTAGGGAAATTAGCAGAAATATGGCACAAATCAATTAGGAACCAGGTCCAAGCCCCCTCCTCCACTCCAGTTCAGCCCCTGCCATCCCAGGGAAGCTGTTCACAAATGATCCTCTCCATCGAGGCAGACTGTAGATGCCCTGCCACGCTCAGTTGTGCCTCATGTTTCCGTTTTGATCCATACGGATACTAAAACCCTTCTGGAGAAGTTTTGTTTCATGTTTCATGCTTGTTATTGCAGATGCCACTGCTGAGGAGTAACACAGACAGAGGCTGCAGGACCTCAGAGCAGCCCCAGATCGCTGTGCTCCCAAATACCCCACATACCCCATGTGCCCTCAGAGGGTTTTGTACTGTGCTCTGAGGAGGAACTTCCATCCAGGGGGAATGGGAAAAAATGACCTGTAGCCTGAATCCTCAGTGCTCCAGTGTCTTACCTCCTGAACAGCAGCACCAGCGAGCAGCTCTCACACCCCAACGGATGCAAACTGTGTTCACATCTGTCCTAGGTGCTTCCCAGCCCTGCCCTGTGGGTACCACCTGAGATGACTGGCATCTCTTATCTTCTTTGGACTGTAAAAACACTGCCACCAGGAACACCTCGCAGCCCCTACCTTTTGACAAGTCACCCCCCAAACACACCCTACACCTCCTTCCTCCTCCTACCTGACCAAGCGCAGCCTCGGGGTTACTCACTGAGCATTTCAGCATCCTTTCCGTTTGTCACTCGCTTCCTCCCGGTCGTTACCTCACCTTCACAGACCGCTACCAAGGGCAGTGTCACACACACACTCCTGGCTTGGGCATTTGGGGTTGGGTTTTTTTTTGACATTTTAAACACACACATCCCACACGCTGCCTCCTCTGCACAGATTTTCTTGCCTGTGGTCACCCACAAAGCTAACCATGTCTTCAGGAGGGATAGGAACAAGGTGAAGATCCAACTCTTCCATGACTCCTACAGGAAGCACGGTGGCTGTTTAAAAAACTTGGGAGACACATTTGGAGCTGTTCATGAAGCCGTTAAAAAAAAAAACAAACCCAAAAACAACACAAACCAGAGAGAGAAAAGAAAAAAGCTCAACACACACAAACCCCAAACATATTTCCAGGATGTGACCAAGTCGTCACCTTGATTGCTCAGCGTAGGAGTACCCGACACGCTTCCAAACTGCGCTGCTTTGAACTGCCACTCTTCCACCGGGCCCTAGCACAGAGAGGATGCTAAAAACAAACATGAAGAGCATCACTCTAAATTACAGCCTTATAGATAAAATTCTATAAACAGAAGAAATGTAAACGCCAATTAATCTCTAATGAAGGAACTATTTCATACACACACTCCTGCAAACCAACAGGCTAATTCGTGCTCCCTGGGGCTGCCGTGTGGATCTCAAATCCTGCATCGCATTGTTTCTCCCTTCAGAATCTCCCATTAAAGACACACATCTCTTTTGCTGACAGGGCTTTAACTGCTCTCCTCTTAGCAGCCTTGCTCTGGCTTAAAGAGCCTACCACCAGGAAGTCTCCTTGAATGTGCTATCTCAATCCTTTTAGGTGATTTAACTACACGTGCCGCGAGAAAAGAACAGTCCAAGTGCGGATCGATCCAAGAGCTCCAGCAAAGACTTTGGGGAGGGCAGGGGTGCTGCTCAGCTCCTCTGAGCACCCCTGTGACACGAGCTGGGTAAGGCAAGAGGAAAGGACGCCTGTTCACCAGCAAGAACACTTCAGGGTAAATAAGGAAATAGCAAACTCTGACAGTAAAGGGCTGGAGATTCTTCTCTGGACCCATACATGGGAAATCCTTTCAATAGGACACCACAGGAGTAGATTACTGTGATTACACTTCAAAAGCAAAGGCCCTGCCACAGGGAGACATAATTGAGAGAAAGTGTTGCTCCTTGATCACTGAAGTCCAGACCCCCTGCTTACACCTCCTTGCATTCACAGAAATTGCTTCTATTCTCCCTTCAATCTGGGTATCTCTGCTGTTTTGTAACACTGTTAAGTACCAAAACTTGGCAAAACACAGTCCTGTCACCAGTCAAACTTTGAAAAGCCAAGTTGTTTGGTATGGTGTGTGATGAGAGCAGCTGAAAGCTGGTGCTCCAGAGGAGCTGCTGAGCTTTCAAGAAAATTTCAGGTATTTCTAGGCTAAGAGCTGGTAACAAGAAGCCCAAAGCGAGCTGCAATTGCCAAGTTCAAAAGCTCTCCACATCAGCACATGTAGTGTGAAGGATGTCAGGCCCTTAAAACAACCAAAGGGCACGGTGAAAACCAGCTATCCTTCAAAAACCACCCCCCCAAAAAACAGGGTTCCAAGCAGACAAGAGCAAGAGGATTCCACAAACAGCTCGCTGCACGTTTTGTCCAGCACAAGAGAAATCTGGGCTCTGGAAAGAGCTGTTTGGTTAAATTGGAGGGGACTTGCTTAATGGGCCCAGCAGGAAAACAAGTAAAGGGAAGAGGCAAATCCCACTCCAGAAGCAAGAGCCAAACCCTCCCCAGCTGAACAGAAAAATGCAATTCTGACTTTCCCCATTACCTTCTTCCATGTTTGTGTTTTATTACGCCAGAGGAAGAAAAGGGAGAGTCATTTACCGAACTCTCCAGTTTCAAATCAGCATCATTCAATTGCTGGCAAACGTGGGTATTGGCCACCACTGGCTTCCTCAGCTGTCCAAAAGAAACAGAAAGGCCAAAAAAACCAAAAAAAAAAAAAAAAAGCCCCCAAAAATCACCCTAAGCTCTCACCTTGGGTCTGAAATCTTTTCCTGCCCAGATCTGCTGTCCGTTTTTTGTGATAAAAAATAATAAAAAGCATTACTGGCTGTTTAACCGAGAGAAGCCCTAATTGATTCCCACAGTAATTAACCTGCATTTTACCTCGGAGAGTGGTAGTTAAGGAAGTCGGCACTGCTATTTATAACTCATCTCAAATTGAGGGCAGACTGCCTAAAATCTAACACATCCCAGCTGTACTCCTGTTTGAACTGGGGCCAAGGGAATTTTTTAAAGCAATCTTGGCACTGAATGAATGACACCAACAGTATGAGCGCGCGTGTGGTTGTGTTGTGGTGACGTAGCGGTGGAGGTGGAAGGGGAAGGGGGGGCCAGCTCGCCGTAATCCCTCTCCCAAGCCCACTCGCTGCGCGCAGGCTGGGCCCCGGCCCGGTACAAGGCGCTGGAGCCGCCCACCGAGAACCAAACACAGGAAACGTCTTTTCCTGTGGAACGCCTTGAAGTGAGAAGCACATGGCTAATCTGCATAAAAGCAAAGCCACCCCACTCCTGCCAGGAAGGTTAGTGCTCGTAATCTCTGGCCATGGAGCTGGCTGCCTGCGAGGACTTGGCCCCGCGCCGGCTAACCCAGAAAGAGCTGGGAACAGATGGGCAAGGACCCCGCAGAAACACCCGGCACGTGACGCGCCACATGGCCCCGCAGCACCAACTATTGTTCCGCTGCTGGGCGCCCCTACAAAGCCCAGCCCAGCCCGACCTGGCCGGGAGCTCAGCCCGAGGCCGCAGCTGCTCCTCTGTCATGGTCGGGCTGGCCAGAGGATTGGTACCACTGAACCGTCAAACCCTGGGGGCCTGGAAGTCGCCAAGCTGAGAAGATGCTGACTGGCTCCAGTGCTGGTTAACATCATTCCACAAGCTCAGAGAGTGAACTGCTCACCTCCCCAAGGCTGAAGCCCGGTGGGATCTTACTGATCTTACTTACTAGGTCTTGGGAGAAGAGCACACTCTTTCCTCCTGTCTCCAACCCCTGGGTACTCAAAAGCAAGGGGAAGGAGTCTCCACAGCCAGTGAAGTTACAGAGCAGATTGCCACGTTGGCTATAAAAATGGTATTAGTGATGGGACAGTGTGGGAAAAGGGGAGTCATTTTCCCTAAGGATTACTTCCCTGGGACCATGGTCATATTGGATGTAATCACTGAAAACAGGCAAGAAAATAAACTCACCCATACTCCCCCCTCAAGCTTTCTGTGCCATTTTTAACCCAATCAACAAGCTGCATGAAGCAGAAAATCGGCGACAGCAGCACCAGCGTAACGGGCTGGCAAGACCCAGAGTGGCTGATAAGGAAGACCAGGGTTCAAACCCAGAAGCCTTCCCTGCCCGTCTTCCAGTGCCTTCCACCCCACTGAGAAACACCAGCCATGCCAGGCAGGCAGAGGAGCCCCCACGTGAGAGGCATGGCACACAGAGTTGCTCAGGAGAAGCACCTAGTCTCCATCATCAGGCTTTATCAAATAAGCATTAATGTTCCTAAAAAGCAGAGAGGCCGCACTGACCTCTGCCTTTTCTAGTACATTCCACATCCTCTGGAGCCACCAAGAGCTCAGGCTGCCAGGAGACACCAAGGCTGGGTCAGGTCTTGGAGGTCCCAACACCATTAACACAACACATCCTCCAGGGATGAGGGATCTGAGCTCCCACCTCTGAGCCCTCTCCCCAGACTAAACCTCTGCCGTGTTTTCAGGCTCAGAAGGCACTGTGAGAGGTACACTGCCTGCAGCATGGAGACACCAGTGCCCTGGGCAAGACAAACCCCATGTTCACATCCTCACCAGCGCTAAGCTACGTCTGGTACCTGCACAGAAAGCACAGACAGTCGTGAACAAGCATGAAAGGCACAGGAGGGATGGCCCCAAGCTGGCCTGAGGCCTGGCAAACCCACCACCAAACCCCACCAGGCTCTTCACGATTCACACCCACTGACAGACTGACACACAGGCAGTTACTCCCTTGCAACACTGTCCAACCACGGCAACACCGTGACGCCCCTGAGAAAACAGAACTAACGGGGAGGGCGGAACACGGTGACATCCAGCGAGATGCTTCAGCAAACCCTCCATCCAGCTGGTCACTCTGGTGCCTCAGGAGCTCCTGAGCTCCACGCACAAGCGACTCCCACTGCTCCATAACCAGTCCTGAGAGTTCAGGCTGAGAAACCAGCACCAACTAACAACCGTCCTCATTCGGGAGCAAACAGGGTTCATCTTCCAGAGGGGAACACTTTCATCTGATCTATTTAAGGTGCAACTGGCTGTGCTGAGGTCAATATCCCAGCCTGAACTCGCTGCCTTTTATAGCCTTCTGAAGGGCCAGCACACTGGGTCATACTTCACTGCCTCTCCTCTGATGGTGGTCTGCTTTAAAAGAGAGTTGGAAGCGGCTGAGGGGGGAATGCAGTTAAGATAAAAAGAAAGATCCTTCTGTAGTATAGATGAAGATGCTCCCGAGAGGGAGGACACCCAGAAAACCCCGTGGTAAACACTAGGCTGAGGCCTATCAAGTGTCTCACCAGGACAGTCGAATCAACAAGCGTCTTTTACTGAGATCATCTCAGAAATGTGCACTTCCTTTTTTACTTTCCCCCTCCCTTTTTTAAACTTGAGAAATCCACCAACTTCCTTCGGTCCCTCAGCATGAGCCAGGCCTGGGCTGACACCGCGCAGCACCCGATGGTTTCCCTCCCGGCCTACTCATCGCTCTGGGAGACAGGGACCCAGAGCAGAGCAAAGCCAACACTTCTGTGAGGCAGCACAAAGACTCCTACAAGTACAAGGCCAAAACCAGCAAAGAAACACCCTCTGCTTCAGGGCTCCCTACGTACTGTCCTCCCCAACCACCTACACCTTGCTCCAGGAGAGCGCCTCGTACCTGTAAGCCTGGAGTACCAACTCCCGACACTTGGATTCAGCTCAGGACTGGTTCCAGCGTTATAAACAAACCCCCCTTGGGGTAGTTTGCAGAAAAAAAACCATTTCTCTGTAAATTACACAAAATAAACCGCCCCATCTCGCCCCCACAGACCTGGAATCTAACTGGGATTTTAATCCAGAGCTGAGAGGCACCGTGTCATTATCATCTCGTTATCCACGGCCACTGCAGATGAAATTACCAGTTGTCCAAGCGTTCAGACAACTGACCTCTGCTCAACAGTTTCAGTTCTGCAACTAGAGGGAGCCTGGTTTTTCTTCTGACTTCTTGCAGTAGGTCAGAGTTTGACCCAAGACACTTTCTATTCCTCTAATCTCCTGCTAACACACAGAGCTTCAGCACAAGCCAACGCTCTGTACCAAAGGAAAACGGGACGATTTCTGAATGTCACCTGCTCCCAACCAGGAGTGATTTGGACCCCCCATAATCTTAAAATCAGCCCTGAAATATTGCTCCTTTCCTCGATTATCCATTCATTACACTGGTTCCTTTGGGGAGATTCTTCTGTACTTCCAGGACAGTAAGTTTCACCAGTAGAAAAAATAAAGATGAGTAAGTTTTCTCCGAGCAGCTGCACTGTGAGCTGCATCTTCTGCCTAAACACCACTCAGTAATTACCCTATTAACATTTCTCAGCAAGAGGCCAGTCCACACATCTCTGAGGACTTTCCTAAGCACCACTCTTACTAATACTCTTCAAATTGATTAAAACTGACCAGAGTTTTGCTTACAGGATGTATCATTATGGAACGTTTTATTCCTGAACAAAGTCAATCAGAAGGTGCTCTGGTGGGGATGTGAAATGAGAGCCCCACCTCCAACCCCCACTGGAAATAACCCATCAGGGGTACAGCATCCGTGCCCAAACACAAGCAGGGGGCTGGGGTTTTTTGAAGGAGGAGGGCAGGAAGATGCCAAGCTTACCTGTGTTTTAAGCAAAGTGCATTTGTTAATCCCATCTCTCCTTCCCAGCCTGACTTCAAGCCCACCTTAACCAATTCAGCAAAGGGAGGCTCTGGATTTCAGCCCCTTTCCTCAGTCAGTTGCTCTCTCCAGCACACAACCACATTAGTCAGGCACCTCTCTGAACCCTGGGTAGGACATTCCAACCACTGCCCTCACATCCAAAGACAGGACACAACTGGCTTTCTGCAGGCTTGGGGATCTGCTCAGAGATGATGCGTGCTCACACGAACGGGGCATCCTTCTGGACCTGTGAAAGCTGCAGTGCAAAAGGACCTGAAGATTTACACTGTGAACACTGAGCTGGGCTGACCTGGAAGAGGGAGAGACTCTGCTCTTCTGCCAAGTCAGCCCAGGCCGAGCCGTGCCCACAGCCAGGTTCTCAGGCCCCTCATCCTCACAGACCCCTCTCCTGTCTGCAGGCTCAGCACACATCCTTGTGCAAACAGCACGAGGGATGCCCTGCACCTGACAATTAGACAACAGCCCCAAGATTCCTTTCCCTCTCTCTCCATATCTGTTTGGAAACTGATGGTGTAAGTAAACATCCATGTCGGTTCCAAATAGTCACATAATGCCTTTGCTGGGGCTCTGAATGCTGGGGAAGACCAAAGCCCAAGCCCAGGCTGAGTCTGGCCGTGGCACAGCTCACTCTCTGCAGCAGGCTGGATGACACTTGTCGTCCCTATGTATGTGCCAGCTCAGCCCAGAGCCGACTTGGCTGGGCAGTCGGGTGCCTCTGTATCGAGCACACTCTGGTGTGGAAGCAGGAGCCTGACAAACACTCTTCACTGAGCTACCTGCAGTCAGCACGGACAGAGGAGTCCCATTCTTCTGCAATAGCTGGAGACCAGTGACATTTCCAGACAAGTCCCAGGTAGCTGGAGTCAGAATACAGTTTGCCATTGGACAGGCAGCATGATCTCAGCACTTCCAGGAATTTCAACTTACATTTAAGGAAGAAATCGTAATTTCCTTCTAAGTAATTAGGTAACTAGCCATCCCCTCACTCTCAGACTCCAGCTCACTCTAGAAGCACACTATTCCACCAATCTGCCCCAGCATTTCCCAAGTGCTCCTGTTGACTCCTCCCAAAATCTAAGCAGCACCAAGATGTAAAGAAAACTGCGTCTTAGCTCCATGGGAGATGGTCCCAGGGAACATGCAATAGTTGTAATGAGGTGGTGTTCCTTTTAAGATGGAAAGAAAACTTCCTTCCTGAATATTAAATCAGGCTTTAAGTTTAGCCAACCTCCTACATCTGCTCTAATGAACTGGAGGGAAGTCAAGAAAAAGACAGTGAAGTGTCTCATTACAGCGCCTTCGTTCCAGGCCTACTTATACACTAGAAGGAGCAAGCAAGCTCATGTTGTACCACAAGGATGGGACTGGGCCAAGAGCAAGCCATAAAAAAACACAGGAGGAGGAAGGGCCAGGATGGAATAGCAGAATTACACCCAGTGTCACCACTGCTCAAGTGATCTGATTTCGATCAGCAGGAGAGCAGCTGCTGCAGAGCACCAGCAAGATGCAAAGGATTTGCCCTGAGCACCACTGAAAGCCCCAAAGGGCTCCAGGAGCCCCACAAACACCCTCACATAACTGCAACTTGTAGCAAACTTCAGCCACCCAGCTCATCCCCCACAACTCCCGTTCCCTCTAAAACAAGCACCACAGATCTCACAGGCTGGCTGGACACTTGCAAAATCCTTTGGCCTGAGGCTCACTGGAGCTCACTTGCCAGAACAAAGTCAGTGTTACCAAGTCACTGAAGCCCTCAGAACACGGTGGGTCCTGGTCTGTGCTCCAGAGCTGGTAAGGCACCTCCAGCACAGCCTCCCAGCATCCTGAAACCAGCTCCTTGCTCAGCTCCCCACCCGTGAAAGGCAGCGCTGCAGGTTTCTGCCCACTCGTGTCTGCCAACGTTCAACGTGTGTTTGAGCATCCCATCACCTTGTGAAATTTGACTAAATGATGGCTGAAGAGACTCAACTTGGCCAGGCAAATTCCCACCACCTCCTCCCACGCCAGGGTCACAGGGCACAGCCAAGAGACATCTCCAGATCAGGTCAGGGCTCTCAACCACACCAGGTCTCCAGCAGTCCAAGCTCTCCTACTGCACACACAACACAGAGATGAGGGAGGACACAGCCACGCTCGTGGTACAGGAGGTACAGCTACCTCCCCTCAGCAGCACAGCTCCATCTTGTCCAGAGCAGCTGCCTGCTGTAATAAGAGCTGCATGTCGGGGCCTGTAGTTCCACAAGCCACGTTTCACAATTACACAGGCTCTCCCCAGCTTCTGCAGAGTTAACTCAATTCATGGTGCATTACACACGCTTTTAAATAAAGAAGAGCTAAATAATCCCAGAAATCTGAGGTTTGGAATGAGCCTGTGGAAGGGACAGGTAATCTCAGTGTAAGTTGGTGCAGAACTCTGCACTCCATCATCACCCTCCCCTCCCAGACCTTGAATTCAGACTCACAGTTCAGTGGTGGACATCACCTCTGCAGGGAGATGTGGTGATGGGGCTCAGCCAGCTGGAATTGCCCACGGGCATTGTCCTTACCCCAGCCAGGAGCCCTGGGGTAGCGCTGTGCTAATCACTTCAGGAGCATTCAGACATCCTCGGTTGCAGGGCAGCAGCAGAGTTCAGAGCACATTCTGTATTGCACTAGGGTTAGCCCCAGCATCACCTCATTAGGGAGCAACTTAGTATAGCTTAAACCCTGACCCATCCCTCCTGACCCCTGTGACCCATTTTATAGGAGGGATCCAACATGACACAAGGTAACAAAGCTTTGTTGTGTTAATAGGAAGAAGAGAAGTTATTTCCCTTCCCACTACAGCAGCTGACAAATTCAGATGCTATTTTGGTGAATTTTATTGAGCCTTCCCTTATTTTAGCCTTAAAATTCTGCCTTCAAGACTCCACTTCAGCTCCACAGAACCAAAAATATTTAAAATTGCAGTAATGACAAGTTACCATCTGCATTTACCAAGGATGCACTCACTAACTTTGTAGAAAGCAACAACCAATCTCCAGTATTTATACCCAAATGATCTATTTGCATCCAGAAAGCAGAGCTGCTGTCATGCCTGCGTTGGTAAGAGAGGAGGCTGGGGGAGATGAAAAGACTACGTAGGCAAGAAGCTCAGAGCTGCAGGCACGGCAGCTCCCAGAGAGCGGTGAGGATGCACTGCTGGAGCCTTCATCAAGCCAGTGATGTTGTGATTTGGGTTTGGTACACTTGGCAAGCCCCACACAAACCCCAGCCCCACGGTGACACAAGGTCATTATCTAAAATTACTGATTTAAAGCCAAAAGTAGCCCACCTTTGGTTGGGTGTAGTGATTTTTGCCATGGGTTATAGGGATTTCTGAGGCCTGGGTCTGCAAACTCTTAGGCTTTTATTCCATCTACGCCCAGAAAAGCCCAGCTTTCTTTTAAAGCAACGTGGGGAGTTGCTCAGCAAGTTAAAAGGAGTGTGCTGGCAGCAGCAAGAAGATAGAGAAATTCCTAACTGTGCCAATGCCATGGGGGGAGGAGGAACAGCCAACGCTGCAAAGTCTCCACTGGTTTCAGGAACAGGTATAACAAGAAACTGAGAGACAACTCATATGAGAAAGAGGAGATGAGACATGACTGTGCCTTGACAGCAGTGACAACTCTGAGCAGTTTATTGGCATTTACAGAGTGATCAGATTTACAGCTAACCTTAATGCACGCTCAGTGCTCAGCACAGGGATCGCTGCTGCCCCGGCACCGCGCTGCCAACACGCTCCGTCTTCCTCATTAAAGCCAGGGAACCTGCGCTCTGAAGCTCAGCCACAAGTTACACCCTGATCTCCTGGTACCAAACACCTTAAACGAGTTATTCACCTGGGTGTGTGGACAACAGGCTGAGCACCTTGCTTCAGAGCAGAGGGGAGGTGAGGGGTAAGGGCCGGAACGCGGCTCGAAGCCGAGGAGCACTCAATTGCTCTGGGGTGTCTCACAGAACACTGATCGCTCCATCTGATTCTAATTCCCGACACCAAATCAGCACATAGCTTTTCAAAGGAAACCTTGTCCTAGATTGCAAGGTAATCAATCACAATTAACGTAGGAACAAGCTTTTGCAGCGCTGCCGGGCCTTGTGAACTGCAGAGGAAGGCCAGGAGGCTCTGTGGAAGTACAGGCAGGTGGGAGAACTCGGGACAGGTCTGTCGGTCTCCTCTGCACATCCCAGAGCAGGCAGCAGCCAGCCAGGCATTCTGCTTCTCCTCCAGAGCAGGAGCTGAGCACGACCGCTCTTCCACTGCTTCTGTCCTGAGCCCTCACCCAGGATCCCCAAGTCCCTTCCCCAGTACCACACCCTGTTCCAGAGGAGCCACATTCTGCCCACGGGCAGCCAGAAGCAGCATTTCCAGGGAGATGATTTGTCATAAACCCAAAGGAAACTGTTCCAGGTGTAACCCCATGTCCAGAGAGAAAGTATGATCGAGTGCTCAGAGCATTAACCTTGATTTTGAGAGACAGGGCTTGGAGCACCTCCTCTGAACAGCTCTGAACAGCTCCCGTGCACCCAGGGCTCACACTACCCTCACTGCTGCGTCAGGAAAAAGAACAGAGATGCTCTGGTAATTAACACTTCCCATCACAATACTGTTCAATTATCCACACACACACACAAAAATAAGGTCCAAATCTGCCCTGTGCAGCGCTGCCCTGAATCCTTCCCAGGGGATCCAGAGAGCTGCAGCCACCACAAGCCCCAGTCACCACGCGACAGCAGGGAACTGAGTTTGGGGTTTTTCAGTAAGACCAGTAACCCCATGACCCCCAGGGGCAGGGCAGCGCTCCGGGGCTCCTCAGCCCAGCGCTGCACATGCAGCCACAGCACCACAGAAAAGGCAGTTTCTGGGAACACGTGATCAGGCTCAGTAAACTGGCCTTGAATGAGGAGCCTTCCCCTTGATTAGCAATGCCAGGTCCAAAGTCAGAGATATTTCATTTAAAGAAGAAAAACACCCAACTACAACCAAGTTTCAACTAATTCCAGCACTTCCACAGTCCCAACATGATCTTCTATAGAGAGGGAAGAACTTTTCTCCCAACCACTTCACAAGGAGTGAAGGAGAGAAGACCACCTCCAGCCTGGCACTGGTTTAATTATTTACACTGAGTTAATGAGTACCAGATTCTCGTTCTAAGCCTGTACAGGGTGCATAGTCCTACAGTCACTTGGACTTTAAATCCACCGTCAGACTGTTCCAGAGTATGAAACTCCAAAGGAGCCTGCAGAGAAGTACAGAGTGAGCCCACTCAGCTCCCAGGCGCTGGGAGAAGTTCAGGTGGCAAAGCAGGATGGTCCAAACCCCTCACCACAATCCCAGGTCACCTGGAAGCAGACAGAGGCATTCTGCAAGTTCACCAGGCAGTTTACCTCAGGGAGCTAGAGGATGGGCAGAAAGCCACACGTGTAAAAGCAGGTTACCATATGGTTTTGCCTCTGCTCCCCATACCTAGAGAGGCTAGCAGAGGAGATAATGAAGCTGTTTCAGCTGGGATGGTTTTCCTCAAGTCCAGTGCCAAGGGTAGCAGAGGGCTGAGCCAGGAGCAAGGCAGCCCTGTCGCACCCGTCACGCTCTGCGCTGCTCTCAGCTATAGCTGATCCTGCCCTGAAGCAGGGCAGGAGCCTGGGTGACCTTTTCAATTCAGATCCAGTCCCCAGCTCAACGAGAAAAACGGAGTCCCCTACAGAGACAAGGTAACAAACACCAAGAGCAAGGCTTGCAGGCAGCACAGACTATGCTGCCACGTCCTGCTCACCACAAAGACCAAGTTTAGTGCCACAAACCCAAACCAGAATGGCCCTTTTCAGAGCAGGAACCCTCCCCAACTTCTGTGCCTTGTGCTTCTCAGCCCATACTCACCCCTCTGGACACTAAGAATGTCAAGAAGGTACTAACCCACTGTTGATAACTGGAGCTGGTGGTCGTGTTCTGCACCAGTCTGAGCGTATCCTGAATCTCAGCCCTGGCTGGGCAGGGCTGGTCTCCCACCAGGGTGTCTGGAGGGGCAGCTGGGGCCTGAGCACAGGTTTTACACATTCCTGTTCAGTCATTCACAGGCTGGGTGCCAGGACGGTGCTGACATCAGAAGGGAAACAGTCATTTTCAGGGCTTCTCTTAGTCAAAACTGAATGAAATCTCACAAAGGGCAAGGGGGGGGGGGGGGGGGGGAGGGGGGGGGAGTACTCGTTTAACCCAGTAACTCTCCCCAGGGTGGAAATTCCAGAGTCCTCTGAACTTCCAAGAATTTCTCCTTTGAAAAGAGTCACAGAATCAAATCAGGATGGAAACTCACGGCTACCTCAGACCACAGCTCCACACCAGTGACCACTGAAACGCTCTCTCCTCCCAGTCACAGCCAGGAGGTCACCATCACATCCCATCACAAAAAGTGAAAGTGGTTTTGGGTCCACCCTGGCTCACCACATGGCCAAAGGCACCCAGGGAACACAGGGCAAGCCTGCAGCAGGGGTGAGTGGCAGGGCTCTGCTCCACACAAGGGATCCTGGCTTCTCTAAGAACTCCTTCCCACGTCTCACTTGCAGCTTCCTGGGCATAATTATTAACGATCCAAGAGAAAGAGGAAGTCGCTCGAGTTTTGGGGGTTGGGGATGGGGGAGAACACGTCAGTAGCAACTGAATTCGTCCTTGAAAGAGTTTCAGTTACTCTTAAGTAGGTAACTTAAGGGAATAACGACATGCTGGTTATGGCATGAGATGCCAGTAACTGTAATGGAGCAGCAGCTTCTGCAGAGATATTTACACAAACTGATTTTTCACAGGAATTTCACAGGAATTAACACACACACTCACTCTGTATCTCCACTCTCTTACCCTCCTGGTAAAGAAATTCCTTTTCTGTGACTAGTTACAGACTGAACTGATCCCCTTCTTTACCTCCTCCTGCCCACTTCTGTCCCTTTTTCTCCCCCTCAAAATCATTTGTTAGAAGTTAGACTCTAGCTACAGTCAGCATTCCATTCTCAACATATAAAGCCAAAAATCACTTGCTGAGAAATTCTGAAGTAGCTTTGATTAAGTTTACCTATCATTACGTAGCATCCTTTACATTTCACTGCAGAAAGCTCATGCCCCCTCTGTGTAAATACCCCCTGAGCTACCCCTGGAACTCAGAGATCCTCCAGAAGGAACCCATGGCAAACCTGGAAGTGGTTCCCCCGACGTAGCTCGAAAAGCCCCAGAACTGCTCAAGCTGCACGAGGGAACGGCTGAGTTACAACCCTGGGAGTGCAGGTGCACAGAAGAAGAGTCAGAAATGGGAACCCCTCCCTCATCCATATGTTAATAAATATTATCATCTGATTAAGACACTACAGGAACTGGGAAAATATGTACATGAGCTCAGTGCTGAGAGAAGCGGCTCCTCCTGTTCCAGCCCTGCTTCTTTGGTTCCACAAGCCTCCAAGGGCAGGCTTGGGTGCTGCTTCCTTAAGTGCAGGACTCCGTCAAAAGGGTCTTAACGATATATTCAGCTCAAGCCACACACCATGGAGGAAAGATTGTGTCACGCTCACACCACAGGATGGGACTCAGGCGGCTTCTATCCCGCTCTCCACCCTGTCCCAGCCCTAGTACCTCACCTTGGCAAGTTCCCACATCAGCATCTCAGCTGCTTCCGCTGAAAAACAGTCATCCCCAGAACTTAATACCTCCTGTTCCTCCTCTACGTAGCAGGGTGAAACAGAAGGCTGCCTGAAAGCTAGTTCCTAGAGAACTTCAGCCCTAAGACTGAGGCACACGCTCAGCACCGTGAGGATGGCAACAGATTCACAGCTGGCACTTTACTGGGATCAATTTCTCAGAACAGCACTGTCTTCCTGAGGCCACAGAAAGTACCCGTGGTCGCTCTTCAGGTGACCAACTCCTCTGCTTTTCCAGCCACTATAAAGGAAAAACAAAAAGGCATCAACTCCTCCCACATCATCCAGGAACAGGCAGCAGGGGCCTGGGCAGAACCCAGGGCAGGTTGGGTCCAGCCTGCCAAGGAAAAGGGCTTTTTTTTCCTCCAATTCCCCTGACACCCACTTCTGGCTGGAGATTTATGGCTTTGTGAGCAGAACCTGGTCGAGTTTTACTGCTGCACATGCAAAACTTCCGGAGAAAATTCAAGGTTGGGCTTCTTCAGAGCAGCACAGGACACAAAAGCTTACGCAGAACCTCACAAAAAAGAAGGTTTTCCATCTGAAGAGAAGGGGAGATCTGACTTTACACCCTCACTGATGATTTTAAGGACACTTCCAAAAGAAAACCCAAGTAGCTGTACCAGCAAGGCTCAGCACTGACAAGCTTATCTTCTCCATTTCCTCCCCCTGCAATCACGCTTGCTGCCTTCAGCTTCTCCTCTGCTACTGCTTGAGAGTTTCAAACATTCTTGGCAGGAATTGGGCAATGGCATGCTGATGAGCTTTTCCCCAGAGCAATCCATCACACACAGGAGTTGCAATTCAAAAAAGAAATCAAACTGACTAGACAAAGAATTTCAAATACACAGAGTAAAAACTGGAAAGGGCATCTTTCTCCTCTAATATTCTAATTACTGAGATCACAGGTTCGGATTCACCAGGTAAAAACTGGATTTCCAAGTCGGTGGTGTTCCTTTGAAAAGAGGAGGGAGAAAAATGGTGGAAAAGTCACATATGAGGCAACAGATAAAAGGAACAGCTGCACTATTTAGCCTAATTTTAGATGTTAAGTTTCTCTCTGAAGGAAAGCTGCTGGGTTTTTTAACACAGTCTTCATGTAAGACCCTCAACAGGGTCTGGTGTCAGACTTCTGTAGCACAGCATTCACTGGCCAGTGTTCTCAAATAATAAGACTAGTGATAAAACCCCAAAGTGTTAGGAACACACCAAGCTTAGGAGAGCACTAAGAAGAGGCTACGAAGCAGAACATTTGATTCTCATGCTTTCCCCAGCCCCAGTTTCGAGTGCTATTTAAGAATAGGGAAGAGGTTCCGCCTGTTTGTTGAGCAGTTGCTTCAGGAAACAGAAGCTGTAGCAGGTAAAAGGAATTAAACTGGACAGACAGTTCTAGGAAACCAGAAAGTATTCCAGCCAAAGACAGTGAGGCCTGAGAGTTAAACATAGAACCTTTCACAAATCACATTTCTGTCTTGCAACTACAAGAGGCACCATATGGAGAAGCCCTCCCCTAGCCCAGATAATAAATAAGGAGTGACAGGGCATTTCATTTACACTCTGTGAAAGGCAGGTAGGAAGCCTTGCTAACCCCACTTCACCCAGGAAGAGAAGTACTACAGAGCAACCACGTGGTTCATCCCGAGTTTCCCAGAAAAACTCCCATCTGAGAGCCAGACCTGAGGTTTGCTGTGCTGTGTGCCACACGTATCCTGCCTGGAAACATCACTCACCTCAGCACGGAGCACCAGGGAGACAGCACTTCAGAACACAAGAGGTTTTACAGGCATCAGGCACCCATCAGCCCAGCACAGGTTACTCACACAGGCAACGCCAGCATAAAACTTTCAGCATCCACACCAGCATTAACCAGATCTCAACGACAAAACTCAACCAGCAGAATTCTCCTACTTCTAAAAAGGCCTAAAACCCCCACTGTCTCAGAGGCAAACCCTACCCCAGAGAAAGCAGACGCACCGCTCTCCTCTCTGTTGGAAAGATCCAGTGCGTACTCCACCCCGTGAGCGATGCAGGGGCTCCTAGCATTACCATGCTAAGCAAGGAGAAACCCTGCAACACAAGCCAACAGGAGCCAGGTCTCAATTTCCGATTCCAAGATATCGCAGCTCATTGGCAGCTCAGAGCCATTTGGTGCCAATTTAGTTTAAAAAAGCATATTTTCAACAGCATTTTTTATGCCTCGCTCGCTACTGAAGTGGAGATCGAAGTCAACAAAACCCAGCTATTGTATGGCAACAGGCCCAAAGCGTGTTTTGTTTCAGCTAGGATTCTAAAAGTGCCTACACTGGGCTCATCCGAGGCCCAGCGATGTCAGTGCACCTATGGGGAGGTTATCCAAGTTTAATGTGATCCCAAGACATCTCCCGTTACAGGAGATGCTGCAGCGAAAGTGTGAACTGTGAGAAATGCCTAAGAAAGGCAGGGAAGTCCTTTCAAGCAGCTCCCAAGACACTGGGGAAGCCAGTGTATTACCCATGCTCTGAGGGGAAGGGGGGGTGGAAGGGAATGAATGGTAGAGCTGGAGAAACTGAGTAAGAAGATCCCTGGCCTGGTTCCTAAGGAGTCATTCCCACAGAAACCCTCCAGTTTCTCATCCCACAGGCTGCAGAGCTGCCATCCTGATCTCTCGATCCTACTCGGTGTTTCCCAGCTATAAAAGTCAATCAGAAAAAAGAGGAATAAAAGCAAATTCCTCTGTTGCTGGTCCTACAAGAGCAGAGCACACCCACTCCCTCTCTGCATCACCCTCCTGGGGCTGTCCCTGAGGGCCACAGACCCGAGTCTACCCCATGCAAGTCACTACACTCTGACCTTACTGCAAGAGAGATTCCACCAGGAATTACTTCTCCTTTCTTCACCAGCAAGGTGATGAAACTCCCCTTAAGGCAGCATTCACAAATGCTAAGAAATTAACAGGAATTAAAGGCACTTCTCTGCATCTTCTTGCTTCCTGTCCCCAACCCCTCAGGTTTCCCATCCCAAGGGTTCCGGAGCGGAACCATCCCAGACTCTTCCCACATCATCTGCTCCAAGCCTGCACCAAGAGAGCTTCTCTTCCTAGTGTTTGGTTGGATAGATTAGACGCTCCTCTCGCTCTCCCAGAGTTTCTCAGAAGTTAGGTGGTAAGTACCCACTCTGCTCATCACTGTACAAGACAAAGGAAAGACACAAAGCTTTCAATTTTCCCAATCTAAGGAACTTAACGAGAGGCAGAGTGAAAAGAGGCTGCAATTTAGGACTGGAGTATTATTATTAATCAACTATTTCTTGTGGGCAGCACAGATGACACGTGGAAGCTTTGTTCATCTTGATAGATAAGGCTGTGCTTTTCTTTTTCCAGAGAAAGATTTAAAATTGTCAGTTTGAGTCCAGTGATTCTGCCCACAAAAAGGACTGGGGGAGCTGTTTGGGTTTTGGGATGGGGGTATCAGTGCTTTCCTTTTTATATACACTATTTGCACTACCTGAAGTTCAACTAATTCTCTGAACAACTATTCATTAACAACTGAAGGCGATGGGACTAGTTACTCAGACACTATTAACTCACTACGTGTCAGCACCCTGTGGAACCAAGTCAAATTCATTTTCCAAGACAAAATAAGCTCCTGTAAGAAATTCTTATGAGGATACTGACAGAGTACACACTGTGGTCACATACGTGTCTGTGACGTTGGTCTGGACACAAGGCTGAACACATGAACATGTCCCTGTGAGGCTGAAATCCTGGCTGAGGATGATGGAATACTCGCTGCCGGTCACCGCTGGACAGTCTGATGACCACAGCAGAGAGAAGATCCACTCTCCTGGAGAGCACTAGCTCAATCTGACAGAAAAGACAATTAAGTAACTCCAGACGCTGAAGGAGACGTTGCCTTGGGTAATCAAGGAACGAAAATGAAGCCGTTTTCCAATCGACACAAGAGAAGGACGGAGCAAGGAGGGAGCTCTGGAGGCTGCATGTCACACCGCACCGCATCCAGTGTCCCCGACCCGGGGCCTGAAGTTAGAGCAAAGTACAGAACGGGAAGGGAAGCCTGTCAGTGCCGCACGAGGCCACGGCGGGCTCGGAGATGCACACCTGAACAGAGAGAGCAACCTGCTTTTCCTGGAGGTTTCCAGATATTGGAGCCCAGCACCTCTTGTCCCCAAACCTAAAATGTCTGAGGCACACGCTGTACACTCCTTTCTCTGCTCCACATTTCCCCAAACAGGTAATTCCACACACACCCCAACAAACAGAACTCTCCAGCTCAATTCTATCTTCACTCCTCTGAAAAGGAAAGAGTTGTGACACTGCTGGGCCCCACCACCACCAGCAGCTGAATGTCCTGCCATAAACCCCTTTCTTTACTGGGGGAAGGAGACATATCAGAGCTTACTCACAACTAGTCAAAATGTGCCCCGAGCCCCACAGCCAGAGGCTCAGGCCCACCCTGTATTAGAGCCTTATGGAACGTGAATTGGTAATTCACCATTTTCGATGCTGCAGCCACAAGTTTGGCTTTATCGTTTTATTGTTTGGTTGCCTTCTTTTCCTCTTCAGGCCGCAACGTACCCCAGAAATCCCCACGTTCTCCATCTAATAAAGCACCCAAACAGCCCCAGTTTTTGAAAAGGGACAAAATTAGCCAGGAACAAAACGCATCCTCAGACCCATCAAAGGGATCGTTTATGCCAAAAGGGGGGGGGGGGGGTGTGTGTATAAAAAAAATCACATAACCAAAATAAACAGCAAGCCCATTGTGCAGAGCAGCCCTGCCGCTGTCCCGACAACACAGACTCTATTCCAGGCCGCATAAAACATCACCAGCAAAAATAAACCCCAAGGTACAAACAAAATGCCATCGCCTCCTCTTTTGTTTCAGGCACAATGCAACAAGGGCAGGCTGTCTGGGGCTCCGCTCCCGCCGGTGCGGGGCTGCCACCCACCCAACCGCCTCAAGGTCACGGCCGGTTCCGGCGAGAAAGGGGGGGGACGAGGAGGCAGCGAGCGGAGCGGCTTGGGCTGCCGTGGGTCCGGGGCTGGCAGAAAAGCCGAGTGTAAAAGTTTATGAGCTCATCAGGATTGTTGTACCATTACATCAGAGGCAATTATAAATGGCCAAGAGCAGGAGATGGGGAGCCAATCAGATCACAGATAGGATGTCAACCTAAGACCAACTGTCTCCTGGCTTTGACAGAAGGATTTTACCTCCATAATTCAAATCCCAAACCAAAGCGATCTGCACTCGCTGCTCCCATCGCCGAGCTGTTTACCAGCGGCTCGCAGCCGCAGGCCCCGGCCACCGGCCCCACGGGCCGCCCGACGGGGAAGATGGCCCCGACCGGCCCGGCCGAGCCGCGGCCACCCGGGCGGACCTCGCCGGGCCCCGCCGAGGGGTGCGGGCCCCCCGGGGCGGGGGCCGGCGGGGCCGCCGAGGGGAGCCCGGGCGACCGGGCCGGGGCGGCGGCGCGGATGGCGGCGGCGCTGCCGGGGCCACGCGTTGGCCCGGGCGGGCCCGCCCGCAGCCCCTGGCCCCCCGCGCCCGGCCCCCGGCTGCCCCTCACAGCCCTCCGCGCCGGGACCGGCCGACCCGCTCCCCCCCTCCGGAGCGGGCCGGGACCGCAGGGGAGGACGGCGGCCGCTCGCCGGGAGCCCCGCACAAAGGCTGGGGAGGGAGGAAGGGAAGGCGGCGAGGCAGCCATTTTAGAGCGAGCGAGCAGGCACAGACAATGGCAGCTCCCCGGCAGCGCCGGCCCGGCGGGGGGAACCCGCGGGAGAGGCGCCGTCCCCCCCCCCACCCCGGGCCCCTCGCCCCCCGACCCGACCCGGCCCGGCCCGGTCCCGTGTTCCCCCCCCCCCCCTCCCCTCCCCTCCCCCAGCCGCCCGCCCCACGCGGCCCCGCGGTTACCTGCTGGCTCCTGCCGAGGGACTGTCCTCCGCCGCCGCTGCTCCCGGGGCTCATGGGCGCGTGGTGGCTCCTCGGCGGGGCCCCGCCGGACGCCGCGGCCCAGCCCTGGCTGTTGCCCCCGCCGTACTGCGAGACCATCTCCGCTGCGGCCGGGCCCTTGGCGGCGGCTCCTCCGTCCTGCGGCCCGCCGCTATAGTCGCCCCCGGGGTACCCCTGGTAGCCGCGGGCGGAGCTGGGGGAGGTGAGGAGCTGGTTGAGGGTGGGGGTGGCCGTGGGCTGCGGGGTGGCGCCCCCTCCTCCTGCGCCGCCGGCGGCCGAGGGCCCCATGACCCCGAAGCGCTGCTGCTGGAAGGCGACGGCGGCGGGGGACTTGGCGCCGGCGGCCGCCGGAGCGGAGCTCTGCGCGCTGCCCCGAGGGGAGCTCAGGGCGTAGGCCTGGGGGGTAGGCGGGTAGGAGCCGGCGCTGCGCCCGGCCCCGGCCGCATAGTAGGAGTTGTACTGGTGGTTGGGGAAGCCGTGCTCGGCGCCGCCGTGCGAGTTCTGAGGAGGGGGCGGCCCCGCGGGGGCTCCCGCCGGCCCCGGGTAGGACTGCTCCAGGCCCCCGCTCTGCAGCGCTGCCATGCCAGGGCTTTGTTGTCCGCCATGTTGGTGGAAGGCAGCGGCGGCGGCCGCAGCGGCGGCGGCGGCGGCAGCAGCCTGGGCGCCCCGGCCGTAGGGCTGCCCGAAGCCGTAGGCTGGCGGGGGCAAGGCGGCCGGGTGGGAAGGGGGAGGCTGCTGCGGCGGCTGCTGCTGCTGCGGCGCCCCCACCCCGTCGCTGCTGCCGCCGCCACCGGGCGGCTCCGGGAGGTTATTGTTCAGGGTGGCGGCGGCAGCGGCGGGCCTGGGGCCCGGGTTCCCGTTCGAGCTCTTCAGGTCGGACTCGGCCCCTGCGCCCCCTCCGTTGCTCTCGGCCCCGTCCTGCAGCTCCTTCCCCGTGGGGCCCTCGCTCTCCGCCTGCTTCTCGCCGCCGCCGCCGCGCTCCGCCGCCGCCTCACCCCCCGCCTCCTCCGGGGGACAATCCCGCTGCTGCGCCTCCGCTTTCTTCAGCTCGGATGGAGCCGGGGCGCCCAGGCTGCTGGCGGCGGCGGGGGCGACCTGAGCGGCCATGATCCCCCCCCTCCCCACCCAGCCACCCCCCCCCCGGACCGGTCCCCCCCGAGCTGCTCCCTGCCTGGCCGGCCGGCGTGAGGCCTCGCTGCTCTGCTGCTCCCCGCTCAGGCGGCGGCGGGCTCTTCAGGGCAGCGGGGGCTCATTCCCCCCCGGCCTGGTTGGCGAGGCGGGGAGGGCTCCGCTGGGCTGGGCTTCCCGGGGCCTGGCCCCGCTGTACCTCCTCGGTTGCAGCCGGCGGAGAAAGGGGAGGAGGAGGGAGTGGGGGGGAAGGAGGAGGAGGGGGGGGGGGGGGGGGACCCGGGACGGGGCTCCCGGTGCGGGAGAGGCGGGAGGGAGGGAGGGGGGACACGGCGGGCGGGCGGGCGCCGTCCCCGGAGCCGGGCCGAGCGGCGGCGGGGGCCGGGCTGGGCGAGCCGCGCGGCAGCTCCCGACTCTGGTCCGCCGAGTGGGGCTCACTCCGACACGAGGCTCAGCACTGCCATTTTACCCAGCGCCGCGGCCGCCTGCCAAACCCGGAGCGGAGCGGAGCGCGGCCCGGACGGGAGCCTCCCCCCCGTCACAAAGGAGGAGCGGGCCGGCCCCGGCCGCGGGCGGCTCGGCGCGGCGGAGGCTGCCGCACGCAAAACCCGCAGCGGATCCGCGGAGCCGAGCTCGGCCGCCGTGCGGGGCAGCGGCGCCGGGCCGGAGAGCGGAGGCAGAGGGGCCGGGGCTGGGAACCCGAGCGAGCGGCGGGGGAGCCGGCGGCGCCGGGGCGGGGGAGCGGCCCGGCCCCGCTCGGGGTTGGGGGCGGGGGTGTGTGGGGGGGGTGGCTCGGCTCGCCTCACCTTGCCGGGCCACTTGTCAGGGCAGCGAGGCGACGTCCTGCAGCGGGAATCCTGCGGGAGAGCGGCGAGGCCGCAGGGCCGGCAGCGGCTTCGGGGTGTCGGCGGGGGGATGGCCCGTGGGTTAACCAAGCGCCTCTTCTTTGTCCCTAGAAATTCCATCTAGAGTTAGCCTCGGCAAACTGTTAGCGGCTGTCATTTCCTCTCCGCTGGCCGTGTCCCTCTGGAAAAGGGGCTGGCTGCAGGCCAGAACTCTTTTAACATCCAAGAAAGTCCGGCTCCTGCTCCTGCCAGAGCGCCGGCAGCGGGCACCGAACCAGCAGCTCCCCCGGGGGTGGCTGGATGGGGAGAACCAAAACCACCTGGACGTGTCTAGACACAACACGTTGAGCAATGGGACAGGATGCTCCGGCAATCGCGAAGGGCAACGCGGTGCTGAAGCTCCCGACCTGTCGAGAAGGGAGCTGAGAATTAGGCCAGGCTCGCCTTGCAACTGTTTCAGACCCAGATTCCCACCTCCTCCATCCCCACGGCCTTACCCAGAGCGGGGAAAGGGAGGAGAGAAACATACCTGGAACTCTGTCCTGGCCACGGCTTGTCCCACGCCAGCAGGTGCTGTAGCTGCGGGTGGTACTTCAGGTGGTACTTCAAGTGGTACGGGTCTGCAGCAGAGCCTGGAGAACACAGGATGAGTTCTTAGGGTCCTAAACCCCAAGCTGACAGAAAGGAGGACCCAGCTGCCTAGTTAAAATGGTGGCCATGGGTCTGTTTTGATCCGTGTGCCACGTACTGAACCTGGGCAGGGGGCTCCTCTGGGATAAGGAAGGATTTGGAGAAGTGGAATTTCAGTAAATACAATTTTAGGGAGAGAGAAAATACCAGAAAACAACGGGTGGAGACTCAGAAGATGCTTCTGAGGCTACCATTTCAGAACATCACCTCAAAAACCAGGGCAGATTACCAGCTGTATGGGGAAAAAAAGGCCCAGGGCTCAGCCCAAGTCTAACAGCACAGCACAAGAGATCCCATTTTAATGAGGCTGATGACAACCAGTGGGGGAACCTGAGTCCAGAGCAAGAGGCAAGGCAACGTGTAGAGGGACTGCATCCCTGCCAGCGCTGGATGCCTGTTACAGGTGAAGATTTCGGTGTCTACTGCTGTCAACTCAACCCTCACACTCATTATTAAACTTCAAATATAAAATATTTATCATCTAGGAGGCAGGTGGTGGAACAAAGGGAGTTATTCCAAAGCTGGGAAGTGGGAGGGGAGGTGGGACGGGGCAATAAATAGCGAAATTGGCAATGTATTCCAGAGCAATAAACTGCCCTGTGGGTTCCAAACAAAGGCCAGTTACAGTCTGTACAGTGGGCTGTGCAACCCAGAGCTGATCCCGTCTCAGTCGGTCCTTCTCCACAGCTGTAAATAAAGTCCTAGAAAGAAAAGGGTACTAAACGATGACACTGGCACTGTGATAGTACCCAAAGGCCTTCGTGAAGGCTGGAGCCCCAGTAGAGCGCTAGGATCTCACCCGAAGGCTCTGTGGCCTTCCTGGTGTGTGTGTGGCTCAGAGAGCAGCAGAGCCACCAAGATGCTCTTCTTCAGAAGAGTCTGACAACTGTGGAACACGCTAGAACAAGAAGTTGATCTACGTGCTCCCTTCAGAGGAGCAGCAGAGGGAAAAGCTCCTCTGGCACATCAGGCCAGACTCTCACAAGCGAGGCCCAGTGGGTTTATTAATGCCTGTGGGGAGGGGTATAGTGCACCACAGCACCAAAACACCCCTCTTCAGAGGTTTCATTAATGCTAAACTTGAAAAAGAACAACAACCTGGAGAGAATTCTGCCATTTAATCCCAGAACCACCTCAGGCAACCCCCCCCCCCCAGCCCCAAAGCTCCACAGGCTGCTTCAGGAAGCAGGGCCTCGCCGTCCAGCTGAGCACCACCAAGTGCAATGCCCAGAGCTCACAGAGCTGAGGGTCAGGTTCCAGCTCAGGTGCCTCCTGCCAAAGACCCCACGCTCACCCCCTCTCCCTGCGTGTCAGCCGTGGAGTGGTCGTCAAAGAGCGCTATGGCAGACTGTGCAACGTGGTGCTGATGGCACTGTGAGGAGCAGAGTGGATTCCCCAGCCACCCACACCAGGAGGAGAGACACTCACTTCACCGAATGTCTGTGGAAGCTGCAGCAGATTTCGGAACATGCCTCACCAAGGAGGTGCTTCACCAAACCCCGAGGCACCCCATGGTGTGCCAGCTATGGGCGCTGGGAGGTGAACCACAGTCCCGGCCTTAACCTCTGCATCTCACAGCTGAAAATCCTCCTCCCACCTGCACCCCCTGTGTCAGAACTGCCATCCCTCCAGCTCCACAGAGCCGGCTGAGACTTCTCACTGCACTGATGCTCTCCCCTCAGCCCGGGTGATCCCTGCGAAGCAGCAAACCCTCCCGTGCCCATCTCCCCCAGAGCTGAGCACGCGTCCCTCCATCCCGCACAGGCTCAGCCCCTGGCTGCTCAGATAGGCTGGGGCACCAGCCCTGCGCTCTCACATGGCACCACAGGCCACCACCACCACCACCGGGCTGGCTCCTCCGGAGTGGAAGTCTCCTTCATGAAGGTGGCCGTGCCATTTAACCCAGCGCCGAGGCAGCGTAGGAAACCTGGTCTAGATTAGAGTAGGAGAACCAGGAGCGGTGCCTTCCCCCCCCAAGGGGGGAGGAAAAAAAAGGCTCTGCCAACTGTGTGATGGCAAATATGGACTGAATCGTTGACATGGAAACCGGACTTGAAGTCAGGCGCGCTCCTCACGCTCGCACACACACAAGTTATCATTATCCTCAGCCTCCCAACTCGCTACAAACGTGGACTGGATCGGGACTTGGGGAACCGGCTGGAGTTTCTGGAGTAAAAGTATCCACCAGCAGGAACTCAGCTGGAACGAAGCGAGCTGAGAAGGGCTGGCGAGAGTTGGGTGAGGAAGGATGCTCTTCCATGTCGCTGAAAGGCACGGTATGCTGAGATATGCAGACTGGACCCAAGAACAAGAGACCCATCTATTACAATTCATGGAGCACGCTGCAAAAGATGGAATGGAGCGAGGGAGGGTTATCGGCTGCACCTCAGCTTATCTGAGAGTGGTTTTGCAAAAGAAAAAAAATCCTATTTCCTGTAAATATGTTTGTATTTACCCGGGCCATGCCTTCCAGTATCTCAGCCCCTGTTTGTATCTAGGTTAAGCACTCTCATTGCAGCTTCATCAGCGCTGGGATTAATATTATTTGAATTATTTGTTTGCTGCGAGGGGCTGTTGTGCCGGGCATCGTGCGAGACAATGCTTATTTATCCTCTTATATATATATATATATAAATAAAAAGTCAAGATCTTGTATAATCTCCCTTCCTGACACAATGGCAGCAGCGGGGCCGGCAGCGAGCTGGAGCCCAGTCCCAGCAGAAGGGAACTCTGTGCTGAACGCAGCAGCACAGCCCAAAGGCAGGAGTGGATTGTACAGGGGATTTTGCTGCTCCCCCCACACGAGCACCAAAGGTTATTGGGGGGGTGGGGGGGAGGGATGGAGCCCCTTCCCAGCCGCCCCGCTGGAGCCGGGTCTGACCGGGAGCTGCGAAACTTCGGGTGCGCGTTGAGAAAGTGGCCTCGGCCCCGACTCGAGGAAACGCAATTTATCTCCGCAGCCCTCGCTAGGAGGAGTAAAAAGCGAAGCGGAGTTTGCGGAGGGGAAGGGGCCGCGGAGCCCCGCACCCGGCATCGGGTGGGGGGGCTGTGGAAGGGGGGGGGGGGGGGCAGCCGGGGCCGCGCTCAAGGGAGGTCGCTGCACCCCCTCTTCCGCGGTCCGCACCCCCCACCACACCCCACACCCCCCCCCCTCACCCCATCCCCGGCGCGGTACAAGTGGAGCAGGAGCAAGTTTTGGGGCACGTGTGTGCGGATGGGGGCTGGTGGAGGGGAGCAGGGCTCAGCATCAGCCAGGGGCAGGGAGGAAAAGCGAGGCTGGGGCTGGGACCCAGTAACTCCAGAGGAGGGGGGAGACGTTCAGGAAGGGGCAACTAGGGGAGGGGAAACAAGAATAAAGTGCGGGGAAAGGGGCAAAGCCGCGTTTCTTTCACCCAGCGGGCTCCAGAGCCGCCCTCACACAGCAGCTCCCCGGCGCAGGAAGAGTAAAGCTGCTGCACCCAAAAAAAAAACCACCACCCCCCCGCCCCCCACCGAACAAAACGCGGAGCGGAGTCTGTCCAAACCCCTGCACTGGATCGGGAGCCAACCGTCTAATTTCCCTCTGAAGCCCACCAGATTGGGGACCCGTCGGGTGGGCTGGCAGAGCCACCGCGTTGCGCTGCGAACCCGGCTCGGAAGGGTTAAAAAAACAAGAGAGAGAGGGGGGAAAAAAATTAAAAAAAGGCTCTTAAAGCTGCGAAAAGAGAAAGAGCTCAACTCTGGGCCTGGATTTTCCCACTGAAGCAAAACTATTATTCTGCTTCAAGTACTTGGGAAGTGGCGATGCCGGGCGGGGAGGCGGCAGCAGCCGCGGGGGCTCCAGCCCGGGGAAAGGCAGCGGGTCCCAGCGAGCTGCCCCCTCGGCTGCTCCCACCCCGAGCTGCTCCCTGCAGGGAGTGTAAAAAAGGAGAGGGGGAAAAAAAAAAAACCCACCCCATAAAATTAACAAATATCCCCTCCCCTGAAATCCTGCCCTCCTCAAGTGTATTTTTAGAGAAGTTTGAGCTCAGGCGTCACGACCGGGGCGGTGGGGAGGGGAGGGAAAGAGGGGGGGGGAGTTGCTGCGGGAGAGGCAGGAGCTGAGAGAGGTTTTTTCACCCTTTTCATAAAGCTCTCGCACTGCCATTTTACCCAGGCAGGGAGGGAGCGAGCGAGGGAGGGAGCGCAGAGCCACAGACAGCGCTCGCAGGGAAGTTTCTCACGGCAACTGCGGGCTGGATCTGGAACGGAGCCTTTTGTTCCCGGCAAGTTCAGCAGGAGAGAGAGAGAGAGAGAGAGTTGGGAGTCTGCTGGAGAGGAAAAACCGGCGGAGAAATAAAATGGAGGGAAGTAGGAAGAGGGGAGAGAGGGATGGTGCCGAGCTGAGATTCACTGCCCGAGCCCCGAGCTGGGGTGAGCTCGGCAGCACGGGGTCTGTTCGGAAAGTTGGTGTGGCAGCCCCGGGCAGAAACCCCTTGTGAAGCGCCTGGGAAGGAGGGAGAGACCCAAGGACAGGCAGTGCTGTGCAGGAAGTGGAATTTTCCGAGGGGTTCACATCCTTCAGGGCTCTTTCTGCCAAGGTTTTCTCTCCTGGCTCGATGAAGGGTGCCTCCTAGAGACACGAGGGGAAAGGCCTTGGAGAGCAGGCGTGCTCCAGGGCTGTGTAAACTAAATAACGAAGAGGTAGGGGACACCTTCCCTTCGAAATCACGGGGAGGTCTGAAGGCCAGATGCAGCGTCGGGTATTCCCCCGCCTCGCCTCCGTTTCCCTTTCTCCCCCTGAGTGTCGAAACCACATACTATGGCCATGAGCTCTGAATGGGGTGAAAAGACACCCAGAGAACCCACGCACACCACCAGCACCACCCCAGCGTACCGCTCCACACGTACCCCATCTACCCCATATTCACCCAGACAATTGCTTTTGTCTCCACCAACACACTGCTGATTCTTCACTCCAGAACCACACAGGGTCCTTGCACGTACACAAGGGACTGGGGGCTCCAAACACTATAAACTGGTCCGAATTAACCCTCCCAGCGCTGGCAAACACCCCTCACTTCAACAGTCACCCGTGGAAGGTGGAGTGGAACTTTAATCGCCTCGTCCTCTGTGGGTTGGGTGGGGGATTCAAAGAGCAGGAGCCTGATGAGGAGAGCCAGCTCTCCACACAAGTTTGGGTTTCAGTGTGGTGTCCTGAAAACGCTGCTTGATGAATAATGTTAATCACCTTCTGCGTTCTCAGCAGAGAAGCCCCTTCGCCCTGGGCAGGGCAGAGCGCAGCCTGGCCCGGCCAGCAGCTCCGCGGGACTCCACGTGGGAAATCCCGGTCCAGGGCTGAAACGTGCTGCTCCCCTCTCGGGGGGGAGCGAGGGCTGGGGGCGGGGGGGAGCGTTAAAAATAATGAAATCAAAAGGCAGCTTCGTGCTGCTCAGAAGCGACCTCTGCGGCTGCTGGGGGAAGGATGCTGAGCAGCCCGAGCCGGGCGCGCAGGGCAGATGCTGCCCGGTGCCGCCGGCTTCGGGGTCGGGAAAAGAAATCAAACGGCAAAAATAAATTAAAAAAATAAAAATTGGGAAGGGGGGCGGGGAGGGGGGCACCCACTAGGGCAGCGCAATTGCCTGCGCAGCGTTGCTCTGCGCGGTGTAATGAGGAGTCCCACCCCAGCGCTCGGAACTGGCTCTGAAGCGGCTGCTCTCACGTGTGGCTGAACACAATGATGCTCCGCGGGGTGCGCAATTACCGAGGCATGTGCGCGATCTCCAGGTGCTGGAGACATCTAGCGCCAGATTTTCAAAGGCGCCGGGAGCCCGACGCGCTGAGCTCTGAAAATATCCCGGGACCGGGGCTGCTCGGAGGAGTCCCCGGGAAGCGGCTCCCGGCCCAGCCCGGGGTGCGAGCCCCCCGAGCCCCCCACACACACCCGTCTTCACTGGCGGCTCCGGTCTGCCCGGGTCCGACGGGGAGGGGGGGTGGGGGAGAGGGTGACATAGGGACGGGATGGCTCTGGTGGAGCATCAGCAGCCACGGCCGGGTCACCACAGGTCCATCTCCAGGAGTCTCTTCTGGGGTGCTGAGTGCACCCACCTCCCCATCAGGGACCCCCGAGGGGCCTGGAAAAGTTTACCCAGGGACACGTCGTGGGGCAGCGCACAGGAGTTTCAGGCCATCACACCTCGTGTGGTGCCATTAACTTTCCACCCATTCGGGAGTCATTAACAGCCTGGCTGTGAAGATTTCACCATGACACCCCTCTCCCTTCCTCCCCTCTTCCACAACGGTGCAAACCCCCTTTAGCCCTGGCAGGACACCCCCCAGGGTCGAAGCGAGGTGCAAAGTGTGAGCATCACGTGTCTGTGTAAAAACATTAAAACCCATTAAAACCTGTGTATTAATGAATGTGTCAATCAAATAGAATTTCACTCTGGTTATTTCTGGTTGTTCTCCCCCCAACTTTGTTTCACTGAAGCTGGGAACATCCACAGAAACCTTTGCCTGCAGTAGATGCTTTTTTCTTCCCCCCCCCCTTTAAGCGGAGCCCAGATGCTGGTCAGGATTAAGGTTACACCAAACACATTCTACATTGCCATTTTCCAAACAGAATGAAGCAGATGGAAAAGATGGAAGAGGATGAAGCAGGAACGGAGCAGCGCTGGAAACTGCAAGCCCTGCGCTGGCGCTGCTGGGGAGAGGAGCGAGCGCGGATGCTGGGAGAGACAGGAGGAAACCAGGCGTATCAGCTCTGTGCACTGCATTCCTCCTATTTAAAAAGAGGTATTTTTAATTAAACAGCTGCCAGATTCTGAGCTTTAAACCTTATATTTAAATCGGGGAGAGAGAATTCAGCTGCAGCCGTGCGCTGCAGCCTGCGCAGGGCTCAGTCCTAGAAGATGCAGAAGTCACTGGCCTCAGGCCATCAGAGTACTTAAGTCTATGTGTAATTTTAAACATCAGCAGCCCCGGTGATTTTCAGCATATACTCCCTTAAAGTTAACCGTGTACTCAGCACTTTGCAGGATCCACCCAGAATACTCACAGCAGCTCAAGAGAACCAGTATCTGCACATCTGAGAAAACAAAGGAGAATCTTCTTCTGGAACGGGCTGGAGGTTCCTGCAGGACACCAGTTGGTCGGTGCTGGGAACTCAGATCAAACTGAACTCGGATCTCTAGGGGAAGTTGGCTGAATCCAGGCTTGCTTGTGAAATGCCATCATTTGGGAAATTCGTTAGGTGAAATCCTACAACAGCTTCATTTCCTCGGCACTGTGACTCAAGTGTATGACATGCTTCGAAAATCTCTTGCAAAAATTGATTTCAGGAGGTTTTGCTGCTCCTGTAGAGGCACACACAGTGCAGAGGGAGAGAACAGACTTCTGCTATGGGGCCAACACTTAGTCATGTCCCTTCATTTAAGGTGTACAAAGCCAGGTGATGCCTCAATAGAATCAGTTATTCTGACAGAGAGTGTGAGAATCCTGACTCCAGACATACTTTAGAATCATAAAGAAACCCCAAAACCCCCCAACCCAACTCCACTCAATGGCTGCTGCCTACAATCCTGTCTTTATAATTAGGTACCTGAGTGAAATCTGCTGAGAAAGATCCTATTCATGACATGAATTGGTCAGAAGGGAAACTACAGATATCATGAAACAAACTCTTTAAATACATTCTTTTTACCTCCCTTCAGGAAACACAGTTCATGACCTGGCTTTCCCAGTGCCATGGCTTCATGTCATCACCCAGAGCCTTCCCTGGGTAATCCCGACCCTCTGCATTCATTACCTCCCTATTGTAGACTGTATTTCCTCAAGGGTTCCCTCATACTTGTGCCTTGAGTAGCCATCAGCCATGATGTAGCATCTTTCTGTAAAAACACAATCCCCACCCCAAAAACCCCCATCCACCAGCAACAAAGCCCAAACAAAACACCAAGCACCACAGCTGGGCTGTGAGGTGAGGGATTCTTTTCCCTACCACCTCTAAGGATACAAGAATAATCTAGAACTGACACCCAACTATGGGGAGAAAGGGGGGAAACAAAACAAAATCAAGCCAAAGACTTGGAAAGTAACGTCCAGACAAGTAGAGACTAATTAGTGTGACTTCAGTGAGATGTAAAAGTTATTTCCCCTCCCTGGAGAGGAAAAGATGGGGAGGGAAATGAACAGATAAAATGCAAGTTTAGCAAAGGCCAGAGAAATCTCATCTGTGTCTCTGGTGAGAAAGCAGATTTTTCTTGGTACAGGCAAATACAGTTGATCTCACCACCCCCCAGAAGTCAGTAAAGTGTTTGGTCTGGTGGAACACACAAATAGACCAGTTAAACTGGGGAATAGTGGATAAAAAATGGCAACAAAACCCCATGGTGATTGGTGTTGAAATAGGAACTTCTGAGCCAGAGCAAGAGCTCCAGCACTGCCCTCACAACTGGTGCTATTTACTGCTTTTAAGTGACAGGATCCCAAGGATTTGAGAAAGAAAAAGAGCGTTCATATAACCAGTTACTGACAAAGTCCCAAAGGGTCAATGCAGAAGACTGGACTGTCCTACATGAAGCAGCAGGTGAGGTGCTGGAGCAGCACAGGGATCCCCAGGAGCGGACTGGTGGAATGCAGTAATGAGATTACTGCAGATCACAAGGCTGCTCACACAGGGACCCACAGCCAAAACCCCTGTAAACTGGGAATTCATCAGGGTTCACAGAGAAGGGTGAAGATGAAGCAGCGTTATTTAGCCACAGAAATGACTAAACATCACTGAAGTGAAGAAGATAAAGGTGATCTAAGGACCAGGTAAGGCACATCCAGGTGTTACTGCACCAGCTCCATCACAGAGCTCTGGGGTCAGTTTATACCCAAGGATGGGATGTGGAAACTGGAGTGGTCATGGAAAACGCTTCCTCAGATGGGTCTGAGAGCAAAGAACCCATCACCAGACAAGACCAATGATTTATTCTGGCTAACTCCAACTAAAGAAAGGTTGGTTTGTACTCATAATTACAGCCTGAACAGGTGTTTAAACCAAAGGGTTGTGTTGGCACTCAATATAAAGGCCTGGGTACATTTAAGGTGAAAGTTAGGAAAGAATGTCTTATTATGAGAAAAATTAGTTAAAAATTCCTTCTGCTGGGGCTTACCAGGCTGAAAGGAACCCGCTGGTTTTCTGCTGGAGCTCCATGTCCTTCCAGACAGAATGAGATAGAATTCCCTCCAAAGGTCTGGCAGCCAAGGGAGGCTCCTCAAGCCCAGCCAGGAAAGCCCACAAAGCAGGGAGGGCTGATATCAACAACCCCCTTTGGAAAGCTCACCTGCAGCCTGGTGATGACTGATGAAGATCCTGGCAATTAGTTTAACGGGGCAAAGCTGGAAATTTGGGGGTTTGTCTTGGCCATTCATTTCCCTCCTTTGCATTAGTGAAATGAGAGGAAAATCTCTTTGTAGCATCATGAAGATATTATTTATGGTGGCTTAAAACTGTTCAAATAATATAGTGGAAAGCATCACAGAAATCCATTACAATTAGTAACTCTGTATTTACTGCAGCATTTGAATTATGTGCAATAAATAAAATATGTAAGCAAACATCAAATAACCAGGATAAAAGGGAAATCTGACAAAAAAACCCACCCCACGTTCATTGAGTGAGACAGGGCTTGAGAAGGCAGGTTATATGATTTGATTTGTAATTAGAGTCTGCATCGTGGGGTGGGGGAGCTGCATTAAAATGGGCAAAACTGAATGAGCTTTTCCAAGGGTGAAGCTTCCCCAAAAGCCCAAGTATTGCACCTCCCCAGATGCCCATGGGAGCCCCACACCACAGCTCTAGGTTTGGCTGGTGGCTTTTTGTTTCCATCTTCAGTACCATCACCAGGAATGTGCATCCCCTCTTTCTGTCCACCTCAGGTCTCTTAATCTCTCCAGACAAAACATACCTGCTCCAGCAATCCTTTCCCTTAGCCATGGCTGCCCTTCTTGGGACCTTCTTAACTCTTTGGCTACTGGGGATGTTTTCCATGGTTCCAAACGTGCTGTGTTCCATGCTGTCAGACTCCTTCCATCTGCCTGCCCCCTCTTATGTTCTGTAACAATTAACAGGCAGGGACATGGAGCCAAAAAGCATCTTCAGCTTTGGATTTGGGGTTTTTTTTTAATATTTTTTTCCTTTTTCTTTATTTTTTCAGTGTTCTGACCAGATAACTGCACGAAAGATGAAGAGGAGGACACCTTTTATCCATAAACTGCATCTTCCTGTCATCAGTGTTTTGCACAAACCCAAAATTCCATAACTTCTGTTGTTGTTTTTTCCTTCCTTCCTTCAGATGCTTTTCAGTCCTAGCTCTGGCTCATCTCCACTCTAGCAACCATGGCTATGATTTTTTAAACGTGACATTAATGAATTATTCTGCTCACCTTGTGAATAGTGGGAGAGATGAAAAAGTTTATCAAGGAAATCATAACCTGAGACTCTACTGTAACTGTGTGGCTTCCCATTTGCAAGCAATCCTATTCCAGCTCATATCAGAACTAATTAAATTAAGACTTTCTAAGACAAAACATACTGTAATTTCCATCCAATATTCAAAACTTTGAGCACCAACATCTCACAATTCCCCTTCTGTTGGTGGGCTGACCCACTCCAAGTTCCCAAGAATGGTGCTTTTGGAAAACCACCCCAGATCTTTCCCCCCCTCCTTGTTTTCAGGGGTGACATTTTCAGTAGAGAGTTGTGGGGTTTTTTAGCCAAGGATCATGACATGCATGAGGAAGGGGGTAACTGGCTGGCCAGCAGTGGTTATAATGGATCACAAACTGAATTTGAGTCAACCCAATGAAGATAACACATCACAGAACTGTTTAATAAGGCTGCTTGACATGGGACACCCATGGCAATTATCTGGCTCAACTCAGTGTTGGTGAAATCTCAGCTGGGATATTGTATTCATGTTCAGGCACCACATATGGAATAAACCCAGATCTAAACCAACAGTAAAGAACACAAAGAGAAGGATGCTGGGAGGCTGAGGGAATCTACCCCTCAGAACAAACTGAAACACTGGATTTGCTTAATAAAAATAAGAAACAAGAAAAAGGAGGGAGCTCATGTGTGAATCCAGAGGGGATAACACACCAGTAGTTCACTCTGTTACACCACAGGCCAGCAATCAAATGTTCACATCCACTGGCAGTGGGATAGGTGACAGAGCTAATTCACAGTAAGATTTGGTAGAGCAGCAAAAGCAAAGTTTAATCAATGAAAACACCAGTATGGGGAGGTACAGAATGCCCTGCACATCAGATTTTTTAAGGACAGGATCCACAAACATCTGTATGGGATACAGATCAACATCTCTCAGTCAGGATGGGACCTAAGGACCTCCTGATGTCTCTATGACAGCTATCTTTATTATTATAGCAGATACAGCAAGAAAAATACTGGTGAGAAAGGCATATTTCAATTAGACAAGTGGATTTTTAGATGATGAACACACCGTTCTCAGCCACTGTCTCAGGCTACCATCTCAGTAAGTTACTTGGAGGGTTCTTTCTAGCAACTGCCAGCTCCAGAAGAGATGAGGGAGAGCATTAAGTGCATCACTTATGCAAATACACATGCACTCTGGGTTTAAAGTTTACCAGGCATTTCAGATTAAATGTTTCTTGTTTCATTCATTTCATTTTGCTCTGTCCAACTACTTTGGTAGACTTTTGCTGGAGACCTCACGGAGCTCCATCTCAGCCCACAGCAGCATGACATCACCCACAGGAACTGTTAATAAAGCCAAACACTGTTTCTTTGATTAATTGGCTCTGTTACCTCTCATTCATAAAAGTGTAGTGCAGTTTTACCTCAGGAAATGGCTACTTTGCAGAGGTTTCTTCACTGGACACCCATAACACTGGAAGTGTCTCTCCATTCCTGCTCCTACCCCCCTTTCAGTACCTTCCCCTGCCCCTTCCTGGTGTTGTACAGATCAGGGCAAGCTCAAGTTTCTAATGAGCTTGTTCAGAAGAGGTTTTTCAGCACCATCCTAATCTCCTTCCACATCCATTCATGGTAAATCACCTACACTGATAAGCAAGGCTGTGTACAACCAGCCATTCAGAAGCTGTTCTCTGTTTATAAACCCTTTCTCCTGGCTCCACAGACCGTGTTTACTCCTTGAACCCCTATAACCCTTATTTGATTCATGGACTTTACCTGGGGAAAAGCTCTAGGTAATTTCTTATGCACTGAGAAGTTTTATGACACAGAAGATCAGCACCTTCTTCAGACACAGGCATGAAAACAACAACAAAAAAAAAACACCCCATGAAAATACCCAACACAAAACTGGCTGGTTTTCAGGTGGAATTGATCAGAGATTTTGCTCTTCCTCAGAGGGCAGTGGGCTTCTGCCTGTTCAGAAGTCTTTGTTCTGTGTGCTGCCTCTGCAGCTGAGACCCAGGCAGGTTTCTAGGAATGCCACTCTGCCATCCTGGTGTTTGGCTGCCGTTACTGGCCATCCCAGTTCTGCACCAGTCCCCTGTGCTATCAGACACTGCCTGCACCCAGAAGCAGTACACCACTGAGTAAGCTGCTCCAGATAAATCCCCTACAGAGGAGCGGGTTGGTTCCATCTTACTGTTTCTTGGGCATTTCTTCCCTTATCAAAGAAGCAAAAAAGCTCAGTGAAGCTGCAGAGTTAAATCCTTCCACCTGCTCAACCTCCCAGGAAAATGCATCCTCGTGGATTTGCCAGTTTCTTCATGCAGCCTTGCTGTGCCTAGAGAAAGAAGATACATAGGGGCAGAAATCAATGGGTGCCAAGAGAAAAGGAACACTCATTTGTCAGGTTGATGCACAGAATTCCCAAAGTTCCTGAGAATTCCCTGTCAGAACACTGTGGGGAAAAAAATACCCCCCACACACCCCCCCAAAATATACAGCTGAGCAGCAGAACAGCACCCCATGGGATAACTGCCCAGGATATCTTGAGAGGGAAATTAATACAAGAAGGAACCCTGCACCCGATTAACAGTGAGAATACCTTAAATCAGCATAACAAAGTGGGGTGAGCCTACTTGTGCTCAGGGTAGTTAAATAGCTGTAATTAGATCAAACAGCCGGGATTGATGTGTCGTCCCTTTGTAGACACGGCCTCAGAAGGCAGGTCAGGAGCTAAGTTCAGTACAACAGTCTTAGTAACACCGCTTTTATCTAAAGGAGGCGCAGCCACACGCTCACTCAAAAGTAAATACTACTCAGAAGAACTGCTGTATTCCAAAGAAAAAGAGTTTACAGACAAGACTACCTTCTTTAATAACAACCTTAACTTCTGTCAGTAAGCAAACTCTCCCAGCTGATTTGATAACAAACCTTTTTGGATAAACAATGTACAAAATCTTGGCTACAAATTAATTTGTGTCAAGGCATTTGAAGGTCTTTATGGGGTTTTTCCCCTCATCAGTTTAGGTGCCTACATGGAAAGTGTGAATTCTAATTTGCTTTGTTCTTCCAGAACCTTTTAATTAAATTTTAAGAAAATGACATGGAACAGCACTGCATGAAGTGTGGTGTCTGAGTTTCAGAGATGAGCAAAAAACATAAGGTGGCAGATGGTATGAAGAGGATATACGTGAAGAAATGTGGATAGTAGGGAACCTCACAAGGTCAGGAACCTAAGGCAGAGCTGGGAGTGCGTGCAGGACCCCTGGGAGAGCAGAGGAGATGAAGCAGCAACTGAGCTCAAAGATACCAGCCTTTCCTTACTCAGAAATGACAAAACACCAACAGGAAGCTCTAATCTACCAGAAGGGAAGACCCATGGTAACTGGGGGAGCTGAGATTATCTTGAGGGGTCCTTGAAGTAAATGTGGAAGGGGTGGAGGAAACAGGGACAGAGTTTGCAGGTGGCAGCAGACAGATTCATCAAACACTCTCTGAATCAGAGAGAACCCCCTCGACCCCCAAGTATTTCACAACTGTCATCAATAAGTAATGAAGACATTACAGAAGAGCTCATAGTAGAAAATAACCTTGTGTTGAGTAAAGACAGGATGAATTGTTTAAATTGGGCAGAAGAGCAAAGAGTGAGCAGCTTCCTAACGAACTGGAAGAGTTCTCATCACCAGAAACAGCCACAGTGTTACTAAGGGGTGAGGAAGAGATGTAACCTGTGAGTTAGGATCATTCCATACACAACCTGCACTCCAAGTTGTTATGAGTTACTGTTGCTGCACAGATTTCTGTCTGGCAGCCCTGTCTTCTGCAATACAGCCTGAAAAATTAGTGAGTAGATTATGGCATATTTGCATATCATAGCAGAGTCTGGGTGATGCCCAAGGAGGTCTTTCTAATCTCTTGATTAAAAAGTTATCAGTAACAGACCAATGCCATTTAAAGGAAGGCAGCAAATACTACTTTAATGTAGAGGATATTTAAGGGTGAAGGGTGGCACACTGGAGATGTGGGACTTAGCTGCTGACTTCAGTTCAGATGACCAGCTGGAAAACAGTAACTATTCTAAACATTGATATTTCAAACAGTTCATAGACATTTGGGACCAAAAAAAGTAGTAGCTTTCTCTTTTCCTGCAGGATTTCCTCTAGTCATTGACAGGCCTGTGAAATACATACAGTTGTTGGAATTTATCCCAATGAATATTCTATCAAATATGGGAGGCAGGGAGAAGGAAGAAGCTAGAGACCTGGTCTTGGAAAGGAACCTGGCTCCTGCATTCAGAAGCTGAAAGCATCTTCTTTCTTTGCACCACAAATATTGCTACCTTAGAGGTGAAGAAAGCCAGAAACACCAATACCACTGCAATATAGATGGGCAGGGGTGGGAGGGGGGGTTGGTTGACAGGTCTCAGGAACTGCAAACAGGAATGTCTGGGCCACAGGTTTTCTTAACATGTCTGTTAACTAACCACCAAAGGTTGAATTCAGTTAATAAAAGCTGGGAAGCTGGTGAGCTGCTGATCTCTGAAGTGGCCATTCCAGCAGCTGCAGAGAACAGAGCTTGGTACCCTAAGTACCATACCCTACCCTGCCAGCCCAGAGAGCACGATGAGGAGACACCAAACTGTCCAGCAGCCAGTGAAACATCCCACTGCATTCTGTGCATCAGGAGTGACTGAGAGAAAACAGCAGCACTGTGTGGGACAACTACCTAAACACACTGCTGAGCCCACTGAGGTCACCCTCGTGGTCCCCCTTCCATCAGGAAGACACAGTCAGCTCTCTCTGGTTGTCTCACACCAAGCACATCTTCACAGCAGAACCCCACAAAGTTCTACATCACAACTACTCTCATTTTGTATCTTCTCCTGCCCCAAGTTCAACTTGCCCAGGTGATTTATGAGAGGAACTCTGGCTACACAAGGCTAGTCTCCTTCTGAATGGAGGAACAATCCAGATAAGAAACAAATCTCTTCTGAGTTAATAGAGGAAACTGGACTTAACAGCATTTACAAAGGTATTTATTACACATCTAGGCCAGATGAAGCTTAGCACATTTAATACACAAAAAAACTGGAGAGAGCTGCTAGGAAGAGCAGAAAACAAAGAAAACAGATTCACAAGTTTCTTAATAATTTAAATTAAGCCACTCAAGTAACAGAAAAACAAGAGTTGCTGGCAATAGCAACAGATATCTATCAACTCCAGCTTGCTGCTGGTAGCAACAGTGAGTTGAGAAGCAGTTGGCTCTACGTCCCCTTAGATACCCACAGGCTGAGGGGCTGCTAAATCATAACCAATGTGAACAACAGGCACCATGTTGCCTTTGTGGCTCCTGATTTCATGAATTGTCTGGGGGTTCTTTGTCATGAGAGATGTTGTGTGTAATTCCAGAAGAAAAGATGACTGTGACTTACAGGCCTGGGTAAGTTGTGCATGTTCTTTGATGAGTCAGCAGTTCATGGGGGGGGATCTTCGTAGGTGGGAGCCCAATGCTAAGAGATAATTCACAAAAAATAAACCTCTCTGGTGTAACTTCATCTTCTCAGTTCAGCAGAGACCACGTGCAGGATTCTTACAGCACAGTGAAATCACAGGATTAAAAATTTTAGGCATAAACCCCATTATTAAGTCATCCCAGTCCATTTACAGTTATTGATGGTAAATCCATCTACTCCAGATGGGGAGAGGTCACTCTCTTCTTTTTCCAGGGCAAGTCTATGAATAATTTGAGTGATTAAAGCTCAAGGCAGGTGGGGAAATGAAGACGACCAGGAAAAAGCACATGGGGAAGAAACCACACTCACAGGAAAACACTCAGCTTTCATTTTGGAATCAAAAATGTCACATCTCACCCTCCCACCCCCAACTCTGCCCAGTCCACCCAGTCACAAAATACAGGTGAGTCTGTACATTTCCTACAGATTTGTCACTTTTGGAGGCACACTGAAACCTTATTTTTACTTTTCAGGTTTTCCTTCTTCCATCAGAAGTGACCTAAATTTTGAGCTGAAGCATTCAGAGGATCCTTGCTTGGAATATAAAACAACAGCAAAAAAAAAAAAACAAACCCAAACCCACATCAGGCTGCAAAAAGAGGCAAAATAATAGGAAGGAAAATTGCAGTGAAGACCTCCCTGAATAAGAGGAGGTCACAGACACTGCAGAAAGAGATGCTGGAGTAGTACTACCCAGAGACAGTGGACACAAAGTGATTGCATTCACAGAAACCCAGCAGCAGACAGGTGGGCAGGATGTGAACCTCAGCAAACGGCCACAGTTCTGGGAATACCCAACAGCTCTCAGCATTTCCCCTCCAACACGCTGCTGCACTCTCTGGGAGAAAAGTGCCAGAGACACCCCCAATCCAAGAGCCTCCTGTTGCACAAAAATGGGACCTGAAAGCTTGCTGGGAAAGAGTTTAAATGGAATTAAACAGCTGCAGAAAGGGCTTAAGGCTGTATTTTATATGCTAAAAACCTTGGGAAAACTCACCTATGACCAGGTAATCAGTATATACACTGAACATTCATCCAGCTCATTATTAAACAAAAACCCAACCAACTAAAAACTGTACTTGCAGACACATTTATTTGGGTTTTTTTTTTCTATCATCCTAAACAGTCAACAGAAACTAAGATTATAATCTATGCCTTTTTAAAATTCCATTCAACAGATGTTCATGAGCAGGCTTGAGCCAAATTTCAGTTCCCCAAAAGGATAATTCAACCAGAGAACTTTTACAAATGGATGATAAAGTCTCGCTTCTCCCCTTCCCAGTGATTGCTTTTCTGAGGCATCAAATCCTCTCTTAGCCTCATTGCAAGCTCCCACCAGCATAAAATCTATTTTTCATTTCCATTTCCTATAGTATTGTCTTCCAAAAACAGCACTGACGTTCCCAGCACAAGACAACCCCCTCCTTCACCCCTTTTTTATGTCATCTCAACACGGTGGGAAGGGATTGTCTGGGTGACAAGGCTCTGTTCTTTTAAACAGATGAAGAAAATAAATCCAACTGGGACTAATAAATATGTACTTAATGTAAGGGAAGAGCAATTCAACAATTAAGTATGAAAATTACAAGGGGGGAAATAAAAGGGTAGGTGTTTGTGAAGGCAAAGCTGTAAGAAGTCTAGTCCTCTTTATGAGAATGAGTGCTCAAGAACTCCTTTTGGGACACAGGGAGATGACTTCTTTAAAGGCATGGTCTAGGAACACCCCCAAATCCCAGAATTGATAAGTCACTTGAGGATTTGAGATGCGATAGAGGAATCAGGACACGCAGTGAAAATGGTGGAGTGAAAACTGTTGCGCTTTCCTGTGTTAAAAGGGGCAGGCAGGGGATGAAGTGAAAGGTTTTATTTTTACTTAATTACTTTTAGTGTTCGCTGGGGACTCCTTCCAAAGTGTGTTTTATATTTGGACCTCAATGTGAGCAGGATTCTGCCTTGGTCTTACTCCTTATGACAATATGTTTCTTAAATTAGAAGTCCCACAACTGGAATGTTGACACCGCTGCTACTGCTCCTCCAGCACCTGAGAGCCTCTATTAATCCAGGAAGCAGCATTGGGGGAAAAAAAGACAAAGATTGTTTAAAATAAAAAAGCAAACTAGAAGAATAATACCTGGTATGTTTGTAGCATCAGAGATCCAAGGATTTCAACATACTTTGAAGTCTCAGGACACCTTTTAAAACCCCAAAACCCACCCAAGTTTAAAGTATTTCTGAGAATGATAATGCATTAATTGAGTGAGCATCCACCTGTGATGCAGTTACAAGAGGCTCCTACTGCAGCATTTCACACATATTCAATCCACCTTCTGGTTACAGCTTACAAGTTTGTGGTATGTAGAAGGAACAGCAGAGCTGGTTAAAGATTTTCTCTTGCTTCACATACTCTGCAAGCTTCTCATTAACTCATACATGACTTTAATCAGTGCTGAAGCACACACTTCAGCAGCATGCATCAGGACTGGTCTGGAAAAAAGCCCTCACTCCATCAAATATTATTGTAACCGTGAATCAGTAAAGAAAAAGGCAACCTTTTGCTAGAGTGACTGCTGGTTTTCATACATAAAGGGTTAAACTGACCTTCACCGATTCAGAAGAGGCAATAAAATAGAACTTTAAGGACAAAAATGGAGCACTTGGGGAGATTATTATGAAGAGCTACATTCGAGATGATACAAGACAAAAAAAAACCTTATTCTGTGCGCACAGATGCTTCTAAAACAAGAGCTCACACGTTTTAAAAAAGCACGCTACCAGCCCCTTGTAATGAATAAGCAAAACGAAGGGAATCAGGGTGGTTTTTTTTTTCTCCCTTGCAGGGCTGTGGAGCTGAGAGGAAGGGGGGCATTCAGTCGCTGTGCTAGCTGAGCCAGATGCATGCTTTGCACTTATGCAGGGCTGTGGAGCTGATATTGGTTGGTTGGGGGGTGGGGGGGGAGAAAAGAGAGTAAGCCTGAGAAAAACCCATCAGAGCTCCTGTCCTCCCCTTTCAGCGTTAATGGGAGGGATGGAAGTCTATGGGAGCTGCAGTGGGGGATGGGGCTGGCAGAGGGGGTGGGGAGAAGCCGAGCAAGGCCTTACAATCATCAGCAGCTCTTGTTCTCCTCTCCTTTCAGCGTTAACAGGAGGATGTGAAGCTCATGTAGCTGGGAACGGGATGGGGGAAGCAGAGCGGGATCATAGTTTAGCTTTTGTCCTCTCTCCACAGGGTTAATAGGAGGACACGAAGCCCGAGGAACCGGGATAGGGGGAGGGGATGGGGGGTGGGGGGGGAAGGGATGTGTGCGCTCTCGGGCCTGGGATCAGAGTTTCTTGCCCCGCTCTCCCCGCAGGGTTAACGGGAGGATGCGAAGCGCTGGTGGAAGGGGCGGCTGTAGAAGCTGTTGGGGTCCTGTGCGGAGTCAAACATCCGGGGGTGGGGGGGAAAGGCGGGGAGGGGTTGGGAAGGATCTAGGGCAAACTTCCCTAAACGTGGCGGTGCGCTGAGGCGGCTCAGGCCTCTGCCGAGCCCCGAGGAGGCGCCACTCCGCTGCCCGTGGCCATGGCTGGGGTGGGGTAAGCCCGGCTCCTTATCTGCAGGGCGCAGGAGACCGGCCCCCCTTCTCCCCCCCCCCCCAGGCTGACGAGGGCCGGGGGTGTGTGTGGGGGGGAAGAAAGCCTGAGGCGCGCGGGCAGAACCGGGGGGCGACGACCCGCAGGCGGGCGGTGAGGCGGGGCGGGGGGGGAAACAGCCCCGGGGCCCGTGTGGAAACTGCTCCGACGGCGCTCACCTGTCCGGAGAGCGCCGGGTCTCTGAGGCGGGGTGGGGGGGGGAAAGGGGGTGTGTGGTGTGCCCAAGACACGACCCCAGCCCCCCACCCGGAGCCGGGGGGAAAGTTTCCCCGAACTTTGCCGCTCGCCCCGGGGAGAGGAGCCGTGAGGCACCGGCCGCCCCCTCAGCGCCCCCCCCCCCCCGCGGGAGGGGGAGGGGGGGGCGCTGTTCCCGGCTCCGCGCCGCGTTTTCCCGCTCACCCCCCTCCCTCGCGCACAGCTCCCCGTGCCTCCTCACTCCTCCGCGCCTCCGGACTCTTCCGCCGGAGCCGGCGCTTAGGGTTTTTTTTTCACCTCCCCTCCCCCTCCCCGCTTCCTCCTGACTTATCCCGGCCGAGGGGGGGGGTGAGGGCGGGGAAAAGAAACTCTTCTCCTCCAGTTTCTGGAAAGGTGACCCCCACGAAGGGAAAGCGGGACGGAGCGTTTTGCCGGCTGAGGGAAAAAAAGAGGCGGTTGGGACTATTTGGCGTTCCTGCCACGGTCTCGGCGGAAGCAGCTCACTGTGCGAGAGGCTGCGCGGTGCTGCGGCTCTTCTCAGCGCTTCCTGGAAACTCCCGCTTAGGAACGAAAAGGGGGGGGAGGGAGGGAAAGAGTCCCAGGCCGGGAGCGGGCGGGCGGGGGGGGCGGCGGCGGCACGGCCCCTTCCCCGCCGCCTCATCGGGGACGCGCACACGCAGCCGGGCCAGGCCCCGAGCCCGCTGACACCCCTCGAACCGATCTTCCCCCCTCCCCACCCCCTCTTCCTGTGCAGATGGAGCGCAGAGAAGTGAGGGATAAACTCCCTCGGACCCGCCGTGCGGGCTGGGGAAGGGGAGTGGGTGCGGGCACCCCTTTTCCCCCTTCATAACCCGTAGGAGAGCGCCGGGGAGCGGGGGAGGCCGAGGGCACGAGGAGCCCTTCGTCCCTCGGCGGGGAGGGGGGTGGGGAGGGACAGCCCGGTTTGGGAGGGGGGGGAAGCAACGCAGCGACCCTCAGAAAGGGCTCCCTTTCCCGCCGGGTTTCCTTGGGACGGGGCAGGCAGTTCCCCCCCGCCCCAGGCCGGGAGAACGGTGTGAGCGGGCTGGCTGCAGCCTGGTGCGGGGAGTTAATGCGAGAGCAGCCTGGGGAGGGGGGAAGGGAAGGGAAGGGGAGGGGAGGCCGGGTTGGTAAATGGAAACACGGGTACGCGAGCGCTGAGCACACCCGGGCCGGGAAGCTGCGGCTGCGAAGGGCTGAGAACAAAAAAAAAAAAAATAAAAAAAAAATAAAAAGAAAAGTAGAATCGGTCCCTTTGCTGCCCTCTGCCTGCCGCCGCGCCCGGCCCGGCCTGGCCTGCGCGGCCATGGTGGCGGGGCGGCCGCGCCGCTCCGCGCCTCTGCAGCCGGCCGCGGCCCTGCCTGGCCCGGCCCGGCCCTGCCCGGGCAGCCCTCGCACCCTGGCAGCCGGCGCAGCGCAAGCCCAGGTGCCTCCTCTTGGGGGAAGAAATGAGGGAAATGGGGTTGGCCCTCACACCTGTGTGGCTTTTCCTGAGCTGGAAACGCCAGGTTGCCCGTGTTCCTGGGGGTACACACACCTCACTGGGGCTGTTCGGCCTTGAGGAGACTGAGAGGGGACCTGAGTAATGTTCATAAAGATCTGAAGGGTGGGACACAGGGGGACATGGGCAGCCTCTGCTCAGTGTCTGTAGGGACAGGACAAGGGGCGATGGGCTCAAGTTGCAGCACAGGGAGTTCCACACCAACATGGGGAAGAACTTCTTCCCAGTGAGGGTGAGGGAGCCCTGGGACAGGCTGCCCAGGGGGTGTGGAGTCTCCTTCTCTGGAGAGATTCCAGCCCCATCTGGGCACGACCTGTGTGCCCTGTCCTAGGGACCCTGCTTTGGGAGGGGGTTGGACCCCATGGGCTCTGGAGGTCCCTTCCAACCCTGACAATTCTGTGACTCTCTTGCTTCCCCTACTTCATTAAAGGGCTAAAGCTCATTCCCATTAGGCTTGACTCGAGGATACTTGCAAACTGAGAGGGCATTGGAGGCTATAACTTAGTACTTGCCTTATTTAACGAGAGAAGAATAAAAATGCATTGTGTGTGTGTGAGCCACAACAACAACAAAGTGGAAAAAAACCAGGAGGGGAAAGGAAACCTGCTGATAAACACCCGTAATACAGAGACAAGGACGCGCAGCATCGGTAAATACCGTGTGGTTCGTTAGATATGGGTTTAATGATTCTAACAGTTAAAGGCCTCACTTCCTCTGCCTCCTCTAGCGTGTTGCTTTTACGAGCTCTTCTCTCCAGCTCTGCCAGTTCCTGGAGTTTACCACCCTTTAAATACAGAGTTGTTGCTCCAATGCAGCTTTTGCCGTAAAGAAACCCAAACCAAAACCCACCTTCCTCCACTGACTCTCTGAGGTTTGGGATGCTGGGATTACACAGGAAAAGCAGGCAACATGTAATGAAATTATGTGGAAGAGAAAGATCCATTATAGCCAGTAGATACCTGTAAATCCTGTTAGCGACCAAGCATTTCCACACAAATACCCTGAGTCGAGATGCCCGGCACCTTTCCTACTCTTCCATTTCCTAAATCTTCACATGGGCTGATTTACAAACCTCAAATCCACATGGGAATGGAGGGTGAAGGTTGTCCTCAGCCTCCTGATCTCGTCGAAGGTGCTGCCTTGCTCATCAGCTGTAGCTCAGAGTGATGTGGCTCAGGGTGTCCTGGAAGGAGCAGCCTCCAGCTCGGGAGGACAAAGAACGATCCATTCGCTTTCCATTCCTTCAGCACCAGTCAGTTAAAGATGATTCCTGCTCCGTTTTAGGCCTCGGCTCCCTTTTAATACCTGACTTTTAGTTGTTCTTTGTTGCACTTTTATGGCGTTTGGTCTTTGTACTCCGATCAGCGCAGAACGCCCTGTAAATAGATGTATTTATTCTGTCAGCCTTGCGCTGCTTCCCTTCAACCATCAAAATATTAAGCCACAAAAGCTCCCTGATTACTCATCAGCAGCTCTGCGAATTTACACACAGACAGCTTTCCTTGGAGCAAGTCAGCAAACTCAGCCCAACTCCTTCAACAAAAACTTGGGCTGAGAATCGATTGTTTCCAGATCCCTTCCCCCCCCCCCCCCCCCCCAATAAAAAAAGCAGCTCCTGGGGACAGCTAATAACCAGCTGCTGTGGAAAGGCCGACAGTGCATCACATTCTGATGCTGGGTGTTTTGGAGTAATTGCAATCTCGTGGGCAGATAGCAGCAGATAGGGAAGTGTCACTTTGTCTACATGTCCCATAAGAATAAATCATCCTGGGTACTTCAAGGGGATAAAGTGTCCACCAACAAAGAGCTGATTCAATAGTCTGGACTGAAGAGCTTTGTGTTGTTTGGTAGATAGGTTAAATTATCACGGGGGGATTATCAAAAGCCTAAAGAAACCCCAAAACCCAACACATTAAACTGAAGAACTCAAATTCCCATTGTCCAACTGCAGGAAATCCAGGTGTTGGGAGAGGAAAAAACCCCAACTTGATGAAGTCTTGATTGAGAAGGGGTTTATTCCTGAATGTGCTTTTAGTGAGCTCCAGCCTGGGCAAGTTCTTGTTTGTCCTTTTGATGGAAACCACCACTCCAGCAGTGAGCCCTCTGCTATTAAGCTCTGGAGTGTTCCAGCAGCAGGAGCAGCGTGTGGGACTGGGTGTCTCCTGCCCCATCCTGGGGCTCCTCAGAGAGCAAGGCACACCTCGAAAAGTCTCAGGGTTCTGCCATTGACTATAACCCAATTATTCTGGCTGAATTGTGTTCATTAATGACACTAATCACCTGTCCAGCAGACAATTTAGAGTTTGAAATCATTTTCTAACCACTACGTAAAGATTTTGCGGTTGGAAGCGATGTAACAGTGGGGTTGGTAACAGATCCAGCACAACCCCTGAGTGCCCAGAAGAGAGGCAGCCCTGCTTGGTTGGGGAGGGGGGAGATGATCTGGTTGAGAATTAATTGTGCTTTATTTTAAATCATTACCAGCTCTGCTGCAGTATTCACAGCGGCGTTTCTCCTCTTCCAGCTGACAGTGGGGCTTATTTCTGAAGTTCCTCAAGTGAGCAGAGACCCATCTGGATCTGGACCAGCAGAATCTAGTAAAAAAAGGTGTTAGTTTTACACAGCCACTGTTCTGGGTGCATTAAAGAGGGAGAGCTGTGGGTATCAGCCCAGAGCACTCGGTGCTCCACACTCCCCCATGGCACATCTGAAGCGGCGTTACTGAAATCTAATGCAGGAGACTCTGTGCTGCATCTTCCCAGCCTCCTGCTTGGCTGCTGGTGAGGGTGAGGGAACTACAGGAGCTTCCCAATGGGAGAGGCAAAGAAAAAAAGTCAGTTAAATGATGTATGTGTGAATCAGCAGCTGAAGAAACGCTGTCAAGGGAAGGGAATCCTGCTATTGATGAAAGAACCGCTTCCATGGCTGTGTGCTGAAATGGAAACCAGTGGGGCAGACCCAGCACCTACACCCCATAAACCCACCCCATTCCTGAGCTCCAAGCACAGGCAGCACAGACCAGGAGACATTGTTTGTTCAAATGAGCCACTGCTGAGGGTCCCCACCTTCACCCAGGGTCCCCACCTTCACCTTCTCACCAGAGACCATGCTGCAGGTCCCAGCATCCGCAGCCAGGAGGATGAAGAGGTGGAGATTCCCAAACCAAGGTGAACACGTTTGAGAAGTTGGGCGAGTCCTTTCGGAGGAGGAAATTTCAAGCCTGATTTTCAACCCGTTCCACGACCTGTTTGGGATCCGGCAAGGCTGCGTTAGTCCTAAGGCAGGCAGAAGATACAGATCATAGAATCACAGAATCATAGACTGGTCTGGGTTGGAAGGGACCCCAAGGGTCCCAGAGCTCCAACCCCCTGCCACAGGCAGGGACACCAACATCCAGGCCTGGAGCTACACAAGGTTGCCCAGGGCCCCATCCAACCTGGCCTTGAACACCCCCAGGGATGGGGCACCCACCCCCTCTCTGGGCAGCCCCTTCCAGCCCCTCACCACTCTCTCTGTACAGAACTTCCCCCTAATCTCTACTCTCCCCCTTCTCTCCTCCAGCTTCACCCCATCCCCTTATCCTGCCAGTCTCTGCCCTTTAACAAGCCCATTCCCCTCCTGTTCCTCTGCTCCCTTCAGGGATGGGAAGGCTGCAATGAGGTCCCCCCACAGCCTTCTCTTCTCCAGATGCCTCCTCTCTCTGTCTGCCAAGGAGCAGTAGTGAGGGGACAGCACAACCAGAACAAAGCTCACCGAGGCAGCGTGCTGGTGTTCCAGAAACACCCATTACTGGAACTGGTTTCTTTGCTCAAATTTGACAAATCAGTTCAAGCCCACAGAGGATGCGGTGCCCTCGGGTACCAGCCTCTGACTGCATGGTCACCTACTAGTGATCACCTCTCAAGGGCACCTCACTGCAAGCTGAGGTCCCTCAGGACAAAATAATTCAAAATATTTGCCCATTTTTTTAATGAACAGACGGTGCTCCTGTGTTCAAGGGGAAGACACAGCAAAGAGCACCAGGGGCACCTAAAGCAGTTTCCCATTTACTGGTGACGTCGTGTTACCCTCTTACAGACCTTCCTGCTCTTCCTCTGTCTCAGGAATGGCATTTCAGAGACCACTGATTATGCTGTTCAGTAGCTGGCAGGAGAAGGAAGCTGCAGATGGAGTCAAGAAGGGGGATAGAAGCAGCCTGTCCCCCAGCCCCGGATCCTTCACATGACCCAGATGCAGAGAGATACGGGGCTGTTCAGCTGCCATCCCACAGCTCTGATTCCTGCACGAGTAAGGACAGGTCTGAGGAGGTATTTCCATCCTTTCTGAGTACACAGTGCTGGAGCACACAGGTCATGGGGTGAACCCGGCTGGGAGTGGAGCTCTGATGGGGGGAAGGTCTGTGGGTGGGTGGGTGGGTTTGTCTGTGTTGGCGATTGCAGCAAGCGGTGAGCACAGGGTGAAGAAAGGTCTCACCTGGGAAGAAAGAGAGATAAAAATCACAGCTCTGTGCCAGGAGCAGTTACCACCTCCCCATACACAGTGAGGCAACAGTCCCAAGCAGGTGACAGTCGAGGAAATAGAAGTTTCAGGCTTCTGAGTGGAGGAGTTAAAGAGATCCAAGTGTCCTTGCTGGAAATACAAGGTAAATTATTCATCTGCTCTCTACCCCCCCTTCTTCCCTCCAGTTCAGTTTTGCTTTTCATGCTTTAATCGTTTTGACACCAAGCTGTACAAAAGTAATTTAAAATTAACATGACTGACACTTGGTAGATAGCAGGACCTGGTGCAGGGCTCCACCTTCTGCTGGGGACTGCGGAGAGGGGCTCTGGATTGGCTGCAGGTCCCCAGGCAGCTGATGGGGACCGAGGGAAAAACACGGCAAACAATTAATTTGCTAATTTAGGGCTTGGGGTTTTTTTTTCTTTTTTTTTTTTTTTTTCTGTTTAATTTGAAAGCAGAAAATTGTCAGGGGCTGCTCAGCCCACGAGCGAGGGGGCTGAGTGGACTGCGGGCAGCGCTGCGCTCTCCGCAGCATCGGGGGGGATGTGTTTCATTAGCCAGCAGAGCGGTTCCTTCTGCTGGTACCAGGGGATGGTTAATGGGCTCGATGGAGCCTCTCAGTGCTGGGGTTCTGCAGCGCTGGGTTTTGGGCCACCTCTCCTCAATCTGGTGGGTTTTGAGGGGTGTGAAAGCAGCTTCCTTCACCAGGGGAGGAGGAAACGTGCACATCTGGGTTGCAAAGCAGCTGGGAAAAGTTGTCACTGTATGTGTAGAATGCACCATCCTTAACATGGTACCTCCAAACGATGTCTCGGTCAACAGAAACCCTCAGCAGGGTAACTAAGTCCTGCACCAGCCATGGCAAGGTGTAACGAGCCCGTGTCAGGACCGCTGTCCTGTGATGGGGAAAGAGATGCTCTAACTTGATTTCCTCCCCTCAGCTGCGAAGGAGAGTGTGTGGTTTCAGGTCTGGGTGGGATGGGCCCTTTACGCCCCGTTCTGGGCCCATTCTTGGTTCAGTAAATTGAATTATCTATTTCACGTGTCCAGTTTGGGGTTTCAGAAGCGACTCACCAGGGCCAAGAGGTTGCAGAGCCACCGCCACGAACACCTCTGCTGCCTGTGTAAGGATTTACCTGTGTGAGTGGGTGTGTGCCCGCTGTGAGCTCCCAGAATCACCTGGTGGGTCACGGGCAGAACGGGTGCGGGTCCGGGCTGGGTTCAGCAGGGAGCCAGGAGACAGAGATGGGCCCGTCTCCCAGGGAAGCGGCACAGCTCAGCTCTCTGAGGGAAGAACCGTTGCAGCATCAGCAGGATTTCTTCCCTAAATCCAAACAAACTGAGAGATGGGATGGAGTTTGCAAACCTGAGCCCGGGCAGATTCCCACGTCCCCTCCCAAGCGATGCTCTCTCCGAGTCGGAGTCACTAGATGGTACTGTTGCTGTTTAACATTGACGCCTCTGTGGGCCAGCTGTTTGGGAAACACAGCTCAAGAGCCCTGGCGTTTGTCAGGGAGACACAGGCGAGGAGCCAGGGAGGAGAAGTAGGTCAGATCTGGTTCCTGGGATTGAGTTGTCGGAAGGGGAGCGGAGGGATGGGAAAGGCTTCGTCTGGGCTGGTTTGCTGCCTGGCAGGGGGATGGCGTAATCCCCAGGGAGCCCAGGTCTTGACCGGCCTCACTGGGGGGTCAGCGCTGCTGGGGGTGGCTCAGGCTCAAGAGGAAGGATGAGCTGGCTGCAGCCCATGGGAGTTGTTTCTCCTACTACCCGGAGTACACGTGGAACCCGCCTCTTGGAAGGACTAAACACCAACTCAGGCGGCAAAGCTCGACCGTCACAGCCACTAAAAGCCAACCCAAGGTGAATGACTGGTTGCACAAATCCCTTAACTGCTCAGAAACACCCTCAAGCTTTCAAATGACATCACTGCCCGGGTCCCATCCCCTTTAGGAGGTCACCAGCCTCCCCATCGGGATGGTAACAAACAGGTTATTGTGCTCTGCAAACAAGCCCCAGCCCTCCCGACCACGCAGGAGAGCGAGCCCCCAGCCCAGCCAGGCAGGAGAGCTGCCCACCCTGCCTTCACTCCGGCTTCTATTAGAGGGGAAAGTCAGGCCAATTAAATCAGGCAGCGCTGAATCTCTAATTGACATAAATGAGACAGACAGACAGCTGGGAAGGCTGGGGAGGGGTGGGGTGGGAGGGAAAGGGGAGCAGGTGCCCTGGATGAGAAAGAGATGGAAATCCAACCTAATAGCGCTGCAGCTTTTCTTACCCCGTGTGTTTGTGTCAGCCAACAACATCTTGAGAAGTGCCTGAGCTCCTGCTGGAGATAAATGAGTGAAATAAATACAAGTTACACCCATTGTGCTGCTGATTAGGGTGTTCCCAAAAACCTCCAAACAAACACAAAGCAAAAACACCCACCCCGAAACCCCCCGACCGAACCCCCACCCTCAGTAAGAGACTTTTAATTTCTGTCACTAAGCAAAAAGAAAAAATCAAGTTAAGCAAAAAAACCCATCTGTTTTTATGCCCATCCAGTCTGACCCTGGGGCCTGGCAGCTCAGCAAAGAGCAGGATCATCTCAAATCCTGTTTGTTTAACTTGCCCCATCCAAGCAGTGCGGGACCAGGTGTATCCCCCTCTCCTCTGAGCTGGGGAGCAGCATCCTCTGCCTTGAGCTGACCCTCCCAAGAGATATTTACTGACACAGAGCTGAGTTATTTAATCAATAGGTTTCAGAAGAATGAGGTACAAAGGGGAGTCACTTACCCCCAGCCCGTACCCGGCACCACGGATGGAACCAGAATTACCAGCCCTTGGCAGGCGTCTCCCTGGGAACTGTGTGCTGCCCTGCCTAGCGCCCTGCCCTCCTGGAATCCCATTTGGACCATTTTCTGGGGACACACTGGGGTTGGGGGGGCAGAGGAACCTTATGGGGGTACGAAAGGGTGAGAAAGGCATCCTGAGGGGATGCAGATAACAAGGGGACACACACAATTCCATTTTGCTGTGCTGGTAAATCCCCCAGGAGCACAAAAAACAGCAGCCTTGGGTCAGCTCTTGGGAACCCGAAGGAAAAGCAACCTGTATCTTGCTCCCAAAGCTGTGATGATTTGCACACTGGGCTGTGAGAACACCAGAGGTGCTTTTCACTTCCATTTCCAGAAACTTTTGAAGTCTCTTCCCGAGCGTTTCCGACCCGTTTCCCTCCACCCTCTTTCCCAGCTGGGATCACTTGTGCCGGCACAGACAATCCTTGGTATCCATGGGAATTGCCTCCGTAATTAGAAGTGCACCCAGTGCACAGATCAGAGCATTCAGAGCCAGCAGCTGGAACTGGGAGGCGGGTCTGATTAAATCTGCTCTGCCACCGGGAGAAAAGCCGCCTTTAATGAAACATCACAGGAGCTCCCTGCCCCTTCCTTAACCAGCGCCAGCACAGGGACTCCTGCCTTGAGCCGCGAGTCGCCGCTCGCCCTGCGCTCCCGACCCACCGGGCAGAGCACGAGCGTGACCCGGGACCTTGAAACTGGGGATTCATCTCCTGGAAAACGACATTTATTAGCAAGGGGGGGTCACAATATGCCTTCAGAAGTAAAGCCTGGAGATCTTACCTGGTATCTTACCGCAGCCCTTCGCCAAACCAGTCAGCTCAGGGGCAGCTCATTTGTGTCTCACAGAGGAACAGCTTCTCCTCTGTGCTTCCTGCCCTGAGCAGGAGCCATCCTTTGCGTGTATCCACCAAGCCCAACACCATTAGGGGCTTTTACCCCACCAAAAGGGAATGATTTCTATTACTGCAGGCCCAGGCTGCATCAAACGGCCACTGTATGGACAGGAGAGCTGGTTGGGTGGGTTTATTAATCCAGTCTAAGAGTTTTTACCCCCAGTTGTTGCTCCCACTTGGTGCCACGACTAGTGGGAGCTTCCCAGTGGCTGAGGCATGGAGCTGGCCCAGGAAGCCTTGGCTGTGCTGATGGCTTGGGACAAACACGCTGCCAGCCCACGTTTCTCTGCCCTTTTAAGAAAAGAGCTGGGGGTTGTGTGGAGAAGACACCGAGTTCACTGGGTGGGGGGGAAAAAAAAGCAACTTCTAACAAATAATGGTTTTCCCTCTGCTCACAGGACCAGAGGAGACAGCAGGGACCAGGAATCAAACACAGCTCTAGTCTAGACTCAGCTGTGATCCCCACCTGCCTTGGAGGTTCCAGCACAGCTGAGGAGAATTTAGCATAGAATTTCCCTAATATGATTGAAATACAGCTCTCTGTCCCCCGGGGTACTGACAATGTGTAGGCATTCAGAGCCACGGTACTGTCTGCTGAAGGTGTTTGCAGCAGAGCCGGGCGATGCTCACAGATCCCAGCCCAAGGAGGGTTCTGTGAGTGAAGCCTGAGCACAGCCCTTCTCCTCACTCTCCAACACAATTTGCAGGGGCCTTGAAAGATGCAGCTGAATGAGAGATTCCTGGCTCTGAGTCAAACGCTGCAGTAATTAAATGTTTATAGAACACTCTAAGCAGGCCAAGTGCTGTTATCCTGGACAAGAACCCAACTCACCGTGGCAGGTTGGGGCTGACTCCTGAGGCACCAGCAAACACAGCTCCTTCTCCAGCTACATCCCTGAGAGCTGCTAACAGAGGACAGCTGAGAACAGCATCACCCTGTCCCTTTTATTACAACCAGAGCAAGCAAACCAGAATCACTTTCTTTCACCTGAACACAGGTGATTGAGAAGTTTTCCCCAGCCTCCTGCTTAAGCTGCTCCTCCGGAAAGGAGGAATTGCTGCTGCTCTCTCATAAACCTGAAGAGGTTCCACCTGCTGCAGGTTTCTAACACCATCTGCTGTTTAAGAGCAAGACAGCATCCGAGCTGCGCAGCGCCGGGGAGTTTCTGCCTGTCCCATGATCCAGAAGTGACGCCAGCCCGGCTCTCCTCCCCTCGGAGCTGTGCCTGACTGGCACCTTTCACTTCTGGTTTCAGACCCCGAACGTCTTTCGGCTTGATCTTAATTATGAAGGGCATTAGTTGTTCGTTAGAAGGCGCAGAAACCCGACGAGCAGCAGCTGGAAGCTGGGTTCCCACCACAAAACTTCACTCTTCCCCACAGTCATGGGATCCATCCGTGGTTCCAGTACCCAAGTAGGTCTGGAGGCAGAGCCAGGCTGGAGAACCCACTTCAATCACTCCTTTCCCTAGCAGAGTGCTGTATACTCCACAGGGTCTGAGGACCTCAAAGGAAATTGTTTTTTCCAATCAAAACAACAACATTTCCCTTCTGCTGACTCAGGCTGCTGCTGGCACGGCCGGATGGATCCTCTATCCAGGATTCTCTGGCTGCTTCCTCACGGAGCGTGATGCTGACTTCTGTCCCGGGGAGAGCAGAGCACCCTGGAGTTCATTTACACCCACCCATCACGAGGCTCACCACCAGCGTGCTCAGGTCCTGTGGCACGTGTTAAAAAGCAGGGAGGATCAGGGAGGGATTCTTACCACCAGCACCAGCTCGTCTCAATAAACCGAGTCCGAAAGGGTCCCGATGGAGTGTGGCCATTCACTGCCGGTCAGCACAGTGTGTTTCACCAGAAAAGCCCCCAAAATCTCCAAGTCTAACACCAAGCAGAGGACACAGCTACACAATCCTTCTCGAGTCGTATCACATCAGCCCAGCTCCAGCACCTCCCTCCGTGTGTAGCGTTTCTAACCCCCTCCACACGCATCGTTTAGAGTCGGTGGCTCCTTTTGTAAGCGATCGGCTCCTTACCCCGGCACTTTACATGCCCTTCGTGACAAAAGGGACCTTTTACATGTCAATTTATTTTCAGACAAGCATATCTGAAAGGGAGTTTCTCTCCGGAGTAGAATTAGTATTAATGGCAGGTGTTCCAGTGCAGCACAAAAGGAGGAAGGCAGCAAGTTAGCTGAGCTTAAGTAGTAAGACAGCTTGATGTTTTAATAACCAGGGGCAGGGAAATGGAGTGGCAGCAGACCTCCAGCTTTCCTGGCCTGAATGAAGGCTGCATTCAGAGCCCGCGATGTACTCGCAAAAGGCGACCTTGAAATATTTCAAACGCTTCCTGTGCCTTAAAAGAGGGATTAAATTGTTGAATGTTCCATGACAGAGCAGCACCCGCCCCACACACACACCGTCCAACACGCCCGCGGTCGCCGAGCGCTGCCGCAGCCGCCCGTGTGCTTGGGAAGGCGGCTGCTGCCAGGAGGTGGTGGCACCCAGGGAGCCACCAGCCGCACGGCTCGCTGTCCTCAGGTGGCAAAAGATGCAGGGAAAGAGAACAAAGGGACCTAACTTGAAGGTGGGGATTTGGGGAGGGTATCTGCATCTGCTGCACGAGAGGTGGGATGCTGAGCAGTTGCTCTGTGAAGTTTCACTGAGGAAATAAGAAGAATGTTACTGGCCACCAGTTTTAAAGGCAGCCTAAGCAGTCACGGTGGGACTGTTCATCAGGCCAAAATACAGTTGTTCATGCTCGGTTTAATCTGAGAGAGGCCAGAACCTCATCATTAAGAGGAAATCACGACGCGTTCACACTATGGGAAAGAGGAAAACTGCCTCTTTTCCCACAGCACGCTGCCCATTCACATCCCAGAACAGGAAAGTTGAACTTCTCTTGGGGCAGAAGCTGCATTTCATAGAGAGAGCTGCTCAGTACTATGTTCAGGCTCCTTGTCTACAGATTAACCTGCTATTCCCACACAGGTAGTTCCAGGCACACCCAGCTATTACCGGTTGGATTCTGGGATTTCTGCTTCCTTGAGCTCCTGTACAGACAAAACCTCGGAGGTCAGATCGACTGTCACACACCCAACACAGCACACACACCTTTCCTCGCCAGGATTTCCTTATGCATCAAAGTGAAATAGAGTTTTGTCCCTTCCCAACCAAGACAGAGGTGAGCTGTGTGTCCTCTTTGTCCCAAATTACAGCTGAACAACCTCAAACTCTTGTGAGAACGGAGCGTTTGCCCTTCTCTGGACTCCCCAGCTCCCCCCAACAGGCGTTAGAGACCCAGCCTGACACAGGCCCAGCCTGACACAGGCCCAGCTCTCCCCTCAAATAACACAATCCCAGTTAAGATGACAGCAGTTGGTGCCCAGGGTTTGATTCTGTAGAGACAAAACTGTTCAGGGAGCGAGGGGCCCAGCCGACTCCTCACCAGCACCTGCAGCTCTCATACACAGGAAAATCGACAAATCCGTTTTTATTGAGCACTGGCAGTTAAAAAAGGAACAGCACTTGGTTGATTTGGAACCGAAACCCAAAACTTCTGCTTGCTAAGGGAAGGCTCACTCCAAACAACTTGGCCACAAGCTCGGTGCTCAGGAGCAACCGAGCTCCCAGGGGCTGCCCTGAACACAAAGTTCCTCTGCCCGAAGACCCCAGTGAGGCAGAGGGGTCTGACCCCAACAGCACCCAAAAGGGCTCACCCCAGCTCCAGAAAGAAGCTATTCATAATGTTTGTGTTTGTTTCAGGTACCCCAAAACCCACACACCCCTCCTGGGGCGCGAGAGTGACCGCACAGCTGTAGGGAGCGTAAGGCAGGCTCGCCGGTACCAGTGCAAACACCGTGCTGGGAGAAGGTATTTCTAAGGAAGGGGTTTTGCTTGGCAGAGCATCCCCCTCCCCACCTTCAGTCCAGCTCTGCTGGGGTCAGTATCAAACCCCATGAGAGGATGTGGTGTCACTGGCACCGGGGTCTCCTCTCAGCAGCACCGGCACTACGGCAGCGCTCAGCATCAGTACAGGAAAGAACGGAGACTGGTGCAACTACAGCTGCTCCAGGGAGGAAAACAGGACCTGCCTGGGTGAGGGCACGGGAGGAAAGCGCTGTAGGACTCCTAGAGTCACTTCTTTACATGGAATTCTCCATTTTAGAGTCACCTGGGACTAAGCAGGACCAGCCACAAGCAGCAGGAATTCACCCAAGAACCTTTGCTGGCTCCAGTTGTGTCCTCACTAGCCTTGGTGGTCCTTGCAGCTCTCCTGCTCCTCCTGAGGAACCAGGGAGCTCTGGCAGTTCTCTGCAAGTCAGAATGAGTTGGGGATTTATTTCTAGCACACTCTGCCTCCAGTTAGCACTAAAATGTCCTGAGAGTGTGAGACTCCCCTCCACAGGCTGCATCCTGCCCCCTTCCCGGTGGTCACTGCCTTATTCCATACCTGGTCCTGATTCCCACTGCAGTGGGAGGTATTGCACCTGAGAGGAGGTGTCAGTGTCCAGCCCTACTGCAGTATACGCTGGTTTTCCCATTGCAGGGACAGATGGAAAAGCTCTGCAAGTGTCCTAAAAGGCAGGAGAGGATCATGATCCCCACATGACGTGGGGAACGGCCGGGGTCGCTCAACTCTGCAGCTAAAAGTCAGTCAGTAAAACCGTCAACTGAATGACACGTTTATTGTACAATTCTGAAAGAAACCCTGAGTTACCAGCTAGAGAACAGAGTTAAATTAATTAAAAAAGAGGGGTGGTTTGTTTCCTAGCTTCCTGCTGAAGGAAAGGAGCCCCCAAAATGGTAAATGCAGCAGCTGGAGCCTGACCAGCCTCAGCTGTGCCGCGGTGCCCATGTCACCCCCTCTGCGTGGGGGACAAACTGCCCGGGGAGTGATGGGGAGAAGGCAAAGATGGGAGGGCACAAGGGAGGAATGAGCCAAACCTGGAAGGTATTCTGGACCGCCGAGCATCTGAGAGGAGGTTTGGAAACCCCCTGGGGGTTTTGGTGGGAGAACTCTCATCTGAGCTGGGGGAGGGCAGGAGAGGGGGAGAAGTAGAGTCTGAAAAATCGACCTGACACTCTGAACACACACACACAGAGGAGAAGGGGAGGGGAGGGGAAAGGTCCTTTCCAAACACCCGTGCTGCTGGCCAGGAGTCTGTGGGGTTGACTTTGGGAAGAGCATCCTGAGGTTCAAGGGAGGAAAGGCCCCGAACCCCAAACCCAAAGGTTACACAGTGTGCCAGCCGCAGCGGCGCTGGAGAGGGCTGACTAAGGAGCGATGGAGCTACAACAAGTATCTGGCCCTACACAGGAGAGGGTGAATCAGAGCTGCTTTTTAGTGCCACTTGCCATCAGTTATACATTCTAGTTCTCATATACACAGATGTCTTTAAAAATCGACAATTTACACTTCAAAAAAAGTTTTACACTGGAGTTCTCTGGGCAAAGATCAGTCCACACAGGGAGGAGCCGGTCTGTGGGGAACAGAAAGGCACTTGGCCTTTTGAGAAGTCCTCAAGGGAGCTCCTGAGCGGGCACCAGCTGCCCGATCTCCTGCCGCCCGTCCTCGGGAGCCGTGCGGAGCCTGGGGTGGCCGTGTGGCAGGGCTGCAGACCCCCCCAGCTTCACAGGGTGGTGGAAGGGAGCTTCTTCACCCTCCTCTGCGCCAGGATGGAGGATTCGATGGGCTTCAGCTGGGGGCTCGGCTTGGAGCTGTTCAGTGCAGAGTAGGTGGCAGCCATCGCCCCCTTGGAGGGAAGGCAGAGAGGTCATTGAGGCACAGGACATGTAGTTCAGACTCTGGGCTTTACAGTGTGAGGGACCAGAGTGCCCAGACCCACAAACAAAGCCAGAAGGAGATTTTTTTTCCCTTTAAATCTATCCCACCCTGTCTAACCTTCCGTCCTGCTCTCCCCTCACCACCATCACCCCAGCTGGACGCTGCCTCCCAAACAGCCCAAAGTTGTGTGAGGAACCAGCTGAAGGCCCAGCCCAGACTTTGTACCTTTACAAGCTGGACATCCTGGTAGTTCAGCTGGCTCTGGGGTAAGCTGTCCTTCTGGGTTATCCACGGGTGCTGCAGGACCTGCTTGGCTGTTAGACGCTGGTGAGGATCTACGTGAAGCATCTTCGATACCAGATCCTAAGGGCATGGTTTGCAAAGTTGGACTTCAGCAGTTTATATATTTCAAAAGCAAAACCACCACCTGCCTGCCCCCAAATTCGGATTTAAATTCAGGGGCCAAGTCTAAATCCCCAGACATCAATCTGCTCCCCTATAAAATGTTTTCTGGAGGCTCAGAAGGTCCAACACAGCCCAGCACAAGCTCGGTGCTGCAGTCAAGTGTCCACAGCCAGAGCTGAGACACCGCGGAGAGAGGGAACCCTGCTGAGCTGCACTGGGGGACGTACAGGCTGCACTGGGGGATGTACAGGCTGCACTGCTGGTCTTGTCCCCGTTCTGCTGCCCTCCCTCCCCAGCCTGTGAATATCAAACCTACCTTGGCCATGTCGGAAATGGTGTCCCAGTTGCCTCCCCTGACAGAGAACTTCCCACCTCCTATCCGGGTCAGGATCTCCTCCGGAGTGTCGCTGGGGCCGTTGGCAAACGGAGTGCAGCTGGGGAGAGGGGGAGAAGATTTGATTTCCTGCCCTGTAGCCCAGCCTGGGAGCACCAACAGGTCACGGTGAGCGAGGAGGAGGGGTCCAGCTGCCACCACCCAGTGTCAGAGCAAGGCGGTGACAGCCCCTGGTTCTGCCTCCCAGCGAGACAGCGGCACTTACCCAGCCAGCATCGTGTACAGCAGAACCCCCAGGCTCCAGATGTCGCAGCCCATGTCGTAGCCTTGGCGTTTCAGTACCTGAGGGGAACAGGAGAAGATAAAAGGATAAAGCTCAGAAGCTTGTTTGGTTCTTGTGGCTGAGCCGAGCTCAGCTCATGCAGAGCAGGTTGGCCCCTGCGTGCTGCCTGCATGATGCGATGCTGCATCCCTATAGAATGGCAAAGCCCTGGACTATAGATCAGGATTCCAATCAGATCTGGGTTTTGTGGAACAGAACCCCCCAGGCACATCAACAGCACAGGCGAGAAAGGAGCCGTGATCCAGTGTGGTGACACCGTGTGCCTGCTCCTCGGTGTGCCTGCTCCTCTGTGTGCCTGCTCCTCTGTGTGCCTGCTCCTCTCTTCTGCACCAAGACACCGGTGGGAAACCCTCCCACCTCTGTTAACAGGAGGAGGAGCAGCCTAGAGAATCTCCAGGATTTTCAAGTCTCGCTGCCCTTGGCAGAGCCCCATCAGCGCAGCGCACAGCACACGAGCTCCTGTTTGCTCCAGAGCAGGCTGGGAAGGGACAGAACTCCCTGCACAGAGCGAGGGGCTCTGGGGTCAGCTCACCTCAGGTGCCACAAAGTTTGCTGTGTAGCAGGGTGTCATGAGGAGGCCGTTCTCAGCCCGCAGCTGCTTGGCAAAGCCGAAGTCACAAATGCGGATGCTCTCGGGGTTTCCCGACTCGTCCACGTAGAGGATGTTGCTGGGTTTCAAGTCCCTGTGAACCACCTGTGGGGCAAAGAACATGCTTCTCTGGTACCAAGGCAGAGGCCTGAAGCTGCACCGGGACACCCAGCCCCTGCTCCAGCCCCACATCTGGCTTGGCAGAAAGGACAGGAGGAGAGGGAGCGCAGCGATGCCGGAGAGCTCCCCGGGACAGCAGGATCCCCCGTGCTCACCCCCTGGGAATGCAGATATTCCACTGTTTTGCAGATCGTGTGCAGGACTGAACTGGCTTCTCTCTCAGAGAAGAACTTCTGCCTGAGGATTTTATCCAGCAGCTCCCCTCCCCTCATCAGCTCGGTCACCAGATGGACGTGCTTCCCGTCGTCGTACACCTACCAAGGCAAATACAGAGGGGTCAGCCCAAAACACTCCCAGTGCTGCCCTGTTGTACTCTGCCAAGACAGAGAGAGAAATCAGGAATGCAGGGGGGTGTGTGTGTGTGTCTGGGGATGCTCCCCCACCCCAGAGCCATAGCTGAGCTCAGGTGCTGGAGCTGCATCGTGCCCCCCCATATCCCAGTCTGCCCTTCCAGAAGGAAATAGAGAAGTCTGCCAGGTCACACTCACATCTTTCAAGGTGATGATGTTGGGATGCTGCCCGTACCGCAGGAGGATTTCTATCTCCTCCGAAGGGTCTCGCTTGCTCTTGTCAATAACCTGCAAGAGGAGGGATAAAGCATTAACCCCAGGGCAGGGAAAGGGGCCAGCCCAAAGCCAGCAAGCTCCAGCAGGGCCCTGCAGAGACCCACTCCCTGTCCCTGCCCTCTCTAGCAAGAAGCTTTAGGAGTCCCCTGGTTGCTTCATCAGTCACATCCCCAAACCCCAGAGTTTTGTGTGTGGCTTTATATTTATCAAGACCTGAAGTATCTGTGGCAAGCTTTGCCAGGAATGGTGAGAGCTGTCCTCCCTTGGAGAGAGGAGAGCATCACTTCCCCCTGCTCCCAGGTGAGAAAGCCAGTGCAGAGATGTGCCCAGCAGCAGGGACAGTGTCCATTTGGGCCCTACACAAGCAGGGAAAGCAGTTCCACTTCTGGATGTTTTGGAGATAAGCAGAAATCTAACGGGGTGTGTGGGGGGGGCTGAATCTCAGACCTTGACTGCATATTCCATGTTGGTGGCTTTATGGATGCAGCGATTGCACACCGAGTAGGAGCCGACGCCGATCGCCTCCTTCACCACGTAGCCGTCGCTGAACTGGATGTTCTTGCCGTGCAGCTGCTGCCAGGGGAGAGCAGGGAGGGTCAGTGAGCTGGGAAGGGTCACACGAGGGTTTGTGTGATGTGGGGAGGGAAGTGCAGCACAGCAAAGTGACAGGCTGCTGTGTGCTACATCCCACAGCCTCTCCTCCCGGCTGGGAGAGGGAGGAGGAGAGAAGGAGGCAGATATAGGTCAGTGGGCTGACACTGTCTGCATCGAGCACGGTGTGTTTTGGTGGCACTGATCAACCCAGAGGTGCTTCTACAAAGCTCCTGCTGGCACGGGGCTGGATGGGGAGAGGAGAGCAGACAGGCTCACACGGCCCTGACACCCTGTGCGCACGACAGGATGAACAACAGGATGCAGGAACCCAAACCCCCATTAGCTCTGCTCCAGATGGATCAGAGGTCCTGCAGACCCTGTCTGGACCTGCATGGCTGCAGCTTCAGACAGTTGTTCCTCCATCCCCTCTTTTTACCTGTACCACTGAGTGCAGAGGTGGCTGGGCAGGTTTCACCTTCCCGTCCTCCATCAATCCGGTCGCCACGAAACTGAAGCCTCGGAAGAGCTGGTGGGCCCCTGCACTAGGGGGGATGCCTGGGGAATCTGCAAGAGGAGTTGAGAGGCAACTTGAAGAGGACCAGCCCCGAGGAGGCAGAACCCTTCTCCTTTATCCCCCAGAGCCACAGCTCCTCTTCGGGCGATTCCAGACTAGAGCTCCCCCAGGCAGCTCTGAGCTCACCCCGAGCTTATCTACGGCTGGAGCTGACAGTGAGCTGGAGGCAGAGGGTGCCCTGTGAGGGGGCACAGTGCCCTTCTGAGCTGGAAATGTCACCTTAGTGGGAAGCTGTACAAACCTTTGGGCGTCCGTGAGGTAAATTCCGTGTCAAAGTAGAAGGTGTCGTCCGGCCGGCCCACCGCAGGCTTGAAGGGCGGTTTGATTTCCCTGCGGTACAGCTTCTGCAGAGCAAAGGCAGCTCAGGAACACTCTTACAGGAGAAATACTACAACTTCTACCATACAGCCAATAAATCAAGTTCTCTGTGTAACTTGGCCCCGCTCCCAAAGCAGCATCCGTGCAGCATCCACCTCACCAGGCTCTGCCACCTCCTCCCAACTCCCGCGAGGGCTCTGCTGACACGCAGCTCCCCGGGCACAGCCAGGAGATGCCTGGGGAGGTCGTTTTCATCCCAATGCTCCCACAAGTTGCCTTTTTCAATTGCTTCTTGAAGCAAAAATTCAAAGTGAGCTTTACTAGCACTGCTGGGGGCTCAGCCCTGCAGCTCACCAGGTGCCTCGGAAGCATCACAAGACCCATCCTCAACACCCCTCAGCCAGTCAGGGAAAACAGGGAAGGAACAAGATGTGGGAAAGCAGGGACTTGGCCAGAAGCAATTGGGAAATGTGGGTTCAGTTATCACCCTGAATAGGGATTTCTCTGCCAGAAATGTTCCCTTGGGTACTTCACACCTCGTGCAAGACAGCCCTTGTTGCACCAAACCCCAATTAAAGCCCACACCTTACTGTGGGGAGATGAGTGAGCACAAACCAAGGTGAGATCACCAGCAGCTCGGGCATGGAATGGCTTTTCCCATGACAGAGCTGCAGTTTTGGGAAGGATTATCAGAACGGGTGGGAACAGGGACCAGCAGCTCCCCCATCACTGGCCAGTCCGCAGCAGCGTCGTGACTGGTCAGCAGGGCTGGGTTACTGGTTCTGGGTGGTGTGGAAGCTCACTCCGGTGTGCCTGATACTCACGTTCCAGTCAATGGTGGAGTAGAAAGGATGGCGCTTGATCTCTTCTGCCCCATCTGGCCCAGAGCCTGAAAGAAGTGGGGTGCACTGCATTAAATGGGGACCACTGACAAAGGCTCCAGCGTATGTAACAAGGTGGGTGTCACGGGGAGCCCAGCGTGATGAAACCAGCCGACCGACTGAGCACAAGTGTGAACACGCTGCTGACCCATAAAAAGGATGTGAGAGGCCCCGACACAGCGTCAGGTGTATTCAGAAAGGACAACAACAACCTCTTACCTAATCTGTTGGCTGGATTCCTCTTGAAAAGGGCTCGCAGGAGGCTCTGTGCTTCCGAGCTCAGGAACTGCGGCATGCCCAGCTTTGCTCTGGAGGGGAAGTGAGGCAATCGGCTGCAGGTTTAAAGAGGTCGACCCGCAAGCAGACGGCAGCACCTCCACCCCCAAAGATACAACAACCCCTGTGGCATTTACACTGCACCCTTCAAACAGGGCCGTTGAGACAACACCAGTTGCCAAACGACGCCGTGGAGTTGCGAGAGCCCCCAGATTGCAACACGCTCGGGGAAGGAGCAGAAAGAAGCTCCCTCCTGTACGTGCCCCAGAGAGAAACTCCTCTTACTTGAGGATGAGGGTCATGGTGTCCTTGCGGTCCTTGCCCTGGAAGGGCAGCGAGCCGGTGAGCATTTCAAACTGGGAGGGGAAAAAGAAGGGGTGATTACACATCCCAGTGAGTCCGAGGGCTGCCCAGGTCCCACTGTGCCTTCATCAGGAGCTGGGCAAAGCTGGTGAGAGGCTGGTGAGGGGTCGGAAGCCTGGCTGGAGAACAGCTCGCAGGCACCCTGACCTCTGAGGAGCTGGGCTCCCGAGGGCTGCAGTGGGAAGGCGTGTGGGCCAGGCCTGCTCTGTGGGAGCCCTCGGATTCAGCAGCTGCCAGATGGTGGCACCAGATCTGCACAGACACCCGTGTCCGGCGCTGGGACACCCACACCCTGACACCCGGCACACCAAACACCCCAATACCCCGCACACAATGACACCCTGACACCCTGTGCACACCCCAGCGCTCACTGGGCCAACAGCCACAGGAGCTCTGTGTCCCCAGAGACACACACTCCCGGCTGGATGCCCATCCAGAGCCCTTTTGGGGGGCTCAGAGAACACCCCCAGGTCAGCACATGGGCCAGACATGTGGAATCACGTCAGTCAGAGCTACAGCTGCTGTGCCAGGTCTGGGCACGTACCATTAACACCCCGTACGACCACCAGTCAGCACTGTGTGAGTGGCCCTGGCGATTGACCACCTCTGGTGCCATGTACTCCACCGTCCCACAGAAGGAATAGGCTTTCTTCTCATGGTCTATTGCCTCCTTACTCAAGCCAAAATCTACGTAAGAAAGAAACCAGTCAGGATGCACCCGTGTGCTCTGTGCCATCACATGGAGCACAGGGCCTAAGAGAAGCTCCACATGCCAAGAACCAAGTGTGCTGCAGCACAAGGAGCTTGTGGAGCATCTCACCTGTGAGCTTGATGTGTCCTTCTTCATCCAAGAGGATGCTACAGCAGGGATGAAACAACAGGTTGTTATTGTCTGCAGGGAGGGCGGTGAGAACAAGAGCGCTGGTTGGAGATGCTCCCACAATCCAGGGGAGAAAGTTACCCATCCCTTCCCCCACTGCTTTAAAAGGTCCATCACCCAGACATGAGTGGGACAAAGAGCAGCTCCCTTCTCCCTATGCCCTCAACTTTGTATTGAACTTACATCCCCCAGAGGTTACACCACCTTTGACACCCCACATAACCCCTGAGAGTAGCCAAGCCCTGCAGCTTTGCCTTTAAGGCTGTCTGGTGACTACAGGCTGGGGGCTGAACCGAAGGTTCCCTGTGCCACACGTACTTCTCTGGTTTGAGATCTCTGTAGATGATTCCCAGGCTGTGCAAATGGTCGAGCCCCAGCGCCAGCTCTGCCAGGTAGAACTTCACATCCTCCTCGGTGAACATGACCTGCAGGAAGGGAGAGGAAGAGGACGGGCACAGGGGTTACAATGCTGGCAGCAGGACCACCTCCCCTGCACCCATACAAGACCTTTCACCTCCTTGTTCCTCCCTCCTGCCCTTGCACACCTCTGTTTCCCAGGCTTTGCCCTCGATCCTCCAGTATCAATGAAGCAAAAAAAACCCAGACCAGGTTGCTAAGGTGCAGGAGGGTTTGTACAAAACAATTCCCCTGCGTTCACCAGGTTACATCCTCCTGGCACAACTTCTCGTTACCACTGCGGTTCCCTGGCCTCACCCTGTGTCCCAGTGAGGTGACACGCTGCAGCAGGACACGCTTCTGTCTTCACTCTTAACCACCTGCTGCTTTTCTGCCAGAGGCCAGGGTCCTGTGACATCCCGTTGAGGCTCTGGGCTAGCAGCAGGTTGTTTCCTCCCCTCTCAAGGTCTTTGCAAGGGTCAATTGCTTCTCAAAGCCCAGAGGAACAGAGAGCCTCAGCAAACCCCCCAAGATGCCAGAGCATACCCACCTCTTTGGAAAGCCGAGTGAAAAGGTCACCTCCTCTGAGGAAATCCAAGATGAGGTACAGCTTCCCCTCTGTCTGGAATGCTGAAACACAAGCCAGAGCAGCAATCAGCCCCCTCTGCTGAGGAAAGGCTCTGTAGTGTTACATTCATCACTTCAATCCCAGGGGCTGCAGTCGTGCCGATGCCTGGTGAGGTTACGAGGTTTAACACAGGTAGGGCCCGGCCCGTTGCTGGGGTGATGCTGGAATGGGAGCTCACCAGCAGCACTCTGGTGCTGCAGAAAGCCCTGGTTCCATGGGGAGTGGGTTCCCTTTCGGTCAGTGATGCCCCCCGAGAGCGCTGTGCTCCCAGGGGAGGCACTGGCACTCTGCAGGGAAAGGACCTGACCTCGCCCTCCTCAGAGCATCACAAACTCTGGCCTGACCAGTTAACTCTGCTGTTTCAGTTTCTCCTCATTTAATGTTTTAATCCTGAGGATCTGATGTTTAAACCCCTTCTCCCAGTCTGTGCTCTGTTCCCCTATTCAAAGGGTAGGGCAGGGATGGGACCAGACCTTTCCAAGGGAGGATTTGTGTTAAGGGGATTGTGAGGGCTCCAGAGCAGCACGGCCATCGAGGGACACAGATGGAACCAGGCCTCTGCTCCACCTCAGCTACCACCAGGAGCCTGTTAGGGACCATGACGGGCTCTCAGCATCCTCCAGGCAGCCTGCTGCTGGATGCCTCATGCTCATCTACCTGCCTGCAGTAGCATCAGCCCCTCTCCCAGTGTCCCCACTAGCTCCACACTCACCATAGTGGAGTTTCACCACGAAGGGATGGTTTACATCAGCCAGGATGTCCCTTTCTATCTTCGTCCTCAGTCGATCACGCACTGTGGGAAGAGAGAGGAACAGCTCTCAGAAAGAGGTGCTCAGGACTCCAGTGTCAGCCTTGGCCCTTCAGCACCCAGCAGCTCAAGCCAGACCCTTTCCACCTCCACCATGGTAAACAAGGGGTTTTAATAGACACAGAGGAAATGAGGCTGTTTGGCTGAGATAAAGATACTTCTCTTTGCCCCACATGGCCCTGCAGCCAAGCAGTGGTGGCTGTGACATTTCCCCAGCACTCTTTAGGTCACAGAGGACAAGAGCATCACAGGAAGAGCCTCCTACCTTTCAGAGTCGCCTTCTTGAGCACTTTCATGGCATAGAGGTGGTTGCTGTCTGGTGGTGTTATCTTTCTCACCAGGAAAACCTGAGGCAGGAGAGCACTGCATTAGCCAGCTGCTAATTGTGAGCAGCAGGAGTTGGATGCCTCCCAAAGTGCTGAACCTCACGGTGACCCTAGGGAGCAGCTGCCCACAGGACTGGTGTGATGGACCTCAAGTTCCCCAGGGAAAACCCCAGGCAGTTCTTCAGGGAAGAGCTGTGCATAGGCTCCTATCACCCCGCACCTCCAGCTGTGACAGCACTCGGGCTTTTCCACTGCACCTTCCCCCTCTCCCATCTCCCACACCTCTTGCTCTCTCCTGCACTTACTGTGGGGCTGTGGGTGCTGCCTGGGAGCCGTGGCTGGAAGTGCTGATACTTCAGCCTACTGCAAAGCCTCCTGGAGAGTCCCACAGCCACAGCAACCCCTCACTGTCCAGGTCCTGCACCCTCTCTAGATTTTGGCTCCCTGATGTCCCAACCCCTCTGGTTTTGGGCAGCTTCACACAGACAACACCTTTATCCTGCAGAAAGCCCTGCATGGAGCTGCATTTGCCCAGGCAGCAGCACATGGTCGTGCACAAGCCCCCAGTGACTGGCACGAGGCTGATTTAATGTGGGAGCAGATGGTGTGTAAGAGACCCGGATTATTTACACACCGACACAGAGAGGAGTTACAGCTACTTCCTTCCCCTTTCACAGAAGGGAAACTGGACCCTAAGCCGGGGCCAAAGGCAGTCCTGGGCACAGGGCATCATTTCTGACAAGGAGGGGACATAAGCTGCCAGAGGTCCTTCTGCCCTGTGTGACACCTGCACTCAGGAGCAGGATGCTGCTCCCTTCCTCATCCTGAGAGAAGAGCCACAGGGGAGCTCTGGACACACGAGCTGGCCCTTAGGAGGTGTCACTACAGCCACCTTTCAAGCCAGAAGCAACCATTTGCTAACTGGTCAGGCAGATTCTCACAATCTGGTGGGGATCAAGAGGTTTCATTGGGGATGGTCCCTTCTGTCATCACAGCCATTTGTGTGGCACAACACCCAGGAAGGAGCGAGCTCTCACCTTGCCAAAAGAGCCCTGTCCCAGCACCTTCAGGAGCTCAAACTGGGAAGGGTCAGCTTTCTCAGAGCCTTCCTTCACATGGTGTGTGATGTTGATCTCCTTCACAACACCTTCGCCCTGGAAAAGAGGGGAAACGGTTGACTGGGAGCGTGCAGGGGGCAACAAGCCTTACTGGGGTGAGGAACGAGGGCTGGAGCTGCAGCCACACAACCACATCTGAGAGAACCACAGGAGTTGGTGCTTGTCACAGGTACCTCCTGGCCTCAACATCTGGAATCAGAAGTCACTGGTGGGCTTGCACCAGGCAGCCCTGTTACACGTCCCAGCTCTGCCCAGGGGCTCCACAGCTGCTGCGTCCCTTTGAACTGCAGTTCAGAAGACTGCTCAGAGAGCACCTTCCTTTTTAAGGCACTGGTGGCAAACCCAGGAGTGTTTATGCCACTAAAAATTCCCACAACACAAAAATACGGCACTGTTGTCAAAACACGGCCAGGGCTGGCAAAAACCAGACATGTTGGAGCCCATCTGCTCAGCAATCTGAGCAACTCTGCAACAGAAGTCTTAGTGCATCTTCAGCACGTACAGATGATGCTTGAACAGACTCAAGCCTTCAAGAAGATTGAGGGGAAGCCAAGGTCTCTGGCACATGTTTTGTTTAAAACACATTCTTTTATTGAGGGGGAAAAAAAAAATAAAGAAGAAAAAGAGATTTGATCAGCAGTGCCTAAGAGAGACTCACCAAGAAGCCAGGCCAGACACAGACCCTGGGGTGATGCTGAAGCATCTCCTCTCCCCAGAGAACCTTGCTCATACCTCTGGTGCACAAAGCCCAGAGTTCAGCTCAACACAAACACCTCGTGCTCCTTTCTATCTGCATCCCAAACATAAAGAGATGTCTCCTACCACTGGTCCTGCAGCTGTGCCTCTCCCTCTGCCTCCCTCCATCCCACGCAGACAGCAGACCGGTACTCAGGGTTCCTCTGGGCTTGACCTGCTCCAGCCCCTCTCCCAAGTGACCACAGGAAGAGCCCACAGGGCTGGACTCAGATTCCCACTTCCACAGATGTGACTCTTAGGCCAGAAGTCCTCGTACACCCAGAAGGGCAAATCTGGGCTCCTCAGTGCTCCAGTCCCATATTGCCCAGTGTTAGATGTGGGCTGGGGGCTGTGTGGACCTGAAGGCCAGCAGTTACATCCCAGAGGGTGCTAAAGTTGGGTGCTCTGAGGCCAGGGCAGATGTGGCCTTTGGAGGCTGCTGGGATGCTGGAACTATGGCTTATTTTTCCCTCTTGCAGTTTGGGAGGGGAAAAAAAACACACTGTGCTTTGTTTTGTGAAACACTCGGGCTGGAACCCACCTAATCAAAGCAGCTTTGAAAAACAACAGGAACTATCTGCACCCCAGCCCACTCCCCACCCTCCCAGCACCTTCTTGGGGAGGGTGGCCTTGCCAAGCACCCACGGATGTGGTTGCCTACCTGCACCCAGCACCCTTCCCTTCCCACTCTCATGCTTGGTGCTTCTCCAGATTAGGAAGTGCCTTTCTCTCCACATTGGTAGCTCTGCTCTCTCAAGATCCTGCAGCAATTCAGACACTAAGAGCAAGTGGAGAAGCCCACACTCCCAGCAGTGCTGCAGGCAGAGCCCAAGCAGCGGGCAGGAGCTCCCTCCGTGTTATCCTGCCTTTTGCTAGTCCCAGTGATCACAGGCAGGGAAGATTTTATAATCCCTATAACAACAAGTCTTCATGTTCCATAGGATCTCCCAGCTCAGCTCAGCCAATTTACCCTTCTGGTTTCATTTGGAGGCTTAGTCCATGGCACAGAGCCCTTGGTTAGGAACCTCTGGCCAAGAGCCTGAGCGAGAGTCAGCCAAAACTCTCCTCCTGCCAGTCCCTCCACCTTGTCCAGCTCTCCACAGAGAGGCCCTGCAGCAGGGAGAGATGTGGACAGGATCAGTGGAAGCTGTAGGCTCTTCCCCCCCATGCTCATCAAAACACCAGAGAGTGAAACCAGAGCTACACCAGCACCAGCACTCGCAGAGCCGTACGCGTTTCCCGCTGTAGCATCACATCTCAGATCAGCTCCTGCATCCTCCTCCGAGGCACCCAGACCCATCGTCCTACCACACGCAGCTCTTTGGGAGCCAGGGAGTGATGTATTTTCACAAGCTGTGGGAAACCTTCACTGTGGCCAGCTGCAAGGCCCAGTGTGTGCAACCACGAGTGGTTTCGGCAGCCCGAGCCGTGTCTCCAGGCAGGCAGAGACCTGCACACGCTCGGCACACGCCAGCCAGACCGCATCAGCGAGCAGACGCCAACCAGACCAAAAGCACCACTGGCAGAGACGTCAGGGTCAGCTTTCTGAGGAAACCTCAACTCAAGGGAGCTTTCCCTCCACAGCCTTACCCCATAACTGGGAATTCAGCAGCCAGGACTCTGGAGCCCAGCCCCAGCCTGCCCAGCAGAACCAGTCTCCAGCGCACGAGTACCTGCGTGCCACCCAACGCACCACAAACAGGCTCTGCCTGTGCTAAGTTCCTTCCCGTGGCACCACTGACAGGCTATTCCAGAAGGCAGGAAAAGGAAAGCAAGCCAGGCAGCTCCCTGTATCCACCTGCAGTGTGAGCCCCCCGGGGTGAAGGACCGTCGGCGCCGAGCGAAGCGAAGCGAGGTAGCGGCAGTACTGACCGGGCTGGAGAGCTGGCTGGGGGCTGGCAGCTGCAGGCTGCAGGGCTTGGCTCGATGCTTCCTCTGCAGCCAGAGCGTGAGGAATGCCCACATGCGGGGAAGTTTGGGGTCCCTCTCCATTCTCCCATCCCGGTCAACATCGCACAGCCTCAGTAGCCACCAACCCCTGCCTGCTGCTGGGAGAGCAGGGCCGGCTCCCAGGGACTGGGGAGGCTCCTGGGGTGCTGCATGGACACCCCACGCTCGAGGGTGCCGGATGGGGAGATACAGGTGGTTAAAGCTAGCTGGCAGATGCGCACTGGAGGCAGCGCCGCGGTTCAGGCTCCCACTCCCCAGCAACAGTGCCTGTGGTTGGGGCGCCTTTGGGGTTTTGGGTTTTTTTTTTTTTTCTTTTTCAGGGGTTGTTTTCTTTTTTTGGTTTTGCTTTTAAAAAAAGCAGCACAAGTCACAGCTCCCTGGCCACGTCCGGGCTGCCCGGCTCAGCCGCCGCGCTGGCCGGGAACAGACGTGGTCTCCTTGAAGTGACGTCCACCCAGCGCTGCGTGAGCCTCACGTCAGAATCTGAGCTTGGGGGGTACCTCCACAACGGGGTGGATGTTCTGAGAAACCATGTTCTCTTCAGAATGGAAGAGAGGAACTCATGAAACCCCTCCCAGAGCTCTGGCACCACCTCGGAAAGCTGCGCATCCCTCTGCTCCCTATGGGCACGGGGATGACGAGCCACCTGCCATGGGATTCGGGGTGCATCAGCGCTGCTGGCAAACCCTCTGGCATCACCAGGGTTTGCATCTAGTCCTTCACTTGCTTCCTGCTGCGCGAGGGCCTTACTGTGGACACTGGAGATGTCCCAGGGCCACCCTGGGGAGTTCCACACAAGGTCTTTCTAAAGGCCTTTCTGATGCAGGCAGCGGAACCCACTGCTGCTCAGATTCACTGGCAGGACAGGAGAGGGGAGTTAGATTTATTTTAAAGCTGGTCCTTACTGCCTCCTTCCCCCCCTGCTCCCCTCTGACCTTTCCCTGGGTCAGGACAGACACCTTCTCTGCAGTGAGACCCCTGAGAGCAACAGCCAAGACAGAAAGCGCCCGAAATGAGTAGAGACACCCCCACACCTTCACAATCAGAATCAACCATGTGTCAGCCCTGATCTCTGGGTCTCTCCACAGGGCCATGAAAAGAGCTTCTCAATCTGGACACAGCCCACTCATGCTTCCTGCCTCCTCTGCCCCCACACCATGCCCTTTGAGATCCCGAAACGAAAGGAGCAGATGACTAAACACCCCCCAGGCAGCCGGTCCCAGCTCCGCCCAGGGAACCTCACGTAGCTGGTGAGGTCCAAAGACACAGAGCTGGGAGTAGACACCAGCATGAAGCAGCACCGAGCAGCTGCTGAGCACAAGCTCCAGGAGACTCGGCTCACACCGACAGGAGCCGTGTCTGCAGCGTGCCATCCAAACCCCAGCACCACCACTGCTCCATGAAGCTGTACAGGAGATGCAGCCAGCCAGCTCCCCCCCTGTGCTGGCCCAGCAAGATCTGATAAACCCCATCCTGACCGAGGATGATTTCGCATGCTGTGGTGTGAGGAGCTGAGCGTGGGGAGAGGAGCCTCAGAAAAAAACCCCAGCGCTGCACGTCCCCGCACCTCCAGCGCTGCAGCACCCGCCCCGGCAAGCTGACAAGATCAGAAAGCCACAGGAGACACAAATGACGGCACGGAAAGGGGGTTGGTGTGGGGAGGAAGGAGGAGGAGGAGGATGAAGTCGAGTCTGGGATGTCATGTGAGCCAGTGAGTAAGAGCTGCTGCCGGTAGTGGCAGTCCCACCTAGCTGGGACGGGCTGTGAGAAGGGGTTTGCGCTGCTGAGAGGTCCCTGCTCACGTGGGACGACCTGTCGTGGGACACAGTGTGAACCGAACCCCTGAGGTGCAGCAGGGTCTCTCTTACCTTGTCAGCCGTGTCCACGAGGTCCTTCTCTATCCAAGTGATGTCTGACTTTGCCTGCGGAACAATAAAGCAGTGTCAGCTCAGAGGGGCTGGGATCCTCCGCGATGGTTTTCCCCATGAACCTGCTTAGCAAGAGTGTTGCCAGCCAGTGGTGTCCCACCAGACTCTGCTCCTCAGGATGTGACTGGGAGCTGGGCCCCAGGAGAGCAGTGGGATGGAGCCAGCTGCTGGTACAGGCTCTGGCAGGCAGTGGGGAAGGATGCGGTGCTGGCGCTTGGTTACACACGTTCCCCAGCAATCAGAGCATCACTGCCAGGGAGAGAGGACTCATTTCTGGTGGGATGATTAATGTCTGGATCAGGTTTTACTCTCAGCTGTATCTGGACTAACTCCAAAAGCATCTGATACAGGTGTCCTTTCCTCTGGGACCCCCACAGCAAAGAGAGGGCATCTCTCCAGGGGCACACTCAGCCCCCCTAAAGCAGCGAGAGGAACAGAATGAAGCACCAGAACTTGCCACATCCCTGAGGGCAGGGCAGGGCCAGCCCAGCTGCACTGACAGGTCCCCAAGCAGCATTACAAGTGTCCCTTTACGCTGGCCCTGGGCCCAGATGCGATTCTGTGAACCCTCAGAAGGGGGGAGACAGGAGCATCTGAAGGCAGCTCAGATGCTCCTGTGCTGTGGCTCTTTCAGCCCCCAAAACCTCCAACTGAGGGGAAGAAGGAAGTTTTCCCAAGGTCAGTCCCCAAGCCCACTGCGTTCCCATGACCACACATGGACTGATATGGGCACCCAGGCAGGCACCCTCCCACCTGAGTTTGAGCTGAAAAATTACCCCACCCCCACAAGCAAATCAGATCCTGAACGTTTCCTCTGAGAGGCTCGAGCCTCTGGTCACGGGTGAGATACAACTCATGTGACTGCAGCGAGAGGGGACCTGGGACAGACCCGAGCTGTGGCTCCTCTGGGTCTTCTCAAGGTGTTGGGCAGCAGGATGGAGCCCACAGGGCTGGCAGGGCCCTTCAGCACCAGCAGCATCAGTTGGGTGGGTGTAGGAAGAGGCAGAGGAAGGGGCAGAGTGACCTGGAAGTGGGGCAGAGCTAGGGAGAGGCGAGGGGAGAAGCAGCAAGCCTCAGGGGAAAGGAGGAGCTGCGTGGAACCAGCGAGATTAAAGACAAGAATTAACTGATTTTCAGCTCTGGAAGGAGTGAATCAGAGCGGGGAGGGGGAGGATGGACCCTTGCAGTCACCTCTTCCTCTTCCTCCCATCCATCGTGCTCTGCCCATGCTGCCGGAGCAGCTGAGCTCTCTCTGGGTCTGTCCCAGTGCCCCTGGACAGCTGGCTGCTGGCTGACACATCTACCAGAGCCACAGCTGACCCCCTTCCCCAGCACCTAAAAGCCATCACAAAAACCTCACCGGTGCCCCCCACGGACCATATCCACCCCCCTTCACCACTCCGACCAGCCAGCAGGCACCAAACCCTGCGTGGGATGGGGCTGGACTCACATCCCTCCCACAAGCAGGGATGTCTCGGCAGGTCCACCCCACGAGCAGGACTCCTGTGAGCCACCAGCCGTCTTCTGATGCCCATGGCCTCACTGGAGGCTATTTAACACACATTCCTGCACTGCTGGGGAAGGATATTTGCTGCTCCTGGAAAACCCAAAGGACATCCCCAGGCAGCAACCAGGTCTGAGCCCGGGAGGTCCCACAAGTCAGAGGAGGAGCCAGCAACTTCTGAACTTCTCGATGCCGCCTCCCAGCCCTGTAGATGGCTTAGTCAGCCTAGATCAGAGGCTGGGAACACACATACCAGGCAGTTGGGTGGGGGTTTTTTTTCCCCTCCAACACCCCAGTTCAAACAAGCAGCCCTCTCTCCTGCTTTCCCCTGTTTTGAGGAAGGATTTTACAAGCCAGAAGCCAAGAGACAGGTTTGTTTTCGCTCGCGTTTTGTCACTTTGCTGCTTGAGACAGTCACATCGAAACGCAAGGGAAATAAAAAAAACACCAAGCCTGCAAGAGCTGAAACAGATTCTGCTTTTGGCATTTCCCTTCCTATTCATCAACAACTAACCAGAAGCTGTTTTAATTTCTGTTGCTTCAACACATGCTCTGGTCCCAAAACACTCCCAAATTCTGGCAGCACCTAGGAAAGACGCTTCTTAGAAAGCAGCTTTACCATCAGCAATGCCTTTCCCAAAAGAGAAGCTGTTAATTAGAAACTGGGTTGAGGTCTGGCTGCCTCGGGTCAGGAGATCCAGCGGCTCCCTGCGTCCTGCAGAAGAGACAGAGCAAAGAGTGGAGCAGACACTTGCCTCCTGGATCCTCGGCTTGGTGCGGAAGAGGAGCCTCAGCATCTCCAGAGCCTTAGGCTGCTATCCTCCCATACTTTGCAAGCGGCCGCTGCGCCCGTGGCGCTCGCAGGGCAGCATGAGAAGCTGGGTGGAGGAGTTACGTCACTGGGATGTATTTTGGGAGTTCTCGCCGAAAGGAAACCGCGGTTTGGTGTGGGGAAATCGCAGGGTGCAGCCGGGGCTGCGCGGCACCACCAGCCCCAAGGAAACCCTGGAAGGCACCACGGGCGCTTCGGCACAGCTCTTCCCATCAGCAAATCTCAGAGGGCGCTTCCAGAGGATCCCTACGGTCTCCCATGGCACAGATGGGAAAACAGGTGTAGGAAGAGGGATTCCAGCCCCCTCCAGCAATAAGCAGCCAGGAGTCTGCGCAGCTTTCTTCCCCAGGGTTACCCTGCTCCCAGCGGCACAGATGCTGAGCTCAGCACAAATCCTCTCCCTGTAGGATCAGCTGAACCACAGATCTCCAAGGAAGGGGTCGGGAGGAGGCAGCTCCTGCACCCGGCCCAGGGTTTGTCCCTGATGTCAGAGTCACCACTTGTCATCTGCTATCTCAGGGCTTTGGGGCGCTGCCACGAGGCCGAGGGCGAGGTTGGCACATGAACATTGTATGGGGGTTGCACAATCCTGCTCGGGTCAGGATCCTGCACCCTGCTCCTCAGCATCAAGGGACCGGGGCAGGAAGGAGATGGGAGCTGCCTGGGTCTGGCAGTGCTCGGGAGCGGAGCAGGGAGAAGCTCTTCAGCCCCACCACTCTGCATCAATTCTCTCCAGCTTTCTGCTTGCAAGGAAAAGAGGGAGCCAGGTGCTGACTCCCAGCTCCCATCAGGAGACTCTCTGCACTGCATCTATGCCAAGCAGACGCCCTGGATGCCTCCAGAAGTTAGCTGGCTGTTTGACCAGTGTTGCTCCAAGGTCCTTTGCTGGGTTACAGAACCCCCTTTGCTGGTCACCGCTCCTCCTTTTGCAGCTGGTCAGCTCTCAGCGCTGCCCAGGGCTGCAACACCCAACGTGCTGCTCGGAGCATCCCGATAGCTCTTTCCCACTCCCATATCCTGCTTCCCAGGGAGATCGCTCCCTCCCCAGCAGCAGGAGGCACAGGGGGATCTCAAAACAATTCTGCAGCAGAGAAACACATCAACACTTGGGCAGCTACAGCTCACAGAAGGAGTTAGAGCAGCTGCAGGAGGACAGCAAGCTTCAGCGTGCGGCACAACGCGATGCCCTGCTTCATGGCTGCCCTCTCTTCTCATCCCTTTCCTGACCTGTTAATGTGGGCACAGAGAATCGCATCCTCACCCTGTCCTGCCTTTCCAGGGCCCTGGCCCTGCCCATCCGCCCCTCTCCTCCCCTTGGAATTCCTCAGCCTTTTCACAAGGGAGAGGCCCACCCTGAAGGCCCAAACCCACAACCGTAACCCCGTCTGAGCCAGAAGCTGAAGCCATCAGCTCTTGGCTTCCGATGCGGCTGACAGCCACAAGGCACGGCTGCTGCAAGAGTGCGAACCTCTGCTGCCCCACTGCCTCTGCTGCCAAGAGAAGGGGCAGAACCAAACAGGTAACGATCCCAGTATAAACCAGTAAATCTACAGCGAGCAGCGTCAACCAAAGGAAGCTGTGGTGCAGGCAGCTGCATGCAAATACAGGTTGTGGGTCTAAGGGCAAGAGACACGTGGGCTGAGCTGAGGCAGAAGCCTTCCTCCATCACATTTCCAAGTGACCTTCTGCATCCTGGGTCAGTTCGATGCTTTTAAGTCACCAAGTACCAAGACCCAGCTGTAAACTCTGCATGAACCTTTTGTCACTGGCACATCAGTCTGAGGAAGGACGATGCCCAGACCCAGTGGTGCCAGCTACACACTGTTCCCAGTGCAGGGCTTAAAGATGCTGCAGTGCAGCTCTGTGACAGCAAACAAGACTGTGGGACCGCGCTCCAGCAAGCCCCAACCTCGGCTCCATAAACCAGGACACTGGCTGGCCCTACAGATTTAAATCAGGATACTGAGGGACCGGGATCCAGTTACACTACAGAGCACTGGGAGGGAAGGATCAGGGTTTCACACACAGGAAGGCGATGGTGTGAAGAACTGCTGCCTGAGGACAGACAGCTGCTGTCACGCCAAGAAGGGATGTCTCAGCAGAGGTCTCCAGGAAGCCCTGGACAAAGCCTCATCTGTCGGGGTGCAGTCCCCCCAGCACAGGCTGCTCCTGGGTGCTGGCCTCAGGAGTGGGAGCTCCTCAACTTCTGCATGAAGCTATTTTCTGCATCCTGCCCCAGAGCAGCCACCCCCCAGCCCAGCAGCAACCTCTGCTCTGGGGCAGCCTGAAAGAAATGGGAAGCGAGAGGTGCCGCAGCCTCGCGGGGGAAGCGAGTCTGCTGCTCACTGCTGTAAGAAGCAGAGGGGCAAAGGCTGCACTGGCTGGAACTCGTGTTTTTTTAAGCGGTGGTTCTCAAAAAGGGGAACAAACAAAGCAAAGCACCCTCCCCAGCCACTGCCTGCCCTCCTGCAAGGGCCTTATTTGGGCAAGGCTGACGGTTGGGCTTATTTGCAACCAAAGAACTGGCCAGAACCCCGTACTTTTGCCTGCATTCCTATGGGGGGTCACCCCCCGGTGCTTCTGGGGGCCTCTTGGCCCCAGCCTCAGAAATCCTGTGGGACACTTGTCCCTGAGCAGCACCAGCTCCTCCTGAGCACAGACACCTCTGCAGAGCGGAAGAGCTTCAGCTTGTGGTACCTGCGTCTGAACTGTGAGGTGCGGGTGGACCGGCCCTGCTGAGAGATGGGATGAAGAGGAGGGAGCTGTGGCTGGAGGCAGAGCCGCTCTGACACGAGAGGAAGTGCTGCCCACAGCAATGACATGGTCATATCAGCACCGCAGATTTTAACTCGCTTTGTTGCCATCCGCCGGCTTCCAGGAAAGCAGCGACGCTCACTACCCCCACAGGAAACCTGCAACTGCGTGACCTCCCCGCAGCCCAGAAACGTCACCCTGTACCTGCACTACGTGCACGTCCTGCCTGTGGCATGGCCACCACGCCAGCCCCCATCGCTCTGGGCTGTGCTGGCAGGGGAGGGCAGAGTGAGCCAGCGCTGCTCCTCCTCGCTGTTTGCTCAGGAAAGGAGTTGTTTCCTGGTTCTGCTGCTCACCACAGCTTAGCAGAGAAGGGGAAAACACGAGTCCGGCCAAGCAGAACATTCTGTGAGGTCCCACCAGCTCCATTCAGTATCCGAAGTTTAAAACAAGGAATCACCTGGGGGAGTTGAGCAGTTTGGCTTCTCAGCCCGGGCGCTGCAGCATCGCGGCTGCGTTCCACAGCTACGCACCGCAGCCGCCTCTCGTGCTCACGCACCACACGTGCAGGGGAGAAAACAAAACCCAGTCTGAAACCTCAAGCAGATGTAAAACCTCTTTCATCATAGAATCATAGAATCCCAGACTGGGCTGGGTTGGGAGGGACCCCAAGGATCACAGAGCTCCAACCCCCCTGCCACAGGCAGGGACACCAACCTCCAGCCTGGAGCTACACAAGGTTGCCCAGGGCCCCATCCAACCTGGCCTTGAACACCCCCAGGGATGGGGCACCCACCCCCTCTCTGGGCAGCCTGTTCCAACCCCTCACCACTCTCTCTGTAAAGAACTCCTCCCTAGTATCTCATCTCACCTTTCCCTAAGGTTTCCAACAGGAAACACTGTCTGGTTCTCCTGCATGTGTCCTGACTGGTTTAATCCCAGCCCAGGCTCCCAGGGCCATACGGCTCCCACAGCCCCACAGCTGCCCCCACAGCCCCTTCCTGGTGTGAGACCTCATGGGCTCTGGTTTTTCCCACTCCAGCATCATCCCAACCAACACGGATCCAGCATCGTCACAGGGCTGCCTGCTCAAGGCCAAGGCCTCACCCCACTTTACCACGTTTCACAGGACAGGGTCACGTTTGCTCAGCACACCCAGCCCCACACCTGCAAAAGGCCACGAAAAGACCTGCAAAAGGTCATCTGAGGAGACCCGAGACATCTCATTGGAGCCTCTTGGCCACTTCCAACCACACTCAGAGCAGGAAAAGCTGGGGGGGGGTTAATAGAAGCAGGCAGCAGAGGGAGGGAAGAGGTGTGCCCATGCCCCTGTGAGACATCAGAGAACCAGCAACAGCTTCTGTCAGGGGGAGAAACAGGACAGGGTAACTGCTTGGGGTCATGGACAGAGCTAGAAGAAGAGGGAGACTTTTGGAGCCACCCAAGATGTTCAGGGAAAGAGGCGGCTTTGTTAGACTTTGAAACCAGACTCACACTGAACGAGGCCATTCCCTGTTCTGACAGACAAAAGCCTCGGGGGCGGCAGGACCCACCCCAGGGCGGCTTTGAAGGTGGGAGGCTTGGACAAAGTCACTTCTGCCAACACAGAGAAGCAGCACTGAGACTTGGGCAGCTGGAGCTTCCCCAGAGCAGCGGGAAAGGACGGGGGCGGGTTCCTGGCCGGAGCTTTGCAGGGAGGGATTGCTGAGGGGAGAGAGGCACGTTTCACCCTGCGCTGCCTCGGACAGCTTTATCAGTCTCCTGGAAAACAAACCAAACCAACAATGGGAGTGGGAGAAGAAACCCAGGACAGGCAGCCAGACCTGAGCGTGATGAACACTGGCACCCAGAAATCCTGCTCGTCCCTACCCTCATCCCCAGACTCCTACGGGCCAAGGCAGCTGGGAGGAGAGAATGACCAACTCCATCACAGCACAGAAAGCACCAGGAATCTCCCTCTGGATGGCCTGAACCAAAAGCCTTTGGCTCTGAGCATCCTAGAAACACTGTGCCCTGTTTCCACTCAGGCAGGCAGCCCGTGCTCGCGGTGAAGTTCATTTGGTCACCCTTAAGAAAGGCTTTGCTGCTACCCTGAGCTTCCCTGCAATGGGGATTACAAACAAATCCTACAAAAGAGACAACTCAGACCTGATTTTACCCTGTTTGGTGTTTAGATGGAGCAAGTTCCACCCTTTTTCACAGGTTCCCTCTCTCCAGGGAGCTCCCTTCTCTTGTGTGCAGGAGCGTGGTGGGACAGCAGTGACAGGTAGCAGTGCCTGCAGCTCCTGGCCCAGCTGCATCACCCCAAAGCAGCTGGGAGCCCCAGGGCACCCTGCCAGGCTGCCCCACACCGCTCCCCATGGGCACACTCCAGCAGGTGGCACTCGGAGCATCTGCAAGGTCCCGAACGTGTTTCTGCTCTGAAACGGGAGGCTGAGAGCCACGGGGACCCATTTCCTCACACCCAGGTCACGAACCCCTCTGTGGGAAGATTGAGCACCCCTGAAACCGGGCACCTAGGAACAGGTAAAGGGACAGGCTGCCCCCCCGTGCAAAGCCTGAGGTTGGAGAAGGGAAGGGGCAGGAGGCTCCCCAGGCTCCCTTCTCCTTCACAACACCCTTTCCGAGTCGCTACTCGACCTGTTTGAGCAAAATACCTGCTTTACACCAGAGAGCTCGGGGTGCTTATGGGATGGAGAGAGCGAGGAGGCTCAGGACCAGGCATCCCCCCACTCTCCCTGGGTTCCTCCCTGCTCCTGGTTCTTTCCAGGGGCATTTTAGCACCAGCTCCTGGATAGGAAGCAGCAGCCCCCACCTAGGCAGAGTTTTGCTGCTTTCATGCAGAAGATGAAGCCTCTTTCTAAGCGAGTTACAAAATACAACACGGCTTTCACAACAAGAGCCAAGACTTGTTTGCTGCCCCTGGAGTTATCGTGGGATGTGGAAACTATTCTCTATCGCAGGAACGCAGGAATTCCATCCTCCTCCCACAGCACTCATGCTGCCAGCAGTTTTCTTGTTGCAAGACACATGAAAAGTGCTCTCAGGGCTCAGTAAAGCCTTTGCTTGGTACCCACCAGGTTTGGGTATATCCCAGCTGCCTCCTGCCCTCTGGAAAGGATACATCCAGGAAAGGCTACCATCAGATTGTCACAGCCACTCTAAACTTTTCCAGCATTAAAAAACCCAACGTGCCCAAAACACACCCCAGGCTGGGTGCTGCCCACAGCCTTGTGAGAGCACAAGGGATGGGCGCCTGCTGGGGCCCAACTTTTCATTTAAGGCTCCTAAAACATTGGGTGGCAGCCAGGGCCTCCCCCTCTGTGGCTCAACTGTGACACAGGCACATCCCTGCCCTGCGTGCCGGGGACGGGACCGTGCTTAAGATCACGATCCACTCCTGCCCAGACATCCCAGCCCAGGATCACAGGCACCCTGCACGTGGGCATAATGGGGTTTGTCCTGTCCCCTGAGATACACACACAACGCTGTTGGAAGGAGCTTTTTCCCCTGTCATATCCATGTGGAAAACCCGGGGCTCCATTCCCAGTGCTGCTGCACAAAGGAGCGACCCCTCCCCGAGCCCACCGCTGAGGGTGCTGAGCCCTCTCCTCCCCGCTCTGTAAGCAGACACTGCACACACACACATCCAGCCAGGCTGCCTGGTTAAACACAGCTCCCTGATGGTGAGGGAATCGATAGCTCCTGGCTGGGAGCGCTCAGGGAGCACACAAAGGCCGTGCTCGGGCGGCATTCCCAGAGCCACGCCAGCAGCTTTGCTGAGACCAAGGGTTCAAGTTCAAACAAGGGCCTGATGCCCTGGCTTCCCGTAAGGGTGACATTTCCCAGCTGCCCAGATTTCACACTGCGGTTGGGAAACCCTTTTTGCCTCAGAGCATCAGCTGGAGCTCCTGGGAGGCCTCTGCCTCCCTGGCTGCTCTTCCTAAGGATGGAGGAGAAGGGCTGCGGGGCAGAGAGGAGTCCTAAGGGGGTAGCTGGGACTTCAGGCAGTCCCCAGCCTCCCCCAGCCCCAGGGCAGCTCCTGGCTGGCAGCACAATGCAGCCAGGGGGAAAAAAGTTACTGAGTGTATCCTGGAGCTAGGGAAGGGATTGACTGCTCGTGGCAAAACTAGGCTTCAGCTTCCACGTAAAGCTGAGACTTGTCAAGCTGCAGAAGCTTCAGAGAAGCTGATTGTGTGTGCAGGGAGTGTCCTGGATCACAACCGGAGCCGGCAACCCTTGAACAAACACAGCCAAGGGGACACAGAGCTCCCCACTGCTGGCGTGGCTGCTCCAGGGACACAAGCCCCCTCTGAGCCCTTCAAAAATCAGATGTTCTTCTGGCAGGCTTCCTGGCCACGGGGCCTGAGGCTGTTTCTGTTAACCTAGGAGGGGGATGAGAAGGAGCCAGGCAGGGCTGATGGGTCCTCTGTGCGCTGCTCCAGTTCTGCAGACTCGGCTGCATTCCTCGTGTGCAAGTCCTGTAAACTGACCCCTCTTCAATTATTCATCAGCGTCTGCAGCTCATCAGAGACTCTGCTCCTCAAACAGGCTTTTATTTGTGTTTGTCTTGGGCCGTTGGGTTTTTAAGAGCTCGGAAACTCGCTGTTAACCACCCCCTGGCCTCGCCAAGGACGAGCCGACGCTCGGGCAGGAACGAGCCAGGCAGCTGTCTGGCACTGCAGTGAACACATCCCACTGATGCCTTCAGCTGGAGGATGGAGCAACCAGTTGTGACCTGGAGCTTTGGCTGGCAGGCTGCAAAGGCCGAGCTGGGAGAGGCAGCAGCTGCTGCCCCATCCGGGTGGTGCAGAGGGGAAGGCAGATTCCTGGGAAGCATCACACCATGCTGGAGATGTTCCACTCCTGCCACATTATCCCAGGTGCTGCAGAGCCCCAGGGATCAGACCAGCCAGAACGCTCTTGGCTGGAAGCAGAGGGGCATTGGGTAGAGAGAAGGGGTTTCCTGGGGTACCTGTCTCTTCCCACGTTCCACAGCTTTCCAGTTCTTGGAGAAAGCAGCAGCAGGAGCTGTGCCACCACCACACCAGGCATGTTCCAAAGCAGAGTGTTCTGCTGGCTTGTCCTGAAACCCTTCCTGCAGAGAGGCCGTGGTTAGAGCGGTGCCTGGGAGCAGTGAGGGTCACACTGCTGGACAGGTCACCACACTCAGCCTGGAGCCGGTGTTCACGTGCAGCCCACACAGCAACAGCCTCCATCACCTCAGCACTGAGTGGGCACACAGGACTTGCCCTTCAGTGGCCTCAGATGACTCTTTCTTCCTCCCCCAGTGTAAAAAGAAGGTGCTTCAAGTTCCCTCTTCTTACTGCCCACCCAGGGAGGCAGCTCCAGAGACAGGACAGCTGCCAGTGGATGCTCTGCCAGACAGTGAGAGGCACAGTGCACAGCCTGGGTGAAGGAGAGGGATGTACCACTGGTAACCAGAGCTCCAAGCAAGCACTAGCTCAGTGCACCACGATGGAGAGCAGGAAAACCTCTCTCTCCCAGCACAAACTGGCATTAGCACTGACAGTGCAGGTATTGCTGTGGCCAGAAGTGTCCGTGTCCAGGGTCTCTGCCTACAATTGCTTCCCCTGATGAAGATGCTGTGGAGGAGGATCTTACTGCAGGCTCTACTAGGCAAGGACACGGTGATGGCTCAGCCAGTTACATGGATCTGGGAAGGAGCTGTGTCTTCCTCCTCAGCCTTCCTGCTGCAGCTCACAGCAAGGCTCAGCCCAGGCAGGTGGGGCTCCTCGTGCCTGCACAGGGCAGAGCAAGCCCTGCTCCCGTCTCAAAGGTCTCTTTTATGGTGCAAAGCAGAGCAGGAAGAGGTTACTTATTCACTTCCCCAGCTTTCCCCTGCACACTGTGATTATCACCCAAGAACAAGCTGATCAGCACTCCCAGCCTGTGCCAGCGTTACCTCCAGAGAGAGAGAGAGTGGGCACGCTCAGCACTGTGAATCCACTCCTCTACTCTTCATTATGAAGTGATTTCACTAATTGGGTGTTGTACTTTCATGCATAATTCCTCACACTTGGCACCTTCAGGGAGCACAAGCTCACCCCTCAGCCACGCTGGCTGCAGAGCAGGCTGTGAAACCCCAATTACGCCAGGTCCCATTTTTCCACTGAATTCAAGCCCTCTGTTGCTGTTCCCCAGCTGAACAAGGGCCAATCTCCAGCCCACCTGACAATTAACATCTAAAGAACAGAGGAGAGAACGAGGTTCAGCACCCAGAGACCCTGGGGCACAGCAGCTTTTGGGAGCAAGGCAAGACACCTCCTGCTCCGCTCCTGCCCAGTGCAGAGATGCAGCTGGGGTTAACCCAGGGCTGTCACAGGAGATGCTTCTCTTGGTGTCAGCTATGACCAAGGAAACAGGCAGAAGAGAAAGCAGGCAAGCACAGAGGATACCAGGCAACAGTCCTGCTCCTCCACCACAGGAAAGAGCACCTCTTCCATCCAGCATCCCGCAGACGTCACACTGAATCCCTACACCCACCCAACTGCTGCCATCCTAAAACCAAGACCGAATTTAACCAGGGCCAAACATCACCACCAAAGAGGAGAGGAGAACAAAACACCATCCCTGTCCCTGTCTCTGCCAAAGGCTCCTGTCCAGTACAGTGCTGGGGTAGCCATGTGTTTGTAAGGACGTGGCCAGGATGACCTGGCAGGCTGCAGGCTCTCAAAGTGGAGATGTGCTGGGAACACCCAGATACCCAAGGATTCAGGATTGAACCACCTAGGCTTCTGCTTGCTGTCAGGAGAGGGCTTGGCTTCGACTTCCTTATGGCCTCAGAGCAGGAATGCTGCTGGGATGGCCCCGACTGCAGAGCCAGGCTCTGTTCTCTGGGACCAGGCGCAGGGAGGCAGATGCTCCAGGCAGCTCTCTGCCCAGGCTGTGGGATCTCACAGCAGCTCTGAGATACACACCGAGGCACGATGCTTGCAGGGGCTTGTGTACCATGGCTGTTCTTGAGAGGTGGGAATCCACAGAGGAACACATGATGTGAGATGCACCAGCTGTCCTCAGGAAGAAGCAGAGTCAGAGCTGCAAAGGCAGCAGGAAGGCACAGACCACAGGCAGCCTGGCCCCACACCTCCCTTCGGTACCTCTGCAGCGACCAACTTCATCCCCCTTCTCACCCAAAGACCCTCGTGGGCAGCCACAGCACAGAGGTGATGGTGGAGGCATCGCACAGCATCCGTCTCGCGCTCCCAGCCACGAGGTTCCCAACTCCTTTGAGGAATTCTTGGATTTCCTCCTTTGGTTATTGCCCAGGCAAATAAGGATTGTACTGCTGGCAGCATCCTGCCTGCGGGGCTGGGGGGGGGTGGCAGCTCTGCGTGGGCGTTGAGCAGTCACTGTCGCTGCTCTGGGCTATTTTTAGAAGAGATCACAGAATTCCCCGCAAAAGGAGAGCAAGTCCAACCCTCAACAAAGGTGCCTCTTCCCCTCACAGCTCCCTGCACGCAGCTACAACAGAAGGGACCCTGAGCAACCCTCAACTTGAGAACAGCCAGCCTCAGGTGCTTATTGGCACGAGCTTCTCCTCCTTTCATAGAATCCCAGACTGGGCTGGGTTGGAAGGGACCCCAAGGATCACAGAGCTCCAACCCCCTGCCACAGGCTGGGACACCAACCTCCAGGCCTGGAGCTACACAAGGTTGCCCAGGGCCCCATCCAACCTGGCCTTGAACACCCCCAGGGATGGGGCACCCACCCCCTCTCCGGGCAGCCTGTTCCAGCCCCTCACCACTCTCTCTGTACAGAACTTCCCCCTAATATCTCATCTAAACCTTCCTTCCTTCAGTTTTAATCCATTCCCCCTTGTCCTGCCATTGTCTACCCTTTTCAAAAGCTGATTCCCCTCCTTCAGCTCTCACAGGGCTGACAACGTGCACCCCAACCCGAGCAGCAGACACACAGGGACGTGCGGCGCACTGGGGCAGCACCGAAGGGGCCAAGGTCTGTGTTTACAGGAGGGGTTCGTTTGGCTGTGCTGGGAGCACACGTACCTTGTACAAACTTGGGCAAGGCAGCAGGGGTTATTTCAGGAGCGCAGAGCAGGGCTGCACGTGTCCAGAAAGTTACCAAAAATGGGATCGTGGGGCACCGCTCACGGGAGGTTTGGCCACGGCGCCTTGGAGGAGACAAGGCAGGACACCTGCACGGGGCTCTGCTGGCTTCCCTGCTCACTGTGGGGTGTTGGACAAGCTGCCTGTGCTCTGCTCCAGCCCCCAGCCACAACAGGGGGGACTCTTCCATGTCCCACGGAGGGACAGACACAGCCACAGAGCAGCAAAGAGAACCCCAAGTGCTTTTTGGCTTCCATCGCCTGTCAGCTCTGTGTGGCTGTGCCTACAGCTGGAATCATCCAGGGATGTCCCTCAAAGAAAACACAGCTTTTACAAGTATTTTTAAAGCTGCTCTTACAGGGGGGCAGCTTAGCCAAGCGTTTGAAGATGAAAGAGGCCAAGTCTGAAGCCTTCGAAGCCCCGCTGGAGTCCAACCAGGAGACACAGATGATTATTTCCCCCCCGTGCCAGCGATGCAGGCCCAGCACAGAGCTGGGAAACCACCATTCCCAGGGGAGGGAAGCACATGGTCTCGCTGCCCCACGCCAGGTTTCTTACAGGCCACTGAGAAACTGCCAGCCCAGCGAGCGGGACGGGAACGCAGAGGAGTTGAGATGCAGCTGCACCCTAGAAACCCAGCCTGAGCTGCTGGGAAAGGACTGGCTGAAGAGCTCACAGCTGCTTTGCAGGTTTAAGTGTCTTTTAGTAAAAAACACCAAGTGGAATCACACACAAGAAGCCCCCACGGAGGATGGTTCAGGGTGAGAACCTGCTACAGGGCACTCAGGGAGGGTAAGGCGCAGGACAAGCTCTCAGCAACCCGTTCAGCAAGGTCTCCCAAGCCCAACCAAACCAGACAGGTACGTATCAGAAAAGGAAATCCCAGAAGGTTTATGGCTTCAAGGCACTGGAATGGCTCCTCTGCCCTGCACGGGGTCTCACAGGACAGAAAAGTCTGGGCACAACCAGGACATACCCACACTGACACCACAGGTCCTCAGACTCAGAGAGGGCTCACATCAGGGACACTGAGTCCTTCAACGTGACACTGCTCACGTGTGCAGCAGGGAGAGCATCAGGGGCTGGAGAAGGTCTAGCAGACTAAGACCCTTGCCCAAAACACAGAAGAGGGCAGCCCAGTTCCCTCCACCGTTCCCCACTGATGGTAACAGACGCAGGATTTAAAACCAGCCGCCCCCAGCCCACTCCCCATGGCAGCATCCCCAGGGGTGGCTTCAAGACGGAACCCCAGTGTTTTTACCTTGGCTGGAGGGTTCCCACCTTCCTCCGTGGCAGCCTGCCCATTCTGCAAAGGAAGAGAACCTGCTGTTAGCACACGCAGGGCACGGGACAGCTCCTCACACCCCTCACAAAGGGGGCTGGCTCCGAGCACCCCTCACACCAGACAAATGGGAGGATGAGATGGTGCAGGATGGCACCACCCCCCTACACCTGGGGGTCACATTCTGCCAAGAAAAAACATTTAACCCCCCTCCCCAAACCCTCTTGTTCAGAGCCTTTCCACCTTTCCCCCAGCTGAGATTAGGACTGTTCATATGCTGAGCATCACTCGTGGGGCAAACAGCACCCTGACCCTTCTCAGGCATGGGTCCCCGGGGTGGTGGGTACCCTCCTTCCCCACACCCACGCTGCAGCTCCCCCCTCCCCTGCTTCTCTGGGACCACTGGAAGAGGCAAACAGGGGAGATCAGGTGCAGACACTAAACCAGTGCCTGAGCCCAGGGTACAGCTGTTTTGCCACGAGGCTGCATTTAATACCAACATTTATCAGCTACTGATCACCCCACTATGGCTGATAGCGCTGCAGGAAACCTGCACCCCCTGCCCAGCTCCAGACCAGCCCCTGCCCGGCTCCAGACCACCCCCTGCCTGGCTCCAGACCACCCCAGCCCTGCAAGCCCAGCTCCTGCTGCCCCAGCTCCGTGCGAAGTCACGGCCGGTGACCCGACTGCCCGGGGTGGCATCGGGACGGTCACGCTGGGTGCTGGCCCAGAGACACATCAGCTTGGGCACAGCGGGTGCCTGGAGACACCAGTGGGAGCAGGAGTGGGTGGGATTTACTCAGACACAGGTACTTGGAGCGGGGTAAGTGTGTACAAAGAGGTTTTCAGCTGACTGTGGAGAAAAACAAGGGCAAGTAGGTTTTGCTTTGACATCCACTGGCACTACAGCCTCAGGCTCCAGAAAATCATGGAATTCCTCCATTTCCTTGAAAGAACAAGGCAAATTTATTCAATCCTCTTCAGGTACCATGGTCTGTGAGGAGAGTTGCAAAGGAACTGAATTTCAGATGGGATTGTGAGTGGAATGCCTGGGTTTCCAAGCCCTTCAGGAGTCTAACAGAAGCAAAGCTGGCTCCGTCCCTGGAGAGGCAAGGGGACACCAACCTGGCACCTGCCTCAGAACTTCACTAACCCCTTCTCCCCTCAGGCCAAATTTAACTTCCTGTTTCTACAAAGCAAAACTCACAGTTGTTGATCTCAAAGAGCGTTGGGGTGCCTGAGAAAACCCCTGCCCAGCGCTGCACTCGCTTCCTGCACAGTCACTGGGTGCTGCCAGGTTCAGAGGCTTCTGCTTCCCACAGCAGGACATCACTGCCCGTCTTGAACTGCCTGGCTCCCCACTCGTGGCTACCTCACAATAAAAGGGGTAAGGCCAAAGGGAGAACTCCAAGCACAGGTTAAGTTCTCAGATGCTTAAGTCCACAGCCAACACTCCAGAGACTCCACAGACCTCCACGTTTAGGTCTCTCCACTCCCACCCCAACCTGTGCTGCTTGCAGCATCTCCTGGAGCAGCTTAGTGCTGCCACGACACGGAGCATCACCACACCAGCTGGGGAGAAGCCCACCAACCACTCTAAGCTCCATAACTCACCTTAGTACCATCTTAAACTGGGCTTAAGTCCCCAAGTATTTCCAGCCAACGACTGGAAAACGCAAGAGCAGTACCAGGAGAGCCAAGTTCTTCCAGAGAGGAATGCTGCCCTGATGTTTACGTGGAGCTCTCAGTGCCATTAGCACAAAGAATAGCTGAGGAGTGAAGTAAGATTCTGTGTTTATGTTTAGCCTTGACAAAGAAGGGGGCAGACACTGCACACAAGAAAACCAGGCTTGGAAAGGTCCTTTTGTTTACTGGCTCAACTGTCACTGATCAACAATTCATAACTCAGCGCTAATCAAAACCACGGCTCAGGGAGGGCTGTTTATATCTAACACAGCTTAAGGAGTACAGTTTCTGCCCTGGACAGAGGGAAGTGGTGCCTGGCTCATGGTCTGCAGAACAGCTCTGCAAGGCACGTGTCGGGAGCGGGGAGAGGTGAGGCATGGCACAAGCTCTGCTCCCCTGGGAAGACGGGCACGTGGTGAGCAAAGGCAGGGGCTGGCTGGCCCTCTGGCTTCAAGGAGAAGGTACAAGACACAGGGGGCTACCCCCAGACCTTTCGAGAGCAGCATTTCATCAGCCCCCTCCCCAGAGGGCACCTGTCCTGCACACTGCTGCGGAGGGACCCCCCTGTGCCTGGGGATGGAAGGGACACAGGCACAAAGGGCAGTGGCCGTGCCAGGGGGGTTTCCTGGGCACGGAGGTCTGAGAGGGGTGAAGCTCCTGATGAAACACCCCCTTTCTCAAGCTGACACAAGGTGTAAGGACAGAACTGCAGTACTTGGAGCCAAGTGCTTCCCTCCCAGCGCAGACCCAGCCCGTATTCCCTCATATGGAATTCCAGAGCCAGTTGTAAACATGGAAGATGGAAACACACTCACAGCTACAGGCTCATCACCTCCCAGGGTGCAACACGGCCGTTCACCAGCACTGAAACACTCTGTGGGGTTCTTGGGTTGACATTTCTCTCTCTAAGATGCTTTATTTCTGCACCCCCCTGCATTCCACACACTCTGTTAGTGAGTGTGTGTGTGCTCATCTCCATGCCAGACACCCTCTCACAGCACATCGTCTGTGGGGTTGAAATGAGCCTCCTGGACACCCTACTCCAAAAGTACCCCCAAAAGTCTCCCTGTAGGCACCAACCAGGCAATGCCTGCAGCGGGAGGGAGGCACAGCTCCTTCCCTTGGGTGCCCAGGGCAGTGAGGAGCTGATGCAGGCTGGTGGCAGAGCAGGGTTGGGTCTATCTAGAAGGCAGTGGCATGAGCCTCACCAGTCTGGCCAGCAGCCCATCCCCACAGCTTTCCAGCCAGCCCTGCTCTGGGGTGAGCGGAAAAGGGGATTAGGGAGCTAATCTGATGGGCACGTGGAGCAGCAGCCTGGCAGTGAGGGCACCTCTGGGCCAGCGACAGATAAAACCACCAGAGAAGAAGAAATGCAAAAGCTCCTCTGCACACTCACTGCTCTGACAAGTTTTCCTGATAGTGTGAGGAAAAGTACCCCAGGAAACCAGAGCGCTGGGTTACACAACCCCCAGCCAGGCTGAACTTGGGGGAGATATTTATCTTAGGACATCTTGCATTTTAAATCCCTTTAATTCCACATAATCCCTGGCACAGGGAGCAGTTCACAGAGCAGGCCAGCACTGCGCTGATCTGAAGCGAGGATGAGTCTCAGCCCTGGCAGGACGGGGCAGGACTGTGCCCACTCCTGCTGCCACCAAGGGCTGTGCCCTGTGGTTGGTGCCACTGGGACAAGTCACCCCGGATGATGGGCAGCTCTGCTCTGAAAGGCAGCCTGCTGCTGCTTCCAGACCTCCTGGGTTTGACTCGCCACTTGTGAGATGCCCACATACACCATGACCATATCCCAGGCACCCAGAGAGGCTCCTTCACCCGACTCTGCTGAACCATGAGACGTCTGAGCAGGAAGGTGAAAGGGGAAGAAATTCTTCACCTGAGAGCCTCTGCCGGTCTGACACAAAGAACCAGACCTTTTATTGTTATGAAGAGGAATTTATGGATCTTGCCTATTGCAGTTCAGGGACAGGAAATGATTCTGCAAAGCCAACGATCTCCAGGAGAACTCACGCAGCCCAAACAGCACGAGGAGCCGGTGCACAAGGCAGATCAGAGACCAAAGTCGCTCAGCTTCCTCCCCTATCTTTTTGATCACTGTTTTCTGCACTGTTCAGCTAAAATGCTTGAAAGAGAGAGTTAGTTACGAGCAGCTCCTGCTCAGTAAAGGATGCTACGCATATCCAGGCAAAAAATAATGAGCTGGAAGTGGTCAGGTTGGGTGTCATCCCACGTCAGTTGTGTTGCTCTATGTTTGCGTAACAAGACTTTAAAGCAAAGCCCAGCCCCAGTGACAGCATCCATCACTATGGTGATGAAGTCATTCAACTTCACTGTCAGCTCTCCATCGCTCGTTCTCTGCCCCAGCCGGGTCCTTCTACAACGTGAGCAATATTCTGAGTAACATAAGCAGCAGAGAGACCAGGGGGGAAGAAACAAGAAGCACTACGAAGCTGCCTCAGTCCCCAGGACAGTGGGACTCGTCTTCTGCAAGGGACCAGTTCGAGCTCCCACATGTTCCCCCAGCACCGCTCCAGTCTGGGCTCTGGTGGGACAAGGGGCACCAGCCGTGACTCGTCCCCAGCCAACACTCCCCAGCGTGCAGTGGAAAAACCCCAAATCCCTGAACAATAGGACCGATGCCTCCACCAGCACGGTGACAGCACCTCTGCTCCGTGACTCAGAAAGCAAAGGTTGGAGGAAGCCGGTTTCTAACCTGGATGGCAGCGATCCCAGGGCAATTTACGTAAGAGGCGTTCCAGAAAAGTCTCCTCGGATTCTCAGTGGTGCCACCTTGCCCAGGAGCGGTGAAAACTTTCTCCTTGGGCCCCTGCCCTTGGTGATTTTCACCTCTCAAGGTGCAAAACGCCCTCCAAGCCCTGGCCCTGCTATGCTGCTGGATGGAAGGGAACCTGCTAACGCCTGGCCCTGGCAGCCAGCTTTAGAGGTGATGAGCATCCGTACTAAGTTTCCTCACTGGAGTCAGGTATTTGTACCCTCCAAATAAACAAAGGTAGATTGCTAACATCCCACTCATGGTCCTGAGATGTAGAAACACTGAGCTGCACGAGTACCACCTGCAAGCTGCTCTGAGCCTGACCTAGAGCTCCAGCCAAGGTGAGGTGGGGGCAGGGGCTGCTCGGAAGGCAGACTCAGGCTCTCCAGTTTCAGTTTACAATTAACCCACCCGTTACTAAAGCAATGAGGAAAACTGTCCCAGCTGCTGCCACGAGCTCCACAGCTGAGTTGGGCTGACAAACACCGACCCCCCCGAACCGTTTCCGCTCAGGAGATCCCGTGATGCTGACACAGCGCCCGCCCGGCACCTGGGAGACCTGGGATTAAGTAGTAAACGAATCTGGCCCCCGGCATTCGCTGCCCTGGGCACCAGCATTACTCTCCTCCCATTACCAGGCTAGTTGTGCTTCCTGGCTTTTCGTGCCGCCTTCCCACTGAGGAAGAGAGAAACCACAAATCAAAAGCTGTGTCTCCCAGCAGGAACCTGCAGCCCGGCCCTGGGTGCAGGATGTGATTTCAGGAATCACCATCACTCCACCACAGTTCTTCCTTCCTCTCCCACCTCGGGGCACGAACCCATCCTCACGGCTCAAGTAGTGCTTCACAGTAGATGCTCGGGGATGCTCTCAGCCCCCCTCACCTTCACACCAGCTGTTTGGCACCCATGGCACAAGCAGACCCTCCACCCAGCACCCCACCTGCATGGGGCAGGGACTGGAAGGGGGGATCCAGGAGAAGCTGTGCTGTACCTGGCCGAAGAAAATTAGGCAACCTCATCTCAGATCACCAGCAGACCTCCCCGCTGGTGCTGCAGCAGTGAAATGCTGCCTCCACTCAAAGCAGAAATCTCTTAAGAGGCAATTTTAAATAGGAAGAAGCAAATCCGACCCATCAACTATCACAGCATCCCTGGGCACAACAGGGGAGCGTGACAGCATCGAACCCACCCAGAGCAGTGGGAAAGCACCAAGGTCTGAGTAAACCCCTGGGAGACCATCCCCAGGGCCCCTCCGGCTTCTCCAGGAGAGCTGCCGGTTCCAACCTGGATGAGAAGATGTTTAACTAAAGAGCACACGGTGCCTCAGCCGGCTGCTCTGCCCGGAGCCGTCCCTTTCTCCTGGAGGGGCTGCGGGAGGGAGCCTGCAGATGTGGACAGATGCCGTGCACCCCCCTGCACATCTGCCCGCCTCGGAGGGCTTAGTTAGGAGGAGGAGAGCGAAGCCGGAGGGAAGAGCAGACATCCACCCGGCAAAGTGGCCCAGGACCGCGGCCGGAGTCCGAAGCACAGGCCTGTGGGCGCAGCTGGGCTGGGGAGGGGGCCAGGGAGGGAGCCCGGAGGAGAAAGACCCCCAAATCCCAGCCGTTCGCTCGCTCCCGGGGCCTTCCGCGGGGAACCGTTTCCTCTGCGCCTGGGCAGGGAGCGCGGTGCCGGCTGCTCACGCTGCCCGAGGAATCGCAGCCCGCAAAGGCAGCGCCGGAGCCGGGCAGCCCCCGCCGCACGCACCGAGCCCCGGAGCAGCCGGCGCCGGCCCCCCGGCAGCGCGCACGGCCCCGGCCGGCTGCAGCCCCCACCCCCGGGCCGCCCCTCCCCACCCTCCGCACACCGGGGAACCGCACGGGCGGGGGTCCCTCCCTCCCGCAGCACCCGCAGCCCGGAGGGTCCCGCCGGACGGGGAGAGGCCGGGCCGGGCGCTCCTTTGTTCGGCGCAGCCCCCCCGGGGGGTGGAAGCGCGGAGCCCCCCCCCCACCTCCTCCTCCTCGGCTCCCCAGGGCCGGTGCCCCGCTCACCTCCGTGTCCAGATGCACCAGCTCCATGTTGGGCCAGGGCTCGGCCAGCTGGGCGAGCGGCATGCTGCCGGCGGGCTGCCCCGCGGGGCTCGGCGGGCGCGGCTGGGCTCCGAGCGGAGCCCCGAGCTGGGCACCGGCTCCCCGGGCCGGGCCGGGAGCGGCGGGGCGGAGCGGGGCGGAGCGGGGCGGCTCCGCCCGCCGAGCTGCGGGGCGGGAGGGGTCTGGGCCCGGCGGGTTCCCGGGAGAAGCCGAGGCGGTGCTGGGCGGGGGGAGCTCCAGCAGCCGCGTCCCGAGGTGCGGCGGGTTGGTCGGGGGATGGAGATGCTGAGAGCCGCGGGTGGGGGGAGCGGGGGGCCAGGGGTGACGCTCCCAGCGGCTCCCGTCCCCGAGCCCCATCCGCTTTGGGTGCGGACGGAGCCGGCAGCACCCTGCTCGTAGGCGAGAGGGACGGTGGCTGCGTGCTCGTGCTACCGGGGGCATTCCCAGGGCACCAAGAGCACCGGCACCGAGCATCTGCTGAACACAAGACCCGGGGTCCCGCTCCTCATGCCTGGGAAAGGGAGTGGGGGGGGCTGTGGGGGGGTCTGTCCTCCTCCGGCAGCCGCCGTCCCGCAGTGCTGTACGGCCGGGGGAGGTGGGGGGGTGGGGGGGTGTCACTCCGCTCAGTTTGCTGCTGGAAGCAGGAAACTGCTCTGGGAAATCCGGATTCCGAGTTTGAGATGCACGATGAGTCACCGCTGATCACCTCCTGCAGTGCTTCCCCCCCACTCCTTCCAAAACACGGATAAAAACCACACCCACCTTTCCAGGCAGCTGGGGGACCCTCGGCAGGAAGGGGCCTTACACACCCACCCGTGTTTGTACCTCACGGCTCTTCTCCCCGGCTCCCATCCTCAAATGGGAAGTTCTGTTCATGTTTTGCCCCTCAAAGCGCCACGTTTTCGTGTTTCATTAGAAAATTACACCTATAAAGAAGCCTCGTTAACAGGGTGCATCGCTCAGCGTTGACTTCATCAAGGTGTGGCTGTAAAAAATACTTAACGAGCCTCAGTGAAAGCAGATACAGCTGGGGCTCTGGGTGTCCCAGGAAGCTGGGGGCAGGGGGGGGTACCACCCTTAGCCAAAAACCTCTTCAGAGGCAGCAGGGAGCTCTGCAAAAGCCGAATTAGGACACAGCACAGCACTCTGAAGCATCCTCGAAGCTGGTCTGTAAGTCATCACTGGGACCTGCTCCTTACTGCAGCCAGAGGCATCGTCTGCCCTTCGTAACGTGGGGGAACCGAGCATGGAAAATCCCCCCCAGTGAGTGGCTGAGCCCAGCCTGGCGTCTGCTGGCTCCACGTCCTGCGCTCCGAGCCCCCTCTGTGCCCGGAGTGTGGGAGTGCCAGAGGAAAGCATTAAATACCACAAACGAGCGGTACTAAGGGAGGTCCCGTTATAGCCAATTAAACTCCTGTCACTCACTGCCGGAGCAGGCTGGAGCAGATCTTGTGGAGGGTTATTCATTCAGCTCCAAAGCTGCCCATAATTTCCCCTTATTGCCCGGGACATGGCACACCGTCTGGTTCCATCCATCCTTCAGCTGCTGCAACCTGCTTCAAATGGCATCAATAACACGGTGATGTCAACACCAGCATCCCATTCACCTTCTCCATTTGTTTGCTAAACACATTTCCCTTTCCTGCTGCTCTGCCTGCGAGTCAGGAGCCCGGGGAGGGATGCAGAGGGAGGTGAGTGTAGGACAGTGCTCTCCACATCCTTCCCAGGAGAGCAGAACAAGACACCGCTCTGGAACTGGCCCTGTGACTCCAACCTCTGGGCACGACACCCAGGAGCACTTGGAGCTTCCCACCCAGGTGACAAGCCCACGGGGAGTATTTAATCCACAGTGCCAGGCACAGAGGCACTTCCCATCAGGTGGCCCATGAAAAGCCTCCAAGGAGGGTTACACATGGAAGTCAGGTAGGATCAGGTGCTGAGGAGTTACCTGCAGCTGCCAAGGAGCTTATCTCAGCCAGACTGGTCATTGACTCCTGGGAAATCTCTGACACCAAGGTCACAGCTGGGACTATAAACAGGTTAAATAAAGTTAAAAGTAAAGCACCACCTTGTGAAGTGTCAAACAGTCCCGGGGTGGTACAGGAACCAGGAGAAAAGCAAATCCTTGTTCTCAAGGTCCCAGTGAAAGGTTAATGGGAACATCCAGAGGGACTGTTTGAGAGGCAGAGGAAGGTGAGGGACGGGAGACAGGAACCGCTGCTGCTGCTTCTGTCCCCTGGCAGCTCTGCTGAGGTGCAGAAAGTCCTTCGTATTTCGCAGCAGAAAGACAGGCAGGCTGGCCATGAGCTTGATAAAAGAGGAATTGTGAAGCTTTGTGGAGCAATGGCTTCGTTAGGCTGGAAAAAAATATGGCTCTAAACCCACCAGTACTGATGCAGCTAAATAACCCCACCAAACTGTCCTGCCCACTTCCAACAGAACAGCAAATTGAAGACCAAAAACAAGTCGTGTGTGACCCTTCCCTGCATCTCCATGGCCACTTTTGTCAAAGGCCAGGAGAGGATTGTGCTGAGGTAGCTCTCAAAGGTATATTAACACCCCCAAAAAGGGGTAGATAATTGGGCAGCAGTGCTGGGTAACAAGGTGAGGTCTCTCCATTCCCGGCTCCAGGATTCCAAGAGAAGCAGTCTCTCTGCTGACAGAAGCTGTCTGTTATCAGTGACCTTCCCTCAGTTCCCACACCAGATAATGCTGGATCAGAGTCATTAACAGAACGTGAGACGTGGCACATGAGATCCTGGGAAGTCCAGGGCAGCAGGAGGAGGAGGTGGTGGTGATCTCCCTCAGGGTTATTTCCTAGTTGAAGAACAGCTATAAAACACAGCCCTGTCCCCAGAGCAGGGTGCAGTGCTCCTGGAGCAGCAGAGCCTGCTGTTTGGGTGAGTGTCATGGCTAAATACAGTAATTAAAACATATAAACTGGCATCTTTCTGAGGCGCTCACGGGCTGGGGAGAGGCGCTGCCTTGGTGAGCAGGGACTCTGGCTCAGCTGGGTGCTCCTTCTGTCGGTGTTAGCTGCGGGTTTAGTTCGGGTTTAAAACCATCAAATCCTCCTCAAACACAACTGCAGGTATTTCTCCCTCTGCAGCTGGCTCATAGGTGGACCCGATGATCTCTGGAGGTCCCTTCCAACCCCTGAGATTCTATGATTCTGTGATTCATACCATTGCCCTTTCTGGGGAGGCTGGTGACATTATTACCCAGTTACCCCCAGAGAAGCCCTTCCAAGCTGGGTGCATCCTCTGTATCCACATCACCAGCTCTGATTTTCCCTCGTTATTCCAAACCCCACCCAAACAGTTCTCCACCTCACCCTGGAGTCACCCAGCGCTCCCAAGGCTCCCCATATCCCTTCTTTTTAGGGAAGCCAGGGAGCATCCCTCCTCTGCTGCCTGCGTTGTGCTGCGCTGCTGCTGCACACCCAGGGAAACGCAAAAGGCAGCGAGAACTCACGGGCTGAGTCCCAGACCCCTGCTGCAGTTCACAGCCTCCTGTCATCTGCTTTGTGTTTATGCTGAGACAGCCGTTTAATCAGAGCCCACAGCAGCCCTCTTTGTGTTTTTAAGACTGACTAATCAGTTCTGAAGTTCGTTGTCCCCCTGTACTCCAGGGAAACAGAGTCATGGTTTCTCAAGGCTGCCAACGCTGAACTCGAACTCCACGTCCTGTCTTCTCACCAGCTCTCAACTCCCCACCTCCTTTCCTCGCCTCCTCTGCTTTATGAAAGAGGAGACGCCAGATCACCTTGTTCTGAGCCCAGGGACGGGCGGTACCAGCACCACGCTGCAGATAGAGAAGCAGGAAAGGAGGGGCTGTGGCTGTGTTTAACAGCAGGATTGCTTGTTCCCTTCTCTCTCCACTCCTCAGCCCCGTGCGATGGAGCTGCCCCAGGTGCCAGCGCTTCCCAAGGCAGGTCCAGGCAGCGGCCGGAATGCAGACACCACATCACACCACACCACAGCATCACACCACAGCACAGCGGGATGACGGGTTCCTTGGGGCTCACAGCCCAGGCAGCTGTCGTTCCCCTGGACAGGATTTGTGTGGATGAAACCTTATTATTCATCAAGCAAACACCTCCAGCCTCTGCCGATACTCCTTGCACAGCTCTGGCTGTTCTGAAGGTGCCCCAGCATACCTGAGACCCTTTCTTTGGCAGAATCTGTCCTGTTTTGCCTGCTGGTTCTGCAAACTGTTGGTTTGCTGAGCCCACTTTGCTTTTTCCACATGATATTCCTGTAAACCAGAGTCCCTCCATGAACCAGATCATCTGAAGCATCTCCCAGGGAGCCCCTGGCTGCAGCACACACGGCTTAAGCCAGGCAAGAGTTACCAGCAGAACTGAGTGAGCTCTTGGCTCCAGGAAACACGCCTAATTTGTGAGTTTTGCACCTTTCTCTCAGGAACACTGAACTGCTGCCAAGAGGTGCCTGGAGGAGAGGGACCCCTCGGAGCTGGGATGTGCCCTGGGGAGGCGATGGGAACGCGCTGCCAGGCAGCGAGGCCATATCTGCTGGTTGTCATGGATACAATCGCTGCCGGTCTCCTGTATCAGTTACCTTCCCTTTCCTGGATGCAAATAAACGCGTGGTGGTCTGCTGCCGTTCCGGTGCAGGACACGAGCCCTGACATCCACACAGAAGGCAGAAATCACCCGTTTCCCAGCCGTCCCTCTCAGCATCACGGGAGGGGAGAGTGGGAGGTGATGGGATTTGCGGTATTCCAGCTATGCGGGGCTGATGGGGCTCTGCCCAACTGCCTTGGGCTGTCCCAACCTTTGGCTGTTTCCTAGGGCTGGGGGAGCTGTTTTCACAGCGCATTCAGCCTTTGCTCTGGCTCAGCCCCGTGGATTCACCACAAGCTGCTGCACACGCACCCGGGGCAGAACTCTGCAGGCTCCAGCGCCTTCAGCTCCCTGTTTCCAAGGGAAAAACGAGGGGTCAAAAGTGGCTCGAATTACACCTGAAAAAGGCTTTTTAAAAAAAAAAAAAATACAAGGAATTGCCTCAATTCTCCTTTTCAAAGCAGCCCAGGTGGTGAGGGATTTTGAGTGAGTTGTCTGGTGAATCCTGGTGTTAATTAGCATCAGGTATGTTTGTAGCTCAGCTCAGCGCTGTGCAAGGGAGTGATAACATGAAAGACAAAACTATTAGAAACTGTAAACAGAAGAGAAACTGCCCAGCCTGTTTTCACTGTCCCCCAGCCAGGGAGAAAGCAGAGTAAACAGCAGCTCCAAGTACAGGGGGGGTTTACGGCTCTTTCAGGTTTCAGAAGGTGTAAACAAGTGACGGGGCTTTTAAGTGGGTACAGAAAGATGTCCTGAGCTTTGTGCTACTCACCCAGCACACTGAGGCACAGGGGTGCCAGTTCCTCCAGGCCTGGCAGGAGAAAACAAACCCAGGTTTGAACAGAACCCCAGCTCTGGCGAGGGGAAATGTCACCGCAGCGCTCGGGGCCTGCGTCACGCAGCGAACAAGCCCCGTCCTGCTGAGCAGAGGGATCACACAGCTACCTGCTCCCAATTACCCTGTTCCAGAGTCTGGCATGACATCATTCCAGGTTAAAAACAGTAATAAAATAAACCAGCCCATGATGAGGAGCTGAAATACCCCAGAAACTGCTTTCCTTAGGGGAAAAGCAAACCTCAGTTCTGACGTGCTCAGGATGGATACAACTGGCAGCGTTTTATTACCCAGCCTTACAAAACAGCCTTGAAGAGCCACATCAGGAGAATAACCAGAGAAATCAACTTCCAGAATATGAGAGAGAATCCTCAGAAAGGATATTTTGGCCTGATGACCAACTGACATAACTTGAAGTGTGGTTTTCTGGAGGGGTGTGGGAAGGAGCTGCCTTCGCCATGCAGGGAGAGAGCAGCAGGTCTTCAGCTTCTCTCCTCATAACACTTGTGTTCTGTATTTTAGGTAGTGGTTAAGGCAGCTCAGATACAGCCCAGACAGCTTGGATGGTCAGGTACAGATACACGTACACCATGCTCAATGGTTTCCTTGTTGGAAACCCCTTGGTCCTTAACGAGCAGAACCCCCTTTCAGAGTCACTCCCTGGTGCCCAGAGAGGCAAGAAAAGTTCAGCCCAAAGTGGTTTTTCCCCTGATTTGTTTGTGCTGCTGCCACAACACTGTCACACTCCAGAGCCACTCAGAAGACAATTTCTAAGATCAAAAGCAAGAAGCTTTCTTTCTTTTATCTTTCTTCCACTAAACTTTGCAGGCACCCCTGTGATGGGAAGGCATCTCTGCCACGCTGCGCTGCGCCTTTCCTGTGGCTGTCCGGAGGGGAAGGTGAGGTTCTACCAGTGGGGACCAAGTGTCTTCTACAGAGAAACATGTCACAACACTCACATTTGGGAACTGATAAAATAAACTGCAAGCAGTCAAAGACTGCTCAACACACAGAGAAACCTCCAGCACCGAGAGCGCTCACGGGACACACGTCCCCACCGTCGGTGGGACCTCCAGATGTGTGGGTCCAGCCACTGAGGACCAGCAAGTGAAAACCTCAGCGCTGGGTACTCACTGGGTAGATAAAAGCCTCAGTGCTCACTGCTTTAGATTCATAAAGGTTTTGCCAGAGGCAGAAGACATTTCAAAACGTTCCAACTCTGGAAACCAGTTCGAGTTTGGCTGCTGATCCCAGCGACAGCAACAATGAGCCCTGTGTCGTAGGTAACGACTCCTGTCACCCTTCTCCTGGGAGAAATCAGGTGTTTGCTCATAACCTGGTTTCAGAGAGCCCTGGCCAGACCTGCTGTCTTTCTTATTTGTCTATTTAAAGTCTGCACAGAATCATTTTCCCTCTCAACCATAAGAAGCCACTAACACAATGCTGGAAATAAATATCCCATGGCAGCAGGTCAGTGTAAGATACAGTGGGAGCAGGGGCAGTGTGCTGGGAATGGATAATAAATAACATCTGATGTAACATTATTTACCTCAAAAGTCATCTCTCAGATATATGGGCTCTGGGGTATGCTACAGCCCTTAAAACAGCCCAAGCAGCACAGTGCTGTTAGCTCAGCAGCACCGTATACTTGTTGAAGGGTAATGTTGATTAACAGGGATGGAAAGCAGTTTTTTGGCAGCTGTTTGCCAACTCCTTGGAAATTAAGGTGGGACTTGATGACCAGCAGACACAAGATCACCAGCTCGCTTCTGGCACAAGCTGGGCTGCTGCCCAAAGGGCTTTAGAAGAGGCTGCAGGAGGAAATGGCTGGGTTTCGATACCATCACCACACAGACAGGAACGGGTGGATTTAAATCCTCACTGTGGCCTTAGAAATGGATCATTGAGCGAAGCGAAGGGGCTGTGTCACAGAGCAAACCTGTCTTGGATCGAGCACAGGGTGAATCAGGCTACCCAGAGCACCGGCTAGGTACCCCTTATGGTCCTTCGCACCGGGGGAAACCGAGTCCTCTGCCTCTGGGTGTGAGATGGGGACCGTGTCCGGGCCGGGTGGGCGAGGTGGCGATGCTGGAAGAATCCCTCTTGCGAGGAGAGCCGGGTATTGCACAGGGACTTACGTAAGGCAGCTGCGCATGGGAACCGCTGCTGGGGAGCTGCACGTACGCGGGGAGAAGCCAGGGCTCTGTCTTCACCTCCAGCTGGTTGTGTAACAGGTACCTGCTCAGGCACCGCTGCCTCGGCCCGGGCAGGAGCCCAGCACCTTGGATTTCAGAGCACAAACCGTTGTGCCTCTCACCGCTCGGCTGCACAGAGGCAGCCAAGGCACAAACCCAGCACGTCAGAAGGACCTTGGGATGACATTGGGGGCCTTTTATCTTCAACAATCTGTTTACTCATGTGTGCAAGGAGGCCATGTGTAGAATACAACCTACCTGGGGCTGGTGCACGTCAGTCCAACCGGTCTGCTCGCCCAGGCGGCCGTGGGGCTGCCAGCGTGACCACCTCTGTGAATGACAGCAGGAAAGAGCCATCAGCATCCCAGATTCCAGGCTGAGCTGGCCTATTTTTTCCCTCCAAAACACAAACTGTAAGTTCAACTCATCCTTGCCTTGCTGATAGCAATTGCTCATTCACAGAGTTAATCAATAAACCAAACTCCCAGGGCATTCCTCTGCCCATGGGTAGGAGCCCTGGTCTGCTCCTTTTGTTAATCACCAAATAATCACCCTAGGGTTGTATCTAGGGACTAGCAGGGCATGGTGGCAGGGCCGGTTTAACAGAGGCATGAACACAATCTACATCATATTTCTCAGCACAGCACACACTTAGGTCTCCCCAAAACATTTGGTTTCAGAGTTTGCTACATCCTCATCCCCTGTAGCATTGACACTGGCGACTGGAGAGCTCTGCCCTCTCCCTCCCCTTCTCCCTGTAGCTCTGGGTGGTGTTTTGCCTGCTTCATCTGATAAATGCATAACTCCCCCTCCCAGTAAGCACACAAATCCTCGCCCCAAGCGGGCACTGAGAGCTGGAGGAATGCCTTTGGCATGCCAGGAGCTCATCTTTCCGTTCTGCATCCCCTTCAAGGAAGTATCATGAGGGTGTCAAGTGCTCCACATACAATCTCGGCAGCTCCGGGAAGCAACCGCTTCCCCTCCAGCTTCACACACCGCTCCTGAGCGAGGGCAAACATGGAAAGCATCTGTTAGGAGGAGAGAGCCCAAAGACTGAGGTATTCTGTGTGTTAAAGGTGAAGGGAAAGCAGCTCTCTGCCATCGATGGCATCGCTCAGCCAGCACACGTTACCCAGATCAAAGCTGGGACGAGTCGCTGGCTGGAAACTGAGCCCAGGACTTCACAGCAGCAGGAAAGTCAGACTGCCAAGGAGCACTGTCAGTCAGCACAAATCCTACAGTTGGATTTCCAAGATGTAGGTGGCAGAGAAAACACTCACCACACTGGAAATGGCAGCACACAGGAGGCAAAGGGGACACAGCAGACAGCGCAGGGAGCCTTTGGTGAGGTGTTAGAACAGTGAGATTTATTCTGTAAGCTCAGGTTGAAGACTGAACAAGTCTGATCTAAGCAGTTTGTACCAACAAGCTGAAATCTAACCAGGTTTACATGATACCTGTTAAAGTCTGGGTTTAAGATGCAGTATCCCCTTCCTCAGCTGAGGATGGATGAGATGGGTAGTGGCAGCTCTAGTTCGGGCTTAAATTTTCAGGCTGTGTCACAGCAGCTGTGATAACTGCCTGAGGAGGAGAAGGAACGGTCCAGTGGACCTTAAAATAGAATTTGGGAAGGCTGAGTCCAAAGGCCTGCTCTGCCAGGGGTGGGTTCCTGTGAGGTGCCAGCTCAGCCCGTGAACTGATGAGGAACTGAGCAGCACTGTCTGGATTGTGGGCAGAACCACACCGAACCCTGGGGAGCGCTGGCACGCTGGGATGGTGCAGACACGTTGGAGAGGCTCAGAGGGACTCAGAGGGGCTGAGGCTGCTCGGGCAGTTAGCAGGTGTCTCGGAAGGCAGCAGACGATGGGGGTGCCGGAGAAGCGCTTCTCTCCCTTTCTAAAAGCAGGTGTCAGGCATTAGGCTGTGACAAACGGGGCTCCAGCACCCCCCAAGGTCGCCACCCGGCACCTTGCGCTGCATTTGCCCGCTGCCTGCCATGTACCGGCTTCCCAGCACCCATTCTGCGTTTCCTGGTACCACCGTGTGGCCAAGGGCAGGAACAGGCTGCTAATCAAAGCGCTGCTTAATGAGATAAACAGCGCTACACGAATCCCCGGCTCCAGCCAGCCGTGGCCAGGAGGTACCGGCGCGGTTGCCAAATCCCCAACCGTTCCCTGCCAACGTGCCCCGGCTCCAGCTTCATTTGGAAACCACGCAAGAGAGATTAACTCCCCATCAATGGGATTTCCCTTCCTGGGTTTCCATGGGGCTGGCCAAGGAGGAAGTTCATTTGGTGATGGTGTGGCAGGGAAACCTGGGCACGTGGAACCAGGCTGCAGCGCGACGGGACCTGCTCACCAACACCCACAGTGTAGTAACAATCCCTGCTGTTACCTCCAGGGTGAAGGGAATGACATGAAAAACTAATTTAATTGCCTAAAATCAGTCCTCAGGCTGGACTAAGAACCCCTCACACACCTACATTCAGTTCGTCCACTTAGATAACACTTATTTGGGGGTTGGATCCGATGATCTCTTGAGGTCCCTTCCAACCCTTAAGATTCTATGATTTCCATCAACAACAAGCACTGAGACACCACTTGTTAAAGGCAAATGAAATCATCTGAGCAACACTAAAATAGTAACCCAGCATAACTAGGTTAATAGTAATCTAATAGTAAGTCCTCTCTGGCTTCCTGGTTGCTGTATGTGCAGCAACAGCGACCGACAAGTTGAGAGCTGGGAAGGGTTGTGACCTGGAGGGAAATTTGTGAAAGATCCAAAACAAATAAACCCAGCAGGATGAGTTGGATGAAATGAAATCCTGTAACCAAATCTGTTTGGAGGGGGAAACAGGGAGTTTGGGGTTTAAGTCTCCAGTCCGTGCAGGTGCTTTGGCAGGGGGAGGGAGGTGCTGCACCTCTGGGTCAGATGTGGCTGCTGCAGGATCACTCCTTCACCTTCACAGCACTTTCTCCAGGCTGGTTCTATGCTCCCAAGGCAGTGATGTGTTGTTGTTTGGAGGCTTTAATGTGCTTTCATAGATCTCACATTTAGTTTTCAAAGAGTTTTCCCTGCTGTTGCTGTTTCTTCTTGTCACACTAGAGATTCCCCAGCACCCTAAAACTTCCCTTCTCCAGGAGATGGTGAAAAACCACGACTGTCAGAGCAGTGTAAAGCCCAGCCTTTCACACCAGAAGCCTTCCCACAACTTACCTGAGCTCTTGATTAGTCGGTACCGCCTCCTCAATCCAACTGCCTCCTCCTTCCCCTCCTTTGCCAGTGAGGATGGACTCACACTGTAAATTGAGTGTAACGATGGCCTCATGTCACCTCCCCAAGCTGCAGGATAAGGGCCCATTGCTCAGACATGACAGCCAGCAGGATGAGTCCCTGGGCACGGCATTACTGTGTCTGGGATGATTTAGGGACAGTGAGATCCCTGGGCTATCAGAGCAGGTGATTCCTCTGACACCAATGATCCTGCAGCTCGCTATGAGCTGGGTGCACTCCCTGGAACCGAATCTGTTTCCCCTCCCTGTTCCTGGCAGGGCTCGGATGGGAGGAGTGTCCTTCCCAAACAGAGCTGAGCTCTCTGAGTGCACGATGAAAACTGCTGCAGCACCAAGTTAATCCTCAAACTCAGAGCTGTTAATCAAGGGCGCTGCTCTAGAAGGAGCAGGGGTGGAGTTTGTCGTTCCTGGGGAAGCCTCCCAACAATCAGTTGTTCTCCTCCTCTTTTTTTAGCCCAACAAGCCATTTAGGCTGGAAAACAAACACACCTGTGGGGTAAAGGTGGTTCTGGAGAATCATGGTGAGTGACCCACCAGCCTGCAACCAGCTCACACCAGCACTCGGTTGTAAGTCACTTAGTACACTGCTCCAGGGTGTCCTTACTCATCCAAACTGATCCTCAAGATACCGACATGTGGGAGAAGCATTTGAAGAGCAGTGCCCAAAAAGCAGAGGATGGTGTGTTCCACCAGAGGGGAATTCCTCCAGCACAGCACAAGGGAGCTCTGGCAGAGTCTCCACACCTACTGGTACTCTCACCTTGGTGCCACAATCCGTGGGCATCCTGATCACCAGCTCTAAGCAGCAACACTTGTGTGTTCCCAGGGTTTTTTTAACACTCAAATCCTCAGCTTGATTTGAACAGGATGCAAAGCTGGAAAACAATCGTTACTGCATACAGAGATGATCAGGTAGGTTTTGTCTTGGCTTTGCTTCCACCAAACACTGGGGCTCTCATTCTTGTCAGCTCAGACAGGACACGACACACACTAACACACAGCCCACCTGACAGGCAGCTTCAACACCCCCAGCAGTGTCAATCACACCCCCAGCAGATACATAGAGACCATTGTCCATGTCAAGCGATTCTGATTGAACAGGAGTACGTGTTTATAGCTGCAGGTTTGTGACTACATTAACCACTGAACATCCCTGGGCTGCAGCACCGTGCTGCCCGCTCTTCAGCTTTTAATTTACACAACTAATTAGCTGGATTGACTGTCTTCAGCATCCCTTACCCTCTGTTCATCTGAGGGGACGTGGATCAGCCCTGCCAAGCCCAGCAGCCCAGGAACTCCAGCACAAGGGCAGGAAACATGCCAGGGTAGGAAGAGCTTCAGGTCTTGCAGCACCAAATACACATGGGGAGAGGCTGAGCCCTCACACAGCCGAGACACAGACCACACAGTGGCTCAACCTTCACAGGCTTTACAAGCCTGGAGGAGTCATCGTGACCAGCAGGATTCCAAACTGGGATACAGGAAGAACAGAGGTCTGTAGGTTCTGGAGAAGATGAACCAAGTGTTAAGCAGCAGGTTCTCCAACCAGAAACCCTCCAATTACATGTAATTAGCAGTGCTTTATTTCATGATCAGGGGCTGAGAGCACTCAGAGACCACCAGAGCACTGCAGCTGCCACCCCTGTTACCACCAGACCATTGAACCTGCTCATTCTCTTTGTCAGGCCCCACCAAGGCAAGGGAAAGGATTTCACCTTTCCTGATTTAAAGCCCTTAATTGGGTAATTTTAATGCAATGATCATTACATTATTGTTACTATTGGGTGAAATTCCATCCAGGGAGTGCTTCCAGCATCACTGTGACCATGACCGTGTCTCAGACCACTCCTCAGCCTCAAGGGTCACCTCCCACCAGCACTTGAACATTCAGCCTTGTTCTAGACCTGTAGCACTCTTGGCACCAAAAAATGTCTTGATGTGACTCTCTTGCCCTGCTCGTTTTCACTGGGTTCCCTCTGAAGGCAGCACAGGGTGGAACAGGTCACTGAACGTAACGGAGAAGAGACTCAAGGCAGGAGAAGCAGAGATGGAATGAATGTTCCACCTGAGAAGTGGCTGGAGGGGATACTGGCACAGCAGGGTTTCTGCTCTGGCTCTGCTCCATATAAAAATGGTGCATCTTGACCCAACAAATCTTGTTTCCTGCTTACTCACTCCCACAGCAAAGCCTGTGCTTGATGAGCAGCAACAATATTCCATCCAAAGCACAGAATCCTAACACACAGCCAGTCCTACAGAGCTACTTCTGGTTGCACCACCCAGAACAGCTTACCAGAAGTTCTTTTTCTCCACAGTGAGATAGATGGCTGGATCCTTCCCCTTCTCTACCTCTCAGACAGCAACAAGGCAAAGTTTATCTCAGAACATTCACTTACACACTCCATGCTGGGCCTCTGAGCAAGCCAGGAGTTTCCAAACATCCTGCAGCAGTTAGCTTTTAGGTAAGGAAATCTCACTCCTGAGTTAGGGCTGAATCGATCAGCTGATGTGAGATGTTTAAAGCAGAGGGAGTCTTGGCAGAACGCTGGCTAAATACAAACACGAGCACACAGAGCAAGTACTCCTCTGGCAGTAACCGCCCTCAGGGATGAAATAAAGGCAAGAGAAATTAGAAAGGCATTAAGAACAGTCCAAGCCAAACCGTATCCAGCTTTATTAAAGGTACTTTTCATAAACAATCATGGTAATTTAGGCAGGACATGGGCTACAATCGGCAACATTTTACAACAACGGTGGAACTCCCCTCCCTCCACGGGCTCCCAGAACGTAAAAGTCGCTATAAAAACCAAAGGATCTCCATTTCTTACTCATGAGGGAACAGCTTAGAGTGAGGGTGGACGCTTTCACATTCGGCATGTTGTTTAACAACTCTTCACACACCTACCCTGACTTTTGGAAGGAGAAAAGTAAAATTTAAAACACAAGTTTTTCTTCATCTGAAGATCCACGTAAAGAGAAGTACAGCTCCTTTTTAGAGTCATTATATTCCTAATTAGACAGTAGTCCGGATCACCTGACAAACTTTTGGAGTGGTTAAGTCCCAAAATTGCCCTTTTTGCCGTTATTTTGGAGTGACAGGCAAACAAGGAGGTGAAAGGAAACAGAGGGGGCACTATGAACTGTGGGCTTGAGTCAGCAACAGGCATCTTGGGACCTTTGATATTCACTCTGCTGCACTCAACAGAACTTACTACACGTGCAGCATGAACCCTTCCTCCTCTGTTGAGGAGCAGCCCTTCTTCTGGAATCTGGGGGACCAGGACAACTTTTCTTAATTCAAATTTAGGTTCCAAGAAATAGACTAAGTGACATTTGTCCCCACTGCCCTCCCCCACCCCACCCCACCCCACCCCCAAACACAACAACGAAGCGGTCTGTGTGCTAACAACATAGCTTAAAAAAAAGTAAAACAAAATTCTGCATTGTTATAAAACTTGATAAAAAATAGTATTTCAAACTGTACAGTCACCAGAAGTACACAGTTATCAAAAATTCACACATTTTTTACTTGGCTTCACCAGCACCTTCAGCTTTCTGTGCCTGGAAGAAAAAGGGGAAGCAGTCAGGACACACCACACGCTCACAGCCAACAGCCCACAGCTCCTTCTTCTCAACAGCTGCTCTCTGAACAGAGGAAACCTGACCCAGGCTGCACCACTGTCACTGTTAACCAGCTGAAACCCAACATTTGAAGTTGCAGAAGGCAACAGCAAGTTGCTGTATTACTTGCAAACTTTGCACGTTTCCCCAACCTTCATGTGGCAGCTTCCACCAGCCAACCAACGACTTTAACTCTTTACCAACCAAACATCACACCCACCTCACCCCCCAACATGTGTTCTTAGTGTTCCAAGCAACCCATCTAAATAATCTAGCAATAATTCCTCTTCGTTAGCACAAGCCTAGACCTGTCTGTGCTTAACGTGGAAGAAAACCTAATCTGCTGATGTAGACAAGCTGCCAGAGCTGCTGTTGTACCTGGTCTGTTTTGGCATCTCCGTTTTCTGCAGGGTTGTTTCCCTCCTTGCCAGTATCAGCCTTCCCCTTCTTTCCCTTGGGCAGCTTCTCGCTCTTCTGTTAATGCAAGACGAGGTGCTTCGTTACAATTAGCAACATCCAGTCATTAAGCCAGGAGAATCCCCAAAGCAGAATAGTAAAAACCCACACTGGATGTTGGAAATGAATGGGAACAACACAGCACACAAAGGTCTGTGTGTGTAAGAGACTGACCACGCTGCAAAGGGTCTTCACTTTGGTGTTTTTAATGCTTTTTGTAAAGTTCAAAAGCTTTCAGTGCAACTTTACAGAAGCAGCACTGCTGCTCAAATTCATCGTTACACACCCCGTTCTTGGAGGCTTTATTAGTTATTACCAGACAGATGTAAACATCAGAACCCATTTACCCTTGGATCACAGCACTGACACGACAACTTACCTTTGGAGCTGCCTTCTTAGGTTTAGGCTCTGGCTTCGGAGGAGCAGGCTTCTGCAAGTCAGAAAACCCCCTTGTGTTACTCCAAATAATTTAAGAGAAACACACTGCTTTTTAACATCATTCAAGCCAAACAGTTCCATTTCCAGAGAACAAACCAAGCTGTTTGAGTTGAAGCACTTATGTGACTTGTCAGTCACTCTCCCACTCCCGTGACACCACACAACAGGACAGCTCCTGAAGCCAGTAACTTACTTTCAACCCAACACCCCATCTCCCCAGAACACCTACAGCTCTCACACAGATGCAGTGAGCAATACTCGAGCCTGAAGCTATTCAGCATCGTGACACCTCTGCTCAACAAGAGAGTACTCACAGCAGATAGCCTTGCCGATCGCCGCTGTGGCTGTTTGAAGAGAAAAAGGACTGGATTTAACGTGACAGAATTTAAAGTATCAAAATATCAATATAAACTATCAAACTCTCATTCCAAAGGAGTAAAATCCCAGAACTAATGGGGAAAATTTTAGGCCCCCTTTCCCTTGTTTTCAAGAAACATGAGGGCTCAAACCAGTGCTAACAGCTAACAGCAGTTCAATAGATTCTCCACGGTGAAGGTTTAAAGACAGTTAATGCTTTGGGAAGTCAGAATCAATCAAGACCAACCCTCCCGCCCATCCCCAGCTCTCTCTTTTGATGGAGCAGAGCCTTATGGTCCAACGTAAACACTTTATGATCCAACTTTCCCTGAAAATATTGAACTTCTTACCTCATCCTTAACTTTGGCCTTATCGCCCTTAGTATCTCCTTCAGCCTAGGACGGGAAACACGGGTGGTACCGACAAGTTAGGGAGAGCTCCTGCAGCAGCCATTACTTTTCAGCCGCCCCAGCTGCCCAGGGAACGTTTTCAACCCGTTCCTGAGGGTGCCAGGCCTTCACCCGACAGCCCAGGCGGCCTGGCCGCGGACAGCGCTCCGGAGGCCGCCGAGATTCGGGGAGGGGCTGGAGGTGTCGGCGGGCCAAGCTGGCAGCACCATCCCCTTCCCCCCCCTCTCTCCCCCAAAGGGATCCCCGAGCCGAGGCGGAAGCTCCGCACCGACCCACCCCAGAGCGGGGCGGGAGCAGGCGCCTCCCCGGGGGGGGTGTGCGGGGAGGGGAGGCGGGGGAGCAGCGCTGCCCCTTCAGGGAGGCCCCGCTCCCGCCCCCCGGCTGCCCCCGCGGGGCGGCGGTTTTGGCGGCAAAGCAGCCCGGGCGCCAGCAGCGCCGCCGCTTCCCGCCCTTTCCCGCCCCACCGGCGCTCCCCTCCCCCTCCGACCTCCCGCCAAAACCAACCGGATCGGACCGGCGCCGCTCGGCTCGGCGCCTCACGCCCCTCCCTCTCCTCTCCCGTTCCCCGCCCCCCCCCCAACCCCCCCCCCCAAACCCCGCGCCTGGCCCCCGCGGCCGTTAAGCCCCCGCGCGCGCGGCCGGTAACGGTCTCCGCGCCGCCCCGCCCCCACGCCCGTTGGGGCCTCGCGCGCCACCTCGCAACCGTTACCGCCCCGAAGGGGGGAGGCGGGGGGGGGGGGGGGGAAGGAGGGGGAACGAGCGACTAGTCCCGCCCCCCCCTCCACAGGCACGGGCGGTAAAGGCGCGGGGGGGGGGGGAGCTAGGCCCCTGCGGCGGACAGGGCGCGGTGTGGCGGCCCGTTTCCCCTGCCCGGCGGCGCCACGTACCTTTCTCTTCGGCATGGCTCCGTGCGGGCGGGCTGTGTGTGTGTGTGTGTTCGTGTGTGTGTGTGTGAGAGGGAAGAGCGGCGCTCGGCTGGGCGGCGTGAGGGGGCGGAGGGAGAAGGCGGAGGAAGGGGAGGGAGTGGGGGGGTTGGGAGGGGGGGGGGGGGGCAAGGATGGGGGAGCCGGGAGCGCTCGGTCCGGGGCGGCGGCAATGAAAAGCGAGGGAGGAGGAGGAGAAGGGAGAGGGTGAGGGAAGGGGAGGGGGAAGGAGCGGCGCGGCTGTGTGGGCGGCGGGGCGGGGCGGCGCTGGGAGCCGCCGAGCTGCGCTGGCTGCCGACCCCGCTAATTCGAATCGGGTGTTTATAAAGTTTTATATAGAGCCGGACGCGGCCCAACCGGTTCCAGCCGGATCCCCGCCGCCCCGCCCGCCCATTGGTCCGTCAGGGTCACGTGGGGTGGGGCCAGGCGGGGAGGGAAAGGGAAGGGAAAGGGAGGGTGAAAGGGGGGGGAGTGCTGAGGGGGTGGGCGCGCGCGCAACTGGGCCTCGCGCCCCCCTCCTCCCCCCCGCGCGCAGCTCCGCGGGCGGGATGGGGATGATGGGGGGGGGGGGGAGAACCATGGAGGGGAGGGAGGGACACAGCGATGCTAAAGGCGCCAGGCCCGGCCTGTGCGGAAGGGGGGGGGTGGGGGGGGGAACAGCCCCCAAATTCCTCCGCGGGCGGCTGCAGGCCCGGCCCCGCAGGGTTGCGCGGTGCGGCGCGCAGGTGAGCGGAGCTGTTCGTTCAGCACCGCCGCCGGGCCCCGGCCGGCACGGGGACCCCAGCGCATCCCCATATCCCCCACTCCGGCAGCGGCTGGAGCGGCAGGGCTGAGAAGGGCAGGCTCCTGTCAAAAAGAGGGGGTAAAGGGGGTGGAAAAAGAGAGGGAGGCAAAGGCAGTGCTGAAATAAAAGGGGAGGGGGTCAAACCTAGGACATTGAGGCTGAAACACCTCAGTATGATGCTGGTAAAGTCGGTCCCTTTCCAAAATGGCCATTCCTCACGCCAGGACGGAGGCACCACAGACTCGGCAGTGCAAGTCCCAGCACAAGACCCCCAGCTCCTCACCTTCTCATCGAGCCTCTGCCAAAAAAGCACCCCAGGAGCACACTGCCCCCCCCATTCCCCCCTCAGGCTGTTTCACACCTCAAACGCCCTATTTCCCCAGTCAGGCTGATTTTACTGTGGCATCCTCACCCTACAAACAGGGGTGAGATGTTAAACTCTTCCCTGGAAGGAGCCCTTGGCTCTGTTGCCGCAACTGTCACAAAGATTGACCAGGAAAAGCTGCACTCCTGGAACTCCATGTGTGCTCAGCCTCTAGTGAAGCAAGGCTTACAAGGAAACCTGCTATTTTACCAGAAAAACAAACACAGGTGGAGCAAACAAACTCTCAGGTAACACAGGTCCTCCTCCACTGCTTGAAAAGCGTTCTTCTCCTCCCCTTCTCCAGCAACACTTTCTATAAGAGGGATGAAAACTTCCCTTCCAAACCTTTTGTAAACCAGATCCTTCAATTACCACACCTGCAACAGCGATACTGCATCATGGAAAACCACCATCTCAGCTTTGCTGCCCTGTAGCATCAGAACACAACTGAAAACCTTTGTTTTTTCCAAGGTATAAATACATTCTTGGGTAGAGGACAGTCTCCCCATCAGCCTGGCAAAGCAGACTGGAGAACGCTCCATCTCATGCCACAGCTCCCTGAAATGCAAAGACAGAGAAAATGAAATACAGCAGCAGTTAAAACTGACCAGATCCCAGCATCCTGATGCATTTTTATCCAAGTTACTGTATGATACTTACACAGGAGGTGGTTTTGTGCACGGAGCTTCATTCAGCCAACCCCTGGGCACTCAGCAGCCTGCTCACACCAGGCTGTAGAGAGAACACAGCTCATTCATCATTTCCAGTTAACAGGAATCAGGTGAGGGGTCTGTCCCAGGTTAAACAGTATTACAGGACACCTGGATGCCAACTTCATCACACCTTAGAATAAGCTCTATGAACTTTGAAATGCTCAGGTTATCTTGTTAAGTAAGTTGGGTATGAATATGCTTTATTCACGACTTGACAGTATAGTTACCCTCTGCACAATCACATTCAAAGTGCTGAGCTTGCAGCGCTCACAGGTCTTTTAAATCTGCCTGTTCTGGCTTTCCCCAGGGTAAAAAGGAATACTTCAAAAAAACCCAGCAATAGCTGGTACTGCTGCACCTGCATCAGGAACAAAATCAACACATCTTCTGTTATTTTGACCATGGGGACGGAAACCTGGAGAAATTAAAGACAGAAACAATCCTAGAAATCCACTAGTCCATCTCCCTGCCGACTGAAAAGAGAACAAACAACTCCTCAGCTGCTCCAGCCACTCCCATTAATAAAACCAGCTAAGAAACCCTTCCAAGCCATTTTGGCTGGGGTCAGAGGTTGTTTTTGGCTGCTGTATTCCCCAACTAAGCCCATTCATTCCCTGGAAACAGGACATTAAGTCATAGCTCTAGAGAGGTCCCAGAGGACTTGGCATACTGTATCTATCACCTGGTTTTAGCTAATTTCTTTTTAAGCCATGAAGTTAATTCCCAACCAGTCCTCCTTCCTTGCCTGCTCTGAGTTCTTCCTAAGCACAGCCAGTCCGTTCCAACATCAGCATCTTTGGTGGTTGGGTTTTCCCCATATACACTGCTGAGAAGGACTCACAGGACCTGGTGAAGCCTTGGAGTATCTTTACCACAAGGCTGACAACACCTTGGTTTAGCTCTTTGGAAGATAAGAGCAGATACTGTGCTGGTTTTGATGTAAGGTGGGGAAAAGACAAGATGCTGTCTTGAAGTAGCAGAGGGGGAATCTCTCTGCTACCCCTTGGCACAGGGGTCCGTTCTGCACCAGGAATAATCCTCTCCCTACAGAAGGCCAGGCTGCCCTTATGGGACAGCAGAGGAAACCTCAATGCAGGATTCACTACCGCAAAGCCATGGAAAGAATTCAGCTCCAGGCTAATTTACCAGGACTGAATTGTTTTCCCTGGCCCAATCCATGAGGGATCAAACAGAACCAGAGGCTCATTTCACTTCTTGTCACCAACACACCCAGGCCTGTAAAGTACCCAGCAGCAGAGAGATGGCAGGGTGTGCGTGTTCTCCATCGTTAGGGGCAGGAAGACAAGACAGAAGGACGGCATCACCTTCCTCAGCAGCATTCACAGAACTAGAAAGGTTCACAGTACCCTGTCCCTGCCCTGGGACAGGGCCAGTGGGGACATAAAGTCCGATAGCAGCCCCGCAGCCCCGCTGCAGAACCACACCGAGTGAATTCCTCTGGGCAGCAGCTGTTCCCTTCAAACACAGTTAAGTTCTCGTCCCAAGAACAACCCCAGCACCTCTGTCATGCAGACACCGTACACAATCTTTCAAAGAAGTCTGCTCTCTTGTGCTCCAGTGCCTGCAGGAAGCCCTGGATTCTCTCCTCCCGCATGGCGGTGCATTTCTGCAGCAGCGTCCGTCGGCGCCGAGAGTCTCCGTGGGACACAAACCCCTCCTGCTGCAGCTTCTCTGTCACGTAAGCCTGATCCCTCTCCAGCTCTTGTCGCCTCCTTTCCTCCATGTAGGAGTCTCTGGCCTTCTAAAGTGAAAAGCAGGAGTGTGTTAGCACCTCACCTGGCCCTTCAGCTCCTCTGCGGTACAGACACGAGGCAGCAGAGGTTACGGGAGAAACAGCCTCTGCGTGGCCATCGGTCTGCAGGTTGAATGAAGGGTGACTGTGTGTGCCTCCTCCACTGTGAAGCAGCCTGCTTGACTGGTTATTGAAAAAAAACCTACACAGGGATATCCTTCTGGACCTTCTTCTCAAGACACAAGTCTGCACAAGCATGAACTCCCAGTTAAAACAGGTAAAGGTCATGACAGATTGTGGACAAACCCTCAGAGAGTGGAATCAGAGAGGAGCAGGCATACAAGAAAAGGACACAAGCTATCATCACCAGTGCCAGCACAGAGACTTTGAGCCTATTCACATGAATAACGGTTTATGGGGCAATTGTTTGAGCTGATGATCAGGTATTGAGCTAAATCAGCTTCAGGAAAAAAGCAAGAGCATTCCTAAATGCCTGTGTTCTAATAACGTACTGGCTCGAGGCACAGCAGGATGGACAGGAGAAGGGAAAAGGTAGCAGCTACCCCTGTCTACCCCTCATGATTTGCAGATTTCTTACTGCATATATCCCAACCTGCAGCCTCCAACAGCAAGAACATGTCTATGCAGGAAAATTAAGCTTTCATTTAAAAAAAAAACCAAACCAACCAAGAGTAGAACCGGTCACCGTGACATAACCTGACACACACACACTTAGGGAGTGCTGGCCTTTCAAACAAACAAGAAGCAGTAATTATTCTAATGAGAGCCTGACTCACTCTCCACTGCACTTCCCCTGTGCCCAAGTCAGCAGTCTGTGTTCTAGCACTGTAAATTAGCTTTTGTTGGGCTGAGGATGAGAGCAGAAATATCCCTAGCTACAGAAAGCCCAGTGAATTGATGGTACCCCAGTGCTGCAGCTCTGCTTGTTTGAGATGCAAAGACCATCATCCTGTTCAGGCAATGACTTCCACCCTTGGACAAAATGAAATTCCATCTATTACCAGAAAGACCCAGTGTGACCGTTTTCAGAGGGCAGGTTTGCCAACCCACATCTGTGTTCTCTCTGTTGATCTAACGTACTTTTGCTACATGGTTGTAACTCAGCCTGGGACTAAACGGTGAGCAACAAGCTGGTGGACTCCCTGGAGCAGCAGGCTAACTGGGAAATTCAGGTGGTTATTAAACATGATGCTGTTTGAATTGATGGAAGGACCTTTCAGAAAAGTTGGGTTTTTTCCTGTTCCTTGTGAAACCTTTCACCCAGCTGCCTGCCCAACCTGTAACTGTCCTCTCCCAAAGTAAGCAGAGCTGCTGTCATATACTCTGACATCTCAGCAAGTCACTGACAAACGACCCTTCCACTGAGGTAATTTCTTTCACAAGCTCCAGTTTCCAGGATTACCTACTTAAAGTGCAAAAAAAAAAAAAACCCCAAAAACCCAGCTCCTAAATATCAGCAGCTCCTTTGAGAAGTCCTCCTGCAGAACTGGCTGCATCCCTTGAAGAAACTGACAGCTTTATATACCACAAAGTGGGTGTTGCAGCAAGAAAACTAACCAAAGACCAAATGAGTGGTAAGAAACCTTGAGAGCAGCAGAGCCTGAACAGAGTCACAGATGAGAATAACAAGACATGAGACTAGCTAGGGACAGAAGAAGCAGAAATTAGCACTAGGAGCTAGTTAGCACTATGAGAGAGACAACAGAAACAAGCAATAGGAACAATCCCTTTGGTAGGCACATCTGGGCCCACAAGAAAGAGGACATTTGTCTCACAGCTCAGGCAGCCTCACTTCAGCTCCCACAAAGGAAACTCTAAACCTACTGGTTAAAAACTCCTAAAAACAACAGCAGAGGAAGAGCACATGGATTCTCTCTGCTCATTCCAGAGCAAGCTCAGCAGTCTTTGCTTAAACCACCACCAAAGTGGTCTAACTGTCTGATTTCACTCTGTTACACATCAGGAGTGTTTGCTTGCTCTGTCATCTGAGGAGTGGGGACAGACACTTCCAGCTGGTGGAACGAGCAGCAGAGACAGTGACTTGAGGTGTTTTAGATACTCCCAAAAGCAGAGGAGTCTGTCCACCTGCTAACAAGCCACAAGAGAAGCAATGCATCTGGCATTAGCTGCTACTGAACCAAGATCTTTACTAACCACACTAAATGGCTTTGCTCCCACTTTGGGGTCTCACCTGACCCCCAGCACGCTGCTGTGCTGAGCCTTCCATCTCCCTGAGGCTCCCTTACCTGTAAGGCATTGTAGTTCATCTGGAACCGAAGGATAGCCTCACACAAGTTCCAAAAGGAATATTCTGGCCACAAGACCGACTGAAACACCAGGCACGAGTGGGAGGTCTGCAGAAAGCAAGATCACCAGCAATTTATTCATCTAGTGAGGGAGGAGTCATCAAGATGCAGGTCTGTCAGTCAAACTACAGCAGTTCTCCCCCAAACCTACAGGCTGTATTATCAAACCATCTGAAAATTAAACAAATACCAGTCAGGAGAGTTCTGAACTGCACAATGTAGAGTCTCTCTAATCAGCTTTTAATGCTGGGACACGAATCATCCATTCCTGTAAAGATACCAGCAGAATTCTTTCTAATGCTGTGTTGGTCTTCACAGAGGTATTTTTAATGCTTGAGTGAAACAGACATATAACAAAACTAAAATAGCACCACTGGCCCATCAAAGGCTGAGTTAAGGGAGTAACAGATGAACTGAGGATCAGGAGGTGACATTTAAGCCATTCATCAGATGGCATCTCTTGATATTCCTTACTGCCCACTCACAGCATTTAAAATGAATCCAAGACTTGTGGTGCCCCAAACAAATTCTAGAACTGAAAGATGAAGCTTTTCAAGTTAAAAACTATTTTTGCCATTGAGGCTCTCAAGGTTTCAGGTAAAGGTATTCCTGTGACCACTGCTACCAAATTTAACACTTAAAATGACTCTTCATGACTGAAAGTTGTAACAATATAGAAAAATTGTGTGTAAATTCTATACAAAACCCACAAGGACACTTTCCTTGGCACCAGAGAATCATCCTGAACAGCACAGTGTCCCTGCTACTCTGGGGACTGCTAGTGAAGGGAAATTTGCACTAACACTCTGACATGTGAGCTGGCAGAGTGGGAGCACAAGGGCACGTTCTCTGCTGCTTCTTCTGTAACTCAGGGCATGGGAGAGGGGCACCACTCCAGCCAGACCCCCAGAGCACCAGCTTCCTCAGTAACGCTTCACCAGTTACAAGTTCAGCCTCTGAGACAGCTCCAACAGGACTCCCAGCAAGAGGAGCCAGCAAAATCCTATGCTCATACCATTGACACTCAGCCAGGGTACATGTGTGCCCAAAAATACAGGGAGGAGAGGGAGCTGCCTTGGTAGGCAACCACGAATCAGGCCAGACAACCTCCCTGAATGTGCCAATTTGACAGGCTGGAATGGGAACATTTGATGTGGTTGCTTAAAGGCAATTGGGTTTTGGCTCCAAACTACATGTAAAACAAACGTTAGGTTTAAGCAAAGGTGCTTGACTCAGGTATTCTGCAAAGTCTGGCTTAAAGCCAAGTCAATAGTGCCTAGTCCAGGTGAAAGAGAAATGGAAACAGCTCTGGGTCCTGTGACTGCAGAGACATGAACGTTGGTGTGAGTTTTAGCTTAGCAGCCCAGTCATGCTGATTTGACTTTGACATCCTCAGAACCCCTTTTGCAGGGACTGTATTTCATTATGAAACTCAAATACACTTCTGAAATGGTGACATCAGGCACACACATTACATGTGTGTTATACAGTCACACCTCCAACACCCACAGCTGACATGTGACAAACATCTCTCCCAGAAATCCAGAAATCCTGCCTGGGATTTCCTCATCCCAGGAAATGTATTGCCCTGTTCAATTCATCAAAGCCAGGAATTTTCCAATCATAGGAGGAATCGCTAATGTGTGAGAAGAGGAGCAACGGGATGAGCAATTCATTGTTTCCTTGACAGCTGTCAGCTAGGCTAAGTTGTGACTCCTCTGGTGTTTTCAGGATGATATTGGTCTTGCACTGCCAGGTATTTCAGGTGATCCCAGAACCCCAAGGAACAGATCTCTCAGAGGAACCCCAGGACTCACTCTGTCCACGTTACCCCACCCCTGGCACAGAAAGTGTAAGAGTCGTCGTGTCAGCTCAGGCCTGGAGTCAGCAGAACACTCTCTGGTGCAAAGATGGAGTATTTCAAGAAGAAAACAAAGGCTTTACCTGCCAGAGCAAGAAGTCGCTCAACCGAACCTCTCCAGAGGTCCGAATCAGGAGGTCTGGGTCAGGGGAGTTGTTGGTGTACAGACACTTATCGAGCAACGATTCAGAGACATCACTAAGAAAAACAGAAGCACCTTATTAAAATCACTTTTCCCAACCCAAAGGAGGTGGCACTACTACAGCAGAGTAACTGAAAGCGTTTTTTACAGACACAGGACTGGGTGCTGGAGCTGTGCCACAGCCAGTCAGCAACTTGTTCTGATGGGACACTGCTGTCTGCTCCACAGGTTCTTTTCTGAACACTTTTTCAGCCTCAGAGCATCCCCCCCCATGCTCTTTGAAACATAATACAGTGGGGGAACCAGACTGTTAGTGAGGACTGGAAGAGAAGACTTCCATCTGGAGCAGAGAGTGCTGACTACTCCATCTCTAGGGTGGAGGAACAGTTCAGTATTCATGATTCATCCGTTGTTTGACCTCATAACCAAGACTCCCAGCCAGGCTGCCAGTAATTGTGTATAAAATCTGCATTCACATTTAAACTAACTTAAGACACAGACCTAATTTCTCTTCTGTCCTGGTTGTATATCTATCACCATGGTAACTGAAATAATAAAAACCAAACATTGCATAGTAGCTTTAAGTCATTTGTTCCAGTCATACAGTTTAATGAGATTTCTTTAAGAGCCACGTGGCTTCTGGGAGGTTATTAATAAAGTGTAGGTGGCAAGACAGACAGCTCTCATCTGTGGAGCTTCACACAAAGACAAGATTACCTGGGTTCCAGCAGCCCTTGTTCCACCCCCCAGGCCATCTCCCTGACGGCGTTGCTGATTTCGTGTCTCGATGTGTATGCAAAGCAGACATTCAGAAAGCATCTGAAAAGAGGAGAAATATGTGAAAAAACAACCTAAGGAAGGTCCAGCATGTGACAGAGAGAATATCTACAGTAGTTAGAGAAGAATATCTACAGAGAGAAGAATACCTGCAGTAGTTATGTGTGTGCATAGGAGGAAGGGCAAAGTGTATCATGTCTGCCACATCCCAGCCTGTGTGGTGAAGAGGAAGGCTTGAGGTACCAGCTACTCTGAATTGTGTGTTACTCACTTGTTGTAGTTCCTAGTAGCCAGCACAGCTTGGGCAATCAGCTCCTGAATATCCACAGGCAGGAGCGGCAGGTCTCCGAGGACACGGATGCACACACCGTGCTTCTTCAGGTTCTCCCTGTGCCCAACAAGAAGAGTGAGGAGTACAGAAACCAGATCAGCCTGTACCACACAAGTGCTGTGTTTGCCTTGTGTAACATCCACCCAGTGAAATCAGCAGGTGTAGCTTCAACCAAACTAAGAATCACAAGAAGGCAACAGGAGCTCATGTTTTCCAAGTGCTGACACCTGGCTTAGATTTGGTCATCCCAAACCCACACCTGGAAAGGGAAACCCATCCTTCCCCAGGCAGGTTCCTGGGGTACAGCCATAACCAAAGGACTAAAAACTAATCACAGGTTAAGCATTCCTACCTGAAAGTAATAAAAATCCATATGGAAAACTCAGAATACAGCCACAGACTCTGGCCACTGACAGCTAATCAAAAATTAAGATGACTAAGGGTGTCCTGCTGAGTAGCACAACCACTCTGTGGTATAAGGAAGGATTGATTATATGAGGGTGGGATGGGGGTGGTGGAGAGTGAACATCAGGATGAGACAGGACATCATCCATAGCACTGTTCTGAGCACAGGACACCCCACGGGAGCTTACAGCCTCCTGCTGTCTGTCTGGTGGTACAAACTCCCTGATGCAGGGCTGCACTGGGTAGAAATCAGGGCAATGGCTCCTCCAATCACTGAGAACTCTGTGCTCAGATAACCCTGATATTCTCAATTTCTACTAGCACACACACACTATCCTCTCCCTCTTGCTCCCCCAGCTGCACCCCCTCACTGCCTTTCAAACTGACTTCAAGCAGCTAAGGACTCTTCCCATGCACCACTCTTCACAGCAGTCAGGCCTGTGGAAACAAGCACACCCACTGAGCAACAAGGCACCCTAACCCCACTCCCTGCTCACTCACATCTGCACTGGCTCCATCTCCAAGCACAATGTGAACTAGTTCTTCAACAAGTTACTCAACACACCGAGTACCCATGTGCAGAAGTCTCCAGTGACCAACCTAAACCCTGATCTGCCAAGAATCCTATGACAGGATTTAAGACCAGGCTTCATGAGAACTCTGCATCCAGCCCTGCAGTGCTAAGCAGGACTTTCTAATTGTGCCAGGCTCCTCTGAAAGCTGCAGCGTCCCAGCTGTTTGAACTGGATGGTCACACAGTGACAGACAGGAGTCTGGCATGCTGGGGGGCTGAGCCACTACATCCCACCCAGGCAGGCAGAGCCCCTCAACACAAGTCTCTAGCTGGAGGCAGAGAACAGCACCCTTCAATCAATCCATGTTCACAACTTCCAGCATCCCTGTCAGCACCTCTTAACCACGTTCTGCTTTTGTTCTAAGCCCTGTGAGACACAGACACAAGAGGATTCTTACTGCTCTTCCAGCAGGCGGCTGAACTTCTGTCTTGCCAGATCCATCAGTCCATCCACCTCCTCCTTAGAGCGTTTGAAGTTCTCAATGCTGAAGGCATAAACAGTGACCTCCCTGATGCCCAGGTTCAAGCACCACCGCAGCGTCTGCAAGATAAAATGTCATGGAAAACACAAGCCAGACAAACAGACTCAGGTCAGCAAGACCCAGCTCCTCCACTGCTAAAAGCTTCCTGCCATTTCCCAGTAAGGCAAGACTGGATGAAAAGAAGCAACCATCAAGAGCTGGTAATTAAACCCACTTGATGAGAGTTCCAGATTCATTCTGAAGAGCAGGAGGAGAATGCCATTATCTAAGGATGTGAATGCACAACGGGGCTAATCCAGCCAGGGAAAGCACTGCTATGGGTAGCATTATAAATTACTTTTCAAGACCTTTTCACAGAATTAAAAGCTTCAAGATCTACAAGGCAGATATTTTAACTGAGTGTAAATGAAGAAAACAAAAAGCTTGTTAGAATGATTCTGCAAGATAACAGGAAGAGAGAGGAGCTGAAGGTGGGAAACCTGATGAGTAATGTTGGCTCCCAGCACAGGCCCGACTCCAGCGAATAAAAGGAACACCACACACCAGTGGAGCAGCACCACAGTCAGCTGGTGAACACTGCTCAAGCTTCCAAGACACAAGTAAGGCAGCAAACCTCCTTCCCACCTGTGCCAGCTTATCAAAGCCTTGTGAATGCCCCTGCTGCCTCTCCACGTGACACTTCTGGGCGTAACGGCGATTGCCATCCATGATGAAGGCAACATGCTTGGGCATTGGACCTGCCTGGAAAACCAGGAGAAACACAACAGATCAGGAAGTAAACAGCCACGCTGGCATCCTGCATCGCAGAGAGCTCAGTCCCACTGTTCCTGGCTGGAGTATAAGTGTATTTTATTTCAGAGTTCAAGGGCATTTTCACAGACACAATTAAATGAAAATAAGACTGCCCCCCACACTGCCTTCTAGAGGAATATTCCTTTCCACTGACCTCATTAGATTGTCACAGATCCTTCTGTGAGGAGGACAGCAGCACCAGCCTCAAGGCTCTGCTGACCAAAGGCAGAATTTCCCTGGAACTAGTGGGCTGTTATTCTACTCAGCAGAAACTCAATTTCATCTCAAGACACCCATCTTGTTTCTCTTCCTCCTTCCCATGCCCTGCCTTCATCAGCAAGGGCACAAAAGATGGAAGCCTGGGAGTGTAAGCTCATTATTGGCAAGCACTGCTGACAGCCCTGCTCATTTGCAAGGCTAAGCTTAAGGAATTTTCCATCCTCGAATGCTGTTTAGGGATGTACACCCAGTGCCAGCACTGCTGACAGCCTTGCTAGCAACCCTGTCTTTCTAGAGCAGAGCAGTTCCACCCTGGACTCCAATGAACCTGCCAATTCTTTACCCCAGGTAACCAATTACACCCCTTACCTTAATGATGTTGGCACAAAATCTCTCTATGATGGTGAGCTCGCCTTCTCTGATCCACGACATGTCTGACTGAGGGTTCCTTCTCTTCTTCAGTTGGGAAGATGAAAATAAGGGGGTTAGAGGTAAAGAAGATTCTGTCTGAGCCCAAAACTCTGCTACAAACGATCCCCTCAGAAAAAATAAGCTTTGAATAGCTGCTTGGGGATCCTGGCTGGGGAGCTAGCACAGACCCGCAGTTCGGGCTACCACCAGGTGAGTCACAGGGGGGCAGCAGAGCAAACTGACCTTCGGTGCTTTTGAGTCGGGAATCCTTCCAATGAAGCAGCCACCTACGTCACCCAATTACCCTGCACTTCTGCCACCAACTGATATTTCTTTTCCTTCACAAACAGAGGACTTCAGCCTCCGGAGCTGTAAAATACTGGGGGCTTTACCACGTTTACCCGCACGTCAAATACTAAGGGCCGGTCTGAGCTAACAAGGCACTACCCAGCTTCCACGTCCATCTTCAATTCTCTCAACCAGGAGCCCTGAGAAACGCGGGCAAGGGGGAAACAGCCCAGATCCAGCCGCCCCGCACCCACCTCGGGCCCGAGGCAGATTCGCATCACGCTGACCGCACCCATCTCCCATCTCCCTGCCGCTTCCCAGGGGCAGGGGTGGCTGCCACAGGGACAGCCCCAAACCGCCGAGCCCCGGGCTCCCTTCCAAAAGCCCTTAACGCTCCTCACAAGCAGCTCGGGCCGAACACGCCTCTTCTTCGGCCCCGTCTGCGGCGTTAACGGCGCTCGCGCCGTTCCACACCGTCACCTCAGGCACCCGACAGGCCGCGCCTCGGCCCCGCCCGCCCCGCTGGGTGCAGCCAGCAGCCCCCCGGCCGCTCCAACCCCGCCAGGGGAGGCAGCTCTCCCGCCCGAGGCCCGGCTGCCGCCCGCAGACACCGGGGGGGGGGGGAGAAGGCCAAGCGAGCCGCCCGCCCGGGCGAGACACCCCGAGACAGGCCCGGGGCCGGCGGGGAGCGGACACCGGGGCTCACGGCGGGGACGGGGCGTCCCTCAACCCCCCCCCCCCCTCCGGCTCCGTGAGGGGAGCGAACAGACCGCCGGCGGGGGGAGACTCGGCGGCCTGAGCCAGGACACGACACCCCCGCCCCGCCCCGCCCCGCTCCCCGGTGCCCGTCCCGCCGCCCGGTACCTCTCGCGGCAGCGCCGCCGCCTCAGCCTCCCCCAGAGGGTGACGTGCCCTTCCGCCTGCGTCACCCGCCGGCGCCCAGGGCGGGAGAAGTACGCATGCGCTCAACCCGCGGGGCGGGGGCAGGAGGCTCGTGTCCCGCGCATGCGCAGAAGGGGGGGGGCGGCGCGGAGAAGGCGGGAGGGGCCTGGGGGGTGCCGGGGGTCGGAGCTGGTGGATGGGAAGGGAAGGGATGGGATGGGATGGGATGGGGTGGGGGGCGGCGGCGGCTGGGGAGCGCGGAGAAGGGTCCGCGGGCTAACGTGGGGGTGTGGGACAGCCGGCGGGCTGCCCCAGCTTGGGTTGGAGGCAGCCTGGCAGCGCCGGAGGCCGCTGGCGGGGCAGGGGCGGGGGGCGAGCAGGCGGCGGGGCCCAGGGCCCAGCAGCCGCTTTGGGCTTCTCAGCGCAGGGAAGGGGGGAGGAAAGAACCGCAGGCAGAACACACCGGCAGCCGCTGCCCTCGGGCTTTATTTTATTTCGGTATTTTTTTCCAGAAAAGAAATGTAAAAAGTCACGTTTTACACAGTTGGTACAAACCCCACATGGAGAATAAAAACAGACGGGGAGGGAGGGGGAAGGGAACAGCCCGCAGCACCCCGAGCCGGGGTCTGGCTGCGGGGACTCCAGCCTCCAGACCCCAGCCACCCCCCCGGCTGCCAACCCCCCCGCCCACCCCCCACCCCCCCACTTAATGAGAACTCACGAGTTCGACACACACAAGCTTTGGTTGCTAGCAGTAAACATGGCGTATACATTCTTCCGTCTCCTCCTAGACACTCCCAAAACTCGGGGTGTTCACAGCGGGGTGGGGAGATGCCCTCTCACCCGGGACAGCTGTTCCCCAATACATTCGAAGGCTCCCGTGCCGCGGCGGGACCCTGAGCGTGCAGCCTCACCCACCCTTCGCTGTCCCCTAATGCATAGTGCCCAGCGCCCGCCAGCTGAGCCTGGTCAGGGAGGGGGGGGGGGGGGGGATGATGCAGCAATCTAGTTAATTATCGTCAAGATACGGGACAAACCACGATGGCAAATGAAAACATGGAGATGCGAATCCACCCCATCTCCAAAACGTGGTTTGCCTTTACAGATACAAATCCCTGTTTGCTTGGATCCCGGTACCACGCCGGCCCCGGGGGAAACCTGAGTGATTCTCTAAGCTGCTTGCTGTAGCCTAGGACAGGGATGGTTCCAGAGCTCATATCCCCACAGGGAGTTGCAAGGCAGAGTACGCAGAGAAGATCCTGTCTCCCTGGTCCATAACCTATTAGATGCTTTGGCTATTAGTTATTTTTCCCACTTACTTTTGTAAACAATATATCAAGGAGAATACTGAGAGAAAGCTGGGAGGTTTACAGAGGTATTTACACACACTAGACACCTAGCAGAAAAATCACCAAACCATTAAACTGGGGGAGGGGGGAGATGGTGAGAGGGGAAAGGTCCTACCCGATTCTTCAAGGCAGGTACAAGAATTAGGGGGGGGCAGCAGTTTCCCTGGCACCACTGAGGTGCCAGGGGAAGGCCAGCAGCCCTCTGCAAGGTGGCAGCAGGACTGAGGCCTGGGCGTAGCCGCGCAGCCCGGTGCGCTCTATTGCATTTACCCCGTGAGGACAAAGGGCAGTTTTCCTGAAGCAGGTGTGTACAGATCCCATTGCCAGTCAAGAACTAAGTCCTTTCCCCCCCGCCCTCCCAAGAAAAGACCACCACCTCACCATAAAAACTATCAGAGCAGGGCAGGCGAGCAGCCAGGGAGCCGCTCTCCATCCCCCCCCCCCTTCCTCAGAGGGGGTCACTGGGCTCCGGCAGCCTCAGCGAGTCCCCAAGGCGATGCCTGTGGATGAGGATGGAGTTGGTGCTCCCTGTCTGTTCCAGCCCCACTCCACATCTAACCCTATCACTACCTAACAAAGAGCAGAAGCCGTGCCCACGTCCTGACACGCCAGCACGGCCAGACGCCGTCCCTGGAAAGGCTCCAGCCAGCCCCCCGAGCTGCAGAGGGGAGCACCCATGTGCTCCAAAACCAGCCACCCAGAGTCTCCCCCAGCCATCATGAGCCAGCATCTGGGGGAAGCTGGGAAGGGAGAAGAAATTTGGAGCAGCTGCACCTCCCTTGGGCTTGGGTCCACCATCCCAGGAGGGGCGGATTGGGACATTCCCATGAGGATGACGGGGAGGGGACGTGTGAGTGTAAACAGGAGAGAAAGGGAGGACAGTCCTCAAAAGCCACCAGGCTGGGAGAAAACCTGGAGTTGGGGAGCCGACACAGGCTCTAGCAGCTGTTCCCTGCCCCGTGGCACTGCCTGGCCTCTCCATCCCCACACACAGATCTACAAACCCAAATTCCTCCTCAGTCCAGTGGGGAAGGGAAAGAGACTCTATTAAAATACAGCATAAAAGAAAACAAACCCCAAACATACCCAAAAAGACAACCGAAACAGCTTGACAACACATCAGTCCACCTAGAGAACATCCAGTGAGGTAGATCTACGCTTCCAGTACAAACTTCATCACGTCTTTGTGCTGTTAGAAAAAGCCCTCCTCTCTGTCCAGCACTGGGCTACAGAGGCTTTTATCCCTGAGATTGCTCGAATACCTGAGAATAAGTTGCAGGAATTATGTCCTTTCTCTCCTTTTTTTTTTTTCTTTTTCCTTTTTTTTTTTCCTCTTAAAGATTAAAATATACAAAAATACAAAAAACAGAATATTTATATTAAAGAAAAAAAAAAATAACCAACCCCAAAACAAAACCCCAAAACAAAGACAACAAACAAACCCAAAGATACGTCATTCACGCACGTCCTAGTGCAGGTTTCACTTGGCGTTGGCTCCGGCATGGACGGGGGGGCTGCCCCCAGGGCCAATAAATAAAGGCAAGACTTGGGGGGCTGATGGGGAGGGAGGGAGGACAGCAGCCGCTAAGGACCTGGGGCACCCTTCTCCTCTGCCCCTGGGGAGGCTCAGCCCAGGACCCATCGGTTCCCGGAGCGTGGGATGGGTGGAAGGAGCAGAGGTGAGTTTTTGTCCTGTGAGGGTTTGATCCAGAGCCCGTGGGAAGACCCAGGATGTCTGGGTCAAGGCAGGGTTGGATCTGTGTGAGCCACAGCCTCCGAGGGAAACACTGCCAGCAACATCCCTGGAGCTGGCTCTGCCCTGTGCCCAAGACCCAAAGAGTATTTCTGCTCCATGGAGCCCCCCCACTCCCCGGCTCCGCGTTCCAGGGGCAGGGAGAAGCCTTAGAGGGGAAGAGCTGGCTGCATGAACCACCTCGTGCTCTGGGGGCTGGCACTTGGAAGGCTTGGGGAGGGCAGAAGTGTTTTTCTTGTGGCCTCATCTCCCCAGGCCCACGAGCAGGCAGCAAGCATTAGCCCAGCCATGAAGGATGCCCCGTTTCCTTCCAGACTGAGCCCAAATCTGGGCTCTGCTGCTTTCAGCAATAGGGCAGCTACAGAGAAAACTGCAAATCCTTGTGCCAACCTGTGAATGAGAAGCTGTGAGGAGCAGAGAGACCTGTGGGACCAGCCCACCAACATCTCCCTGGCCATCAGCCAGCCTTCCCCCGCTGGGACATAGAGGGACAGGGCAGGAGCGGGTCCCCCCCAACTCGCCCAGGCTGTGCCAGAGCTGGTTTGAAGCTCAGGAGAACACAGAACCATGAGCTTGTCCCTGAGATGTTGGTTCTCTGCTCCTCCTCCCAGAGACACCTCTGCCTGGCTTAGTTTAGGAAATGAGTAAAGGTGAACCAAATGCGGTGGGGTTTTCTGAGCTGGAAGAGGTGTGTTGGGTGCTCCTTCCCCCTGCCTCTGGAACGAGCCATCCCGATTAAAGCAGGGCTCTCCCCAGGCTGGGAGCAGGGGGACAAGGTCTGTGCAGGGACACCAGGTCCCCCCCATGAGCACTGCTGCCTTCCCTCCCCAATCCTTCAGCCTGCCCTCCCTCCTCCAAGCCCCCACCACTGCCCGTTGCCTTGCCAAAGCCTTTTCATCCTGATGGAAGCCCCCCCTCCCTGCCACCCACCATCATTCCCGGGTTTCGGGGAGGAGGGCCGAGCTGTGCATGTCCTCCTCCTCTCGGAAGTAGGCGGGCTTTCCCTGGGAGCTGGGGGACTGCTGTGCTTTCGCAGGGCAGTTGGCGACCATGTGGCTGATGCTCTGGCAGAAGTGGCATTTCTTGGGCTGCGGTGGCAGCTTGCACTCCTTGGCATGGTGGTCCAGCCCGCCGCAGTTGTAGCATCTGCGGGGGGGGGGATGAGGAGAAAGATTGGAGGAGAAGACGTTAAGGGAGGTGGGATGCTGCCTTGGTGGCGACTGGGACCCGTCTGGCTTCGCAGGCAGAGCTGGGTTTAGAATGGCTTGGCTGCTGTGGGGTTGGCTTTTGGAAGGTGGGTGGCAGCCCTGGATTTGGCCCCCACAGAGCCCCAGCTCCAGCACGGCCAGTCTGACTCAGTGGTGCTGCTGGTACCCAGGAGATGGCAGCAAACCCCTGCACCGCAGCCAAGCGCCTGGGGACAAAAATCAGGGACCTAGGGGGTTTCCAGCTCTCTGCCACCATGGGTCTGGCTCCTGCTCCACAGACCCACACCCAGGGTTACACCCCATGGACTGAAACCAGCAGCAGAGCAGGAAAAGGCTCTCCGGTGACTGACAGCCAGGAGAAGGGTTGCAGGGACCATGGGGACACCCCAAAACACAGCTTTTCTCACGGCTGTACCCTTGCAGCACTCACCCCCAAGGTACCACCTTTGCACCGGAGCAGAGCGGGCAGAGGGAGCACCTTCTGCATCCTTCTAGGATCCTGCATCCTTCTAGGATCCTGCATCCTTCTAGGATGTCCACAACCTTTTTTTCCTTTCCCATCCCAATTCCTTTCCAACTAATTTTCAAGCCCACCCGTGAGAACAGCCGGGTGGGGCAGGCAGCACCCACGGGGAAAGCAGGGATGAGGCAGGATGGAGAGGATGGGAGAGGAGAGAAAGGCAGGCCAGAAACACGCCCTGGGGCTCCAAGCCTCACCATGGGAGATGCTGCCAGGACGTCCGGCCATTTCCTCCCCACAAGGAAGGGTTTCTCTTTGAGAAAATTACCCCTGCCCAGCGCAGCTCCCCGAGACCAGGGCAGCGGCCGCCCGGGGTGTCCCTGACCTCTGCCCCTTCGCTGCTGCCTTGCTGCCCTTTCCTCACCAAGCTGCATCTGCCACTCATTAACCGCCGAAGGAAGCAGCTTTCCCAGAGGAGGGGTCGCTGCCTGGCCCCCCACCCCAGCCCCCAGCCCCGCAGGCAGGGTGCCAGGCAGGGCCTGGTGCCTGAGGGTTGGGCCCTGCCCTGCATCAGGCCCCAGCTGCTCCTTACCGGTCTCCTTTCGATCTGCGTTTCTGCAGGCTCTTGCCTTTGGGTCTCCTCTCGCTGCCGATGCAGAAGACGCCCCCCGGGCCGGTCACTCGGATGGACTCCAAGCCTTTGGATGACTTCTTGAAGGTGAACTCCACGGCTTCACCCTCCTTCAGGCTGCGGAAACCCTCCATGTGGAGTTTGCTCTGGAGGGAGTGGGGGCACAGGGAAAGGAGGGGGGGTCAGCACCAAGCTGGGGTGTCCAAGGGGCACACGACAAAACCAACAAGCACCTCCCGTGGCACCAGAGCTGCTGACATCCCCCTCGCCTTCCCCTTGTGAGGGGACACCAAGCTCAGCCAGGCACCTTCATTTCCCCAAAAGTCTCTGGAACCCCATTTGATAACATGGAGCTTTCAGGGAGCCAAGACACCAGGTCGAGTGGGGCTCACTGGCTTGGCTGGCAGAGTCAGTTCTGCTCCAAATTTCCATGTTTTCAGCAAAATACTGGCACTCAGTGCTGCCAAACAGCCCCCTTCTCCCACCCAGCCCCATGCTGAGGGGTAGAACTGCCCTCGTCCCTCCCGCACTGGGGATGCTCACAGGGACATCCAACACATCAGTTTGAGAGGCAGAAGGAGCTCGAGGTTTGGCACAGTCCTGTGCAGCCCCACTGGCAGCAGGACCCGCAGCGAGGACAGGAGGTGGAAGCTGGCACTGCTGACCCCAGGTCCCAGCCAGCCGCCTGCACTGCCGCTCCCCTCAGTTCAAGCCCTTTAAGTGCCCCCAACAATTAATTAAACAGCCGTTTGGCCCTGGATTGTCACTGCTGGGAGCATCTCCTGTCCCTCTCAGGATCACCACATCAATCATCACCGTGTGATCAAACTTGGGAGCTCAGACCCAGGCTGGGGGGGGTGGGTGGGGGTGGGTGGGTTGTGAGGTGCTAGAAAATTCCACTCCACTTCCATGACCCCTGTCTATTTTAGCAGAACAAATCCATTAAGGATCTGAGCTGGGTGATGCAGCTGATCTCCTGCCCCCTGTGCCAGCAAGCCCTGCCACGAGCATCGCTGCCTGCATCCCGGGCAGCCACCCCAGCAGGGCTTTCTCCCACGGAGCCCAAACGAGCGTGAGCAAAGAGTTAAGGGGGAATCTGCTGGCAGAGGGAGGAGCAGCTCCAGCGAGCTGGGGATTCCCAGCAGAGCCGGCGCCAACGCCTGCGCGGCTGCAGCAGGACTCCGCGTTTATGAATGGAGCATCTCCCCCATTCATGGCCCAGCCAGTTCCCGTCACGTGGGCTGCGGCCGCTCATTCTTCCCGTGCTGAGCCCCCGTGCGCACGCTGCCCAGGGACGGGCAGGCAGGCTTGGTTCCCCTCTTTGACCCCAGATCTCGAAGGGACCCGTGTGGAAACACTCCACATAAAAACATCTCTGCTTTTAGGAGAGGAGGGAGTGGAGCTGTCAGGTTTTAGGAAGGAATTTATTTCAGGGGGGTCTTGCAGGACCTGTGCATGTCCATGGGCATGTGTGAGGAGGGGGAACGCAGCAGAGCTCGAGGAACAACCCTTCAGGCCTCTTTTTCTGCCCCCTCTGTGCCCTGGGACTCAGCTTGGGGTGGCCCAAGTCACCCACATCCACTCAGTCCACAGGGTCCAGAGCAGTCTGGATGGGATTGCCACAAACCTCTGCTTTCTGACCTGCTCCCACACCTGAAAGGGAGAGCTGAACCCTGAGCTGCAAGGTCCCCAGCAGCAAGGGCACAACAGCATCTCAGTGTTACAGCAAAATCCAGTGCAGCACACAGGACAGGACCCCATCTCTGTGCAGATACACAGTAAAACACCCCTGCTCTGTGTATTGGCACACTGCACACCACCTAAACATGAACAGCAACCTCTGCCCATGCAGGGCCGATCCGAGCAGCCCCATCATCACCCACCACCAGCAACCCCCCTGCCACGCTCAGCACGATGGCCGGATGCTGCTCCCCAGCCCCAGCTCAGCTTTCCCCCAGCACTGGGCATCACTGGGGTGGGGGGATGCTGAGAGTCACCCCAGCAGACATGCTGTGTCCAAAGCAGCTGCCAGCACATCACACGAGGTGCCCACCCCAACTTTGACACCTTGGGGTCAGACACCAACCCTGCCCGTCCCCAACGCGCTGCCCCACCGGTGCCCTCAGATCCCCACACAAGGCAGTTTGGGTGATGGGGGCTGCTGTAGGTGATTAATTTGCCCCACTCCAGCAGCAGCCACAGCGTTTTGGGGGCAAGGAGGAGCCCAGCATCACTCCGGGGGTGGGTGGGGGAGCATCACTCCGAGCATCACTCCGGGGCACAGGGGGCTGGGGGACAAGAGCCAGCGATCCTTATCGGGGTGTTTACAGCCCAGCCCAGCCAGCTGTGTTTACACTGCCGAGATGAAAACTCCCAGGCCTCAGCCCCAAGCTCTGTGACAAAGCTGAGCCACGGCAGAGGGGGGAAACTCAGTGTGCAGCCCCCCCACACACACACCCCAGCTCAGCCCACGCCTCGGGCACCATCACCCACGGGCAGCGCTGGGGGTCCAGCTCCATTCCCCCCTGGGAGGGATGGGGAGGGCTGGGGCAGAAGCTGCTGCAACATGATGGGGGGAAGCGATTTATTTTCCAGGAGCGGGTGAGGATGACAACCACCTCCCCGGCCCCCTCCACCAAAAGGCCAAAGGAAACGCCCTCTCCCCGGGGAAGGAGGAGGAGGAGGGGGGGGTGCAGTGGCCGGGGCGCCCCAGCTCTCCCCCCACCACAGCCTTTTGATGTGAGCTGCAGAGTGGCTGGTGGTCCCTGCGCATCCCCCCTGCCCCCTTCCCAAAACACACACATTGCTGGCATTCCTCTGTTATCAGATAGGTAATCAAACTGCAGCCCATTGAATTAGCTGCATACCTCCTGCATCTGAAAGGAAGGGGCCCAGAGCCCCTGTCCCACACCACACACAAAGCCGGAGCCTTCCCAGGCCTCCACACACCCCCCCCCCAAAAAAATAAAGAGAGGAAGGGGGGGATTGGAGCGAGCCGGGGATGCTGGGGATGGGGGGAGCGCAGGGGAGGGCCAGGGCCGGGAGCCACCGGCCAGAGAGAACAAAGGGCCGGCGGCGGCCGCTCTCCCGCTGCCCAAATTCCAGGAGTTCCAGGCCACGGCGGGGGGAGGAAGGGTGGCCGGCATGGCCGCGGCCCCTCTGACCCCCTCCAGCCCCTCCGCGCATCAGCCCTGCGCCCAGCTCGCCCGCTGCGGTCTCACGCCTGTTGGGTGCTGGGGTTTGGGGTCTGGGCCCCATGGCTGAGCTGAGGGCTTGGTCTTGGGGGGGGGCTGGGTTTGGTGTGGGGAAGGGAGTGTAGGGTGGGCTTGGATCACAAAGCACTGCCACCCTCATCATAAAACTGGTTTAAAGCTGGTAGAGCAAGGCTTTCACTTGTTACCATTAGGGTTCAGAGTTAACCAGTAGAACAAGGAACAGCAGCGGAGGTGCCACCGCTTTGCCCAATGCTCTGTGCCCCCCCCCCAGCCACCCCCTCACCAGGTGACACCATGGGCACCTCTCTGCTTCTTTTCCTCCCATCCCACACCCTGGCAGTTCCAGTTATTTACAGGGGACAGACACAACAGAGCACTGGCCACCGTGCTCCCCCCACTCCCCCCTTCCCCACCTGCATGTGGGTGCCTTCATCCCTCCTCCTCCCCCATCGAACCCCTCATCACAGACCCCAGCCTTAGGCCTCTTCCCCCTCCCAGAGGGGTGACACCATGGAGCACCCCAAACTCAGCCACCGCTCCCCAAAGTGCCAGGCTCCGGTTCACCCCCACCCTGCCAGGCTCCAGAGGGGCACGGCCAGCCCTGGGGTCACCATTGTCCCCGCGGCCTCCCCAGCGTGACACAAGGGGACGTTTATTCCCAGCCAGCCCCAGCCACTCAATCAAACCATCTTTGTGTCCGGAGGGGCCTGGGGCGGAGCGGCCGCTGCACCTCGCCCCCATCCAGCCGTTTCAACTGAAACCCCTTGGAAAAACAACCGGGTTGGGATGCTGGGCTGAGGGTGGCTGTGGGAACACTGGGCGGCAGCGCCAACGTGCCAGAGCTCAGAGCAATTCAGGCAGCCCAACCCCACTGCAGACAGTGCCCGTGCCTCAGTTTCCCTCACTCTGCAGAGGGGGGACCAGGGAGGATGGATCCCCCACCCCAGGTCTCTGCCTCGGGCACAGGGATTGCTGAGCCCCTGGATAGCGGGGCCCCTGCACCCTACTTTCACCCACAGGCTGGGGGCACCCACACAGTGGTCCCCTCTGCTCAAGCCTCCACCCATAACAGTGCCCAGGGCACCCTGGCCCTCCAGTGCTGTCCCATTTGCCTCCATGCCCCCCAAGCCACAGTGTCCCCATCCCCCCAAATCCCTTGCCTCGTGCCAGCCAGCACCAGACTGACTGGGGTGCAGGGTGGGTGGCAGAGCCCTGCACATCCCAGCCACCTTCACCCCACCATGACATATCCCAAGGGGGATTCACAGCCCTGGGGGAGCAGCCCTCAGCCACCCCCAGCCCCCCAGGGCTCAGGCTTGGCACAGCCAGTACAGTCCAGCCCTTTCCTCCACTCCCAGCACTGGGAGTAAGCTGGTGTGCTGGGACTAACGCTTCCCCAGTTTGGGCCAGCACGTGCCCCAGCCTGGGCTGGCCCAGCAGCCATCCCACATAAACCCAGCTCCAACACCAGTGTGACACCACCGCAGTCCCACTGGGACAGGGCAGCCCCAGCCCAGCTCCCAGCCCCGTTCCAGCACCGCAGGGGCTCCCCCGACTGGGAGCTGAGCCCGTTCCACAGAGGGACAACATCCCTTTGCCTTTGCAGCCTGTGCCTGGCTCCGTCCCCCCAAAACACAGGGGATCTGCCCGTGGGAGCACGGGGGGGCGATGCTGCTGCCCGTATGGCTCAGAGCAGGATCGGGCCCATGGTCCCTTCCTGCAGCTCAGCCCCTGTGCAGGCAGCTGGTGGATGCTGAGCAGGAAAGGGTGGGGGGTCCTCCCTCAGCTCCGGGGGCTCAGGGCAGAGATAAAAAGGGCGATGCCTGCAGGAGCCCAGCATGGAGAGCACGGGGTGGGGGGTTAACACAACATTACCAGTGCTTTCCAGTCTCTCCCCACTGTCACCTAGTACAATATCCCCAAAGGATGCTTTCTCCAATTCAAGTAAAACCAAAATAAAGCTGTTATCCCCCCAAAAGTAACTACCTCACCCTTAATTTTCCACTGTAGGACAGCCAAACTAAACCCTAGACACTAATCACAGGGGGGAAAAGTATCCACCAAGGAGGGTAAGATATCAGCTACCTGCCCTGAATCCACACCTTCAGCTCCTTCAAATCTCTTTCCCCCACCCAAACCCTCCCGTGCGTCCCAGGGGTGCAGCTAACTGGGATCAGCAGCTGCATATTAATTCCACACCCCGTATTAAAGCAGCAGCACACCTTCTGCCTGCGATTCCCGCTTCATCCCGCTTATCCTGAGGATGAATTAGATGAGGAAACAAACGCTGGAGCTGGGGGTGGCAGGGAGAGGGGCTCGCCAAGCCAGCGACTCCATCCCAGCCCTCCCAGCCCTCCTCCCCGGGCTTTAACGGGAGCAAACCCATTCATTTGGGCCGTTTTTATCTGGGAGACCATTTAAGGGTGTTTTTCTCTCCCTGCCCCTCACCCTGGGGCTGGGAAGGGGGAGCTGGGGGAAGGGATGTGCCTGCAGCCATCAGTTAATCTTTACACAGAGACAGGAGGCTTTTTTTGTGTGCGTCTTGAGGGAGCTCCAGGGGTGGAATAAAGCCCCTCTCTTTGGCTCACTAGTCCCCATCAGGATGTGGCACAGGAGCCCTGTGGTACCAGTTTAGTCCAGATGTTGTTAAAAAAAAAAATAGGAAGAAGAAAGGAATTTGCTCCTATCACCTCACCCTACAGCAGAGATGCTGACCCCCAACTCCTACCCCAGGGACCCCTTTCCCAGGGACCTACGTAACCCTGGTGCTCCTGGGTCCCGCAGCCACCCCCACCAGCACTCAGGGTGCCCACCCAGGGCTCAGGGTGACCCCAGTCCCCAGGGTGACCCCAGTCCCTGAGAGCAAACACAGGAGTGATGCACATGAGAAAGAGGGGAAAGTGAGATATGAAATACATCCTGGGTCCCTGTAGGCATCGTGGTCCAAGACAGGGACTAAAACTGCTGCTTCAGCCCTCCCCAGCTCTGCGCACATGAACTCCTCCCCCCATCCAGATCCAGCCCTGCACCCCAGGCTGGGGGAAAGGCATTGGGGGACCATGGGGGAGGGCTGGACCCTGCTCCCCAACGGAGAAAGCCTCCCTTGTGCTCCCAGCTCTGCTCTCCTGTGCACTCAGGGATGGAGCTGCCCCCCAAACACTTGCTTTCTACCTCACCTCACACCAGCATCTCGGCTCCATCCCTGGCCAGAGGTGTGGGGTTGGTGTGAGTGGAGGTGGGCGACAGCCTGGGTCACCTCAGCCAAACCCCATGGCCAAAGGGCAGCTGTCACCCCCCTGCCCACATTGTAGGAGCACTCAGACAAGGCAAGAGTGCCACATCCCAGCCCCGATGGGTCCAGCCACCGGCACAGCCTTACACCCATCCCTGTGGGGACACCAGGACCATGTCACCAAGATGCCACCGGACACCCCGCAGCCACAGCAGCCGGGGGGGTCCCAGCAGCACCCAGAAACTCTCCTTGCCAAAACCACAAGAAGGAACCAAAAACCTCCCAAACAACCCAAATCCAGCCCCAGCCAACATCGCCTTTATCGAGGATTTAAACCCCTTGGAGATGCAGCTTTGGGGTCTCCCCCAGTACCAGCCCGATTTCTGCCACCTCAAGACCCCCCCACACACACACCACCACCCCCTTTCATGGGTGCTGCTCAGCTCTTCACCTCCCCGGGACAACCCGCTCCGCTCCTCCGCGCTTCATCCCCCACTGTCTCCTCACAGCCCCCAAATGAATCCATCTCCAGTGTCCAGGGGAGGCATTTGAACCCAAATGCCTCATTTTTAGCTCACAATGCAGGGGAAAGGCAGCCCCGAGGAGCCCTGTTAGTCTCCTGTCCTGCCGAGATTTTAATCTCTTTGTGGTCAGATAAAGGCAGAGGGAGATGGAGACGCGCTCCCCGCAGAGAAGGGCCATTCAGACCTGGTTCCTGTAATAAAGTGATTTAATAGATCTAAAGAGGCCAATTCCCTTCTTTCTCCCACAATTACTTCCTGTGGGTCATCATTCACATATGTAAATGAAGAGGGGAAGGAGCAGGTTATGGGGGGCTCCGGGGTGTTAAAGCCCGAAGGCTGCTGCGCCGGGGCACTGCGCAGTGTGGGTGCTGGGCACAGCACCCTGACCCCAGCACCCCCTGCCCCATCTGTACCCCTCCAAACCTGTCCTGCCTTTTGCCCTCCCGGGCCTGGCTCCCTCCCCGGGGAGCAGAGCCAGCACCCACTCTCTGGAGGCGCTTGGACACGGGGATGGGGAGAGTGTGGAGATGGAGAGAGCGTGGAGATGGGGAGAGCATCGCCAGAGGGGATCATTTCCCCACGAGCCATCCCGAAGCGGCGGGGCTGGGGCGGGAGCCGGAGTTCGGGCTCTCTCCGAGGAACGCCCGGGGCTGGGATGCTCTGCGGTGGGTGAGTCTCCCGCATCAGCCCTGGCTGGTTTGCTGCAGGAGAGCAGCTACTCTGTGCCACCAGTGAGCAGGGAAGGAGGGGAAGCCCGGCTTGGAGAAGAAAAACTCGGCATCAGCCCAAAGCCACCTCGGTCCCAGCGAGGTGAATGAAGCCCAGCGCCGGGAGGAGCACCCTGCCCATCACCCCACATACACGCTGCCTCTCTGCTCCCCAAAGCAACCCGCTCTTACTCGGCGTTCGCAGCATTTCCCGAGCGCACAAACCCTGCTCACGGGAGCCCGCGGCTCTCCTGGCCCCCCCAGGCTGCACCTCTCCCCAGGCGGGGGGATGCTCCTGGCAGAGACACCCCAGCTAATTCCCTTTTCCTGCAGGAATGTGAGCGAGAGCAATCAGGAAACCAGACTGTCTAGGGGCAATAAACCCGGGGAGAAGGGGGGGAAGGTGGGAGGCTTCCTGGCACCGAGTCGCACTGTGCTACGCTGAGATGCAGAGACCCGTTTGCTCTCTGGAAGCACCACGATCTTGGTTTCCCAGACTAATTTGAAGCCCTCACCTCCAGACCCGGCCCTGGCCCGGGATGGTGGCTCCTACCAAGGCGCTTTCACCACGCTGCAGCAAAAGGAAAAGAGATTTGCTTCTCTGCTGGTCACCATTCACTGGCCGAGTCACTGTAGCCCTGCCTGGAGCAGCTGCTGTCTCGTGGGCAGGGGGTGAGAGCCCCCAGGGAGCCCCAGGAGCCCTGCACAGCCCAGGGGCTCAGTCCCGCACCCCCAGCCCATCAGCAGACCATGGGGTGGTCCCCATTTTGGGGGGAATTTGGGCCCATGGGAAGCAGCAGCCACTGAAGCCGCCTGGACCAGGGGCTCCCCAGAGCCAGCACCATCAAAGTACCCTGGGCAGCTGCTCCCAACTGTACCCACAAAATCACTCGTTTGCTCCAGAGATGCCCTTTGCTCATGCTCACTGCTCCCCAGCCCCGGGGGCCGCTGCTTTCCCGGGGCACACTCAGTGCACAGACCCCTTTCCATACCAGCCAGCACCACATCTCCCACCCAGTGCCGGCCCCAATTCGGGCACCATCTCCAAACCCATACCCCAGGCTCCTAAATAGGATCCCCCGGCAGATCCTCACCCACCAGCTGGGGGGTTTCAAGCAGCTGCAGCCCTGAACCCGCGACTTCCCTTGGCACAGGATGACCGACACCCCTGGGGTTCCCAAGCTGACACGAGACTGTCACCATCACACGGGCTCCGTGGGGACACACACGCGACCCTGGCACTTTGTGCCAATCACAGCAGCCGAAACAAGGGGCCGGGGCAGAGGTACCCCCCAACCCAAGGATGAACCAGCGGCTGGGGAAAGCCCAACCCTGCATCCCTGCCTGAGCCGGGGCTCCCAGGACTCCATCCCCTGGGATAAAAACGCTCTTCCCCACGTCCCTCCACGGGGTGAGCAGCATCCCCGCTCCGGCACATCCCGCTCAGCCCGTCGGGCACCTGCTCCCCTGGATGCGGCCCCGGGGGTCTCCCCGGGGAACCATGACGGGAAAATGAAATCGCTCGGGGCTCAGCTTACAGGGCCGGTCCCCGGAGAGGAGCCCGGGGCTGCGGCGGGTCGAGCGGCTGTGCCTGCCCTTCGCTCCGGGGAAACGAACCGGGGGGGACCCCGGCTTCCCGGGACACCGGGCTGGGATGGGGGCGGGAGCCCTGACTCCCCATCCCGCCTCGCATCCTGCCGCGGGGGTCCCGGGGACTGCCTCCCCCTCCCCCCTCCCCTCTTCCTTCCCTCCCCAGGACCCACGCGGGATCCGGCCCCGTACCTGGTGCACGAAGACATCGACGGGCGAGTCCAGGGTCGCGCCGCCCTTGGCGGTCATGGAGAGGAAGCCGAAGCCCATGCGGACATTGAACCACTTACAGATGCCGGAGCCGTGCAGCGGCTGCGACTCGTTCTCGGCCTTGGGCGAGTCTCCGGCCGGCTCCTCGCCCGGCTTCGCACCTGGGGAGAGACCCACCGAGCCGCTGAGCCGAGGGGCTGGGGGACCCGCGGGCCCTGGATCCCCCCCCCACCCCGCCCCCGGCTCCCCCGGCCCAGCCGCCCCGGCCCCGCGGGAGGAACCCCAAATCCTGTTCGGGTTCCCCAGGCTGGGACAAGACAAGAGAAACTCCAAAAAGCCCCGAGCAGGGCGGTCAGCTCCGCTTCCACGTGTACGTGGGGGTCACCCCAGGAGCGAGGGGGGATGACGGCAGCTCCAGCCCGGGCGGTGCGCGGGGTGGGGGCCCTAAATCCCTTCTTCCCCCAAGAAAGCGTGAAAACCGATGAAAAATAAACCCCAAACCCCAACCAGCCAGCCTAACAAAAAGTCAAAAAATTAAACAAACAATTTTGAAAAAGCACACACAGAAAAAGGGGGAAACTCCCCCAAAATAGCGACCCGGGATCCCCCTGCCATGCTCCAGCGAGCCACGCTGGGGAGAGTCTCTCCCCTACCGTCAGCATCCCCCCCGCTGCACGGGGACCCCCCCCCAGCTCCCAAACAACCCCAGCAGCCGCCACCGGCCCCAAACTTCTGGGCTCATCCTGGGGTCGGGGGGGAGAAAAAATAATAAATTAAAAAAAAAATTGAATTAAAACAAAAACTCCCCCTCCCCGACCCCAACCCCCCCCCCCTCCGCCCCCCCCAGAGCCGCAGCGGGGGCGGGGGGAGCGAGGCCACGCCGGGCCCGGCCTCGCTGCTGGGCGCAACGGGGCTGGGTGGGCCGGGGGCTGGAGGGGGGGGGGGTCCCTGCGCCCCTCTGCCCGCCGTTATTAATAACCGCGGAGCCGAGGCGGGCTGCGACAATAATATAACTTAACCTGCAAACTGCTGGTTGGAAACAGACCCCATCCCGACACTCGCTTGCAAATTCCGAGTTGTGGCTGTTACCGCCTCCTCCTCCCTCCTCCTCCTCCTCCTCCTCCTCGGCCAGCTTTGAGGGTATCAGCCCAGCCAAAAAAAAAAGGGAAAGAAAAAAAAAAAAGGGAAAAAAAAAAAACCCTCAACAAAAAAACCCCCCAGCTTAGACCCCGCCGGGAGGGAGCCGGGAGAGGTTTGACTCCATCTTCACTCCAACAATAGGGGTGGGAGGGAGCGGGAGGGTTTTTTCAAAGGCTCCCAAATTCTCGCAGACAATAGCAAACCCCCGCCCCCCCCCCCCTTTTAACTCCCCCCCCCTCCACCCTCAGGACCCACCCGCGGTGCCGGGGGGCGCCGGGCCGCGCTCCGCCATCCCGCCCCCACGTGATCCTAATTAACACACACACCCCCCCCCCACACCTCCCCCCCCACCCCGGTAATAGCGACACATTCCGGGAGGGATTTGGAGGGGGGGTTGTGGGTTGACCCCCCCCCCCCCCACACACACACACTTAGGGGCGAGGCCACCTGTCAAGGGAAGATGTGACCCCCGGGGGGTGGGTGTGAGGAGGTGGGACCCCCGAGGGCTGGGGGGAGTTTCCACTCGTCTCTCCACGACCCCCCCCCCCAAGCTCTTCCCACGAGTGGAGACACCTGGGGACCGGGGCGGGGGAACCGGGACCGGGCCGGGCGGACGCACCGTGGCGCGGGGACGGCCGGTTTTCCGGGACACCGGGGTCTCCCTGCGCCCCCAGCCCCATCCCGTGTCCCGCGAGTGGCCCGTGGCCCCCCGGGGCCGTGCACTCCCACCCCTCCGGGGCCGTGCTTCCCCCCCCCCAACCCCGCCCGGGGGGCACAGGCCGCCCTCCCGCCGGCGGGGGAGCGGTGCCGGCGGCGGGGAGGCGCAGCGGGGGCGGGGGGCCCGTCGCCCCCCGGGCCGGGCGGGGACAAAGGGCGAGTGACCAGCGGCTCCATTTCCGGCGGGCGGACAATGCCCCGCCGCCGCCCCGGCCCGTGGGGGCACAGCGCCGCCCGCCGCCCCTCACGGGCGCTGTGGGGTCTGCCTGGAGGGCAGCCCCCTCCCCAAAGTGCCGCCCCCAGACCGGGGTGAGCTGGGGGGAAGCCTCACCCACCCCCCACCCTCCCCCTCCGCCGCCGCAGGGAGAACCGGGGATCGCTGAGCGCGGCCGCCCCACGCGGGACCCGCCCCGGGTGGTTCCCCCGAGCGGCTCGGGGTGGGGGGGGGCTCCGTGCGTGGGGTGGGCAGGGCGGACCCCGAGGTCCCGCCCGGGGGTGACTCCGCCGGGCCGGGCCGGTGCTGCCACCAAACCCCGCGTGGGGAAGACCCGCGCGGTCCCCGCAGCCCCCGGGGCTGCCGGCGCTGGCCGTGGTGCTGAACGACACGGCCCCTGTCCAGGGTCCTGCCGCTTCTTCTTCCTCCTCCTCCTCCTGCCCTTCCTCCTCCTCCTGCCCACACAACCCCCGCCCGCCACCGCAGAGCCAAGTGGCCCCGCCGGACTTTCACCCGCGGGTGCGGGGACAGTCTTGGCGAGACGGGACCCACGCTACGTTCTTGCCTTCACACTCCCTGTCTCCCTGCCAGCATCACCCACGGGTGTTCCAGGGGGGGAAACCACTGCAGGACCGTCCCAACGGCTGTGGCATCCTCTGGGAAGGACCCGGTGAGGGCTGGGATCGCAGGCTGAGCTTCTTCTCCTTCTCCTCGTCTGCTGGATAATTGGGGCAAGAGGAAAGAAGGGGGAAAACCTCCCCCCCCAAGACTTGTGGGAGACCCCTCTGTGTGGCTCTGCTCCTCTCGTCTCATCCCTCCTTCCAGCTCAGCTCCTTCCCCCTCCCCCGTTTCGCCCAGGATTTTGTCCCTGGAAGGGACACTCCAGTGCCAGCGGACACACAGCCTGGGGACTGTCCCGGGGCAGCCAGTACAGAGGCATCGGGGTGCAGGGGAAGGATGTGCCAAGGGGTCAGCCCTTGCTTCCCACAAAATGAATCCTTCAGAAAATAATCCATCACCCGGCACCAGCTTCCTCCCCACCAGCCCCTTTCCTGATGTCAAGAGGGACCAGCAGCCCCTGGAGACGCTTTCCTGTCATCTCCACTTAAACTCCACAACAAGTTTCTCTCCATCCCCCCGTTTCTGCCCATTCTGGGTGACTTCCCAGCCAAGTGACATCCCTGAGCACGGCCCTTACAGGCAGCATCCAGCCCTTTCCACTCCTTTACACCCCAACCTCACCTTGCCCAGCCCTGGCAAGGCAGCCCCGCAGCAGCAACGCTCCCCCATCATATTTCTGTGTGGGGTGTATGTGTTTTTTGGGGGGGCCTGTTGAATGGCAGCAGCGAACGGGAAGGGGACTCCTTCCTGTCCTTTCAGAGCCGGTCGCTGCGCCCTGCTCGGCTTCAAGGGAATAAGCCGGCAAAGCGGCCGCTTTCACAAATAATGGCTTCATTAGATTGAAAGAAGTGGACAGTGACCTCTCCAAAATGGACTTTCTGACCCCTGCTGACCTCTGGCCCCGGCTCTGACAGCCTGTAAATCTTCCCCCTCCCGGCACGGCACGGCCGGGGCGAGGGCAGGCGGCTCTGCGGAGCCCAGCGCCGGCGTACGGCCCGTGCTCTGGCACCGGGCACCCCCACGCAGGCAGCACCGTGATGTTGGGGGCTGCTCGGCCCCAGGCAGGGTGTGGGAGACCCAGGTGTGTGGGTCACAGCTCCAGAGTCCTCAATGTTGCCCCTGCAGAGCCCCTCAGGGAGCTGGAGGACCCTGGGAATGGTGTGATCAGAGCCATGGCTCCAGCATGATCTCCCGGCACAGTCACCATCGTTTATCCACCAGGAAGGCAGAGACCAGCTCAAAGGCAGCCTCTGGACCCCCATCGGGGAGAGACGAGCCCATTCCCTGCCCATCCCGCAGACACATCCCCCCCAGCTGCACACAGACAGACACACAAACCTCCTCTGACCAACCTCCACCTCCCTCCCGCTGCACAGGACCCCTTCTTGCATCCCCCAGCACCTCCTTCCCTGCCCACACAGCCCAGGGTGCTGCTGAGCACTGCATCGGCAGGTGGGGAAACTGAGGCACGAGGGGTATCCACAGCGAGTGGGTGGCTGTGCGATGGGGACCGGGTATGGGGGCTCAGTGCCCCACACTCCCCAAGGCTGGCACTTGCCCCCCCACCCCAGCACAGCCCCAGTGCTGGCAGCGAGCCCCTCGTGTCCCAGTGCCACCCGCCTCCCTCCTCCCCGTCCCTGCACGCTCACCGCTGACCTTTGGCTGCGCAGCAATCAATAACAGAGGCCGCGGTGCTGCTCCTCCCCCTCGCCAGCCCCTGCTTGTCCCGTGGCTCTAACGAGCCCAGCCAGGAGCAGGGGATGCTCCGGTACCTCCCAGTGACACAGCAACCTGCCAGAGACACGGGTGTGCTCCCAGGGATGCCCTAAGTGGGCACCCCCTTCCCAACACCCCAAAACACCCCTCCTGGTGCTGCTTTCCACGGGAGGTGGTGGGTGCCCAGTGCCTCTGGGTTTGGGGCTCTGGGGTCCCTGTCATGAGGATGGAGTGTGAGTCTCCTGTGCCATCAGAAATGGGGCTCCCTGGGGTGTCAGCCCTTGGGAAAGGAGGGGTGAGGGGTGTGCTGGCAGGGTGACCCCCCCCAGGATGCTCCCAGGGCCCTTCAGGTAGGGAGGAGGGGAGAAAGGTGGGTAGAGACAGTGATGGGTTGTGCCCAAATTCGGCAGCTCCTCTCTGCATCTCCAGCTCCCTTGGATCGAAGGCCTTGGGCAGCAGCTGATCAATCAGCTGCAGAGCAGGAATTGATCAGGATTTCAGCCCCATACATATTCCTGCTCTCTGATAAAGGGGAATCGATAGCTGAAAGAGAGATTCCTCCGAGGCAGCAGCCTCGCAAGGCTCCCCTTGCCCCCCAAACCCCCCCACCCTGGCTCAAGCCCTGTTCCCCTGACAGCAGACCCAGGCAGGGGGAGAGGGAATTGCTTCAGGGGAGCTGGGCCGGGGGAACACAGCAGGATGCTGAGGAGAGGCAGCTGAACCTCACCTCCCCAGGCATCAGCCCACCCTGCATCATCATCCTGCTCACACTGGCCAAGGGGTTTGCCTCCTTCTCAGGGTGCTAGAGACCCCCACACTCACCCCCAAAACCCACAGGCAGGGTAACCCCAGGGAAGCCAAGCTGGCTGGTACACCCAAAACCTCCAAACAGCAGTGGCTGCAGCCAACACTGCCCCGTGCTCAGTGCTGAGACCTGGAAACTCATTGCAGTGTGTGGCTGGAGTGGCTCCCTCCAGGGGCTTTGAGCCCACCCATGCCAACCCCCTTCACAGGGACCCCAGCTCAGCATCACCCAGGAGAGCCCAGGGGCTGGGGTGGTTCTTTCCCTGACACCCCAGGGGCCCTGAGAGCCCTGGGGACAAGGGTGAAGCTGGTGTCAGCATCCCTGACGCCTTGTGCTGTGCAGAAGCATCCCAGCTTCCTGGATGGTCCAGGGATTGGTGCTGGATGCTGCTGCCAGGATGTCAGCAACAACCCTGGGCACTGCAGGGGTCGAGGTGGGGTGGGGGTGTGTGTGCAGAGAGGGTGTTACAGGGGGTTGTGCAGTCACACGTAGCACGAGCAGGTCAGGTCTCAGCTCTGGCTGTGCTGGTGAGCTGCTGCCACTGTAGGCGCTTATCTCGAGCCATCGCTGGCAGGAAGGGAACGTGTGACATTCTGGAGGGGCAGATGCTCAGGTGCTGAGCAGCCAGAGCAGCACCGAGCGGGTGCTGTGACCTCAGGGTGCAGGCAGGGACCGTGGTGGTGCCCACTGTCCTTTTGAAGTGCTGCAGGGAGGAAGCGGTGACATCTCACTTCGGTCCCCAGCACTCGCTGCCTCAACCTCCCTGTCCCCAGTACCTGGCACCCCTCTTCCTCCCTCCTTCCCCGCTGGGAGCTGCTAACCATCACTTGGGTGCTCTTAACACACCCACAGACCTGCAAAGCTGCTCCTTGGCACCCCATCGTTCCCCCAGCACCCTGCCATCCCCACCCTGGGCACCCTGTCACCCCACCCAGCCCCCTGCCGTCCCCACCTTGGGCACCCTGTCACCCCACCCAGCACCCTGCCATTCCCACCTTGGGCACCCTGTCACCCCCCCCCAGCACCCTGCCGTCCCCACCTTGGGCACCCTGTCACCCCACCCAGCACCTGACCATCCCCACTGGGCTCTGCAGCTCCCACTCCCCCCAGGGGCACTGGGGTGCTCTGGGGTCCCAGAACACACATCCCTGTCCCAGCCCTGCCTTGCCCCCCCCCAGATCTGGCACTAGTTTTGTCTCACATCTTGATCTCTCAACCTACTTTTCCTTTCCCTTCCCCTTCTCCCTGAACCTTTCCATTTCTCCCTGCCAGGAGGGAGAGTGACAGCGGGGACCCCCCCAAAAGCTCCCCCCTGCCCAAAGGCTGTGGGGCTCCCCCCAGCCCTGTGTCTCCTCCCTGGGTGCTGTGGCTGAGCCCGTCCCTGCAGCCTGTCCCATCCCTCGTCCCTCCCTTTGCACATAGTGTGACTCAAGGCCTGGGCTTGTCCCAGTGTCTCTCCAGTTCCCCCAGTGCCTGGGGAACTGGTTTGCCCTGGGGAGGACCCTCCCCACCACTGACTAAATCTGGGGGACGCGGCAGGGAGCTCCCACTTCCCGCCGAGCCCCGGCCAGCTGGCTTGGCTGGTTTGACACCTAAACCTGCCTGCACCCCACACACTCTGCAGCCAGCCCTGCGCCCCAGGAGCTCCCCATCACCATCCCTCCTGGGAGCCCTCGGTGCTGGAGGGATGTAGGGGATGGATCCTGCTCCTGCGCTGGGGCCACCGGGATGGGCAGCCCCCCAGAGCTGCTGGGGACCCCTCAGTGTCCCCTCTCTCTCTGGGGCAGTTCCTGAGGGGACTCAGCTGGTACTCACTGGTACCCACTGGTACCAGGGCTGCGGCGTTCCTGGGAAGGGCTGCGGCTGTGGGACCCCACACAGGAAACTCTCCCCCAGAAGCAAACCCTGTGAAAGGAAGTTTCTGCCCCAAAACTCTTCCCCCACCCAGTTGTGCTTTGTGTGTGGTTCCTCGAGCCACCACGTTCCCTGTGAAGGGGGCTGGGGGCTCCGGTGAGACCCCCTCAGAGGAGGGGAAATCAGCTTTCCCTGACCTTCTGCAGCGGGGCAGCTCTTTGAGAGGCAGGGAGCGGGTGTGGGACCCCCCAGGGTCACAGGGCAGCACTTGTGGGGCAGGGTCCCCACCTCGGGCTGCCGGCACAGCCAGGAGCTGCTGTGTGAGCTCACCGAGCGCTTCCCTTCGGTGCGGTGGCTGCTGTTAGCCACCAGTAGGTTTCAGAGTTAACACTCTTTAAGGGGAGCCATTCATGTGGTCTCTGGCCAGCCCCAGCTGAGGCTGCTGCCACCCCTGACAATTCCAGCCAGGCTCCTCGTGCAGCCGGGGCCATCGGCTCCATCCAGCAGCTGGACAGGGTCCCACTGTCCCTGTGGTGGCACCTCTGCCACCCTGGCTGGGGCAGGAGAGCCCAACTGAGCTGGGGGCTCAGTGTCCTGCTGCATCCCCATCCCACACAGCTCCCAGTGCCCTCAGCAAGGGAAGGGGGGGCACTGTGACCTCCCTCCGCTCCCAGGGGCCCCACTGCAGCATCACTGCCAGTGGCTCCTCCTGCCAGCCCCTGCCCTGGGGAGGCAACTGAGCCCCTGGCTGTGGGGCTGTGTCAAGTAGAGATGACCCAGTCCCACCTCCTCCTCTTCCTCCCTGCAAAGAGGCTTCACCTCACCTCTCCAAATTTAGCAGAGGCCCCAGAACCCAAAGGTTTCCTGTTCACGCTCCCAGCAGCCGCTGAGCTGTAATGAGGTGGTGGCTGGGGCTCAGCAGCGGCCGCAGCACCGGAGCAGAGCAGGTAGGTGCCACCGAGCCGCCGGGTCCCGCAGGGATGTCCCCACACACAGGCATCCCTGTCCCAGCATCCCTGTCCCAGCATCCCTGTCCCAGCATCCCTGTCTGTACTGCTTTTTCCTCCTCCCCTGGAGATCCCAGTTCCCATCCCTGTGGCTCGGGGCTGCCGTCAGTCACCCCTGTTTGCCATTCTATGGGTGCAGCATCAGCTTGGGGTGGGGGTGGGGGCAAACAGAGCTCTTGGTGCCAGGATGCGATGACACCAGGCAGTGTACAGCTCGGCTGGGCTTTGGCTTCCCTGGCCCGTGCCACAGACCTGGTCTTTAGGCTTTTTGACCATGGGTTTGGGTTTAGTTACCTTAAAAAGGAACAAAGTGTGTGGGGAAACGCCTGTTTGCCTCCAATGGTGGGGGAAGTGGGGCTGGATGTGCCCCAGCCCCTGTTCACGCCTGGCAGGGCTGAGCAGCCCCAAAATGCCATTTTTTTCATGGCTTTTCATGCTTAGGGTTGGGGTCAGTACTGGGGGACCAGGGCTGGGTGCCAGCACCATCCCCAGGGCACCCTGACCAGTGCCAGTGCTGTCCCCAGCTTGCTGGGACATGCCCAGGCTCCGTACAGCCCCCACTGTTGAGCTGCCCAGGCCGGGGTCCTGCCCCACTCCCCAGCCTCACCCCGCCTGCCAGGCCTGGGGGTGTGGGATGGGGTGAGGAGGCAACACAGCACCCTCGGTGCCTTCTGAACATTGGCTGGTGCCCCCCCAGCCTGGCCATGGGGAGCAGCCAGCGTATCCTGCAGGACACACAGGCCTGGTCACCGCTCGGGGACGTTGCCACTGAAGGGGACATCCAACAGGGAGCCCTCCTGGGGGGTGAGTACTGACCATGCACCATGGTTCCCCGTCACCCCACAACCTCCCCTTCACCTCCGAGTGTCTGCAGAGACACCCTGACCTCCCCACTGCAGCCCTGGGCTCCAGGTGCCGCTGCAGGGGGGAAACTGAGGCACAGCCAGAGCTGGGCAGTGGGAGGATGGTCACAGCCAAAGCCCCGGGTGCTGGGGGGTGGAAAGGAGGCCCTGCAAAACCAGTCCCAGCTCATGTCCCACCTCACAGCTTTCCTGACCAGAGGGGACCCCTGGCCCCCCCACGCCAGCCCCTCACCCCCAGTTCCACCCCCCGGCCCCAGGGTCCCCTCTGACCCCTGGGCTGCTCCTCTGCCCGCAGCCCCTGATGCCACCAGGACCCCCGGGTGCAGACACCCCACAGGGCTGGACGTGTCCCCTTCGCCTGCGCAGCCACGCAGCCCCCAACACGTCCCCCCCAGCAGCAGGGAGGAGGAGGAGGAAGAAGAGGAGGAGGAGGAGGAGGAGAGAGCCGAGGCCGAGGAGCCGCACAGAACTGTGGGGGGCCAGAGGGAGGGGCTCTTCAGCCCAGCAGAGCCGGTGCCAGGGGGGGCCTGGCCGCCCCCCGCACTCCCCAGGGAGCTGAGGGTCTGCCTGGGCAGCCTGTGCCCCCTCCTCCTGCCCCTGCCCTGCCTCCCTCTCTGCGGCACCCTGCGCCCCCCGCTCCTACTGCCCCCGCCGCCCCCCGCCCCCCGGGGTGACACGGGGACCCCGAGCCGCGGCGGTACCGACCCCCCCCCGCCGCCCTGCCCGGGGCTGTACGGAGCCCTCGGCCCCCCCGGACAGGCCCCCCCCGGGATGCTGAAGCCACCGGTGGGGTCTGTGTCTCTCCTCCAAGGGCCCTTCCCCGGGGCAGGGGGGTGCCCGGCGCCGCGGGGGGGGATGCCCCGCTCTGCCCCGCGGCCGGGGGCGCCCAGCCGTGGCGTGGCCAAGCCGCCCCCGGGCACCGGGAGGTACCGGGCAGGGAACGACGTCATCAGGAGCAAGTACGAGTGCACCGTCTGCGCCAAGAGCTTCGGGCAGCTCTCCAACCTCAAGGTACTTGGGGTGCCCTGGCAGCACCCCCTCCTGCCCCCCCAGGGTCAGCCCAGGCTGGGGATGGAGGACAGCGGTGGCCGATGTGCAGGCAGGTCGTGGGTCTCTCCCTGTGCCTCAGTTTCCCCCCTCCCACAGCAGTGAAGTGCCCTGAGAGGGGTTGTGTATATACCCCTCCCTGTGCTCCAGCCGTGCCCCAAGGCTCTGGGATGCTCCCAGGAAGGGGGGTCTGGGGCAGCCCGAACTCCTGGGCTCTCCAGGTGCCCCCTGTAGCCCTGTGCCCCCCTGGCAGGTCCACCTGAGGGTGCACAGTGGAGAGCGGCCCTTCCAGTGCCCCATCTGCAAGAAGCACTTCAGGCAGCTGGTTCACCTGCAGAAGCACCAGTTGGTGCACACTGGAGAGAAGCCCCACCAGTGTCCGGTACGTCCCCACTGGGTGCTGGGAGGGAGGGAGGGTGGGTGCAGCACCCACCCTGAGCCCCCCATCCTCTGCTCCCTGCAGACGTGCCACAAGCGCTTCAGCAGCAGCAGCAACCTGAAGACTCACCTGCGGCTGCACTCAGGTGAGAAGCCCTTCCAGTGCCACCAGTGCCACAGCCGCTTCTCCCAGCACATCCACCTCCAGCTCCACTGGCGCCTGCACCAGCACTGGTGCCTATTGCCCGGCCCCCCTGGCCCCCCGCAGCCACCTCACCCAGGTTGGTGGGTGGTCCAGCCGGGATGCTGGCTGACTGGAGGAGGAGGAGGAGGAAGGAGGTAGCCAGCCCAGACAGGGAAGAGGGTGCCAGAGGGAGTTGGGGTGGACGCGAGGACCTGCCACAGTGTCCCCAGGCAGCAGCCTGCCAGTGTGGCACCGCTGTCCAGGGTCATGGCTCTGTCCATGATGGCTTTCCCTAGCTTGGTGTCACTGCTGCACCCTCCTGGGGCTCTGTTTGGGGGTGCCATGGAGGGGTGGGCATCTCCAGAGCACCCATCCCTGCACCCTGAGCATCTCGCTGGCACCCGAATGACACGATGGCCCTGGCTGTCCTCACCTGCTGCCAAGGTTGGGGCTGGTGAGTGTCACACACCCTCTGTCCCCCCAGTGATTTTATTCAATAAATCTTTCTGTCTCTGCAGCTCACCCACCCTTGGCAGGGCCCAGGTGGAGGGAAGAGAGGGTCCCTGGGGTCCCCTTGCCACAGGTGTCCCTTGGGAGAGGTGGGGTGTGGGGATGGAGCTGGTCCCTCTGGTGCCACCCATGGGCTGGGGGCTGGCAGGGCTCCCTGAGCTCCCCCTGGTTCTGGGGAGTCAACAGGCTGATGTCCCCAGTGGGGACCAGCACAGGGGGGGCTTCAGAGACCCTTTCCCGGGTGGGCTTGGGGACGCAGCCCCCGTGGGTGCCCTCCCTGGTGCACAGCTCCTCCCGGGACTTTCACAATCGAGTCACAGCAGCGGGAGGGACAGGGCAGAGTCCAGCCCGGTCGCTCCAGCCCTGCCAGGACCCGGCACGTCCCCGGGACAGGTAAAGCCGACACGGCAGCGGGGGGAGGACGGCCGAGCCGTGAGCTCCCCGTCCCCGCCAGAGCCCGGCGCTGCTGACCAGCTGTGGAGGGAGCTCAGCCGTGCCTCAGTTTCCCCGGGCTGTGTGTGAGGTGGCACGCAGAGCCGGGTGGCCCCAGGCACCCCAACCCCAGCCCAACTGTTGGCCACTCGCACCGGGCTGGCAGTGGCCTGGGAGGCTCCTGGGCTGGGCTGGCAGCTGGGAGTGGTGGCTGCGGGGTGAGGCTGGCACCACGGCGGGGCACCCGCGGCTGCTGGGGAGGCGCAGGAGGGCAGGGCGGGGATACAGGGCGGGTGCTGGCTCTGCGTTGCTCCGAGCCCTGCTGGGAAAGGGCCCTGCGCCCCAAGGTCAGCTCTCCCTTGGTGGCCTGGGGATAATGTGACCCCCCCACTCTGCCCCCCCAAGCCAGCGTGAAGCCCCCCAAGAGCCCCAGCTCTCTCTCCCCGAGACCTGGGAGACCTCCCAGCATTTGGAACCTTCCAGAAATGTGCTGCGGTGTTTGGGGGCTCCACACAGGACCCCTGCATAGACAATGAAGCTGGGTGTGCAGTGACAGCCCTGGGGACCCCCAGCCCCTCCCCACAGCCCACTGGACCCCTCCAGCCCCCCCACCCTGCCGAGAGTCTGGTTGGGCTGGAGGTTTGGTGGTAGAACAGGTCCCTGAGATCCCCTCCGAGGTTACCATCACCCTCACCGAGATGGGTGACAGGGAGGGGGATGTCCAGGCAGGGGTCTGGGGGCCCAAAGTCACCCAGGTCAGCCAGGCTCCCTCCCGGCTCTGCTGAGTCGGAGGAAACGGAGGAGCTGAGTGCTGGGGAACCAGCCTGACCGGCTCCCCGGCTGTCAGCACCTGAGGAATGCCAAACCTCCACTGCGCTAGGGCTGGGTGCTCAGGGCTGGGTGCTCAGGGCTGGGTGCTGCTCAGGGCTGGGTGCTCAGCGAGGGCTGGGTGACTCTGCCGGTCCGCCCAGCCGTGGGGAGCAGGGAGCAGCACCCCCAGCCCCGCTCGGCACAGCACCCTGCTCGACACCCGGCCGGCACGGTGGGACCCTCAGACGGTAGGTACAGCGGGGTGCTGGGCCCCCCAGGCACGGGGTGCTGCCTGGGCTGGCCTGGCTTGCGTGGGTGCTGGCAGGGAGGAAGGGTTTGCGGTGCCGGGAGCTGCAGGTTCTCCTGTCCTGGCTGCCACCCATGGGGGCTGCCTGCTGCTTGGACTTGTGCCCCAGCTTGGTGGGTGCTGGGGTGGGGTCCCTGCTGTCCCGGGATTGGCACTGGCCAGGGAGGAGGGACAGGGCTGGGAGGAGGGGGCTGAGCCCATCTCTGCCCCTCTTGCCTTCAGTCCCTGAATGGAGGGGGGTGTGGGGGGAGGCTGCTGGGGTTGTAACGCTGCTCCCACCACCAAAGTGCATCCCCAGAGCCACCCAAGTGAGCTGGAGGTTCCTTGGCCTCTGGAGGCCCAATCTGGGGGGACCGCAGGGCTCCCATCACCCCTGTCCCCCTCCTCCCCGCAGGGCTGCCCATGACACAGCTCGGAAGGGGGGGAGGCAGGGCAGTGAGGGGGGACAGCAACTCCCCTGCCCTCCTTATGAACCCCAAGCTGCGCAGCAGCCACCCAAACCCAACCCTGGCAGGTCCGCTCTCACCCCGCGGCAACAGGGCTCGGCCCAACGTGGCTGGAGGCTCGGCTTAACCTGTGGTCACCGGCTTAAAGGCAGCCACAGCCGCTGCCCTTGGCCCCTCTCACTCCTCTGAATATTAAACGGCACCTTCACTTCTCACTTGGGTGCTGAGAGACCCAGGCTGGGTGCTGGGAGACCCGGGCTGGGTGCTGGGAGACCTGGGCTGGATGCTGGGAGACCCTCTGGGATGAAGGGACACAGCAAACCAGCTGAGTGGCTTTGCACAGGAGGGTTTAAGTGGCCCTGTCCTGTGTCCTGGCGTGGCAATACCATGGGGATCCAGCCTGGGGTGTCCTGACGAGCAGGGATGGTTGGCAGGAGCAGCTGAGAGGCTGCAGAGGCTTGTCCTGGTGTCCTGGTGTCCTCACATCCTTCTGTCCTTGACCCACTGTTGCAGTAGGAGATATTTCAGCAAGAACAGTGGGGTGCTGGAGCAGAGCAGGACTCTGGGGTGAGCTCCTTCCCCAGGCCAGTGGGGCACCGGGCAGGGAAAGGCAGACGTGGGATCTTTGGCAATGGGGTGAAAGGTGGCTGGGTGCTGAGTCAGCAGGTCCCACCTGCCCCCAGCACCCCGGTGCCAGCCCGGGGCCACAGGCACCGTGGGGCTGGGCACTGCTGGGGCTGGGCACTGCCAGCCAGCGCTTGAGAAACCAGCAGTGCTGAGACAAGCCCAGGGTGCAACCCGGTGCCAACCCTGGCTCCAGCTCCAGCCCACTGGGATGGCGGCATCACAGGGCAGAGAGGGGCCACATCCCCCTCCCCGGGCTGGCACCACCGTCCCTGGCATGAGGGTCCCTGTGTGGCACCGCAGAGCCCCCAGCTTGGGGTGCTGGGGCTCTGTCCAGCCTGACCCTGCTCCTGGCTGTTTGCTCTGACACCTGTCTTGTCCCCAGCACAGCTAAGCAGCTTTTCCTCTGCACTGGTGGCCCTGGGGACCCAGCTGTGGCCCTGGGGATCCATCTGTAGCCCTGGGGACCCAGCTGTCATCTTGCTAATGCAGCTGTGGCTTTGCCCATGCAGATGTGCGGTCCCGCCTAGGCTGGCCCCAGCCTCCAGCGGTGCTGGCTGTCCCAGACGAGGTCTCATCACCTCCTGGAGAATGACACAAACTCTTCCTATCTGCACTGGAAAGACCTGCCTGGCTGGGGAGAGCGAGATGCGGAGGGCGCGTGGCGGGCTGGCAGGAGGCAGCTGCCTCAGCCTCCCTGGCCTGGGACTAGTAAAGCCCAACCTTGCAGCTGTTGGAGGGAGCCCAGCCCCGGGTGGTGTGGGATGAGTCCCTCTCCTGGGGTGTCCCCTGGGGAGACCAGCCCTGGGTGCTGTGCAGGGAGGTGTCCCCATCCCTGGCTGAGACACCCTGAGCTCAGCCTGACCTCAGGCTGAGCCCAAAGCCCCGTCCCTGCTGCTGTCCCGTAAGCAGGGCGGTGACACCCAGCAGCTCCTAATTGGGAGCTGCTGAGATGCTGGTGCGTTTCCGGCTCCCTCCCCGGCACCTGCTGCGTCAGCTGCTTCCCAAACCCAAACCCAGCAATAAAACCCTTCTGGGGGAGGGAGGCAGCCATGGCACAGCGACGCCTCTGCCAGCATCCCCCAGCCGAGGCGGTGTGGGTGTCCCTGTCCCCTGCCCTGCACCCTGGGGACCACCCTGATGCCCACCCTGCAGCACCAAACACAGGGGCACAGGAGCTGAGTGCTGGGGACCAGCTGGGATGAGGGTGCAGGGGCTGGGTGATTAACACAGCTCGTTAACCCGATGAGGTGGATGGCACCATCCCGGCCTTGCCAAGCAGCAGCAGGGAAGGGTCCAGGGAAGACGCTGCTCAGGTGCCCACCTCCTCCTGCGCACCCCACAGCTGCCCCAGCCCTGGTCCCTGTCCCAGCCCTTTCCCCGTGGAGCAGGTTCCCTGTTGCTGGTTTCTTGTTTGCTCGCTGCGTTTGCTGACTCGGCGCAGCCCGGGTCCTGCCTGACTCATCCCGAGCTCGGGGCACGGCCGCATCCTGCACGCTCACCCGCACCGTGCCGGCCAACCAGGCTCTGCCAGAGCCCCCTTGGCAGCGGGGCAGAGCTCCCCACGCTCCCTGTGGGATGCAGGGTATGGGTAGGCAGAGGGGCCTGTGGTGCCCCCACATCCTTCACATGCCAGGATGGATGATGTGAGCACCCTGAGAACCACAGAGAGCCCCAAAGCCACCTCCTGTGCTCATGGGACCCCCCCCAAAAAATGTCTTGCAGGATCAGAGGGGAGTCCAGGGGGGTTTAGGGTCTGTCTTAGGGCCTGGGGCTGGTCTCTGCATGGTGGTTTGTGCTCAGCTCTCCCCGGGTCTCCTTCTCTCCCTACAGCTCTGCCGGCCCCAGCGCAGCGGCCGTGGGGGACGAGCCTGGCAGCACAGGGCGTTACGGGGCTGCGGCAGCCCCCTCCCCGGCCCGTCGGCATGGATCCTCCGTTCCGGCACGCCAAGGCCAGGGGCTTTGTCTCCAGCACGGAGCTGAGCATGAAGCAGGCGGCAGCGGGTGCTCCGGGGCCCGAGGGCGGCAGGTCCCGCTTCCAGAAGGTCTCACTGGTGTCGCGGCGGCTGGAGAGCACGGGGAGCACCCGGGGCAGGGAGGGGAGCCCGTCCCGCGTGTCCCTCCTGCTGCAGGCCTGGGAGAAGGAGATCGTGGAGAAGACGGTGTCCAGCCCCACCACCCTGACCCACCGGGAACGCTCGTCCTCCATCAACGTCCTGAAGGACTTCACCGCCCATGGGCCCATCTTCTCGCAGGTCTACTCCCCTGCGCAGAAGCCCCGGCGGCAGGACGAGAGGGGGAAGGCGGTGGCTGGTGCCCCCTTGCCCGTGGGTGCCACCCAGGAGGTGCCGGTGCACAGGGAGAGCTACGTGCATGGCACCCTCCTCCCCACCCGACCCACTGAGCACCCTGCGGAGGGTCCCAGAGAGGGTCCCGGTGCCCCATGCGTGGCCAAACCTGGCTGCATCCCCACCCTGCCCAGGGCCAGGCATGTCACCGTGCTGCGGTCGGGCAGGGACACAGCCCTGCCTGAACCGGGGCTGGTCCAGGGAAGGGACACAGCCCAAAGTGGGATGCACGACGCTGCCAGCACCACGATGGCCCCAGCGCAGCAGGAGAACCACAGGCAGGATGGCAGCGGCTTCGCTGGGGCTGCAGCGGGCAGCCAGGGCTCGCCGGGCACCGCAGAGGCCATGGAGCTCCGGGATGAGGGATCCCTGGGGGAGAATTGCTCGCTGCAAGCTGAAGCCACGCCAGCAAACGCAACCCCAAGAGACGGCGACAGGCCCGGGGACCTGCAAACCAGTATAACCAGCTCCCCGCAGTGTCCCTCGGAGGACGCCAGCAGCCAGGCTGATCCGGCTGGTGCGGGAGAGGGAAGCGTGGCAGACGGGGACAGCACCATTTCATCCACACCACCGAGGACAGAGAGCCCCCCAGGAGACGGCGGCACCCCCGAAAACCCCTTCTCGCTGGTGAGCAATGGTCCAGAGCCTTCACCTGAAGGACCAGCATCTCCGAAGGCTGAGGTTGAGCTGGGGGCAGACAAGATGATGGGGGACCCCCAAGGCACAGCCCAAGAGCCGGAGAGCAGCCCAGAGCCCCCCGCTGAGCCTCCAGCCCCTGACCCACCAGCTGAGAGCCCCCCAGACGTGACGGAGGAGGACCCCGAGCTGCTGGTGGACATGGAGATCTTTGTGGACACGCTGCGCAACATGGAGCCCTCGGAGATGCGGAAGGTGCCCAAGGCCCCACGTCAGCCCCGTCCGTCGTCGCTGGGACGCTGTGCTGCTCTGCCCCCCATCCAGGAGGACCGCGTGGCCCCCCGAGCCCCCATCTCCCTGCCCGATGCCCTGCGCGAGCTGCTGGCGCGGGGCCAGGGGGGGCAGCAGGAGGAGACCCCTGAGGAGGAGGAGGAGATCCAGAACCCCTACCTGAGCCCCAGTGAGCGGGAGCTGGTGGGGACCCTCCGTGGGGTGTCTGGGGACAGCGTGGCCAGTGATGACCGGGTAGCGGGGACACTGGGGCAGGTGGGAGCAGAGGAAAAGACCCAGCCAGTGGCCGGGGGCTCCACGGAGAGGAGCATGCTCTTCAGAGGGAACGTCCTCAAGGGCATGGCACTGCTCTCCCACTTCCTGGAGCACCGGGCAGCCGCAGCCGATGAGAGCAAGCCCTACTCACGCCTGGACAACAGCGTGCTCTACAGCCGCTTCGTCTGCCCCAGCACCGCCCCCTTCGAGCTGCCCAGCAGGGACGGTGAGCCCACAGGCTCTCCCACCCCCAGGGACAACGGGCTGGGTCCTGGTGACCACCCGGAGATGGCTGTGCTGGAAGCCCCAGATCCTGGCTGCATTCCTCCTGTCACTGGAGAGCCGGAGAGCAGCATCGCCCTGCGCCCTGCTGATGTCCTGGTGAGTAAATCCGGCAACGCGGCGCCAGGGGAGATGCCTCTTGGGCATGAGGGGAGGTGGTGGGGTCTGAGTCCAGGAGCATCTTTCCCTGTTCCCAGCACAGGGCTTGTGCTTCCCATCGGAGAAGCCCTGGGAGGATACTGGGCTGGCTGCTAGGATGGTGCTGGGATGGGTCACTGGAGGGCAGCAGGGAGAGTGATGGAGGGTTTTGGCATGGGTGAGAGGAGGGTACCAGAGCTGGTGATGGAAGGAGTACCAGGTCAAGTGATGGGAGGGTGCCACCATGGGTGACGGGAGGGTCCCAGGAGGGTGGGGAGGCTGATGCTCAGCAGTGCAGGAATGCTCGAGGTGTGGCTGCTCGGGGCGGTGGGAGGGATCAGCAGATGCCAGACGCGGAGCTGTGGCTGCGGCCGCCACTTCCTCGGGTTCCTGGGGCTGCGGGGAGATGGCTGGAGCGGCCGATGACCCTCTGCGCTCCTCACGCGCCCATCCCCTCGGGTGTTCACAGCAGGAGGAGAAGGAGGGCTTCCAGAAGATCAACACGAGACCTGGCAAGGTACAGGGGAGCGTGGTGGGGCTGGGTGGCTGCCTGGCTGGGGCAGGACAGTAACACCTCTCCCTGTCACCCCGTCCCAGATCATCCTCTTCTCCGAGGCTGGCTTCGCGGGCCAGAAACGGGAGATCTGGGGTGACGTCCCCGACGCCACGTCCTGGGAGCTCTCACACACCATCTCCATCCGGGTGATCCGAGGCGGGTAAGGGACAGGGAGGGAGGCACAGCCCAGGCTGCCGTGCTGGGGAGGGATGGCGACTGCATCCCAGCCTGGGGTTCAGGAGTGACCATCCCACCAGTGCTCATTATCCAGGGTGGTGGCAGCAGCAGGACGTCCCCACCCACGTGCTGCCCAGAGGCTCCGGACGCTTGTGGGGCTGTGGGTTAAAGGAGGATCCCCCCCACTCTCTTTTGCTCCCACCCTGCTCCCAGGTGGGTGATGTACGAGCGGCCGCGGTTTCACGGGCGCAAGTGTGTGCTGGCCGAGGGGGACGTGGAGATCGACAATCCCTGGGCGGCGTACGGGCAGAGCGGCGGCAGCCGCCCCTTCCGCATCGGCTCCTTCAAGAGGGTGGTGAGGGTGAGTGCGGGGACCCTCCACCCCCATCTCCCAGCATCTGGGTGGGACCCCCCGTAACGCGGCTCTGCCCCGCGCCAGGATTACCGCACCCCCGCGATCAGCCTGTTCGCGGAGGAGAACGGAGAAGGCGCCCGGCTGAGCTTCACCAACTCGGCCGAGGACACTCGCACGCGGGGCCAGGCGCTTGCGGCCGCCTCCATCATCGTCCACTCGGGCTTGTGAGTGGCACCGTGGGGCCGGGTGGGTGCTGGGTGGGGCTCCAGCACAGGCTGGAGCGGGGGCTGATGCTTTCCTCCTCTTCCTCAGGTGGCTGGTTTACTCCAAGCCTTTCTTTGATGATGATCCCTACGTTTTGGAGCCGGGCAGGTACCCCAATTTAAAGGCCTGGGGAGCAAAGGACCCATCCATCTGCTCCATGCACCCCATCCGGCTGGTGAGTGCCAGTTGCTAGAGTGTTACTGGTTTTGTGGTGCTGGGGCCATCACCAGGCAAGAGCGACTCCCAGCGATTCCCAGTTCACATTGATGGGGACTCGGGGTAAAACCGTGCGGAGCGATGCTCTGGGAAGGGCTCCTGTGGGTCTGTGGTGAAGGGAAGGAATAAACCCCCAAAGAGCTTGTTCTTGAATGAAAAGGACCCAAAGGACAGTCAGGCTTTAAAGGGGGGAACTGGGTGATGTCCCCTCCTGCCACCGCAGCCTCACTTCTCCTTCCAGGGCTGCCCTGTCGTGGAGAGACCTGGTGAGCCACAGGTGAGTGCTGGGCCAGCACCCGGGGGGGCTGTGGGGCCAGGATAGCCGTGGGACTGTGCTCACCCTACCCTGTCCCCAGGTTCTGATCTACGAGGCCGCAGGGTTCCAGGGCCGCAGCTTCACCATCAACCGAGACGTCTACGACCTGAAGCGCCTGCCTGGGCCAGCGCTGACCACCGTGGGCTCCCTGCACATCCTAGGGGGCTGGTGAGTGGCACAGCGTGGGCAATCCTGGCTGGGGGGCAGGCTGGGAAGGTGACAGTCCCCTCCAGGACAGGGCTCACGGAGAGGTGTGGGTGATGTCCCAGTGTCCCAGCATGTGGAAACCTTCTAAAAACCTCACTGCCCACGTCTACCTGTGCCACAGCTGGGTCGGCTACGAGAAGGAGGGCTTCCGCGGCCACCAGTACCTGCTGGAGGAAGGGGAGTACCAGGACTGGAAGCAGTGGGGCGGCTACAGCAAGGACCTGGTGTCATTACGGCTGATACGGACGGTGAGGGCAGGGGTGGTGGTGGCATCGCTTGGGGATGGACTCGGTGTGGGCAGCAAGAGCCAGCCTCCCCAGTCCCACCCTCATCCCCCAAAGGGAACCTTCCCTGCCTGTGTCAGGTGGCTGAGCGTGATCTGAGTTCTCCCAAACTCATCACATGCAGAGGTCTTGGTGCCCAGAGTGGCTCCCACCCTTCCTGGGGTCCCCGAGGCGAGGCAGGACCCCGGCTGTGTGTGTGGAGAGCGCCTGGCCCGCAGCCCCTTCTCCCTGACAGACCGAGGGGCTCGGGGCGGGGGTGTCATTCTCCTCACAGGACTTCTCCAGCCCAGCGCTGGTCCTCTTCGAGGCCATGGACTTCGAGGAGGGCCCAAGCGTGGAGCTGAGCGAGGCGCTCCCCGACACGCAGCTGGCCGGCTACGGCACCGTCACCCAGTCCATCCACGTGCTGAGCGGCGTGTGAGTGCGGGGACGGGCATGGGGGGCAAGGGGGTGGCTGAGGGAGGGGGTGCTGAGCCAGCACCCACGTTTCCCTGGCAGGTGGGTGGCCTACGAGGGTCCCAACTTCTCTGGTGAGCAGTACATCCTGGAGAAGGGGGTGTACCGCAACTGCGAAGACTGGGGTGCCGCGGATTGCCGCATCGCCTCGGCACAGCCCATCCTGCAGGTGAGGGCACTGGGACCCCCCCCCCACCTTGCTGCAGGTCCTGCCAGTGCCACCACACATGGGGCTGGTGGGGATTGTGCTGGGGCAAGATGCCAACCAGCCCTGCTCTGTCTGCTTCCAGGTCGGGGAACACAGCCTTCATTTCGTCTCCAAGGTCAGGGGCAGCGGATGGGGATGGGGGCTTGCCCCCTCTGGGGACACGGCCCCTTGTGGGGTGGTGGTGATGCTTTGTCCCCACTCACTGAGCTGTTTCACTCCCCAGATCCTGCTCTTCTCAGAGCCTGACTTCTTGGGGGATCACATTGCCTTTGAGGAGGACCAGGAGGTCCTGCCTGCTGACTTTGTCCCACGCTCCTGCAGAGTCCGTGGGGGCAGGTAGGGTGCCCTGGGACCTTGCTGCCTCCGACTGGGAACGGGAACAGGGACCCTGCCTGGCAGCCCCACAGGCACCCTTGGGGGCTCCTCAGGAGGGTGGGCAGGACGGGGGTGCTGGGGGATGGCAGGAGGGATGGATGCCCCCCAGGATGGCTGTGTCAGCCCAGGCACGCTCCTCCCCACCAGCTGGATCCTGTTCGACGAGCAGGCCTTCGTGGGGGAGCAGCACGTGCTGTCTGAGGGCGAGTACCCCACTCTCAGCGCCATGGGATGCCTCTCCTCCACCACCATCTGCTCCTTGAAGAAGGTCCCGGTGGTGAGTGCTGCCAGCACAGGGGCAGAAACCCCCCAGGAACCCCCTCTGCCCTCTCCTGCGGGTACCCCTGGCACTGCCTCTCCAGCCTAGCAGCCCATGTGCACCCATAGGTGCTCACTCCTCTCCCTTGCCCCCCCTCGTCTCTTCCCCCATCCCATAGTTTTTCTCAGAACCCTCCATCTTCCTGCACGGGCTGGAGTGTTTTGAAGGGAAGGAGATCGAGCTGAACAGCGAAGTGCGGAGCCTCCAGGCCGAGGGTTTCAACAACCACGTCCTGTCGGTGCGCGTCAAAGGCGGGATGTAAGTGACCCCCCAGCCCTGCTCCCCCCCCCGACCCCGGGGTCCCGTCTCCCTGCCCGGGGTGACGATGCTCTGCCCACCCTGTCCCCTGCAGCTGGGTGCTGTGTGAGCACGGCGACTTCCGAGGGCGCCAGTGGCTGCTGGACTGCACCGAAATCACCAACTGGCTGACGTACAGCGGGCTCCAGCACGTGGGGTCCCTCTACCCCATCCGCCAGGCAAGTGCTGGGACGGGGCAGGGTGCTGGCACCCCAAAACCCTCAGGCAAACGGTTCACATGGAGCCAAAAGAGCGGGTGGCAGGCAGGAAGGAAGGTGTGGTAGTGGCTCGGGGCGGGCTGGGGGAGGCAGCCAGGGCATGGCCGGGACAGCAGCAGCACGCTGCTGACAGCTCTGGCCCATCAAAGGTGGCACCAGCCTGGCACCGGCACCCCCAGATCCCCGTCCTCCACCCTGGGAGTGGCAGCGGCGGTGGCGAAATGCTCCCTGTGGGTAGGTGCCTTGCAAAACGCCCACGCCAGCATCCTGTGCCTGTGCCAGCTACGGGAGACAGGCCAGGGCCACAGCCATCACCCTGGGGAGAGGCAGAGACCCCCAGGGGACAGGGAGGACGCCTGTCCAGGGACTGTGGGCCTCCCTTCCCAAAGCCACGAGCCATGTGGAGTCCTTCCTCGGCCAGCCGCGGTGTGTGGGGCTGGAGGGGCAGGCAGCAGGGCTTTTTTTTTGGTGCAAAAATAAGGTTTCTCCTTTTCCAGAGACGGATCTATTTCCGCATCAGGAGCAGGGAGCTGGAGCTCTACCTCTCCGTCCCTGACGACGTGGAGGACATGAAAGCAGGGCGGGTGGTGGTCTCCAGCCTGAGCGAGCAGAGTGGCTCCGTCTGGTACTACGAGGAAGGGCTGATCAAAAACCAGGTCAGGGCTGGCATGTGATGGGCAGTGCCATGGAGGGGACCCCCCTGGCAGACTCCTGGGGTACTCCCCACTCTGCAGCCATCCTTTAGGGCTTGTAACAGCCTTTCCCAGCACCCAACCTCAGCCTTGTCCCCACAGATGGGTTGATTCCCTCCTCCCCAAGTCTCCCCTGGAGACATGAAGGCATCTCTGCCTTCCCTGAGGAGCTCTTATCACCCCAATTGTCCCTACATCTCACTGAGGGGTTTTCCTGCTCATCCCATGTCCCATCCTAGAACCAGTTGTATTTACAGGGAAACCCCTCTGAGCTCCAAGCCTTTGTGCTTGGAGATGATGGAGAGGAATGGACTGACCCAGGGACCGCTGCTCCTTGCAGGTGGCCCCCACCATGAGCCTGCAGGTGATCGGGCCGGCCGGGAAGGGCGCCAAGGCTGTGCTGTGGTCTGAGACTCGGATGCCGCGTCAGACCTGGAGCGTCGACTCTCAGGGGCGGATCCACAGCCAGATGTTCGAGGACATGGTCCTCGATATAAAGGGTGAGGCCTCAGTGCTGGCACGGGGGCAGCTTTCCCAGGAACCCCCTAAAGCAGGGTGTTTGGCCGTGAGATGGGACACCCACCCTTTCACCGCCATCAGGAGCACAATCCGCCCCCTGAAACCCTCCCCTCTCTCCTCAGGTGGCCGATCCTATGACCGGGACCACGCCATCGTTTGGGACAGGGCTGAGGAAAGGCCCACGCAGCTCTGGGACATACAGGTCCTATGAGGCAGCACCACGGGGCAGGACACAGCCGGGCAGGGGTCCCCCTGCCCCACTCACACCAGACCCCAAACACTCCTCTGCCCCAGCTGCTGGCGTGAAGGATGCCCATCGACCCCCCCATCCCGAGGGGGAACCACCTCACCTCTCTCCTGGAGAGCCCCATCCGCAGCCCATGAAGGGCCCCACGGACACGAGCAGCCCCTCCAGAGAGCGGCGGAGCCCCCTCCCCACCAGCTCCCCTCCGAACTGTATTTATGTACGTGTGTAAGATACGGCCCCCTCGTCTGGGCCAGCTCCGCCTGCGTGGTCCGTGTCCCTGTCCCTGTCCGTGTGTCCCTGCCCTGCCTGGCAGCCCCATGCAGGGGAGCCGCCCCCCACCTCACCCCAGGGCCCGATCCTGCTCCCAGGGTGGGAGCCCAGTGCCCTCTAGTGACCGCACGCCGCGACCAGCGCTGGGCCCTGGGTTTTGAGGGAGCCAGGTGCTGGCCAAGCACCAGGGCTGGCAGCCCCCTCCAGCTCCAGCTCGGGGGTCTCGTCTCAGCCCGGGGAGCTCTGTTCCGCCGCGGCCCCGCTCCAGAGCCGCGCCCCGGCTCGGGCCTTTCATCACCGAGCTCCCCAGGACATGGGTCTCCCTCTGCACGGGTGAGGGCAGGAGCTCCCCAGGGCCATGACTCAGAGACAGAAGGGCCACGGCGTGAGACATCCGCACACAGAGACATCAAGGGCTCCTGTCATCACTCTGGGGAGAGGAGATGGCTGCTGGCAAGGAGGGCTCAGTTTGCGGAGCAGGTTGAGCCCAGTTTGGGGAGTCGCTGCACTGGGGCAGCGAGCGCTGATCAGCCTCACAGCAAAACTGGGCTGTTCTGGCGGCGACAGGCAGCACGGCGTCTCCCCAGGAGGGTTCCTTGGCAGATTTGGGTAACACCAAGGTCCTTAGATCAGGTGTTGAGCTGGCCAGCAGCTGCCCTGGCTTTCGGCAAGACCCATCATCAAACGTCCATCCTCACGCTGAGACGTGTCCCCAGCTGGCACAAGAGCTGCTCGTGCGGGAGGACACGTAAGCCAGGAGAGCAGAGCTGGGCCACGCAGCTCCCACGTGCTCCCTGCCAGGGCAGCGGGCAGGCAGGCTCTCAGCAGCCAAAGCCCAAACCACTGCCCGTGGGAGCAGTGACAGGCAGGGCTGCAGAGCCAGCAGGCACACGGAGAGCGGGTGCTGGGGTGAGCACCCCCCCACCTCAGCCTCTGAGGGAATGCAGCTGGGAATGCATGGACACTGGGAGAAGGTGAGGGGATGGGGGCCCAAGACACACAGGGAGGAACACTGCCACCCTGCCAGGCGCCTGGAAGCTGAACACAGGCAAGCACAGCTGGACTGCACAGGCAGGGACACTGCTGAAGGGTCTCAGCATGGCCACACTCCTGTAGTGGAGAGGCCAGGACAGGCCTGTCCTCTTCCATCTGCCTTTGTATCTGCCAAACATATCCTGGTTGCATCCCCAGAAGTGTGGCCAGCAGATTGAGAGGGGATTCTGCCCCTCTGCTCTGAGGGGACCTCACCTGGATGCTGTGTCCAGCTCTGGAGCCCTCAGCGCAAGGAGGACATGGACCTGCTGGAGCAAGTCCAGAGGAGGCCACAGAAATGACCCAAGGGCTGGAGCCCCTCTCCTGTGAAGCCAGGCTGAGAGAGTTGGGCTGGTTCAGCCTGGAGAAGAGGAGGCTGAGGGGGGACCTTACAGCAGCCTTCCAGTACCTGAAAGGTGCCTCTAAGAAAGCTGGATGGGGCTCTTAGCAACCTGCTCTTGTGAAGATTTCCCTGTCACTGCACTCTGGGACCAGATGGCCTTGGAAAGTCCCTTCCCACCCAGCACATCTGATGATTCCATGACTCTATATAACCCCCACCAGCTCAGGACTGGTTAACAGCAGCACGTTTACCGTGCTGGATTGGTGGAGAGCATAAACCACTGCAATGGGAGGGGCCAGGACTCACCGTGGGTGGTGAGGGTGGGTGTGGGGCTCAGCACCTCTCAGTGGGTCCTGTGGGTTCCAGCTCTCCCATCACAGACACAGCACAGGCCTGGTCACCAGCGCCTTTATTTCTCAGAACACACCTAAAGACAGGGGTTCATTTTGAGGTGGAAATGGAAGCACACAGCAAAGGGAGGCAGGGACAAGCGGTGGCGTTCGGCTGGCTGGGTCTCCACGCTTCACAGAGAACGGCATCCTGGGGGTGTCTTGCTGTAAGCACATTGCTGGTGGGGGGCACAGTGGCCCCTCTGGGTCAGCGCAGCTGCAGGAGGAAAGCCAGAGCCATCCCCAGGGCGAGGGAGAGGAAGGTGGGGCTGCTGCATGGGGGGCTCAGGCTGGCTGTCGTGGAGGGTGTAGCTGTGGTTTTGGGCTCACCATCAGCATTGCTAAGGGACTGAAAAAGAAAATGAGAGTCAGATATTGCCCCAAACAAGAGCAGATGGCAGGGCAGAAACACCCCACCCCCTGAGAACCCTCACAGGGCTGTCCTGGGACAGGAAAGCACTGGGGGCACCCCGGTGCCCATCCTGCCCCTTGGCAGGAGGAACAAGCAGCATCCTTTCCCTGGGGCACGTTCTCCTTCGGGCCACACAGAGAAATCAACATTGGCTATGGGGTTTTCCCAGTACAGGGGGTGAAACAAAGCTCTTCCTCCAGCAGCAGCCTGCTTCTAGCCAAGGACTATTTAGAAACAGGGGTGGGTGGGAAGCAGAAGCTGGGGGGGGGGGGGTGGTGGGGTGGTGGTCTGCAGCAAGGAAGCAGCTGGGGACAAAGCAGCCCACAGGCCCTGCAGCGAAGGATGTGGGATGCAGAGGCAGAGCTGGGAAACACCCATGCTGGAAGCAGGGAGCGGACACAACCCCCAGTTCCTCTGGCCCCCCAGTTCCCCTGGCTCAGGCTATCGCAAGCCAGGACATTGCAGGCAGCGTGTGAAATGTAACACAGCCAGGATGGCAATTTCAGGGCAGTTTCCTTCCTTATCTAAAGATCGGCACCTTCCAAGCCAAGGTGTTCCATGAATCCCTCCTGCCCTGGCTGCAGGACCACAGTCCCTGGGGGGTGTGCTCCTTTCCCAGGACTCCTGGTGTAGCACAGTGCTACACAGCAACAAGCACTGCCCTGAGCTGCTAGAAAAGGGACACCATTTCCCTCCACGAACCAGCCCCCACCCAGGTGCACACTGCTTTTTTTGGGTCCATGAGGAACTGGGAAAGGGCCAGGGATGGGGCCCCAACACCCAGCCCTGCCTCCTCACTGAGCTTGGAGGGTTTGGGGCTGTTTTGCTCAGCCACAGAGCAGGACACCTGAAATGCAGGCAGTGGAGCTGGCAGTGGGTCGCAGGTCTGCCAAGCACAGACACCAACACACTGTAAAAACAAGACAATGAAAAACCATCCCAGCAGCTGCTCCAAACAACATCAGCCTCCCCAAAAGCACCGTCAGCTTCATCTCACGCAATGGTCGTCACCCCTGGGAGCAGCGACAGCCGCTGGTTGCACAACCAAACCGAGCCCCTGTGAAGCCTACAGCAGGAGGGGAAACAGCAGCAGCAGCAGAGAAGAAACCACACAGCTGAGAGCCCACCCGCTCGGCTCTCACGCCAGGATGCTGAGGCTTCCCACACCAGGCACAGGCTGGTGTTTGCATGCAAGGAGAGGCTACAAGATGGGGTGGAGACCAAAGTGTGAAGGTTACAGACACACAAGATGCCCTTAAGAGCCTAAAAAAAGCCCAACAAATGGAAGTATTTAGACCTTACAGACCTGGTCCTTAGACAACCAGGAGTAAAGTCAAATAGCAAGTCAAGCGCTCAGGTGTCCAGCTGAAGTTCAACAGAAAATCTCACACAGGTTGAACCCCACAGCTCTCCCCAAACTGCTGTCACACCCATGGGACAGACCTGGCTGTACCTCCCGATCTATGGGGCCCCGTGGCACGGGGCTTCTCTTACCGTGCAGTAGACAAGGAGGACGAGCAGGAGGAACAGCCGGGACCGTTGGGAGGGCTGCATGGCAAGCGCTGCGCTCAGGGTGTGCTGTAGCACTTCCTCATCTGCTTGAGTAATTGTAGTAGGAGGCTTAAAGTAGCAGCGGTCCCACCAATCACACCTTCCTCCTCCGCCCCCCGACCCAGGGGACGGTTCGAAGCCAGGGCAATGTGAGGAAGTCGCAGCCACTGCAGGTGGCTCCAGCACAGGCAGCGAGCCCCTCACCCTGCCTCTTCCCACATCACAAAACCCCACCTGTAGCATGAACCCCCAGCCCCAGCTGAGCTCTGCTTCTCCCCAGGGGCTCCCTGTCCTGAGCCCCACATCCACGAAGGACCAACTGCGACTACGGGTTAAACCTCCCCAGGTCACTGGGAGGGTTTACAAGTCCCAGCCAAAGTTCCAGCCTGTAACAAACCTCGTCCTCTGCAACTCAGGGCAGAGGCTGGGTACCAGCTGCCTGTCAATTTCAGTTGCAAGCTCAGGGAAGCCTCAGACGGGTAACAGATCAAGGAAACACCTCCTTCCAGCTCCCTCACCCACTCAGGCTGCAGCTGCAGGAAACAAAAGGGACATGATGACTTTAAGACAGCCTGAAGCACGTAAAGGTACCAAACCCCACTGAGTAGTGCGGGGTGGCACAGGAAACCCCTGACATGTTCCAGAACAAACACTGAAAAAAAAAGGTAGTTTGGTACTTTTTGGACAGCCTTTTCAATTACATTTTAAAAGAAATGAATAAATATCCCCTCAAGCAAATCCTCCCAAAGCTAAGGAGCCCATGCTTTGTTGTTACACCTTATCCCCTCATATTTAAAAGGGCAGAGCTGTCCAAGTTCATTACCCACTGGTAAAGCTTTTACCACCCTGTGTGTTTTGCAACAAGTGGAGCTTTCTCTCTCCTACGTGTGTCCAAAATCAGATAAGTACCAGGTTTCCACATCCTCTTCAAGCTCTGGAGCACACCAGCCTCTCATCTGTTCTAACAGTCTGTAGGTCGCCTCCTTCCTACTACATCTTCGAGCACAAACTCTTTCAAACTTCTCCCAGTGAAGTTGGTTGTTTCTCTCAACCCCACAGTACTGTGGGGTTTGTTAAAATAGCTCAGTATGACCCCTTTCTGCCTCACTAAAGCACAGGATGTTCTTGTAAAGAGTATTATGGTCTTTTTCTGCTAGCCCCACACTCTTCCCAGCTGCTGAGATCGTACCTTCCCCCAGGTCCTGGCTCATAACAAGTGCCCATCTACCCTCATTAGTGCTGCAGTCCTTCTGGGATTGAATGGAGCAGGCTGCTCTCCTCTCTCCTGCCCTTCCTCCCTTCCCCCAGCATCACCACAGTATTTTTTCACCTGCTTCCAGAGAGCCTTATCCAAAACGTTGACCTGTTTTCTTTCTTTCATGCTCTTCCTGCCTCTTCTCAGATGCTGACAGCCTGTCTCTTAGGGCAAAGGATCCGGTGGAAGGCAGTGTCCCCTCCTGCTCCAGGGGGGCATCACTGAAAAAAACACATGCAGGGCAAAGTCTGTCATTAATTAGGGGGTTCTGGGCCACCACAGTTTCTCAGTGACAGCCTGATGGACTCAGTACCCCAGGCCAGGGGTCATTCCTGTGGTCCCCCTCCCACATACACAGCGTGCTGTCAGGGACACAGCCACCTCTCCCTACCAGACAGGAGCCAGGGGGGTTCTACCTGGTACCCCCAAAAGGTACCCTTGTCCTGCCAGCTGCTGCATGACAGGAATCCTTGTGCAGGGTCCCCATGGCACAGATAAGCCTCTGATAGTGATCATCACTGTTTTAGAGAGGTAACAGGTTGTATTTGTGCTTTCAGGCACAGCTCACACTGCCATGGAGCTCGTGTCCTCCACGATGCAGCAAAATCCCTGTGTTGGGAGCAAAAAAATAGAGAAACAAGCACAAAATCCAACTGTAGGGACAAATCTGCCCCTTACTGAACCTGCTCTGTGCTCTGCTGTGGCAGCTGGAGCCACAACAGCATTACACCTGCTCAGACCTGGTTAGGGCTAAGGGAAGGTCATCTGTTACACAGACAAGCTTTGCAAAGCAAGACAGCAATTGTTACCAGTCCTTGGGGTGGGAGAGAAGACAGTCCCTGCTGTGACCTCTTAAAGTCCTGTCCCTCAGCACCCTGTCCCTAACACCATCAGCTGCTTCACTCACTTCAGACCTTTTATTGTTATTGTTTCTTCCTCCCTTTTGCTTTCTGAAGCAATAGCTGCTCCTGCAGCAGAGTCAGCCTGGAGCAGACCTCTCTGTGTTACTGGAACTTGGACTAAACAGACCTTTTTATTTTTGAGGTGGCAACTGCAGAGATTCTTGTTTTCTTTTCTACATCACCCACACACACCACAGGCCTGAGCAGGAAGCACAGCAGCAGGAGCCTCTGAGTTTGTGGACAGCACTTGCACAAACAGAAGGGCAGTTAAGTCATCATGTCCCTCACCTCTTCTTGAAGCAGTGTATTTATATCCTGCCCCTCACTTGAGTCTAATGAAGGCTTTTGAGGTGATACAGCCCTTCTCACCCTTCCTTTTTACTGTCTCCAAGTGGGGTGAGAGTATTTGCACCAGACACCCAGCCCTGGCTAATAATGCAAACTGTTCCTCAGGGTCCTGAAGACAAGGGACTGAACAAGGTCACTGTTTGTTCTGGTCCTGAAGGACAGGAGGATTGCTGAACTTGAAGAGGACTCTTCAGAAAGGAGAGGGTAAGAATTGTTCTACCCTTTGCTCCTATCTGTGGGTGCAACAGAGCAGGTGTGGAGACCTCCTGTGAGAGCCATCCCTGTCTTAAACACCCAGGAGCCTCTTTGGTGAGTGGTATCAGTTATGCCACACGTGGTAGGTACCCTCTGCCTAAGCAGATCCACTCTACACACTCACATCTGTTACCCCACTTTTTCTGATGTGGTGCAGAACATTATTTTCTGACCCATTTTCTAAGGGTTACCAAGTTTCCATGAGCACAGAGACCTGAGGAGAAACAATGTAAATACTGCTGAGTTCAAAGAGGCTGGAAAAAACCCAGAGCTGCTCACAGAGAAGCAAACCCAAAATCTGCTTGGAGCCCCAAACAATATTAGAGGTTCAGGCTGATTCGTCAGCCTGAGCTTGAAATTAAACCCAGGTTTAAAGATCTTCCCCCTTCACTCTGTTGCTGGAGTCCAGCAGCTCTCCACCTAAGCACAGACAGGTGCCTTGTCAGGCATAAAGTTGTAGTAACTTCAGTTTCCTGAGCATGATGTACATCAAACCACAACATTGCTTTGGCTTCATTGCACATCTTACAGCTCAGGTCTCTGGAGTCAGCTTTAGTGGAACACTTCAAAACCAGTAAATACCCAGCAATTGCTCCCTCATAAAGAGTGCCAGGAGGGAAAGATGCTTATGGCCTAAACCTTCCCTCAGCAGCCATTTCACAGGCTTTCGTGTTTGAAACCAGGGCAATTTAGGGAAGTTGCATCCACTGAAGATGCTGTGAGGTCAAAGCTGCAGGATACAGTGCAGGGGAACCTCCAGGCTGGGGCTGCACTGTGCAGCCCTTCCAGTCCAACTTCTCCATCCACTGACACCACTTTGCACAAGAGCAGCTCCTGTTCCCTGCTACAGCTAACCACAAGCAGGATGTCCTGGCCACCAGCTCCAGCACAGGCAGCGAGCCCCTCACCCTGCCTCTTCCCACATCACACAAATCCCACCTGCAGCACGAATCCCCAGCTGAGCTCTTTTTCTCCCCAGGGGCTCCCTGTCCTGCTAACAGATCAGGCAATCACGTCCTTCCAGCTCCCGATGTCCATCTCCCAGCTCCCTCACCCACTCAGGCTGCAGCTGCAGGAAACAAAAGGGACATGATGGTTTTAAGACAGCCTGAAGCACGCAAAGGTACCAAACCCCACCGAGTAGGTACAGCTGGTGTCTGGCTCAGTGCTGGGGAAGCGCATCACTGCGCAGCGAGCTGCCGCCAGCCCCCACAGAGCTCAAGGCTCCTCTGTGAAAACCTGCACCCAAAAAGAGTGAAAACTTAACGAGTGAGAGAATGAAAGCTTCCTGGGGACAGCCAGCAGCCCATAAAGCCTGCTAAAAACCCCCCTCTCCTGCTCCTCTCCCAGCAGCAGCGATGCCAGAGGGCTCTGGAGAACGGAGCGGTGCGGACAGGGCACCCCATGAGGGCTCTGGCAGGGTGACAAGTGCTGAGCAGGGTCTGGAGCATCACCAGGGTGAGCGTGGGGCACCAGTGGGGTGGGGGAAGCATTGCTTGGGCCAGAAGCAGCAGGTGAGGCAGCTGGGAGCAGCGGTGCGGCGGCGGGTGCCTCAGGTCAGGCCGCGCCCGTGGGCGGGAGCCGAAGGCGGCTGAGGAGGCAGCGCGGCGGCGCAGGAAGCCTCCGGCGCGCTCGAAAGGGGCTGCGGGCGCCGGAGGCTTCCGGCAGGTGCGAGCTGGGCGCCGCCGGGAGCGGCTCTACCCGGCTGGCGGCCCCACAACGGGGCATCCGCCCGGGCCGGGCCTCGCTTCGCAAGCGGCAGCCGGAGGCGCTGAGCCCGGAGTGCGGCCTGGCCGCAGAGACCCGGCCTGGCCCCACCGCCAGCCCGCCACCGCTGAAGGGCGGCCGCGCAGTGCGTGCCGGGATATGTAGGCCTCCTCCCGCCTCGCCCTCCACGTGACCGAGGCTGAGCCAATCGCAGCGGCCCCGCGTCGCCGCGGCAACAGGCTGTGGGCAAGATGGCGGGTGGCCCCGGCTGGGAGATGCCTCAGGCAGGCCTCAGGCTTCCGCTGCGAGTCGCTCCGGATGTCTGCGGCGCCCAGCTGCGCTGTGGGGATGCTGGGTGCGCTTCTCAAAGACGGCACCGGCTCCCGAGGCGGGTTCCCGGGCGGGCAGGCAGCGTTGTGGGAGCGCTCTTGTGGCGGGATCGTGCTCCCGCGCCCCCGGTGGCTGCGCCCGTCAGGAGCCTCGAGTGAGGAGATGTCTGCGGGGCACGGGGCAGGCCTGCAGCAGGCAGCCTGGCGGGGCGAGGGGCATCCCAAGCAGGGCAGGGATCAAAAGAAGGCACAGAGGAAACAGAAAGTCCTTGGGGCTGGATCAGAGAGAAAAACTGAACTGGAAGCGCTGCCTGATAAACACCCTGCAAAATAAAGTGATGAACCTTTACCCCCTCGCTGAGAAACCCTCACTGAACCTTCTGAACAACAACAACAAGGAAGCAGAGGATAAACTCGGAGCCTGGGCTCCAAACAATAAGCACCCACGTGTGTGTAGGCAGGAAACTCACCAAGGGAAGCTGTGGGATTTCTGCTTGCAGCTCAGAATGTTTGGCCTCTCCCTAGGAATTTCAGCAGAACGTGTGGACAAGCATCAGGAACACAATGCAGTTGCTTTTTATAAACCTGGTTTTAGCTTCTGTATCCATGTGACCATAGGAGTGAATCAATCCCAGTTACTGAACTAAAATGTGCTTCCACCTGAGCTACCTGCAGCTCCCCCTGGGAACCAAATCATCTGCATTAGAGACAATAACCTGACATTTTTAGTCCTTGCAGCTCTCCGGGTAAATACCCAGAGCTGGTGATGCTTGTTACAACCAACCAGCCTTTTCTGCAGGGAACCTGTGTCTGCTGAAGAGGGAGAAAAGCATTAATGACAAATGGGAACGCTGCTCCTGAGGTCACCAACAGCACCTCCAAACCTGTTTCCTCAGGTCAGTAAATCTCACCCTAAAGCCTAATGGGAAAACTCCTCACAGAGTAGCCAGGACAGGGGTAAAATGTTTGGGCAGAGGCAGTGGTTTTTATGATTTTTAGCCCTTTACCCACATGATGATGTGCTGCCCAGGCTACCCAACCAACTGGCATGTTGCTCAAAGTCTCTTCCAGGGAAGGTGATTACCTTTCATTTGAAGATACTGAGGCTCATCTGGCTGGATGTTTCTTGGTTTTAAGGGTGCAGTTTGAATATCTTTGCCTCAGATTTACAAAGTTTCTACACAATCAGTTGCTAAATAGCAAGTAAGTGTTTTTTTTGAGTGTTCTGTAAATGTCCTGGAACGAAGCATTTGGGGAGCACAAGCATCCTGCTGACTTTACAAGAGGCTTTTTTCAACACAGTGAAGAACTTGTGCAGGGGGAAAAGGCAGTTCCAAGCAGAAAGGTGGCATGCTATTTAAGCTGGCTGATTAGTGACCAAATACGACTAATAAGTAGATAATTAGTTGCAAAAAACCCCACACTTTAAACCTTTCTGGTAAAGGCCAGGGCATCTTCAGAACTTTTGCCTGTGAAAGTGAAAACACAAGCCTGCACCTACTGATTTGCATGTGTGTCTTCCTGATTGAGAGCGAATCTACAAAGCAGCACAGAAGACAGGTGAAGGTGGAGGCTGCCTGCCTCTGCCTGCATCTGGCAGTGTCTGGTCTGCCTGCAAGCATGGCACTGCTGGATTTCACAGTCCTAAAGACAGTATTGAGTAGTACAGTCGTCCCAGTTTCCCATCCTTGCAGTTTGTAATTTGTGATCCAAACTTCACGACTGAAATGAAGCTGTGGGAGTGAGTCCACGGTACCCTGAAGGGCTGTAGGACACAATGGTGCCTCTAGTTATCCAGCCAGCCTGGGTCAGGCAGATACAGTAGGAAATATAAATCAATCCCATGCGTAAAGTGCACGTTATTGATGAGAAAGAATGAAAAGGTCTTGACCTTTGTGGAATATTTCCACAGCTGAATGTTTTCTGCAGCGTTTGACCCTGAGCTAAGAAAACATGACATACTTGTTACATTTTCAGGAGTGTTTTGCAGCAAACAAGTGAGGTGGCTTCTGGTCCTGAAAGAAAAATTGCTATTATCTCCTTCCATGACTAAATATTTATTATTAAACACCAAATGTTGGTATGACAGCTTGTATAAATAGCCACAGACTGTCAGGACTAAGGCAAAGAGCAGGATCAGAGCTATAAAATTGTCATTAGTGCTCAAATTCATTTCCCCTCCTCACTTGCCAAGTTGTTATTTTACTGAAACATCGATTTAAGTGAGATAACACATCCCAGAACATGATGTGCAGACGATTAACTGCTCATCTTAATGTTTATCTTTTATAGAATAAAAGTAGATCCTGCCCAACACCTTGGTTCAGTCTCACCAGCCACTTAGAATTTCCAAGCAAAGCTTCAGCATCTTTGCAGGGGAGGTGTGAGTGTCCATGGGCCACTTCAATGGACTTAAAAGTTTTTCCACCAATACCAGAAAAATGGTTAGAAACCTACTTCAAGTACTCATCAAGAGATGTGTGTTTAGGAGCCTGCTGTGAGTACTCAATAGCAGTGGCTGGCTGCAGACCGATGGCTTGCCAGGATGATCGAATACTCCCAGCCAGGCTGTCATTTAGCTATGAAATCGGACGTGACCTATTGACTGATCCTCAGTACCAAAATTAAAAGATAATGATTGGCATTTCAGAGTCCCCAGCAGAGGAGCCTTATTTATCCTCTACAGGACTCTTGGATCAGCGGGACACTTGGCAGGGCGCTGTGGAGCATCACCTAAAGGAGCATTACAGTGCTAGATAGTCTGAATTCATTCTCATGCTGACCCTAGCAGTGGTTGCACGTTAAAACCAGGCAGCCTAACAAGGCAGTATCCTTGTCCTTGTGCCACTGATGCTGTCTGTCTTTATACACAAAACGAGCATATTCCTTTGTCCCAGACAGAGGTCTCTCTCCCTCCCCTCTCCCTGATGTCTTTTGCAGACATTTCCCAATGTCCTCACCCTGCCCAAAATGCAAATAGCACTCAGATCAGCTCAAAAAAAGACAGCAAGTAGATTTTAATCTCTCTTAACTAATTTTAATTCATCAGCTGAGAAGATGTGATCTATCCCTGAGTGCTGGGAGGACTTGTTAAAGATAAAAAGCTTTTACTCTTAGAATCTGTGTCAGCAAAGGAAGAAATGCTTTACAATGTAGGTGGAGAGACACTGGAATGGGTTTGCAGAGGAGCTGTGGATGCCCCATCACTGGAAGTGTTCAAACTCAGGTCAGACCTTTGAGCAACCCGAGAGATGCCCTTGCCTGTGGCAGGGGGTGTGGGCTGGGGGGTATGTTAAGGTCCCTGCTGACCCAAGCCATTCCATGATTCTCTGTGCCTTTAGCATCTAGAACTTCCACCACCATTCTTGCACTCTCTCCTCCACAAAAGGGAGATAATCTGAAGGAAATTAGAGCTGTGGGGTGGTTTTGTCATTTCATTTTAGTGAGGTTCTCTCACTGGTCAGAGTGAAATTACGCTTGGAGCGGTAGCGAACTGAACAACAGATTGATTTTCTCCTCCCTCCATCCCTAGCAAATATAAACGTGGTGTGCAAAGCCTGTGCTCCATCTCTTGCTGTGCCCCATCTCTTGCTGGGCTCCATCTCTTGCTCCTGCAGTGAAATAAACTGCTGGTAATGTCAGCGTTGCTCCCACGGCTGGAAGGTGCCAGGGCTTGTAACTTTTTATTGGATGCAGCAGATCTTTAATTTTACACATTTTCCTAAAGAAAGGTACGTTCTGTTTTTAAATTGCCCTTTATATTTCACTGATTTACCTGTATAAAATGTCCAGCTTGCCTGTTTGTGTACTGATTTGCAGGAGTGCTTTCAGGTTTAGTAGGATTCCTTAACACAGAGTTTCCTCTAGAATCATCGGTGCTGCGACTGTAAGACTGCAAGTTGCATTTGATCTCTTAACACTCCTCTTTTACAGGGTGAAAATGAAGCCCATTTGAACAGAAAACACTGTGTTAAACCACCTTTATAATAAGAAACAAATCCAATTATCCTGGTTTTAGTATAACTGAATTCTATTGAATTGCACCGTGTGTACAGTGAGGTGAATCTGCAGATGTTCAGGTTATCCCTGCATGTAAAAAAGGAAATAGTTTTTATTAGCATATACAATAATATCAGCAGTGAGGAGGAATTTAAAATCTCCCCACAATGTCGTGCCCTGTGTCTGAGGAAGAAGCCAACAGAAGAAAGAAATGTGAGCTGTGTGACTGCACACACGTATTGCTGGTTTATCTCTGCTCAGATGGTAATCATTTAGGAAAATGCTGGGCAAGAAACTTTGCATAAATCATTTCTTTCTCAGAGAATCGAGGGCAAAGAGAGCGACATGTGGTGCCCAAATCCTCTGGTCTGTGTTTGAAGTGCAGGTAGCATCAACCAGAGGAAACCGGGCCAACCGCAGTGATTCTGTTCATTTGTTTATCACTGGCACCTGCAAACAGAAAGCATTTCTCTGCACCAGGGCTGCTTAAACATATTTCAGCAGTGCAATTGTAGTGAGATGTTTTATTCCCTCTCAAGTTCCCCTGTGTAACCAATTTCTGCAGCCCAAGAGCAGTTGGATGTTCCTGTAACTCCAGCTGCGGCGTCTGGTTAGGAAAGGCCGAAAAGGAGGACCAGGAAATACTCTTCTAACCTCTTTGAGTACCCCAAACATCCCGTGCTCACACAGCTGTTGGATGGTGGTTCAAACAGACCACGTAACGCTCTTAAAATCCTAATGCAAGTCAGGTGACCTTTGTTTCCCCTGATCTGATGCAGGCTGAGGGTGCATAACACCTCCCAGCGATGTGCTTATCTGGATGTCTCTTACCGATAGACACAGGAAATGATGAGCTTCTCTGCCTTGTATGTGAGAGAGGATGCCACCTAGGTTATCCATGAGCAGTGAGCCATGTTGCTGTGGTTGCATACGATTGTTTTTCCCATCATCTGCATAACGAAAGGCCCGCAGCTCTGACAGTGTTTGATGCTTTTCTCTCTCATACCTTTCAGTGTTGAGATGGCAGAATAACCATGGGAGACTGGAATTTCCTCGGAGGCATTTTAGAGGAGGTCCACATTCATTCCACTATAATTGGGAAGATTTGGCTAACCATCCTCTTCATATTCCGAATGCTTGTCCTTGGGGTTGCAACTGAGGATGTTTGGAATGATGAACAGTCGGAATTTATATGCAACACCGAGCAGCCTGGTTGCAGGAATGTCTGCTACGACGAGGCCTTTCCCATCTCCCTCATCAGATACTGGGTCTTGCAAGTTATATTCGTGTCTTCCCCTTCCTTGGTGTACATGGGTCATGCCTTATACAGACTAAGAGCCTTGGAAAAAGAGAGGCAAAAAAAGAAAGCTCAGGTGAGGGCAGAACTGGAAAGCACTGAGTTAGAAATGACAGAAAATCGGAAGAGGCTGGAGAGAGAACTCCGGCAGCTGGATCAAAGGAAGCTGAACAAAGCTCCCCTGAGAGGCTCTTTGCTCTGCACTTATGTGATACACATTTTCACAAGGTCTGCAGTGGAAGTTGGCTTCATGATCGGGCAGTATCTCCTGTATGGCTTTCATCTAGATCCCCTCTATAAGTGTCAGAGGGATCCGTGCCCGAACACGGTCGACTGCTTTGTGTCTAGACCGACAGAGAAGACAGTGTTCATCTTATTCATGCAGTCGATTGCCACCGTGTCGCTGCTTCTAAACCTCCTGGAAATCATCCACCTGGGAGTCCGAAAAATTAAGATGGGACTGTGTGGGCAGAGCAAAACCAAGGATGACCCTGACAATTTCTACATAAACAAATCCAAGAAATACTCCATGATACCACACTCCTCTTTGGGGGTATCCACCACCCCTCAAAAAACTCTTCCTTCTGCACTTAGTGGTTACACCTTTTTGATGGAGAAGCAAACCGACCCTGCTGGCTACCCGGTTCTAAATTCTCCTCCCATGTTTCAGTCTGTGCAAAATAACCGTGCAGAGAGCAGTGGCAACTACACCCATCGCACTCAGGAGAATAAATCACCAAAGAGGAGGCCAGCTACAAATGCTCTACTCAATCAGACTCCAAATGCTAGCACAAATGTTAAGCAAAGCTTGCTTGGTGAGCTTGGGACAGAAGCACGTGATGCTCAGAAGGAAGTGGAAAAGAAACGTTTCCTTGCTGGTGCTCAGCTTGCAGACACAGTTTCGGGTACGTGCTTGAGGAGCTTTGCTGAAATGCCACCTCAAGCTGCACTGCAGCCCAATCCCACCTTCCCTGTTACTGGTTTCAGAAGACAGCACGGAATCACTTCCTCTTGGAACTGCTCAGCAACGGGGGAGAGCGCCGGAGCTTCAACAAATTCCCTGCCAAAGAACAGCAACCGAAGACAGAGCAGCTTCGGTGCAAACAAAGCCCAACCTTACACTGCTGACGTTAAGAATTCCAGCCGGCCGGACACTCCTGACTCCACGGGGGAGGTGAGCTCAGAATCCAAGCAGAGCAGGACCTGTGATAGCCCCAAGCCCTTCTCTCCGCCCAGGCGACTGTCGCTGTCAAGCAACGCCAGCAGCAGGCGTGCCCCCACGGACCTCCAGATATAGTGTGAGCTAACCCATGAGCCACGCTGGGCAGCGCTGGGATCATTACTACACGCTGCGACCTAAGCAAGGCCTGTGTATAAAGTTGCTAAATCCTTCAAGCTGGTTAATAGATAGAAAAGTCCTGTAGCCCTTTGAATATTAATTAGCTTTAAAGAGTCTCTTTACTTTGTGATGAAAAGGTGGCTTGGGTCTCGGTGTGTAAACTTCTACACTGTCCTCCCAGCTAACAAGGAAAACACACATCAGATAAATCCACTTATTAGGAAAGGCAGGCATCAAATCACAGCTGATACCATTGGAATAAAAGCAAGAGACAACATTTACACTCTAACAGTATGTTTTATGAAGACTGGTAAATGTGATCGGGCTGAAGATGGCACTGGTGCTTTCAGGAGAAATTAATTACTGGTAAATATGGTTCTGCTTAATCTCTCTGGGAATTCAAAGGGCCATTCGATAGCTGCCTGCAAGCAGAATGTCAGCCATATGCCACTGTTTGGACTGTGCTAAATACAGAAAGAACAAAACATCTGATACACGTGTCACTGATTCTTTCACTCGATGGGACGCTTCATTCTTTCAGTGTAGCCCCACTGATGTCAGCAGAAAAATCAGAGTTAATTTCTTACTGTATGCTGTTCCTGTTAAATGCACTGTGCCACTTGTCATGCATCTTGAGTTACAAATAAGTTGTGAGCTTTAATTTTGCATAACACTAATAAGCTAGCAGTTTCCAATTATTTATTTATTTAAAAACCAGAAAACAAGTTACCGAATTTTATTAATGAGACATTTTGGAGTTCAGAAACCAGGTGGTTTAGTATGGTAAAAAAGAAAAAAAAGGTAGTTAGTGCCTCCCTGCTTTCAGTTATTTCAGTTACACTGCCAAAACCAGATGAGAGGTTTATCAGATGGTAAAGCTTTCCTTCTCTGGATGCTCTGGGGTCCAACTGTTGCCCGAATTCGGACAATATTTCAAATCAAAGAATGTTTATAATTGTTTAGGAGTGTTTCAATTTATGCCTTTTATGGCAGTAATAAAAGGAATAAAATACTCTTGATGCCCAAGCCCGTGCAGCGTGAGGCCACTTCCATGAAGCATCTTGAAACAATAAAGGAGGGAGAGATGAACAAAACACTATGTTAGATTTATAATTGAGGCTTCTGTGAGTGGTAATGCATTTACTGGAGTCCACAGCAGGGATGGGCTGTCAGTGCTTGGTGAGGTCTGTGTTCATCCACACGCCTGGATGCTTTACCCAGGATTCGCCTTGCTGTACCTGTGAGGGAAAAGGATTCCTGAGGTGTCGTGTCACAACCTTACAGCTCCATTAAACTCTTGGGGGGCAATATCACTGCCCTTAGGAGCCAGGCGTGTCTCAGACTGGCTGAAGGCTGTACAGTATTAAGAAAAAAAACCCCCTAACAGGTTGTTTTGCTCCGAGCAACAGCATCGATCTGTCCCTGTCCGCAAAAGAAAGACTATTAAAAGGATTGACTCGATGTTTGAGGCTGTTCTCACCTCCAGGACCGCTCTGCACACACACACAAGCATCCTGCCGTACCCGGGTCTGCCTCCCTGTGCTCAGCCCAGTGTGCAGGTCGTGGCTCCGGTAAAAAGCCGGGACCTGACGCGCTCTGCTCCGCCTGCCTGAAGCACAGATCAGCGTTAGGTGCTGGCACACGGGGTGCGGCACGGTTCCTGGTGCGCCGAGACGAGACACACAAGAATCTGTGTTTTTCTGCTGCCCACAGAGGATTTTTAAGGAGTTTTTTTTCGGTGTGGACACGGGCCCGACGCTCTCTGTCACCGCGGCGGAGCTCCGGCCCCGTGAGAACCGACGGCACCGCAGCGGCGCGGCCGGGGCAGCCGGGACACGTCCCCTTGACCGGGCAGGTACGAGGCTGTCGGGTTCCTGCCGAGACTTTTCCGCCGAGCGGGGTTTCATCGCCCGGCGGAGCCCGGCATCGCCCCGACGCGAGGCTTGCACCCGCCGCGCCGTTCTCCTCCCGCGATTTACCAACCGGTTCCGGTTACGACGGTTAAACCGGCCGCGATACCGGGCGCAGCGCCGCTCGCACAGCCCCGTTCCCACCGGCGGACCCCGGGGACCGCCTGTCAACCCGAACCCTCCGGCCAAGCGGCGGGTACCGCATCTCTCCCGCAGCCGTCCGGGAGCGCGGGCAGAGCCGGGGCGGAGCCGGGGGAAGGGGCCCGTCCCGGGGCGGGGCGAGGCGAGGCCGCGGACGCTGCCGCCCCGTCGCTACGGTAACGGCGAAGAAGCTCTCGGGGCGCTACAAGAGCAGCGCGCAGGCGCGCGGTGCGTGCGGGCGCGGCGGGGTTAGATGGCGCATCACAAGGTGGGGGCTGAGCGCGCCGGTACCGCGGGTTCGGGGCGCCGGGCGGGGGCCGGGACGGGGCGGCTGGTACCGGCACTGGAAAGGGAGCGGCCGGCCCGGTTCGGCTTAGTCTGGCGAGCCGCCTCTGTAGCGGCGGGGGGGGGAGAGGGGAGGAGCGGAGTGCGGCCGCCGGCGGTCTGACCGTGTGGGCGTCCCTCCCTCAGGCCGCCGACTCCAAGCGGGAGCAGTTCCGTCGCTACCTGGAGAAGTCGGGGGTGCTGGACACGCTCACCAAGGGTAAGTCTCCGGCCTGCGTCGCGCTGCCCCGCGGGCGGCTCTGGGAACGGGGGCCGGTCCCCTCGGAGCTTCCCGCTTCCGCGGCGCAGCCCCCTCGGCCCGGCACCGGTGCGGCGCGGCCGCCTCCCGGGCTGTGCGGTGCTTCCCGGTTCCACCCGGGCCGCTCGGTCGCTCTTTGCCCCCGTCCTGGCCCGGGCAGCGGGGCGGGCAGGGCTCCCCGGAGCGCGGCCTGGGTCCCGCGGCGCGGTGCCCGCTCCCCGGCCGCTGTGTGGCGGCGTGTGCGGGGCCGGAGCGGGCGGGAGGGCCCCTGCCAAGCGCTGGATCCCCCCCGCTCGCTCCGAGACGCGGCCCAGCTTCCGAGGGCCGTTACTCGGCCCACGCTAGAGCAGGTGCTGTGGGCGAACGAGCTGCAGGTGTTCCAAGCTGCTGCTTGGAAAGAGGCGCTGCAGGGGAGCTCGGTGCTGCTCCCGAAAGCCATGGCTGGAGCCCTGAGCTCTGTGAGAGGGACTGCCTGCCGAGTGGGGACAGGGTGATGCTGAACTCCGTGTGTACCTTGACTTCTGAAGGAGTTACAAGCCTCTATTTGAGAGCCCCCAATCCCAAGATGCCTGGAAGCTACGCTGTAGAAAGAGGGAGCAGCAGGTCCAGGATGTCAAGCGAATAGGTGCTGTGCTGAGGCTCTCTGTATTGTTAAGCATCCTGTGGAATGGCAGAACAGGCCTTCCAAGCAGCAGGGTGTCCCGTTTCAAACTTAGGTGCATGTCTGAAAGCCAGCTCAGCTGTGCAGTTTGGGCATCTGAAACTGGGAGAAGGGTGTCTAAGTGTTTACAAAAGCAGGCATCTTCTATAGCCACACGTGCTGCTGTGAGGAGGGGGCAGTGGTGATGTTTGGGAACTTCCTGAGTGGTCGTGTGACTGAGTTCTCTGCTGTGGAGTTGGTCTGTGTTTGGTGAGTCTTGTTTCAGCTGTCAGGGTGCTGCTGGTTGTGCCTGACCTCTCCAGATGGAGCCACCACCCGTAACGATGATCAACATCGTCTACTTTGTAGCTGTGGGCACGTGGCAGAGGTTTGCTTCTGTGCTGGAAGTTACAGAGATGCTGTTGTCCTGCAGTTCAAAGGTGTAGCTTAAGTGGCAGTAATGGTTTACGAGGGGAGAGTCCCAAAATAGTTAGAACTTGAGCTTTGCTGATGAAAGCCGATGCGAGGGTTGCATGTGGGATATGTAAAAATTATCCAGGCTGGTTTGTGTTGTGTTAAAATAGCCAAAGGCTGTGGTAGGGCATCCAGAAAACATCTCTCTAGCTGTTACTGGGGGGATGCTCAGTTCCCTCCTGCTCTTTAAAGGCAAAGCATATAGGTGGCAATCTTGTTACACAGACTGTTGGTATGTATGTTAAAACTGGGACTTGCATGAACTCCTTGCAATTGTTGAATGTTTTCTATTTGCAGTGTTGGTAGCCTTGTATGAAGAGCCAGAGAAACCAAATAGTGCACTGGAGTATCCTTTTTCTGTTGTGAGTCGTTCGTTGGGGCTCGATGTGAAACAGCCGTGCTGCTTCTGACTCCTGGGTGAGCTTGAGGGGCTCATTAGAAGACTTACACTGAGAACATGGCTTTCACAGAGGCATTTTAGCTAATAACTCATTATGACAAGCTACCAAAGCCTGCCAGGAGGTGAGAGAATGGAATATCGTAGACCTGTAACGTTAGATGTGAGTTCTTGCACTCTCTGTGCCTTCCAAATGTGGCTTCTTCACACTTCTTTCTAAATAATAACACAAGAAGGGGAAAAAACTAACATCTCTTGTTTCTCACTGGTTCTCAGCAACCTCCCTGTTTGGTGATTGCTTCTAGTTTTATTCACTTTGACTCCTCAGAACTTCTGTGTTAGAGAGAAGAGGGTAGTAAACCATGAGAGCCTGTCCTGTGTGTACTGATGTCTTGTGCACTTTGGGGTGTGGAGTTGGGTTTTTTAATGGAATATACCTATGGATTTGGAAAGCTTCCTTATGTTTGTAACTTCATCCCACAGGGTGAAAAGCACTGTAGTAATTTTTAAGGGGATTAATGCGATTTCAGCCCCGTCTGTTGCAGCACTAACTCCCTAAGGGTTACAACTAAAATGTGGTTGTGATATCTAGCTGAAGAAATACTTAACACCCAAATGCCAGCTTTCTGAAGCATCATCTGGGAGCTTCAGCTCCTGAGAATCCAGAAATAGAGGCACTTCGCTTGGAAGTGGCAGAGATGAAAGAGAAATACGAAGCTGTGCTGGAAGAAAATAAAAAACTGAAAACCAAGGTAAAAGTCCACTTAATCTTCCTCAGCACTTCCATATTTCACAACAGGAAGAACACTCTGATGCTCGTAATACTGCTAACTTTTCTACCATTAGAGCAACTGGTGAATGTTGTGGTGGTGTTTTAGCCCCGTGGCTGAGGGATGCTGGTGGAGTTCAGCATGGTACAGGGTTTTTATGGGATGCTGCTTGTGTTCTGTAGCATAGGACAGCATTGCTAAAGGAGGGATTTTATTTATTCAAAGTGTATCTTGCTGGGGCTGACCCCAGGTGTTCTTTCAGGGCTGTCTGATATTATGTAGCTGGTTCTTCCTTGGGAGCTTTGGAAGGGAGCCAGTGTATCCGTGTGAGGGCAGAGGGAAGGAGAGCTGCTGCTGCACATCATGTGTGAGGGGCACAGGCTTGCACGTGGTGGGGTGTTACCAGTGGAAGTGCTCCTGTCCATGTGGAAGGGTGGTTTGTACTGCTCAGCTGAAACCACCCTGCTGTTCCTCTGTCTGCAACACCAGTGTTGGAGTGCTAGCCAAGGCACAGCTGTTCTTCCCTGGGTCTGCAGGCTGTCAGACACAGCCCTGAGATGTGAACAGCTTCCCCTTGCCAGTGCACACCGACTGTAAACCTGATGCTGAAGGAGGAGACCTTTGAGAGCCTTGATGACACAGTGTATGTGCTGCTCCAGGTTTCCATGGGTGTGTTGGAAGAGGATGGCTGCTCTTCCATGGAACATCCCTGTGGGTTTCCTTTACTGGAGACAACCACCCTGCCTGAGTTCTGGGAGAAGGGCTTCTAGGGTGCTATCCCCTTGTATTTGTGTCTGGAGTGCCCTCCTAGTGATTCTCCTCCTCCTCTGTTACCCACGGTGTCCTTACATTTGGTATTTCTTACAAGGAAATATGGCAAAGAGCAGAATTTTAGGGGGTGTAGCAATAGACCTGCAGTTCACTTGGTGTAGCTGACTTAAAAATGCAACTGATAGTAAGTAGACACAGGAAAGTGGAGTAACCTGGGGTTTTAGTTAAAAGAATCTTTAAAAGAAGTTAAAGCTTGTCACAGGAAAGGGAGCCTTTCCATAGCCACGGGTTTATCTGCTTTCACCTTCTCCAGCCTTCAAACCATTAATGTTGGAAAGCACATGAAGTAAATGTTTTTAGTTTTCCTCTTTCCCCCATCACCTTCTGCCCATCCTTCTGACGTACCACAGAACTTTGCATGGACAGATTGCAGGGGGAATGCTGCCATTGAGCTTTTTTTTGTTGGGGTTGGGGTTTTTTTAGCAACCTTGTAGCCTAAAATACATGACTTTAACTGTGTGTTTACTGGTAGCTCAAACCATGTCCAGAAAGGTGGTGTTCTGTTGCATTTATCCAGGAAGTTCTCTTTCTTCCCTTTGTTGGTCAGAAGATCAGGTGTTGGGCTGGGAGGGCACAAGTCAATAGTTACACCCTTTGTGGAAAAGATGACTGACTTTGGGTTATGCCCTGACCATCTCCTGAGGCAGAACCTGCCAGAACCCCAGGAAGCTCTTTCAGTGGTTCTCCTTAGTGACACAGTGGTAGCTGTCACAAGGAACACGTGGGTGTTTTCATACATAGTTCAATTTTTAACCTATCCTGCAATTTGTAGGAGGGGGAAGAATCTTAACTGGGGAGACCAGACTGGCATTTGTCAGAGGCTCAGCCCTCAGACTTCAACTGCTGCTGAGTCCTGAGCTTACCTGCAATGTCCCTGAGGTCAAGTGAACACCTCCATGTGCTGCTGTGGGAATAACTCTACAAGGAAAGGTTGTACTTTGGGGCACAGCTGCTGGGGCTGTGCTCTCCAGAAGGCAAATGAGACGAATAAGTGATAACAGGGTTGATAAATGATTACAGGGAATATTAGAGCACTGTAGATATGAGAATCTCCATGTAATTTAATCATAGTTCAGTGAAATCAAAGCTCATAAGGCACTGATTATTATCAATCACTGTTTGAAATTAAAAGGACTTGGTGACACCTAGAACAAGAAACAGGAAAACGAAGGGTGCTTGGAAGGGCATTTAAACCCCCCTTTTGTTATAGCAGTGTGATTAATACAAGGTGACAAATTGGTGCTGGAGGGAAGGGTGCTACTTTGTTACCTGGCTTGGAAGTGGACTTCATAAGTATCCCTGATGGATTAAAATGCACAGAGTAAGCAGGATGCTGCTGGACCAAATGTTTTCCTACAGCTCTTAATGGGGAAAGTGTCTGTGAATCGTTGCAGCTAACTGAATTCCTCTCTTTAAATCCACAGCTGGCTCAGTATGAACCACCTCAAGACGAGAAGCATGGTGAATAACAGTAGTTTCTCCTTTAATGCCTTGACTTAATAAAGGGCTTCCTGAGAAATGCAGTCCTCTTCTTTGTTTCCCCCATCATTTTAAAGGAAAAAAACATGTTGTTGTGAGTGTACAGCTGCTTTTGTGCAGCAGCAGCAGCCCATGAGGTGAAGCACACTGGGCAGCTTCCTTGCCTTCTGCACTCAGAAGGTTCTGGTTAATGTGCAGATGGCTGTGCCTGCCAGCTCTGGGTGAACTTTACATCGTGGGCAATGGTCCTATTCAGCTGATGGGCTCTCTTGGTTTTCTTTTAACTGGAGGGGGTGATGTGACACAGATGGACCCACTAAACTACAGCAGGACCTCCAAGGAATGTCCTGAGCTGGTGGTCAGGCTCGTGCTGAAGGTGCTGGGGGCACAGAGGAGTGAGGGTAGTTAAGTGGTGGGCACGGAGTTGGAGATGTGGTATCTACTGAACTTACCCTCTGTGATTTCCCTGAGGTGTTTCTGTGCAGTTTGTGTCTCTGTGGCCTTGAAAGGGCAGATCCTGATCCCACCTGCCAGCAGAACACAAAATTCCCACTTGTCAGGGATGTCCTGTGACATCAGTGGTGCCTGTAAGAGCACAGTGTGGAGAGTTCTGCTTTCTGATTGAGTTAATGGGGGGGGAAGGAAAGTCTGGGCAGGGCAGAGAAATCCAAGAGGGGGTGTGTGTGTATGAATTATAACTTCACCTCTGTTCGTTGGCCTCTGTTTCCCTGAGTCAGCTTCACAATTCTTTCGAAATGTGAAGTTGTTCTGTATGTTTAAATGTTGTTTAGGTAGCTGTGCTCAGTTTCTATTCTGAATTGAGGTTCTTCAAAGGTGACTGTTGACAGGAAAAATGGAGGGGGGCAGTGCAGTAGCTGTTTTCTGTTGGCTCTACTGGCTGTTGGCTTAATTTCTTTGTTTCTGGGGTGGGTTTTACAGTGTGGTAGGAGGGAGCTCTTGGAAAGGTAATGCATGAGCTGAAGTTGAGGGCTAATGAATGTAATGGTTGGCTGCCTTACTCATGTACCTGTCACTGAGCTAAAGAGACCAGAAAACCGAAGGAGGGGAAAGTCCTGTGTGTGCTCTTTGAAGTGACACCAACCACCCCCCTCTGAACAGTGAGGTAGAGGTGGTGTCAAGTCACGGGGTGCTGAAAGAGTTAGATAGTAACCGTGTAGGAAATGTCTCCTCTGGGTGAAGGTGCTGGGAGGAACCCAGCCCAGCTCTCCCCTCCTTGGGGCTGGTCCTGCCCCAGGAGGGGGTCTGGAGATCCCCAGGGCCAGGCTGCTGCTGAGGACAGTGATGTATGCTCTGGGGTTGAGGGTCTTGTGAGCCCTGAGGCAGGACTGTACGGGGGTGATGAGTGTGTGGAGCTGCTGCCTGTGTGAAGGGTGCCACGGGGACCCCCAGACGGGGGTGGGGGAACCAATTAACTGATTAACCAGCTTCGAGGGGGAGAGACACACAGCATCCAGCTCATGAACACTGTGCCCTCCCTGCCAGAGCGCTTCTCAACAGCTCCTTCTGGTTATGGAGGCACAGAACGGTTCGAAGGGCCCTCAGGGACCCCCAGAGCCCCCCTGCTATGGGCAGGGATACCCCCACCCAGCCCAGGGTGGCCCAAGCCTGGGGTACCTCAGGCCTTGAGCCCTGTCAGGGAGCCGGGGACAGCCCCAGACACCCTGTGCCAGGGGCTCCCCGTCCCCGGAAGGGCTCCGATCCCGCCCGGGGCGCGGTGTGGCCGGGGCCAGGCCCAGGCCCGGACCCGGTCGCTTCCCGGGGGGGGGGGGGGGGGGTCCTGGTGCCGCGCGCCAGGGCGGTGGCTCGTCCCGCTCACGTGCGGCGGCGCCGTCAGGTGACTCGTGTCGTCGGGGGGGGAGTGTGGGGGTGCGGAGCCATCCTACCTCGCTGCCTTCCCGAGCCAATCGGCGCCGCCGAGCTCGGCGCTCGGCCAATCCGGAAGCGTCCGCGCGGCGCCGCGTTGGGTTGGCCGCGCAGGAGGCGGGGCCGGGGCCGGGCGCTTGGGGCCGGAGGGGAGCGGGACATGGCGCTGCAGTTCGGCGGGGTGGGCGCGGCGGGCGCGGCCGAGGAGCCGGCGCTGGTCGGGGGCAGCTTCGGGGCGGCGGACTCCTTCCCCAAGGACTTCGGCTACGGGGAGGAGGAGGAGGAGGCGGAGCTGGAGGGAGGCCCGGGGCCCGGCGGGCCCGGCGGCGGTGCGGGCGGGCCCGGCGGCGGCGCGGGCGGGGCGGACTCCAAGCCGCGGATCCTGCTCATGGGGCTGCGGCGCAGCGGGAAATCCTCCATCCAGAAGGTGAGGGAAGAGCCGGCGGCTCCCCGCTCCCGGCCGCACCGGGACCTCTCTCCTTCGGGCGGGGGCCGCTGCCGCCCCGCGGCGGGGCTGGGGCGAGGGGCGGCCCCGGCTTCGGGTCCTCCCGGGACGGGCCCCGGCGCTCTGCTCACGGGGGGTGCGGCCCCTTCCCTCCGTGCGCCTGGGAAACGGGAAGCCGAGGCGCCGGTGCGGGGCATCACCCGGAGGCTTCCCCCGCGGGTGCGGGGGTCAGCCGGCGCCGCGGGGCGGGAGGGGCCTTGTGCCGCCGGGGTCGGGCTTTGGGCCCTTGGAAGAGGCTCCTGGCGCCGTGCGAGCAGCCGGGCGGCCTCGGCTCCCCTTGCCGCGCCAGACCCAGCGCAGCCCAGTCGCTGGCCCCAGGGGGGACACGGGCGCTCGGGGTTTGTCGGTGGCTTCGCGAAGTCGCCGGTGTCCCCCAGTAAACACCGGGCGAACCCGGCTGTGCTCGTTCCCCGCGGAGCCGGGGAAGCGCCCGGGTCCCCAGGGCCAGTCCCGTGCCCGCGCAGCCCGGTACCGGCTGTCAGGCGATTCTTTGGCTGGAGCTCAGCGCTGAAGGGCCTCAGGCTTGCTGGGGTGCGAGTGAGACTCCTCAGAGGCCCTTGCGTGTGGCTGGGCTCGCTCACCGCCCTTATGTAACAGGATCTCGGAAGGAGTCCAAGCAGAGTCCCCGCTTCTGGGGTTTGTGGGGGTGTTTTGGGTCAGTCGGGGTTGGGTTTTTGGCCACAGTCGCTCTGCTGCTCTGCCTGCCTGGGATGAGCATGGATCTATTACCAGGGGAGGATTTTCAGTGTGTGGTAGAACCTAAAGCAGCGGCTTGAAGCTGCTGCAAACCTTTAATTGACACCCGTGGTTCTTCCAAGGTGTTAAATGACTTGATGGGGGGGAGCAGGCAGTCTGCTGTCTGTTGTGCTTCCACAGCAAGCTCGAGTCCTTAGAAGATCTTACAGCAAGATGCAAATCGCCTGGTTACTGGCAGGTTTCCGTAAAAACTCTGTCTTGTCTTCCTTTCACCATATTTATCTTCTTCCTTTTCACCCCACACCCCCAAGCCTCTCCTCTGGTAAAGCACAGCTGCTGTTAGAGATCGTCTTGTTCCTTAGAGCAACTTAAGGAACCCCTGGAATTAAAGCAGAGGTTCTGGGGAGCAGGGGAAGAACACAAGGGCTGCAGGGCTTGCTGCTGTCAGGGGATGCTTTGGAAGCTGCTTTTATTGCTGCCTGTGAAGCAGCTGTTTGCTTCTAGTTAGATTCTCAAGAGTCTTGCAGTTCTGTACCTCTTCTTCCTCCTTTCTGGGTTCTCCTCCCTGTGCACATTATTTTCTGGGCATCAGGGCAATAGGAATGGTCTGATATTCCCTCAGGGGGAAAAAAAAGGGTTTGCTGTGAGTGATATAAAAAAATAAAGGAGTTTGAAAACCTGTAAACCCCGTTCTGCATTTGGACTTACAGGTAAAGGTGCCTGTTCCAACACACAGAAGGATCCAGTGCTGCCGTGGGGAGACAGGGGGTTGGTGCAGGGGCATCACCTCACCTGACTGAGGGATGATGCTTGTGGGGGTGTGGGGTGACTCAGTGAAGGGCTCTGCCCTTTGGGCTTCCTTGCAGGATGAAGTCTCAGGGAAGTTCTGGCTCCAGCTGCTGTTCCCCTGGGAGGAGAAGGATGTAGGTTCCTGGGATGGAGCCCAGGTATTCCTCTCTGTAGACAAAGTGTCAAAAAAAAAAAGGAGAAAGAAACTATTCTTGTGTTGTTACTTTGTTGGCAGCTCACAGCTCCTGCCTCAGCTGTTCTTCCACCTCACAGGCGTTGCTACAGTGTACCTGGTGAGGTTCTGGAGGTGGCAGGTGGTGGGAAGCCCTGCTTGTCCCTTGGGGTAGAGGACAATTGTGTGGTGATCTGGGAAATCGTGGTTTCTATTAGAATCACAGAATTGTCCTGGTTGGAAGGGACCCTTTAGATCATCGAGCCCAACTATCTCCCTAACCTGCCAACCACCACTAAGCCACATCCCTCAGCACCACATGTTAAACCCCTCCAGGGATAGAGGCTCCACCGTGTCCCACTCCAAGGCCTAACAACCCTCTCTGGGAAGAAGTGGTTCCTGACATCCAATCCAGACCTCTCCTGGTGCAGCTTGAGGTAGTTTCCTCTTGTCCTGTTGCTGGTCACAAGGGAGAACGGGTCAGCCCCAGCCTCTCCACAACCTCCTTCCTCCAGGTAGCTGTAGAGAGAAAGTAGGAATCCCTTCAACCTCCTCTACTCCAGACTAAACACCCCCAGCTCCCCAGTCTGGACCAGTTTATCTGTTCTCTGACTCCTAATAAGCCCCCACTGAATAAAGAACCTGGCTGCATGCTTTCCTGGGGAGTCTGTTAGAGGTTTAAGGTACTGGGAGGCAACACACGGGACAAATTCAGCTCCTGGGCCCAAGGAAGGGTAAGCAACTTGAAAACGGAGAGAGGAATTGTGAGTTTAAAACAAACCAAACAAAAACCCCCACAGCAAACAAACAAAAAACCAAAGGGCACTCCAAAGCCAGGCGGGCTGCTCTGAGTACTGCATCAGGAGAGCAGCCGAACCGCTGCGGTCAGAGAATAAAGCCTGTGCAGGAGATAACGGGGGGGGAAAGGTTGATATGGCAGGAAATAAATGGTGAAAACTGGGAAATCGTGGTGGGACAGGTGTTTGTAGTGCTGAGAGTCCTCGTGCTGAGGGTGAAAAGGCCTTCCAGGACAGGTAGGGTGGGGAGGCTGCCGGGAGGTTGGATGCTGAAGGTGTAACAGGGAATGATAAAAGCCACAGGGAGGAGGCTCGGTGGGTTCTTTGAATTTTACTGGTTCTATCTGCTCTGTGGGGAGCATGAATCTGATGGAGTGTGCTGCTCTGGGAAGGGGGGATGATGGGATGACTCTCAGATGCTCGTCTGCTGTAGGCTGGGTTCACTAATTCCACCCTGTTCCCCACGGGAGACACTGAGCTCTGAAGAAGGGATGTTGGGGTTTCTGGTCCTTGTGCTATCTGGAGCTGTACAAACACCTGCTGTTTAAAGCCTCCTCTAGATCCCACCTTCCTCAAACGTTTGCCTTGAGGAACTGATTTTGTTTCCCTTGGCTTTAAAGAATCTGGGCCAACGTCTGACTTTGAACCTCCCTAATCAGGCCGTGAAGCCGTGGGGCTGGGTGTGGGGCTGTTTGACATGCAGGGTTTTCTGACAGACACTGTTGCACTTGGTCTCCTTGACCCCTGACCTCTGTCACTCTGTGGAACGTGGAGAAACCCCCAATTGCTGTGTGGGGAGCCTCTTCCCTCTTGCAGCCCCAGCGTTCAGCCAGTAGCTCCTGTACAGCGTGGTTGAGTTGTGATGCTTGGTGTTGAAGCTGACTCTGGGCTGCTTTGCTGTGGGGCTGCACGTGAGTTCTGTCTGTCCAGGGGAGCGCTGGGATCCCAGCACTGAGAGTTTTCCATCCCTGCAGCTAAACCCCACTAGCATGGAAGCTTTCCTTCCTCCTTTAGGCTGCTCCCAAGGAGAGGGTCACCAGACACCCTTCGGTTGTTGATGGGTGCCAAACTGCTCGGCTGTTTGGGTCTCTAAACCAGGTGTTATTTGGCACATGTGTGGTTTAGGAGCAGTCCCATTATACTGACACCAGGTGAGGTTTCCTGTAGGAATTTCTAGGCCTGGGATGGTTCTTAAAAGCTTGTGATTGTTTAATTAGCAAGGTGGCTCTATACCAATTGGCTGATAGAGCAGAATCTGCATTAGGCTCGTGAGGAAGAAAGAGTAACTGGGATGTGTGTGTCTTTCACGAGTCTAAATAACTCATCCAGGTTGGGGGTAGGTTATTTCCTTGCCTGATGCAGGAACCTGCCTGTATGCCTAGGGGAAACTGTACACTTCAGGCTGGACAGACCCCTCTGTAAGGCTCAAATCACTGAACTTCTGCTGATCTCTTCAAACAAGGTAAAGCTGAGACTGTTGTTTGGGTTCTTTTAACAGGTGGTGTTTCACAAAATGTCTCCCAATGAAACTCTGTTCTTGGAAAGCACCAACAAGATCTACAAAGACGATATTTCCAACAGCTCCTTTGTGAATTTCCAGATCTGGGATTTCCCTGGGCAGATGGACTTTTTCGATCCCACGTTTGACTACGAGATGATCTTCAGAGGAACAGGGGCTCTAATATATGTTATTGATGCCCAGGTAAATACAAATTGAGAGGCTTTATTTTTGCTCTGTGTGTGAGAGGAGTGATTGAGAAGCTAAGAGTTTATACCTTTAGATAAGCTTGTAAAGCATGTGTTAGGTATAAAGGATGCGTTGGTGATCCAGCTTGTGATGTGTGGGCTTTACTGGATGATGACTGGAATGTGTATGTTCCTGGTGGAGACAGGGGAAGGGGGTGAGGGCTCTGAATTCACCTTCTCTCCAGCAACACCGTGCTAGGTGGTGTGAATTGTCCCTCCCCTCTGCTCTTGGCTGCTCTGGAGTTCTTTTAATAGCAGCACACTTCTGAGCACGGTTTGAGGTACTGGTGTTACTGGTTATCTGGTGGCTTCCAGTGAAGGTAGGACTTGCACCATGGGAGGTGTCCTGGTTACTGGGACTGTCTTGGGGATGGCTGGAGTCAGTGTAACCCGGCTTTTGCTCTGCAGCCCAGTTTTGTGTAGCTGAGCCTTGTATAGCTAATGCAGCTTAATTAGCATAGCAGAGCCAGGGCTGCTTGGATCTCTGCCTCCCCAAGGCATTCTCCTCTTCCACACTTCTGTTCAGTGGCAGAAGTGAAGCTCAGTTCTTGCTCCGAACAGAAAGGATTAGCTATCAGTGATATAAACCCCTGACACTCACTCCTGACGACACTGATTTGCAGGATGACTACATGGAAGCTTTAACCAGGCTCCACATTACAGTTTCCAAAGCCTACAAAGTCAACCCAGAAATGAACTTTGAAGTGTTTATTCATAAAGTTGACGGGTTATCAGATGACCATAAAATAGAGACTCAGAGGGATATTCATCAGAGGGCTAACGATGACCTTACGGACGCCGGGCTTGAGAAACTTCACCTTAGGTGAGTTAAAGATTCTGGGGTGTGTGATTTTGCTGTTGCTGGTACATGTGCAGGCTCGTGGCTTCTAGATGTAGCAGTGGATGGGCTGGAGGAAGGCCACCTTAGTACTTAATAGTGAGCAGACCCTCGTTATAACACACCGCTGAAGCTGCAGCCAAGCCTTGCTGTTAGGCTGACTGAAACATGTAGGACAGGCTGATGTATCTGATTCCAATCAGCAGATTTATTCATGGACTTGATAATTCAAGGTCCTTTTGCATACTTTTTATTGGGCATAATGGCCAGTATATGTACATGTGGCCTGGAGGGGCAGGGGAAGGTGAGTTGAAGGCACCTGCCTTCTCCTCCTGGCTAGCACCGACTTGTTGGGGTAGCTGGTTTTAAAAGTGTGGTGTCTTACTTGATATTTGGCTCACTTTTAAGGTGTCTTCTACCAATGCCTTTAAAATGAGGTATCTTTCTCTGGTTTTATGGCTATTTTGATTCTCATGGAGCCTTTTAAGTATTGCCAGTGTCTCTCTGCCCTAGTGTGAGCATAGTGGGAGGTGAGGAATGGGACCTGAAGAAATCCAGTGGAGTGTTTAATGCCTAGGGGATAAGTATTCTGCAGTTTGTGCTGTGAAAACATGTTCAAACTTTCCTGTTCTCCTATCTCCTGGGGATGGGGGAATTGTTTTCCATGTTTAGGTTCTTGCTGCAGTGGCAAGGTGTATTTGTGATAAATGCATCCCAGCTCAATCCTCAGGCTTAAGTGTTAGTAAACATAGGTTTAACACTTCTCCTGCAGTACAATATTCTTGAATCTTTGGTTTTTTTCTCCCTTTTCCTCATCTCAGCTTTTATTTGACCAGTATCTATGACCATTCAATATTTGAAGCCTTCAGTAAAGTGGTACAGAAGCTCATTCCTCAACTGCCAACGCTGGAGAATCTACTAAATATCTTTATATCAGTAAGTGATAACAGAACTTGGAGTGAAATGCAGGGAGTGGTAAAGCCAAGCCCCTTCTGCTAAGGAACACTGGCTACATCTGCCCCAGGAGATCTGAATGACACTCCTGTTGGTGTACCCTGCTGCATGAGGGGCTCTTCACCCCAGCTGAATTGTACTGGGCATGTTTTGTGTGTGTATCCCTGTACTGACAGAGCATCCTTTGGCTGGTTCTAGCTGTTGGTAGGGAAGTTTCCTGCCAGCACGATGCACTGGTTGCTCTGCTGAGGCACTCAGTGGCTGGTGTAGCTGTGCTAGGGAGAGACTTTAGTCATAATGCCAACTTGGCCTTGAACTAAACTGACTGTTTCCTGGGGGCAGTGGGGATTTTGCCCTTAATCTTTCAGTGTTTGTGTTTCCTATAGAACTTGTGACATAGGAATTTGCTGCTGTGTGTTTCAGCTTGAATAAAACACCACCCCAGAGACAAGGCTGGAGTAGCCTGTCTCAGTGTGAGTTGTGTCTGTGAGGCTGCTGCAGGCAGCTGGACCCCATGGAAAGAAACCACATAGGATTGTGAGGAGCTGTGTGGGTCAGACGTGTCACCCCGTGCTCCTGTGTGATGCTTGTTGCCCTTGTTTTAGAGGACAGTCTGTAAGAGCCTGGCCCAGGTCTCTGACCCTGGCTGATGTGTGTGTGGAGCTAACAGAACCACAGCAGAGGAAAACTGCTGAATTGGGGTTCTGGAAGCAGAGTAAAATGGAATCTTAAGCATGACTGGGTAAATAATAAACTAAAAGGAATTTTAAGTGAGTCCTCAGCTTTATTTTTGTCAACTTAAGCTGAAGGAGGGGACACTGAGGTTAGCTATAAAGCAGAAATCCTCCCCAGGGAGGGGGAGCCCCTGGCACAGGGTGCCCAGAGAAGCTGGGGCTGCCTTGGCAGGTTGGATGGGGCTTGGGGCACCCTGGGCGGGGTGGGGGTATCCCTGCCTGTGGCAGGGAGACACTGAGGGGTCTGAGGGCCCTTCTGAACTGTTCTGTGATTCCATAACCAGAAGGTGCCATTGATAAGCACTCTGACAACAAGGGCACAGTGTTTATGAGCTGGATGCTCTGAATCTCCGTCCTGCCTTAAGCCTCCCAAGTTGTGTGTTTAAACCTTTCCCTGCTACTGAGAATGTGGAAATGTGCGAATTCTACTTGAGATTTTTTTTAAAAAATGCAGTCATTGCCCAAAAACTCACCCCAATTCTTTCTCTCTCTTCAGAATTCAGGCATTGAAAAAGCTTTTCTCTTCGATGTAGTCAGCAAAATCTACATCGCCACGGACAGCTCCCCCGTGGACATGCAGTCCTACGAACTGTGCTGCGACATGATTGACGTAGTGATAGATGTTTCCTGTATATATGGGTAAGTGATGAACACTCTTAGAAAGAAAAAGGCCTTGAAAGTTGTAGAATTGGCTGCAAACTGTGTTTCTGCTCAGCCAGTGGGTGTTTTTGAGAGTCAGGTGTTGTATGTGGGATAGAAACGCTGCTGCGTCTCGTTCGGCACGGTGGGTGTGAGCATGGTAATACCCCCAAATAATTGGGGTGGGTGCACTTAGGAGCTATGGGATGCTAATACTGCTTTGGGACATGCCACTAAACAGAGTAGCTGCTATGAGATCGGTTCAGCTCTCACTGGCTTGCTCTGGGGGGTGCCACAACTGTGGCTGTAGCCTGGAAAACACGGTGCTACAAAGAAACGCCACAGCATTTAATGGTCTGTCTCCTGATGGCCCAACCCTGGGTTGTGCATCTCCTTGTCTCTCTCAGGAGTGAGTGCTTAGAAGGAGCTTGTGATGCATCTTTTGCTGCCACAGGAATGTAGCTAACACAAATAGATTGCAGATAGAAAGGAGCATCCTAGCTTTTTCTTGTGAATGCAGGCTGGTTTAGCTTGAGACCAAAAAGTGTCCTGCTCCCTGCACCTACCCCTGCCCTGTCCCATCTCCCCAAGGAAGCCTTTGTATTAATTCACCACAAGTAATCTTGCTGAGATGTCACTGCACTGACATTTCTGCACAGAAGTCCCACATTAGACTCTTCAATCACCTGGTACCTTACTGTGTCATTGTAAACTCAGTGAGACAGTGAGTAGCAGTGACTTTTTGGGTAAGTTAAGGCAAATGATGCTGTAACTGATGGATTCTGCTGCCTCCACTAAGGCTGCTCAGCTTGAAGCTGAAAACAGTGTCGACCAAATGGCTGCAGCTCTGAGCTCGACACCAGAAGGATGCACAGTGAGAGCTTGTGCTCATCCACAACAGGGAGTATGTAGCAAAGGCATCTACTCCATGTAGGTGTAGCTTTCCTGAGGAACTTAAGGTGTGATAATGGCCTTACTTAGGATAGTATTGAGACCTGCACTGCAGGTTCTTCCCTTGCTTGGTATGAGTAACAACCTTGTAACTGCACCTAACAGGTATTTGTCTTGCAGCTGCACATGTATAACTACTGCATTATGTCCTGGGCTAACTCCTCCTTTCTTAGGTTAAAGGAAGATGGCACTGGAAGTGCTTATGATAAAGAGTCAATGGCAATTATCAAGCTCAATAACACCACAGTCTTGTACTTAAAGGAAGTAACAAAGTTCCTGGCGTTAGTTTGCATCCTTAGAGAAGAGAGTTTTGAGCGCAAAGGTAAGGACTGCCCTGCTGAGGGCTTCCCTCTGAGGTTTAATACCAACCACCAAACATTAACCTGACTTTCCAAGTCACCTTGACTTTTGTGTAACTAAATTTGTTTAGTTTCTTCTGGGAGGAATTTTCTCCCTCCCTAGAGATGGGTATAAAGAGGTTTTATTTTGTGAGTCACTGCTGGTAATCACTGTCCTCCTGCTGAAATGGCTCATGGAGGTAACGTGGCTCGTGTCACTGCCCTCTGCTGCAAGTGGAGTCAGTAGAACAGAGTCATGCTTGTTGTGTTCTGCCCAAGAGCTGCTGTACTGTGAGTAGCAGCTGCCTGTATCATGTCATGGTGATACAGGACAGTGGTAAGCTAGCATGGTGTGTGGCAGAGTCTCTGTGATGCTGCAGAGCGACTGTAGAGCTGCTTGGAGCTGTGGGAGGTGGTGGTATGGATGGTCTGGTGCATGTTACAGGGTAGAAATGACAGCAGAGGCCCTAATCTCACAGTATGGGGCTTAAACAGTGACAGTACTTATCTTGGCATTTAAAAAAGAGAAAAAGCAGATGTGTTGTTTTAACTGCTCTGTGTTTGATCTCAAAGCTCTTCTCACCCCAGCCAGGATACCTAGCAATGACACAGAGTGCAAGATAACATTTAAGTGATAGTCATGCTCTGTTGGCATGTTTTTGGGGGGTTGTGTTGTCCCCTCACCTGCTGTTTAATTATGAATATACACTCTGCCTTCCAACCCTAAAAACCAAGGTGGTCTAAATAAATCAGTATCAGCTGATACTCAGATATCAGGACTGATACCACTAAAGCTTTGTTAAACCCAAATCCTTCCTGAAGGAAGCAGCCAAACAGCTGCTGGTGAAAGGACACATTTGGTATTTACTCTGCAGCTCTGTCGGTTGCATAAACGTGCCGAGCTGAGAACGGTGTCTCCTCTCCCCTTCCTCTTCCCCTTCCCCTCCTCCCTGGCAGGTCTGATAGACTACAACTTCCACTGCTTCCGCAAAGCCATTCATGAAGTCTTTGAAGTAGGTGTTGCCTCCCACAGGATCTGCAACCACCAGTCAGGCGCCTCCAGTATGAAAGCAGTGACTCACAACGGCACGCCCAGGAGCGCGGTCTAGAGGAAGGCGAAGGGCCTGGGATGGACTTGTCAGCTCTTCACTCCAAAGTTTTGTGGGACGGGAGGAGAGTAGTCTGAAAGCCTGAAGTGTGTTTCACAGGAGAGGAGCGGCGGTGACTGTGGACCAGCAGCTTGTAACTCATGTTGGACAACTGGAACTACTGTAAAAATGCGTTGGGGCCAGTGGAGTTAGAAATGCCAGTGTGAAACCAGCTTTATTGCAAGTGCAGTGGGTTTTCAGTTTGGAGTCCTGCTTAACAGCCTGCCTCTGACTGATTGCCCGGTCGAGACTTGGAAGCGATTGAGTTGAGCTCGGTGGGAGACACCCAGGAGTCACTTGCTCAACTGCTGTGGGTTTGCTTGGGGTTTATTTTTCATAAATTAATTTGTAGAATACCCACTTCTGTTTTCCCTTTTGTCACGAGGGAGAAGGAAACCAACCAGGTGGTGTTATGATGTAGGGTGTTTGAAACTGGGATCTTTCTGTTTGGTGAGGCTGGTCTCACAAATCATTCCATGAAGTAGCTCGTGCTGGCGTGCTCAGAGTATTCCTGACCCCTGTGCTTGTTCCGTGGACGCAAGGTAGAGTCCTAGTGCTTCTGTGTCTGCTGGGAGAGCTGACCCAGGGCTTCATTTTAAGAGGTCGTGATACTTTGCTTCCAGACCACGCTTCTTGTTACGCCCCCTTGGATGGCAGGGAGGTGTGAGATCCAGAGAGAAGCTGCCTGCTCCCCTCTGCAGGAACACGGACGTCACACATCTCTGATTAACCCTGTTCCCAAACCAGCCCCGTGGCTAATTAAACTGAAACTGAAACGCCTGCCATGTGTTGGAGTAAAGCGACCGCTGCTGGCTGTTCCCAGGTGAAGACATGGCAAAGTCACTGGCCTTTGGTGGGTCTCTGCCCTCTGACTGCCCATCAGGACAGCTCCTAGGAAGATGTCTGAGGGCGTTATCCTGGCACAGCAATTAACTATCAGTGTGCTGCAACCTGCTAATGACACCGGACACTGAACGTGCGTTGGTTCTGCGCTGTGGCAGACACCGTGTTTGTCACGATCTGGCCATGAGTAGTGGTGTTTTGGGGTGGTTTTTCCCTGGTTTGGTGAATGCTGGCTTTCATACTACGGGAGGTGTATCAGAATTGTTTTAATTAATTTATTGGTATTATTACTGCAGATGTCATACTGTACATCAGCCTCGCTATGCAATAAGCTCAGCTACTGGCCTGTAAAGATCCTGCCGCCTCTGACCTGTCCCTGTGTGTGTGTGTGTGTGTGTGTGTGTAGGTGTTGCAAAGCCACTGGACCAACTGACTATACAAAGTGCCACTGTAAAGGTTCCTGTGGGAAGACCTGTAGCTGTGAGCGGCCTCGGCAGCCGGTGTGTTTCCGTGGTCAGAAAGAGCCACAGGATTGCTTCTGTGCTTGTAGGAGGGATCCTCATGGAGCTGTGTACACATGAATAGCTGTGCATTAACATGAAGGTGTATCCACATACTGTGTAAATGTTCTTTCCTTTTAAAGACCTTGTACCATACTAAATACATACAGCATCTGCTCCAGGTGTCGCCACGGCCGGGGGGAGATGGCAATTCAAGTGCTCGAGGTCAGTTCTCTTCACAGGAGTTGTGCTGAGCCCCTGGGCTGAGCCCCCTCACAAGGATGGGACCCCTGGGCTGGGCTCGGTGGGCTCTGCTGGGCTCGGTGGGTTTTCCTGCTCTAGGAAGGACCACGGGCTGGTCAGAGGGGTTTGTGGCCCCTGGGCTCTGTCCCCGTTCTGGTCCTGGAGGTGAGAGGAGGAGTAGTGGGCGAGATGGGAGGAAGGAAGGAGTCATTCCCCTGGTGCAGCGAGTTCGTCGTCCCTTTGTCTTCACTCTGCGTGATTTTGTGCTAATAAAATGGGAAGAAAAAAGGTCCCGACTGTGACACTGGTGTGTGTTGGAGGGTAAAGCGCTTCCCAAGGGTCTGTGCAGGCCCCGGGGGGTGGAGCGAGCGCTCAGGCGTCGTTTATCCTCACAGCGCTGGCAGACAAAGTCAAACACCCGTTTTCTCTGTGAGGCTTTAACGACCTGAGGCCCTTCCCCGGGGGGAAGCGGGGCCGTGGGCTCCCCAGAAGGGCTGGGAGGAGACCGGCCGCTCCCGCTTCCCCTTTCGGCCCCCGCCCTGGGACAGGCGGCCCTTCTGCAAGGGCAGGGGGGGGGACCCGGGGGTACGGCCCCTTCCCGGGGGAGCCGTCCCGGCGCAGGTGGGCGCGGTGGGTGCCGCGGGGCCGCCCCGGCTGCGGGAGGGGAGGGGATGGGGGGCGAGGCGGGGCCCGGCAGGCGGGGCGGTGCCGCGGGGGCGGCTGCGGGCCCGGGGCTGCGCCCGGTCGTGTCCCGTCCCGCCCCCCCGATGCCTCCGGTCCCCGCCGAAGGTGGCGCGCGGCCCCCGCGCAGGGCGGCGCGAGGGCGGGGCCGGGTCTGCGCGAGCCGGACGCGTCCCGAGGGCGGGGCCGGAGCGCGAGATGCTCCCGCGGGGGGGGGCTGCCCCAGCCGCCAGGGGGCACCCGAGGGACGCGAAGGCAGCGAGCGATCGGCGCCCGGTCCCGCTGGACCCCGACGGCGCGATGGCGGCTCCCTCGTTCCGCAGCAGCTGCTGCCCGCGGGGCCGTCCTGGCGCGACCCGGCGCCGAAAGGGCCCCGTCCGGTCCCCGCGGGCTGCGACAGACGGAGCACGACCCAGCCCGGACCCCGCGGGTCTTTGCCGGGGCGCCCGGCGCTCCCCTGCACGGGAGGCGGCTCGGAGCAGCGGCCGTTCCCTCGCCGCCGGCCCCGTTCGGCTCGTCCCTTTCCCTCGAAGCCCGCGTTGTCCTCCCGGGTAGAGCAGGCGGCAGCCGCGCCCTTCGCCCAGGTGCTGCCGCGTCCCAGGTGAGCCCTTTCCTCTTATTTCCTCCCGCGCCGCTCGCCCCCCACCCGTCCGGTTCCCCTTCCCCGGCCCCCCCCGAGCCGCGGCAGCAGCGTCCCAGCGCGAGGAGCCGCGGCGGTGCCTCCCCCGAGCCCCGCAGCGCTCTCCCGGCCCGGCCGCGTTCGGTGAGTTCCCTCGCGTTGTCCGGGTACGCGGGGATCCTTCCAGCCGTGGTGGGTTCGTTTGGGTGCGGGATGAGCCTGGTTCGCCCGGGACGCGCCGTGCCGGGGCTGTCGCGCTGCCCCCGGAGCGTTTCTCCGTGTCCACCCCCGGCGCTGCGTTTCCTCGCTCTCGGTGCGATGCTTCACCTGGTTTTTACAATTACGGGATCGTGGAATCACGTCAGGGGTTGGAAGGGACCTCGGAAGATCAGCCAGTCCCACCCTCCCCCCTGCCAGAGCAGGGTCAACCAGGCTAAACCCCCCAGGAGCACATCCAGGGGGGTTTGAATGTCTCAGGGATGGAGACTCCCCAGCCGCTCTGGGCAGCCTGGCCCAGGGCTCCGTCACCCTCGCGGTGACAAAGTTTCTCTAAGAGTTACCCATGTGAACTTCAACGCTTGTTCTCACCCCCTACGCGTGAAGGGGGCGGCAAAGGGGAGGTGCGGAGCGGATGGAGCCGAGGTGGCTGAGGGCAGGATGAGAGTGACATCGAGCTGTGGCACAGGCTGCTCGGCTTAAATTCTAAGAGAAAAAGGAAAGCTTTGCTGTGAAGGTGCCTCAGGCCTTGAGCACATGACCCAGAGCGTTACGGATCTTCATCCTCAGGTGTTTCCAAGGTTCAACTGGGAAGGGCTTAGTGCTGAGCTGATCCGGTGTTGGGGTGAGCTTGGAGAGGGGGGTTGGACATGGTGATGTTCCTTCCATCCAGCAGCTCCGTGCTAACAGTGTAATGCATTCAGTGTGAAAGGGACCACCTGAGGAGGTGCTTTGTTATCCTACAGAGGAACTCAGCACTGCTCCATCTCCCAACAGTTGAGCTGAAAAACGGGCTGTGAAGTGATGTAACTTATGTTGGATGTGTAATTCCCTGGTTTTCTGTGCATCACTTAGAAAACTCTTCCCTCTGAGTACTGTTGAAGCCTCCAGACCATCACAGGTGTGTGTGTGTGTGTGTTAGGGGAGGGCTTCCAGAGCATTCCAAACTCCCTGCACCTGGGTGGGGGTTACTTCTGCAGCTGTGGAATTGCTTCTGCAGCCTCTTGCAGATATTTTTCACCTGTTTGCATCGCTAACTGAGCACAGCTGAGGACCCTGACCTGCCCCCCCTCCCTGCTCCCAGTGTAGAAGTTCTGCACCAAGAGCACTGCTGGCTTGAGGGGAACCACAGGCTGTGTGGGAGCTGCTTGTCCAGGGCAGGGAGAAGGAACTGATGAGTACATTTAGTGTAGTGAAGAAGCTGGAGAGAGCTGATTATCCCCAGTTACAGGTCACTGCTTTTAATTTTCTAAGATTCCTGCGCCGTACAGTGAAAAAACACCTCACTTTGTATACAAACACCTGCATTCTGTACAGACTGTCACCCTAAACCAGCACGATCCTGCCTTCTGGGGTTATCAGCTCCGAGAGGTGTGCTGACACGCGGAGTAAGAACGAGCTCCCCAGCGGGAGATGGGACCGAGGATGCTCCTGGCTGAGGTTCACATCGGGTTGGCCGGGTTCTTGCTCCGGCTGCTCCCTTGGGTGGAAGGACAGCTGATTTTCCCAGCCCTCTAGGTGGCTGTCTTGTTCTCTTCTACAGCATCCGCTGCACGAAGAGTTTGGTAGCGCTGAGAGGGAGAAAGTTTATTGAAATACTCCCCGTTTTTACCTCTCAAACTGAAAATATTTCCAATTTCATTTCTCGTTACACCAAAAACCTGCTAATTTATTGTGGTTCTACCAGGCACGGTTAGAAACACAGTAGTGGGGTTTTTTCCAGCTGCTGAATTCTGTAGGAGTTTTGCTTAATTCTTTTATCTTAAACTTCTTTAGGTCTTTTGGCTGTGGCCACGAGTGCACAGGGAGCACAGCAGAGGTACCGAGGGGATGGTCTTGTGGTATTTTAATGTGTTGGAGCACAGGGCATCATGAGAAGGGGTTTGAGTGGGATTTTCTTCTCTTTCTTTATTACTTCCCCAAAAATATTTCTTGTTTCACGCTGAAAATCTGTGTTTAGATGAACTAGGTCTTCATAAGAAACTTGTGTAGAGGATTGTCTTTAAATGGAGTATTAATTGTGAATAAATTTTAAAGTTAAGTGTTTTTTAGGCTTTGCAGGAGGGAAAGCCAGCAATGCAAAAACCTGCTTATTTTGTAACTGCATTTAAGTGCACTTTTGGCTACCCAGGTCATGACAAGTCAGACATTTAACCATGTTTTGGGCTTTATAACTTACTGTAAATCACACAGTAATTGCCAAATAACAGCTTAATAAGCCCAGATCTTCAGGAATCACCAGTAAACAGTGGGGAGTGAAAACTTCTGAAAAGTTTTGTTTCTTGAAGTCCTTTTGCAGGATGCAGCAGGAAGGAGCGACTCAGTGTTTGCTCTTCAGTCAGCATGTACTTTGCTCCTTAGTAGATCAACTTCAAACATCACCTTGGTATGTGCTGTACTGGAGCACAGAGAGGCAGAAGGCTCCAGGCTGCAGTTCCCTGAGCCCTGATGAAGGCATTTCACTTCTAGAGTGTTTCCTCTGCTTCTAAATGTGTTTTCATGCATATTTTTCTTTTTTTTTCTGCTTCTGAACTCCTCAAAATGGAGTTTTCTCAGCTTTTCCCATTGAACAAGTGGTGTCCTCCTGACTGCAGCATCATCATGGTGTAGTGAGAAACAACTGGCTAGTTAATTGCTTTTAGAGATGATTGTTAAGGGATGATAACTTATGTGATGCAGCATTGATTAGCTTCCTGGAAGAGATTCTCTTGTCTAATAACTTAATGGCTCTGACGGGGGAGATGTTAAGATTATTAAGCATCCTTTTACTGTCATGAAGAAAGATGCCAGTTTCTGGAAGTGACAATTAGAACAGCCTGGAAGTCGCTGTGGTTGGTGGTGCTGCGGGTGCTCTGCTGCACACACACACCGGGTGGTGCTGGGGTAGGTGAGCAGTTATCCCTCCCTCACGATTAAGGATGAATCACGTTTGAGAATCATGATGTAAAGTGATCTTATCAGCCACTCACAACTCCTGTGCCATGCAGGCTCTTTATGAAAAAAAGAGCAAAGTAATTGGTCCCCGTCACGTGCTCGTGTTCAGATCACCATTTCCATGACAGTCCTGCGCTTTAATAGAGTCTGTCAGCTGAGCTCAGCCCGTGGTGGCTCACAGCACAGCCCTCTTGAAGAGGGCAGCAGTCTGTTAGTGAGGAAGTTAACTGTAGTTTTACACAGAGTCCTACCACAGAGCTGTCTGAGGGACAAAAGGTTCAATACAGAGGAAATCCAGTGCAATTAGGTCACCCAGCTGCTCCGTTGGTAAGATGAGGAGAAATGGTTTCCTTAAAAAAAAAAGCTTAATCAGAGTCTTTTGAGGTCAAGGAAAACCCATCGTGAGGGTTACATTGGAGTTTATTATTGGCTTTTATAGAATTTTCCAGGCTGCCTGTGGGATTCAGGACCTACCAAGCTGGTCACATCTCTTTCAGCCAGTCTTTGTCCCATGTTTGTCCCTTTTAATGCCGTGTGGATAACGTGAGGGAAGGGATAGTGAGTATATCTGTGTTGTAACACTGTTGGTGTGGGACTGGCACGCTCAGCAGCGACTGGCTTCTTCCCAGCATCCTTGTTTCAAGGCTTTTTTCCCCTTGTGCACTTGACTTATGTTTCCTATCAGAAGCTGGTTCCCTTCAGCCCGCTGTGAGCACGGATGCTGGATAGCTATGGGAAGAGGAAAGGGACGTGCCATGGGTACTGGTGTAGCTACAGCTTAACAGCTTCTGAGACTGTGCATGGCCACACCTGAGCTATCATTGCACTAACACTGTGAGAGTGAGTTGCTGTGTGTGTTGGAGAAGCAGAGAAGGTGTTCCCATGGTTGGAAGTTGCCAAGATCCACCTGCACTGTGCAGTTAAACTCAGCTTGAGGGAGGCTGGTTGATGCAGCTCCATCCCAGGGAAAGGTGCATGGTTGAAGCACCTGAGGGTTCCAGTCATGTGAAATTAGAGGAGAAGGGAGGTGGTGCTGTCATGTTAAATACCCACCAGTGGATTAGGGTAACAGAAGGTTTCCAGCTACGTGAAGAATGACCAAGGAGTAGTAGCAACACCACGTTGATGCAGCATGTAATCTAGGCACGTCCCACAGCAGCAGGGCATCTCACTGGCCTGGTGTAAGAGCATGGAGAATTTCAAGTCTGGTGATAAGTTTGTTGAATTGGATGTTGCTGGATGATTGGGACGTGGCAAATTAGTACCACGGTCTGTGTAAGATGGAACTGATGTAACTACTTTTGGGGTTAAGTGGTATTCATCAAATTCCAAAGGAATTGTCCTTCCCAGTGATGGATGGGAATAGAGGCTGTGGGATTAAAATAAATAAATAAACATCTGCTGCAAGTGAATTTCAGAATTTAACATAAATCAAAGTGTGGTACCATTGATGAGACAAATGGGTACAATCTTTTACCTCTGTAACCTCTGTTGGTTGAAGGGAGGATGTCTACGCCCCTTTATTAGGACGTGATAGAAGACTCTCTTATTTGTTCTTCTGCATAATGCTCTGCCTCATCTTAAGTTTTATGACTACCTCACACCAGAAGGTTATTAAACACGAGCATATGGCTTCTGTCCTGGTGGTAGCACTAAGCACTCACACTGAAACGCACCCAGCCTTTGGAGGAAGGAGAAAGAATAGAAAAGAAGAAATAAAAAAAAAAGGAGGAAAAAAAAGCTGTAAAATGATAATGAGGGAGCATGCAGCCCCTCTCAGCAAGCAGCTCAGCAGAGCAGAAGTGTGCACTGTGACTCATTATTAGAATCCTTTGCCTAAAGGCTTGGAGCAGTGATGCAGGAGAACTTCACGCTGGGAAGCTGATAGCTCGTTGGAGTGACTGTGAGACTAATCAGGCAGCCGCGGCTGCTGAAGGCTGGCGCTTGTTTCCTGACACTCATCTTCAGAATCAGACGTTAAGGCTATTGGGTTTTGTGCCTTTCTGTGAGGGCACAGAGCATCCCGGCTTATTTGGGATGAAATGTTGTTGTTGTTGTTACGATAATAGAAATTATCATCGTTATTACCAGCCCCAGTCCTCTGGGTGGGGGGGGGGAAGAAAATGTCCTTCTGGAGCTGCTGCATCTCTGACACTTTGTTCTGTAAAACATTCTTCAGCTTGGACAGGGCAGGATGCTTATTTTTGACATTAGGGTAATATTTTCCCCTTAGCCTGGGAAAGGTGTTACTGGCTGTTCTTGTGGCCCTGCTCTCTGTCACAGCATGGGGAATTTTGGAATTGGGCTAATAGTATAAATGTTGCAGCTTGTGCTTGTTTTCCTCATTGGTTCAGTATCTTTGGGTAACGTGATGGGCACGCAGCTCCCCTGCTGCAGCAGTGAGGGTATTCATCCCTGTTCACCGGGCTCCTTATCGCGGTATCGAGCAGCCTGCTGAAGTTTGAACAGTGTTCAAGTGTCTTTATGTTCTTACAGGGTTCTGAGCTGTGTATCTGTATCTAAAACTGCTTACAGAGGGAGCAAAGTTCACTGTTAAATGGGAGCAAGGGAGGCTTATAGGGAAGGGAAGACCAAACCCCCCAGCGCCGAAGGGCGAGGTTATCCAGCGTGCTGCTGTTTGAGCATCCTGGGTCCCATCTCTTGTGTCTTGTGGCTCTATGTTCTCTTTCCAGTGATGACGCTGGGAACAGCTCATGTTTCTTTTTTCTTATTTTTGGATGTGGGGAGTGCAGCCTTTAGCATCTTTTTGTTTCGCTGTATTGAGAAAGTACCCAGTGCCCCAAACTGGGATCTGCAGCAGCCAGCAAACAGAAAGGGCTAAAGAAAATGATGGCCTCAAGATTCCAGCTTGTTAAGCACTCAGATGCCTGACTTCATTAGATAACCACGACAGGTTAGTGGGGTGTTCTGGTACAGAATTCAGTGAGGAGAAGGGTCACTTATACCCAGTATTGATTGGCAGGAATTACATTGCCCAGTGGAAACATGGATGCAGAGGGAGTGTGGGTACCTGAGGTGTCTGGTGACAGAGAGCGTGCAGGAATTAGGCTCATAGGTCTGACTTGTAAAGCTGAATGGTTCTTTTGAGTTTCACTGTTCCCTTTTTTCACAATCTCAGAGGAGAACGTGTGTGTCTCTGTGCTTAATGTACATCACCAGACCCACAGAACGTATCTGTGCTTGCAGTGATGTTAGGGGGCTACAGGCTCTTGGGATTTTTAATTGTTTTGCTTGGAAAGATGAAGAAAATAGTTTTCTAAGGCCAAGTGGTCAGGAGAGATGCTTTGCTTAATTTAATTCCTCTACTGATTATGTTTGAAATGTATTGAATCCAGGAGTAGTTTGAAGAAAAGCGCTGTGGGTCAGGATGTGATTAAGCCAGAGATGGTTTATAGGGTTTATACCAGAGATGGTGTAAAGGGGGGAGTGTCTGAGGCTGCAGTTGGCCTCGTCGGGCTGAAATGAATTTAATATGTAGGATAAACTTACACCCTCATACATCCCTGTGACAAGCTACTTGATGTAAAATCCAGTTACACAGAACTATGAATCTGACCTCCTTATGGATGTATTTAAATACAGCTTCAACTGTGAGCAAGATGAAGACCTAGATTTGGATATGGGTTTATGAATTTGTGGCGTTGCATTGTAGCTGCAGAAGAGAGGGCACTGAATGTGCCGATTCAGAGGTGTAGAAGTCTGAGCATTAAGTATTAAAAATAGCACGGGGTAGTAATTTTAATGGCTTGGAGGTTGGAAAACATTCCTGTCTGTGTGTCCTCTGTTTTGTTTGGAAATGTTATCTGCTTTGGAATGGTAACTCACCAGGGCGTTCTGCTCACCTGAATTCCTGTGCCTGGTCACTGATGAACAGCAAATAGCAAGCTCTGCACCCAAAATACCTGCCAACAGTTCCTGGATGGCAATACACATACTGAAGGAGTTTATGGAAGAGCTCTTTAAATTCGAGGGTTTGACTTTAAATAATTGAAGTGATTGTCTCTGCTTGAGGTGCAGTGAGGCTGCTGGGTGGCACAGTGCAAATGGCATGTTGGCAGCACCAGGTGATCAAAGCAGCTATTGGACCATCGCTGAATACTTGCAAACAGTGCCCTAAATAGAATTAAATAAGCAACATAAATACAGTTTAAAACCTCATCTTTCTGCAAGTGTAAAGGCACTGTGTAATCTGGTATAATTTGGGAATACACTATTCCTCAGGTGTGGTGTTTCCCAGGTAAAAGACCTGGGGATGCTGTCAGACCTGGGGATGCTGTGACAGTGCTCTGCTGTAATTCCTGTATCTTGATGATACTTTGGTTATTTGATAGGGTCTAATTGCTGCTGACCACAGCGAGTAACATCAGTGATAAATTTTGCTCCTTCCCATCAGCACGTTATTTCCAGATACGTCTTGATTCCTTTCTGTTTGGCTTGGGTTTAATTCTCTAATCACTAAGTGAGCTGTACAGGCAACATAATTATTACCTGTGCTGCAGTTTTCTTTCCCACCATGGCTTCCCAAAGGGTTATCTGCACGTTCTTCTTTGTTACCAGCTCCTTGCAGCAGGAGATGGGGTAGAGGCGTTATTGTCTGCTGCCTGCTCGATGTGCCCTCTGCTGAGCCTGTCTGAGGAATTCCTCCTTTCATCTCTTAAAAATAAACTTCATAAAAGCTGCTTTAAACGTCTTTATGGTGCATCTCCTCAGTCTCTAAATGGCCGAGGCATTAGAGCTTTTTGACTTTCCTTCTGGTGCGTTTGTTGCTCTGGGCAAACAATTTGAGAGGCAATCCGCCCGCCGCAGCGAAGAGCAATACACTGAAAGAACATTACCCCTTAATTTTAAATATATTCTGAATACAGGTAGACTCTGAGACTTGTTTAACATAATATTCCAGTTTAGTTATTGTATAACAGAATGAAAAATCCCAGAGGAATTCTGTTAGCAACGTGAAATAGAATCACGTACACTCCTTATTATTGCAGAAGTTTCCTTAATCACATTGTTTAAACTTTTCAATACCCTGTAATGCTTATTAGTGGTTTTTCATTTTCAACTGTCAGGTAATTCCTTTTGCTAACTCTGGATAAATAGTACCCTCAATACTTTTGGTTTTAGTTACGGATGATTTATATATGACCAGACAGCTGATGTAATAAAGAAGTATTGTGTTTTCCACTGTGTTGAACTTAGAGGTTCAGATGTGTTAATGCAATTGATTTGATTGCAATATTCTATAAAAGTTTCTTCAACTAAAATACTGTTAGTGATTCCTGTTGTCAAAGGTTATGAAAGGAAATTAAATGTACTTTGAGCTGTAATGACAGCAGATGGTCAGGGTCTAAACCAGAGGAAATAGGAATAGTCTCAAGGTCTCTCTTTGTGGGGGAATAAATGAAAATCTTCCAAGATCTGGAGTATCAGTTTGCTGTGCAGCTTCCAGTGATGCTCCCCCTTTTTGGCTGCTTTCCTTTTATTTCCTTTGTTCATCAATCTGAAATTTGATTTGTGTTTCAGATGGAAGTATTTGGGTCTTGAATACACCTACTGAAACTGTCACGAGCTTTTACAGCTTTCCAACCCAAGGACTGAGTACAACTACTCTAATCTTCTAGGGTTTGCTGCTTGGGTGGTGGTTGTTGGGGAGAGAAGTACCCAACCTGGGGCTGGTTGGGATCTGTATCCTTTGGTATGGAAGAGTCATCCCCTGTTCAAAGGGGAAGATGATGAGTGAAGAATCTAATTGGGCTGATAAGAACTTTCAAGTCTAGCATGACTCCAGCTTTTCCTGCATCAATATGTTTCTGTTATTGATCCTCTCCCTTTAGAGAGTGTGGCCAGTGTTGTTGCGTGGAAGTTAAGTGAAAGTACCTGTAATTCCAAGATGGAAAGCTCAGGCAAACGTGAGATTGATCAGAAATCACCAGTGATAATTTCTAGTCCTTTTTCTGGCCGGTGGAGAAGGATGGGTGATCCTTGTCTGGTCTGCCCCCAGTGCTGTGAACTGTTGTATGTAATTGCTGTTGAAAGAAGGTTTTTTAGAAGTACTTTTCAGAGTAAGTCTCCTGAGGTAAGATAATTAGCAATTTAGTGAGTTACAAGGGGCAGCTCATCGTGGGAAACTGAGTTACGTAGTTTATATTCAGATTCTCTTCCTTCCCCTTGCTTGAAAGCAGGAGCCGGGTACTTCTGCGCTTCTCGAGCTTGGAGGTGTTCAGGGGCGATGGGTGACCGCTGCATTTGAAGGCAGAGCGTGTCCTTGGTGCCAGCTCCTGCCTGTGCTGCTCAGCAGCTCGGCCCGAATTCTGCTGGAGCCCTGAGTCACGGGGCTGACCCAGCAGAGCGCCGCGCGTGACACATAATGAAAGGTTGAACTGCCTGTCTCTGAGGTGGCGCAGCAGATCAAATCACAGAGGATCAGGCGGAGGTATGTTGCCTTGCTCTGAGTGACAGAAGTTAATAATTAGTGACAATGATTGACAGATACACTCCATCTGCCGCTCTGATGCCTGGGAGCAGTTATTCCACAACTGTCTGCAGGCACAATGAACTCCTCTGGGAGAGGAAGATGGCCCGTGATTGACAGCTGCCTCCGAGAGAGACAGGCCACTGACAGTAAAGTCACTGTCAGCAAAAGTGTTGAAGTCTCCCCCTGTTCCCTGGAAGTTTCACTAGCTGTATACATTTATTCTCTTTCATTTATCATGTCAGGTGGGGTTTTAAATGCATTACTAGCCAGCCGTTCTCTCCACTGCAGGGTTTTTTCCAGGGGTAGAGCTCCACACGCAGCGAGGCGACTTCACCTTCCTTCTCCTGGATGTGCACCAGCTCACTGACACGGTTGTGTGTAATTAATCCATCTGTCTGGGGGGGGGGGAAGAAGAAATCTTTCATTGCTTTCTCTGTGTTGGTATTTTGAATGTTCCTGTAACAAAATGTGAAGGCTTTTAGTATTTCCCAGTGCAGGAAAAATAGCTGAGCCATGTGGTTTTATCCCTCTGGTTCGTGGTGCTGCCATGGAGGTGGAGGTGGGTTTTTGGCAGAGATTGTAATTTGCAGTTCTGAGACTTTAATAACGTGCCCAGCAAACTGGTAATGGGGATTTGTAATGTAAAACCGTACTTGAATGATGAGCTCAAACCCAATTTATTCTGAGTTCTGGAAGGTAGAAACACATGAGAAAATGAGCTTGCTTAATGGATGTGTTTCGTTACCAGAGTGCTTGTGCTATGGAAGTGCAAAGAGCATCAAACTCTTGTGGGTCTCAGCCCCTAATGTAACATGAGCAGCCTCCAGTGGCTGGGAAGATTTGAGAACATAGAACTTCTTTAGTTTTCATTTCCTTTAATCTATCTTAGTGTATCCAGAATATGTTCAGCCAACCCCTATATAGAACTGCAGTCGTGGGACGTTGGATACCAGGCTGTTTCCATGTAGTGTGAAGTAGGTCTGACCCTGCCATGTGTATGAAACTGAAGCCTGATCTGGCCTTAGTCGCCTGCTTTCTTCTGGCACAGGAGGGAAGAGCATTGCTGCTCCACTGAGTTCTTCCCACAGATGTTGCCATAGCTCTTTATATTGCACTTTCCTTTCCATTGAGTGTGTTATTGTTGTGCTGCTCTGTGAAGCTCTAAGGTGAGGCCTTGTTTTGTCAATCAGATGTTAAAAGGGACCAGCTAATCCTTGGGCACATTTTGTGTTGTGATAGCTGGATTTCAAAATAAGTTACTTCATTTTCAGTCTTGAAAATCCAGTGTGTGTGGATGTTCTTTTTTTTGTTTGTTTTTAAGTTGAATCCCATAGGAAAGGACTAGGAGATTCCTGAAGGACCAAGACTAAGGTTAAAATATGTTCCTAGCAAGTGGATGTGAGAGTAAATAATTCTCACTTGTCAGCAGTTTTAGATAATTGCTGACTAAAAATCTCAGCATGGTCCTATATTAGTGAATGGTTTTCAATAAAGAGCTTCCTTAAAGCTACTTCAGATCATCTTTGAGGGATCAAGAATGCTGTGCTGCTTTCTCCTGGTTGCCTTTTTCAGAATAACTCTTTTACTAAGTGCAGTTAGAACTGTGATGAGAAAATTCTTTCTTATGCAACTTGAGTGTTCTGAAGTACCAATGGTTTAATGACTTTATTTATTGCCAGAAGCCTCAAGAAAGTGAATATCTAAAGGGTCGAGTTCAGCTGCTGGCACTCAGAACTTCCACAGTTCAACTTCTTGGGTTTGTTTTTTATTTTAAGAGAATCTCATTGGTGGTCAGGTGCCAGTTATCTTATGTAATGGTAGATGTGAGTGCACAATTGCTACTGTCCTCCCAGTTCTGGGAAGCAGTCCTTGGCTGTCTCCCTGCTTTGTTGTTATTTAGACAAATTAACTAGGAAATTCTATGCTACTGTAAAGAAATCAAGTTCAAGATACAAAGTTATCTCAGTTATTCCAAAGTCTGCATGAAAAGGCTCCTACACAATATAATGGTGTAACATTGGAAGACTAAATCAAATCTGTTCTCCCTTTTTAAAGGGGAATCACATCACCCTTCCTTCCATCACACAAAAACTCCATTGATTTTCCAGAGTGTTACACTTCCCCCTGTCAATAGCCAGGTTATCTGTCTCTTCCCATTTCAGATCTTCTCTTGATTCACAATTTGTATTAAAGATCTGGAGAGAACAAGGCCAAGGGAGAGCGCCGCCTCCATCAAGCTGAGAGGCAGAGAGCCTCCAACTTGCGGTCTGGAGCTCTGGGCTTTTTGGACACGTTCTTTCAGGCTGAGGCTTCATTTGCAAAGTTCAATGCCCATGCCTGTTAGCGGTGAAAGTCAAGTCTTGTTGAGTGTCTGTTTGCCAGCACAGCAGGAGGTACATCATCTGTCTGTGAGTGGGGCTGCTGTCGTCTGGGCTGACATGTACAAGAAGCAGCATGCCTCGCAGGGATGGGAGTGTGATCGCTGTACAGCGAGCAAAATATTCTGAAGGCATTAGGAAACTGAACAGATCTCCCTGTGTTAGACTTGGTCTTCACAATTCAAAATGACACGTTTTTTAGAAGTTCAGCAGTCATAACAGAATACATGTGTCGGGCCCTGTGAACGTGACCCTTTAAAAACCCTTGGGTTTCAGGGGCTGCTCTGCAGCACCGAGCTCTCTAGAGACAGATTGAAGGAGAAAGGGGGGGACAAACCCTGTGTTTGCTAAAGTGTGATGAGAAAGGAGTGCTTCCCCTGCCCTTGGGTAGCTCACAGAACTTAATGTAATTAGGAGAATGGATAAGTATCAGCTGAGAGCATCCTTTTTTTCTCTTCTTCATAATTTCCTTGCCTTCTCTTGTGTTCACACCATCCATTCTGGTGTGTGCTGCCTTCATATTATGACTTCCAAGCTGATGTCCTTACCTTCAAGCTGTGTCTAGCTGTAATCTCTGCCTCATCATTAGCAGCCCGCTGTGAGTCTCTTCCTCAGCTGCTGGCCATCGGTTCAGTAACTCACATTTCCTCGGTGGTACTTTCCCCTCAGAGTGCTACTTTTTTCCACTTCCCATTGTAGGATAATTAACCCTTTTGACCAGTGTACTGAGATCACCTCAAGTGCCACTCGTAAGCCCCGCGGGGCTGCGAGGGAACAGATGCTCCCAGCACTTACTGTTTAATTATGGTTACAGATGTTGTTGCCCTCGGGAGACTCGTCTGTCTTGGCAGCACGTTTCCCACCCATTCAGTCATGGGAGTGTGCAATATGTTCCTGGGATGCTTCTGCAATACAGTTCAGAGTTACCTCCCAACTGGGGAAAAACCCTACACTGATACAACCTGGAATGGAGCAGATCAGGGGTTTTTTCTCCAGTCAGAGCAGTATTCAATTGCCAAACTGTTTAGAGTTGATTTCAAACCCAGGTTTTTTTATGAAGTCCCAAATTACATGAGGAGGAGCATACGGAAATCCAGCTGCAGTGCTCCTGGGCAGCGTGGGAAGCTGCAGGGTGGTTTGGTTCGTCCTTTGCATGGCTTTTTGTCCTTTTAAAGCGCATTCTAATGTTGCTCTGTATATTGGTCTGTGCCTTTGGCTTGTGTTCTCAAATTAAGCTGAAGGAGTTACTTCACGTGGAGAGTGGAAATAAGCCTGTGGTAAGGGCAATCACCGTAACAGTGAACATATGAAATGGCTCAGCTTAAACTGAGGCACAGCTGGAAAAGTGGATGAATTTCACTCTACTTTGCTTCTCTAAAACGTGTATGTAGTTAAGCTGGTTCTAATCTTGTTTTGTCAAGACCCAAAGCGCCAGTTTTAAAGCCCTTTAAGTGTTTTAGCAGAATTTCATTCTTTGCTAACCTGAGATGCCACACAATGTCATATCCAGGCTTGACTCCTCAAGATGGGTTTCCAGGAAGTGAGAACTCTGCTGATGAGGACTGCCTGGATGAGGGGGCAGCTCTGCAGCCAGATTTGTCCCTTGTAGATCTTGCATCCATCACTGAAGTTCCATGGTGTGTGGTCATGGAGTGATGTATGTAGTTGGTGTTGGTGGTGGTGTGGGCTTGTCCCTCCAGAGCACTGGGAGCTCATCATTTTCTCACAGAAGTTTTCTTGATACAACGTGAGTAAAGAGACTCTTGTGTGTGTCTGTGTAGTTATTGTGTGCACACCAAAAACGTTACTTATGAAGATGTTGCTGGGAGCAGGACTCTTGTGAGCACAGGGCTGTGTAGTGCCACAGAACCTAAAGCTCTTCCTGGCCTAGGACCTGGCAGGTTTGGGGCAGGCACAGAGGGTCAGAAAGGTCCCTGCTGAACCTTTAGCAAGGTACTTGGTAACTCTTTAACTCTTGGTGTGCTGGTTTACCAGCAGCCCTTCACAGAGGGACTCACTTCTGCCAAAATTACCCTACAGAAGTGCTTTGCTCACATGTAGCTCTTATTTTGATTGCCCATGTGGGTTTTTCTTGTACAACATTTAACAAATTAATAGTTCTTTGTGCTGCACTAGATGTTTGTGTCAAACAAAGTCCTGGCTGTTGGGTTTTGTTTGTATAACTTCAGTATATTTGGAGGTAAAGCAGACAGTTCCCAGCTTGTTGTTAAGTTTTCCTTAAGAGCTGTTACAAGGTAACTCAGAAATTCAGGAGTAGCCTGGTGTTGATGCTTTTCTTTATCTTGTTTATAGCTGGAGGATGGTTAAGTAGTTTTAGGTACAGATGTTGCAGTCTACTAATATTCTTAATTGATTTAAAACTAATTTGTGAGGGGTTTTGGTAACTCTGTACAATCGCAGTAACAAGGGTTTTGATCCAAGGTGTGTTTTCTGCTGCTCTTGGTGGAAAAATGCCTTTCTGCATAACAGCATCAGCTGAGAAATCTGTAGGCTCCTGCCCCTGCCCAGGAAGGGAAGCAACCAGAGATCGCTTTGGCTAATGTCTTTTATTTGATCAGGATGAGAGTAAAAGCAGAACTGTTTGTTTATCTAGACAGATGAACTGGGGATGCCTATTAAAATCCCCAGTGTTTTCAGGCACGTTGGATTCTTCTCTGAGATGAAAGGGTGAGGACCTGCGATGAAGCCTGGCATGAATCACATCAAAGACACTTCTCCCATTGTTAGCCTCTCCTGTGCAGGGAAGGATGGTCTCATTAAGAGCAGGAAAAGCACCCTGTTTACATAAGTCCAGCCTGATTTATACCACCGTGAGCTCTTGGCCCATGGGAGAGCACTTCAGCTGTGGTGGGATGGCTCCTTTGGAGGCGTGTTCCCTCAGAAAAGGATGCTTGTGATTTGCCCTTGTTCAGTTTCCACTTGGTTTTCACCTCTAATGAGGTGGTTGCAGATAGAGCAGTATCTAGTAGGTTGAGACATAAAACAACATAACTCTGTCTGCAAAATTAGCTTCACAGTTACATTGATTAAGCTGTACGGTGTTGGAAGCATTGTCACACCGCGCTGTTAGATCCTTGTTCTTGTGGGACTTCCATACTTCTGATCATTAGGCCAATGTTTGTCTAACTGCTAGGGATATTTTTACAGCAACTGCATGAAACTAATTATGGTATAATTATTACAGAACCCTATTGTCACGGTGAGATTTTTCTGAAAGGGCAGAATGTTTATACATGAAAAATATTCCTGGCCTGGGAAATGGGAAACTAAATTACATCTGATGTTGGGGTTTTTTTTTTCATTGTTGTTGTGTTTCTGGTTGGTTGGCTTTGTCCCTTAAACTCTCTTGGGTGCAGCTGTCAGAGGGAAGTGCATGGCTCTATTGTTCTTCATTAGGATGTCAACGCAAGCTAAAAATTTGGAGCTAGGCAGCCAGGCTTGTTGTGTGTGTTCCTCGCAGTAAGTGATCGGATCTGAAAGCTCAAGGACTAGGGTGAGATGTGAGTACAACCTAATCCTCTGTAAGGACCTAAAATACAAACCTTAGTGTACAGAATGCAGCAAAGACACAAGAAATAACTCGCCTCTGGGTGGGTTGTTTCCCAGGCATTGATGATCTCCACGTGTTTTGTGGTTGCTCCCGTTGCTTTTGTGTGTGGACGTTTTGATCTTCTGGAGAAAAAACTCAATTCTGATTTATTTAGAGTTCTTTTCTGTCCTGTGTGGTGATTTGTGCCGTCTCCAGTGAAGTCTCCAGGAGAATTGACTAGTTAGGTGAACTGACTGGTTGCTCACAAGCCTCTTGAACACAAACCCATCACCGTTCTGATGTTAGTAACAGCCAAACCGTGTGGTGTTTGGCTGATGAAGGTTTCTGGCATGTTTGAACCCCTGTAATATCAGGGTGGTTAAGCTGATGTTTTAAGAGCTGGTTTTATCTGTAGATTCACAATGTTCCTGCAGGCTGAAGCTGCTGACCTTGCACAAGCAGCATCCCTTTCTGTCTGGGAACTGGAGTCTGTACCTGGCATTTTAATGAGAAACAAGGTGCCCACGGTGGCTGCTGGAGCTGGCTCACAGCAGCCCTTTGTCAGGCTCTCACCATCCTGAGCTTCGTTTCACCATGTTTGCTGCTTGTACAGAGTCTGCTGGAGGAGCAGCTTCTGAATTTGTGTTCTTCATAACTTTGTAATTTTTTCGTGGTTTGCAGAATCTACAATGATTTTTGTAATTAAAGTGATAAACAGAATCAAAACACAACCCCTGATCCTACAGTAAACTGTGTACTGTGGTTATCAGCTGCCAGCACCACTTAACTTTGTACCAGAACTCTTCAAAGGAGCCTTTCTTTCCTACCTTTCCAGGCATTTATCCCTGTGTGAAACTGAAATATTAAAGTTCTCTTCTGCTTTCCACATTTTCCCCTTCACTGCAGAAATACTTTAGTTCTGGCTTAGTGACTTAAAGCCCATAAAAGTAGGCTTTGCTAATTAAAAAACCCAACTCTTTTCCCTAGCCCTTTAATATAGAAGAGACACTAAAGTGCCTGGTTATGGTTCCCGTTCCATTTGCAGGGTGTTGACCCTGCTTCATTCAGTACAAACTGTAATGCAAAGGTCGCTGAGATTAAATAACATATTTAAAAGTGATAATGATGCAGACAAAATGGGAGGGTTATGTCACATTCTTACAATCTAAAATTTTTGAGTCCTGTAATGAATCAAGAGCTGTGTGTGTTGGAAGATAGAGGTCTCTGACCTTTCTTTGACTTGATTAACAGAGAGCAAGATGGTAATTTTAAAATTGATGGGAATGGTATTTAATTTCTTCCAATGCTTTGTTTATAATTAAACAGTATAACTTTTAATAGACATTTTAATCAGCCCAGTCTAAGAATCTCTTACTGCACTTTTTCAAGCAGCATTTCAAATATTGGACCTTGTGGCCCAAGTGAGTGTTTTATTTTGTTACTTGTGGACTTAATTGTTTTGTAGTTGATTAGTGGGGACTTTGCCTAAGACCAACACGAAGGATGAGGTGAGGAAAGAAGCTTCTAAGCTTTGATTAGAAGGGCTCAGTGATGGCAGGCAGAACGTTCTGCAGTGGTCATGGGAACATTGCCTGTGGTATCGCTGCTTTCTGATTGTAACGGACCTTTTGGAGCACAGCAGATGGGGTTGGGTAGAAAAGAGCTGGTGTCCACAGTGTGGGGGATGCTTAGAGGAGGTTCAGAATGCAGAGACAGGAGCAGGTGGCCTCAGTTACCTGAACGCCAGCAGCTTTGGGTGCTGCCACCAGCTGCTCCCCTCTCCAAAGGGTACAGCTCTCCTCTCCTGCCTGTCTGTGGCTACCTAGGCAGCATAAGAAGTTCAGAACTTTGCTGGGTAGAGTTTGACTTTTGAGTGGCAGCTGCCTTGTGTTTGTGCTGCCTGCTGCAGCCGATGGACCCTAATGATGATTCAGGGGTAACGCTTTAGTTTCCCTCAGACTGCCTGGATGGCTCTGTGGCATCTCCAAACACAGATGCCCCTTCTTGCTGCGCACTCGGGGTGGCTGTGAAGAAACTGGAGTCAGGTCCCTCTGGGCTGCTGCTTTCAGGTTGCTCATATCTCTCCTGGTGCTCTCATGTCCCGAGGGCCTGGAGAAGCTGGGATGCTGTGGGGCTAGTGGCATGCTGTGATTCAATAAAGGGTCTTCATATGCAACCAGGCAGGCTTGTTTCACTACAGACCCTCATCGCCCCCCTAATAAGAATGCAGGGACAGAAGCGTGTCTGCCCTTACGGCGTTCCTGGAGGAGCCATCCCCTCACCTCTGCTCTGTCTCCAGTCACCCCTCCTTGGCTGTGAGGAAAGCCGGTAAAAAGACTGTTTCTCCCTCTGCTGTTACAATCCACTTAGTGACACAAGAAATGTCACTCACGATGATTAACATTTTAAAGCAGCAAGTCTTGAAGGTCAGCGTGAAGGGGAGGACAGGGGATGCTCTTGGCTCTCCTTCCCTGGCCGCCTCCCGTGAGGAAACGCAGCGCATCGAAGCGGTGTGGGCAGGGTAATAATGACCCCTTGCTTTTCCATTGTTTTCTGTCAATAAAAAGGCTGGAAAGTGTATTAGAGACGTTTCATGTAATAAAATAACTGCGTGTGTCCTGTGGGACAGGCGGTCCCTCCACCTCCACCCGCAGCCTCAGACAGGAGCTGCTGCTTAACCCGAGGAACTTCCCTCTGACACAGGGAGAACTCATTAGAACTCGTTAATCAGACTAGCGAAATGATGCCGTAAACACAAAGAAAACCCGGTACCAGAGGAGCAGGTGTCTTTGCCGTTGGTTTGGGGGTTTTTTGCAGCAAAAGGTCCCCCCTCTACAAAGCCCCCATGCCCCAGGACTGCTCCCCACTGCCACCCCAGCCCCAGGTTCTTTGCCAAGCGCATTCTGATGCCACATGAAACATAAAATAAGTAGAATCAAGCAGCCACCAAGGGCTATTTATATGCTAATACATATCCCCCAAGCTGGAGTAGGCACCCAGAGCCTATTGCAGCTACTAATGATGGCTATGCTTTAACCTCTGCGCCGAAAAGAAAAGTATTTTTCCTTAAGAAAACAACTCAGTTTCTTTAAGATGAAATGTAATTATCTATTATCAGATGTCCTTTAAAAATGGGAGGCCTATTTAAGCTGCTAAAAATATTGAAGCCCTAATTCCACCATAATAGCATTTTAATTTCAGCAAATCACAGCTCTATTGTTACAGGACACTTTGCTGTAGGAATGTGGTAAGAGGTCCATCTTAGCTTTTTAAAGAAACATTTCCCTTTCTTTTAGACATTCAATTAAATCTTTGCAATCATCTAACCTTTTGTGACACAAAATTTTACTTACTAAGTGAGAAAACAATGGCCATTAGCATCTAAAAGAATTTGTTTTAAAAAGTAGTTAAACTTTAATTGCTTTAGGTGTTCTCGTCAGAATATTTTTGGCTGCTGGCTTACTCGTTTAGTTTAGAAAGACAAGAGTTTAATTCATTACAATTTTCCATTTAAAATACTTATTTAAATATCTCTGGGCAAAGTTGGCTGTAACTGGGTCTGTGAATTGATGCTGAGGATCATTTGGAGGGTGATGTCAGTGACAGATGAATGCAGGCGTCACTGTGGTTATCACAAAGGAAATCTACTTTTCCTTTTTAAGTTGCTTATTTAACAATTGTTTTACTCCTGTGGTACTCCCAAATAGTATTTGGGTGATAGGATTTTAGCGTCCTCATCTGTGGGGATGGTTTCATTAGGGGAGGTGGTTTTTACAGAGCTGTTGCCAGTAGGTACCTGGGATGTCTTTTAGAGTGGAGCTCTGCTTCACCTTCTCTATTGTGTACCCCTCGTGCTTATCTTTAGGATCTTCTTGTTTTACAGGGTCAAGCAAAATATTTTTATGTACTGGCTTCATTATGACGTCCTGTGTAGTTATGTGAGGTAATAATTATTTCCCAGTGTTGAGTAGCATAAGGGCTTCTGCTATGGTGAAAACGTTTGCCAGCCCTGGGGCTGAGCTCGAGTGGCTCTTGCATTTGAGTGCCAGAATCTGGAAGGGGAAAATAAAGAGAGACAGGTTTTTCCTCACATCAGAGAAACCAATTTATATATATAAAGCTATTTCCCCACCTGCTTGTTCCATCTTTAACCTCAGTTTTTCTGAAGTGCTGCTTTAGCATGAATTTAAGATGTTCCTTGCTCTGGCTTTTTGCTTTTGATCAAAATAAAATAAATACCCAAAATATTGTTGGGTTACTAGTAACACATAACAAAATTCTAACCCTCCTGTAATGTGCTTAAAAACATATTGTTATGGTTATAAAAGCCAGGCACATTCAGCTGTGAGAGGCTGGGTCTCGATACTGTGAGAAATGTGGTGAGGAAAGTTCTTCGGTTGCCACAACTATATTGGTCATGTGTGGAGCTCCAAGGAGTTCAGCTTGCTCCCATCATCAGGTTCTTGTCCAAACTCTCTCTTCTGTGTCTAAATCTGGTATTGAACAAGAGATGTTTTGAAATAGGTAGGTGGAAGGATCCTGCTTTGGATACACGTGAAACCCACCGGTGCGACTGGCAGGTTCTCTCTGCCAAACCATCTCTAGAGCACAGTGGGTTTTCAGTCAAGGACCTTTGGGAACTGGCAGTTCAACCCCTAAATCCCTGAGCAGAATGAAAGGATTCCGGCTCTGCACATTGAGCAATCAGTACTGCCTCCTTCTGCAGGATCTAATAAACAGGATAGTGTGTAATACATGCGTGGAGCAGTTATAATTCAATTAAACTCCAGTTACTCCAGCACTGAAAGGAATAGCAGTGGCAGGTCTGTGTGGCTGTGGCGTACAGCTATATGAAACAACCTATTTAAGGTAAATCAACTCCTACTTAAATGACTGTAATAAGCATTCACTGAGTGGCTCTACCCCTGGGGGTGTCATTTATCACAGTATAATAGAAAATTGTAATGAATAATAACACCTAGCTATTCTGCAAGGGCTTGCATACGTTAGGGGAAATGCAAATAAGGTGTCCCAGTGAGAAGAGCAGCATGGCAGGGGGTTGTGGTTTGGCTTTTCCTTCCTGTACCTCTCCCCACCTCCTTAAAAACTACATGACCCTAACATGTGTGGAATGAATTCTCCGTGGCTGGAAGACTTGTGTTTGAGGGGTGAAGGCTGTTTATCATCCTACCCCCTGTTTTCTCTGCAGTGCACTGTACAGTGCTGGATTAGGTGATAGTTACTGTGCAGGGAAGCGAAGTCAGTGGCTCTGTACAGATGTGGGCTTTGCCCTCAGCCTCAGCATGTGGGTAAGAACCCAAAATTACAACAGACTTGCTGGAGTGCTAAACAAGATCTTACAATTGCTTTTGCCCTTAGTGCTGGTCTGGTTTTCAGTGGTCTCTATCAGCAGTCACTCCTACCCTGCACCTTTTGTGTCCGATACCTAAAGCCACGATGCCTCTGTGCTGCTCTGTTGCTGGAGGTGGCCCTGGGGTCGGTCTTGCTGTAGTTACCTCTCCATGACCCCAGACAACGGGAGGGTTTAAAAGGTGTGGTAGAAGGGCTAAGATGCTGCTGGTCCTTGGTTGTCCAGGGTTCTCTTGTGTCCTTTGTGGACAGCTTTTAGATCTGAGAAGCAAACTCCTCCTCTCCAGGGCTGGGCTGTCCTCTTTGCGATGCGCCCCAGTCCTTAGTTTGCTTACTCAGGTGTGGCTATTTGGGATGCCATGTGAACAACAGATGGGTTTTAGGAGAGTTTATCATCATCTCATACTACAGAGATTAATTGGTATGGCAGTTAAGGAACAAGATCTCCCTGAGCAGTTGGAATCTCACCTCTCCCCTCCTGCAAACTGGACTCTGCTTGTTGAGCTCTCAATGAAATGGAATATTTGTGAGTGGGTTTTTATGTTGGGGTTTCTTTGTTTGTTTTATTTAATAATCCACATTCACACTCAATAACATCCCATAGTAATTCAAGTGAAGTTTTTACACGAGTGGAACTTCTGCTTTGTCATGAGTGTAATGCACACCCCATCCCCCAAGGTGTGCTGATAACATCCACTTACTTATTATTCCATTAACGTGACCCTTACAACCGAACTTACTTTAAGGAGCAAATATCACTTGCAAGTGGCTGTTACAGCTGAGTAAGCGTATTTCTTGACTTAAGTTCATAAAACACACCTACTGATAATACTTTAAATCTGATGATGAATGAAAAGACGAAGCCATTAACGAGCCCTTTAAAAGCTACTGCCTAGAGTAATACTTTCTGTAAATGGAAATAGCGCTTTTTAATCAAGTATTTAAGGTTATATGCTCGCTAGTAAGTGCTGCTTTGTCCATTAATAGTGAATCTAATTCTGTGTTTTAACGAAAGGTAGAAGTAAGAAGATAATTTCAAATGGCTAATTAAGCTATTATTAGGCCAAGTTATGGAAGTTGAATCGATGCAGAGCTGCCTTTTTATTATTTTTTTATATATTTTTTTCGTTTTGATCATAAATGGGGGCTGCTGTGGTTACGTTGCATTAGGGAGAGTTTAAAGAGCAGGAGGAGAATGGTGAGGAGTTATTGAGGACCTGAACTTTGAGAAGTGTGAACGTCAGGAAGTGTTCTGATATTCATGATGCTCGTACTCAATCATTCCCTTTAACAGTGGGAATTGTTTCTCTTTCTCTCAGCTGTGCCCCAAAAAGGAGGTTTTGGGGAGCATTAAAAACTTAGAATAAAAATAATAACTAAAAAAACCCCAAACCAAACCCTGCTGAACTTGATGGTGTGTAAGCAGAGGGAGAGAGATGAAGGCAGGCTGAATAAATATTTAGATGTAAATGAGTTAAATGTTTTACAGCAAGGGAGTAGAACAGCCACAACTCAGTGTTACAAGTGCCCAAATGGTAGGTCATTATCACAGCGTGGTGATAATGACAATTTAAAGTCATGTTATCTTTGTGATAAGGGCCATTTGTTCCCAGAAGTTCAGAAGAGAAATGACCCTGTTTCATACTGTTGCTAATAATAAATAATTGATTATGCTGAACCTCTTTTGCCTATAAACTGTTGATTTAAAGCTGCAGTTCACAATAGTTCTCACACTTCCTGATGCTTACAAAGGAGGAGAGGAAACCTGGGAAGGGAAACCTGCTCTGGAAGCCAGAACCTGCCTGAACAACCCTCATCCCGAGTTCCTCTTGACTTGCACTTGGTGACCCAGAGGTCTGTGTGTAACTGTGGCACAAGTGTGGAAATTGGGAACCCAGGAGCTGCTTGTCTTAGCTACCTGCCCCTTATCCATCTATTTTAAAGCAGCATGCCAGAATTTGGACTCAGGTTGCTGCTAAGAGAAAAGCTTCCAGACAAATTCCATTCTCCTTTTGTAACCCCAGCGTTATATCCCACACTTGTGACAGTGATGCAAAGAGCTGGTTTGGTGTTTTCTTACAATAATCCTGAAAAACAGACTATTTTTACCCATTTCTCCCAGTAAAACTAGCATGTGACTGAATAGTTACATGTTTTTGCCACGTTGTGGTGCTTATTTTGGTAATTCAGTTTACAGTTCAGCTGCTTTTATGCTGTGACAATTTAAACGTGTAATAAAATTTACCTGTAGCTTTTACAGGCAACGTCCTATTTTAAAAGAATAACTAGCTGGAAATGCCCCTAATAACAGCAAATGTGTATTTCAGGTTATAAGAATGTATACAGATTCCTCTGTGTGGGTATGTACTTGTTCATAACCTGAAATACATGAAGCAGTTTATTTGACATCTTAATTGTGCTTGAATAAAATGGATTCAGGTGAGATATCACAGTGCCAATGGTTAAACTTACCAAATTTGGGTGAAACATATGTGTTGCTCTCTGAAAACACCTGAATTTCTGTTTGCAGTGAGCAGTTTTCAAATGGCATAAATATCTTGAAGCAAAAAGAGCAGTAGTGTGTAACCTGAGGGATAGAAGAATTCCAGCCCTTTTTCTGCCCCTCTCAGAACAGGGGTAGCACCAGGACTCTGACAGAAGGGAGCTTTCCCCCTCTTACAAAAGGTGCTAGATGTGATTCTTCTCAAGTGTTTCTCCTGTAGGTAAGGATTAGTGTGACGTGTGGCCACCCAGGAGTGAGGATCCAAGATGCTGCAGCAGAAACTGTTGTGATGCTTAAACTGCCACACGCGCGGGTCGCTGTTTGTCCAGCCTTAATAGGAGAAGGGACGACGCAGCTTGTTCTGCCCCTATAAGCTAATATCCTCCCTTTGTGTGAGCAGACCTTTAAAATCTGTGATCAGAATGGTAATTCTAACAAGCAGCAGGCTCGTAAGGCTCCTTCTAAACAATCAAACGTGGCTCTGGTACGTTATTGTCTATACTCAAGTGCCCCTCCAAACTTAAACCTTTCCCTCTCCCTCCCAGATGCGCAAGCTCTTGGGTCCATATATTATTCATTACAATCAAATAAGACACAGTGGTGGCTCAGTAAACTTGCTTTTCATATAAGAATTGATTTTATTGAGTAACGCGGGCTGCAGACCCTAGCTTCCAGCAGCCGGGGCTGAAATGAGCAATTCTCTCATTGTAATAATGTGCCTCTGTCATCTCCTTATTATCAGCATGATAAAAGATGAAATATTCACAGATGCTGCCCTCCTAACCTGATCACAGCTTGATATTTGAGCTTTGGAAATGAGTTTTATAAGCTTTAATATACTCCTTGGCGGAGTGACCCCTGAAATTAAACATTATTACAGAGCGGATATTTAAAAAGCTGGGGCCACAAATTACATCAGAATGAAAATATTAAGGAGTATTACGACTCTACCAAGTGGGAACTCGCTGCTCTGGAAACTGTGAATGCCATAAAGCTCAGCACATGGGTGTCAGAAGCATCAGAAAAAATAATAACAGCGCAGGCACCTTGACTTCAGGTGGTTTATACGTTGGGATAAACTGAATTACTGGAATGGTTTTTTTCCCTGTCGGCTGGATCTCCAGGAGGAAAAGGCAGGCTGCTCTAGCACTCTTCCCAGCCCTTTCAAGATGCTCACTGCTGCTTCTCTGTGCAGCTACCAATACACAATAGTGAGTGTGATGAAACCAGAGATCCCACTTAAAATGTTTCACCTGGCCGTGCTGCTTGTTCTCTTTGTTTTGACTCCATTCCCATCACTGTTTGGAGGGGTTTCCACCAATGCCTGGGACACAGAGGGCTAAGGAAGCTTCCTTCCTCTCAGTGAAAGTAGGAGAATGTACAACGTGTATTACAGATCTTTCAAACCAGATATTATATTATCTTGTGGAAGTTACTAAATAGCAAATTTTAACTTTTTTTTTTTCTTTTTAGTATATTGAAATTTCTTTACATTTTCTTTCCTGGGTTCCAGGACTCTGTGTTAATGCCACATGAAAATGAGCTTTAGTGGCCAGCACTGGTCAGAGAAGGTCCCTTGGTCACAGCTGCTCTGTTATGAGCTGCCCTGTGCAGTTTCTGTGCCCTTAGGATGCTTTAACAAAATAGATTGGCTTGTGAACCCTGGGAAATGAATCAGTGGATTCGTGTTACAGATCGCTGCTTCCACAGGGGTGCAATCCCTCGGTGCTTGCTACAGGTATTGAAGCTTTTCAGGTTGTGATCTGCTGTCAGCGCTGTTCAGCAGTCATTTACAGAGACCAAAGAAGCAGTTCTGTGTTAGGACAGGGGCTGGATCCCATTGGGTACATTCTAATGTAGAATTATACTGTAATTATTTGTTTATGCCATGTGATGTTGAGGGAATGATGTGACTTCTCATCCAGTAGATGATCCATCCTTCCCTGTGTAACCCAGAGCTTCAATGCTGAGTGATCTGTGTGTGTGTCCTGTGAGTCACCTCAAGTTACTTTGAAGTGAATTTGGATGGAGAAGGTTGTAATAAACTTTAAGAACACAACCCAGTTGTTATACAGTGAAGATCCCAGCTCCAGAGGTTCTCTGGTTGTGTGTTTTGATGTTTGTTCTTGGATCCATTGGACTTGTGTGTTTGGATGGTGTTGCCTTTGCAGTTGAAGCAGTGGAGTGCTCTTCCAGTGCCATCACTGGTGTTTATCTCGCTGCTAGTCAGGAATTAGGACAACAAAAATGAGTAGACAACTTACATTTATTAGTCAGAAGTTCAGTGTAAGACTTTAAATACCTGAAGTGGTGTTTGCTGTACTCTGGCCCTTCCACAGCCTGCGAAGCTGCGCGTGGCAATCGGAGTCTTACGGGTTTGCTGGAGTCAATTTGCAAATGTAAATTGTGCTGCTCAAGGGGTTTTGGCTTAACCTTGGTTTACTTGGTAGGTTACTTCTGAAATATGGGGCAAGATCCAGGGAAGGGGGCTGCAGGAGTGCTTGGTGCAGTAATACATCTGGAGTTTGACACCAGAACTTGTCCTTTGTGCTTCTGATGTGTCTGTAGATGGTAGTTGTGGTCCTGTATCTTATTTCTTCTATTAGTCCAGCCATGAGCATGCTCGTTAGGGCTGTAAAATAACACTATGCAGATTGACAGGTGATTATTCTTCTCTCTTGAGAGTATCCAGAGCTAAGGGTTCCCCTTCCCAGGAAATTATTTTAACTGTAGTGTGCTGGCTGAAGCTTGACATGCAGTTGATATCAGAAACACAGAGGAAATTGCGTTCTCTGTGGTTTCGAGCACGAAAGCAGAGTCCAAAGGGTGCTTTTGTTCCCCTTGCAAATGAGACTGCTTTTTGGCCCCCAATTAGACTCCTCAAAACTTGCAATATGAGGGGGAAATGGTTCTTCTGGCTGTGATGGAGATGTGACATGTGGGGTTCTGTTGCTGGTTTGTGGGTCGGTTTTGCTTGTGTGTTTGAAAGAGGCCTTTTGTGACCTCCTGATGCTCTTGTTGACTTCAGTACACCTGCCTTAGTGCAGGAGCTGTGTCTTTTTATTCCCAACTCACAATTAATGATGCTTTTAAGGCCATTGTTTAATCTGTATTTACATCTCAGCTCTTTTAATCTGGCTGCCACTGAAACGTCTCTCGCAGCCTATTCATAGTTTCGGGTTACGTACCCGCGGTAGTTTGGACATCACCAAGTCAATGTGATTGTAATATTCTCTGCACTGATCTAGCCAAAGCTCTTGCTAAATTGAGCTCAGCAGGAGCAAGTCCAGTGACCTCATAAATAGTGGAAATGATTGCAAATAGGAATTCATATATGTTCCTGTCTCAGTGGGTAACCGTATCCCCCACAAAGGAAGCAATCATCTCTTTCAAATTTCTGTTTGCCCTTTCACTCAGATGTGTTTGAAGATAATATGGAGAGGGAGAACTTGCAGTGTCTGACAGAACTGCTACTGGAAAGCTAAAATAAATGTCCTGTATCTGACTGCACTGCTCAAAGATGTGTGTTTCAAGCATTACACCAACCGCAAGGAACTCGGGCACGGGGTGTTATGGTTTCCTAGCTGGGCTTGGCACTTCTGGGCATTTGTACTTGTCTCCCTAAATGACTTTTTAATTTTATTAGAAGTAAGATTTCCTTTGGTTTTCCTTACTGTTGGGATCTGAATTTTTGTTGATATTCATAGTTTGGTGTTCAAACCAGAGATTCATCTGCAGTCTCCTTTCAGTAGCCTCCTATACAGTGTTCATTGTTTTAGGTGCTTTCCCTGCTGAAAGCTGAACATAATTACTGCTTTAGTAGCAGTAATACACACGTAATCCCTGCCTCAACTTCTGCACATTCCTTCAGGAAGCTTGTAAACCAGGAGTCCAGTTCTGCTTTGTCTCAGTGTCACTAGATATGAAGTGTTGTGATTTTAGACAACAAGCTTCTTTCTAAAGGAATACCCAGAGCCTCCTATCCTGGCTGTGGTACTGCACAGCCACATGTCCTTAGGCAAAGCCTGGAAGAAATGTTTGGCCTAGGATATACTCTCTCTTCTTCTGACTTTGGTTTTGGGCTTCCTGAGTGAGCAGTTGCACCTTGATATTCCTGCAGACTGACCATCACCTTTGTAAGAGCAAGAATAAACCTGACTTAGGCTGGACAATACTTGTGGAAGGCATCCATATGTTAACTCTTTGCCCCCAGTTTTTAGACAAAGGGAAGTAAACCCTGAAACCACAGAGGGATTTGAGATGGAAGAGGCTCCTGGCCTCTCGTCTCGGCTCCTACACGGACTCTCTGGGCACACACATACTCACATTTCACTTGGGTTCACTTCTGGAGACAGAAATACTGGAGGTTACATCAACTTCAGCCCTCACTGGGAAATAAGTAGCTATATTTCAGGTGTCTGCTTTTCCACATCCCTCTTACCCAGATGTACTGTGACTCCTCGAGTCAAACTTGGGGTGGACACAATCTCCCCACTGGCATCTTGCACAGGGTCTGTGTAAAATGTGGCTCCAAAGCCAGGGTTAGCTCCTGTGACATGTGCTACTGTATACCTGTCTGTCAGCCAGAACTCCTGGGAATGCTTGATGTTCTTAGAGCTGGATTCTTTTGGGGGCTGGAGGTGTATTTTGAACCATATGCTTTTCTTGCTCCAGGAGATAGTGACCTCCAGTGGCAGTAGCCCCTTGAAATAGAACCTTCTGACTTCAAAAACTCTTCAAAGAAAAAATTCTGCATTCTGCTAAGATGCAGCCTGTCACTGTGGTAGAGTGGTGCATAAACGAGGTGTTCCTACTGCAAGCTGGAGATGGCCAAGTATGAGTTAGTGGCCAACCTGCAGCAGGGTCTGCAGGCTGAGATTTGTATGTCATTCCTTTGTAGAAGCAAACGTGCTCCTGGTAGAGTGGCTACTGAGATCCCAGGACTAGGGTCACTCCTGAGGGATCTCAGGGGAGGTTTAGCCCAGAACAAGCTGCTGGTAGGGAAATGGAAGCTATACAGGTACTATACAGCTACAACTTTAGAGGGCACAAGCAGAGGCAGTGCTGAAGGTGTGAGGTGCTCCCAGGATCCAGGCAGTGGAGGCAAACTGGCAGCAGGCTGTACAGAGGGGCAGAGCAGCAATGCACGCCTGATGTTCCGTGTTCAGGAGGCAATAAATCACTGGCTAGCAAGCTGCTGAAGGGAAGGAGAGAGGCAGCAAATCAGAGCTGAAATAGAGGGATGCTGTGACTAAGGATGAGCCACTGAATTGTGGAGGTGGATAGCTGAGTGGAGGAAAACATGCATAACCTACAGCACGAGCTCTGTTTCTCCTCAGATGAAATTGCAGTTGAGATTACACCCATCTCCTGGTTTGCTCTGCCAGCAGAGCACAATCTCTTTCTGTCTTTGCTCTGCTAGTTACTCATACTCTGATGTGTGTGTTTGGACAATTGACATTTCTTTTTACCATTTACTTAGTAATTTAATTGATCAATCTGCCTTTATATTTGTGCATCTACTTGAGAATGGCACCTGTAATTGGGATTTATTTACGTTGCCTTTAAGTTCATTTAATTGCATCCTGCTGACATTGGAAGGATTTTATAACCATGTAATGGAAAGAGTAAGAAAGGTTTAATTAAACTCTGAATTTGATCACATTTCTACTCAAAGGTAGTTGACTAATAGTTTATTTCCAGGGTGTCCCTGTCTTAAATCTCACAGTTCTTTTTTGCTCACCTCACTCTTCTGCTCTTCCCACCTTACCAAGTGATTTAGCATGTGGCTGAAACCAGTTTGTATTCTGGTGTTCGAGATCTATGCTGGAGACCCCATTATGTCCAACATAAAATGGTATTACTGGCATGTTTTATGGTTGTCTGCAGAAGTGCTGTGATACTTTAATTGCAATCTAGCTCTTAATGAGAAAGATCTGTACTCTCCTAGGGATGAGTGATGCTTTTGGCACTTTCAGCTCAAGCAGTTCATTTCGTTAAATATATGTACCCTTCTGTGGTAGCTGTGAGGGGGGGGGGGAAAGGATCTTACCACTGAATTTGTTTGCTTACTTCATGTAAGTACAACAGAACTAGGGAATGCTCCACATGTAGAGTGTGAGACTGCAGTCCAGACCTCACCTTGCTGTGTTGGGTTGCAATACTGCCAATTAAATCAAGGCTTAGACCTCCCAATCTGTTTATTACTTTGAGGAGTCGGGTATCTTTACCCTGAGCATCCCTTTTTGCCCGTATCCTTGTGTACTTCAGCAGCAGGGACCAGACAAGCGTTTCCCTTGCCCTGTCCTTATGCACAGCTCCTGGAGGTGGTGCTGTTTAACAAACACATCGTCCGAGGATGCTCGAGCGTCAGTTCGCTCCAACTAAAGCTGTAGCATCACTGCTGAGACTCAGAGCAAGTTCCATCATCCTCCACTATGTACCGGTATGTGTTGGGGCAGGGTGGTGGTTTTTCCTTTAAAAACGCATTTGGAACTGGCCCATAAAGTAGAAACTCGAACCTCTGGTACAGAGCACAGGTCACATACATCTAGTGAGGAGCCTTCAGGCTAGGGTGTTCAGATCTCTCTTCGTGGAGCTGCACAGAGGACAAACTGCTGCCTGTGAGAAGTCAATAATAATAATAAAGCAAAATTGTGGGTGTGTTGTCATCAGAGATCCAGTCGTGGACATATTTTTTTTTAATTAAACTGAGCAATTCTGGCACTTGTGTGCTCCATGTAGATGTGAAGTGGAGTCACTCCTGACCTAAGCAACCTGGAACCAAGTGTCCCACAATGCTTTCATTCTGTTTTCCAGGTGCCACTTTGGTTTTCTATAACTTTTTTTGGTCTGAAAAGTCAGGAGGAAAGTGGCATCTGCTGTCATCATTAGACCCAAGCCCTCTCTTTGTCTGGAAGTAATGTCATCACCTTTCTGATATTGTAGCTTGACTTCTTCATGGCTTCTTGGCATACACTGAGTGCAGAAAGAGCTTCTGTACCAGTCCCAGGTGTTTTGACCACAGACGGGGCCAAGACAGTTACCAGCTATGAATAGACTTGTGATCCTTACAAAAAAAAAGGCTAGGAGCCCTGGTAAATAAAATCTCCAGGCTGATCAGTGCCTACTACATGATCTCCTGGAGCTCTTTTGACTTCTGTGGGAATCAGGGGTCCAAGGTCAGGTGCCTAAAGCTATATGGTGTGAGCACATCTCCCTGCTCCTCATGGGCACAGTAAAAATAGTCTCTACATACCCCTAACTGTAGCCTAGAACTGAGAAATCTTTACTGTGCTAGAACAGGGTGGGGGTGATGCTGGATCCCCATCCCTCACCGAGCTGTGAGATATACCCAAAGATTTTGGCCTTGTCCAGGTGAGCACCTTGTTACGTCTCTGCTCCGACCTTGTGTTGTTTAAGAGCATCTTACTTGTGGCCTGAAGGGAGCTGTCACCGTTCCGTGTAGGTGTATCCCATTACAATACCACGTGCTTTCTAGCTGGCAGTGAACCCAAAGGCAAATCCCTACTGAGAGGCAGAAATCGTTTAATTGAACATAACCTGTATTTATGACATTAACCACCAAAGCAGCTCACAGATGTTTTACTCAGTGCAGGATTATTAAGTGCTGAGATGTCAGACAAGAGGTCTGGTGTCCGGGAAACGCCTGATTTAAGGAGTTTCATGGTACAGTGCTAGAGTGGTGGTGATTTGCACTAGAGGGAGCCCGTCTTTAGGACACGGTGCTTTAATGAAATGCTGCTCCCAGGAGGGGACGTTGGAGTCAAAACCCAAACGTGAAGGTGCACAGGTGCCAAAAGGGAAATATTTAAGGGGCTTGTTTCTTTCTGGTTCGCTGCTGCTCTCTGAGAAGAGGCAGGTGAACAGTCTGCTCCACACCAGGATGGCTCCCAGTGCGGCTGTAGCATCCACCAGCTGTTGTTGTATCCACCTGGAAGTGCTGCTCTCCCTCCCTTTGTGTGTGTGTGGCAAGGAGTGGTCCTGGGGCTTGAGCTGGTCCTCAGAGCTGTGAAGTTGGGCTGTTGCCCGTCTTTGTAGGTAGAGTTTGGCATTATCTTTGGCTTCCAGAGTAGGTTAGCATGGGTGCTGGAGGTGGCAGGTGGCATAATGCAGCTCCTGTGTGCAACTGCAGCAGCTTCAGCTGTGGTTCCCTTCTGTATCTTCAGTGCTGGCTTTTCAGTCATCCATCCCATGTGGTTGGGGTACAGAATCACCAGGTTGGAAAAGACCTTTGAGACTGAGTCCAACTGTTCCTGTCCTCTACTAAACCATATCCCTGAGCACCTCATCTGCCTGTCTTCTAAATACAGCCAGGGTCAACTCAACCCCCTCCCTGGGCAGCCAGTTCCAGTGCCCAATAACCCTTTTGGTGAAGAATTTTTTCCTAAAGTCTAATCTGACCCTGCCCTGGCGCAGCTTGAGGCCATTCCCCTCACCCCATCACCTGTCACTTGGGCAAAGAGACCAACACCTATCTCTCTACAACCTCTTTATGACTGTGTTACCCTTGGAAGTGAGTACAGATCTGGTTGGAAGATGCTGAGGTAGGTAAGTGTTAGGAAGAGAAACAACCATCAGAATAAATAGGTAGATCCTTGGCATTGCTGCATATTATTTTTTTAAATAAGTTACTGTATTGTCAGCTTAAAACCATCTTTTTGTGTCCTGGGAATTGGTGATGCTGGGCTGGTGTTGGCAGAGTGATAGCAGTGCCCATCTCTGGTAAACCCTGACTGTTGGTCCAACAGCAGAGGAGAAGGATGAGGCAGGATAGAAAGGAAACATCTGAAACTGTATACTTGTGATTTTTACCAAAATCAGAGGAAGAAAAGGTACTACCAAAGAATTTCCCAATTATGGGTTAAGTCACTGAGGCTACTCAAGAGTCCACTCCACACTGAAGGTATTTGTGAGCTCTGGAGTGAAAGGCTAATGTGTTTGCTTTTATACAACACGTCTGTTCTTTTCCTTACGTTGCTGCAAGCCAGTTCTCTGCAGCTCGAGATTGTAATTGGCATATTTGGTCCTTTGGCTGGTGGAGACTTAGTGTGGAAGTGACAGCAACAGCTTTCAGGGACAGTGGAGCCAGACGCTGTACGCAGCTGTCAGGCTCGTGGAGCAGGGGCTGCGCTCGCTCTGCAGGCATTGCTGGGCATCTCTGCAGCCAACAGGGAAGTAACCAAGGGCAAGACGTAAGACTGGCGACGTAGTAAGAGTCTCGTGGTACAAATTCAGGCCTCTTAGTGATGTGGAGTCATTAGAGGAGAAGAGAAGATTGAAAACTCGCCGTGAAATGAAGTAACTGGAACTTCTGCACACGTGGAAATAGGAGGAATATGAGGAAATCTGAGGTGATCCACAATGTAAAAAGTAGGCACTGGGACCCAGGAAGATGCTCCAGGTCATCTGGCTTGGGCAGTTGAATTTGGCATAGAAAGGGACAGCCCTTCACAAGGCTTCCTCCTGCCTTGGAAATGGAAAGCTCTTCAGGAAGAGAACACAGGGTTAACAGTCGGTTGGGTGCTGCTTCATCACGAGCTGCTGTGTGTCCTTGTGGAGTTTGCCTGGAGCAGTGCTGGCCCTGCCAGCAATCATTCCTATCCAGTCAGGCTCCTGATTTATGGGCCTGTTTAAGCGAAGGCCATGCTTACTCCCAGCACAGCCATTTGTTTCAACTCTCTCTCATTTTTTTAACCACTTCAGAAGGATGTAGGTTTGAGGGGGGCAGATATGTAAAGCTGGCTGTTGCTGGCAATTATGAGGGTTTTCTTCCTTTTATAAATGAGAACTACTTTCTCATTGATCAGACTTAGAGAACAATTCAGTGTTACAAGGAGCAGTGCAGGTTCAAACACTGATCATGGTTGTCTCTGATAATCCTCCCTAACATTCAGATACCATTTGGAGCAGCTGCTCTCTCTGTATCTCCATTTGCAGATGGTAAGCTGGTTTCTTGAAGGTGCTGCTGCACTTAGCCCTAATTAACGTGATCAGGAGGACTTTGTGTCCCTCTTTGTAATCTGACAGCAGTAGAGAACCTCTTCATTGTCTTCTCCATAAAACCTTAGTTCCTGTTGTCTCAGCTTGGTAATTTGCAATTAAAAAAAGCTACAACTAAAGAAATGTAAGTCTCAGTTTTCATTGAAGTTACATATGAAGATCATTTAACTGGAGCTACAAATCTCCCTCAATGTGTTTTCTAGTGGATAATACCAATCTTTATTTACCTGTAATGGTCTGGAACTCATGTCTGTTCTGGCTACCTGTAACTCTGGGTGCTCCAAGCACTAAGAGTTAAACAGGCAAAAGACTGCACAGCTTGCACAGTCTGACCCATGGTTCCCTTTTCAGAGCCTTAGATAGTTTTCCAAATTGCCCTGTGTTTCCCTTTCTGTGATTCCAGCCATTTACCTTTTGCCTTGTTCACATCCCCCTTTGTTCATGGGGAAGAGTTCTCTCCCCTCTGTGTGTGCCCTCACACACTGGGACGCCTGTGATCTCCATCTTCTCTAGACTCCATGCTCCAGGCCTTTCATGTTTCCTTGCAGATCTTCTTGTTCTCATTCCTTTCCCATTTCTGTGTTCAGTTTATATCTGTGTGTGTCAAACATGGTGCCCAAAGCCTCCTTTCTGCTGTTCCAGCTAAGGCCTTACTGCAGAGGATGCTCAAGGCTTTACCAACTGATGTGTCACCCTTGTGGAAGCCCATATTAATTAAAGCATCCTTCAATTTCTAGTCCGGCAAGCCTCTAGCCTTATACTGTGCCACAACACCATATGTACTTGTATTTTCCAGCTATGATGGTGTAGCAGGGAGCCTCAGACTGGACGTGCTCTTTACACCTCGTTGGATGCACTACAGTGAGGTGGGACTCTTCCTCAGCACCAAACAGTGCTGCTCTGTTTTCCATTGCTGTGGGTACGGCTCAGTGGACAGCTGTGGCACGTAGCCTTTTTGCTTGGCTAAGGGTATGAAGCATCCTTCATCTTGATGACAAGCTGGCAGTTGGCTCACTGGGTACGTTCCAAAGCAAAAAGGGAGAGCTAATAGTGGTAATAGGGTCACTGTGTGCATGTGCTTGTAGTTGCTGTGCTGGTATCTTGATCTGACTTTGCCTTTTAGCTATAGTGCAAGCTTCTGTGTGGGCTCTGTCAGATCTAATATTGCCTGCAAGAAGAGCTGAATTTATTATGCTACTTGTACCTCTCTTCTCATTCTTACCTGTGGTGACCTTTCTATTCTCCAGGTCAGCTGACTGAATTCTTTAAAGGCTTTTGTTCTTGTCTGAAAGCCCAAAAAAATCTTGCCTGGCTGTGGAAAGCTCTGGAAAGTTTACAGCTCATGTACACCTATGCAAGAGACTGATCAGATGTAGAGGTTGCTAATCAGGCCAGCCCGAAGGCCAGCCTATTCATCAGTCTGCTGCTGCTCCCTGCAGCAGCTTGGCAGGAAGTAATTTGCACCTTGCATAAATAACTGAGGTGGGATCTGTACTTTTAGAAGCCTCAGTCAAGGAATGTTGTGTGGTTGCTGTGTCTTTGCTTTGGAACCTCTGCCTTCAACTAAGCACGATGGAGGATGAGCTGTTGAGGAGTTCACGTGCACTGATTCCCAGCAGCTCGACCAGGATCGTGAGTGCTGAGTCTCAGGCTGAAACTGCTGTAATCTGGCTGCAAAATGTGGGTGTTGTTTCTTGCAGGCGTTGGACATGTTTGGGGGGGTGGGGTTGACTTTGAACAGTGGATGTTTGACAGTCTAGAGAGGCTGAGACTAGAACTGAAGATGTGCAGAGACAGCAGGGCGTGGGGTCATGGAGAGAGAGGGCTTCCTGACACTGGCTGTGTTTCTGTGGGACTGTGCTGTGTGCTGTTTGCTCTGTGACTCCCCGAGTTCCACACTCACAGCAGTGGAGATGCTCAGAGTGCACACGTAGTGACAGGCTGGGTGGTTTCTACACAACTGTCTGGTTTAAAGCTGCTTCTTGATTTAGTCTGACAAGGGGTCAGGAAACGCAGTGATCATCTGAGGATGCTGCCCAGTCCCTATAATGCTGGGAGCAACAGGCTTGACACACTTGAATGTTCTTAGGTGATGGAAACAGCAGAATTAAACTCCTGCAGTTTATGTGTACAAGGTCAAGAAGCTGAATGTCCTAAACATCCTATCCAAGAGGTCTGAGTCCCTGTATTAGTGCTTGAGTTTATCTTGCAGGGAATTTTCTTCCTCTGAGTCTGTTCCTCTTGATTGCTAATTGTGAGTTAGCAGTGATGCCAGTCACTGTTCACAGGAAGATTTGATGCATGGAATACGATTGCTGATGTACATATGATGGGTAGTTAGGATAGGGCTGTTAGCCACCCAGATCCGGGATTCAGGACCACAAGCTTGGAAAGGACAGACAGATCTGTCTGTGTTCCCACTGGATACTTGGGGAAGTATTTCCTCACACAGGGGTGTCACACAGGAGACCTCTCCAATCTCTACGTGTGTATCTGATGTCAGATTTGTTGCTTATGTGGAGATCATTTACTACAATATTGCAATTTTGGAGCAGGTCATCCTTAGACAGGATTCATAACAGCTAACCCTTCAGTTCTGGTTATCAAAACAGCTGTCTGGAGGACCTTCAGACTCTCCACAGTATTTAGGAGTGATGAGGCCCAAGGCAATGGTTGTGGCTGGTTTGGATTTCTGTGTTTGCTTTCAGTAGGCATGCTGATCTTCACAGTGTTTATGATCAAAATAGAATCATGTGCTACTGAACATGAAACGTTGGAAGCAGAAGTAGCTGTAGATGCAAAAATCTCTCCTTGTTTTCGTGGCTGATGCTGAGGAAAACCCCGTGGTGGAAATCATTGTCTCCTTGATAGCTCTGTGTGGGTAAAAAGTATTTGTAAAATGTTGTCATAAAGGTGAAGGGAGGAGAGAACAGGGGGAAAACCAGAGGTAAAATGAGGACTTCCTTTATTTTATTTCTGCTATTTCTCCTTGTCTTTGCAGGAGTTCATACTGTTAACAGACCCAGCGGGTCTCTTGTGGGTCTTGTTGGTTGTTACTTTTAGCCTGGAAGTGCAATAATGGAAGAGTGTATTTTACAGCCAGCAAATCATCTAGTTTTGTGTTTAAGGGTTGCTGGGACCTCACCACACCACCACTTACGGCCACAGAGTTGATTCTTCACAAGTCCCTCTGTTTCTCTTTGGTACCTGGTCCAGCATTCAGCCATCCGCAGAGCTGTGCTTTACCTGCCCACTGCTCCTCACTGACCTTGTTTTGGGTTCAGTTTAGATTTCCCATGTTTATCTGCCGAGTTTTTACTGACCTTTTTCCCTAGCTTTTCCTGCTGGGAAGTAGTATAAGCCATCTTGAAGTCCAAATACATTATGTCTGTTAGTCTGGCCCATCAGTTCTCATTGTGACTCTTCCATGGAAGTTAATCAGATTTGTTCAGCATGACCTACTATCTCATGAGTCTAAATCTCTGAATTTTTGTTTGTGTTACTTAAATATAATGATAGAGGGGGTTTTGGAGTGGTTTGCTCCATGTTTAGGAATGCAGGCTTCTCATTTTATTGGTATTCACCAGCTTAGATAAATTTAAACGTTTCTCTTCATGTTAATCACAACTTAATGAACGAGTGGGACAGAAGTGCCATGAAGAAGGGAGCACAACTCAGGCAAGGTGGCTTTTCTTCATCCTGGTGGGTCCTTTGTGGTGGTGTTCCCTGTTATCCGTTCTTCTCACGTGATTTCATGAGTACTTCAGAAATGCTTTGGGTAAGACTGAGCAGGTTTTTTTAATCTAGGAGCTCTTTTCCTTTGGAGGGGCAGGCAGTGGGAGAGAAATGTGTAGGAAACCTCTCTCTCTGGGTTGTCGTGTTCACGGGCTGGCTGTTTCCCTTATGTTTACATCATTTTCTGCTGCTCATTTGCTTGTATTCCATGAATAAGAAATTATTCAAGAGGTCACCATGATAGTGACCATTATGAAGGAAATCCTCATCACTTCCTCAGCTGCCTGCACCAGTGTTTGCCAGACAAAATAATGGAGAATTGAAAAGCTACTAATTTTGGCTACTTGGAGCTAAATGTAGATAGGACTTGACAGCAATTGCCTGTTCCTTCCTACCATCAGTTGTGATGTTCTGTTGCTCATTTATATAGGTTTGGTTTGTAAGAAGATGCATTTAACAAAGAATTAGTCATCCCCTAACAGCTTATTTGTTGTATTTTGTCAACAGTTACCCCTGAGTGGCTGGATTACAGCAATGTGGAGTCTTAGAGGGCTTCTCCCTCTGAGGCATCCCTGATCATTTAAAAACTTCCCTAAAACATACAGGAAACAATCAGAGGTAACGAGGAGTCTTCAGAACCTGCCAAATCAGAGCGTTTGCCATAGAGCTTGTCTGGGAACTCTCTAGGAGCCAGACTGGGTCGTGGACAAGTTCCCTTTGAGGAAATAAGGTTGAGATTCTTTCTCTCGTCTTAGAGGGACAGAATGACCTTTCCTGTAGTTGTTACACAAAAGACAATTAGAAAACAGTGATCTAATAAGCATCCAATATTAAGACTCCAATTCCCTTTATAAATCAAATGAAAATCTGAGACTGTTTCCTCAGCTCAAGCATCTGGCCCGTGTTTCACAGTTCATAGTGGTGCTGTCCCTTCCAGTCAGGAGTCGCTTCTCTTTGGGGAATGGCAGATAAACAGCCAGGATGTAGGAAATCAGGTTACCTCAACTAGGGAATGAAAGCCTCTGCCTGGAAAGCTGTAATTGGTGTGTTTTGGCCCTTACTCCTAGATGAGGCTTAACAAGCCGTTTGCTCCAGGTTGTTGGCAAACCCTCATAAACTGCAGACAAACGAGGACGATTTGCTCTGCGACTTTGTGTTGCCTTCTGAGCATTTCTCTCTTTGATCTACTGTATCTGTGTGTTTCACTCGATTTCCGAGGCTCTTCCCAGTGAGACCATTGCAAGGTGCTTGTGTGGTTTATTCTCACTGCTTTATGTGTCAAACTGGCAAGCTGCTTTTCCAGCTTTTCAGTTAATCTGATTTGGAAGACGTTTTTCTACCTAAAAACATCCCCAGAGGAGATAAAATTGTTGGATGTTTCAGAAGAATTCTATTTATTTCACTTCTTCCAACTGCAAGGCAATTTAAAAGTAAAACAAATGGTTAAAAGGCAATGATAACCCCAAGGAGTCCATGTGTTAAACTTGCCTGGCTGATCCATCAAGTGTGCTAATAAAGGCTTCTGCATGATTTTCTGCCGTGCTCAGGTATTTCATTAGAGAAGGTGGCCTCTGAGTGAGGAAAGGGACTCTCGTGATGCTTCTGTACCACAGGTTCTAGGAGAGGAGAGACAAATGATGGCAGTAGGTGAAGTGCAGCAGTGAGGGATGTGCAGGACTCCCAACGGGGTGTTGAAACCTCTGGACTTCCAAGCGAGTAGAATAAATAAAGATTTCTTTTTTTAGATTGCAGTTACAAATCTGGAAGGATAAGTTGAGTTGTTTATTTGTTCTCCTCTCAGTATAGGACAAGTAGTGCTACAAGAAAAGCCCAATTGAAGTTGACAGATCGGAGGAGGTGATGGGAAATGGTTTAGAGGAGGTTCCTTTGGCCACAGATTCTCCAGGAATATGTGCAGAACTGGGGAGTTAACTGCAGAAGATTTTGCCTCAAAAACATGTCTAATTTCATTTTTAAAACCCTTCCAGTGGAGGTGAAACTGTCTTGTATCTGTGTATTATTTAACCCCAGGAGGGTTTCGTAATGGACATCAAAATAGATGAGTGGTGACAGACACTTCCTGAAGTCTGCAGTAGCCGCTCGCACTCGGGGATGTAGTGACCATCACAACACAGTGAGTTTCATGTTTTTCTTTTCAGGTGCCTGGGTGGGATGTGTTCGGTGCCAGTGATGAGACTGGATCATTACACAAACTTCTGGTGCTTAAAAAAGCCTCTCCTTTTAATTTACCAGTCCAAATGCAGACTGCTCACACGTCCGACGCGATCGGAATGTTTGATGGGGAAAAAGAGTTCTGAGAAACTGCACCTCACAGCCCAGAATCCACTGGGTGGGTTTAGATAAGCTGAGTGTTTATTGGATCTGCTTACTTGTTGTCTCCAAATTGATCTTATGCTGCAAGTTTTGCCAATTGTAAGTCATTTCAAGACTTGTTTTTACATTCCCTGGCTACGTGTTTCCTTCCTCGAGATGCTCATTGTTTCTCTTTACCTCTTCAGAAATACCATGTGCCTGTTGATGTTCCTCTGGTGTTTGATGATCTGGCATATGGGTCACTCCTTTTCTCATGTTGCCTTTTCATCACATCTCGCAGAAAAGTTGAAGTTTTTACCAGGATTTTGCTTAATTCAGGACTTGAGGGTTTTAGATCAATTGGTACCAGTTCTCCTTCCACCTGCAGCTTTTTAATTCTCTTTCATGTATTTCCTTTCTTCAATAAGGAGCAGTAAGTTTGTCTTTTCCACACAGTTGTCATCTCTGTTTCCAAGGGATTTCAGCTCCCTGCTCATGACACAGTTAATGAACAACTCTTTACAGCACTAGAAGCGTGTCTGGGTTGCTGTAGTGTCCTGATGCTCTTTAGGATCCCATTCTCCTGACACTCGTGTCAGGTGCCTGGGAATGTTGTTATTCCAGACACTGTGTGGCAATCACTGTGACATTCCCATGCCAGGGTCTGTGTCTCATTGGAGCTGTGAATAACGAAGTTGCTGTGATTCTTTTTCATCAGTGGTTAATATTGTGAAATCAAATCATCTTCCTACGTAAATGTGAATTAGAGACCATGTCAGGAAGAGCAGTGGCTTTATACAGATGTTAAAGACAGTCCTCCTTTTCATTCTTTAGTGTGAGCCCCTCTCCTCTAGTAGGTAACAGCAAAGGTTCTTCCCACAAGTTTTTGTCCCTAGATTTTTCTGCTTTCCCTTTGTACATTGTTCTTTTGAGCACCAAGAAGCTGGTGGATTCCCCACCGTTGAAAGACAACACAACGTGTATGAAAGGCTGAGGGACAAAGCACATTGCTGACAACTCTGAAAACAATCTGGGAGCCTCAACGTGCTGCTTAATCCTCTGTGTTTCCATGCATGGGTAACATATGGGGTCTCAGGGTGGTTACTGACGGGTACCCAAACTGTCAGCAAACCCTCAGCAATCTCTGGAAAGTCAGTCACTTAGACTCTTCTTCCAGAATGTGAAGATAATGTAGTGTGTAAGCCTGGAATTACCCTCCCAAAGATGTCTCCAGCTCTGCAGCTGGCACCTTCCAGCTCAGTGACAGTCTCTTGTATTTCTTTCCTTGGGAGCTAACACAGTATTAGCTTCATGTGACGGGCCCCACTTAATATGCAGCGGAGAAACAGAACTAGGAAGAATATAAGATAAGGTGAGAATGTTGAATATTTATTTTTCATGGTTGGAGGGTGTTTTTCCTGTGATTCAGTTATTCACATTAGCTTTAAGTCGTAGCTCCTATTTAGGCAACAGAGACTTAAAGGAACATAACAAATTACACGAGTTTTGTGAACTTTCCCCAGGAAAACCAACTCTTTAAGCCTCTGTCAGAACTGGTATTTGGCAAAGGTTCTTAGGAATGTCTATTTATAGGTGGGATTTTTCTTTTTTTTTTTTTCTTTTCCTCTTTTTTTTTTAATCCTGCTGGAGAATGACAAACTGTAGAGAATCAGCTTGTAACTTGGTGCTTCAGGTTTCAGAGTGAAGGGTGTTCTTGGGTCCCTGAGACCACTCCAGAAGTCCTCCTTCCCTCAGTGGCCCCTGGGTCTCAGGTAGGTCTAGGGCAGCTCTTGGAGGACCAATCCTGGTTTTTAGTTGCACTACCTGAAGAGATGCATTGTCTTTGGCACATGTAAAACATTTCTCTCCCTGAGGTCAATTGAAGTGTTACATTAACAGTCTTTAAATAAATTCTCCCTTTATCCCTTGTCTTGGTGCCGTCTCTGGCTGGTCCGTCTGCGTCAGCGTGTGCCCATTTATCTCCCCAGTTTGTCAGCCCTTCCTGATCTCACCACCTCTTTGGCTGCTTTTCTGCTGCACTCTTCCAAGTTTCTTGTCCTCTTATTTCTTAGTGTCCCCTTGGGTGTCTCTCTCCTCAGCCTTGCCTGTGGCTCTGTCAGCGAAGGTGGGAACGTGTGTTTCCCTCTGTGTAGGCTGCACGAGGCTGGTCATGAACAACCCAGCAGCTGCTTCTTGTCTTCCAAGGCAACTCAACCTCCACAGCCGTATGGACACCTCAGACACATCGTAACTGACAGTGTAGATGCTTTTGCTTGTCACGGCTCTTTGAGTATATTTGAAATCTGAAACGATGCAAGCAAACCTGGGACAAATGTGGTGTTACTTTGAGAAGCATACCTGATGTGATTAACAGCTGATACACATATACTAAGCTAGAAAGCATTCTTGAGACCCTGGGAATAGAAGTGAACAGAAATGAGCTTTTTTGGAAACCACAAGAAAACCATCATGACCTTCCCCGTATCAGCCTCCTGTTTGCCTGCTGACATTCAGCCCACGTGCCAAAGGGAACTGGTGCTCCTGTGCTGTTATGGATGCTCAGGACTGCCCAGGCTCCCTGGGCCTGTGCCATTTCACTCCGTGCTCTCCCTGTCAGCGCTCTGGATAAGTGTTTTCAGTGCCTCTGAAATGACAATCTGTCGTCTTGCCAATCCAGTTATCTGGTTAAATGTTTCCAGTTCCAAGCTGTGGTATTCCTGGAGACTTCCGTATCTTGCCACCTATAGAGAGGCACCTGTCATGGTGAGAAGTCCTCGTACTTCAATTCCAGATTATTTATCCTCCAGTAAATGAGTTCCCTGAGTGGGATTGTGCTGCCTGACATGAGTGATGCTGTTTAACATAAGGAGAACCAGGCGCGAGAATCTTCAAGCCCCTGGGGGTGTATTGTGTATTTCCAAGGTTATTTTTAACATCTAGTTAAATATTCTTATGATTTCTTCTACAAATAGGACTCAAAAAATGGAGACGTGGTGTTAGATAAAATACTGTCTTGGAAATTAAACTGGGATTTGATTTTTGCAAGTGTTTCCAGAGGACACTTTGAATTGCTCTTCAACAAACCTCTGCTCTGTTTTATTACATAAAAACATCAGGAACGCTGGTGACACAGAGCTGGTGGATCCTCTGTGCTCGTGGTGATGAGAGTTTGATTTTTACTGCCTTTAATGTGATCTCATTTTAATAAAATTACACATTTCCTGAGAATTACTGGACATGGAAACCTTCCTGTGCATCTGCTTACCAAAGATGTTGCTGTCTTACACGGAGAGGGGCTTTCCTGAGTATTTTCACATCCATGCATGTTTTTCCTTCCTAGGTTATTTGCTGTCTTCTCAGTTTCCAGTGAGCAGTATGCTGTGACAGAACCCTTTTCTCCAGTTCAGCGTGAGATTGATTATGCTGGGTGTTCTGGGGACTGCTTGTGTCTCCAGGCGTAAATTCTGCCCCGCGTTTCCTCATGCTGCTGCTCTTGGCACTGTGCTGCAGCAGTCAGTAATAGCACGGGGCAGGGCTTGGCATGTCACGCACGCAGCCGTATGTCACAACAAATGGCTTTACAAAAGCCACTGAGATGATCCACAAGGCAAAATTTTTGCTTTGTGAAATTTCTTCCTGAGCAGGAAATCTGGGCTGAAATACGAAACATACGGCAACCAGTTGCTGTCCTGTCCCTTGGGAAGGCAGAGAAAAAACCAGCGAGGCTGCTTTCCCTTTTGAATGATGGGCAGCTTCTTCTGTTCATCGTTATTAATTATGGGGTAACGCAGTAAGAGGGTGAGACACTGGGAGGGGGGAGAAATTAGAGGGAAAAGTTTTAAAAACGCTCTTCCTGGGTTTGCAAAAGCTTCATGGGAGCAGCGCTGGATGTCTGGGAAACCAAGGAGCTGACAGCATTTCTAGACACCTCTGTAGCTGCATCTGTGGGCAGAGCAGAGGTGTGGAAGGAGGCTGGAGGTGATACAGGGCATCGCGGTGGTGATACAGGACAGGCCTCTCGGGTTTTTTCTTGATGCCTATTGGTAGTGCCAGGACTTGAGTGGCATGGCTCTGTGGCTGCTTCTGCTCCATCCTTCTATTGAGAGGGAATTCCACCACCGCCCTTGGAGCATCTGCTGCTTTCTAATCACTCCCCGTTCTGAATCAGTGGCTGTTGTTATCATGCTTTCTTCTGTTTACTCCCTGTGTCCATTGCACTTACCTCTCCTTGTATCCACGGATCCCCTGTGGCAGTGGGAACTATGTTCCAAGAGAGGGGTGTCTTCACACCTTGTATTTTTTCCCCTCTTGCTTTGGGCCCGGAGCGTGCAGTGTGTGGGAGGGTACCCAGGGTGAGCCTGCCTGGCTCTCGGAACCCGTCCCGTACTGATGTCTGCCCATCTCCCTGGTTGCTGTGTCTTGTGACATTGGGGAAGTCGTGAAAGAGAGGTGGGGGACAGTTTGATGGGGAACATCCATCAGACATGGGGGGTTTGCAATGCTGTAGCCTGTGGAAGATGATTGTCCAGCATTGCTGCATGAAATGGCCAAAGAGAGCTTTGCCTGTCCTTTCCTACTGACATGTCCACAGCCAAGTCAAAGCAGAGGAAGGAAATCCCTCCTGCTGCTTCTTGCTCACTTACACATTCAGTTGGACTCCTCTAAACAAGCAGGGTACATCTAGGAGTAAAAAAAGCTTATGTTTTCATCTGGAAAACCCTCCCCATCACACACGTTTCCCATTCATCAAGGAGATTTTTCTTTCACTACCTGATTAGGTTGGAGTTTTCAGTGTTTCTGTGGAGGTTGCTGGGGAAGAGACAGAACACTAGAAACTGAGCTAAAAATACAATTTTTCTGTAACTGTCATAACAACATTTGGGCTAATTGATTCTCTGTAGAATAATGACATCCAGTATGTAGTGAGAAATATTCATGAAGGAATCTGTGAAAACCCAGATCTGCCTTACTCCCCCAGTAAATCAGGAAAATTCATTAGAGTCCTCTACTTAAGGAGAATTAAAAATAAGCCATCATTAGAGATTCTTTCGGTCTGATTTGAGGACAGTTTGAGTTCCTTTAAGTGTCAGTGAATTTAGATTTGGCAGAGCTCCTGTTCCAACAGCTTTTTTCCTTTTTTTTCCCTTTCCCTGTGTATGTCCAGGGGAATTTAGGGAATACAGATGAAGGGCAGAATCGCAGTGCAAGGGGAGAGTAACAAGAATAAAGCCGTAGGTGTGTGAGGGAGTATTTATAGGCTGGCTGTGAAGTTTCTTCTTTAGGAAATGGGATGATTGAGACAACTGATAGGTTAACTTCAGGAAAGGGGACTCAGGACAGGGGTAAGTGTCATGTTGTGGGATGGGTGAAGGTTTTAGTGTGTTCCTCAGGCATTAGCAAGCTGAGTGTGGTTTGGCAGCTGCCGAGGACCTGGTGGTGTTTGTCATTTCCACTGTTCTGTCTGTGCAGAACTTGCTCCTTGTTGAAAGTGTGGTGAGGGTGGAGACCAGTACCTGCTTCAGGCATCCACCATGTGAAGACTGAGTGTGAAAGACTCCACAGGAGGCTTTGGTTGGCAGAACCCAAAGCTTCAGGGTGTTCCTGGAGAGCTACCAAAGCAGGGTGTCCCCTTCTTGCAGCGTGACCCTGCAGGTCAGCAAAGTCATTTGTAAGGGGGTGACAGGACCATCCTGATCTCCTCAGCCACTACAGGGCCACTTTCCTTCCCGTGCTGGCAGCTGTGCTCACTGGTAGCCAAGGCTGGGAACGTAGCAGGGGAGGCACAGAGAAAGGTGGAACCTTTATGTGAAGCTTGAGGATAATTAAGTTACTTCTGCTTTTGTCTGATGGTCTGCTTACTTGCTCTGAAAATCACATGGATTGCAAAGGCTCGTTTGCTTCCTTGGACACAGAGTAGCGTTTCTGAAGCCCCACAAAGCTTCCTCTTCCCTGAGCTCAAAGATTCTTCGTTCCTCTACTTGTTAAACTGGGTGTCCTTCTGAGGAGCCCTGGTATTCCAGGCTCTGCTGCAGCAGCACATGCTGCCAGTTACCCTGCTTCTTGCTGTGGTCTGGTTACAAAAACTGGAGCATTCCCCCCCACAGCAAAAGCATCAGAGACGCCTTGTAGGACGCTGCTGGTGTGTTCGTGCATGTGGAGCGGCGCTGGCTGGAGCTGCGCTCCTGCCTCCTGCGCCGCCATCGTTCCCTCGCTGTGCTGACGATCTGGCGCCGTCTCGTTGTGCTGACTCTGTGCCAGACATCTGCCCACTGCGGTTCGGGTGTCTCACCCACTGAGCTGAAGGGGTTTGGGATCACTGGGGCGTGAGCAGGGAGCGCTCGACAGCCGCCCGGGCTCAGCGGGGGCGCTGGGGAATGTAGGCCGAGGCAGACGTAAGGCCTGTCATGTTGCTCTCGTTCCATTTGCGTGTGGCTGCGCCGAGGCTGCTGCTGATCTCTGGCTTTAGCTATTTTTACTGCTCTTCTGAGAAACTTTAGTTGGTTAGATGGCAGCTGGCAGCAGGCACAGTGTGTGCGGCGGGGAGGGCGGAGGGTACTCATGTGGAATTGGCTGATCTCAGCTGCTTTGCGAATCTGTCAGAGCAGTTTTAGGGGCTTGCTGTCTGCCTCGCTGTTAGCTGGCCAGCAGCAAGCCCCTTCTTCCTCCTTTTTCCCTCATGTGGATGTCAGTTCAGCTTTCTGAAGGATTAATCCATGTTACTAATCGCCTCTTTCACCTGCTTAACAGCGCAGGTGTTTGGGGACAAGGTGGGCTGGTGTAGCAATACCTGCTCCTGCCAGGACAGTTTGGTGCTGATTAATGTGTTGTAGCCATATGCTTTTCTAAAAGACACGTGGAGTTGGTAATCCCACTGAAATGTTCCCACCCAACCCACCAAATTTAAAAGAATTAGATATACTGTCAAAGAAAAATGCTAAATCCCCTCCCTGATGTGCTGGCAATGATGTTCTTGATGCACCTCAGGACACGGGTGGCCTTCAGAGCCAGCTCATGTTGAGCTCCTCATCGATCAGCACCCCCAAGTCCTCAGCGCTGCTCTCCATCCATTCTTCACCCAGCCTGGAGTTGTGCTTGACCAATTAGTACCGATTAGTAGTTTCTTATTACTCAGGCAGAGAGGAAGGGGAAAGGGAAAGGAGATGCATGAAGATAGATCTTGAAATCACCCTGGTGGCAGGTGGAAAGCTCCTGCAGTGCTGCTCTTGATGTGTGATGCAAACTTTTTTTGGCTTGAGGTAGACTCTTACCTGGGTGCTCCCATGGTGTGCTGCTTGTGCTTTGAAAACTGATGGCTTAACTCCCCCTGCAAAGTGCCACACATTTTACTTTAGCAGAGCTTCTAAGTCACTAAAGGTTAGTGAAGAATGAAACAAACCTGCGTTCAGAATGAAGCAGCAGCCTGATGTGTAATGTGAGTCTGCACAGACTTGCAGTGTGAGATTTTCCATGTTCCACGTTAACCACACAGTGATCTGGGCACTGAGAAGCTGCCGCTGTGATTCAAGGCTGAAAACAGGATTTATGTCTCTGATTAAAATTCTTGATCTTGTGGAAGGGAACTTTACTGCAACTCTGGTGCATGTGTCCATATGGATTTATGATTTTATTTAATACACAAAGAGAAAAGAGGGAGGGAGAATTCATAATGGGCTTGCTACAGATTAGGAATCTTTGTGGGCCAGGCGAGAGGCTGATCTGCTCCTTCAGTTTACTTTCATCTCCAAATCTCCAATGGGTAGCTGTTACCACCATGACTGAAGAATTAAACTCAGTGCACGTTCTCAGCTTGGGTCAGCCTTACAAAAGCCGTGTGTGTCCGTGGGGCTGGGAGTATCACCAGGACACCAAAACAAAAATGATGCTTCTTCAGCCCCCCAATGGAGTGTTAGCAGTGCCTGAGTTCCTCCTCTTGAATATCTTTGTGTAGAAGCCTTTGTGTCACCAGCATCATGGTGCTGATGGGTACCTGAACGTGCCTCCTCCCCTCTGTGGTTGAAGCTCCCACCTGCTGTGTCTCTGAGTGTGGTTTGAAACATCATTCAGCCACCGTGTCAACAGATGCTTTGGTGCAAAGTGTCTGGAACGTGAGGGAAGCAGCATCCTTCATCATGCAAGGGGAAAGGCTGTGTGAGCACGGTGTCCCTGGCGTGCAGGAGGGCCACCCCTGAGTGGGGTTTGACTCGGTGGCTCCTCTCCAGGGTTCGCAGGCCTGGAAATGGTCCTTGCTAATGCACATCAGCCCCAGTGAGCTGGCAGTGGTTTTAATTACGCTGCATCGAGGTGCTTATTATGAGTAAATAACACACATCTCAAGTAGCTATAATTAGCTTTTGCACTGTAATAAGAGGGCCTTTAATTTCCCAAGCACCAGTCATTTTATTCATGCAAATCGGGCTTTCTGCAGCCAAATAATTTTGCTTGATTCATCTCACAACTTCTTCCTTCGCTCACCATGGACGTGTTTACACACCAGCTCCAGCACCAGCTCCCCATGGAGGGCAGAGCTTGGGGCTGTAGTTAATGTTTGGCTGGGTTTCTGAGCTTGCTGCTGGTGTGTCTGCAGTCTCACTGCCCGGTGGGTTGGTGTGGTGCCAGGCTCCTCACAGCTCCTGGCTTAGTGACATGGCTTTGTCACATTCCTGGCCTGGTTTTGAGAAAATGACCCATCTCCCTGATGCTTTTAATGTGCAGAGACAGGTTCTTTTGGTTTACTGGTCTTTGTCCAGTTTCTTCCCAGTCATTGCTAACTGAACTGGAGCTCTTCTGATGTGCTGGGACTGTTCTTGATCACCAGCAGCTGAGAAGTGTGTGGCATTGTCCTTGAGGCCTGGAAGCCAGCTCTACACCCTCCTGAGAAATGGTTATCTGGGGGTTTGCTCTTCTCTGAGACCCCAAGGATGTTTGGCCCATAATCAGGATAGACATTATGGCTGATAACTAATGTGGAGGTGTCGTACGCCTGGAGACCGTGATGGGGTGTGACTGATAGAGTGGCACACTGCTGGGTACAGATGTGAACAGGGCAAACCCATCTCTTAAAGTCCTCGTTGCCAGGTAAAGAAGTTGTTTAAAGCTGTATCACACTTCATTTGTTGTAAAAGAGCCAGCTTTGGAGGAATGTGGACTAAAGTATTAACCTCACGTTAGTGCTCAGGGAAAATTCACCTGAGTCTATGGTGTTCCTGTCTCCTGAGCATCTCTTCAGCACCTGCAGACTCTCCTCCTAAGGACAAGTCGATTGGCTTAGTTAATCCTGGTTGTTATGCCATCTTCTCAACAGTGATGTCTTGAGGAGGGAATGAATACTCAATAATTAGAAAATACTCAATAATTATTAAAATATTTTATTGATATTTTGCTCCAACCCTCAAAAAAAGGAAAAAAGCTCCAATACTGTGGAGTTACAGATTTATTAAAGATTTATGTTCATCCTTGAGCTTACATTTAACTTGCATGCCTACCTTTGGGGTAGACAGCTACTCAGTGGGGGTTCCTAATTGTAGCTCATGTTTCCTTAGATGAGTAAAACCTGGATTTTGGTCTGAATGCTGCTGCATTTCAGCATGTTAGTAGCTGGCTCTGCTTCTGTGGGAGTTGCACGAGCTCTTTGTAAAATCCAACTCAGAACCTTCATTCAGATGATGTGAAGTGCACTGACTTTTCCTGAGATAGCAGTAACCATGGTCTGTGTTTGTATTATCCCTTGTCAGGCTGCTGCAGCTCTGTCAGCACAAGGGGATGGTGCTGAGGGAGGTTTCGGGCTGTTGAGCTCCCATCACTGCAGAGTGCCTTGGGAAGAGCAGAGCAGAGCTTGCTTTGCACACCGAGCTTCTTCCTGCCCAGATTCCCAGGGGATGCACAGAGGAGATGAGTAACAAACTCATGCTGCCTGTCACCTGTAAACAGAAGTGTGGATGCTCACAGGTTAGCGTGCGGCTCGTCACTGGGTGTCACTGTTACACCGCAGGAATCCGGGGGGAAGTGGATTTCTCTGGCCCCGAGTTACAAAGCCCTTAAAAAGCAGGTGTAAAGTCCAGGTGGCAGCGGTACTTGGGGTTGGTACGGCTGTGGAGCCTGTGCTGGGTAAAGGATGCACTACAGGGGCATCTGTGTACCCTGCCAGCAGTGTTTATAACCCCTTGGTAACTCCTGATGTGCCGTGTTTGAACTCTGGGACTGCACAAGGGGATGTTTCTCTCAGCACTCACAGTGTGGGGTGGGGAGAGCTGCCTCCTGTCCCTCCTGCCCATGGGGGTTAGAAAGTGTCTGAACAGCGGTCAAACCGTACAGAGTAGAACGGAAAGGGGTGGCTAGAGCACCTCTTACCCATTCCCCTGCCCCCAGTTAGGTCCACGATGCCTTAAATCCCTGACTAATGTGTGTTTAAAAGAGGTGCTGTGAGGGTTAGTGTTCGTGGCAGCCTCTGCCAGGACCTGCTCATTCTTCTCCCAGTGTTAGTAACAAACCCTAGTGTCCTTTCCAGGGATACTAGTGGCTCTGAAAGCAGTTGAAATCCATCTCTACCTGAAGGATGCTACTCTGTACCACCTATACAAAATATACAAACCCAGAATTAAAGAATTAGAAATGCTTATAGCCCCCCCCAATATTTTACAGTTGTTTCATAATTAAATGGGCTTGTGATATCTCTCAAAGACAAATTCTTCACTTAAACTGGGATTACAGTGACAACTGAACCTCTTTATGATACTCAAGGTTCCAATTTCACTCTTTAGTTGCCTGTGCTTGTAGAATTTCCATCCTTATTGTTACCTAGAAGCAGAGGGGCTTTGCAGAGAAAGGACAGGAGCCCTGTTTTTGAGGTGGGTTGAGGGGTTTCTAACAACTAGAAAAGAAAAACATAAACAGTTAAACATTCCAGAGTTTACAGGATTGATTTTTGTGCCAAGAGGTCAAAGCTGCTTAGTTTAATTGCTGATGTCATAATACATTTAGTTATGTTTTACCTTTTCCTTGAGGTCAGTGGAGCAAGATATTTGCAGGTCGTCTGCATCTTGGTTAGAATTGATGAGGCCAGTGCTGTGATGGTCAACTAATTGCCCATAACACTTGTTGAAAACCTTCTAGTTAATTAAATGCCATGTTTACCATTACTATAAATGGACACAAGCTTTTATTGCCTCCTCGTTAATTGTCCCACATTTATCAGTGCTGGTTGGCTTCATACTCTTGAGATTTCCTGGTTTATTGAGGGAAATTTAAATTATTTTCTCAGAAAAGGGGATTAGTACTGGCATTCTTCTCAGTTGCAGTGACAGCTGATGCTTTCCTCACAAGCATATTAACTTGACCTCATTAGTTTTTGCATCCAACTCCCTTAAACACAGAAGAATGTATTTCAGTAGGAGCCAATCATGTTAATTACATCTGATCAGTTTGCATATTCATAGGCCATTGCCTGTCTGATGGACAGCAAAATAAAACCCATATCTGTTTAATAATTTTAAGTGGGTTGCTTTCAGGACTGGATCTGGTTTAAATAAATTATCTCACTGGTAAGGGCCATGGGCAAAACCTTCCTGTGGGTAACGTGATGGTTCGTGTGGTGTTTTGTGTTCTAATGTTTGTTGATGAAATCACAGCCAGCCAAGCGCTTCAGAGAGAGGATAGTTTGTCTTACCTGGTTCGTGGGAATTCTGTGTATTCTGGGGAGGTCAGAAGCTGGTTTTATATTAAAATGCCACTTTGGAATTCTAAAGGCTGGTAGCACAGGGAGGGCTGGGTCTGGTTTGTGCCGAGCAGGAGTCTGAGGTGTGAGAGCAGATTTCAGTTCAGCATCCTGTACAGGATGGCGAATCCAGCTCCAAACTATTTCACTGTCAAAGATGCTTGTGCTCCTGTCACTTCTGTGGTTTGTTTACTGACAGCTCAAGTGGTATGACAAAAAGCTACCTTGTTTTTTGTAAGGATCAAAACAATAAGATAAATACACCTGGTGACGAAGCTGGGACAGTTTGTTTTTCTTTGGCTCCTGCCTTTACCATCTTAATTAACTTTTCTCAATGTTTTAGCATTTTAATTTCATGCTGACTGTAAGGAACCTCACAAACTAAGACAGGATTCTTCCTATTAATTTATTGTGTTTCCCATAAAGACATAAACATTTTGCATTATGTAAATCAATATTCAATTATAGTAGGGAATTATATAGAAAGAGCTGAATGTAGCTGTCAGAGGGAATTGGGTAATTTGACTCTGAACATTATTTACCATATAATAGAAAAATTATTCAGTGGTGATTTGTTACTATAGAACAGATTGTTGTTATTCATGCAGAAAGGGGTATTACGTGCAGAGGAAAAACATCATTTGCTGTTATTAAATATTAGGGATACTTTCCCTGTACTTCCCTGCAAAAGGCTGTTGCAAATCCATTATTGATCCATTATCGATCCATTATTGATACTGGCAATTCCCTTTTTGTGTGTGTGTTGTATTTGGAGCTGCAGCCGCTGCCCCAAAAGGCTTAGAATTCAGTGTAAAACATAAAGAGAAGAAGAAACAGGCGTGAAAATTTGAAAGCTGAGACAAAGACCAAGAATTGGCAGATGAAGCTGAATCCATTGAAGTTCTTGCTCCGTTTCGTGCCGCCCTCTTCACAAAACACCTGATGCCAGCTGGAATTCAGAGCGGGCAGTGTGGCTGAAGCCCAGGGGGGTTTGAGGGGTGTGTGTGGGGGGTGGGTTTTGTTTGTTTATTTTTAAATCACGTTAATTGCTGTGCTGGCTCTAACCATCCCTGTTTTGCCACCGCTCTCCTGACCCAGCGCTGCTCGGGAGCCGCACGCAGAGAGGGGTGTGTGAAGATAATTAAAGGAGAGAGTCAGAGCTGAGGCTTCCAGGATGGAGGGGTTTAAATTGTGTGGGGGATGTTTACATAACTGCTCAAAAGAGGCTTTTTCCATGTACCTGTTTACACTCTTTACTTTTGAAATCCTTGAAGCAATCAGCCCTTGGAGAGCCCTTACCCAGCACTCACAAGCCCTTGATTGCTGCGCAGAAAAGCCCGGTTAGTGAATCACTGGGAAAACATTCCATAACAAACCCGTCTCTTAATGAGGGTCACCACTGCCTTTGCAGCGCTGGAAGGAAGGGGACAGGGGCAGAGAGATGCTGTTGTATTGTAAAACTGTTTGAGACACACACAATGGTGGAGGAAGGACCCAGACACCGGGTCTTTGTGTGCAAATTTCCCACCAGAGCTAAGCAACCTTTTTTCCCTTTATTTTTTTTTTCCCTCTCTTCCCCTTCCCCCAATTTAATTAAGTGGGGTTTTGAGTCGGTGCTGGCCTAACAAGCACTTCTTCATGAATGAAAGATTTGTCTCTGGTAGTGAGGCAAGGCTCCGACCGATGTCAACAGCAATTACTGCTGGGCACGGCCGCTCAGCAGCTCACACGAGCACAGGGGTGCTGGGAAGGCAGCCTCATGTACAGGGCTGGCAGAAAGGGGCTGGGGATTCTTTGCCAGGCCTCTCATGGGAAGGATTTGTCCAAAGACACTAATGCAGTCGGGGAGCTTCCTGCCAGATGTGAGACCGGTTGATCTGGGGAGCTGGAGGAACCTGTGTTAGGAGGAGATGGTTGTGTGGGTCAAGGCTTGGGGGACCGTCAGTTACCCCAGGAGAAGTGATGGTAATTTCACTGCAATTGAGTGGGATGTGTCACTGAAAGTTACAGTGATCCCATCTATGAGTCCATGGATCTTTCCTGATTTGTGGGCTCATTTAAGTGGAGTTTAATGGGGACCTAATGAATCTCCTCTCTGTATTTTGCTTCCCTTTCATTAGGGACCAATCACTTGCTCTGGGTGTTCCCTTTGGAAACCTGAACTCTCTAGAACCAAGGTGAATTTTTCATTCGATAAACAGCTAACAAGCAGCATCAAACCCACAGTTTCCTCTGTTAGTGGAAAAAACAGGTGCAGCAGCTGTAATCCTGCAGCTCCAACGTGGTCCGTGCCCTGAGAACACCTCCTCAGCTGCTCTCGCCAGCCATGCCCTGAGAAGAAGTTATGTGCTTGATACCCTGTAGGAAAGTAATGTATTCTGGGGCATAATCAGCATGAAATTGGGATGTGAATTGAAATTTGTGACAGCAAGGCTAGTGCTCAGAGGCCAACACGAGCCCCACTTACACGTGTGGTTATTTTACGGTGTGTAGAATCCCTGGACACACTGTGCAGGCTAATTGGATTTAGTGAGGACATGTCCACATAACAGCCATGGATCAAGCTTCTCGGATTTGAACAAGACATTAAAAGGTGCTTTATACCCCCACACCCCCCATTTTCTTGGCAGGGAAGGAAGGACCCATCGTGTGGTGTTACACTGTGTAATTGTTAGATGCAGTAGGTAAAATCAGACAAATCTGAGAGATTTTTGAAGCTCTGGGAAGTTTTATTGGATTTGTGTGCCCTTGTGTCCCTTGCACTGCTCCCTGGTACAGACATACCCAGGGAATGGGATGACTGGAATGGGTGGGGAACCAAAGCAGAGGAGAAAACTGAAGTGTCTCTTTAGTAACACATCATTTACCTCCTTGCTGTATAATACAGGGGGAAGAAAGCAACACCCTGTTGAAATATTTGCTTCCTTTGGGCAGCAGTGTGGGCTGCAAAGAAAGGAGACCGTCCATGGTGGGGCATCCAAGGGTAGGATTTCAGCTAGAACAAACTCTTACCCTGGTGTCCCTGCCCAGAGCACAGCTCTGTCCTGAACAGAGCCATGTAGAGCTTCGAGTTCAGCAGAGAGGCTGTTGTTTCCTCGAGATCGTGGTCCTTCTGGTGAAGGATTTGCTGAGACACTCAGAAATCATCACTCTAAGTTATTGGTTTCTCTGCCTGCCAATGGCCATAATTACAGCTGGGTGAATAATTCAGAGCAAATAATTTGTCTGACAAATTTCTTTTTCATCTCATGAAAAACCCATGAGTATTTCCCCAGCTCCTCACATTTGTTTGTATTTATTTATTTATTTATTTACTGTGACGTAGCTGGTGTTGGCCGTGCAACTCACGTGGGGTGGTTTGTTCTTTGTGTGTGTTTTGCTCTTCTCACTCGTGTTGAGCTGGCTTCTACGCTCACACTCGATTTTCTCTGGATGTTGAATGGTTTCAGCACCTGCAGGATACATTTCATAGATGCTCTTCTCTGTGTGCACACGTTTACTCAGGTCTTTATCACCTGACCTGCTCTCCTCGTGGTCCACGGTGTGTTCACCACCATCATTTCCATCTGGATGCTCTGTTGTGGTTAGTGAGGTTCTGAGTAGCTCTGTCCCTTCTGCTGGTCTTCTCTTGTGGGGTAACCTTTGTGATGGATTAGATAGCTGTGTGTAAGTGCTTCATGAGTTGTTGTGCTCTCCTGTACTGCTGACATCTTTCACAGCTTCTACCTCAAAAGCTGTGTTATATTATGACAATTAAGGGTTCCAAGTCACTAATCAAGCCTCTATTTTAGTTGTTGATTTACTTTTCTATTTGGATAGAGGAAAAAATTAGCTATTTCCAGACCTCTGTCATTCTGAGCTTGGCCAGAGCTTCTGGAATTGCTTCAGGAGGTTTGCCTTAGAATAAGACTGAAGGAGGCTGTGCCTAGCTTGGAAAAAAGCTTTACTTCTCTTCACATGGCCACGCTGCTGTTAACGAGCCTGTAGCCTAATAAACATGCACAGGAACATTCTAGTATAAAGCCTTGTGTTTACCTTCACTATAAACATGTGGTGGTGTGCTGCATTTTTAGGCACCTTCCCATCATTAGCAGGGAACATGACACTCGTTACAGGATGCATCTCTGTTCAGAGTTGGAAGATAAAGATACCAAAGATACCAAAGATAAAGAACTTTGAGTAATTTCAGTAGCACTGACTGGTACTAATACTTCTCAGTTTGGTTTGCAGCCTGGGCAGACTCAGTGCAGGGCTGCTCTGGATGTCCTGGAGGAACTCCCAATTCTTTTCGATGACAACTTAAAGACGACAGATCTGGTCTAGTGTGTAATTAATGCTGGTGATTCCAGTCAGATCTTTTTACTCCTCTAGTGTGTATCTCTGACTGAGAAGGAGATAATGGACAATCATGTAAGAAAATCCTTGATTATGGCTTGATTGAGCTTGTGGGAGCTCTAGACAGCCAGTGTTGTCATGGTTTCCAAGCCATTTAACATATGACACTTTTGCACAGGCAAGGTGTTAGATAGCCATCCAAAAATGGGATTGTCTGAGCCCTCCTTGAATGCCACACCAGGTTTATTTTTATAAAGAAACAGCTTCTAATATGGAAACTGGTTACTATAAAAACCATCTTGTCTTCCTTAAGATTTGCAAATCAGGGGATGTGCCTATGAAGAAGATTCCTGCCATCCTGCCGTGTAGCCAGAGATCACAGGTACCACAGGAGTCCCTCTCCTGCATGCTGGCTCTTACTGTGACATCCTCTGTGAGCAAGCTCTTTGTCCCCAGGCAGGAGCATGTTGTTTCCGCACTGTTTGTAATGTTTCCCCACGCGTTAGGCAGCATCTTGCTCTCAGGATTGTCTGTTTCAGTCTTTGGAAAACCCAAGAAGTTTCTTCTTCTGAATCTTAAGACACATTTATCAAGGTACTGGGACATTTTTAGTGCCCAGCTTTTGGGTCTTGGCAAGCACAGATGTCACCAGAGTTTCTGCAGAGAACTTTTTTCCAGCTGTTTTTATTTTTTAGGACCAGCAGAGGGAGCACAATAATAAAAGTAATTAAACTTCCAGATCTCTCTACTTGTCCATAGTCTGAGAATCCAAAAGTGTTCTTCAGATGTGTCAGTGCTGCGAGTCCATCGTGCTGCTTCGTGTGTCGGGAGGCAGATGGGCAGGGACACAGCTGAATTTCCACACGAGGAGGAGTGTTCCTCATTTTCTGTAGTTACTATTGAGAATTCACAACCAAAGGACAAAATCTGTGCTGGAATATTTTATAATCTGCATCGTGAAGATTGAGAGTCTGTTGCTTAATGGGCATGGAGAGCGATTGTAGCTGTGTTGTACTGGATCTGCTCCTGTACTACTGAGACTTTGCTCCAACCAGCCATCGTTGCCCAACTTCTGGCTTTGTGTTGGAGTGACTCAGTAACTGGGCACTTCTGCAACGCCTGGGGTGATAGTAGAGAGAAAGCAAGTTGTAAAAGAGTGGGATTGGGCCTTATCTGTTTCAGTTTTACTCTGTCTGGTTTAGTCCCTTAGAGTGTAAGCTTTCTGATGTGTCCTTGTACAGGACACAGCAACAGGGCCATGGGCACGGCTGACAACTGCTGATGGCTCTTGTGATGTTGATGTGCCATCCAGCAACGGAGCATGCGTCTTCCTGGGGCTGATAAAGCACTCTCAACCCTGAAGAGACTCTGAGTAGTTTGCAAGTGGTTATACCTTCTGCTTTTCTGATGTTGTTAAGTTTGATGTGTCTGTTGGAGGCAGCATTGTTGTCAGCTGAACGATGGAAGCTTCTGATCTGCCCAGGAGAAGAGCTGGACGCAGCGGGGCTCTGGCTGTGAGCAGGTTCATTGACTTACGTTTCCCTGGCAAAGTCGGTGTTGTGGAACTCAAAAGGCAGTCAGTCCATTACTTAGATTCTTCTCTTTTCATGTAAAATTCAAAATTTTCTTGAGTGAACTGGAGACCCAGAGCTGTAGCTGCTTACGTGGACCAGAGCAGGTTAGTGGGTTGGCTCAGCAGTTTGAAATTCAGCTACTCTGCTGCCTCTGGAGCAGCCCACTGCTATTCTGTAAGTGCACTGTAAAGCCTTCGATTGTGATTAATGATCAATGTGTTGATTGCTCTAATCCAGCACTGTCAGTTATGTGCATCTGTAGCATCTTCTTTCTACTGTCAAGCTTGTTGGGATCTGTGTGCCTGGGATGGAGCCTGAGGCATTTGGCTTTTTAGCTGCAAAGACAGGATTTGCAAATTAAAAGGAAGAATGCTAATCACTTAATGTCCTTGTTTGTTCCTTTTTAAACTTGGTGGACAGGACAGTTAATCAATTATTTGAAATGATGATTCCTGCAGTGCTCACATATGAACAGCAGCACCCTAAAAAGAGTTAGTGGGTAATCTTGTAGTAAGATTGTGAAGTGGGTAATGATTTTTGTTTCTTACATGGTCTTGGCACCTCCAATAAGCTGGCAGCCTGTGTGTCAGTCCTGGAGCTGGCTGGTGTTGGCTCTGTTGGACCTAGGGGAAGCTCCTAGAGCTTTCTACAGAAACCACCCTTGTAGCTCCCCAACAAAACTAATACACTCTGCGTGGCTGCCAAGCTTGAGAGACTGGCTTGTTAAGGCTGCGTGCTTTAGAAATGCTTTAATTTGTGTGTAGTGCCCATAGAGAAGTCCAGTGCTGGTGAACTGTTCCTGTTGGAGGTCTCCTGGCGTTGGGTGTCTGGCATGAGGTGCTGTGTCTGCTTGAAGTTGCTGCTGGGACTCATGCTAGTGGTTCTGTTCCTCTGACCTTTGTGAACAGCAAATTGTGGGTGAGTTTTAGGGGTTCTGATCAAAGCAGTCAGAATAATCCAATGAAATTAGTCGTGTGTGTGTGTGTGTGGACTTCAGAGAACGATCCCATCCCCTGGGTCAGAGCCATGCTTCCCAGTCTCTGTGCTGCCAGCAGACAGCGAGGCAGCTGCTCAGTCCAGAGTGATCCAGTGGCTGGAAAAATGACCATGTCAGAGGAATGCCTGGAAGCTTTCCTTTCCCCAGCTCTGCAGTGGGGTAGCTGTGTGATGTCGTCCTTACACCCCTCCGAATCAGGTGCAGTTTGCTGCCATCACGTACCCGTGCAGGGGGCTTGGGATGCCCTGTTCTTCCACCTTCAGTGGGAGGGTGATGCTGGGCTGAAAACTGTTGTTAGACCAGGTCGTTACAGAGCTGTAAAACCACTGATGCTGTGTGCTTCCTGAATGTCCAGTCCACTGGTTCTGTACTGAACCATCTTGGACAGAACCACCAAATTAATATTACTGGCCCTTTGCTGGAAGAATTACCCAGGGAGAAGGGAAGACCAGACCATGTGCCTCATAGTTAAGCACATATTCCCTTATCAAGTGTCCTCCTAAGAAAACCAGCAGTGATTACACACAAGCTGGGTGCGACGGGGATTGAGGGGGACAGAGTGGCAGATGTGGGCTGCTCTGAGTCCTGTCAGGGAGGAATGATTAATGAACACCAGCTCCAGCCGAGGCTAACCTTTGGAGAGCTGAGCAGGACATCTGCAGAACTGTCAGAGCTCTGACAAGGACAGAGCTGAACAACCAATTATTCCACCATCACTAAGGTGGGCTGTCAGTTTAATCCCAGCCATTCACTTAGGCAAGGACAGGGAAATTTCTCCTTTACATAGCACGGCTCTGGTGTGACCTTAACTCTTTCAGTGCCACTGAGGGGATCTGTGGGGCAGCACCGTGGATGTGGGAGCTGCTGTGGATGGGGTGAGGGCAGGGTGGGCAGGGACCCTGTGCTGAGGGCACGGAGAGCTGTGGGAGCTCTCTGCTGAAGGGTAACGATGTGTGGGAATACTTGGGGGTTTTTAAAAATGGTGAATACTAAGTTGAATATTATGCAGTCCCTGATGTTGTCAAAGTTTGGTAGTGACAAGGAGACCTGGTAATTGCTAACACGTTCTGACTCGACCATGCTGGGCTGTGCTTGTCTCCCACAACAAGTTTTGCTGTGGGACGGTTGGCAGCAGCCAGCCCAGAGACCTGTGGTGTTTGTAAAGGTGACGTTTCAGTTGGTTGAGTGGGAGCCAGAGGCAGCCCGGGCTGGGCAGGGACCTTCCAGGGCAGGTTTAGGTGTGAGGGGCACAGATCCATCTGGTTATGGACCTTGGCACAGCCTGTGGCACAGGGGATAAGCTTTTGGCCACGTGCTGGGTGTGTTTCCTGCAGGATGGGTCAGTGCTTGTGTTGTGTGGATTTTCCTAAGTGAGTTTTCCAGGGATTTTATGTCAAAAGGGCTTTCTCTTTCTTACACATCTTCCTTCTGCTGTGTGGGACACTGAGACCTGGGGAAGCTGCAAGCGCAGATTGGAACGTGGAGCATGGCCACGAGCACACTACACGAGATACTCCTGCAGGAAAGCCCTTCAGCATCGTTACAGGTGTCCTGAGTGCTGGGAAACAAAGCAAGTGCTCCAAGGGAGCAAACTGGGTGTTTTTCTCTAGTTCTGAACATAATCTGTCATACTTTCTTCCTGAAGTTGCTTAATCTTTCTTAAAATGTCCCCAGATAGAGCGTTTTGTTTTCAATTAGCCCATGCAGTGAGTTCCAAAGTACTTGTTAACACTGGAGGGAAAATTGGCTTAATTAACGACTCATGCTGGATAGTGTGTTTCTCTGCAACCTGCCCTGTTGTGGGCTGCTTCCATGGAGGAGCACTGCTCATGGGTGGTGAGGGTGGTAACGCATCACGAAGCATTCCCACTGCCCTCCCAGTGTGTTTAAATACTGGTGTGTCTGGTGTGCAAAATCAGTGGGACTTACCAGAGAGCAAATCCCATTTATTTATCTCCATTTAGTCTCCCTGCTAAAAAACACAAACCACTGAGAGCTCTGAGGAGTTTTTCAGATGAAGAATGTCTTCACTGTGCTGGGGAATATGTAGGACTTGTAGAAGTGGCTGTTGTTTGGTGGCTTCCTGGTGTTTAAATATCTGACATCAGAGAACCTTTATGCCACCTTCATGGCCCTCACTGGGAAATACACTTCTGTAAGCTCAAAAGCAAAGCACCTGGAGGTGTTTAAAAGGCCTGTAGATGTGGCACTTGGGGCCATGCTTTAGTGGTGGACTTGGCAGTGTTAGGTTAAGAGTTGGACTCTCTCTCCGTAGATTCTTCCTGAAAACCATGAGTTTTACCTTCCTTAATTAGGACATCCAGTCTGTAATCACTTTTCTGTAGGAAATGCACTAATGTCACAAAATGAGGACATAAAAAGACCTGAAATTTTTAATGTAGGGTTTTGCAGTAAATAGAATAAATCGTGCTCCCTTATGGTTTATTTTCTCTGTGTGTTTGAGAAGTTTTTATTGAAAAAATAGGGATGATAAATTCTGTCTGGTTTACACCTGTCCAAATATATTTCCAAATACGTTCCTGTTGTGCAGAAATTTTGCTAATGAACTCCCAGTTGAGGTTCAGGTATTGCAGCAGTGTTCTAGGTAGCAAATAGCTCATCTGAATGAAGATAAAATAATTTCTCCTGGAATTATATTTGCAGATTGCATTCGGTGTGTGCCAGCTGGAAAAAGACACTATACCCATCACTGTACCCACAATCAGTGTTAAACCAGCAGAAAATCTGTGTGATTCTGGTCAGGACACCTCTGCTGTGCCAAAGGTTGAGAAAATCCTGTCAAAAGTCATTTAAGAAAAAGAAGTAATGCAGAGGCTGTTACTTTAATCATGCAAATGTTTCTTTACATGGTAAATTTTATCATTGTCTGAATTTTCTGGGGTGTGTGGTGTTTACTGGGCTGCATCCCTGTCCCTGCCTAGGGAACATGGGCAGCAGTCACACCAGTTGTGGGAGCAGAACCAGATCCGTAGGTGCAGGAATTCCTAAGGCATCACCTGGAATGCACAGAAATGTTCTTCAGACACAGAGATATGCAAAGGCTGCTCTGCAGTTTCAAACGGTGTCAGCGCTCTTGTAGAAGGTGGAATTCAGGCTGGTGTGTCAGGGAGGCTGCAAGGGGAACAGGCTTGAATATTGATTATTTGATGCTGAATTGCAACCCAGAAATGTTGAAGCAGCATGTATGCAAAGCAGCGTTTTCAAAGCTGAGGTTAAGGCCAAAGTGATTGCTCTTCCTGCTCAGGAATGGATTAAATCTGAAATTCCAACGTCAACTTCCTTTGCCCCGTGAGACTCGTCTTGGAGAATGAATCTCTTGCTTGTATCTTCTATATTGTGTCTGGGTTTTGGGGGGTGTGTGGTTGGCTTGTGGTCTGGTGGCTGTGGGGATTTTTGAGGGGAGGAGAGGGGTTGTGTTTGGTTGGTTGGTTTTGGGGTTGTGTGTATTGTGTTTTCATGGATTTGGTTGGGATTGGCTTGTTTTTTGTGCTTCCCCTGGGGGTTTGCAGAGTGCTCAGTGTTTGCCATGGGTTGGGCTGGCTCTTTGCTTCAGTAGAACAACAGAAAAAAAAATAGCAATAAATAACAAGTGAAACTTTTTGTTTCATTTAATTTTCTAAAATCAGTGGTAAATTTCTAACATTTGTGGAATATTATTCATTTTACCCAAAGTTACTCGTCTGAGGACGTGAGAGAATCCATAGGCACTGCAGGGCCCTGCTTCCTAGTTTATGTGCTCTCTCCTTGTGATTTGCTGTGTTAAAGACCATCAAAGACCATCAGGTAGAACTTAGGTCAGAAATATTCTTTATGGTTAGAAATGTGCTGGCCACGTTGGTAACTGGATTTGGAAACACTGGGAGTGGTGCCACGTAGAGGGAGCAATCTGAGACCTTTCTGGATAAATGAGTTTGGAACAATTTGGCACTGAAACAAATAATATGAAAAAAACTATTTTAAAAATGGTACCAAACAGGCAAATCTAAGCTGAAGTAAAGCAGAGTGTCCTTACTCTTCCTTGTCAAGGAGTTCAGCCACCTTGTTGGGCAACGATGCCCCTTGTATTTCACAAGATGCTGCAGAAGGATTGGTGCAGTGGTGGGTTTGTGCTTTACTGCCCAGGGCCGTGGCACATACATAGAGAAGCGAGTGTTTAGAATTCAGCACATCCCATCATCTGACATGTTATTAATATCTTCAAGTAAAAGTCATGCCAGCACAGCAGGCTTACAGTTTCATCCTCCCAGTGGGAAATAGCAGCCTCCTGGTTTCCCTTGGAACCTCGCTCAGAGCTGGCTGCACTCTTAGGGTCTGACCCCCCCCACAAACAAAGGGATCGAACCAGGAGTTTTAGAAATCAGCCTTTAACCTAGAGCCAATACTACATTTAGTACATCCCCTCTGCCCCTTCTGCTCTGGGGTGTCCTGGATGAGCAGTGTGGGATGCTCACCATAATGCTGTCTGTCTTGATGGGGAAGAACAGTTCCCTGCCCAGTTGTGCAATTTCTCTGCATTTTTATTACCTTGACAAGGCTGAAAACTGAAGACTTTAAGAGTGAATTTGAAAATGGATCTTTTAACCCACAGTGCAGTGCAGTTCTGCATGAGTGGAGACTGCCAAGCACAGACCTCCAAGCACAGACAGCCTTGCTCCTGGGTGGAAGCTGCCTCGTGTCCTCTCATCTCTCAGAACGACTACAATAAATTACTAAGGATTCAGTACAATTTTGCTTAATATACCCAGTATCAACCATTATGCTTCAGTTGTCTGTTTTCCTGGCCCCATATACAATGCCAGCCTGAAAGCCAGACAGGTTTGGTGAGCTCTCTATCAGAGGATGTGTAAGTGGGCAGAGCAATGTGGGCAGTTTGATGCTGATGGGAGGCCAAGGGTGTTTGCTGAGAGTTGGTGTGATGTGCACACCAAGCTGGCTGGGGAAAGCCATGGGATATATGCCCTGTTATTATTGGATATACTTCTGAATCTGCCCCTTCTATCTAGCTCAGAGTTAATGTACCTATTGACAGCAGTGGGGGATAGGAAGGTATCTATTTATTTGCAGCCTGGCAGATGCACAAGTGAAGTTTAGAGAATTGCTATGGAAATTTGAGGAGAATGTTCAAAAACAATTCAAATTTCCCTTTCCTTTGGCCTGCTCTATCTAAATTGCTAAAAGAGTCTTACTTTGAGGCTGGGGAATAGAAGCGAAGTAGAAAGTGCTTTCTGGCTCTCTTATAGTGAAAATTACCAAAATACCTTTGTTTCTTAGCATAAATGCTCATGAAACTTTGGAGAATAGATCCTGAAAGCCTATTGTTCTGTAGTGTATTATTCATATCACAAAAGCTGCATTAAAATAACGCTGAGGGTTTAAGAAAAGGATTCAGAGAGGAGGATTAACCTGCTAATCCTTGTCTCTTAGGAAAAATGCTCCAAGTGAGTTGGTGGGACACATTTGAAGGGGGTTATGACTGGCCCTTGCTTGTCCACACCAGATTTTTCAGGTTCATGAAGTTGGTATGAGCAGTGATAGAGGGATTCAGAGGCATCATAACTATGTGTTTCTTCCTGTGGGGAGGCTTTACAGGGGACCCACACCTCTTGCAAATACCCTGAACTCATCTGCTGCTGTGTGAGTGGTGAATGGGAATTCTGATGGTACCATTTCAAGCATCTTGCTTTCCTCCTTGTACTCCTGTTTCACCACACTGTGGGGCTTTGGTTTTCCATACCCCTGTGTATTGCCTTGCTCTCAGCATACTGATGGGGGTGACTGTGATCTGCATCTCCTTCTGGGAGCAAAGTTTTCCCAAATCAAATGAGCACTGTGATTCATAGATGCTCTGAAGAGAGAGGCTGTCTGCTTGCTTGTGCCTCTAGGTATGGGTCAAAAGAACATGTGTCTTGTTTGTGGGGTTTTTTCCCTTCCTCAACCCTTTGTTCCATGTTGGTGACCTCACACAGGTCCCTGCACTTCCATACCCCACACACAAAGATTTCATGTGAGACAGTTGTGCTTAAAGAACTGCAGCTGGGTCTGCAGCCTGGAGTTAGTTACTGGAGAAACACCTTTTCTGCGCAGGAACCAGATTCAGATCATTGTATTGGTCCCCTTTGGATGTGAATGGTTATCAGAACAAAGAATTGTAGGGTTTTTAAAAGTGAAAGTGCTGTTCTTCCCAGATTAATTCACATTTTGGAGTTGCTGTGAGACCTACAGATGATCCTTTCCTCATTTGGAAAGGATGTCGCTGCTTTTTTCTGAATGTTTGGAATGACATTTTCCCCCAAATATTACTTTTTTCAAAAATAAACTCTTACAGCTCCCTCTGAATCTGTCAGCTGAGGCATTTTCTGATTTCACCAACTTCAGATTGTGTTTCATATTTAAAAGCACAGAGTGACAATCACCTGTTTACGTGGTTGGTACCATGCAGGGATTCTGTGGGGTTTTACCTTCGGTGTAATTTCACGGGGCTGCATCCTCAGGGTGAGGCAGCCAGAACCTTCCCTAGGAGAAGTGCCATTTCTCTTCAGAAATATTTATTCAAAACCTACAAAGATTCAAAGAACACCACGGCCATTGAGAGCAGGGAACAAGCTTCGGATTAATTACTACTGGGGAAAGTTGACTTAAACCTTCCTAAATGAATTAAGAAAGGCAAATCTATTGACTGCTCTGCAGGTTGCTTGCTGGCCTTCTCTTTGACAGAAGAAGATTAATATAGAGGCTGCTTCCTCCAGTCTCGTTAATAAATATTCACTGAGGTACCCTACAGAGAGATCAGATCCCCATTCTGGAGACATCAGGCAGCTTGGAAATGTGAGTCTGAACCGTGGGGATATTCAGGCCAGTGGAAGGGAATGAATTTAAGCAGGAAAAAGAATGAAGAAGTTTGTTTCCCAACATCTGAATGTTTAATACAGGAATTGGGCATTTTCCTCCACCACAAATGTGGGAAGCATGTGGCATTACACAGGCAGGTGACTTATACTTATGATGAGTTTAAAGGGATTTGGATGTCCATTGCCTGATGTCTCAGTCTGATGTTCAGTCTCAGCCCGTTTACACTGGAGTCCAGCCTTTATTCTCTGAAGGTGGAAAAATCTGTGGCAGGGAGGGAAAAGAAGTAAAATTCCCATTGGAGTTCTCCTTTGCCATTCCTGTGAGGGAAATCAGAGCTTTACAGAACTGTGCAATCTCTTCTTCATACAGATCTGGAAAGTCTTTCCTTTTTAAAGCCTGGAAGCAAAGCCTGTGCAGACCCTCACGTTGCTTTACTTAGAACCACGTTCCACATACCAGGTATATTTAGGGATGTGCAAGCTCTTTTCTGGTACAGTTGGTCAGCAGATGCTGGTTGTTTCCAGCAGAGGAGTTTGGATTTGCAGTTAGAGGGGAACATGCAGGGAATCCTAAATAAACATTGTTTGGTCAGAGAGACCAGAACCTTGGGGTACCAGGTGATGCCCCTGTTACAACTTTACTGCTGAGGTTGCTGGGGATTTGGTCATTTCTCCTACCTCCCCTTGGTCACATATATATTACACGGGCACCATATAGACTTGTGCATTTGCTGTTCATTAAGTTGCCTTGTGCCTTATCAATATAGATCAAGTATCCACTAAATGAAACAAAATAATTAATTAATTTCTGAACACAATGACACCGTTCAGACCTGAATTTTCACAACTGGAAGGATTAACTGAGGATGTAATGCATCACTGAATGGTTTAACAGAGCATCATAACTCTTTTCTTTTCACCATAAATTGTAACCTGGAATTGTTTTTTGTAATGGTAATTGCCTTATCTTCATAAATTCTAGTCTTACATAATTTAACTAGTATTGTAGCAGGATTTCCCAAGAATTAAAAAAGCAGGTGCTGTCAGTGGTAATTTAAATAAGAAAAGACACATTAAGTGGTTGTTCTTTCACTAGTAATAGAAATTAATTAGCTTTGAGCTGCTTTGGAGGCTTTACTTTTTTTTTCCCCCTTGCTGTGGCCTGTTATGTTTTATAATTGTATGGAAAGTAGTTTTGATTTGATCACATCATCGGGTGTGAGGGGAGGCAGAGGGACAGGAGCCAAATGCCAGCCTGGGTGTGGAGACTGCGGAGGATCACGTGCTTGGGGCTGGAAGGGACCTCAAAGCCCATCTAGTTCCAACCCCCCTCCACAGGCAGGGACACCCTCACTAGCCCAGGGTGCCCAAAGCCCCATCCAACCTGGCCTTGGATGCTGCCAGGGATGGGGCTTCCAAACCTCTCTGGGCACCCTGTGCCAGGGGCTGGCATCCCTCATTGAAGTCAATGCTGCTGGTGCATCTCCTGCAGACCATATTCATGTTCTTACAGCTGGTAGCTGGGGCAGTGCTAATAGGAAACTTCCTTTTGTTTCTCTGAAAGCAGAAGCAGCTCCTGAAAGCCACCCCCCTAATGCCAGCGGAATGAAAAGGAGGAGGAGAGCACTTGGAGTAATTCAAGGAACAATAAGTGGGCAGCAATCTAGAAAAGCAGTAATTAATTTTATGTGTTCAACATATTTGTGAGGATATTTAATTGCTGTTTTGAGAGCTTGGGAGATCTGACCACGAGTCACTTTAATTCACAGGGAGTGAACAGGTTTATTTACGTTGCAAAGGGCTGTCTTGCCTTTGCTCTCCGATGTGCTGGCAGAGGGAAGATGACAGAAACAAGGGGCTGCCTCCTTCCACTGCTGCAAAGACTGGATTTTCTCAGAGCCTTAGTCACAGGCTTCTTAATTTTTCTGTCAGAAGAAATTTCTTTTCACTTGACTCGGGTCATGACACGACTACAGAAAAACTTTGACTGGAGCACTGAGAGAAACGTGGTGTTGTGAGCTGTGCCAGCCTGGCTGGAGGTCTTGCAGTGGGCCCAACACAATTCCTGAGGGGTCTTTTCAGCCTTGGTGAATGACAAAAATCAAATCTGGCAGTAAATACAATAAATATTGAGGTTCTTTGGTGGTTTTTGCCTTTTATTCCTTTTATTTTACTTTTATTATTCCCGGTGGCTTATTTACATATAATAGAATTTACTCCTCCAACCAGAACAAACGCACTTGGGAACAGAAATGGCTTTTGGATTATAGTTTGCCAAGCACAGAACCTGGGTTTAATCATCAGGATACAGAGCTTGCTTCCTTTCTTTAGGTTAAGCCTAAGAGGAGACAAAGGGAAATATTTGTTGGTTGACCTCTGGCCCCAATACAAAATATAGAGAGAATAGTGATGAATCTCCAAAGCCTGCTGGCACAGGAAAGTGCTTGGTATTCTATGAAAAAACCATCATGTATTCCCTAAATAGTTCATTTTGTTTTCTAAAGTTCTGAAAAACTCCCTTTATTGAAATGCATGTTGTTGCATCGATTTTTCTAAAATACACCTTGTTATCTTTTCTTTGGTAATTGGTGACTGGTAATGACTTTGGCAATTTAACATGTTCTTGCAGACACTTTTCCCATTCCCCCAGATAACTGAAGTCAAGAGAGAGGGCCTGTCTGTCAATCTCTGATGCCTGTCAACTGGCTTGATTGACGGGTTTTGGTCCCACAATAGAGACCATTTCTGCAGCCCCCATTCTGTTATTTCTTCTTTCTTAATACTTGTGGGGGATGGTGTTTGCTTTATAATCTGTGTTTAAAATCCAACTTGGAATGAGGCCAGTTCCTAAGAAATTATCACAAAGTCTTGTTGGCTTTTGCATCAAGAAAATTCTCTGGAGAGTTTCTTAAGCTGTGATTCCACCTCCCGAAATTACCTCTGCTCAAAACCTAAGCTTCATTGTTCCTCCAGAATCCCCTTCCAAATCCGACAGAGAGCCTGTGGTGTCTGCCTAATGTGTTTCCATGTAATTTGTTCATGCTTTTTTACTTTATTTGGGAAGTTCTTGTTAATGGTGTAACAGGCAGAGAGATTTTTGCCTGTAAGAAGCGTAGGGAAAATAGGTGAGACTGGGAGCAGGGAAGGGGAGAGGGATGCTCACACTGTGTGGGGAAAATCCTAGCACAGAAAACAAGGGAAAGAATAAACCTGGTTAATAGTTATAAAAGTAATGAATCTGTCATTCATCCCCAAAATCTGGTGTTCTTACAGGCATTCTAATCAGCTACATGTTAATTCACTTAAGTAGGAATCAGGATTGTGCACCAGGAGTGTTTCTGATAGAAATTGTACTTAAGGTTTAAGACTTTTTTTGATGAAAGAAGGGAGTGTGAGGAGAAATTAGGTACTAACCCAATTGTGTCCCTGGTGTGACATAGCATTTGAGTGAGGGACCCTGTGCATCTGGAGCCCGTTTAGTCGGTTGAGTTGGGATGATGCTATCCTGGTTTTCCAAGGAGTTACAAAGACTCATTCAGGATACAAACAAGCTCCTTCCCCACGGTGCTTTCTGCATGAAGTGGCCACAAGCCTCAACATCAGGGAATACAGATCACATCAGGAGTGACAGTTTATGGAACTAAGAGAAACCACATCTCCACCGTCAGCTCCTTTTCACGGGAATTCCTTCCCATCCCTGCTAAACCACTCAGGATGTTTGGTTCAGGGAAAGTTGTCATTTTCTAAGCTTCAGAATAGGGGGCAGTAAGGTCACAGCATTCCTAGAGCACTTTTTGTTCTGTTACTGCTGGAGTATGTGGTGTAAAAAGGGGTTGGAATGACTGCACCTTTGCTCCTGAATCAGGACTTGCCTTTCATACTGCTGTGTGTTGCTGGAAGCCCTGCTGCTGGGAGAGGCTTAGAGGTTGGACAAGGTGTAGAACTTGTCTGTAGCCTTCTGAAACACCTGGGTTGTACTTTTAACGTTGCCTTATTAACCAGTTCATGGGTTTATGGTAGATCCCAATGTACAAAGAGTGGCAAAACTCCAATCTCTGCTTTCCCATTGGAACACAGCAGTGAAGCTGAGAGATGGAAACACCCATCGTGTGGCTTCCTTGCAGTTGTGGGAGCCTGGAGGAAGAGTCCTGCTCGTGCTGGCAGTGATTACAGATTGGTACTGCTCTGGGTGAGGCATTAATGCTTGCTCTCTGGGTTCCTCTCTCATCCTGGAGGGATCCCAACAGTTGTTTTGCTTTTCTGATGGTGCTGCACTTCAGCAGAAGACTTCACCGAGTTTTTCCCACAACGATGTGCCAAGCTGTTGCTCTCAGTTGAGGACTCAGGAAGGTAGATCTGAGAAGGTGAATGGGTAATGTCAATACAGAAGCTGGTGGTAAGGAGCAGATGTGCAAGGAAAGGAGGTAATTACAAGGTTTTGCCTAAAGAATTCAGGAAGCAGACACAGGTCCAGAGGAGCTGGGAGAAAGAATGAAGAAAATAGCTGTTAATTAAAGATACTCATGTGAGAAAGTGTCTGTACTCTGCATGCCAGTGGTAGTGCTCAGAGCTGTGGTGTCTCACTTGCTCTGATACTCAGCATCTTTAGCAGTGTGATGAGTAGTGGGCTGATGGGCCTCATCACGCTGTGCCTGTGTCCAGCTGTCCATCTGCTGAGGGTTCACAGAGGCAGCCAGAAGCTGGTGTTGAACTCTGTGAGTTACTACTTTGGGAGAATAGGAGTGCTTGGTTTATATCCTGATGCGTCCTGAAGAAACAGAATGTGTTTTCCATTGTTGGGACATTATCTTCCCAGTGTTTTTACTTAGAAAAATTCCAGATCTTAGAAGGTAAAGAATTATGTAGATCCTGCTCAATTCAAGCAGCCTATCGCTGTCTGTGGAACCAGCTGGGATTATTCCACAACAGTTTATTATTATTCTTTTGGGGATTGCACTAAATTTGTTTCAAAGGTTTTCTGTATAATAATGCTTAGGATAATCTGTGTGGCAGGTGAAATCCACGTGGATTTTGCAGCTGCCCAAGCATTCTCCTTTTGCTAACTATGAAGAATGGTTTGTGCTTAAATTAAAGAGAATTTATTCTTATTTTTGAAGTCAGAACAACCGTTTCTGTAGCAAGAGTTGAATTTATGCTCAGTTACCTATGAACACATTATTTTTGCCTGCAGCCTAGACTTAGATTGGCTGATATGGTAGAGGTTTGGAGGCATCTTGGGTTCAGAAATGTCAAAGCCACAGTGGCACTTAGAGAGCAGAAGGCTGCAAGTCGAGCTTTGACAGAATCCCTCTCGATTACACTCAGGAAAGAAGGATGAGATAGATAGCTTGGTCATCTTAATCTGATGAGTCTTGATCTGAGGGTGAGGATAAACCAGGGATGATGCTGTCCATGACCTGTGGTCAGTTCAGGGTTTTTAAAGAGTCAACTTGAGTTCCCTGCAGCTCTGGGACACGAGCACACACCGCCCGTGTCCTGTCAAGTGACCGATGCAGTCAGTAGGGCGTAAAAGATGTTCTCTCTGATCTGTCTTGGTTGCCTGTTTTCTGATCAGTGTTTCTTCTGGAGAGCTGTATTTTCAGAGACTCACTGTCCCATGGTAAAACTGTACCCCAGTGATGTTTGCTGTACCTGACCTGCTATGTGTTTCCAGATGGGTTTCTCTGATTAATTGCTGTTCTCAGATATAAAGCCAGCAGAGTCTGGGGCATTTTGCAAGGGAGTTGTGCCTTTGATTAGCTTCTCAACACTGCCCAGCATCTGCTCAGCATTTTGGGGCAGTTCCCTGTCTGTCTTCTCTCCACGATGAGCCAAACCAGATGACCCCTTACTGCACTCTGCCTGATGAAGTCTTGCCACGTGTCGGGAGATGCTCCAGCTGCACTGGCATAGTGGCACTGCTGCATGGGCTTCCCCCCTCTGCCACCCACCCACCCTTTTTTCCTGGCACACGTGCCCCTGCCAGCATCTTCAGCACCGACCTGGAGTCAGCGTTCTGCTCTCTGATTTGTGCTGGGGACCTAATGCAGTCAGCAAACAGCAGCAGCTTTTTGCTGGGGACAGAAGTCACCTACACCTTCACTACCTCATGTAACACTCCTTTCCTTACTCTCTTCTTCCTACAATGTTTTTGAGTGTGCAGATGTTTCCTAGTTAGTTATTATTTAAGTGAGCAGCTTCTTGCTAACGTGTTAATTAAAACTCGCTGTCCGGAATCTCTTGGTACAATTTGCAGCGTAATCTGTAGCCTCTAGTGCATCATTGTATCTCTATTAAAAGGAATTCTGTGTAATGATGCTGGGATTTAATTAGTTTCTTTGCCGGTGTTGTAAAACATAGTGATAAATGAGCTAACGGGTCCATGGATCATTATTCTACTAGAGATGAGCTTATTAGCTGATTATGAATCATTAACAAAGTCTACATGGGATTTGCTTATCTAATTCAACACAATTTTGAACATTCAATACTCTACATTCATTTCTTTCAACTAACAACATTGTATTTAGATTGTAATCTTTGCACCCTTTATTTGGGGAATTTTCCTCTTTAGTGGTGAGTTCTAATTACATTGCAAGTGCTGTGGGGAGACCTGGTGTCGGTCCCTGAGGAGCACAACGCTGTGGTGTAAGGTGTTACACAGCCCTGTAGTATTTTGTTTGGTTTTGAGTGTGTCTGTTCGTCGATCCTCTGGCACTACAGGAAGGGGAGAAATGAAGATACTCAACTTTTATATCTTAAATAGTTTTCTAACTAGGGAAGAGTGAAATACACTGTACTCACTAGAATGGATTGTGCATCTTCACACCCCAGTGGGTGTTTGATTTGGGGTGGCCTGTCTGGCACCAGTGTAGTTGTCACAAGTCAGGTCTGTTTGTGACACAGAGTGTATTGTGTGGAGAACACTCAGCTAGGAGAATTTCTGAGAAGGAAATATTCACATATTTGGTGCTGTGAGTTTTATCTTCTCTGAAATAAGGAGAACTTCAGAAGATTTTCCCACTTCTGAGTATCTGCAGGTGTTTAAAGTACATTCTCACCTTGACCTCCCTGATGCTCACCTTTTTAGCCAAGCCACTCTCAGGTAGACTTCAGGCTGGTTCTTTTTCTGTGCCTCATCTTTAAAACTGTAGTCCTTCTAGCATTAGGTTTGTTTTGGCTTATTGTAATTCAAGAACAAATATTTTCTGTCCTGAACTTAGTTAACTTCTTGATTTTAAACAAGTTTGTGAAAGGACATGTGTACTAGGAGTGTGAATGTGCCCTGTTTTTGTGTCTGGTTCTCTCCCATTTCAATTTAAAATCCATGCAATTAATGAAAAACAGCTAAGGAAGCATCTCTTCATTCCTGAGCAAGTGGAGTTTGTGTGGTACTTCTGTGGTAGGAGTCTGGCAGAGCGAGGTCACGCCAGGATGGTGACACCGGGACGGTGTCGCATGTGATGATCTTTTAGCGCAGCCAGAGCTCGTTTCAGGGCATGTCCAGGGATTGGCACGTTTGCTGGACATGTGTTCTAGAGGCTGTGGCAGCATCAGGGTGAGCAGCCTTCCTGATGGCAGTAGAGGAGACAGAAATTAGGGTTTAGGGCACTGTTGTTAGCCAGAATGGTCCTGCAATTGCCATAACAGCATCAACCACCTGAGTTACTGAGCATGTGAGCAGTGGAGGTCAGCAGGGTGAAGTTGCACTGAGAGCTGCTGATGTGCAAGTGAGGAGCCACTGTTTGTAAGCATGAGGTAGTTTGGTGTAACCTACCTAGTGTGGTCCTTACTCTGAAATAACATGCTGAGGTGTGCACACTATATCCATCAGGCTCCTGTTTCTGATTCCCGTGCATTCCCACACATCCATGGAGTATTGACTTGTCCGTGCTCTGTTCTAGGTATTCCCAACCTGCCTTCAACCCAGCTGGAGGGAAATGAGCTTTGGGAAATGGGTATTTAGTCTTCTCTGCCCAAGGTCCCCTTGGCTTTGGGTGCTGCGTAACGATGCTTGTGTGCTCTTTGGCTGGGGATGCTTCGACTCTGCTCTCAGAAACCCAGCTGTCATTGGAAATGACCTCTGTGGAATTTGCCATAGTTGCTTCTGCGCAGGAGACTGTTAATAATTCTTCAGGAGAAATCCTGGCAATAATGCCAGAAGATGATGATGGTGATGGCAGAGTTGCTGCTGCCGTACGCTGTTCTGTAAACACAGAGTGGGGGGAAAAAAATCAGGATGTTCCTCAAAAATTGGCAGCTGAAAGTGGATACAATTTTCTCGTGGTTCGAGCAGGATTCCTCTCTTATGAATATACTATTTGCAGAGCCATTAGTTCTAATCCTTCCTGATCTTTTGTTTATCACGTCAGAGGTAAATATTACTTGGTTTGTCCCTGTGGGAGCAAAGAGCATGCTATTTTTGTTTCTATGTTATTTTCTTTCAGTGAGACAACCTGTTATTTCTTCCTTTGAAAAAGATTTGTAAAGTGACAGATGAATTTCCAGCTACAGTAATATTTCTTAATAGTTAGGGAAACGGGTTTGTGTGGCACAGATGCTGCCATGGAGAAAAATAGGACAATTAGAAAGGCATGGTTTGAAATGGAATAGGATAGTAACACTGAGTGAAACCCTGGGAATTTCCAATATCCTCAATGGTGCAAATGGAAAAGTTGATTGTGTAAACATACACCCTGTACCTCTGTTTCTGTTCACAGAAGCAGAGTACCTGTCAGTTGTAGGGTATCAGTGATCATAAATTACAGTATTATTAGCTGCACTTGAATCTTTACATAATTGGGATTTGATATCATGAGATAATTTATTCATTACAAACCACTTATTCAATTTCTAAATAGACATCATTATATAAAGTAACTTAATCTGTGGTATTGGAGATTTTTATAAACAATAAATCGGATACGATGTCACTATAAACCCATCAAGATGTATTCTTTTGTAATTAGGATGAAATGCTCGCTCTCAAATTAATTTTCCTAACAAAGAGGTGGTTTATTTTGAGTGATGTACTGGAATCCTCAGAATCACAGCGAGTAACATCCTCTGCATCAGGCTCTGTGTACAGCCCTGGAAGCAATGTGACTGTTTAGTTTGTAGATCACATTCCAATTTCATAAGCAGTAGGATGTGGACATTTAAATGAATTGAAACAAAGCAGGTTAATTATTCAGGGACCTCAGACTAAAATAAGTTAAGTCACAAATAATGCATCCCATGCTCTCATTATAACCTGAATGTCCCTAGATACTGTTGAGCATCGCCCCTCGCTCCTAGACCAGTATTTTCTGTTTGATTTAGAGGTTTGTTTTCCTTTTTAGTAGCTATTTTGCAATTTTCAAAAGCAGGGTCCCCTTCTAGACCTGCATTAGTAGCTTGAGAGGGATAAATGTGTATTTCTGCTAACAGAGCACTGAACTCTGGGTTTTGTAAAGGTCACCTGAAACGTGGTTAGGCACCATTGTTATTACTACCCCTATAAATATATATAATAGCCAATAGCAGAGAATACTAACTTTCAGAGCAGCATTTACAAAGCTTTATCTTCTCAAGGTGATGCCCTTTAATAGAGGACAATGTGTGGTTCTTAGTTCAGCAGTTCTGTCAAGTCTGAGCCAGTCATTTGATTTCAGTTTTATACATATGCTTAGGTGTTCAGAAAATTACTGTATGTAGAAGAGAAGTCCTGAATACTATGAGGCTAGGTCAACAACGAGGAGGTGGATTTCCAGATTCAAATTGTTGATGTTTTCTCCCATCTGACTTTATTCTGACTTTGACTTAGGCTTAGTTTGTGCTCAGACGTGATTCGTGCAGTGAGTCAGTGAGGTTTTGGCTTGGTTTGAGGACACTTTGGCCCAGTGTTTCTAAGGTTGAACCCCAGGAGGAGTTGTAGGAATTGAGGTAGGCTGAAGCCCCCATGTGAACTGCACATGTGTGTTGGAAGGAGGTTTGGAGCTGAGTTGAGCTGACAGTCTGAGAGGATTTAATGGGTTTTCATTCATGATTTTCATGTCATGTTTTTACACAGTCATGAAGTGTCAGAATGGGGGGCATAACGTGGTCCTTACCTTAAACTAGAGCAACTCGGCGTGAGAGGAGCGAGCACGCAGCTCTATCCCAGGCTTCCTGCTGCTGAGCTGTAGCCTGGCTTCCCCAGGAATCCTGGAACCCTATGTATGGGTTTTAATTAACTCCACCAGGTATTTAATGGAGATTTAATAAGACAGTTATTGTATGTTAATTAAATGTCAACTGATTGCTAAGAGGTTTTTGCAATTATTGAAGTTTGCTAATTATCTGATAGATAAATCAATTTTCCATGTGAATAACTCGCATCTGTGTAAGCCATGAGTATGCTGCTAGTTGGAGGATATTGTATGGAAATGAGAGATGTGCTGTGTTGAAGAAGCTTCTCACACCTGTCTGGTGTAGGCAGGAGGAAAGCGATTTACTCCTCTGATACTTGGCTGTGTTGTCGTGCTGAACGCAGCCCAGCTGATAGCACAGGAGATGCAGGAGCTGTGGCTGTAGCAGGAAGGGTGTCAGGTCCCCTTCTTCCTTCCAGAATACAGGCAGCGTTGTGAGGTGTGCTGGTTGGTCCTTTGGGTTTTGGGAATGAGTGTTCTGGAACCAGAGTTCTGTTTTTGGCGTGGAGCCTGTGTGCAGACCCGTACAAACACCTCGGTGCGTTCCGTGTGTCACTGACTATTAATCAGTACTCACTGTATTAATGAGGAAAGTAACAGTAATCAGCTCTGATTTATGCAAATTAAGCACAGCCCTCAGACTCTTGGTCAGCTGTCAGGACAGCTCACAGGTGCTGAACACGTGGGTGACATTTATTTCCTTTTGGGTCTGATTTTTGTTTTAAAGATAAAAAGCTGTTTCTCTAGGAAAAGTTTCTTATTGACAATAATAATAAAAAAAAGGGACTTAGATGATCTTCCCCCTGACAGTCCTGCTTAAGGCCTAATAAATTAAACAGAATACACGGAATATGCAGCTTTTACAGGAGATTAATGAGTCAGGCCAGCTGAGAGATGCAGACAGTAGCCTTGGATGGTGAAAGTTTAGTTTTAAAGTGGAACACTTAATGCTGCTATGGACCTAAGCCTGTGTGGGACTGACACAGAAATGGGGCTGAGAAGTGCCCACCAGAGTGAAGGAGATTCCTTCAGTAGTTGTACCAAAGCTAGCAGAGAATTTGAAGGTTTGGTTGGGTTTTGGAACAGCCAGAGCAGGTTCCCTGATGTCGGTCACTTACCACAACTGCAGGTCAAGGACACGGCTCTGCCCAGCCTGAAGAATGGATCAGTTTGCCATCATTTGCTTTTAAAAATACAACGTAGGAAACCCACTTCAAAATGCACAGAGATGGACACGTGCTCTTCACAAAGCCTTTTGCTTCTGCCTCCTGTATTCCTCCAAGTCGAGAGAAGTTGAAGCGTATCCTCACTCAGTGCTGTGAAAACAGCAGACTCATCCTGCAGTGGAAAAGCAGGATTGTGATGGGAAGAACTACTACTCCCAGCCAATGCCAGACAGTGACACCATGACCTCTGGTGTCAAAGGGAAAGATGCTGCTTTGTTTGTACAGAGATGTTCCTGGAACTCAGCTTGGGTGGCAGACATGCCCCATCCTGCTCTGTTTGGGATTAGTGGATTATCTCTGCTTTTCTCAGTCTGGGGACTGAGCACAGCTGCCCTGGGGCCTTTGTCATGGAGACTTTTGTCTGTGGTATTCTCCAGTCCTTCTCCCCACAGGCCCTTGTGCTGCTCACTGGTAGGAGACAGAGGTGCACACTGACCGAGCAAACCTGATCAATAATTTGGTGCACGAGGGTGACGCGGTGCTGTCGGTGGCTGATCAATGAATGTTTCATGCTGACTCATCAAGATATGTTTTAGCCTTACAGATATGTCTGTCCTGCTTGTTTTGTTCCAGTCCCCTTATCAGTAGTTGTTGCCATTGTTTCAATAGAAGTGTTTCATGGAAGTTTGAATTCTCTTTATTCTAAGTAAACTCAGTGGCCCAATTAGTTTCATTATGCAGCATAAGAGTTGGAAGTCCTCTGCTGTGAGCACCCACCCATTCCTCCCACCTTCAGCTCCACAGAGCAGGTTTGCTGTCCCTGCCAGTCTGCACAGAAGAAGTTTCCCTCTTGTCATCCCTGCTGATGCCTTGGTTGGACTGGGTGATCATCACAGGTCCCTTCCAACCGAGCTGTTCTTTTCCAAGTACAAGTGGAAGGAGACACCATGTGAAGATGATGACTGGCTTGGATCACTAAAGCTCAGCATACCCCCTTCTCCTTCCCTCAGTAAACTGAGGTGTGATGACAACTGACAGGATCTGCCTTACACTGTCCAAGAACGCAGCTGTGCTGTAAATGAGGATATCAGTCCTGCAGCTTGACACAGGGATGCATTCCCAGCTCCCTTTTTTAATGTGGTGCTTCCTGTGGGATAGGCTTCGAGATCCTTTCATCCCAGAGCATCCTGCCTTGTGCAGGGCAAGAGGAATTATGCCCATAAATCCCTCTAGCTGCCAACTCCCTCCACAATAGGAGAAGACAAATCCCTTTTCAGATCACAGATAAGGAAATAGAGTGCATGTGTTAGGTTTTTCCAAGAACTCTGTCAGTTTACTCACTTGTACCTCGCTGGGAAAGTCCCTCCTCTTGATCTGCATTCATCTCTTACAGAAAAACCTTGGACAGGTTTTTCCTGAGGCCCTGACAGTGAATCTCCAGAGGCTACAGATGTCTACCCTGCAGTCACAGAAATGATTACAGTGTGATGTGGATGTACCTGATATAACTTTAGGCTGTCTGGCTCGGGTACCAATTGTGTTTTAGTGTCTGTACTGTAAAGCCCAGTCTGGATTGATTTTTCTTGATGGGGTTTCAGTGGAGGTCAAATGGCTTAATCCAAACCACACAACAAACACCTCCCTGTGTGCGAGCCTTACTGTCACAAAGGGAAGGAGGAATATTGGAGGAGGGGGGGGAAGAAGTCCTTGCAATGAGAGTTCTGAAGGGCCTGAATATCAATTAAATATCAGAGCTCTGGTGAGACTGGAGTGGCCTTTGAGTCAGGGTTTCACCATAACTGGACAGTTCTGCAGTGTTTCTCAGGAAAATTCCACACAAAAATACTGGAGCTTTTACTAAGATAATTTTTCAATTAAAGAGGAGCAGCACACTTGGATGGTAAGTGGCTTTTAAATTTCAGCCACTCTCCTCCTGAGAAAGATTCTGTTTTTCATAACAAAACAGCTATTTTCCTTATCTAAATGAAAATAATCCATAGAGAAACACTTAAATACTGAGTTTTAAGAAAGGACATTTTAATAAAGCAATTCCCATCCAGCAAGTACCATAGGAACATGGTAGGTGGAAGAAACATGCCACAGCTGCTTGTTGGGTGTATCCACTGATCTCAGCTTTCCCTGGGTATTTGCCTAAGGAGCATCCTGGAGCATCTCCCCTGTGAGGAAAGGCTGAGCGAGCTGGGACTGTTCAGCCTAGAGAGAAGAAGACTAAGAAGGGAGCTTATTAATGTTTATAAATATCTTAAGTATGGGATGCAGGGGGAAATGGGCAGCCCCTTGTCAGTGTCTGTGGGGACAGGACAAAGGGCAATGGCTGCAAGTTGGAGCATAGGAAGAACTTTTACGCAATGAGGGTGAGGGATCCTTGGGACAGGCTGCCCAGGGGGTGTGGAGTCTCCTTCTCTGGAGAGATTCCAGCCCTGTCTGGACACCGACCTGTGTGACCTGTCCTAGGGACCCTGCTTTGGCAGGGGGTTGGACCTGATGATCTCTCGAGGTCCCTTCCAACCCCTATGATTCTATGAAAAGAAAACCCTAATCCTTCATTTTCTTTTAAGGTTTATGAAATGAGGGTTTCAAATCACATGTGGGTTTTACATATTGCTGGTTAAAAAACATTTGAGAGGCCACACTTGTCCCTTTACGTTGGAGAAATTACCTGCACGTGGGGTGTCCCAGCACATCCTGTGCTGGTTTGGAAATCCCTGCTTTGCTCACAGCCTCTATGGGGGGAGTTACATCCTGTTCGTGTGATGTTCACAGTGGTAAAGAGCAGTGCAGGAAAAATAACTGTGTTAATCAAAGATGCTTCTAAACATAATTTAGCTGGTACCTCCAGCGCGGCCCTGGGCACAGGATCCACAGTTTGTCTGTCAGCGCCATCTTCTCAACTCTTAGTTTGCTCTGGTGTCACCCTTGTGGTTGGCTGGTCGGGCTCTCTGTATGCTGAGCACAAAATAGCTAAATCAGGAACTTTTAGGCAGGAGTGAGAGGATGAATTCTAACCTCTCTGTCCCAGCCAGCCCCCAGTGATTGGTGAACCGACTCTTTGATTCTGCTATATCATAGCTTTCTCTTCCTTTGACTAGGCCATTGTCATATCGCTGTTGACCTCTAACCCTGCATACACAAACCTGAACTCTGGATTAGACTTCCCAGGGAATAAACTATGGGCGAAGTTGAACTACGAGCTAGAATGAGGGGAAATGGTTCATGCTGCCATAGTAACGTGACCTCGTACTGTCTGCCTGGAACAAAGACGGTTTTCTTGTCCTTTTTTCTGCCCCTGTGTGTGTTTAAGCCCCCCTGCTGCTCCTCCACTTGGGAGGGGGGGAACGCTGTAGCCACGCAGGGAAAAAGGGGTTGGTCTCTTCTGCTTAAAGTAGGGCAGACATCTAGGAATCCAGGGAATCAGGGACCAGAAAAGCACAAACCAAAACAAACAACCCAAAGGTGGAGACCGTTTTGGTCAAGGATTGAGGTTGGGGTTTGAATTTGGCATCATCATCCCAAATGCTAGGTACCACAGTTTTTAACTTGGTCGTATTTATTTCTCATCTGGGCCTCCTCGTGTTGTCCTAGGAAAAGACCAGCTAAATTAATGTAACTCTGGGAAGCTTTAATGGACGTTAGTCCTATGGAGAGAGATGGGGACCTCTGACTCTGGTAGAATTATTCATTTGGGTTTTGTCCTGTCATAGTTTTAATTAGGAATGCACTGTAAGTGACTTAAGTGATAATGCACAATAAATACAGAGTTTGGGTTTTGCACTGTGCCAGACATCAGTGAGAAAACTGGGATGAGGGTGTATTCTGAAAGTGAATGAGACACTCTTAGTCTTCCTCACCTGTCCTGTGAGGAGAATCTGAGATGCTTTCTGTAGTTCCACACAGTAGAACTGGGAGTTCTTGGGGCCTTCCACTGCTTCCATGTGAGCAACAAGTGAGGTAGGAGGCGGTGGCAGAGGAAATGGGATTGAGTGGCAGAGGGAGGCTGCAGGAGTTGCAAAGGCAATTAGTGAATATGGTTGAGGTTCACCCAGGCTCTGATGCCCATCCCAACTTTTGCAATGCGGTGTCAAGTCATTGTTGTCTCTGGGAGCTGCTCCCTTGCTCTGGAGGCAGGAATGATCTGGTAGAAGCCAGTAATGCTTCTTCAGCAAGTGGCAGCATCGCAGATTGATTGTTACTCACTTAATTTACATATGTCTTTACGTGAGGGGAAGGGTCAAGAGAGGAGGGCTGAGTTACGCATTTCATATTGATGACTATTAAATACAGCTCTGTCACCAAATCAGGGTGTTTTCAGTAATGCCAGGAGCATTTACAGTGTTCTCCAGCAGCTTGTTTTGTGAAGTGCTGAAGAGAAGCCTTAAAAACCCAACAGATAAACCAAGAAAAAAAACCCCAACAAGTACGAAAGGTGCTGGGCAAGGAAGAGCACTGATAGAACTGTAGGCAGGCTTGGACTTGAGCGTTGTCTCCAGTTGAATGGGCTGTCCCTGGCCACCCACATGTTCCTTCACGGTGAGAGGGGCTCATCTGGCTGCTCTGCCCCTGCATGCAGAGCTCTTGCGGGGCGGGAGGTCGGTGGCTAACGAGATGTCCACACTGTGCTGCTGTAGCCAATGCTGGTCCCTCGTTAGGATTCTGTCCAGACTCTAGTCGTGTGGTGTGTGGGGATTCAGTAACTATCAGCTTTTCACGTGAAGGAATGGGGTGCGGAGCTGTCGGGGCCGTTGTCTTGTCCCCTGTTAGTTCTGCTCTTAAGGAGTGACTCTGTCTCTCTAAATTCTCATAAGAAATGAGGGGAAGAACTTCAAAACCTGATGGTGATGAGTTGTCTATTTTTTTTAATAGAAAAGGAGTTGGATCCCTTTGCTGCTCTGAGTGTGGCCCTCACCCATCACTTGGGACTCCTCCTGTCTCATCTTCTCTTGCAGTACTTGGTGTGTCGCGTAGCGGGACATCCTACTGCCAGGCTCCAGCTTAGGTCAGCGCTCTGCTGTGTCTGGAACACGATTAGTGGTCAGCTGCCTGCAGGGAGGAGAGTAAAGGCATACAACTAATTTGCACCAAGACTGACTTTGGGGAGCAGAGGAAAGTAGCCCTTTGAGGGACCCTCCGACTGCCCGAGCCTATTGTCTGTCTCCATCTCAGCCTTTGTTCTATCACATTGTCACTCCCCATTCCTCTTTAAAGTGTGTGAGAAGATGGAGTACTGCATCCTTCGCCGTCCTGCAGCAATGGAGAGTCTCCTCTGGGGTTCTCAGAAGAGCAGCTTCAAATTATCCTCTCATTAGTGATGATACCTCCCTTTTGAACACTGTGCCATTCCATTGCACTGTTTCAGCCGTGAACATTAGGAGATAACTGCCTTCACAACATATGTCATTACTCATTAAGGGACCCTTCCTGGATTATGGCTGAGGTTTAATGTCTTGTTAAAGATGTTTAACACTTAGAGTTTTGTTTTTAATTTAGGAAGCAGCATGATCAAAGTGTGCCCTGAGAATTTCTCTCCGATTCTGTGAAATCTGCAGGTTGGCCTGTTCAGAGGAGGTGATCCTTAAATTGAATTGCAGCCCTCCAAGGCGTGTTTGGATGTCAAGCACTGCCATGATCTGACATGTTAATGGCTTTGAGAAAACAATGTGTTTCAGAGGTAATTGCTGAAGCAGTGAGTTCCCAGCAATATTTTACTTAAAAGAAATGTGCTGCTTCTCCAGTGTGAAGACTGGAACAATGACACTGAAGAACTGAGTGATACAAATCTCTACTTGCCTTTTAATGGTCATTAAATTCTTCTAATAGACTGGAGCAGGACCTCTATCCCATCCGTTCTTTGGAGCTGGGTATAGCATCGGACTCAGACATGATGTTGTTACTCTAACTAGACATCAGAATTTTACTAAAACAAGAAATATTTTAAATAACAGCATAAACCTGCGACCCCCCCCCCCAAATGAAAACCTCACCATGTGGCTCTTCCACTGAGGGTCATCTTCAGTTTTACCAGAGGAACTCAGCCAGGGGCAGTGATTCACAGCAATCCTGTTGCTGCACGTTCAGTGCTTGGCTTTTAATTAATTAACATGCAAAAGAGATGGGTAGAAGTAGCCAGTTTTCCAGGGGAGGGTGGAAGGGAGGGTGGCTATGAGAGAACAGGCTGGCTAACATGAATACATGCTGGTAAAAGGATGAATTCTCTAGATTTGACCATTTCAATCAGTATAAAAGTAGATTTTAAAAGTTGTGTGTGTCTTGAGAAGGTTCAAGACCGGCTGATGTGTTTAAGACTGCAAGCCAGGACCTCCCCAAGGGCAAGTGGATGGTGGTTCTTTCTTCTCCTGCACCCTTCAAGTTTGCAGTAGACTAGCCAGCCAGGCTTGTCGTCTTCACTGCCTCTGGTGATATCAGGGGAGCTGTTGGCTTACAGCTGCTTTTGCAGCAGTTCTAGGCAGCTCTCATGTCACTCAACACCTGAATGTTACCCTGAGCATAGTGAGCCCACACAAACCGTTCTGGTTGGGTCGCATCCTCGGTGAGATTGGCAAGACAACGCTTACTCATCTTAATAATCTCTTAAATTTACACAGAATGAATTTTGAATAATACACAAGCAAATAAGGGGATGGTCAATAAGGATTCTGATGAAGGAAATCTGTTGCCTGTAATAGGACTGTTTGGTGGCCTTATGCTCAGGGAAGCACCACTCTCTGTGCACAGTGGAACGTAAGTCATGCTGCAGAGAGCAAACCCCGCGGTGTCAGGTTGTCGCCTGTGAGAGTAATTGAAAATGTGAGTCACTGGAGAGCACGAGTACAGAATTCCTGCTGTCACAAACGTTCCTGTAACAGCATAACAGGAAAAGGCTGGTCTTCTGAGACCACAGGGAGAACGTGAAGGCCTGTCATGAGTATTGTGCTGATGCCTTACGGAGGGACGTGACGTTATCTGGGTTGCAAGAAAGGACAGATGGAATAACATCAGTGAGGTACACATGCCCTTGATCGGGGAAGGCAAAGGAAAGCTTTCAGCAGCTCCATGCTGGACTGTGAGGAGCAGAAAGTACTCCTGTCAAGCAACAGTTGTTGAATGTAGGTGGCATCCTCACACAGGGGTGTATCTAACATGTGTGAGCCAGTAACCAAACGTGGGAGCCGCTGGGCTGCACAATAAGCTTTTAATGTCTACAAGAACAAGCTTAGTTATTAAATGTTCCTTCTACTTATTGAAAACCTGTACAGGCTTCTAGGTGGAGATGTAAGCAGCCAGGCCGGGTGTAATGCTTTATTAGCTGCTGTTCTGCGCCCTTCAGGGTGTTACCGTGTGGGCGGCTGCATCATGGCCTTTGAGTGCCTGTAAGTTAATACATTGAGTCCAATTCCTGAACTGAGGTGACAGAAACAAACTCACATAGGACCCTTGAATTATTTTAAGGTCAGTCATTAAGTCAGTAAGATGGACTGTTCTGAAAACAGAGAACAGAAGAACAATCATTGCTTGTCTCTTACTACTGCTGCCCAGCGTTGAGAGGGTAAGCTAATTTTTTTGGACCAAGATTGACTTTAGCATTATGCACTAGATAACAAAATCATCAGATTTCTTAGCAATAGGTATATTTTAAAAAATACAACAGATTTAGGTATCTTGTTTGCTCTCCCGTTTCCGAACTGCCCATACATACAACCATTGTGTTTCAGTGTGCTCGTGGCTGCATGAAACCTCATCTTTTAAGGAACATTCCTCTGTGTAATACTCTGCTTCCAGTATTTATGATTAAATAAAGCACAATATCTGACAAATTGCATGACTGCTGCTGAAGTTCACCTGTGCGTGAAGTCACCGTCCATCCGTCACTTTGGCACAAAGCAAACCTGACATCCCAGCTTTGTGTGTTCCTTGCCACAGTATCCACTGATTCCAAATTTGATTTCCAGGCTTGTCTTTGCATCTCCTGGCTGGAGCTGAAGCACATGGGTTGGGATCTGGTTATTTCCTCTCATCAGCTTGGTGTGCTCGGAGCAGCTCCCTACACTGTGTTTTAAGAGCATCATTTCGCTGCGGCTCTGTTTGAGTCACACCCAAGCCGTGGGCTGTCGTTAGCAGCTGTGATGAGATATGAGACCAGGACCAATTTATGAAGGGTTCTGCTTTTCAGAAGGTGAAGTCATTTTAACTGGAGCAAGTCCAGTTTAAAACCTAATGTTTTTTTGTTTTGATTCCCCGTTTTGCTGTACTTTAAAGGAACAAGGATGAATGTTTCTGTGTGTTTTCTTGTACATGCTTGTGCACATGTGGTTGTGCTGCCTGAGTGTCAGCTCTGACTAGGTTTGCATTCTAACTGGAGTGAAGTCAGGTGTTATTCACGTTAACTTTCTGCTGATGGTAACTGAGTAGCTCACTAGCACTTGTGTGGATGAAATTTGAAAATTGGTTTCTTCACAGAGTATCAGTGTAGACTCCTGTTACACCAGTGATTAGGATGTCTGGTTATTTTAAGCTTCAAATGTGCACCGATGGTTTACAGCTAAAGGAGACACCTTGCCTAACAGTGGGATGTGGCTTGTGAGGTACCTGGTCACGTCGCACTTTATCAAGTGGAGTTGTAGTTAAGAAATCAGACTTCACTCTGCTTCAGGTTCCGTCTTCAGGAGCAGCAGAGCTGTATAAAGGCTGTACCTTGATAAATACTCTTCCTTTTACTCGCTGTCTCTTCAGAGACTTCCCTGAACCAGCACAGCAGCACAGACACCACGTGTAGATTTTCTCTGCTTTATTGTCCAGGGCTTCTTTCCATCGCTCTATGCAGTGTGGTAGCATCTCTTGATCAAAACAAACCTTATTACCCTCCTGACTCTGTCTTCCATCTCATTAGTATCCAGAGACCCAAAGGGGCCAAGAAGTAAGAAGTCACCTGTACTGATGGCATTAGGATGTCCCAGAACAGGACACACGCTCCCTTGCAGTCCCTGTGCTGCTTCTGCAGCCCTTCTGGCTTGGATGTTCTTCTTGACCTATAAAGCGCCAAGCTGAGTCATTAGGTGCAACGATTATCAATCCCTGCACCAAAAGCTGGTGCCTTGCTGTACCAGAAAAAGGAATGAAATACTCATTCTGGCTGGTTTGCTTCTCTGAGGGAAATGATGCTGTTGTGGTGCTCTCTGCCATGTTTCATGGCTCTGGGTGCTATGAGGGATGTAATCTCACGTACAGGTTTATGGTATATAGTAAGGGGACTGGACCGGGCCAAAATCCACGTAGCTTGGAAGTCTGGATGCCAGGGATAAGAGTCAGTGCTGGTGGATGGAGGTTGGAAGTAGACGTTCAGGTATCTGTGTCTGCCTTCCTTGTCTCTGGAAGAGGAACGAGCCTGAGGTTTTGGGATTTACTGTTTGAAGTTAAAACTGCAAGATCACCTGCCTGTGCATCTGCAGCTGCATTTTATGGAGAATGTTGTGTATGTGCTGGGACTTTTTGGTGGGTAGATAAACTTTGTAAAACACCCTTCACTCTTTAAGTGCTTCAACCTCTCTTTAAAAACCTGTACTGGTGTAAGGAATCAGGAGTCTCATGTGTTCCATGAGAATGCAAAGTACCAGAAGATTTCTATTTTTTTAGCACGTTTGGGATGAATACTTGCAAAAGGGTTAAACAGCAGCCAAACCAATTCATCGCAAGATCTTCAAAGCAAATCAGATTTTTTAATTATATCAAATTAAGGTTATTAAAAGTTAAGTTCTGAACTGAGAGCATTTTCCAGTGAAAGGTGCTGCAACATCATTATTTCTCCCCAAAACGCACTTATTGTACATTTCTCAAAGCCATCAGCCTTGATTGAAAGCTAATGAAAAAGCTGTCCTGCGTCAGTTTATTCCTTGTATCCATTAAGAATAATTACGGCTGAACAATTTTTGATGCCTGTAACCTTCGCAAGTGTTGCTAATGGCATTATAAATTGCTCCTTGTCCAATGACTACAGTCTGAAGCTTAATTCAAAAGCGCTCTGTCAACAGGGCTGATTTGTGTGGTTAATGAGTGCGTTTAAAACAACAGCCTCGGCTCATGCATCCTAATGTCGATAAGAGGATGTGGTTCAATAAAGAGGCTTGTCCGTAATAATTAGCAGCGACAAATGCTCTGGATTAGACCGATCGCAGCATTAATGACTCTGCTTTCAGCCCCTTACAAGGAAAGAAAAGTTTCCAGCTCTAACTTTTCTGGGCTTAGGTTTAACTTTTAAGGAACAGGCTTACGTAAGCCAGGATAGATGGAATTGGTGTTGGATTTAAAAAATAGGATTTAGGCTTTTAGCATGGAAAAATGGATAAGAAGTTGGGTCCATGAGGTATGGCTTAAACACTGCCAGTAATATGGGGGGGAAACCTCCTTGTCAGCACAAGACTGGATGCAGTTGACCTCACCATTCCTGCATCTGCTAAACCAGTTACCATCCCAGCCATCTTAGCCTGTGTCTCACCTCCAGATCAGGACGTGCAGATCTTCTATCTGAAGAATCTGGGAACAAAAGGCAGGATGTCAAGGTTTTCCTTGCTCCTTTCCTCTCAACTCTCTTATTCTCCTGTGTACTGGGTCTGGTAAAAGTAATGAATGATGAAAGCTGCACGTTTAGATGTCAGGAGGAAGATGTGCTGAGAGGTTTTTGTGGTATTCCTGAGTGGTGGGTTGGGACAATGTTCCTTTTCTGGGCTGTGGGAGCCTTTGCTGCAGATATAGATGCTTCGGGAGCATGTGTGGTATTCCCAGAGTTATCCATCCAGTGCAAACTCATCCCTGAGCTGTACATGTCTTGTGATGGAGGGAATGCATTGACTGAGGCAGACCCACAAGGTGATCTTCTCCCGGGGGTAGGGGGAGGATTGGGAATTTATGGGAGTTTATATATCAGCTACTGAAGGTGACTGAGTCAGGTTTCCCAACAGAAAACTTGGATGCATCAGTTCTGTGGAAGACCAAGTGCTTCACATGTCTCTGAAACAGAGTCATGTGCTAAATCTTGTCATTTCTTTTCTAAAACAAACCCAGATAAATATCTATTAGATTTCAGCTTTGGGGATTGAAGAGATCCAACACATATTTGGGATACAGAGCCTGCTCTACCTCATCCCTGGGCCATGGAGTTTGGTTCAGAGATGTTGGTGATAATGGCTCAGGTATCTTAGAGCCTGATGTATCTCAATGGAAAAGAAATTAATTGCCTAATTTAGAAAGTAAAAATCACTGTGATCAATTACAGAAAACACATTTTTAAATGTCTTTAACTTAAAAACATAGCAGGAAACCCTATAGAAAACCAAAAGCCTGAAGGAGGAGGAGTGTTTAAGGGGGTTTTGGTTTTGATGCAGACTGGCTTGACATCTCCATGGGGCTGGAGACTTCCCTTTAGGAACTGTTCTTGTGTGTGTCTCACAGAAACGTGTTGTGATCTTCTCCTGGCAGTGAGCAAGTAAAGGAAAATCTGTTCTTGAAACTATAAATTGTCAGTAATCAAACACTAATTACCCCTTTATATCTGCAAGTGGAGGTGAATCTAATTGATACCAATAACAAAGACAAAGGAAAATACCTGGACTTTTCCTGGTTTGATATTTAAATGTTTCTCATTTTTTCACTCTCCTTGGTATAAAAATGTTCCTCTCAATAACTGTGTGACTTAATCCCTTAAAAATTTGTTCTTGTGTTGCCAAGAAAGTAATTGATTATTCTATTTGCATTTTTTACGGTGCTGCTTTGCTTTTCATTCAGACGTATTGAAAACACTAAATTCAACTGCAAATAAACCTCAAATACAGAGAAAACCTTTTTTTCTGAGGATATTTTCCTAAGAATGGGTGTGTGGGGTTTTTTTGGGGGGTGGGGAGGAGTATCTGTATTATTTAACCAAAGCTGTATTGGCGGAACAATGAATTCAGTATTATTTTCCTGTACAATGAGAGGAATCGTCTTAATAGAGCAAAATGATCGATCATAATAAAAACTCTGGTAATTTAAAATAATCTCTGTAAAATGTGCTCTGAGAATAAGACACATAATGCACCGTGGTGCTTCTCTGAGGTATGTATAAGGAGATACCTTCTTTTATTGCTTTTACAATGTATTTGTTTCCTCCCCCACTTTTTCCTTCTCCTTTTCCCTCAGAGTTTAATACAGAAAAATAAAAGCACCAGTTAATAAGAGATGAGCTGCAAAGCAAAAAGGCAGGTGAAGGGTTAGGCTCAAAGCCAGTGAGTCAGTTGGAGCCTGTGGACCTGTTACTAGAATTTTACTGAAGGAGGAAGGAGAAGTGAGTATGTAAGAGAGAAAAGATCCAGAGTAGGGAGCAAGGGGGAAGAAGGGATCCCCTTATCAGAAAGGGGTAAGGCAGCCTGACAAAAGGATGCCAGGAACCTGCTGTAGTGCAGTCTGAAGTGAGGGAACCTGAGCAGCAAAACATCTCTTCACCCTCTGGGGTTTTAATATGCTTGCTTATGCTCTTGTTTTGGAAGGAAAAATGAATACTCTCTACCTCTTGGACGGCTCTCCTTGAGACCAGGGAGGAGTAGTGGGGAGGAGAGATGTGGCTGAATTTGGACAAAGACTGATTTATACTTTATTCATGTCAAGTGGGCTGCTTTTAATGTTGTAAGAAGAACCACCACATTCTTTTAAAGACTGATCGTGCTGCAGGGGCTGAACCTGGAATGTCCCCATTGAGAAAAGGGGTGAGAAAGTCTGGACTTGGCACTGTAGGACCATGAGGAGCGATACTGAGGGTCTCACCTGAGCGGTCCTGGCTGTGGGTGGGCACAGGGAGGGCTTCTGACTGGTTGGGAGGGTGAGAGAAGGCGGGTGATGCTCTTTGAGCTGACATGCACCACTGGGCACTCAGTTTTTCAAAGTCCCTTTCTTGGCACTTCCTTGTCTTTTTTCCTCTCCTTGTTTTTTTTTTTCTTCCTGTAGCAAAAACATCAACTAAGTAAAGGGAAGTTTTGAAAGAATAGTTCTTTTGCTGTAAAGTCCTTTTGACATGATTAACTGAGCGTCCCAGCTCCTAACCCGTCCATTTAGTCCTCTCTTCTCAAAGTTAGCACTTTGGAGCGGCGTCCTGTGGCTAATACTGTACAAATTGCTGGAATGGGCAGTTAAACGTTGAGGTCAGAGGTTAAATGAACATGGTTGTTTATGAGGACACAGCCCGAATCCATTTGCATTTTAATATTCTTTCTGTGAGACGAAAAACCATTTTGAGGACAGCTTGTTTGGAAATCCCATTAACAGGTTATTTATGGGACTCATGACTGCCTGACCCTTAGCCTTGTTTTGTTAAACATGAACTAGACATGAATCAGATGGGCGGCTGGGCTGCTGCTATTGTTTTCCATAGCATTAAATGTCATTGAATTCAATTATTCTGAATCTGACACTTTCTAAGTTATTACCCTCATAATGCTCAATTTTCCTTTTTCCTTTGTCAACCTTATTATTTCTATCTGCTTTAAAAAGCAGAGACACTCTAAAAAGGCCATTTCCTCTCTTATCACTGATCTAGGTGAGAATGGAGAGCTTATCTACACAGCTCTTAAATAAATAATTGGGAAGACACAGTTTGAAGAAATTAGAAGATTCCAGCTACTGTCACGGTGCGTTTTCAGGAATACAGAAATCTAAAAATTCTGTCAGGGTAGCAAAATTAGCCAGGTAAAGGTCAGGTACTAAATGCTTGGGAAGGGAGGGCTTTTAACCCTTTTTGTCAGGAGTATAAAATGATGAGTGATAAATTAGACTAAGATGATGATGTTGCTATCAATCAAAATGTTTAAAAAAAACCCCTCCATCCTTCCAAATAACAAGTTTTATGAAAGAAGTTTAGTTTTGCTGCCTTTTAAAAGGAATCTTCAGTTGAAAGGAGGTGGTGTACTGGAGGACAGACTGTAGCAGAAATTAATGAGAAAACACTGAGGCTTCTAACGAGGGAGTCGTTTAGCTGAGAGCAGCCACGGTAAGTCCTGCTAGTCAGTATTTCCTGTCTTAGGTATTCTTGGCATTTGGGCTCATAATGATCCAGTATTTATGGTACTAATCAAATATTCAGAGGATTTCCAGCTTTTCAGAGGCAAAAATCACACCTAAAGAGTGCACTGGTAACTCTGCTTCAGCCCCACGTATCTTTTGACCCAAAAAAGCCTCTGTGGGGCTTGTGAGCTGGGAGCTGAGGTAGGGATGTGCAGATTCATTAAGTGCTGTGATCACTCGATCCAGATCTTACACAAAAGTCCAAAACTTTCCCTGGTTTAGGATTGGCTTGAGCTCTAACAGTTCTCTGCTCAGCTGGAGTGGAGACACCAACACATCTTCCTCACCTGAGGTGTCACAGGGGGAATTATCAGCTGCGAATCACAGAATATTCTGAGTTGGAAGGGACCTGGAAGGATCATCAAGTCCAAATACTAAGAATCCAGTTTGAGTGAATTCAGCTTTTAGCCATTTGCCTTCAGAAGAGCTGACACGGTACCTGGGTGCACACGCACACATGTGCTTGCTTGAAGTGTCCCTGGTGCAGGGGAGGTGGTTTTGTTCTGGTGAAGCTGGCAAAGCCTATGAAGAGAGCAGTGAAGGTGCATCCAGCAGTGCAGGTACTCCTTCAAAGTTCCCAGAGAGGAAAAAGTTGTTTGAAAGAAATCAGGGTTCAAATGCATGTCAGAGCATTCATTTATTGGTTTTCATTACGTAGCAGGTCGTTAGAAGGCACAAGAGGCACGTGGATCTCTAGAGGTGTTTGCTCAATAGTCTGTTCTCTGTTTGTTGCTGTGGCTCCTGTAGTCTGGGCTGCAGGGCAGGAGCAAACCCTCAGGTGAGATCCCCATGCTTAGGATTCCCACACCTTGGAAAACAGAACGGGTTTCCTAAATCATTGGGGAGGGGTGCATATATATGTGGATATATACATGTATATGTGTGTGTACATATACATATATGTGTCTATATTTTTAGGTATTTACTCATATATACACATGTTTGTTTATATATATTTATAGTGCTTTTTCTGGAGCCCTGGCTGTTGGAGCAGCTGATAGCCTCTGACAAGGGTGGTTCACAGCCAGTGGGCTGCTGCTCTGCAGCCTGCAAGTGGCAAGTACAGTATTTCCACGTGTGCTCTGTGTGTATTTGCATTCTTCTCTCCCTCCCTCTTTTCTTCCCTCTTTCCCCTTCCAAGTTTAAAATAGATTTCCAGTATGAATTGGCCATCAATGGAATTCTTTAGTGGTTAATTTATTCTTAATAGAAACTGGTGGGGTTTTTTGAAGAAAAAGGAACAATACGTCTTTAGAACAAGTTTGTAAGTGTCATGATTTTTCCACTAATTTATACTACATACTCCCCTTTTTAAATGTTAAATTACCTCATTGTATCTCTGAATATCATATATACCTGGGCCTGAAATTAAGCTCACTGTATAGTTGTCAAAATGACCACAATTTGCTCTGTGAAATGTCCTGATTGCATGTGTAATTCAAAGCAATCCTAATCTCTGTATAAACCAGTGCCGACTGCTTAGGGGCAGAGTTTATGTATGCTGATTGTGCCCATGGTTTGGCTGATAGTGAGCACACCGGCGGGTTGGAAAAGCTGCATCACAGATTTTCAAACTCCTAAACATTCAAGAGAGAGGAAGAGGCTGAAAGCTGTTCGGCGCCGGGCGAGTGTTCGAGAAAGGCTGAGTTTCTCAGCTCTATGTTTGTTCCAAGCTCTGTGGAAAGCTGCCTCTGCGTTGTTACTTCAGGAGGGAATATATTCCTGTGCCTGACATTGTGTTGCAAATAGGACTCCTGGTTGTAACTTCCAGGTTGTCCCTGTCTCCTAGTGAAGTGCCCGATTTCAGCAGCGTGTGTGAGCCATACTGGGAAGAGCCCTTCACTGAAAGTAGCCCCTTCCTGAACCTTTAATTTTCCTCATCTTTCTAAGAAATTCTCTTAGGGTATTGTGATGTGGAGCCAGGAGGACACTCAGTGCAAGCAGAGCTTGTAAAGCCCTTGCTGCTGAGTGTTTGAGAATCCCCATGCAGATCTGCCAGGTGTAGTTCTGTTCTGCTCAGGACTTTGTTCTTCACCCATTACAGGACCCAGTAAAACCCTTCCAAAGGATGCTGGCAGCTCTGCTGCTTGTTTTCTTCTTTTCCATTTTCTGATTTTACACCTTTCAGGCACTTGCATGAGCAACTGGGCTGAAGGCTGAGAAATACACAGAGTGTTTCCAAAGGAAGTGTTTGAGCCCATCAGTTTCTGTGTGTTCTTTTAGATCCTCTGGATGCTAGAATCCAGCTCTGAGGTGGCAATCTGAATGCTTTTCCTCATGTTTGGAGATAAGAAATGGCCATAAACACATGCATTGACTCTAAATAAATAGTAATAATAATTTGCTCAGCATTGGTTATGCTTTTGATATGTTGTTATCGAAAAAACTTTTAATCATCCTTCATTAAGCCTGCTTAAGGTATTTTTTATTAGCTTTTGAGCTTGGTTCATTTAACATAACGACTGAAGAGTGTGGTCAGCGCTCTGAACAGAGCCTGGGATGCAGCTGGACAGTATTTCCCAGACTGAGCTTCTTCAGCACGGGGTGGGAAATCCCCATTTCTTCCTCAGGATCCTGAAAGTTCACAGGAAATTACTGCCAGTTTCCCCAACTTCAGTCAGATGGTGGGAGCTTCTGGTTAAATGTATGTGTTTAATAATGGTAAATAAATTCTGGCATTTTATTTTTTACCACTGAATAAAAATGTTCATCATGTGGGTGAAAATAAGCAATCCCATTCTATTAGAGACTGAAAAAGAATTGTCCATATCACCCTGCAGGAGCCAAGGCATCTATTTTCGTTATAACAAACATTGATTTTGCATTAAAAAGTCTCATTATTTGAGATAATGACTGCTGGGTTTCTTAGTTATTCTTCTGGTTCCTAAATCATTTAAACTGTCGCAGTTAAAGAGCAAATGGGAATGTGCAAGACCCCAAACTGCATTAGAATCTACTCTCATTTTGCCTTTAATTAAACTTGCAATCATCTTTAAGGCAGATACATGCTAGCTGAAAATTATCTTCTGTATTTTGGGCTCATTTGAATGGCACCTGTACTTTTGCCTGTGGAAACATCACTGAACCTGAGTGTGTTGGTTTGAGGATTAACATTAGTAGAGTTAATACGGGGGCTCCTGGGGGGCTCGTCCAGCAGCGCGTGGCTCCGGTGTCTCGGCGGTACTGAGTCAGGGAAGCCAACCCTGTGCTCCTTCCCCTTGGAAAGCATAAGGACAAACCTCAGCAGCACGTGTGTGGGTGCAGATGAGTGTTACACACGCTCCCTCCCTCACATAATTCCAACGATGGACTTGGCTGAGGGAGGGGAGGGGGGGGGGGGGTGTTTGTTTTGCTTTGTGTAGCTTGGGCGCCGCTTTGGATAATTCTGAGGGGTATTTGGTAATGGGCCTGAAAGGAAGTGGGTCCCCTCTGGTGCTCTCCCCTTCCCCCACCGCCTCTCCTCCCCGCTGCGTGGGCATTAATGTATTCTGTGTAATGTTGGGGGCTAGCTGAACGTACCTCCCCACCAACAGCACCATGAATTATTGACGGGAGGGATGCTCCCTAGTGTATACTTTTCCAAGGTTATACTCCCTGATACTAGATATTTATTCGGCATAAGGCAGGGATAAGAACCTCATTGCCACATTATGTCTGACACAATCAAGTTTTGGGGAATTTCAACAACATTAGAAGATTTGTATAATGTATTCTTTTAGAGGCAGAGGCTCAGCTTTAAACAAAGCGTAATCCTCACTGCATATCATTTCCAACCTAATGCAAGGAGAAGCAGGACCATAATGCTATCTGCATCCTTTCCCTTTTGTGTTCAGTTGCAAGGACTATTCACCTAATATTCAAAACCCTGTGTATTCATTAAATGGAACGGACTGATGGGAAAACTGGGGGGGGCGGGGGAAGAAAAAAAGAAGAAAATGAAATAGATTTCCCTGAAAGTGGCATAAAATTGAGTTATCACATCTAGATAGACAATAAAGTATTTGGGAATAATTAAATAGTTGATATCTGCTGCCTTTTCCAGTGCTTGAGCTGGAAAATGCAATTTTTAATATTTTTGCTGCTGACGTTATTCCTGATTTTTTTTGAATCAAATATTGTTTGTTTTTATATTTCAGCTCCCCATAACAAAAGGCCCTTGTGAACACTTCATTCATTGTGTCACCTAGCCTCTCCTTGTCAGCCCCTTTGTTAGCCTAAGCCTCTGGGGTTTGCATCCTGGGCAGAGGACCTTTTGTACTCCTCACGCTGTACTCTTAGACAATAGGCACAAAAAATAAATCTTCTGTGACAAGTTAACTTAAAGGGACACTATCACATGAAATAAGCAGAGAAACCTCCCCACCAGTAACATTATCCCTCTTGAAATTCGGGGGGGGGAAATGCTGTTTTCTCGGTGTGGTTCATTAACACCCTCATGTGCTCACGGGGCAGGAATGGTGAGAATCGTGTCATTTTTCACACTCCAGGCTGTTCTTTACACAGCACTTTTCAAAAGCCAGGAAAGCAAGTCAGTTCCTTCACTGTTTATTTGTAGTCAGCATTCAGGCTCTGAGTACTGTGGGGGAGACTGAGGCACAGGTACTGTAAGGGAGCATTTGGGCTTGAACCAGGCAGTTCCATTTCTGGTGATTTATCTAATGGAAAGATGCCCAAACCCCATATTTCCTAATAATGGGTGTTTTAAGTTAAACAACATAAAACTAAACATTTCAATGAGATTAACCTTGTCTTTTTCAGGAGAAATTCTATGAAAACCTGGGCTCCTCAGTGCTGTCTGGTTCTTCTTTTCCTTTTAATCCTACACAACTTTATAAATTCACTTAATGTAATTATCTTTGGTGAATAATTTAGTGGATTTTAGTGTGATAATAGAACTAGAGTGGTTTTATAGTCATCCCCATGTCTTATTAAATCAGGTTGTTTATAAGTGATGCTGGTTATTTGTTTATGAAATTCTTTGGGAGAGAGGGACCGAGATCTCGTGCTGAAGAAAACAAGGCAGGGTTTGTGCTTAGAAAAGGTGCTGATGGAGAAAATGCTGCTTCATTTGTAAACTGTTTAATCCCTATTAGTAGATAGTGGTAGTGTTCCTGTCTCTCCACACGCGCTCGGGCGTGTTGGCATCCATATGTGCATAAATTCTATACACCCTTTTCGATCGGCACGTGAATGGCAGGGAAACCCTCTGGAACAGGAGAAGCTGTGACTCTGGAGCTGCCAGACACGTCTGTGTGATAGGCATCGTCATCATCATCGTCATCGTGCTCAGTGATCTTCTCTGGGCTGCGAGTCCCGGCTCGCAGCGGCTCTCGGGAGTGTCTGGAGCTTCCGTGGGGCTCTCTCTGGGCTGTTTCTGGGCTTTCAGCTCTTCTCTGGATCTCTCTCTGTATTAATTAATTACGCTGAGGGGTTTGTTTGGGGTTGAGGTTCTTTGTTTTGTTTTGTAATGCTGTTCTGTTGAAAAGAAACCCTCGCACCAGGGGAAGGGCTCGGGAGCTAATTGGATGTTAATGAATAGAGGAGGATAAATACCTCAGTAAAGGGGAAGAACGCTCACTGTCTGAAATGCACTTTCTCCAGTGATCCCGGGCTGGTTTTCTCTAGGTTTTGCCTGGGGTGTATTCAGGGTATCAGAGAGTTGTTGTCTAATATTTGAATTAGCGTACACATTGCCCACTTGAAATTCGGGTCCCCCAAGGTATGTGTCTTACCCCCTTCTTCAGAGGAACATGCAACTTGAAAGGGTCTTGCAAAACAGTTTGTAACACCCCAAAAATGGTGAGGCTGAGTCCTTCACGCAGTTCTACAGCAGCTCTTTGGGAAGCTTTGTCAGCTTTTTGTTATTGTTGTTGTTATTTTAATTGCTCTTTTGTTCAGATGACACCGAATTATTTTTTTAATTCTGTTGAGGAATTCTAGAGCTCTTTCTTGGCTCTGAGGATCTTTTGTGAAGCATAAAGCCTTTTGATGTGGCATCCAACAGATTTTTGAGAAAGGCACAGAGACGATGCTGCATGCCCAAGCATGAGACCCCCCTTCTCTCTCCTGTCATAGCTGCGAGACATTCCTCATCCAACCTCTTTTCCGTCCCCAGAACTCATGCTACCACACACTGAACAGTCAGTTGGCACACCAGAGTGTGCTTTGTTCAGCCACAAAGCTCTCTTGGCCTCTGGTTTCCTTCATCAGTTGAGAACTTGGACTTCTTAAGAGTTTTCTTACTTGTTTGAAGGCGGCGACAGTCCTGCAGCAGCTGGTTCTTCACCTTGCACCCTGCTAGGTCTTCACTCTTGATTCCTAAGGGATGCTGCTTGTTGACTTGCTGGAATCCTGGTCAGTACTTTGCACCCCTGCTGTATTTATGTGCTACAGCAGGAAGCACACCCATCTGCCTCAGCTGTAGATGCACTCACAGGTTTTGGGTACAGGAGCCGGATCAGAGCCAGAACTTCTTACCATAAGCCCACAGGATGAAGCAGTTCTGAGGAGGCTGCCCATCACACATTAACAAATTGATTTAATTGTCTTTAGCTAACCTGAAATGTCCAGAGCAGAGGTGCTTGTGTTGTTTAGGGGAAGGGGGCATTGATTTATTTCACTTCCAGGAAAATACCAAAAAAAGCAAAAGATTGGCCTGAGAACCCCTGAAACGACTCGATATGTTGTGGTGATAGAAACCGGGTGAAGAGGAAAGAGGGAGCTCCAGGCACCGGGAAACACCTGGCAAAACTACCCCAAGGCGGCTGCTGCTGAGTACAGTCATGTTCCAAAGCCCAAAGCAAGTGGGAAATTAATAAATCACTTCGTAAGCTCTCAGTAATCAGCAGCTGACAGTATTTTTGGGGGCCTGGGGAAAAAAATACTCTCTAGTTTCAGAGAAAACGTGGGCCAGCAGCAGGGATGGATTTCCAGAGCCTGTGCTCCATCCTGCTCATGGTCCTGTCATGTTTTCATACCTGTATCTGTGGCTTGTGCTACAGAAGAGGCCTGATAGCATTTTTAGAAGTCCCTTTTAAAACACATTTATATGCTGTGGGCTGTGTGGTGCAGGCCAGGAAGGGAGCCTGTTTCTGTTCCTGTGTCACAACAAGGTGCACACGTACCAGGCATTGGGAGCAAGTCTGGGTTTAAATTTCTATTTTCTTCATTTGTCACTTTCTGTCACAACACAAAGGTTGTTTAAGCGTAATTTTGCTGGAAAATATTCAGTGGAATACTGTTCTCCATGGAAACCTTGGCGGGGGGGGAGGGAAAAGGGAGGAACTCTTATCAAATAATTGGGATTTATTGTGTGGGTTGGGTTGGGGTTTTTTTTCTTTTTCTCAGTTTGTAACTGATCTGTTGTTTCTGGAGAGCGTCGTGTTTGTCCTGTGTGTAGTTTGGAGGAATTAGGCTGAGCTCTAATTTACACTTGTTTAACTACAGATGCATCCCCACTGCTATTTGTTTATCTCGCATTTATTACACTCTTCCAAATTCAAGTTAAGCACTCAGGGGCTTTTTCTAGTAACACTAATGGAGGAGAATAGATGCATTATATGTGAATAATGTATTATGATGATACAATTTGGGTCTCTTAGCTCTAACCGAGACCAGTCCTGCCTTACATTATTTATAATTTACACACACCTTCCTGAACATTTTTATGTAAATATTTAATATAAAGTGAGTTAACTCTTTCGTTTGGGAGGTTTTCAGTCGAAAACTGGGAGAGGATGCGAGAGGGCACGCAGACACCTCGCTCAACCCAGGCAGATGGCCAGGCTTGTTTATTTACAGAAATTAAGAGAGAAACACAGCGGATTACAGAGGAAAAATGTATGTTGGCATAGCACCAAGTTCTTTTTTACCTTTCTCCCTCCCAACTACGCTTCTTAAACTGAGCGATGCTGCAGACAGCGGGTGGTGTTTGCGACACGGAGCTTTTGTTCTTGGCGGCTTTCAGCTATATTTTGTCTCTTGGTGTGCTGCTCATTTAGTATCGATATTTCCCTCTGAGAAATGCAGCAGGGTGCCCTCCAGACAGACCAGCGGATCCCCATTTTCTTGCAGCCTCTCTAATTTACCAACAGAAACAGTTGGTCATTTCTTGGGGGAATCTCGATTGCTCTTGTCGTGTTCTCTTTGGCTCCAACTCTATCCCACTGCCACGTCCTTCCCTGTGAGAGTGGGGAGGCCCTGGCAGAGGAGGTGTCCAAGGCTGGGCTGGATAGGGCTTTGGGCACCCTGTGCAGGGGTGGCAGTGGGGGCTCTGAGGGTCCTGCCCACCCAAACCAGTCTGGGGTTCTAACAGCATTAACATTCCCAGTGACCTTAGTTAAAGACAGGCACAGAGATTTGAACACCCTGGGTAGCTGATGTGTAGATATCATACAATGATACACTAAAATGGTCACAGCAAATCAGGTCCTCTAGCCTTAGAGCCTCTGGTGAGGGTCATGTCTATGGGTGGAAGTCACACAGAAGTGCAGTTTTGCAGCAGAGCTTGGTCAGCTCTGGTTACACTGGTTTCCTCATTCCACAGTCCCAAATGCACCCCGCTTCCCCTTCCTTTTCCCTAGGAAATTCTGACCTCTGAGCAGATAAGGACATGGCCAGAACAGCAGCAACCCTGGCAATCCTCACTGCCCTTCCCTGGGGAAAAATGTCTGTGGAACAACCTCCTCTGGTGGACTTAGGGCAAGTAATTTATGTATGCAAATCTGATCACTTCTGTTTGTGGGTAACAAGAGCAATTTCTGGTGTGTGCGAAGACACATACAACATTGTTTCAGGCTGTAGATCTACACTGTCTCTTCTCTAGTGCATCCTGTGTTTTGGTAGGAGATGTTGACTCTCTCATCTGAGCTGCTGCTTTTTTTTTGTGTAAAAATATATATATAATAAAGGGGGGGTGAGGGGAAGAAGATTAGCTTCAGGTCTTTTGAAAAATATCATCCTATAATTTGAGTCCATGTACCTACAAATTCCCATCAGGCTCCGAGCCAAAGAAATCCACAGATGAAATAAACATATAAAAAGACGGCTGCGTTTTGAAATCCATGAATTGAGTTATATACCTTTTTGACAGCTTCCTGAATCACAGCCCATATCTAAGATGAGTAAATAGGTATCTGGCCCTTTAACTGGGTTCCATTTCATATAATTAAAGACTCCCAGAATTAAATGGCCTATATGGAAAGTGGCTTTCAGTGGACTAAATGCCTGAAGCAATCTCCTTGCCTGAGCACAGAAGTGACACTGGCTTACAGATCAATATCATCTCTGTTATTAATATCAAAAGCGCATTACTTTGTTTTTGCCTGGCTGCGCTCCAGGCCTCGGGCCCAGCTCGCATTCACCATTTGCCTGCACCATAATTTACTTTGGTGAGTTTTTAAGGTATTGTTTTGTCAGGGCCAATCACCGTGAAGTTATAAATGATTCTGAGGACTTGCACTCTCTGTTAGTGGCGTATGCGGTGAAATTAATTTTTAAAAGTTTCACGTCAATTACTCCTGTCCTTGAGTTATGCAAGGGGACAAAGGAGCAGGGACTTAAAGACATGAGTGATATCAAACAGATGAGGTAACGACAAACAGAAACAGCAGCTTGGGACCAAATCAGACATTACACTATCTTTAATTGATGCATTGAATTAAACAATGCTAAAGCTAAATAAATATTGACCACTTAGCAAAGGAACCATTGATTTTTATGATGGACAAGATTTACATCATAGACCGCTCCGGCCTACAGATTTTAGGCTGGTAGCCTGTCAGCTCGGGCATGGTCGTGCTGCAGGACAGCTGGTGCTGGGTCCCTTTCTGGGATGGGTGCTGTACATGTTAGCAGTTCCCCCTCTGTTTCCAAGGAGTCTTTATTTTGGAGGGTTACGTTGTGCCAGGGCTTTCTGGTGCTGGCTGCACTAGTGAACGGGCACCGTGTTCCACCCAGGGAACGAAGAGCTCAGCGGTGACTGGTCTGGCTGTGGATCGCAGGCACAGAGAAGGGCTCTGCCAGCAGACACCTGCTGCCTCCTTTCTGGAGGGCACACAGGTACACAGCAGTGTTCCCAGCAGACGCTCCGTGCATCTTCCCTCAGACAACGCCGTGCCCTGTGCTATCAGCTGGAAAGGATTGATACCGTTGGGCATCCTTCAAAGGGGTGACCTTTCCAAACATTCCTTGTAGGTGCCCTGCTGAAGCTGACATGTTAATGTTCGCTCTATTAATATTGATTTAATTACTTAAACATGCCACATCTTAATGATATGATACCTACTCTGGAAACAAACTCAGACAACAAAATAATTTGCTTATGGAGCAAGGGTTTGCACCTCTGATGCTCCTGGGAACGCTGCAGAGCTGAGCTGTATTTTTATTTTTTAGAATAGCTAATTTATAGTTCTTCAGCATGAAATGTGCTCCTGATTGTGAAGCATAACTAAATGCTGGTGATTACCTTTTGGCATTCTCACAGGAGGGGAGGGTGTGAGGTCTCTTCCTGGCAATGCAAGGATTTCGTGGAGAAGGACAAGTCTGTACGCTCAGTACTGCCAGCTTCAGTCACATACCGCTTCCTGCAATTGCAAGGACCGCCAAGACACCAGTTAATAGGTTATTGTTTCAATTAGTCCATGATTACTGCTGCTAATCTCTAATTCCTCATTGTTGTGGCTCCTTTTGACTTCACTCCTGTTATTAAGAAGCATTTGGATTTTATTACAATTGACAGGAGCTCCAGCCTTCTCCATAGATAAAACACTGCCTGTTACAAGAGAAAAATCAGAAGTAATGAAAAGGGCTTTTGAGTTTGTTTTTAAGGATTCTTAAAATTACATCATAAACACAACGTAGAATTCAATTAAGCTGGAAAATTATAATGCTCAAGGGGGAGAGGCTGGGTTTCTTACAGAGATAAATCAAAATGTCTCTAATTAGTTTTTGGTTAGAAACACAAGTCTGGCTTGGTAAAGGGAATAGTGGAAAAATGAACTAACACCAAGTCAGATAAAGGAACTATTGATAGGAGGATGGGCAGGGAGGTGAGGCATCCCCATTCAGCTGTGTCCCCTCTCGTTATCAAGTCTCTTTCCAGTGCAAATTTGAACCACAGCCAGATACTGGTGCAGGCTACCCAGGGAGGTGGTTGGGTCACCATCCCTGGAGGGGTTTAAAAGAAGAGTAGATGTTGTACTTGGGGACGTGGTCTAGTGTTGGACCTAGTAGGGCTGGACAGATGGTTGGACTCTGATCTTTTCCAGCTGAAAGTATTCTATCCTGTGGCCTGCTTTGCATTTAACAGAAGGGCAGGGAACAGTGAGGAGAGTCTCCTCCCCCTTCCCCCTTCCCAGTTACAAACATGGCAATTTAAAAACATGTAAAAATCATAAATGAGGCAGCAGCTGCGTACGGCCTCAGCGGGATGCGGAATCGCTGCATCACTGTGGGCTCTGCTGACAGTAAACCTTCCACCTCCCATAAATTAAGCAGGCTTTCAGAAAAAGGGTATCTGCAACTGCAACTTTTTATGGACGTTTGGTAACTTTAATCATTTTGCAAAATGTGATTCCTGGTCATAAATTCTCTCCCGAGTGCAGATTTAGGGAGAGCTGAAGCACTGCGCTGAGTTGATAGGTAAGTTTTAATCTGACAGTGCCAAAAAGTCTATTAGATTTATCCTGAGGCAGTGGCTGCCCGGTGATTACAGCAGGGCAGACTTAGTGGGGGGTTTGAACACTGGAAAGGTGACTTACAGGGTGGGTCAGGGGTTCAGGAGATGAACTTGGAAATATTTCTTACCTGGTTTTAAAAAGTGGCTCTTGAACCCTCCTACTTTTCAAAGCTCGTGCAGTGAGGGGTGGCCCCTCAGAGACACTGCGACCTTCCAGTATCGGCTCTGGTAACAAACGTCCTGTAACCGTGCAAGGGAAGCAGTGTAATCCTCCTTTTGTGCCTTTATTTTTAGTATGGGAAGGTCATTCCCGTCTCCACAGGGCTGTGATTGTCACCGTGCAGTAAAGTCCTGGTGTTCGTCACTCGGGGATCTCAAACCACTTCACAAATCCAGAGGGATCTTGACGGGCTGGAAAGGTGGCCCCAGGTGAGCCCAATGAGGTTCAACACTGCCAAGTGTCAGGTCTTGCACTGGGCTGGAGGAATCCCAGACATGGATACAGCCTGGGAGAAGAGCTCCTGGAGAGCAGCCCTGCTGAGAAGGACCTGGGTGTCATGGTGAGCGAGAAACCTAACATGAGCCAGCAGTGGCTCCTGCAGCTGGGAAGGGTGATGGGATGCTGGGCTCCATCAGCAGAGGGGTGGCAGCAGGGACAGGGAGGGGATTGTCTCTCTCTGCTCTGCCCTCGTGATGCCCTATCTGGAGTACTTCAATAACTGAGTTTGGTTTTCCTGTTTATGGGGTTTTTTGCAAAAGCTGAGTATTCCATGGTATCACAGGGTGGCCCAGATAACCACTCCTCCCTTCTCTAACTACTGAGCCCGTCTTGTGTGTTGTAGTAAATAAATGTAAGGTGAAGCAGACCAGCCATACAAGCAGAAAAGCTTCAGCAGTCACTATCACAGATGAGGGATGCAAGTGAGCTAACAGCACGATAAAGCATTGACTTTTCACAGCTTGAAATTTTGCTTTCTGTATTTCAGATTTTTTTAAAACAAATTATCAGCTCGTTGTGGGTTTTTCCAAGCACTGAGGAGCCTTTTTATAGTGGGGGGTTAACAGCACCGCCGAGTCCCGTTCATTGTCGGCACAGCGTACTCACCCAGGGAGAGGAGTCTCCTAGCAAGGCCATGCACAGAGGAGACTCGTGGAGCTTTCCCCAGCATCACTTCTATATTTAGAATAGAATTTGTTGGTTAGTTTTGTCTCTGTGTGGGTACAGATCATGTTAATACCAAGTTACATGTGCATATGGGTCGGAGAGCCTGCACTCCGTGCTTACGGCCTTTCCCTTCAGCTCCAGAGGCAACGCTGCGTGTCTGAGCACTTACAGAAGAGGAGACCGTAGCTCCCAAACTCACCTGGGGGGGATGATGTGTGTGGTTCTGTACTGTATCATTTGGCTCAGGAGCAATTCTACCTTCAAGTGACAATTTGAGGTGACGTTTCCAATGCTGTGGAAGAACAACCGCTTTCCTGGATAGAAAAAAACCCCAAAACCCACCCAAACCAACAGAAAGAATGCTGGGTTTATTAAAAAAAATAATAATAAATGGACAATATTGGCATTAGTCAAATGAAATGAATGCTTCCAATATTTTTTAAAGCTTGCCCATGTGAATGGACCATTTCTCAAGCTGTAGTTTGTCGGGCAGGAATATTGTAGTTATATATTAGCAGAGTGTCTGATGGCCGCTCGATGTCTTATTACTCTGGGCACTAGGGCAGTGTTTTTAGGGTAAAGTTAACCTTGGTGAAATAGATCATGGCTCACTGATGGATCTCCAACTGCCTGATAAAAGGCCTTGCCCCCAACAACATATGAATATTTAAATTACTGTTAATTATTTATAGTATATTTTTATTAATGCTGGCTGACGGCGTGGTCAAGTAGCAGCTAAAGCTCATTATGCTCCAAGGGTGAGCATTCATCTCGAAGAGCACTGCTGCTGCTGGGTGGAAGGTGACTCCCCTGGGTTTGTCCCGTGTTGGTTTCTGTGACTCAGGTATTTGAGAGATTGGGGTACCTTGGTTCAAGCTGAAGGAGAAGTCGCCACTCCGAACGGACGCGTTCCTGGAAGTGATGCGTCTCGGTGCGTGGTTGAAATCAAACCCAAATCTGTGTGTTGCTATTAAATCTCACCTGAGAGTCTCTCCCACAGCCTCAAGCTTTTTGTTAGTCTAACCTCAGTTGCCCTGTTTTCATTCCATGTCCTTGTGGATGGTGTGAACATGATTTCTCCCTCCCTGGTAATCACATCGGGTCTGTATCTGCCCATCTTTTTGCCAGCTCTTTAACACCTCCCTGCCCAAGCTGCGAGTGCCAGTCAACGTTTACCATCCTTTTTCACAGTCATCCTTTCAGCTTCTTTCTCTGCTGATGCTCTTTGAATTCCTTTAGGTTGTTGTCAGCTCCATGGGGAATACTGGCGATGGGGTCTGTATGAATACCTGGATAGATGAGCGTATTGCTTGGCCAACAAGTTACGTGCAGCCTAGTGTGGTATTCCAGGGGAGCTAACAAGAAATCCCTGTGAGGCCCAGTCTAAATCGCTCTGCTCTGTAGGACGAGGTGATGTCTCTGTGTATGTTGACAAGATTTCATTCGCCTTTCCTGCAGCCATATCTTCCTGCAGCACCATATCTAATCTTCAGTTTGCTGTCTCTGCTAGATCTCTTTCAGCTCTGCAGCTTCTTTGGATCTCTTCTCCCTCTCTCACCGCACGCCTGCATTGTGGATTATTTTCCCTGGAGGTATTAGTGTATATTTTTCCATATATGAAGATAATAAATGGAAGAAGCAGAGATGAAAAGAAAAACAATTACTTGAGAGCAGAAATAGAAAGAGATACAAAGAGAAGACTGACAGCGAGATAAGGAAAGAAAAATCAAGGAAGAAGAATATGGAAAAATGGAAAAGGAGTTAAATAATCAGAATAAATTAATTAATCAAAGTGCAGATCATGTGGACTAGAATAGCAAAGCAGCAATACAGAGAGCTAAAAGGAGCCTGGGGTAAGGATAAGTTGAAATGTAGTATGTATTTTCAAAATAACCCATTTGAGAGTGCTGTTTGACTTGTTAGACCTGACTTAGCGAGGCAGTCGCGCTCTGGGCACTGGGACAGCAGGTTTTTCCCTTAGCAAAAGCAGGGTTCCTGCGGTGGTCGTGGGTTTGCTCATGATGCTGACCTCCCTGGTTCTTACATGGTGACTCCTGATTTTTATCCCTGTGTTACGGAGAGGAGGATGTGATTCTGAAAGGCTGAAGGAACCAGCAGAGTTTATTGAGGTGTCACAGTGAGGAACCACCCTTTTCTAGGTCTCGGGGTCAATCCACCATCCCTGAGTTTCTGTGGTTGGCGAGAGGGAGTTCTTGTCAGGTCTCACCCCTTCTCTCTGCGTTATGGATCTCTTATCCATGGGGTTAATTATGATTTGCTGGCCTCTTCTTTCACCATCTGTCTTCAGGTACTTAACATACGATGCCCAAACTGTCCAGTTAAAGTCTAAATTAAAGATATTTGCTAGAAAAGTGTTTGGTTTTCCTCCTCTGGATATCATGAGCTCTGAGCGTACAGAACAACCTGCTTTTTATAGAGGTGGGGGGCTCACAGACTGTCCTTTGGAAACCTGGGGGGAAAGGGAGCCTGGAGAAAGCTCTTCCTAGGTCCTAGGAAAGACTGTGAGTCTGGGAGGGCACCGACACTACCAGCAAATGAAGGTGGCTGGAGGGGAGTGCAGGGCAGGATGTGTTCAGTAGCCGAGCTGCCTGCATTCAAAGAGCTAATGTACCCCATATTACTGCTCAAGGCGTTCTCACTATTGCCAGGGGCTTAATATGATTTGCATAGTGCGCATGGGTATTCCTCAGGGAGAGTGACAGAGATCATTAAATGAAAACAAATAATAAATAAGCTCCTTACAGCCCCCACAGGTGCATAAATATGACTGTTCGTGGGGCGCGCGGGCGAAGATGAATGGCTCTGTGGAGATGGGGTGAGGAATCCATAAAGCAGAGAGGCTTTGCTTTCCCTTCCTGGCCGCAGACAATGCGTTCCTTCCTGCTAAGGAGGGTCAAGTGACTGTCACAGTCTTTGCACTGAAGAGATGTACCCTGTGTCACCGCTGCCAGCCATTCTGGCTTGAAAAGGTCAGCTCCCCAGACACGGGGGTAATGTCACCAGTTAAGTACATGAGGGCCTCTGGTGTGCAGACAACCAGCATCCATCCAACCCCACCCAACCAGCCGCTTGTCACGGGGACAGCAGAAAAAGGTGGCTGAGAACAGGCAAGCTCGTGTCGGGAGTGGAGCTGCACATGTTTTTATTCACTAGGAGATTTTTGGGATCCCAGCCAGTTCTGTTACGTTGCACAGGAAAATTAGGGGTGCTGGGAGAGTTCATGGCTGAGGGTAACGTGACTCTTACTCTGCATTATGGGCTGCTGTGGTTAAAATCAGACTAAAGCTTAGGAAATTCTTTAACTGTGACCTTTCCCGTGACTCAGATCACAAAGATTTTCTGTCACTTTGGTCTGGGCTAGATTTGAAATTATGACTTAGAAGTGAAAGACACAGTGAATGAATCAAGTAGATTAGGCTGAATTATTGGCTCCAGACTTGTAGTGCCCTGTTTTCTCCAGGAGATCACAAATAAATGTAAAAGCCTGGCTCATCATATCCCAGGAAACAGTTAAGTATTTCTTTAATTACAGGCAGTATAAAGCAGCACCCAGTTCCAAGCTGTTCTCTCACACAGCTGGTCATCTTGTACCTCACCGGAGTTGAAGCACCGAGTCACCTCTGTATCAGAATAATTTCTCTGCTATCTTTATTGCTTCATTACATAAATATCAAGACATAATGCTCAAAGAGGAGGAGAACAGTTTTGCTGCTTTCCAAAGAGAAAGGATAAAGTTTCTTCTTAGCAGCTTTTAACAAGGGCTGAGAATTCGCACGGGGAAATACAGGGAGAACTCTGCAGCATCAGAGAAAGTTTAAAAGACACTAAGCTTGCTGATTACAGAGTCTGTTTGTGGCGCCAAGTATGAACAGAGATCAGAAAGCATCTCCTCAGTGCACAGCAGTAGGGCATGATACCTCTTGGGGACCTGTTCCTGTCATTGCAGGATCACTGTTCCGAGTACACGTGAATGAATCATTCATGCAGCAGTTTGAAGAGCAGCTTCACGCTGTCTTCTGCTGCCTTTCGTAGGTATTAATTTCTGTTTTATGTATATCTGAACCTGCATCAGAGATCACAGTGCTACAGGAGAGGAGTCACACGAACCCTCGTGCGAGTGGAGTCTCTGGGTGCTGCGGTGCTGAGCACCCACCGTGCCGGGGCTGGAATCGGGGTGTCTGGGGCCCTGGCAGTTTGTCAGCACAGTCGCCACTTGGGATGTCTCAGATGTCACAGCAGGATCAGGCTTGAGAGGCGCTTCTGAAGATGCTCAAGCAGTAACAGCTCACACTATCAGTAACTTCTCCAGCTGTGGGGTTAATTTTCCCCTCCGTTTCTCGGCTTGCACAGTGGGGTGGGGTTGGGAACTCTGGTTTATTACTGTGCTTATAGTATCCTGAAAGCCCCTGGCCCTCTTTTCTGACTCTGCCTGCAAGTTTGCAGCTCTGTACCCATCACCTGCAGGGGGCTGAATTGCCAAACCACACCTGAAAACTCATTTAAAACCAGGTGAGAATTTTTAGAATTTCCTAGATGTTTGGAGAGGGAAGAAGTGACCCCAAGGACCTGACTGACTCTACAGGACTGATCTTTGAGTCAGACCTCCACAGTTCCAGTGTTGAGGCAGTTGGATGTATCCCTCACTGCTACTGCTGCAGCCACAGTGGTTTTTGCTGGAAGCCACAGCAGCTCAGAACTGCAGCAGAAGGTGTCCAAGGAAGTAAGCGGTGGCTCAGCTGGGACCCTCAAGCTTCTGTCATGCCAGAAATGCCTTAGAAATAGCTTGATTTTTAAAAACTTTTACTTTATTTTATTTATTTGGGGATTTGGAGGGTTTTTTGGTTCTAAAGTGCTGCAAATGCAGCATGTAAAAATGGGCAGTTAAGAAAGAACAAAAGAATCAATCAGTGCATTCAGACAAATGTTTCCAGCACGTCAGGAATCTGTGACCATCTTTTGGAAACCAGGATGGTTAACCTGGTCACCTCTCACAGTTCTAACCCAGCAGCTGGTCTAATGTACACATGGGATTGCGTCAGCAGAAAAATCCAGACTTCTTATGAAGTACCAGACACTTTCTAACAGAGCTTGAAATAAAGCTGGGATCTGCTAAAGGCAGGTGGGAGATACAATACTGGCCAGGCTGGGGCTTGGTCCTCTGTGGTGACACTGAAGAACTCTCTGACCTGATTTGATTTCTTTTGTATTTCTGATTCTTCCTGAAGCCTTGAAGAGCTGGGGCCATTCAAAGAGTTGGGGAAAGCTGTGAATGGAAGTTCACTTCCATAGAGGACACCCTGCAAATGTGAACCAAGCATTAAGTACAGTTGTCTCCAGTGCTTAATTGCCCCTGCAACTTTTTTCCTGTGTCTTCTTATTTTCCCTAGGTTGGCATTTTTGTGGATGAATACCACTGGGAGTTAAGGACTTGCTGCGACTCTCACTCTTACTTAGAGGAGTTTTGCCTGCAGCAGTCACATAGTTGAAAAATACAGATCCATGTGACTGCTAAGAGACCACTGAGAAGCCAAGTAAGTAGGACTCATGGCCATTTTGCAATTCCACCTCATTAGACATGTTTTGGGGCTTATGATTGTGCTGTGAGGATAAATAAGTATAAATATTATATTTGCCTCCAGGTTATCTTTAAAAATGTATTTCTCTGTCTCCCTCCCCCCTCTTTCTTTCTTTCTTTTTTTCCTTCCCCCCTCCAATTTCCAGTGGAGTCTGTCAACTCCTGGTAGGTGAGTTATCAACTCTGTGGTCTCACAGTATGGTGGCCCCGCATAAGGTAGCACATTGTAAAGGGTTGCCTTGCGCTGCCAATTACCTGAGGTTCCAGCAGGCAAGATGTGCTGCAGTCTGATTAGGTCCATGTGCAAGTAGCAACTCGCATCACCCCAAAACTGCTCCTAGAAAAAGTAGTGCAAAAAATCCTTGACTTGCCCCCAGTGCTGCGTTTTCAAACTGTAAACGATGGGCGATCGCTGGGGTTTGTCATTCAGACAATTCCTGGGAATTACCCCAGAGGTAGAGAGGAGCAAGACACTAAGGAAAGACCTTGGTGAATTGATTCGGTTGCTCAGATTTTTGGTCTTTTTTGAGCACATCAAAGTGCAGGCTCTCACTGTTGAGCACACTGGTCAGTTTACCTGCTGCAGACCAGTGTATCCCGTGGGGTTTCACACCGAACAGTGACCCAGCCCCTGCTCTCTTACACCTCAGTGCAAAGTCCACGTGTTTGCAAAAGCAAGTGGACCCGTTCCTGAAGGAAAGGAATTGCACCAGGTTGCTGGAGGTCAGAAGGTACTGAGAGGAAGGGGTGTTTCCCTGGTGGTTGTGGTCTTCCATGTCTGCTGTTAGTGTCTGTTAGGCTGTGTACAGCTCATGATTCTTAGTTGGGTGTGATGTGTTTGCTCTTATGTTTTGCCTGATTTTGATGCTTTGCCTGCTGCACTGGTGCCTTTTGAGCAGTTCTCCAATCTGCATCAGTAGCTTTAGCCTCTGTATTCATATTTTCACAGATGTTAAGAGTTACTCTCCAAGATACCACCACAAAGTCACCAACAGCTGTTACTTACACAGGTATAAGGGTACTGTGTTACTCAGGACATGCGGTACAGGGGTGAAGAGTGACCTGAGGAGCTAAGCAGAGTGAAAACCACATCCTGATTTATCCAGCTTGGATATCATGCAGGTAAAACATGCTTGTTTCCTCTGTCCACAATTTACAGGGCAGCGTTACTGCTGGAGATGCAGGGCAGGACAAAGTGTCAGCCACCAGCCCAACCCAGCCCTCCTCTGCAGTGACACAGCTTCCACTGATGAGCAAGCTGGCAAGCACAAGAGTGTTAGTGCTGCCTCAGAAGGACTTTAACACATGGGAAGGACTTGCAGGGAGATGTAGCAATGCTTGGGTTTCAATTTCTGAAAGGTATTCCTGCTCTTTTACTCCCTAAAGCCTTACAAGTGAGCACCTTGTCCTTACTCCAGTGTGAAATTCTCATATTCACTGTAGTTAATGCAGGGGTAAATGTTACCATAGGCAGCTCCAGTGGTTCCCATTTCCATTTCTACTGGGAGTGGGGAAAAGTCATTTGACTGCCTTGCTTCAATTTAGCTTTGTCTAAACCAGCATTTTAAATGATGATCTACCTTTCAGTACACAGCCCTCTAATGGCTCTGTCGTGAATGGTGCTGGAGGAATTTCTGGACCCCTCTGTGTAACGGGTGCTGGCTGTGTAGGGAGAAGCCTGACATTCCTGAGTTGGTCTTTTGAGGCAGCTGCTCCATGATGCAACAACAAAAGCCATTCCTTTAAAGCAGAAAGCAGCACTGGGGTGTTGCAGGGATGAAATCATTATTGCTGCAAAACTTGTACAAAGATATTTGTAACGGCAGAAGTCTGAGCCTGTGTGCTCAGTAAGCAGAGCTCTAACAGTGAGCAGAGCTGAAAACAATCCTGTAGTTCCCTGTGAACTGCTGCTATCCAGAAGGCTTCACTTGTCTCTCTTCAGTAGCCTACAAAGTCTCTATACATAACATCCTCAGAAAAGCCACAGACACGACCCCTGGCAAGGAATAAGCTCCTTTCAGTAGCAGCACTCTTTAGCTAGGAGCTGTATACAGATGAGGTTCATGCTTGGTCCTGTGGGAGGACTGGAATTGTATTCTACCTCTGGTCAAATGAGGCATTGGTCTTCTAATCATAGAAAGCTTCCTCACAGAGCTCACGATGCTTTTGACTCGGTGAGAGACCCTCAGGGTAAATAAACCAGAGTTCTCAGTGCCTCTGCACTGTGCTTTCACTTGAGCACAGAGACTTTAACTGTAGTGTCCTTTGGTGGTTGGGGTTGGGCTGTTTCTGTTTGTTTCTGTTCTGAGGTCCAGGTTTAGGTTTTAAAACCTCTAACAAAATTAGTGTCTTTCTAGGTCCTGGTGGTGAAATAGGTACCGTCAGGCTGCGTGGGTAATGGAAGTGACAGTGTTTTGGGAGCTTTTTGGCATCACACTGCAATATATTTGCATTTATCATCTCATATTATTTCACATTATTGTCTTTAGGAAGTCAGAGGACCTGCCCTAGGAGGTGGTTTGGCTCTTTGTGTGTGGTGGCTCTTCAGTTCATGCTGTTGAAGTGAGACAATCCTGTTTAAGCATCTGTTGCCTGACTTGTGAAAAGCCTTTTTCACACCAAGTACTTTTAGCAAAACTGAGTGAAATTTTGCTCAGGTTCACACATTTTTCTCTGTTCTTCTCTGCTTAAATATTTGAACCATTTCTTCCCCTACATACAAGGGCCCTCAGCCCTTTTCCACTGTACCCTTCTCCTCCTTGGCCCCAAAACCCTCTCAGTTTGTCTGTGGTTCATCCCACTCTCTGCCAAACGAGTGATCCCACTGTTGGGTTCCAGAGCAGCGTTACGAGCAGCAGTGATGCTGGCTGGATGCTCTGACACCAGCCTGGGAAGAAGCAGTCTCCTAGGAGAGCAAGTCTCTCTGTCAGGGGACTGAAGGATGCAGTGAAGTGTATTAAACTCCTGATAGCTGATTCTAAGCCCTACCCATTCTCAGGGAAAGAAATTACATTCCCCCAAACTTCGTGTCTTCTCCCTGCTGTGGATAAAGGTACAGGCTGGTTTCTTTTAATTTCCTGAGCAAGCATGGATGGAGAAATCTGCAAACAAAATTGCAAATTGCTTGTTTGCTCCAGATCAGATTTATTCATCAGGGTGCCTGTGCTTTGGGGACTGCAAGAAGGTGTGTGGGGGGTTTGTTTTTAGATGCATTTTGAACAAGGTAAGCATTTTTTCAGATTATTCCCAGCATAATGTGCCAAGGGGAATACAGTGCATTTGTTATTTCCTTAAAAAAATAATCAATGAGCTGCACCATTCCCTCTAGACCTATAGTATTTATTTCAATGTTCTGTCAATAAATATAATAAGGTTACTTTTCTATCAGATTAGTTGGAAGAATCATGTGAGGGGAGCTCTGTTTGGTAAGCCTGACTGCAACAAGCAATCGATAGGAAAAAATTCCCTTGTTGCTGTTGAAGGAAACTGGGAGCTCTGAGGAGCTGTCCCAGGATGAGTAGTTATGTCTCTGCCCCAGAATTTTTGTGCTGGCACCCAGAGGCTGATTCACCAGCCTTTCTGCTGGCTGCCAGAGGAGGGGGAACAGAGGCACACAGGAGGTCTGAGCCAACCTTTGAAGTATGAGAGGAGCGTTCTGAGTGCTGCAGTGCTGCTCCTTGTTAACAGGAGTTCCTGGGGGGTTTCTTTTGTGTGCTGACCAAGCCACCAAGATGTGGACAGAAGCATCCATCTAAGGAGGATGCAGGTCACCTGCCTGAGTTGTGTTTCTCTTTCAAGACTCAGCATGGTTTTCAGAAAAGTTCTGTGATGTCTGGGTGAGCTTTGCTGCCGGCTGCGAGTCGTGAGTTACTTTGTGAGGGTTGCAAGGTCTCCTCAGTTGAGCAGAAGACCTGCCATGTGTCCCTTTCATGGTTCAGACTATGCTACCTGCTCCTTTTAGCCCTGGCCATGCAGTTGAGCAAGGGAAGGAGGTTTGTTCAGGGAAGAAAATAGGCCCAAGGCTGCAGAGGCCAGGAGCTGCTGTGGTGCGGAAGCAGAGCAGGCTGGCAGTGCCGTGACAAAGTGCCAGCAGTGCTCCTCAGGGGCAATGAAGCTTGGCTTTTGTATTTGCAGTTAGAGACACAAGTGTGAGCCCTGGATGCTTACTTACTCTTCTTGCCAAGATTACTGCAGTCTCAGGCACCAAGGATGATCAACCCTCCCCCGTGCCCAAGGCTTGGCACAACTTATGGCAGTGATGGAACGTGTGGCCTCAGCAGGTTGAAGACTGCTGCCAGTGATGGGTCTCAGGAAGGTTCCCCATTCCTGGAGCATTGCAAGGGTCCCCAAGGTATCTTTCAGCATGGGTTTCATTGCTTTAGTTTTCAGTTGCTGGAGCTAACAGAGCTATTACGCGTGAAACATCAACTGGCAACGAACTAGCACATGCCTTGGGCAACAAGCAGCTCTTGTGTTCTTTAATATCGTTCATCTCTGGAGTGTCTGTCAGTGATGCATGATACAACAAAAGTCTCATCCTTAGATACCAGCTCCTCAGCATGGAATAAATTAGGACAAGCAGACAGTTCCTGTCCCTTGCCTTCCACCGAGCGCGGCCCCTTCGGCTTGTCTGTGCCTCTCTGCAGCATCCTGCATGGCTGGGCCCAGGTCTGAGATGCTGCTGTCCCACCTGGGAAGCTCATGGAGCTAGTTTTAAGCAAACGCATCTTTTATTCACGGAAGTCAATAATAAAGAGTGGCCACTGCATGAAAGCTAATCTCAGGACTCCAGTGAGAGGAAAAGTTCCCATCATTCCTGATCTGTGTTGCTGGGGTTTCACAGGAGCACCGCTGAATCGGCGCTTGGAACAGAGTGGCTGCATCTTATTTATAGCCCTGTTCCGTCTGGTTCGCTTCCTCCCGCTTCCCTGCAGAATGATGTGAATGAAAATGACACTATTGACTATGTGGGCAGCAATAAAAGAACTTAGAGAAATAAGATTTTTATAGTTTTGAGACCAAGGGAATCAAAAGCGAAGAGTTACAATCCGAGAGACCAGGGGAAGGACCAGGCTGTGCTCACTGGAGAGTCCTGCTGGCAGATCTGCTGGGTTTTGGGCTTGGAGGGGGTGTGTGTGTGTGTGTTTTAAGGACAACTTCACAACTACAAATTCACATAAATGTGAACATTGAGAGAGACTTACACAGGGGTGGGAGCTCTGTGTCATAACTAATTCTTGGTTTCATTCGCAGCCAAATAGCAACAGGGAATTAATCCTACAATGTGCACTTCTAAAAACTGCTATTATTGTGAGGTATCCCTAAATCTTGTTGGTTGTGCAGTGTTTTGCAAATAAACCACAGAGCACTCAAGCCTGTATCCACAAAAGCTGGCAGCAGTCACCAGCTTGTGCTGGTGGGTCTGGAAGGGGTGTGCAGACTGGACAGACAGAGGTACAAAAGCAGAAGCATGAAAACCTGTGAGTATTTCCCAAAAGCACTGCTGTGGGTTGTGTTACAGAGAGCATGGGACCCTGCAAACCAAATCAGGCAGATTTGGGTTTGTTTTAGTTCTCTTGGAAGCCAAATTGCACTAAATTTTGTCTGTAAACAAAGAAAACGTGGTGCCTCCCTCAACAAGCTGACTCTGCGATTAGTAATGAGCAACCAGCACAGCGACTGTGGCGTGGAGATGTGCTGGAGATGAGCTGGAGTGTTCCCTGGAAATGCACTCTCAGCCTGGGAAAGGCTGCCCAGCTCCTCATGCTGAGGATGGCAGGTGCTGTGACATGGAAGCAGGGGCAGCTGGCTGCAATGGGAATCACTCACAGTGACACCTCTCACTCCAGGCATCACTCTTGCTGCACAGGTATCTCCGATGCCTCTTCACCAAGCAGTCTGTGTGGATTTCAAAGTCCCACACTTGGAGATCTCCAGGTTAGCATCCCAAATACACCATTCCAACATGAGAAGTATTTGCTGGTTTAAAGGGGGGGGGATTCTTTTTGTACAGATGGAGGTTTAATGGCCTAGACAGCGCTGACAGTGACAGATAGAAAGATGTATTATAAGTACCCAAACGCTGTGACATCTTCAGGGTAATTTGAAATGAAAATATTCAGAGCATTTGTAATAACTTAGGGGTAAAATTATACACAAGTATATTGTGAGCAAGATTACAGTGGGTGTTAGTCACATGGAGTAAGTAGGTAGCGCTGTCTTGTTGCTCCTGCCCTGGCATTTAATGACATTTTGATGTACAGAACGTATGAACAACCCGTGTGTAAAGGCAAATCATCAATATATAGAAGAGGAATTACCACGGTGACATCTCTGTGGCCAATAAAGAAGGGAACTTGAATTCTCAGAGATGCAACTATGCAGGTAAATTATTGTCAGGTAACATGAAAATTTCAGCTTGATTGCTGATAATAAAGGAAAGTTTTACAGATGCTGTCAGGTTTAATCTCTGACAGCGAGACAGGGATGAAGAGAAATGGAAGCTGGGAGGGATGAGTGTACTTTTCCTGGTGCTTTTCTCTGCCACACCTGGCCTTACACCTTCCTCTGCTCCCTATTTACTGAAATGCAGTGTTAAGTGCCACCTTGCTGCTTTATACTGGTGTGGAGTTAATGAAACTGGGAGTGTGGCTCAGAGCCCCGGGCTGGCATGCAGTGCCTCGGCACAGGGACCAAGCGCAGCCCTGGCACGAGCAGCACCAGCCCTGGGATCTCAGCACTTACACTGCCTGAAGCCCTGACGTCCTGGATCTTGATTGCACCCAGCAGGATGTCCTTCTTAGTGATGAGAGAAGGAAAAAAACCCTGGAGTCTCTCTTCAGTGTACAGTCACTGCTGGGAAGGGGGTGGGAAAGCCGGCTCCGTGCTTATTTCTCTCCCCTGTGCAGGAAAACTTCACCTGCTGCCATCCTTCTGTTTGGGTGCTTCCCTTCAGCAGGCTGTAAGGAAGATTTGGGTTCTTTAAGATCACTTAGGGATTGTTTCTCTACTGTTAATTAATAGGTGGCTTTGCTTTAAAGCTCACAGCCAGCGTGTGGTTAGTGGCCACTGAGCAGCAGTTTGCTAAACACAAACTGATCAATTGATCCAGGAGTTCTCAGACACATGTGTGTAAAACATGTAGTGTAGCAGTATTAGATGTCACTATTGTCTATAAGGGACTGTAGTCAGACAAACTTGGTGCTATATTTATTTCAGCTTCAAGGTGTTTACTTTTTTCTTGTCACTTTGCTTTTTTAAGAACCAGAAATCCAATTCCATTCAGGTGACTCAGTGTGTTTCTGGAAGTTTAGAGGATGTTCATCCAGAAGGCTGTGACTGCTGGTGTACTTTGTTCAGATGCCAACTGGAAGTTTCAGCCTGTAAGATGAGAGAGAAGAAAGACCTTGTTAGGTGGTGGTTGGGTTTATTCCCTGGGATCAGGTTGGAATCATTCTCCACAGCATTGTGCTGTGTGGGGCTCTGTGCAGTTGTGTTTCCTGCGTCTCTTGTTAGAGCTCCAGCCTTGTGTCATCACATTGTGACGCTGAAAAGTTAACAGTGTGACACGTGTACAGCCCGTGCTGTTGCACAGGCGATGGGAGTGCGAGTGGACGTGTGCATGGGGTGGATTTAGCAGAGAGAGATGATGCTGGGGAGCAGTTTTACCTCAGCATCAGTTCCTATAACGTTATTTATGTGATGTGCTTCTCACATTCCCTCAAAATAGGAACTGTTCCCCATCACACCCCAGTCCCACCTGCACTCTGGCCACTGCCTGTTTCTCTGCAGACCTGAAAACTCAGCTGGATTCTTTTGTTGTTCTCCCGTGCTCAGCCAGCCCCTGTAATAGCACCCTGTCTGTCTCAGACCTCCTCAACCTGGCTGGAGTTGCTGCAGTGAATGTGTAAGTGACAAAAAGCAAAGCAGAGTGTAAAAGATGCTAATCAGCCTTTGTTCTTTTCAGACATGACATGCAGGACCTGAAGTATAGATTTTGTATGGAGAGAGATAGATTTTAATTAAGCATCTTAATAGAGAAATCCTTCTTGTTTTTTTCAGAATAAATTAAGGAAGTAACTTTGATGCAATATCATTTTCATCTAATCAGTAACATTCTGAAATTACCATGTTGTTTTCCATTAGAAATACCATCATCCAACAAATCAGATAAAATTATTTAACATTGCTATATTGCAACCTCAGCTAACATTAGCCAGGGCATGTGTATCCACTGAGCAGCAGATGGTGAGTAAATTGACAAATGTTTATAGGGAGAAAAGGGCAGACAGTATCAACAATTTTCTATACTCCTCTGAATAAGATGCCCATATCCAATCTAGAGTCACTAATAATCAAATAAAGGCTTATCAGGCTTTTGCCATCTGCATATAGAGAATACTGATTAGTGACACCAATAAAAGGCAAATGTCATTAGCTTTTACTTGTATTCACAAATTATTAATATCTTAATTAAAACATTTGACTTTATATTTGGCATGAATTCACCAGGGTTTGTCTGACATGTGCTGATACCTCGACAGCAACATTCCCATTAACTTCTATACCATAGATTTTGCCAGTTTTTTAAGGTTCAGAACAAAGTACATGAGAGGAAATCATCTCTCAGAGCTGGGACAATAGTTACGGGTCTGGAAAAGTGATGGAACTGCTGCTGTGTGACTGTGTCTTCAATCAGTGGGGTGGTGGTGATGACATTGTACACAACTCCTGCTTCTGCAGACAGGTTTGCAGAGCTGGTGCTCACAGCAGCCAGAGGCAGCCCATGGTTAGCCTGGCATGGCCAAGCCCTTGGTATTGTTATTAATACTTTCTTTGTTATGGTGATGCCTCGAGGTGTAGTCTCTGTGTTTGTCCAAAGTGAGAGCTTGACAGAGGGAGCAAGGACTGGGAAACTGAGGCACCAGGAGATCAAGTGGTTTCCTCAGCAGTGTACAGAGTCTTTCTGTGAGCAAACAGAACACAGCTCGTCTGAGTAGGATCCCTCTCCCCTCAGTACTCGCTTCCCTTCCTAATGGAAGTTGTCCTGGGAACAAGCTGTTCCCAGTTGCAGTGTAGGGACTGTTACACCTTGATCGTGTCATTCAGTTCTGTCAGCAATTCACACGAGGATCCAACCGGATCAAAGGCAGAGGAACCAGAGCACGAGTCCCATTTCCCCCCCACCCTCAAAGCAGCGCTGAGGGATTCAAACAGGCGTTGAGAGCCAGCAACTTCCCCTCTCCGAGCAGGCTTCCAGCCTCCCTGCAGTTGTCACCTCACATCCCTTCTTTGGGGTAGATTTTTACCAGCTCAAGCAATAGGAGAATCCGAGGCTGCCAGTGTAGCTTTATGTGACTTGAAGTCCTGTGTAATAGGTTCCATCAAAAAAAAGAGAGTTGCTTTTTTAGCCATCACAGCTGTAATGCAATTTCATGTGGTGTCCTTAAGATTGCTACACACACTATAATTTCTCACACACAGCTGTCAGCAATAACCTTTTGTGGCAGCAGAGAGAGAGAGAGAAAAAAATCTCTGAAATACATATTTGTCTACTGTGTAGTTACAGACTTGAAATCCTGCTGAACCACAGGCAGCTGCTGAGCACCCTGTGCTGGGCTCTGCTTGTCGGTGGAGCAGAAGCTGCTGGCAGGGCTTGTGCAAGGAGCAGCATCGCTGTCCAGACATTGTTCTGCTCACCTGGTGCCTGCAAGGACTTGGCACCCTCTGCAGTCCTGCTCATGCACAAGAACATCCCATGGTTTGTGTTCATATGGTTCAGTTTTCCTCTGATTCTGAACACACAGAGCAGGTTAAACTAATGAGGAGTCAGAGGGAAAATCCCCAAAAAGCTGGTACGAGCCAAGAACAGAGAGGACAGAGGGACCTGTGAATTCCCAACACCCAGGTACACATTTCACCTCCCACTGCCTCTCCTACCACCACAGACCGATTTATATTTTGCACCTCAACAGGAGATGCCCCACTGCCAGCAGAAACTTTTAATGATCCTCAGCCTCCCATGCTGCTCTGGAAACGAGCACTGAAGAATAGGGAAGATTTTGCAACCTATTATTCCCATAAATAAAAATGTATTTCTCACCAGGAATTCATATTCAGATACTCTGCCACGTTTTAGCACTGTGGGGTTTTGTCTCTTCTGGATATGCATTACCCCTGGTTCACAGCTCTTCAGCTTTTCCAGATGCTTCTTTGTCTTGGGATGCTGGTGTGCAGTAGTAGCACTGGTAGGATTTCAGTTTATTGATTTCTGTGAAGATTCTTTTCATCCTCATTTCTTTCCACTTAGGAAGTTGTGATTAGTCCTTCCTAACCTACAATTAATACGTTACGTGAGCAGAAAAATGGAAGTATTTCAGTGAGAAAGCTTCAGGTAGCAAGCTGCTCACCCTGATGTCTGCAGCTACACACTGTGTAGCACCCCGGTGTTACAGCAGTTTCCAGCTGTGAAGCTTTCTTGGATGATCCAGATGTTAAGGTGCTGTCAGAGGACAGGCCCTGGAAGCATAAACCATGTATCCAATTCATTTAGGTACAAAAGCTTTTGGTCACTGATGCTGTATCTATGTCCTGGCTACCTGAGCACTTAAATCCTTTGCAATTAAGTCCTGTAGTGACTTTATATTGAATGTGGCCATGGCTATGGAACTGTGTGGAGAAGACAGGATACTGTTAGTCACACATGTAATCACATCAGTTAAATTATTAAATTCTATTAGTGATCAAATCTCCTTTGGACACAAGTTAATTAGCTTGGATCGTGAGGAAACTGCCCCTTGAGCAAGGAGCAACCTAGCATCACAGGTCACCATCCCTTTTTCTGCAACACCTGTGCTCAACCACCTTGGAATCCTGGAAAAATTGGTTAATTAATTGTGGAAGCAACTTCTACACGTGTTTGGTTTAACCCCCTGCTCTCAAAGCAGGACCAACTCTGAAGCTTGACCTGGTTGCTTTAGGGTTACGCTGCAGGATGCTGGAGGAGCAGAACTGACCCATGGTTTTGATGCACAGACCAGCCTTAGACTTGTGAGAAGATGAGTTTAGATGAAGCTCTGTAGCCTGGGGTAGACAGTGCTCATCAGGGATAAGGATCTCCCAGCCTTTCTCAGGGTACCTTAGTGGGATCAACCATCTAGTTGGCCAAGTTTTCTGTAAGAGGAAGGCTTCTGGCTCGGGTAGGATCAGCTGCAGAGAGGCTCACCTGACAGAACCAAGTCTTTTCATGCCTTGGCTGATATCACTCAAGTCTCCTATGCAGCACTGTCCTGAGAGACCCCTCACTGGGTTTCTGAGACTCACATACCTCCCTGTGTCTCTGTTCTCTTCTGCAAATTTGGTCCATTTCTGTTCCCTCTGCCTTGGCTCCATCACTCCCTAAAGCTGTTTGGGGGGTTTTATCCTTCCCTGTTCTGAGAGCTGTGCTTCAGCTGTGTGTAGCCAGCAGCCACATTGCTTGTGCAGCTCACAATGGTCTTTATTTTCTCAGCATTGTTCATTTAGAGGCACTTTAAGGAAACATTGTCCTTCAGGTTGCTTCTGAAAGGAGATTGCTTTCCTTGGGCTCTTTCTAGTCGGTTTATCTTGACTTTCCATGAAGTGCAAACTTACGCTGATAATACATGGAAATGGGCAAAAGGAGAAATTAAAGCTGCTTGAATATGGGTTTTGAAATGTGTTTCTGCTCTGAAAAGTAATTATGTGGATTGACCTGGCCTCACTTAGCTCATCTTCTCCCCTAGAGTCGGGTCTGCTGCCATTAGTGGGGTGGCTGCTGTTGTCAGAACGGGCTCCTTGGTTACTCCCAGAGCCTGAATTAAATTCCAGATTTTATGCATCACCACTGGATTTATTTTTTCCCCCTGTAAATTCTAATTGCAGGAATACCTCAAGCACTCCTGTGCCTCCGGGATATGGCTGACAGCACTGCACAAGTGTGACTGAGATCCTGATAAGCAGGGGAAATGACACCGATGCATAAGTTTACCAAGAACAGAACTGAGAGGGTTTTGCTGGGGTGATGGATGGAACAAAACTTTGGTGGACGTGGATTGGGAACACATCAGCACCTCTTACAGGTAAGAACACCATGGGATTTCCTAGGTGTGTGGATGTGTGGTGCAGGCACACACGTCTGAATTGCTTTCTGATGCCATGAAGAATCCCAGGGCTGTGTGGTCAGACACACTTCTTATTTAGCTTTAAAATGTGGGCATGAGATTGAATGTGCAAATTTGTGGGTACAAAGACCAGCTTTGTCTTTCCAAAAATCAGAGATTATCAGAGGAAATTCCTTTTTCCCTTGAAAGCTGCCCTCAGCTGCCCCAGAATGGCTCTTGGCTTGGGAATATAGGACACAAATTGTTAATTAGTGTTCAGGTTTATATGGGAAAAGCTGTTATTCCTCTCTGAAGGAAGAGAGGCCGATGGCCACGTTAGAACCAGCCCATTTCCAATCTGCTCTGACCTTGCCTGTGACATGAACCAGCTGCTACGAGATGTCACAAAGGGAAGATGCCGACTCAGGGCCTGTCAGAAGATCGTGTCTGTTCTGATTTGCATTGGCTTCTCCTTCATTTCAGCCCCCTTCACTAACTAAAGAAACTGAAACCTGTGAATCTAGAAGCACAGTGACCCCAGTATTCCCTCCCTGCACCCTCCCCTTTTCACCACATCAGAAACACAGCATCAAACCCCAGTTTTAAGAATAACATTTGGCTAAGGGGGTTTCATTGCATAGCAAACAGCACCAATAAATACAATCAGTGCTTAGATTGTAACACAGGCGCTTTTCCATGGAATAAGGACCCTGAAGTAAGTGATAAAACGATCTTGGTGCAGGGGTGGTGGTAGAGCAGGGTGTGTCGAGCAGTACGCTGCAGCATTTATTAATGCTAACATCTGTTAAGGAAACATATATGTTTTTATTCGTCCTTCTCCACATATAGATTCAAATCTCTCCATTGAAATCTTGCTGGAGAAATAAACCTGTTCAAGAGAATCCACTTCTGGGGCACAGCGTGCTGTAAAACCCAACCAAAAGTCAGCGTGGTAAAGAAATTGATCAGTTCAGTGAACACGTTGCTTTGCCTTAGACTGAAATGTGCCCTCTGAAGGAGCGTGGCTGGGGAGCTGGGGACCCAGGGAAGGAGCAGACCTGCTAAAAGAATCACATTTTGGTGCAACAAGCTGATTTGCTTAACAGCTTTCTGCTGCAATTAACATACGCAGCCAATGTGTTTATTTAAGGCGACAGCCTGCTCGAATAACCCTCTTCCAGGAGTGGGATTATATAATCTGGAAATAGCAGAGTTGTGCTGAGATTAAAGTTGCCCCATGTCTTGTTTATCTGAGCTGCCAGCAGCGCTGCTGCCTCCTCTTCTCCTGTGCTTCGTGCTGGCTTGTGAGCGATGCGCTCGGGCTCTGGTGTCCTTACAGCAGGAACTGAGAGTGCTGGGCAGTGTGGGGCTGCCTGGGGAACAAAAGGAAGGGAAACTGGAAGAAACCCTGAGGAAACCAGTCCCTGCAGCAGCACTGAGAGTGTTCGACCTCATCAGGCTTTGTGAGCCTGTGGCTGCTTTGGTCCTGCAGGGCTGAATCTGGGGGGATGTTACCAGCAAGGTGGAAGGATGTGAAGTGAGGGGATGTGTAGTCAGGGATCAGCCCAGGCTGATGGGTGGTGAGCTCGGGGTCAGTTGGCTCCACCGAGACCCACGCTGGGGACACTGTGGGTTGGGCTGAAGGAAGGGACGTGGTGTGGTCTCTGTGGGAACTGGCACATCCTGAGCAGGGCACTGCTGAGGCACAGCAGCTGCCAGCGTGATGTGGACTTGCCCTGTTGTCTTTGGGAATCACTGCACTGTGAGAGTGTGAAAACACCAGCCAAGCCCCTGCCTCTGTCACACATGGGGTGACTTTACCTCACCCTGTGAGACAAAGCAAAGGGGAGGGTGGGCTCATATCTGTGAGCTGGTGGGGAAAGAGGAATGACTGGCCCAGGAGAGTGGGGAATTGGCAGGGGCTCATCAGACAGTAGCCAGCAGAGCTCTACAGGCAGCAGGGGAAGTGATAGAGACCTCGCAGAGCGACTGAGGCTCCTGAGCCTCAGGAGGAGGCAGTGGGGTTGCTGCTCCCTCACCCAGTAATTAGATGACTTTCATTTCTATTGATTTAATTGACATGGCCCCCAGAGCAGCCTTTGAGCTGTTGCCTTGTTGTTAGTTCCTTAGATCCTTTCTGCTGGCACTGAAGGATGTGGGAAGGAGGGAGAAGGGTGCTGTGTGCTTCTCCATAGGCTGGTTTGAGACGCTGGAACGCTGAAGTGAAGTCAAAGCACAACCTTCAAAGCAGAAATCATCTGTGAAAATAGATTTCTCCCTGCAACTGCTTAGGGGAGCAGGTGAAACACAAAGCTGTGATGGTTCTACCCTGCCTGCCCTTGAAAGGTTCAGAGTCGTAGGAAGCTCGAGCTGTGAAGCCAGGAGACAACTTCCACTCTCAGTTAATTTTAGAGGTGTAACAAATTCTTCCCAAGACCTCTGTCTGTGGGGATTGATGGAGAAGAGTTTCCATAACTTCTGAGTCTGCTGTTCTCTGTTACTGATACCACCGAGCTGGTTAACTGTTTCACATGCTCGGGTCTCATCTTGGGTTTCCATTCAGAAGCCTGTTCTGCTCCATGGCTGTTTCTTGAACCAGCAGAACAAATCTGAACAGCAGGGTGCCCTCTGAGCTGCTGTCCCCATCTACTGTATAGTTTGGGCTAGAAAAAGCATGCAGGAGTTTTTTTAATGACTGATGGCTTGGGGATGGAAGTGATGAAGTACTATTTGATACAGTCATGACTGCTTTTAACCAAGGGAGCTTGTGTAATGTCTTTTGAGCCTGGGATGATGCAGAAGGCACTAGATGCTGTTACTGGTTTACTGCTTTCTCTCTCATATGAAAATAACCCTAATATGACAGTATTACTAATTTTACAAATGCCATGGAAATAACTCATCCAGAGTTCCTTCAGAGAGAGGTGTTGAAAACAAATCAGTGTTGTCCTAAACAAGGCAGGAAATAATCCCCCAAAATGTTGCCCAGGGCAGGGCTGAGGGAGCTGAACTGAGAATGTAACACAGGAGCTGTGAATGGGGGGATTGTGATACCAAACTCTGCTTTGAAATGTTGGAGTCTTTGGTGGTGCTGGGAAGAGAAGTCAGACAGTCAGACAGTCACAGTGTGCTGGTGGCTTATTTCCATCTATTTCCATCTCCTGGTTTGCCTGGGAGGTTACAGGAGGGGTCTGAATACAGTAACAGGCAGTAGCTCAGGTGCAATCCTATAGGGTGTAGCTACTGAGTGGATTGTAAGTTTTTTGGAGTTTGAAAAACCTCCTGAGCATTTTTTCTTAACCCTGGTAGGATCACAGGGCAATCGGGCTGGAAGTCACCTTCCCCTGTGAGTAAAACGTGGGGGGACTGAATCAGACTGTCTGGGGAGTCTCAGTTCTGCTCTGTGCTGGAGAACACGACTCAGGGTCTGTATGGGAAAGGGAAGATCTTGTGTGTGAAGGAGCTTGTACCCTGTATCCCTGGGTACAAGCTGGGAAGATGTCATCTACCCAGGTAGGACATGCAGGGCTGGTTCCCTCCTGTAGAACCTGAGAGCAGAGCCAGGCCAGGGGCTCCAGACCATCAGCCAAGGCAGGACTTGGAGTCACCTCAAAGATTTTCTACATGTTGTACTGTTACTACCTTATAGCAGGGGGAGCAGAGTAAGGGACTGGAGCCTTTCCCTTCCTTCCCAGCAAGAAGTCCCCTTTCCTTTGGTCAGAAGCTCCATTTCAAACACCCCCCAGGAGCGAGTTGGAAACATCTCAACATAGAGACCTCTCTATCTGGCATTTAATTTTTCTGAGAGTCTGGGAAACTCCTTGAGACATCCCCAACCCTGCAGAGCTTCCAGGTATTCCTAAGAGGGTATAATGAGGTTTAACTCCCAGGCATTGCCTTTTCAAATGTGGGGGAGGCTGTTCCCACTCTTGCCCGAGGATTTGCCAGTCACCACAGCTCATTGAGACTCTCGCCTGCTGCAGTTTGGGGATGCAAAACCTTCCTGCAGTGTGGCCTTTGTGCAGTGAGACATGCAGATGGGGATCTGGGCAACATGGGAAAAGCTTTTGCTTGTGGCTGGAGGACAAAGAGAGCAACCACAGAATTATTTTCTCCAGTCTCACGTTTTAAAAGTGGCTGAATTGCTCACTGGGGTCGCCCGTTGCCTGGAGAACACCAGGTCACCTCCAAGGGAGTGATGTTGTCTCTTCTACATGCTAAACTTGCAAACTCTTCAGGCTACAGCACCCAAATTTCCCTCAGGTGTACTGAACGTTTCAGGTGATGATTGACCGCTCTCCCTGATGCCTGTATGGTGATGAGTCTCCTCTCTCTGTGCTATTCAGCGGGCAGCGCCGCTCGTAAAAAGCAGATAGGAGCAAGTTGGGCTGCTGCCCCTGGTGAGTAGGAGAGAGGATGGGCTGATTGATGACCCTTGGCTGTTTTCTGATGTTGCAGTTGTTTTTTATGATGTCATTAGGAGGCTATAGTCACATTAAGGAATCCCTCATGACATCATAAAGGACTTGATATTTCGCTAATGTTATTTCAGCAGAGTGGAGCTCTGGCATTTTATAGTCTCTGCTTTCCCCACAGAATTAGGAGTTCTCTAACTACAACCTGGAAGAAATGCAAAAATAGTCAAATGCCGACTTCAAAAGTTATGGTTGAAGAATGCTAATGCATTTGGCTCTTTCAGAGCACACAGCACCTTTAGGTGGAATACATGATGTGTTTATAAAAGATATGCCCTCATGCAAAGGAAGAATCAGGAGCACCTTCCATTTTTTGTGGTGCACAGGCACAAGGAGATGTGTTTTCTGGAGACTTTTTGGAATAGCAAGGGAGAAACAGGCCCTAGGACAGCACCATGTCACTGTGGGGCTTTGGAATAAGAGGACAGAGGTGTGGTGTAACAGTGAGCTCAGGAAAACACTGATAATGGGGTCAAACGCTGCCATTTCCTAACAGCAGAGGGGATGTAAGCCCTGTGCTGAGCAGAAACCCCGTTTTGAAGAGCTTGGTATGTGGAGGAAGCACTGTGAGTGCTGTGCTGTAAGAGGGATGTGTGAGGTCTGAGGTCATAAAACCATCAAATCATCTGATGCATTGGGTGGGAAGGGACCTTCCAAGGCCACCTGGTCCCACCCTGCAGTGAGCAGGGACATCTTCACTGGAGCAGGTCACTCAGAGCCCCATCCAGCCTGACCCTGGGTGTCTCCAGGGATGGGGCCTCCCCCACCCCTCAGGTTGGTCAGCCTTGTTGTCCCCTCACAGTGTGAGCACCCAGCATCTTCCTTGCAGTAACACCAACATTTCCCTGGGTGAAGCTGCTGGTAGGAGACCAGGAAGGGGGGGAGGAGGAGGAGGTTTGTGTACCAGGGGAGAAATCAAATCACAGTTTGCTTTACTGCAGAATTAAGGGGTCTCTCCACGTGGCTTTATGCTGGTCTCTCCTGCCTCCCTCTCCTGATGCCCTTAGTAGTACAGAGATACTCTGGCTGGTGCCTTAACCTGTCCCTTTGCAGAGAGGAAATACAGCTCTGGGTTTCCCTGAGCTTTCTTTGCTCTGTCTGAGAGTTCCCAAAGCAAAGGAGCTTAGTTTTAAGCTGCATCTCTACAGATGTTGGTCTCTTCTCTCTGGCTACCCCAACATGTGTACTGACCATCAAAACCAGTATGCATTGTTCTTTGAGGGTCTTCCCTTGCTTCCTGCCTGTGACTTCGTGGTAGTACCCAGGATGCTAGAGGAAACATGGAGAGACCTGAACTCCAGGGAAGAGGGGGGAAAAGCTGGAGGGGGAGCAGGAATCTCTCCCTAGTAAAATAGGAGAGTCCTTCACCTTCCTCATTGCCTCTCCTTCTGGGAGCTTGGGCCTCTTCAGTGCTTTTCTAAGGCAATTAAATGGATTATGTTCCTTATGCTGGAAGTCAAGCAAGCCCTTCATTTTCTTGATTCCATAATGTGTGTTTGGGAATGCTCAGTGCTGCAGCTCTGCAGGTAAAAGAAACCCCAACAACTGCCTAGATTCATTTCTATCTCAGGCTGGGCATTTTACCCATGTTTTACATTCTCTGGAGTTTAAAGCTTTAATTACAGTTTCCTTAGCTTGGCAGATTGTTTAACATTTTAGAGGAATAAATAAAATTGACATTTCTCTCTGTAGCTTACTGAAGCAGCATATTCCTCTTCTCCTTCTGAGGCCCTCCTTTCCCTAGGATATGTCAGTGAGGGAGGAGGATAACCAAGGTGGGAAGGGGGAGTGTGGGAAGGGGAGGAGGAAGAACATTAAGTGACATTAAATCAAAGATAATTATCAGCTGTCAGTCAGCGAGTGGCACAGAGCCAGAGCAGCACTCAGGAGGGGTCTGCCTGTCCAGCTTCACTTCCTTTCCCTTCAGAGTTTGCAAGAGGTGTAATATTTGTCTTTAAACAACATGAATTTATTGCCAGGTGAATCTGGAGTTTTAATCCAAAGCTCCTAACACCTTTCAGTGCATCATTTGTCCTTCCTGTTCCGATGCCCCCACCTCAGCATCCAGTACTGCAGCAGGTGCTGCTTCTCCTGTTTGGAAAGAAAAACAATTCCTACAATCTTGGCATTATTGGTAGTGCAATGTTGTTAAATGACTTTATAGATTCTATGTATAACATTTGTCTTTTTTACCATGTTTGACATAGGAATCTCAGTGAGAGACCCTGGTGTAGCATCTGCACCTCCAGAGTTGAGGAAAAAAGCTGGAAGGAGACTTTAACCTGTTCTAGGTAAGAGGGAAGAAGAATGGGACTCCTTGTTTGTGTTCAGTGAGGAGTAAATGTGTCAGCTGGCTCTGAAAACTCTTCCCATGCGACACGTTCCCAGGGCAGAGTGGCCAGTTCACGTCACTGAACTGGTCCTTTCAGGACGATTCTGGGATGTTAGAGGCTGCTGCACTTTGTGTTGGGTTTGTGCAGCCAAGCAAAAAGCTGCCTGGAGAGGCATCCTCAGTACCAGGGGACAGAAAAGGCTGTTGTGTCTCCTAGGTTTCAAGCACTGGGATTTGTTCCTGTGCAAGAGGCTGTTTGCAGGGTCTTTGTGTGAGGGGATTTCAGATCAGGTACTAGAGGTTATGGCCCATTTTCTGCTGGCAGCCCTGCCTGTGCCTTTGAGTCCTGCCTGCCCTGAGATCTGAGGATGGGAGGAGAGATGGGCAAACTGTGTGTATCTCATCCCATGGCTCAGGCTACCTGAAATCTTGCTGAGGACACTGTCCTGCCTCAGCCCGTGTCCCGATGGCCTGTCAGTGCCCTGCTCATCACACTAGTGCTAAGCCTGTGGCCCCTTGGCAATCACAGCCCCCAAGGCAGAGGATTTCAATCCCTGCCAAGGGTACCAAAAGTCTGCCTGGGAGCCTCCCATCTGCCATGCTTCTGCTGCCAGCTTGCGGGCGGTTGCGCGTGGTTTGATCTCAACACGAGTTGCCTGCGAATGGCACAGCCACTGAGTAACAAACCTGCACCCCAGGTCCTGTCCCTCGCTCTTCACCCCTCTGACGTGCAACTCGGGCTTTGCACCAGGAGCCAAAGGGCCCTGGGGACCCGTGGATGGTGCAGTGTGATCTCTGGGCGATGAGAAGGGCTGTCTGCAAGCCCTGGGCATCGCTGCTCTGTTCTCAGGGGAAGCTGGGTCCCCTCTGTGTGATGTCATGGTCAGTGGACTGAGATACTACAGGTAGATTTGGGCTTGAGGTGGGGGGTGAAGAGCAGGGGGACACAACCCCCTGAGGAATGAAGAGTTTTGTGCATTAACAGCATCATGTGCAGTGAAGATGAACACAAAGGAGAGTCCTCAGAGGACGTTCTGGCACTCAGCATTTCCCAGGGTCACTGGTGGCTTTGTGATTCCTTTTTTAAATGTATAAATCACTGATTAAATGTCTGTTTGCCAGGCTGCACCACCCTGGACATGCCTGGAGATGTCCCAAAGGAGGAGGTGGGAAAGGGGGAGAGTTGCCTGCAGCCTGGGATAGTTATCTGTTTGCTTTGAACGGAGCAACTGATCTACCTCTGGGGTTTTGCTTTCACACAAGTTCATCCAGTTCACCTACTTCTACTGCTCGTTATTAATAGAATCGTTAGCAGGTTCACTCTGCAGCTTGTAGGGAAGGTGTGCACATGGGTGGCACCTGAAGACAGAAAGTATCTGATTATATCTAGTCCTTATTTGGCTCCTCTTCCCAGGCGTGCTGTTGTGCAGATAATAAGCCAGGCAGCCTCGCAGGGGAGGTACCGGCACTCCCTAGCTGTGGGCTCCGGCTCTATTCCAGCACTGGCTAAGGACTGGGGTACCCTTGCTGGGGAGGAGTTAGGGCTGTGCCTGCATATGCCAGGGAACACAGATGTGGATGCTGTGACCTGCAGAAATGGCACAGGGGAACAGATGAGTCACTGAACCCGTTCAGAGGTGCCTGATGCTGGTGGTGTCCCTGGACCCAGCTCGTCCCAGTTATACCCAGCTCATCACAGCACCACTTGCTTTCTGTAGATGTGGTGCAGTGAGATGTGGCTGCAGTGTGGCTATATTGGCTTCAGTTTGGGTGTACCTGCAGAGGTGTGACCTGTGTGTTGGAGCAGTGTCAGGTAACAGAGGCCTGGCCTGATGCTTGCAGCTGGGGATCAGGTTGTGTACACGGGTCGTGATGTCAGGCTGCTCTGGGTCTTAGCACGTACAGGAGGAGGAGGAGGTCTGTCATGGACCTGAGCACTCAAGGCTGAGCTCTCTGCTCTGTTGATAAGTTCTGTGGCATCTGTGGTCTCCCTCTGGTAGTGAGGCTGGGCAGGGATGCTGAGAGGTCAGGTCCAAGAAGAACAGAAAGCAAACAAGAGGAAAGAAGGTCTCCTAAACCAGACTTCCCACCTCTCTGTTACGCACGATGCTGCGTGGACTTCTTCAACCTGCTGCTTTACATCCAGAAATCAGCATGTAGGGGTGAGCAGTTGATTATTACTGAACGCTCCATTCTGCCTTCATATGCAGATAGTGATCTTGATTTAGCTGTTCAGCCATGGATGCCTTTGAACTCAGACCTCGCAGAGAGGGCTGAATCTTTTCCATCTGATTCATATCCAGAGCTTCTGCTATTTACTCAAGCCTCTCGGGTGGAGTCACTGGGCTGGAGAGCTTGTGGGAACAACTCCCTTCAAGTTCTAGCTGCAATCTGAAAGCTGTGGTGTAGGAAGAAAAACAGGGTAACCAGCCTGTCTTCAAAGTGAGCCTTTCTTCTCCCCAGAGCAAGAGTAGTTCTGACCCTATTTAACACCAGCTCTCACACAGAATGAGAGGTTCCTACACGCAGTTTTTCAGGCTCGCAGAAGAACTTCTTCTCTGCCTGAGTGGAGCAGGTACCTGTGTTTAATAAGCACTTTCCCCAGTACAATTACAGTAAGGGTGGCAAGGGATTTTTTTAATTTCATTTCTTTTCAGCATCCAGACTGCCAGGCTGTCACAGCAGGCTGGGCATCCCTGCAGTGCCAGCTACAGCCCTGCCCAGTGCTGCACGCACCGAGTGACCCTGCAGCTCCCACATCTACCTCAGGGTGAGCTGGACACCTCTGGCCAGAGCAGCACTTGCTTTTAGCTTGTCAGGACAGCTTCATTAGAATTTTCATTGCAAATTTAGTGCATGAAATAAGTTTGGCTGCCAGCCTGGTGGCTTGTCTCAGTCACCTATGCTTTTAGCCTGTGTTCAGGATGAGCAAGAACATCTTACTCAGTGGTAATCGTGTCATCTTGGGTTTTTAAACCTCACCTTTACTCCTGGCAAACCAACACCTAATTAGTTTGATAGTATTAAATGCACTGGATATTTATGTGTTATCAGTTATTAATGGATTGCTGATATATGATTCTGTTTGACTTGAACAAAGCACCTTTTACACTCTAAATGCAAGGGGCGTTGCTTTGCTCAGGGACTGGGCAGATGGGAGGCTGATAGTCATTCCCTGCCCCTAGAAAGTGCAACACTAGTGGGCTGGTTCCTTGGGCAATGCCTTGTTGTGCTTGGTAGTCAAGGGCTGCCAGCTGTTGGGATATCCTTCTCACACATCTTTGGCCATGAGTTTAGACAGTGTCATGGGAGCTCTTCAGACTGAGTGTGCTGTAGAGATTTGAGGGCTGTGGATGTAAATATCCACAAACAGGGAAAAGAAACCAACCCAGAAGGTGGCAACACGCAGGGGTTGAGGTACCTGCTGTGTAGTCTGAAAAACCTGCTGGGAACAGATGCAGCACAGTGGCTCTTTGCTAAATGTTCCCAGGCAATTGGCTCTGTGGAGCTGTGCCATGGGGCTGTGGAGAGTGGGACAGGAGTTCTTCGGGGTGCAAAGCAAATCCCTTTTCCAGTGGAATTTTTTAATGCACTCAGATGTATCACAGCAATAGGAGCATTCTGTGACAGGCAGGTCAGCCAGATAAACTTTACAATAAAACAAATATTAATGCTTATTTATAGGGCCATGCTCTCCTTTCTGTTCATGGAACCTTGGCATATTTATCTTTTATTTAGAAATTATTAATCCCAAACTGGGCTCAGATGCTTCATCTCCTTTTTGAATTATGAGCAAGAAGAAATAGTAGAGCAACGATACCCCTGGAGTGATGGCTTCTCATCTTTAATCTAATTAATTTACAAGCATTTCTAGGGATTCCCTACTACTGAATGCCTGGAAATCCTGCATTTTAAGAGTTTTCCTTTTGGTATTTTGTTTCCTTCTGCTAGTGAGGGTCTCACATTTCCAACCCTGTAGTGCTGGGTACACAGAAAAGCTGCATTATTAAGTCTTGGTGCTTATTATGTCAAATAAAATGGAATTGATTCCTCCTGGGTTGTTTGGTTCTGGCCATCTCGTGCTGATGAGCTGCTGGCTGATAGCAGGGTGAGAGGTCCCTATGTGTGGCTTCTCCTGTTGGGTGGGAGGCCTCACCTTTCCTTTGTTATAAGAGCTGTGACCAACACGCTGCCACGTTTCCCTTAAACCCTGTATCACAGGGGCTGACTTTCTCTTGAACACCCTTTAATTCTTGTAAGCTTCCAGGAAGCCACAGTAGCTGTGGCATCTCAGAGCTGTGGCAGAGGTTTCCAGACCCACTCTCTTTCGAATCTGAATCCTGCTCCTCTTTCCCACTGGCATGTGCAAAAGAGATGGGAAAACTTCTGAATTAGCATTTGCTGTTTGTCAGCGCTGTGCTCCCTGACAGAATCACACTCATATTGGCTCTTTTTCTCCCTCCCTCTTAATTAATTTTGCTGGTGCTGAGCAAGCGGGCTGCGGCAGGCTCGCTGCCGTGGACTGATTTCCCCGTCTGCCTTTGATGTGTCTCCTGAGAGGGGCAGGGCACACTGGAGAAACTCATCAGAGAGACCTGCTAGTGCTTATTTTCATGCTGCCTTGGGCAGAGCTCTTCTCCATCCTCTGCTCTCACATTATTTCTCTTTCAACAGCAGCTACGTTGTCCTCATACAGACATCCCGAAGTCCTGTGGGCTGGGGGAAGCCCGTTTGCTCTGTGGCTGCACCAGGACTCTGTGCACATGGAGCATCAGTCTTCCAGTGTTGGAAGCCAAAAGGCTGGTCCTGGCTTTCCCAGCTGCCCACGGTGCTGAGGACACTCTGGGTCTGCTGCTTCAGCACTGGCATCTTCCATGGGGCCATCAGAGAATGTGCTGGGAGTGGGATGCTCCCACGGGGGAGCTTTGAGAGGGGGCGATGCCTACCCCTGCGTGCATGGATGTCTGTGCAGAGCAGGCTGCAATGGGGTGTCAGAGCCATGGAGGTGCATGTTTTCACAGCACCAAAACAAGCAATCACAGCTCTTCACTTTTTTTGCCATATTTTCTCTCTGTCTCACTTCCCCCCCCCCCTTTTTTTTTAAATCTTGCCAAGTAAATGTTAGATTTCAAATGCCCTCATTATTTAGATTTATTCATGAGATTCCCACTTGATATTTCTGTATCGTAAAAACAGTTTGTGAATACTTGGGAGTAAATTTTTTATGTGAACTTTTAAAATTTACTTTGTATTAATTAATTATTTAACTTTCCTGGAGAATGCCTGTTCCATGACTGGACAGAGGGACGCGAGTCGGCGGCACAATACGAAGCCCAGATGCCAGCTCTTTGCTGAATACTCAGAACTCGGTGACAGGACGTGAATTAATTCTCTTACTCATCCATTCCCACTTAAAATATAAGAAAAATCTCTTCTGCAGATCGTGGCTCAGATGTCCCCAGAAAACAACTCTGCCTGAGTGCTGCAGCCTGTATCACTGAGAAACTGATCTTGAAATTCAAGTAAATAGTGCACAAATAATTCCATTCTCTCCAGCCAGCTCTAGTTTTGAGTGGGGCAGCCCTTAGGAAGGGAAAATCCAGCGGTGCAGCCAGGCAGATTGCACTGTGGCATAGTTGGAGGGAGACTGAAAACGATGGATAAGTAAAACCCCCAAACCTTTCTTCCTCCATTTTTGGGGAAAAGGAAACAACCACCTGAATTTTTGATTGAAAATCTGTTTGGCAAAGAAAAGCCTGTGGAGCATCCCATCACCACAGGGGTCTCCTTCAAACCAAACTCCTAAATTCCCTATGGGGTATTTACGGCCTGAATTACATCACAAGCCCTCCTCCCTGCTGCATCTTCAGCTCTCTCAGGACTAAGGGCATCATTTCACATGTGCCTGGGAAGGTCGGCCGCTCTCACTGCCCCACAGTTCACTCTTCCTTCCAGGTACAACAGCTCATCTCAGGATTTGTGGGTTTTTTTAGTGCCCATCCACCAGCCTGGGATGCCAGCAGGGATGTCTCTCTGCCTCGTGCTGCCCACGTTTGACTTGTGTGCTGCTTGTTTCAGTCGCTCTTTCACACTCTGCAGTGGCAAGAGGCCAGAACAAGCTCGGAGCAGCCTGACTTCTGTGTGGGCCAAGGAAACGAGCACAGTGCTTCTGTGCAGCAGGACTCTGGCAAAACCAGTGTGCTCTTTCAGCTCAGCAGCAAGGTATTAGTGAGCTGTGATCTGACCCTTCTTCCTTGGAGGTCTGGGTCTGAGCTCTGCCAGCAGCAGAGGAGGAGTGCAGGGGAGTTTGTGGGGCAGACACAGTGTGGGGAGGCAGGGATGTTGGAGGGGAACCACTTGGTTTGGGGCGATGCCTGGTCAGGTCCTGCCCAGGGATAGGCAGCTGGGTGATATACAGCAGTAGCCGATCCGAGCACCCCATGGTGTGGGTGGTCTCCCCTGGTTTGCTGGTCCTTGGCTGTGTCTGTGGGTCAAAGCTGGGGGTCCACAAGGTCAGAGCACCCTCACTGAGGTCTGCATGTGGGTATGTGTGTGAGTGAAGCTCCTGAAGCAGCATGACAAGGTAGCTGCTGGTGTCTCCCTTTCTGCAGGACTGGGGCTGGGAAGCCGTGCTTTGGGGCTGTTTGTCTCCCAGTCCCATCAGCAGGGGTGGGCAGTGAAGGATGAGAACCCTTCCATGAGTATTTTCCAGGTTCTTTCAGAACAGCACCTTAGAAAGCTGGAACTGTTCTTCAAGGGTCTGAGCACATCCTTCTTTCCAACCTGTGCACAGAGGCTGGTGGTGCTGGGCAGCTGCTGGGGTGTGTGTCTGAGCACGGCAGGCAGCAGTGCCCCTGTGATGTGCTGCACGTGGCACAGGGTAGTCTGCTCTCTAGTTTTTGCCTTTGAATAGCACCATAAATATTCTCCCTGACCTGTTAGTGCACAGGCTGCAATACCCTCAGGCTCTGCCACAGAATGTGCTTTTTTCCTGGGTGTTTTTTTTTCTTAATTGAACTGCCAATTATATATTTTAGTGAAAGAACTCGAGGTGAACGAGCCACAGATCTGGTGAGGAAAATGGTTGCTGGAGCCACACTTGCTAAAGCACATATTGCCTCACCTTGTGTTATCTGTACCTGCTGCAGCTGGGGAATTCCCAGCTTCTCTCCCTGCTTTCAGTTTGTTCCTCTCATCTGGCCAGGCCTTCGAATACCACTCTTATCTGTGCTCTGAGGAGTAACTGGTGAGTGCCTCTGCTGTGGGCACACCTCAGCAGGCCCTTACTGTGTGTCCAGATAGCGAGTGCTGGTGGGAGTGTTTATTCTGATGTTGTAGAACTGGTGAGAAAGAAGCTGGGAAGTGGGCACTGGGCCTTACACAGCACAGCCTGTGGAAGCAAGGCTCCCGTGGCTCTTGCTGCACGCTCAGGTTTGTTCTCCTCCTCAGTTGCCATCAGTATTAGTTTTTCAAGAAGAGCTGAGGAAGCTGATGGGGAGAGCGAAGAAGGTGAGGAGGTGGGGGGAAAAATGGATCAGGGCATTGGGCAAGCAGCTCAGAGCAGGGCTGGGTCCTTGTTCTCAATGGAGGATGCTCATCTGACTCCTCAGTTACTGTTCCTGTTGTCTGCCATCCATCTGGGTCTTTGTGTGAATTCTCACTACTTGAGCTGTAGCGTGCTGGGCGTTGGTTCAGTGCAAGGACCTTCTGGCTTAAGCACAGATATCGTCCAGTTTTCCTTTTAAAATGGAAGAGAACGTTATTTGTGCATCAGATACAACATTCTGCACAGCTCCTGCTTGGGTAGTAGGGAAGGGAAAGGAAGGGCAACAAAGTCTGCCGGGTACAGATTGCTTGAGTCATGAATATTCACCATCAAATGAGAAGACCTGGAGTTTTCATAGCAACTCCACCCACCAAACTGAAATAACTGTTACAGCCTTTGCCAATAAAATGCCAAGTGAAAGGGGTGGAGAACGAAGCTGTGGGGACTGTGTGAGGCGGCTGGTTTCCACGCTGTGAGTTTAATGGGCAGAAGGAAGAGGTATCCAGCAGCCCAGGGCAGCTCTAGGTCTGGTGATCAGGTATCTTACAGCAAACACTGAGCCTGGGGAGTGGGCATGACCTGGACTTTCAGTGCTGGTGGCTGTACCCATGAGCACCGTGGGAACACTCTGGCACAGACCTTTCCTGGGGCTGAGTTGTTCAGTGGGACTGTAGGAATCCCCTCCTGCTTTCCATGTCAGTTCTCTTCCATCAGAACACCTCAAAATCCTTGGCTGCTGGTTTTAATTAGCTGCTCCTCTCCGTGTAATTACTGAAATGAATGGGGAGAGCAGAGAGGAGGGAGTATAAATACTCTTTGCAGAGATGCAATTAGGTCTGTGGGCATCTTTCCAGCTGCTCCGTATGTTATGTAAAGTTTTGTGTGTGTATGTATGAGTTAATGAGGATATTTATGTTTTCCCTTCTTCCCTTCACAATGGATTCATTTCAGACATATTTTATAAGGTATTTGTGATTGTGAGGTAGACAGATCCGTATCTCCTTCAGCTACAGTCCTATCTGCCTCCAAAGCCAGAGAAAAGAGATTACATGATTGTTCTGGTGTAGCTGCACCGTGGGCAAGTGCCTGGTGGTGTGTGCTTCACGTGCTGCTCCTCTTCCAAGGTGAGTGTAAGTGCAGAGAGCCTTGGGATAGCCTCTTGAGCGGTGGGACAGCGGAGAAACACCCAGGCATCTCTTCTTTGAGACCTTGCCTTCACTGTGAAATGAAGTTGCCCACTCCTGAGTTTCTTCTCCCCAGTTAGCCCCACTGGGGTGAAATAAATGCAACTGCATTTAGCAGCTTGAACCCCTTGTGCTGAGACTGTGCTGTTCTGTGAGCTGTGTCCCCTCCTCTCCTGGGATGCACGATCAGAACTCAGCAAAGCCTGGAACGCAGCGGTACGTGAGGGGACCTTGCCTGGGTGACGTGGTGGAGTGATTACAGCAGCCTCTGCTGAGTGGTACCTGTTCAAGCTGCGTCCCCTGCGACGGCGAGTTAAGTGTGTGCAGTGGCATCCAAGCTGGAGAGGGTCTGTGCTTGGAGAGCACTTGCTGGAGGGGATTTGTCGTGTGACTAAACTCATCCAGCTGTTGTTTCAGGCCCTGCTGCTTCCTGCTCTCACTGCAGAAGGTCAGGGATGGGGCCAGTACCTCCTGAGAATCTCAGCATGAGAGAGACAGTGTCCTGTTCCTTGTGGAGGCTGGATGTGTGGGGCTGCTGTGAGCAGCCTTCTCCTCTGTTGGTCCTGCTAAGGAAGGCAAAGGAGATGAATCCCAGGAGACTCACGTGTGTTTCTCAAAGGTGGCGGCTGCAGTGGTGACCTGATGTGAGTACAGAAGTGGGGGAACTGTGGAATTAGCAAAGGAAACCAGCTGGTTTATTTCTGAGATTTATCAGGAAAAAAAAGAGCAGTTGAGTAACAACCCCACGGGCAGATAACCATGGAGGGAGGGAAGAGGTTCTCTTAAATGGCTTTGACTTTATGTCATCTTTGAAATCCTTTTTTGAGTAGGAATTTTTACTTGGAGAAAGACTTTATTCCATGTTCAATACTTGCACAAGTGAAGCTAAAACACTTTTTTTTTCTTTGGGAAGATTTAGAACCTTGAACATCTCCATTGCATGGTGACTTCTGGAGAACCAGGGATCAGGAGTGATGTCAAGAGGTTCCTGTGATCCAAAGGGCAACTTTACTCCTGGACCAGCGAGTAAGTACAATCCACATAACAGCATTAGAAACAGTGAGCAGTTTGTAGGTAGATGTGAGATGTAGAAAGGCGTGTGCATCAGATGCCTTGTTGTTAGGAGGCAGTAAATGGGTTTTTAAAGAAATCACAGCTCCCCTTCTACAGAGTTGACTCAAATACCCTTACATAGGCTGAAATAGTTGCAAGGTACAGTTAAACTTTGGGAGCCACAAAATCCCAAATCACCTTTATCACTCAGGATAGAAAATGAAATCAAGCTGCAGCTGAGCTGGTAGCAAATTTCTCTTTGCTGCTCTTTGAGGGGGCTCTTAAATAGAAAAGATCCTTGGCTCTCAGGGAGCATTCTAGTGGCATTGTACTTGCTAAAATATTCCAGAACTTAATATACAGTAACGTTCCTTTAGAATATTTAGAGTGGAATATTTGAAGAATATTCTGTTTGAGTGGAAATCAAATAAAACCAGCCTTCACTTTAAAAATCCACACTGGAAGGAGCATGATAATGTACCAAAAAATGGGGAAAATGCACTTAAAGCACAGGAAGTTGCTGCCATAATGCAATTAAGATTTTTCAGTCAAATGTGCTGTTTGCTCTGCCTCTGTTTTCCATGCTAGAAATCTTTGTTTCTCATTTTCCACTTAATTTTTGGTTTCTGTCATGACTCCTCAGGAGTAGCAAGAGGAAGTTTTTATGCAAGACGGTGGTTTCTGAGATTTGTGTGACAAGCCTGGGTAAAATTCAAATGACTCTGTGATTTAATCCATTTGGAGCTGTTGCACTAAATCACTGTAGCTGCTGCTGACATACCAGCCCACAGAAACCTGGAAGCCGATGATATAAGTTTATCTGCATATCTACAGGTGAAAACTCAGGCAGCCTTGAATCGCAGCGAGGAGTGCTTGCCTCTCCTCTGAATACATTTGGGGAGCGAGCAGGGGCTGCTCCTCCGCTCCGCAGAGCCGTGCTGCGCCTTTCCCCTTCAAATAACTTGTCCTCAAGGTCGTGCTGGCTTCCAGAGTACACAGGAGGGACTTTGCCTTTGATTCCCACTGACAAAGTTATTTTTTTCCCTTAGTTATTTGAGAAAGACAGGTCAGGGAGCCAAAACTATTCCTGTATTTGCTGTTAGCGATGGGTGATTTATCCAGCGGGGGCACCCGTAGCTGGGCTCAGGTTCCCAGAGTGGAGGCTCTAGTTGGGAACTGGGGTTTGCAGTGGTTGGATCCTTGTTCTCAGTCAGATCTGTGTTCTCTCTTTTTTGTAGAATCACAGAACCATAGGGGTTGGAAGGGAACTTTGGAGATCATCTAGTCCAACCCCTCTGCTAAAGCAGGATCACCTGCAGCAGGCTTCACAGGATCATGTCCAGGTGGGTTTTGAATGCCTCCAGAGAAGGAGAATCCACAACCTCCCTGGGCAGCCTGTTCCAGTGCTCTGTCATCCTCAAAGTGAAGTTTTTCCTCGTATTCAGACAGAACTTTCTGTGTTCTAGTTTGTCCCCATTGCCCTTTGTCTTGGGAACCCACCTCTGGTGAGAGGAACCAGTGAGGGGGCTTCAGTCCTCTGTGCCAAACCTCCTGACGTGGCTCCAGGAGAGGGAGCAGCAGCCTTAAACCTTTCCCCATCCCACTGCCAGTTTCACATCTGCTCTGACTTTCTTTTAAGCTTTTGAGGTCTGGGCTGTAGCCCTTCAAGCTGATCCAATGTGCTGCGGAAGAGCTGCGAGATCAACGGTGTCTGGAGTTGCAAGTAAGGGCATGAGCTGTGAGAAAGGAATGGTTCATAGGAGCTGAGATTGAGGGTATTAGAATACAACAGAAGATAAGATCAAACCAGATATGTCACTCTCTAAATGAAGAAAGGAAAGTTAGACTTTTCCATTCTTGGTTTTCCTCCCAATAAAGCAGTTTTCAGCGGGTCCTGAAGGGGATGGGCACGAAGGTCAGGGCCTTTGGTGTGTAGGTCAGTGTGAAATGGGTAGGACAGCACACCCAGGGAAATCATCCAGATGCTTCTTTCTGGCCAGAGAGGCTTTCACTTTGATCCAGGTGTATTTTATTTCCATTAAGGTGTTGTTTTGGAGGGTATCAAAGCAGCTGCTCCTTTTTGGATGTGTGTGACTGACACCCTCCCGGGCACGGCTGGGCGCTGGGAGCCTCCACTGAGCCCCCTGGGGATGGGGGCCAGGGAGACCTTACTGGGAGAGTGGGGACACACACAGTCATAGAATCATAGAATCCCAGACTGGGCTGGGTTGGAAAGGACCCCAAGGGTCACAGAGCTCCAACCCCCTGCCACAGGCAGGGACACCAACCTCCAGGCCTGGAGCTGCACAGGGGGTCTGTGCTGCCCCTTCCCCCTGGGTAAAGAGGTAGTTTTAGATCTGGATTTGTCAGCCTGGCACCTGGGGCACCTTTCAGCACCCACTGTGTGACTTAAACATGTATAAACAGGAGTAATGAGGAGAAGGTGTGTTTCATCTGGATGCTTCATCCCGGTGGGGTTTAGCTCTGGTTTCACTCCAGATTATCCTCTGAGTTAGGAATGTGTTGTATGGATGTTGTGAATAGGAAATAGAAGTTTCTCTGGGGTCTCTGGGTTCCCAGATACAGACTCAGGAACTTGACTTGCAGAATTTACATGCCACACAGGACTGTGCACAGGAAGCTTTAGGCTGGAAGAGTCATGGTGTGATGTTACAGTTGGGTTCTGTTCCTGAGTATATTCTCTCTGGCACTGGAGAGCAGCTATTGAGCTTCCCACCTTGGGCCTGAATCTCAGCCATCCCTTCAGGCCTGGAGAAAAGGACTGCAGAGACAGTTCTACTCATTAAACGTATTTTTCTCTTTAAATCCATTTTCCTAATTTTATTTTTGGATGAACCAATAAATAAAGGGCTGCATGATGATAAACTGGGGACTTGCAGCAGCTATAATGCACAAATTAAAGTTGGAGCAGGAGGTTTGAAACGTTTCCATATTTCATAATGAAGCTTTAGTCAGTTCTGTCATCACCCTGCTGAGCCAGATAATGTCTGGGAAGAAATACCCCAGAGCTTCCCTGTCCTGTTTTGGGATAGAGGAGAGAAAGGGTGCCAAGTTTGAGCAGGTGGAGGAAAGTTGTTGCTGTTGAAGCATTCCTGAGTCTGAGGAGAGTGCAGCCCAGGCGTGGTGCTGCTGAGAGGCTCTGGCCACGGCTGCCAGTGGCCATTACATCATGGGGAGGGCAGCTGGGGAATGAAACTGGGGTTTGGGCTGGGAGCGTTTCCAAAACGGTGCTGAGTTCTTTCCCTTGGTCCTCTCGGTTGTACCACCTGTGTGCCTGGGAAAGGCAGAGCCTGTGGAAAGACTCCAGTAAATTGTAGGTGTGGAGTGAAATGCCTGGAGAGCACAGAGAGGATAGGCAGTGCCAACCCTAGCCACTACCTTATTAAATTTGAGATGAAAGGCCTCAACCCCCTTCCAGTCTCTCTCCAGACAGCCCTGGATTAAAATGCTCACAGTCCTTCAAGCTGCTTTGCTCAGGAAAGCCAGTAACAGCTCCAAATACCTGCCTTGTGGTGCAGGGACCCCTGACAGATGTAGGTGGTTGGAAGTGGGTGTCAGGTCAGGAGTGAAGCGATCTCAGGATGGCATAACTTCTTCCAGGTGTGTTTCAGGATGGCTCTGCATGCCCCGCAGAACTGGCAAGTAAAGGGAAAGCCCAACCTCTGGCTTCTTTCTTTCTGTCAGTAGATATCCTGCTCAGATGGGCACCAGTTCTTCTTTCTTTCCTGTGAGGTTCATCATTCAAAAGCCACGTCTCCTTCTCAAGAGTCTCCACTGTGCAGCTTCTCTAGAAATTCCCATGTTCTCCCACTGCTGTATGATTCTGGTGTGATTCCCACCCCAGGTGAGCTCTGCTGGAACAGGACCACAATCAGAACAGGTTCTTTTTCAAGGAAGACAATTTCTTTAGTAGCTGGGAGAAGTAAGAAGGTGAACTTTGGTTTGCTTTTCTCCCAGGCATTGGCCTCTCCCAGCAACCCACCAGGAAGGAGAGCACGGGGCAGAGCAGCCTCCATGAATGACACCCCTGAAAGGGTCTGTCATGTCATCTCTCCCCGCTCCCATCAGCATCCAAGGGAATGCTCATTTGCAGCTCTGGAGTAGTCAGGGCTGAGATTTCTGTTCAGGAGATAATAGCTGATGAGGGGCAAGGAATTTTTGCTAATGAGCAAGATGATTGTTGTACTTCTTAGAAACACTTCTTGAAGTAATTGTAGAGTTCAGAGGCAACGGCTCATTTCTGCCAGATAAAATAACCTCCTCTCTGGATTTGACTTGATCCAGCTCAGCTGCATCCTGCACTGAGAAGGGAGAGCCAGGAGATGGGAGATGCTTTTCTTCCATTGGGGATTTGGTGGAAGGGACCTGGACAGCGCTGGTGTAGTATGGGAACAAGTTCTGTGTGTCAGACATGCTCATCCCTTGCTCAGGGCAGACCCTGCCCTTCCAAATGTTCCCTCTCCTGAAACTCCACTTAGAGGGGAGAAAAGCACCTGCTCATCCTTTTCCCTGGGAGCATTTCCCCTGCCCTGGCTTTGCACGTGCAAGGGAAGCTCTGTTCAGAAATCTCTCTGCTGCTCTTGTTGCAGGGGGATTTGATTTTAAAAATAATGTCAATTAAAGCCAGTATAAACTATCTAGAAGCAATGCAGTGCCTCCCCTGCCTGCTGCGCCTCCCAAACCTGGGACCATTCTCATCTGAGTGGCTGCTTGGGTATTTTTGCTCCCCATGGTGCAAGATGCCTTGTCTCTTCTCAGTCTGACAAGGGATTTGCATCTCGTGCTAAACAAGTGAGACAAAGCCCTCTTTGAAGTGCACAAAGCCATTTATTTCAAAGGGGAAGCAGGAGTGTGGCATGTTGGCAGTGCACTTGGCTTGAATTTGTCTTGAAATGCTGAGATGTCTTTTGTGTGTTTTTATAATTACATCGTTAGCGCCTTTAAAGTCTGTTCCTCCACCTTCTAAATGCTCTGGGTAGAAATCCAGAGGCTGAGAGGTGCATCTGAGGGGAACGGGAGAGAACCGGGCACGCTCCACGGGCCACTTATCTTGACCCATTAGCCTGGCAGTAGCACCCAACCCCTTGGAAGGGAGAGCTGTCTGCTTCACCCACGAGCACCATGTGCTTCTCCCGCAGGCTATTTCTTATACCTACATCAGGGAAACTCCCTTAAAACAGTCACTTCCTCAACCTTCTGCAGGGCCCTCTGAAGACTCATCTTTGATGCCTGCCGATCCCTGCCAGCTGGCAGTGCCTAGCTGTTGCTGAGCAGAGAGTTCTGCTTAATGTGCATAATGGTGCTTGCTTTTCCACTTCCTCCTCCTCCCTCCCCTCCAGTTTGTCTCCTCCACCTGCTGCATCTTGTTCTAATCTGGTTTGTGAGCACTTTGGGGCAGGGACTGTCTGATTTATAGCGTGTCTGCATGGCCCCCAGCACAAGGTAAAGGCTATTAATTCAGATCACCCTATACTTAAAGAGAGCTTTATGGGATCAATACAGCTGTGCTATTAATAAACAACACGGCTGCGGCGTAGTCACTTGGTGCTGAGCATCACCTCAGCGTAGCCCCGTAACCTGGGACAGCGAGTAGCTCCTCAAAGCTGTGGCTGTAACCAGACCTGGGGTCTGCTCTCCATCGATGTGTTTGTGCCTCAGAATCCTACTCACAGAGACAGACCAGGCTGGCAAAAGGGATTTGATCTTTAGGAATTCCAGAACTGCTGGAACCACTGTGGATCCTTTCTCCTCGAAGCCCCGTAAGGCTGCGTGGCAGCTGGTTTGAAAGCTTGCTTGTTTTCTCCTTTGAAGCTCTGACTCATGGTTAATGCTTCTGTGGTGCCTTTTGGAGTAAAAATTATCAGCAATGCCTGCTCAAAGTGTTTCACTTGCACTTGTTTCTTCTAATTTCCTACATAGGTATTGACAGAAGGAAACCACACAGTGTAGTAACTGCGTATTAACACCTTACTCCGGTGCTTTAGAACGTGAGGGTGCGTGTGGCTGGCAGTGTGATGCTCTTCCCCCTGTATATCAACGTGGGTCCTGCCCCATGAATGCTGCAGGAGCCTTGGCAAGGGGTCATCCTGGCAGTGGGGGCAGAGGGGCAGCTGGAGGCGTTTCACTGTCCTTGGCCACACGACACAGCAGCTGTGAGTTGGGGAACGTACTAGAAGTGTTACCATAGGGGGTCTGTGGTTTTGGGCTACTCGTATCGACTGGTACTAGGGAGCAGTGACACAGCATCGTCTCAGCTCAGGTTCTTTGTTGCAGTGACATGATATCTGTGTTATTAAACATATACCCCAAGAGAATCACAGAATGGCACCCCCTGAGCATTGAATTCAGAGAGAGACGTGAAAACATGATGCTGCAGAGCTTTGTAGGGTGATGCTAGACCCCAGTCCTTGGGCAGTGCCCCAGACTGTCACCCTGAAACCCGGGAGGTGACAGTGCACGACATTACACAAAGGCATTGCTATACAGCCAGTAGATGCTTGTGAGCCATATGTGTCAGAAGCCTGTTTCAGACACTCTGAGGAGACAGCATTTGTCCTCTGCTTTGACTGCCTGGAGAAGTCAGTCCCACAAAGCTTTAGCAACATATGTCTGAGCTTTTAAACTCTGCCGGCGGCCCCGGGGGAGTTTGTGATCGCTGGACCGATACCTGCTCCCCTGCAATGTGCTGCTCCCTGAAGGTGGGGTCTGGGAAGCCCGTGGATCCTTGTGCACAGCTCTGTCTTCCTGCCAGGTGATTTTCATGTCGAAAGGTCTCCTCCCATTGCAGCTTATTTAACTCTAAGCTCATCACAATGAGGAAGTAGAAGCACATGCTTGGTCTGGTGTTCCTACAGGTACCATCTGATTAACTGCCGTGGAGAAACTGGCCAGGAGCTATTTTGCTGCTGTGACCTCTTTCTTCCAGGGCTTCATAAGCTTCTGGGAGAGCTTTGACATCCAACCCCAAGAGTCAGGGGCTGCTTCTGGGAGTGACAAACAAGCGCAGAGATCTCAAGCTTGGCTGCATTGGGAGCAGGGGCAAGTTAAAAGGGAATAAAAAGGGGGTGTCCCTTTCTGTCCTGACTCCAGAGATGAAGGAAATCATTTGGCTTCCACATTACTTTCAGTAGAACTGGGGGTATCTTGGCAAACAACAATTGATTTTGAAGGTGTAGTATAAACGATTGGCCATTTTAAAGGTCAAGGGCACATTTACTCTGTGAGCATTGCCACTACCCCTTGCACAAGCATCCTACAAGACAAGTTGTTCACGTGTCAAGTGTCACACATCATGTCTGTGTGCTACAGTGGATGTGTCACATATTGGCTGCAGCTGGTGATTGGATGGAGCTGTGTGTACCCATGGCAAGTGTAGTTCATCTTTCTCCTGGTCTTCTCAGGTGTTCAGGGTGACAGCCCTCACTTGAAAGCAAATCACTTCCTCTGATAGATGAGGGGAGAGTTAGGTGGGGACCTTTCCCAGATAAGCAGGACTCATCCCTCTGCTATGTCCTCCTTTTTTTCTTCCCTTTAACAAAATAAACCCCATTTCTTCAAGCACAATGGTAACACTTACACTTCCAATTCTGCTTCCCCCCTGGCCTGGGCTTTGTAAATGTAAGTGCAGATTATGAATGCATGTGCAGTGTCTGATATTTCTAGGAAGAATACTTTATAACTGAAATCTCTCTTCTCCTGGGGATGAAAGCAAAACAAATTTAAGGATTAAATCACACAGAGGTATAATCCCCAAGGGAAACTTACTTTAGTTATTATGATTATATTACGATGTACGCCTCAGTACAGCAGAAGCTGTGTGAATACCATTTCAGTGGGGAATAATTTTTAGTCTTACAGCCTATAGTACATTATAATGCATTTCTGGGAGCCTGATGAATAATAACTGCAATCCTCAGACTTTGCTTTCTTCAGTTATTTTGGTACTTCTAACCTTCTCCTCTCAAAGAGAACGGAACAGAACATGAGAGTCTTAAAAACTTACAAGGATTTCATTAGAGAAGTTCTAATCATGCATTAATTGCATGTCTCAATACATGCTGCATGGTACATCGTGTTTCTCCAGCTTGTGGAGAAGCAACAGGGTGAACCGTGTTTCCAAGAGGCCAGTCCTGCTTTTATACTGGTGTTAGACCTGGTGTCACATCGCTTTGTGCTGGTTCTGTGGGAGCTGATGGTGCAAGGTGTGGGAAATGAGGACCTCCACCTGTGATGCTGCTTATGTGGTGCCTTGAGGCAGCAGGTTCACCCCAGAGCCCACTGTGGACCTGCTGTGGGGCTCCAGCAGTGTACTGGAAGCTGTAAGAGGACGTAGTGTTTGGTGTCTGTACCCTGTGGAGGAAAGTGACAACTCACGTTCTGAGAGGCTGCAGCTGAAGCCTGTCCCAGTGTTTGAATGACTGTGCCATAAATGAGACCAGCTACAAGTAGGACAAAAGGATGTTATTAAAGCTAAAGGAAAGTTTAAATTAGATATTAGGGGGAAGTTCTTTATGGAGAGTGGTGTAGCTCCAGGCCTGGAGGTTGGTTTCCCTGCCTGTGGCAGGGGGTTGGAGCTCTGTGATCCTTGGGGTCGCTTCCAGCCCAGACCAGTCTGGGATTCTGTGATTCTATGATGTGGTCACAGTGGAGCAAATGCTACAAGTCCCAGGAACAATAACTGGTGGACAGCATGGCCTCTGCTGTCTGGTGGTGTTTAACAGTGCTGCACCAAGGAACACCTCAAGGTACTTCGGTATCAATAGTGGATTAACCATGCCAGAGAATTGCTATTTGATTGTTGGTGTTTCCTGTCTGCACAGCCAGATCCTTATCCTGCACTGTTTGTGTGTACCAAACAACACCGTGTTTAGAGAAGCTCGACCTAAAGAACAGACTAAGTGACTTGACCAAGGTCACAGAGGCTCTTGGAGCAGGAACACGAGCACAGGCCTCCAACACCATTAGATCATCCTTCCTGTGAAGACTGGAAATCCATACTGGTTGCATCGTTGCACTGTATGCAACTTCAGAACAGCTGCCTCTGGAATACTGCGCTCCTCACCACGCACTTCATTACCAGGAGGATATTGATTGACACATTGGAGGGAGTTCAGAGAAGAGCAACAAAAATAATTAGGGAGTGGAGAGATTGACTGGAGAGATTGATTTATGAGGGAAGATTAAGTGAGATAAATATGTATAGCTTGGCTCACCTGCAGCTGAGGATGGAGCATGGTAAGTGCAAATATTTAAAGGGTGTAAACAATCAGGAGGAAGAATTACCAATAGTGGTCCAGTCTGTTCAGAATTTGGTGGCACCATGTGCTGTTGCTGTACAGAGCTTTCTCAGGGCATGGCTGGGCCACAGGCCCTACCTAGGGACATCCTTCAGGATACTGGAGCGATGGGGTTGGTGTGACTGTGCAGCAGGGATGTTCCTGTGAGGACATCAGTGGGACCTGGGGGTGTGCGGTGGTTTCACTTCACAGTGTCTTGAACTCAACCTCACACGGGTTTGGAGGGGGATTTCTGACCTGGAACCCCGGGGTCTAAAGTCAGGCTTGAACCAAAGGTGTGACACGCTGGAGAGGAAAGAGAACTGTGGTTAATATCACTTGTATCAGTCAGTTGCCATGGTAACCGGGGCACTTGATTATTATGGAATAGCAGAGCAAGAAACCAGGGAAAGCTTGTGGAAATTCAGAGAAGACCTGGATTGGGTAATCCCAGTTGTGATGAACCACGGAATGAGCTGCAAACAAGCTAGCTGAACGAAATACCAAAGTTACACCTGAAATTCTATTTTAGAAGGAGAAATTCTAATAAACCCCCTGACCCTGTAGCTTTAATAGGTTCAGGTGACATTCACTGGCTGCCGTCAAATAACTGTGGTCCAGAGCTTGCTGGATGTCATCACTTATCCAAGAGGATTTCCACTGTGTCACTCAAATGAGGTGACATTGGTGGGAAGGAAGGAAGCATTAGCAAGCAGCAGAAGTCCCCAGAGATGGGAACAGGTCCCTTAGAAACACTGAACTGCGTGGTCATAGGAACCTGTCTGCATTACAGCTCATTAACGTTCTGTGCTTGTTTCATTGCCTGATGAAAAGGGATCCCCAGGCAGAGCCCACACCTTCCTCAGGCTCCTCCAGCGAATCTGCCTGCCCAGTGCAGGCTGCTGCCAAACCCTCTGGGCCTGAGCAGTACCCTGAGGAGCAAGGAGCAGCAGAAGGAAGCCCTGGCTATCCCATAGCCAGGGGGAAGAGTTGGAGCCGCAGAGAGAAGCCTGGAGCTCTGGCTGCAGTGGGGAAGAGGCACAGACCTGCCAGGAGCAAGGGGATGCTGGAGTTTGTTTTTAAGGAAGGAAACCAGTGTTTTAATTTGGAAAGGACCGATCCTTTAGGGTGCTTCAAAATGTGTGTGCTCAGCACGGTGTTAAGAGAGACAGGCTGCTCACAGTGTAGTGGGGATGAAGGTTTCAATGATAGAATCTTGAGGGCATTCATAGCAAATGATCACACTTCTGTAGGGACCTTTAATTCTCTCCTCACTGTTGTGACAGGATATGTGGTCCTTGCTGTAAACCTCGGCAGGAGGGATCTGCTCCATCACCAGGTCTGTAGCTCTGTGGGTTTTGCCTTTATGAACCCTGCTGAAAGTCTGGGCAGGTCTGCTGCATCCCCATGAGCAGACTCCCCTGCAAGGGACTTGCTTCCCAGCCTTTCAGAGAGTTTTTTGGGATTTAGGTTTGGGCCTTTTCCATTTGCCTTTCCCTCAGGTTGTGCCTGTGTGCTAAAACCTGATCAGGCTGAGCAGAACCCAGACATCATCACCCCAGGCACAGACCTAGAGCTTGTGTCAGAGACCCCAGTTTTCAAGATATCTGGAAAAAACTGAGAGCTTTGAAATTGTTGGGCCAACTGTCTGTGAAACTATAATGTTCTGCAGAAATCCCTGAGGATTTTCTGTGTATGCTTCCATGGGAACTCTGGCTTTGTGACGTGGAGGAGGACACAGACTCTGCTTCATCCACGCCAGAGGAAATGTTGGAGGATTTTCTTTTCCCTGCTGTTTTTAAATTGTACATTTTAACATAAAGGAAATGTGGAATAAAGGGGCAAATTGTGTTCAGGTGAAGTCAGCAAGCAGATTGCTTAGTGCTGGTGCACAGTGAATAGATTGTGAGGGGAGGAGGGGTTTGGGGTTCTTTGGAGCAGGGTATCAATTCACCGGCACCAGGTACACCAATGTGTGGGGATGTGAGCAGGAATTAAGCACTAACACAGAGCTGCACACACAGAACTTATCAGGTGAGTGGTCCCCACACTTGCCTGCCCTTCCTCCCTTCCTCTTCCTCCCGTGCCTGTGAGAGAGAAGCCCACAGCTCACACTCCCAGCCACTGCCTTGTGCATTCCCATTTTCTTTTCTTTCCATTGCAGCCTCTGTTTGTAGTTATACAGTCAGGTCTCCACAGAGTAATTTACTGGCAGAATCTCTCCCAGAATCCAGCTTGAAACCAAGCTGTAAAAACAGCTGAGAGTGTAAATAATTCATGCAGACAATATGACTTTTTTATGTAAATTCGGTGCATTAACCCTCTATTATAATGATGGACGACAGATATGGGCGACGTTGCCTTGGTAAGAGCTAATGGATGGCCGCCATAAATTCACTGCACATTTTATTGTGTTGCTGGAAATTGTGCCTTCAGGCAATGCTGTTTACTTTTATGTAAAACTCAGGGTTCCCTAAATATTACAAATATTTTACATCCGACTCCTCAGCATTTGGGCACAGCACACAAATCAAGCTTTCTTCATCTGAGTTGTAATTAAAGGTTTGGGGTTTGGTGTTTTGTGTTTTTTTTTTTTTTTTTCCAAGGACAATTATCTAAAACTATAAAGAGAAATATTTTTTTCCCCTTTAGATGTTCAGTCGTTGATATATTAGTGAAACCTTTGAAGAAAGATATTAAATAACTGCAACATATAACTTTGCATTAGGCTCTATGTTGTGTGCATGCATAACAAATTTGGAAATAGTTTCTTGTTACTGGTTTTTATTTTTTACTATTCCTTGTGCTCAGTTACACAAAAAAATACCCTTTTTTCCCCCCACTTCTCTCTATAATTCATACCTGTTTTATCAGGGTACTTCTCTGAACCGTGTCCTTGAGGAATTCTGTCTCTCAGCAAACATGGAAACTTCAGTTCACTTTAACTAAAGAATTTAACTAAGGAATTTTTGGCTATTTTTGGTTTCCTGTGGTGCTGTTCTGCACAGGCCTTAGGTAAATTGGGATGTCACAGGTGATTTTTCTCCCAAACTGGTGTCAGAGAAAAAGATTTACTGAAGTACAATGTTTTCTCTGTAGGGTTTTTTCTTTTAATGTGTAATTATTATAAGTAAAGAATTAATTCACCTTAATCAAACCTTCCATTTAATCTTGCAGTACACTGCAGCTTTGGCAAAAGGAGAGGAGTCCCAGGTAGAAAAGGCAGCTGCTGCTTCCCAAAGTGTGAAGTGAATCCCATTTGTAACAAAGGTCGTTAACCAGGGAAGAGCATCGTGTGCCCTACAGTGTTTGCCAAGCACCAGTTGGCCAGAGGACCCTGATGACTGGAGCAGCCTCTTGGGAAGCACCTACGTGGGAATTTATTGGAAGTTCCGTTGGAATTTCGGAGGGAGCTCTTGCAGGTGAGTGGTGGGAAAGGCATGTTCTCCCAGCATCCTTCCTGCAGTGGAATGTGCTGTTTCCTGGAGGGTTTGGGTTGATAGCTGTACAGAAAAAATGCCACACAAAGTTGAATATGAGTGATTGCAACCGAGGCAGCTCAAGTAGAAATGCATTACACTTCCCCAAAGACCCCAATTTCCTGAGGACTAAATAGAAGGCACACTGTAAGAGAGGGAAAAACCACTGAATAAAAGGAATGCAGCAACCAGGGGGGTGGGGGAGGCTCATGAAATCAGTCTTGTGAATCACATGTAGTATTAAGCAAAGACTAACAGTTTAATTTCACATAAACCTACTTAATAATCTGATTTGTTATGTGTCCTGGCTGTTCATGCTCCTTTCAACTGTATTAGGAATGTCACAAGACAAAAGTGCACAAGCTGTAACCAAGGGCATTGACTTATTTTTTTTTTCAGTCTTTAATATTGACTGAGATTCCTAAATTTGGACTTTCAGATTTTGCACCTTATTCTTCTGACATGCTTTACTGCCCTGAAGCCACTTTGCAAAATTCATAGCGGCTTTCACATGCTCTGATGCTTCTTGGGACCAATTCAATCTTGAACAATAGATGTGTGTGCAGTAGAGCCAGGAAATGTTACACAGGAGATCCTGGGCTTATTCCCCAATAACATTTTGATTTGTAAAGTATTCCACTACACAAAACACACACAGGAGACAACATTAAAAAACATTAGAGACCGTAGCCAGCAAGACAGAAAGGTGGCTTAAAATACAGATTGACAGCGTGGCCTGGGATACAGGCAGGACACCCTAAATAATCAGTGGAAATGTTGCAGAAAGTGTTTTCAATATTTTACATTATTCAGCCAGTTAACAAATCTCTCCTGGGACAGTGTTTTGCCTTTAAAAAAACAAAAATCCCTAGTATCCAGCCATTCAGGTTTTTTCCTGTTGTTTAAGACAAATGTGTCATGCACACAGCCAGAGAAGGACAATTTCCCTGGCTTGCTCCTTGTCTCCAGTATGTTTCCATGTCGAGCAGACTCAGTCTTGGGGCAGCAGAAGAAGGTATAGGGCAGGTTTGCTTTTCCTCCCCCACCAGTTTATCTGTTTGGAGAGGTACTGTCCATAATTCAGGACATATAAATGTTCAGCAGGATCCTGTTCCTCTATTCCTTGTGTAGAGCAGAGTATTCCTGGATCCATGGGACAGTACCATGCTCTGGTTAGTGATGTGCAGAGTGTAAGGCATCATTCCACCCAGGTCTGCAGCTTTAAAGGTCAAATGTGCTGATCTCTTGAACATTAACACACAGCTGTCACCCTGCCTTGGACAATTTCCTTTCATGTAGTTTGCTGCCAGCCTTAGGAGACTTTGGCTGCTCTGGGGAGAAGAGCACTTTCCTCCCAGTGCCACCACAGAAGCTGGGTAACTGTGCATCTTGGAGGTGGTAAAAGGAAAGGAAGATATATTTTGAGGTGGAAGGAAGACAGGCTGCCTCGTAGGATTGTGAGGGGAACATTTCTCTTCCTAGTGATGAACACTTCCCCAGGTCAGTCAGAATAGAATCTGCAGTAATAGTTTACTAGAGATCAGAGAAATCCAGATAGGAGTCCTCTATGGGAATTAAAGAGCCTTTCTTAAGGATTTGTTGTTACATTCTTCATTGGGTTTTCATAAAATCATAGAATGGTTTGGGTTGGAAAGGACCTTTGAAGATCATCTAGTCAAACTTTGCCATGAGCAGGAGCATCTTTCACAAGATCAGGGTGCTCAAAACCTTGAACACTTCCAGGGATAGGGCATCCTCAACTTGTTTCAGTCTCTCTCCACCCTCATAGTAAAAATTTTCCACCTTATGTCTAGTGTCAACCTAATGTTTAAAACCATTGTCCTTTGTCCTGACATTATTTGCCCTGATAAAAAGTCTATCTATATCTTTCTTATAAACCTCTTTAGACATTGAAAGGCTGCGGTAAGGTCTCCTCAAAGCTTCCTCTTCTCCAGGCTGACCCAGCCCAGCTCTCCCAGCCTGGCTCCATGATGGAAGTGAGGACCTCTTGGAAAGGTGCTGGGAGAACACAGGATGTCCCTGGGTAAACCATGGGAGAGGTTTCACTTTGGTTAATGTAGGGGTCACGAAAAGAACGACACCCAGGCTGGCCCACCCATTTCTCATCTCCAAACGCAGCGTTGTCAATACAGAGTAAAGGTTCTGCTCGCCCTCTTCTCCTCTCTTTAATACATTTAAGTACTGCACTCTGCATATGAAGAATAGCCATGCTATCAGAAAGCATTCAAAAACATATGTTTTAATGAAATGTGTTGACAACTGCTGAAGTAAAGTTTTTGTTAAGTCTCAAGAGTTTAGCCATGACAAGCAGTATTAATGAATTGAATTAATTAAAAAGCATTTCAAGATGAAACAGGGCCTGTTCTATGTAAAATGCTCTATACATTAGACAAGCATTATGGAAATCACTGCTTTGTACTATACTGTAATGCAGCCATTTATAAAAGCTTCTCAAGATCCATGGATAGCAGTAATTTGGGTTCAGCGTGTCTTTGAAATTCATTGAATACAGCATGTGCTATTTAAAAGCATGAAATCTGGATAGTTCCACTGCCATCAAAGTTCCTATGGCTTGGAGAGGGAAACGGGAGCTCAGCACTGCTGGGATGAGCGAGTGGGCATGGAAATGGGGTGAGCTGAAGGAGCACCTGACTGGCAGAGGCTGGTCCTGATGTCTTTAGGGAGCAGGTTGGCTGGCTGGCAATTACTCAGGGTCCCCAACTAGCCTGAAATGTGAGTACTTTCACTAAAAGAGTAATTTCTCTTGTCTCTGCTCTTCTGCTTGCCTGCCATGACCTCTTCTGTTCTTCAGCACATCTTTCTCATTTGAGGTTGGTTTTGTGCCCTCTCTAAGGGTAATACCATCAACTGTGACCAGTGGCTTTCCAGAAAATCAGATATCCCAGATCAGATATCCCAGATCAGATATCCCTACCATGAAGAGTCATCTGATGGTGTGCCCATGTGGGACCTTTGGGTGTGTGATGCTGTTAGCATGAGCACCTGGCCATGGGCCTGGGAAATCAAGCATGAGAAAGGATAGTGTAGCCCTACAGCAGCCCAAAGAGAGGTGTTCACTGCCAGCCTCACCTCACCAAAATCAATCATAAAGTGAGAGTCCTTTGGAGGAAGGTTTTCTTGGTGGGGAATCCCTCTCTGTTTGCACACAGGGAGAAAACCTGGCTGTGTTGAGTTAGGACTGTGACTTGGATTTGGATGAGGAGGGTAACAGCATCAACACATAACCCATTCAAAGACTATATCTTTAAAATATTACTAAATATCTAATATCTTCATAATATGAAGGGGGAAAGATGAGAGGCAAAACCTGTGAAAAACCGTATGGTTTGATGCACGTGCAGTGAGGGTGGTTTAATGTGCTTGGGATTTGGCTTCTGTCAGAGTATTTCAAAAAAAGATGCTCCAGTAGGTAGATCGATCGATCATCCATCCATCTATCTATCTATCTATCTGTCTGTCTGTCTGTCTGTCTGTCCTGTAAATTTTCTGGGTCTCAGTATTGAAATTAGATCCTTCAGGAAGAACAAGGCATGGGGCTGTTATAGATTTCTGATGTTGTAATATATTAATTCTGACCATTCAATCAAGAATCCACCTGCTCAGCTGAAAGGAAGGGAAAAAAATCCTAAATAGAAAATGATAGAGTCAAGTTCCTCCAGCAATGTAGACAGACACATAAAGGATGGCAAAGTTTGCTAAACACTTACCTACCACACATGCTTCTAAAAAATTCATTTGCTTGGAATATCAGCCTCCTTGGTTAGCACAGGGGATAATTCATTTGGCCCTCAGTGTGCTAGGGAAAGAGCTGCCAACATTTTACCCCACAGGGCTTGGGGAGATTCATCCCACAAGCAGGTAGGATTCTGCTCTGTAGGAAAAAAAACAGGAGAGCTTGTTTTGCTGCTTCACTAAAACATGAGCAATATGTTTGCACTTGTCACAGTTAGCATTTGCATTTAGGATCTGCCTGGTGAGAACTTCTGAGCTTGCTTATACCTGCTGAACAGGCACAGGTAGCGTTTGAGTCTGACCAAAAGAAGTCTCTCCCCCCTGGCTAGATGCTGTACTACATGTCGAGCAGTATCTGCCGCAATGAGGTCTGGCATTTTCTGCTTCCCTTCAGACTCTTCATGCTAACTTGACTCTAGACAGGACCAAAAAGCCTTTTCTATGCAATCATGCTGATTTTAAGGGCTGAAGCAGCCTGGCCTTGATATCTGATTAGTGCCAAGTCATGCTGGCAGGGAGAAAAACAGCTTATAAAGGTGATGGCACCTTTTCCCTAACATATGAATGGGGAGACAGAGTGAAATGGTGGCATGGGTTTGTGTGGCTGCAGCAGTAGGTTTAGGGTGACTCAGACCTGCCTTTGGAGGTGCCAGAACCTCAAGGTGGAATCACAACAGCCCTGAGACCGTTGGTCAGACACAGCGCCCTGTATTGTCCTTTGCTTTTAAGAGTAGCAGAAGGAGCCTTGTCAGCAGAGGGTCATTCTCTCTGACCCCTGGGGAGGATGGGTAGCTTTTAAAAAGTTTCTAATGCACAAATTGGGGAAGTTTCTTAATGCACTTGATTTTTTTTTCACTCTGTCACAGCTGAGTATAGCATCTGTAGTAGTGAACTGAGCACGAGCATTAGTCACTTCAAATGGTGTAACGTACCCAGGCTACATAACAACTACTCCTGGAACTGTATTTTGCAAGGAGTGATATTGTTGCCGTTCATCCAGAAATCCTGGCTGGAATTGGTATCTAATCCCAAGTGAAGCAATTTTGTATTCTCAGCTCAGCATACAGTAGAAAGGTGATCAGAATTGCAATAGCACCACTGAACTGCTGGTAAGACACTGGAATTTAATGAGCATTTAGAGGAGAAAAAAAAAAATCCTTGTAGTCTTCTCCAAGGAGAAATTGCTGGATGTAGGAAGGCAGAAGGTAACACTTGAAATCTGAGAGCATCAGCCAACTGTGCGTGTCTGGAGACTGGGCTCTCCAGACAGACACATGGAACATACTACTCATGGGAAGAGGGAGGTCTGAGCCCTGGCTGAAATAATGGACAGGAGGGTCATCTTGAGTGGTTTTCTGATCTTCATCCTCATGATGCTTCTATGTGTTTCTTCAAAAGAGGTAATAAGCAGCCTTGCCACACCGAGACTTGAAGGTAAAGCCCAGCAGAGCTACCAGCTCTGGATAGTTCACAACCTCACAATAGCACAACAAAAGTCTAGTCAACAGCCCCCAAAACAGGGATGAAGATACTCATCAAATCTGATGAGGCTCCTATTAATTAGGGTTGTTAGGTGGTAGTTACACTTTTGTTAGTATTACCATTTGAGATTTCACTAACAAACCTAATGGGGCTACTCCTGCAAGATGTTAATTAGATATGGCAATTCCACTTACCCATGCAGCCTCAGCACACAACCATCACACATCAATATTTAATTTAATTACTGATGTTGTGGTGCAAGTCACATCTGATTTAAGAGCTAAATATGCTTAATTAATAATGAGATAAAACACATACAGTATGTCACCTTTTGTCATTTGAGCTTTATTAGGTATAGTAAGGAAAGACAAATGTGAACATTGGAAAGACTGTGACATGGTGCTCTGCATCTCTGCATGATCCTTGTCCTTCAAGTTACCTGAGGTTGCACTGTTTTGTAAGACAATGCTTACTGTCTGTCTTACATGCTGCAAATGTGCAGGGCTCTACATAAAGATGTACTTGTGTCTTGAGTAATTTGTCATTTACTTCATTGGTTGGGGTTTTTTTTTCATAATTAAAAAGCAAACATTCATCTTGGATAATATGTAGCATCTATAGCAATTATTTTATCAGGTTAGATCATGATATTCTAATTGGTGTTGATGTGGTGTGGTACAGAGCACATCCTGCAGCAGCATCCTTCAGCAGTCAGCCTGCTTTCCATTGGCAGTGGACGTTCTCTCTTCAGAGCTTCCTACAAGAGGCTGTTGAGAACAGTGCATGTGATTGTCATGTCATGAAGCAGACTCCTTTAAAGGTACATGCAGAGAGGTGTCTTACCACTTTGTAAAGCAAAAAAGGGGAGAAGAGGACAAACAGCTAAGCCTTGAGGCTAGGTGGGATGATGAGCTGTATTAAAGCAGCTTCCAGCCAGGGCTGGATCCCTTTTTTATTAGGTGCTTTATAACCTAGACTGCCAGTCTTAGCCCCAGAGACTTACAGTTAAATACAAACCAAATGAATATACAGGTATGATACAGCCAGTGCACCAGGTCTGGTGGAATTAAGGACACTTCTCATGTTAAATGGAGGATCAAAGCCTTCGAAGGTCCCCTCTATACGCAGTGTCCTTTGTAAGCCTGTGCTTCCAAGGGTTCACAAGCTAGCACTAGAAGTCTGTGTGGGTTGAAACTTGCTAATAAGATCTTTGCCTGAGGGCCGTTTGGTTTGATGTGTTTGACAAAATTTTAAGAGCTCCTAAGTTAAGTGCACCAAACAAATAGTTTCCTAGAGGCTGTGAAGGTTTTTGGAACTTCCTTGAGGGAAAATTCCCAATTGGCAGAAAATCTATGAAAGCAAAAGCAACTCAAGACATTGTAACCTACTGAAATATATATTGCTCTTAGATCCATCTGTAAGCGTGTTTTCTATATTGTATATAGCTCTTCTAGTATTAATATTGAGATAAGCTGGTATAATGGGAACCTGATGGGCCATCAAGGATGGCTAGTGAAGGAGACTGTTTCAGTATGGTCTGAGAGTTCCTCTCCAAAACAAAAAGAACCAGCCAACAAATCAGGACTGGGAAAGCATTCAGCTGGCCAAGCCTGTTTGAATTCCCACTCATCAAGAAGAAAACACGTGGGAGAGTAAGAAGGGGAGCACTAATGCACAAAGCACGAGTGGAACACTAAGGCAGGGAGTAGTGGAGGTCCCATTGCTTGCAGTGAGGGAGACTGATCTCCAAGAATAGTCAAATAGAACTGCTGCTTTTTCAGCTCCCAGACCCAGTATTGTAGGTGGTCACCACGGTTGGCACTGTGAGCTGTTGGTGTGATGGATGTAGAGCAGAGTTTCCAAAGGGTGTGACTGAGGTGTGGAATTCAGCAGTGCTGAGCTCACAACTTCTGTCAGCTGCCAGAAGTGGGAGAGGCATCCTGGGACCTGTTCTCTCTAATTACACTCCCTGGTCTTGACAAGTCAACGCATCCAGAATCAGAGACTGGGGGATGGAGGAATCTGTGGAACCCAGAGCTCCACCAGCCAACCCCAACATTGAGGAGAGGTGGATTAGGAACACCTTCCCCATGAGACCAGCAGCCTGCACGACAAGCCAAGAAATGTATGGGAGACAAGAGCTAATCCTCTTTGAGAAGAACCTGTAATTTTCCCCCAGGAGAGAAATAGTGCCACAGCTGGAAGGGCAGGGTAAGAGGCAGGGTAAGAGCGGCGCTGCCTCCAGCTCTGTCTGAGCATTCTGCAAATCTGCAGCTTCCATGGGAACGCTGAGGCTCGACATCGCCGTGATGTACATGATAGTGTGTGTTCATCTGAAGGGAGAGGGGAGGAGGTGATCGTGTAGCTCATGGTGATTTGGCTTGCAGAGAATATGCAGCACAAGTTATTCCAATACCAGAGCTATGCCCTGGGCAGAGACAGAGGCTCTGATACTTGTACCAGGATCAGTAGCTAAACTGGAGGTGTTGCATAAAACTAAACTCTTGTGATGAAGGCAGGTAGGTTGATGGGGGCTTTATCCTGCTGCAGGATCAGCACTTGTGCTGATTCATGAGGCACAAGGGTCCTGTTCTGTCTCCCTTACAGAGCTGCTTTGGTAAACGTTTGTTTCTTCCCTGTTGTTTCTGAGAGCTGTTATCCTGAGGGAGTCCTGAGTGCTCCAGTTTGATATGGTCATGGGGAGATTTTACACGTTCTCCTGCGGCAGAATGTGGGCTGTGTGTGTCACAGTGGTACCCAGGAGCTGATGGAGAGTATCAGAAAACTGGCTGGTCCTTCGTGGAGCCAAAGGTGTGCAGGAAAGTGTTAATATTCTCTGTCCCTCCTCTCCTCTTCTTCCCTCCAAATTCTTATCTGGCCTCGCTGGGGAAGAGCAGAGCAGGGTCTGGCCCAGACTGATGCTTCCAGTGAGCACATGTAATGCCACTAGCACCTACATGTACAAAATCCCCCTCTCTGTTTCTGCAGAACAGGGCCTGGGGCTGTCCCTTACGGTTCAGGCAGCAGCAGCCACTTAGCACAGGCAGTTGAAGTACTTCTCACCTGCCCAGCCTGCCTGACTTTTCCAGGCTTGCTAGTGCCTGTGGGAGATGAACTTGATCCTCCATCTCTCCCTGCCGTTCACATGCTTCCAAGAGACTGGCTTTTGTGTTAAAGAGCCTGAATCTGGTCTCAGGATTGGGGGAAGGCAGCGTGCCACTGATGATTACTGATAGCAATTACTGCCAATTAGGATATACACCCAGAAGACATCCAGCAATATAGGCTTGAAGCAGATTGAAGATCAAATCAGTCATTTGACAAGGGAGTAATAGTCACCCTTGTCCTTTCAGTAGCGATCCCTTTCTGGGCCTCTGCAGTTTAGAGGACCTGCCTGATACTCTGACTGTTCTGTTCATTCATACTTGGACCTGTTTCTGAGAAGCCACAACTTTTTCAGACCCCCTTTCTTGTGAATGAGTAGCTTAAAATTGTTTCTTCCAATGTTCATTATTTTGCACTTGTCTATACTAGTATCTAATGGAGTTGTGTTGCAGGAGACTCACAGCTGGATATGACAGAACCAGATGTTCACACCCTAGGCCAGACACAGCTGCTTCTCTGTAGCTGGCAAGGGACGAAGAACAAGTAAATGCAGAGACAGCAAGCCTGAAAAAAAATCTGAGGTAATCAGGCTGAATATGCCTGGAGATTTAGGCCATCTGGAAGATTGCCAGAGGGCTATTTATTTTGATGTCTACACCTGCTGAATGGGAATGCTTTGTGCGAACTCAAAGCTTTAAGTGATACTGTATCTCTCCCTTTTTCAGCACTCCACTCCCTCTAGGCAGTGTGGCTTGCTTGATAAATTGTGCTCTACAACTTAGGTGCTGCTTTTTTTTTCCTCTTTTTTTATTTTCTTAAAAAAAAAAAAAAAAAAGCCCCTAAAACATATCTTGTTTCCTGGGTATTGATGAGGGTGGAAGGAAAGCGTTGCAGCTCTGGAGAGCAGCGTCACAGGCTGCCCCGGGAGGGTTAACGTCTGCAGGCAGTGTAATCTGCTGGATGTGCTGTGAGACACTGCAACAATTTTCTTTGCCCCTTTTATAGTGAATTGGGAGAGAAATTCCCCCAAGCTTTCCACCTACCACACCACACCTTCATGTGCTTAGTGGAACAGATTTCTCCCGCAATGCCCCATCTGGCTCAGACCTGCTGGCAGCAGTCCCCTCCTTGGGCACAGACAGCATGTGCCTGCCTGGCTGTCATCTTGAAAGCTCTTGGAATTTGTCTTGTGCAGAAAGTTTTGGTGTTGGTAGTAGTGATGAGCATGCTGCTACAGTGACAAACATTTGATTAGGAAGATTTCTCAGGGCCACAGGCAGGATTTCTGGATGAACAAGGCTAGGAGGATCTGAGGTAGAAGGACAACTATCTTGAAGATTCTTACAAGGTAGAGAGATCTCTGAGAAGATGCTGATTTCCCCAGGTCTCTGTGATAGTCTAAGGAAATAAGAACATCTGAGAGAGCAGTTACCTTAAGGAGCAATACCCACTGCTGCAATAGTAACCTCTCCTAAACACACAAGAATCTGTCTTCTCTTGTATTTGATTTTTACCAGTATTTTCCTGGTCATTATTCTGATCCCTTCAATGTAATTCTCTGAGCAATCTTCTGCTCTCACACTCTCTGCATCATTAACAACATAGATTTTGCCATCTCCCCAGCGTGTGTTGAGCAGGAACCCTGTTGTAGTTGACATGCAGCATATGCAGCTGTGCCGATGATAATTGTGTGCCCACTGTTGTCAGAACCATTCCCTGTTCTCAGATGTGCAGCAAACAAGCATCATCAGTTCTTCAGATGCTGTTATTGTTCTGTACTGGGTTTGGTGGTGATAGAGTTAATTTTCTTCATAGGAGCTCATTTGGTGCTGCCTTTTGCATTTAGGGTGGAAATAGTGTTGATAACACACTGGTGTTGTTACTGCTGAACACTGCTTATTCAGCATCAAGGCCTTTTCTGCCTCTCACACTGTTCCCCCCCCCAACAAGAACCTTCTTATGGAGTATCTGTTTCTTAACCTGACCTGGATAGTAGAGGAATTGATGTGTTATGCCATGATGCTTTGCCAGAGGAAGAAGATACAGGTTTTCTGGGATTATTTGCTTGGCTTCCATTAGCCGATAGGTGAACTACAGCAAGTTCTCAAGCTGACACCTTTGAAGGACACCGGGTTTTAAAACAAATAAAAGGAGATCTACTGTGTGTTATAAGCAATAATCAATAATTAAAAGCCTTGTTAAAGGCATTGCTGAAGAGTACTTCAGAAGAAAAGTAGTTATACTGCATTTCATGGTTAATTCAATGTCAATTAGCTGATTGTTAACTTCCCTCCAGCTAAATCTTGTTCAGCACAGAGAGGAGAAATCAAAAGCATTCTAGCTTTAACAAGCCCAGTGTTTCAATCATTCATCTCTGCCCGCAGGCCCAAAATCAATGTCAACAGACGTTTCATTGCAATTTTATCAGCCATTTCTGCATGTCACTGTTTTCTTGGCTGCCCTGATTGTCCCTGAAAACCGTCTGTGGGAATCAGAATTCATCTTGGAGCGGGAAGCCCAGCGGCCTGCGCTTGCTCTAACCCAGCGCGTGGAGCTTCCCGCTCCGCTAGGGAATCGGGGCTGCCTGCCGGAGCTCCACCACGGCCCAGCGAGCTCCTGGCCGGACCCTCCCGCCACACAGGGTGGCCTGGGGGCCGAGAAGGCTGGGGTCTCGCAGCCCCCCGCAGCCCTCCAGCACCACGGCCAGCGCCATGTTCCGCCCGCCGCCCCTCAGGACCGCGGACAGCGCCTGGGCCGCCCGCCCTGGGCTTGGCTGCTTCAGCCTTCCTTTTCAGCCCTCCCCTTCTTCAGCTCTCCTCTTCCCTCCAGCCTTCTACCCTTCTACCCTTCCTCAGGCGCCAGCTGACTTCAGCACAGGCAGAAACACCCTCAGAGGTGTGAATACAGCGACCTGAAAGGCGTCTGTAGTGAGGCGGGGTTGGCCTCTTCTCCCCAATAACTGGTGGCGGGACAAGAGGGAACGGGTTCGAGTTGCACCCGCGAGGTTCAGATTGGATATGAGGAGAAAGTTCTTCACCAAAAGAGTGGTGAAGCGTTGGAACAGGCTGCCCAGGGAGGTGGTGGAGTCACCACCCCCGGGGCTGTTAAAAACTGGGTAGACGTGTCGCTTTGGGCGATGGTTTAGAGGTTGTGCTGGTGTAGGGCTGACACTTGGACTTGATGATTCTTGAAGGTCTTTTCCAGCCTTGATGATTCTCTGATTCTATAATATCTCCTAAAGCGTGAAGAAATTGGAAGGGAACACAATGGTGGAGCTCTGGTCTCTATGATCTCTTGAAGTCCCTTAGAATCATAGAATGGTCTGGGTTGGAAGGGACCCCAAGGATCATAGAGCTCCAACCCCCCTGCCACAGGCCTTCCAACCCAAGTATCAAGACTAAGATCTATATTGAAGCCTGAAGTCAGATGCTAGTGGTGCCTGGGTCTTGTCTAGCTATTAGAGACGTTGAACTGATACCAGCTGCTTTCTGCCTGAAGGTGGTGTGTCGAACTGCTGCACTCATACTGCAAGCAATGTAGTACGGCATGTTACACTCGGGAATGACACAGGAAGAGGGTATTTCAGACTTCTTCCTGGTTCCAGGCCTGGTCTGTGGTGCTTCAGCTTCACTCCTGCCTTACAGCAGTGTTGGCAGTAGATCCACGACAATGTTTTTCATCCTCTCTGACTGATACAGAGATGGCATCATCAAAAAAACATTGGTTTGGGCTTAGAAGTCGGTGCTGTTTTCATCTCTTGGCTGTACAGCAACAGTTTTATATCTGGCGTTAAGCATTCAACCTCTGGAAACTTAAAATACTGCTGCAGCCTGAACTGCTGCAGATGCTACAACATTGTCTTCTCTCCTTTACGTCACTTTTCCATGCTCTCAAGTAGCATTGTGTCACTGCCAAGCCCTCAGCCCTGCTTTTTAAGGTATTCTACCTAGTCCGTATCGCTGGGTTGAGGACCTCTGTTATTTGCTCCATGGACCAAATGAAACCATTCATCCCAAGGCAGAGCCACTGCCTTCACTGAAGTTTTTAAGGTTCTGGCTCACAGTTTTGGATCTTGCTCTCCAGGAGGTGCCAAGAGGTGGCATCTGACACAGAGTTATCTGTGCTGTTGCATCTCCTGCCTTTAGTCCGTGTGAACTCCTTCTGGAGCACTGCATTATGGTTTGGCTCCTTTAAATTCTGCCTGAAAATAAACCTGCTGTTGTGACACCCACAGTATGATATTCAGTAGTACTGCCTGTTCTCTTGATTTAAAAATATAATTGACAAAAGCAGTTTGTATCCGTATGAGTCACCTACGTGTCTAGTTGCTGTAACTCCTTTATTCCTCCATTCATTCCCTCTGTCATGACTAACGGGTAGCCAGGCTGTGTGTGGATACAGGGATCTCTATGATATGCCTTGCAAAGTGTGAATCAGTTCATTTGAACAGGAGATGTGTGTGCACTACCAGGACTGAACCTATACAAGTCTCTTTGCTGTTTTGTGGGGTTGGGCTAGGGTTGGATTTTTGTTGGGCTTTGGGTCCTTTTTTGGGAGGGACCCAAGTGAAAAGTAACTTTGGTTTGTCCTTTCCCCAGAAATAAATAATCTCAGGGACTTGTGTGTAGCAACACTGCTATAGATGGTTCAGTATGTGAGGGCTGTGGAGTTACTGCCCTTGAAATGACCTCTGATTTATGGTCAGAGAGCAGCCTGATTATCAATGCTATATCAGGTAGTGTTTTATACTTTAGGTGTGTTTCTAACTCATGCTGACCTCAAACAATGAACAGTTAGTTCCAGTTACTCTTCCCCTTTTCGATATTTTTGTGGTGCTCTCAGGAGTTTGTTTCTCAGGAACCAGAAGTTGGCCACGCAGGAAAGGTTACACCATACTTGTGTGCTGCTCATTAATGCAGCTTATGAATATGGATTTATAAGAAAGAGAAACCTTTATTTTCCCAGCTGGGATCTCTTTCTTCCCCATCAGTTTGTGATTCATTCTGTTCCCCCATTCCCATGTTCAATTTGAAAGTTCTTATTAAACATCTACTAGGCAACCTAGGAAAAAGCATGCCAAAGATCATAGAATCCCAGACTGATCTGTGTTGGAAGAGACCCCAATGGTCACAGAGCTCCAACCCCTGAACCTCCAGGTCTGGAACTACATGAGGTTGCCCAGGATCACATCCAACCTGGCCTTGAACACCCCCAGGGATGGGGCACCCACCCCCTCTCTGGGCAGCCTGTTCCAGCCCCTCACCACTCTCTCTGTAAAGACCTTCCCCCTAATATCCAACTTAAACCTTCCCTCCTTCAGCTTTAATCCATCCCCCCCTTGTCCTGCCAAGACAGGATTAGCCTCCTCATAGCTCAGTTCAGAAAAAAACTGGCTGTAAAGCTCCACACCAGAAGATCAGAGAATGAGAAACACGTTATTGACCCTACAGGGTAGGAAACAGATGCTCTCAGTGTGTGTTATGGTTACTTCTTCGAAACAAGTGATTCACTTTTGGGGTCTGTGTCTTTCAGTCTGTTTGCTTCAAGATACCCCAGCCCAGTCCCTGGTGAGAAGAGTTGAGCTGCTGCCACTACCCTGAACACACAGATCGGTTCTTCAGCTGTTACCCTTGTTCAGCTTGGAAAGACTGAGCGAAACGATGGGATGGAATCCGATGGCCAAGAGTAAGAGAAACCCGGCGTTGGTCCAGGCAGCATTTGGTCTGTGTTGCTACCCAGGTAAATGGGAGCCAAGCCAACAAAACTGAGGTTATTCCCCTGGGTCAGGGGTCTTTGCTAACACTGACACAAGGCCCGTGGTCAGATAGGAGTTTTACAAGTTCATTAATTTTGTTAATAAGCAGGATGCCCAATCTGTTGTTCCAGGTTGTTGTCTTGTTCAGGAGGCATCTACAGAGAGGAAAATTAAAGTACAGGACAAAACCAGCCTGTCTGCTAAAATTGAGGCTTCTTTCCAGAGTTTGTATTAAGAAAAGTGTAAAAAACAGGGAACACCAAAAGACTCCAAAAAAAGATGGTTTTCCTCAGGAATATTCCAGTGTTGCTGCAACCAGTTCAAACTGGTGGCTTGAACTTGATACCACATCGACCCCTCTGTGGGCACACATCTCTATCTTCATGTAAATACATCAAAATGAGTGTTTGTTTTGCTAGTAGAAACTTTAATGAAGAAAGAGCCATTCCTTTGTGGAGGGGTTGATGTGAGCTGGCAGGAGCCATCCTCTCTCTTTCAGGTTCTAAGCAGCGGTGGTTTCAGTGCAGGAAGGCGATGCGTGTCTCCCAGGATCTCTTTCTCTTAGGGCTGCCGAAACAACAGCAAACTTCTTTTCAGCCTAAATTAGCTGAGGATGAAGAAAATTAAACACTCTGGGAAAAATTCTCCAGGAAACAAAAAGAGAGGAAGGAAAAAAATCTTCAGAAAAATAATGAAACTTTTTAGAATAAAATAATATTCTGTTTAGGTTTTCTGATTTCTGAGAGTTTTAGGCCTTTTTTTTTTTTTAGAAAAAAAACTAGTGCCTTTTCCTATTAAGAAAATTGCTTTCACTTTCCTGCAGTGAACAGAGTTCTGTTTCTAATGATGGAAGAAGTCGAGTTGAGCTGCTGAGTAGCTGGAGTGGGGATCCGGCTATCAATGCGTCACGAGCTAAATGTGATTTGAGATGCAGTTTGCTTTGCTATATCTCAGATCTCAGGGCTAAACCACAAACTGTACATGACACAACTAAATTAATATTTAAAAATAATTACTTGCTGCCTGAAGGTAAACAGAAAAAGGGTAAATAATTGATAGCACTGGGACTGCCACACTGTAAGTCTGCTGAGCGTTTATGATGTGCTGTGAAGGTTCAAAGGGATTGCTCGTCTGCTGCCTCTGAAGGAGGGTTTTTGCTAATCATTCCAGGGCTTGTTTTGTCAGCCAGCAATGTTTTCAGAGTTTGAAGCACCAGAATAGAATGCCAGCTTAATTTAAGCGAATCTCTAACTTAATTTACTAACTTTCCTTCCAAGATTTGCATTGTAAATGATAAGGTAATTTTCATGTATATAATTTTTTTTTTATCCCATCAACATCTGAAGGGAAATTTCATGTGGTCTCCTGCCAAGAATGCAGAGTAACTTGTGTTTAAGGAGTGCTTACATAACGTGCCACCCTATGACAATACCTGTCTGAGAGCTTGGTGATGCCTTGACAATTGGCAGTGGTGAACACCCCTCCTCTTCGAGCCCAGCCTCGAACAGCCGGTGCTCAAAGTGGCAGGTGACCATAAAGAAAGGTCAGAGATTTCAAGTTGATTCATTTCCTGCTCCCCCCAGCCCACCAAGTCAGAAAACTTCTTGTGCTGATTATTGCACTGACAGTGAAAATAAATCAGATGGTGCCTCCACACTGGACTTGGGTTCTCTGGGGTTAAAGCAGAGAGAAAACACCCTGGCAACGTATGTGTGGAGTCAATAGCTGCAGGTCTGCAGGGTGTTTAAGGTGCCATCTACCCCTGTGGGCAGTGATCACTAGATAAAGCTGTTTTAAAGAGAAGAAGCAGCAGGGAGATGCTGGGATCTGTCAGCGATGCCAGTCCAGCCACGTGATGAAGCGGCTCCCAGGGCGTTATTTGCAATGCATATTGCCCAAGGTGCGAGGGCTGGGAACACCAGTCCTTGTCTGTGTGCCCAGTCAGACCTTCAGCAGTGGCAGCTGCTCTAACCCCTCACACTGTGTCACGCTTTCCCTGCTTGGAATCACAGAATGAATCCCAGACTGGTCTTGAGACACAGAGAAGCTGGGCAGAGACTCAAGGGAGACACAGGGGTCTGTACATGTCAGGTCTCAGCTCCAGTTCGTGTGAAACACACTGGGGGGAACTTGCCATGTTTTGCAGCCACTGCTGCAGCGTTTGGGTATTCCTGTATGTCCAAGCTCCACAAGTCCCAGCTTACCTGAGAATCCCAGTTCTCACTGATAAAAATAATCCCACTTCTAGTCCCTGTGGTTTCAGGGAAAGGCCCAAAAGTGTGACCATCCACAGCAGGCAGCACATCTCTGCTACGCTTTCATTTCAGGACTTGTGGGGCAGGGAACTCCTGCTTTGTTGTGCTTGAGGTTCCAAATGCAATGAAAAGTAAAACAACAGGAGAAAAAAAAAACCCCTTGAAAAAGTCTACTCTGAACTCTGTTCCAACATTCAGGTCACCACCCTTCTCCTTTCTTCCCCACACCCAAGACCACACACTTGCACTTGCACCTCCAGGCACGCATGTCTGCCTGCCAACACGCAGGAGGTTACTGATCTCATCACAGTTCTGGTTATCTTTCAGAGGAAAAAATGTCCTGAAAGCAACCTGAGGAGCTCAGCAGTGCAGCCCACCCCCTGCCACGGAGCATGGCCACGCTGAGCTCCACAGAGGTGGGGATTTTTCTTGCTGGGAAGGCGGCCAGTGGGGTTTATGGGAAGAAGCTGCGTGAGGCAAGATGATGTTGTTAAAGTCTTGCTGCTTTGAGGGAACATGAAGCAATGAAACAGGCTGGGGCGTCTCTGGTCAGCACAAGAATCAGGGGGGGCAATTTAATTTCTCTTATCTTTCTCTGAAAAGTTGTTTTCTGGTTTCTGCAGGAGTGCTTATGAGACCCAAGCCCTCGCTGTGTTGCCAGCTCCAAGAACAGGAAAAGGGGGATTCTTTCTTGAGCTCAAGACAGACCCATGATCAAACCAGTGTCTGCTGATAGCCAGATGTCCACCCAGGTGCTCTAGCCCTTCTGTTCTCCCTGTGAGAGCTTGCTGCTCTGAGGGGGATGTCAGTTTTTACCTTGTTCATCTTTTCTGTTTGATGTCTCTAGAAGAAAGCAGCTAATAAGGTGTTTGGAGCTGCTACTGAGTCAAACCAGGGGTTCAGTCTGCTTTCCCAACAACTGCCCCAGCAAGGTCTGTGTTTCAAAGGCCTCTAACACATACAATGGACGAGGTTTGGCAGGTACTGAACGAGCTAAAGCTTCCCCAGGTGTCAGGATACAGCTTACATTTATTTCCCAGTACATTTTACATCCCACATGGGCAGTTCACCCCCCTTAGCTCTGTCTTTTAGGGTAAGTATAGATAGATTCACGTGGAACTAGGACAAGAGGTTACTATCTAGAAGGGGATGTTTCCTCCTGCTTAGCAGCAACAAGGAATGATTTTTTTAAACTGGACACTTAGTACTGAATAAGACAGATCCTTCTTCAGCAAGTGCTCAGGTAGTGAAGGAAGAGCCTGGAAGGATCCCTTTATTGTAAGCAGGTCTTGAACTCAGAGACTTTTTAACATTCTCATCAAGAATTTCTGCAGAGGATTTCAGCCTGAAGTAGCAAGGTGATGTTCTTGTTCTTCTCCACCTCCTAAATACAGGTATTTAAACCCAGTCTTTCCTAGAACTCACTCTTACCACTGTATCAAAGAAGGCCTTGTATAAAGGATGTGCTTGCTCATGGTAAATATTGCAGACACAGAGGAAATTGGGCTTAAAAAAAAAGGGGGGGTGGAATTTACACAAAGCATTAGGCTTTAAAAAAGCCTTGTTCCATTTTGCAGGAGTGGGAATGTTATTTTGGCCAGAAAATAACATCTCTGGCCATAGCTACTGGGCTGAACAACTACACTGGTTTGTCTCTAACAGGGAGTAAATCAGCATTTCTACAAACAGGGAACGGTCTCACTAATGGGAGTTTTGTTTGGCTGGAAGGTTCCTGCCAGGGTAGTGATGGGGTGTATTATGAGGTTAGTCCTGTAGGAAGGACAGTAGTGAAAATAGCTACTGAGGGTTGATTGAATCACAAACTAAAAGCTCTCACCTTGAAGAGAACTTGCCTTGCAAACAGGAGGCTGTCAGAGATGCCTGCCAGCGGTGGGGAAGCCAGCCATCCCAGCCCAGCTTCCCAGAGAATGCAGTAATACATGCAGTGAAGAGCTTTCTGCTAGTGAAATACCCACTTGTGAACTGTTCATGGGTAGAAGAAAAATGGATCTGAGGTCTTGCCACCTGAATTCCCTTCCTCTCCCTCCGTAGGTTATCAGCATGAAAACAGGAAATGAATTGGACACCATTAATAAAACATGAAGCCTTCGTGTTCAGGCTCTGTGCTCTGCTGTTCAAGTGCAGAAGACACTGTGTGAGAAGGAAACAGAGGAGTCAAATCCACAAGTTCATTTACTCTTTTTACACAGCAAACTTTGGCTCAGACTTGGAACTAAACCTTTCTTTTCTTCCCCTGAATTTACTGAAAGGCTTTTAAACCCCCGTACAGGAATGCTGAGGGATTGTTGCTGAGCTGTGAGCAGTCTTTCAGAACATCAACGATCTTCCTAATAGATTTCACCAATAATTACATATTGCCAATACTGGTTTTTACTCAGAAGCATCTTTCACTGTGGTGTAAGCGTTTAGACCTTGGGTTTGGGTGTTTGCTTCTGGAGCTGTTTGTATGGAGCAGATTTTTCTTTGCTGTGGCAGATCCCCCCCCCCTTGTTTTTTTTTTGCCAGTAGCACCTGTTTGGGATTTAGGAATGTCCCCAGATACACACCTTGCTCTCTTTTGGGGCTCATTTTGCTAGAGGGATATGTATGATTCACCTGTCTCATAATGCTGTTCTCCACCAAGGAGAAAGGATTAGCCTCAAACAAGAGAGGTCTGTATGAAGGAGACTGAGAGACCCCACCAGCACCACCAGCTTCTCTGGCTGTGTTTTAAAACCATCTCATGAAAGCTGATGGTCACAGTAGTATCCAACCCAAGGATGAGAACTCACAAACCTGTTATGAAAAAGTCATGGGAACAAAAGCAGAAGACCCGGTTCAACCAGACAAAGAGGCCTTCTGCAGCTATAATAAAGGCTTGTTTGGCTCTATGGGGGAGTTTAATTGCAAAATATTTAGCATAGGTGAATCATAAGGAGCCTAACTATAGGAAGAGGTTAACCACAGTTATAGGAAAGATTCATCTGAGGCTAAAATAAACAAGTTCTTGGTGGGAAGAAACCAGAAGACTCTCGTCAGCTGTGGAGAGGCCCACTCCTGAAACTCAGGGGTTGAGTTGTGAGTCCGAAGGAGGAATTCTCCTCCTGACCTTACATAGTTCTTTTAGGAAATGGCCAAGTACAAGGTCAGGTGGAAAGATAAGATGTTTATTGCTAGTGGGACTTTTTTGTCAGGCTGCTGTGGCTGGAAGCACCAGTCCCTCTCCCAGGGCAGACCGGTTCATAGCAAAGGCTGCCACAACTCTAAGCCTAACCCAGGGATTAGTAGGAGTTCATATTTTGGTAACAAACTGATAAATTCTGACTGTTAAATCAACGTGGAAGCACTCCTTCCTGGATCCTGTCAGGAGCCAGAAGCTGCTTTGGCAGGGGGGTTGGACCTGATGATCTCTCGAGGTCCCTCCCAACCCCTGTGATTCTGTGATTGTGTCTCGAAGGGATTTTCAGCCAGGTCCAAATTCCTTTAATTATTTCTCTTTAAACTCCTTCAACAAACACCCCTTTGCCAGATGTGCCTCTTGCTTAATTCCTGAAACACAGAAGTCAAACCTCAGCCTGGCTGAGAAGCCTGGACAGGGAGACCATCCACACTGGGCAAACAGAAATGCAGTGTTAGAGTTCAACTCAATTAAGCCTAATTTCCTTGGCTGCCATCTACAAGTTTGATGATAGGAAATGGGATTTGACTCACTACAACATAAAGGGGCAGTTTGGTAAATGTACATTTCCAGCCAAAATCATTAGTCAACTAAGAGAGTAGAATTATGTTTTCATTGAAGTTTACACTACCATTTGGTTTAGCTGTTTTTGCTGTCTGGCTCCATCCATAACAAGTGCAGCCAAGCTCTAATTCTCAACTGTTTGAAGTTATTCAATCCCCTGAGAGATATGCCAGAGAATTCATTGGACAATATTCAAAGTATTAGCAAGGTTAATTCTAATTGCACAGAAGGAGCTGTATTAACGTTTCTATTTCAACACAGTTTTTGTTAGTTGGGTTTTAGGTCACAGGAATTGTTTTTCACACGATTGCATTTGTGGTGTCAAGATGGCTTAAATGGGAAATACTAAAATTACCATCCAATCCGTTGATACACCAGAGAATTGAGATTCCTTTGGCTGTGTCAGGGTGGTTTTGGTAAAATTCTGAAGCCTCAGAACCACCATCTTCTGGGAGAAGCTCCCAACATTGAAGCCATCTTTTCCCTCTGGAGGATTTCTCTGAAGGTGCCTGCTCCCAGTGTTCCCATCCAACTCTGGCCAGGACTTGGCTTGTGGTTGGGTGGGGGTCCTCAGCAAGGGGGGATCCCCCCCAAACGGGCTCAGGCAGAGCCATGGGGCCAGCATCAGCTTCAGAGAAATCCCAATAAACAGACCCATGCTGTTGGTCTGTGCAAGTCCCTGCGTGGCTCCCACCTCAGCAGGGGCTGCGCTCCAAGGGGAAACAGCACCTGGGAAATGAAAGGAATGAATGAAAAGGGAAAATGTTGGAGGCAGAGAAGCATTGCTCTGAAAAACCCTGTTTGGACAGACCCTTCCTATCTGGGAAGCACTTCTGTGTGCAGCTGGAGGGTATTTTGGGAAGAGAAAGGGTATTTGGGGAAGAGAAAGGGTGATATTGGGAAGAGAAATATGGGACAATTCTGCGAATGGTGAAGAAAAGGCAGCTGAAGCCTTGCTGTTTGGGACCAGCTGAGGGGAGGTCTGAGTGAAGATGATCAATTGGGAGGAAGTCAAACCGGATGTGCTCGTGGAGGGGTACCTTCATGTGATGGAGAGCATGTGGGACTGAGCATGATTTATTGAGAGTCATTGAGCATTCAGCACCAGAGCAGGAGCAGGAGTCGCTTAACTTAGATTAAAATCCAACAGCCCCTGGTGCTTGCTGCAGATACATTATCCTGGGAAAAAAAAAGAGATAGAAATAGCCCACATTAGAGTGTTTTCTAAGTAACCCCTCTCTCTTCTTTGTGAAATACTAGTATGCTAAAGGTCCAAGAGGTTCTTGCTGAAAATGATGCCTCTGTTAAATCACCAGGGCCTGCCCCAGACAGGGGGAGCACCCAGGACCATTTGGACACCAGTGCTGCCCAGGAGGGAAGGCTGGGAAGGACCACTCTGCCCTGCCCAGGGGTCTGAGCCAGGCTGCAGTCGCTCATTGCAACTTCCCTGCTCACGCTGCAGCTGATTTCCTGGTAAGTCTTCCCTGTGACTCAGTTTTCAGCCTCTCCCTGTAGAAGTCTGTTCTGTGCCAGTCATTTTTTAGAGTATGTTTTTGGTTGGGCTTTTTTTTGTGTGTGTGTGTCTAGTCTAAACTTTTCCTTCCCTAGCTCCAGGTCAGGGCTTCTCATGCTGGTGTCTCCTGCCCCTCCCTCTCCTCATCTTGCTGCTCATTCACATTAACTGCAAGATAATTAGAGACTGATCCTGTCCCCTGAGTCTTTGTTTCTCCAAACTATGGCTTAAATCCTACCCTCCTGCAGCAAACCCCACCGCAGTCCTCGGGTTTGGTCCTTTTGGGGCTGCTCTTGCTGTTGTATCTAGTTCTCAGCACAAAGTTCTTTGATATTATAATGCTGTAATGGCAGGAGACCCTGGTTAAGCAAAACCAGAACCGGCCCTCCCTCCCTCCCTCTGGGGTTTGGGGGTTATTAGCAGAGCTTTGCTCAGCTGAGCACTGTGGAGCTGTCAGGTCTCTGCCCGCATTCCTGTTGTGCAGCTTCAACATTCTCATACTATTCAAAAAAGCAGGAACAAGGCGGCTTCCATGGCCCCAGCAGGTCCTCACCCTGGCATGGCTGCTCATCTTTTGAAGTTAGAGCCTCACAAAATCCTGCCCGTCCGTCTCTGTTCCCCAAGAGGAGCAGGTCTGGGAACCAGATCCTCTGCAGGGTCAGCTTGCAGCCTGCTACTGCTTTGGCAGTGCCAGCTCCAAGGGACGTGCAGCCCCTGGAATGCTTGCTGGGAGTCCAGCCCCCTGCCCCTTGCCCACCAGCCCCCTCCCTGCTCTGCTCGATGGAGACAGCACGTTGAGTGTCACACACACAGACCCGGTGCAGTCCGAGACTTCCACATCTGCGGCTGTAGCTGCATCTCCCTGAACAACAGCACCACTTACAGCCTGGTCTCAGATGCCAGCCTGGGGCCGGAGCCACGGAGCAGCAGCCTGCCAGCGCCAGGGAGGAGGCTGGCATCCCATCTGCTGCATCTGCGTGCCTCAGGGTTAGTCCAGCACAGCCAAGCACGTCCAGGTCTGCGCTGAGGGTGGCTCCTGCTGCCCCAGCGTGTGTGGGGCGTTCAGCTGGGCAGGGTGCCTGTGCCCTGGGTAGAGCCTGAAGTGTGGAGACACCTTGGAAAGCTGCTACCTGCTGCAACAAAGAAGATGCCTAACCAACAGGAGGAAACATCACTGCTCTTGTCTTGGTTTGCCATGGGCCTGCCAGACCATGACCTGGACGTAACTTCTGGCATGAACTTGAGGCAGCAGGAACTGAGGTCAGACTGCAGCCTCTTCGAGACAAGCCAGGAGCAGAAAGTATCTGAAGAATCCCACAGACTCACACCCAATTTTCAAGGCCAGCAGTTTCTCCCAGCATACACAACCCTGCCCAGGAGGCTAGCAGGGTTACCTTATCTGCAGTTTGGATCTGGACATGAGGAGGCAGGTGCTGGAGAAAACAGGCAGGCACATGAGCAGTCAAAGGCAAGAGCAAGCGTTGCAGGTCTGCACACTCAGCACATTGCATCCCATCCAAGAGGAGCTGGGGATGGCCAAGAAGGGAGACAGGCAGCAAGTGAGGATGTGGTGCAGGGCTCCTGCCTGGCTGAGCACCAGCAGCAAGGCAGCATCCATGCGCCGGGGCACGGGGAAGGGACCTGCTTATGGTGAGGTGCAAGGATTGAGAGGGAAATTGGAGTGAAAAAACAAAGCCTCTTGGGCTGCAATTCCTGAGGGCTGTGAGGAGAGACCCGCTGCTCCCTCAACACGCTTGCACCATCGCTGGAGACTCACAGGACTCAGTGGACCAGCATGAGGGAGGCTGATCATGCCCGGGGCGGTTGTGTGCGGGAGGCACCGCCGGAGAGTTGCAGGGTGTTCGGGGCATCCCTCACGAGGGTCGCTTTGGTGGTTGTTGTTGCTCTAACTTGTCTTCTTTACAGGGCTGTGCAGGGCACAGCAGGAAGCTGGAGGCCCGCAGAGCACTCTGGCACCAGGAGCTGCCTTGGCTCCCCTTCCCCGTGTCCTTTAGCATGGCCCATGGTAGCTGCAGGGAGAGATGCCCACCTCTCCCCTGGGGCAGCGGCTGCTGGAAGATGCTCCCCACGGAACCCCGCATCCTCAGTGGGCTCGCAGCTGCCTGCAGCCCCCTGGGACTGGTGCACAGCAGACCCTGACTGGGAGAGAAGAGAACAAACCAAGAGCCAAGTGTCACAGGCATGTGCCAGCAGGGAAGGCAGCAGGGCATCTGGCTGTGCTGGGGGTGTCTCTGTGGGGTGCCTGGCTGCAGGCAGTGCCTGGAGGGTGGCACTGGGTTTAGCACCCTGTCAGTGCTGTTAACTGTTAATGCTCCAGACAGAGTTTGAGGGAAGGTGAAGTTGGGGCAGTTTAAAAAGGAGGTGTGAGGGCTGTCCTGCACGGGAAGGGGCTGGGAAGGCGGCAGTAGAGCCAGTGCCTGTGCTGGGAAGCGCTGCCAACACAAATCTCTTAATAGTCTTTCAGTCTCTGCGAGGCCTTAAAATCAATCAGAGGATTAACTAAGCAAAGCTGGTTTTACGATGCGTGATCCGGCTTTGTGCAATTGGATCTGACTTGGCCCAGGCCCTCCTTTGAGACTGGGCTTACTGGTGTGCTGCTCGCTGCCCAGCAGCGGGGTGCAGGAGCGGGGGAAGCCCCCGTGGATGTGGGGGGAACCCCTCCCCGGTGGGTTGGCCACAGGTGGGACGTGCAGGAGGAGCTGCCTGGGAGCAGGCGCGTGGCATCGCTCCCACAAGCCAGCTGCCATCTCTCTCCACTCAGCCCATCTCTGGGAGGTGAGACCCCCTGACCCCTCCTCACCAGCCACCAGCTTCCTGTGGCTTCTGTGACACCCCAGGAGCAGGCTTGCGCTGCACTTTCTCTTACAGGGGTGTTGGGGACTGAGCTGAAGCCAGGGAGCAGATAAACCCTTCTCCTGCCTCCTGCCTCATCCGCAGAGGAACCACGGAGGGGAATGACAGGGCTCCCTCACATGTGGCTTCCAGCCCATCAATACTTCAGCTCCTTCGATGACAAGGGAAGCGGCCCGCCCAGCCGACACCAGGCAGCATCTCTGTTTCATGCCAGGTGTAGGAGTGTTTGTTTGGCTTTCACCAAAGCAGTTTGCTTTCTCTGGGGGTTGGAAGTTACTCCTGGTGACAGCGTGTGCCTGAGAGCTCTGCCAGGTGCCTGACGGGAGCCTCAATCCCCCTCAACACCCCATGGCTGCGCAGCCTGGGCAGGTCTCGACGTTCCCACCGTACCTGCTGAGCAGTTATAGTGCCAGAGGATGGGAGGAATAATGAAACATCCCCCTGGAGCTGAGCAGTCTCTGTTTGCTGGCGAAACCCTTCCCCTGCCCCTGTTCTGCACAGTCTGTGGTCTGGCTGGCTCGGTCCAGTGGCGCAGAGGCTGTGATGCCTGGCCCCACGCCGCCCCAAGAGCCTCACAGCTTTGGGCCTGTCAGGCACCAGGAGCTCATCTATGCAAATCTGCCACAAGAAAATGAGGTCTATAAATAATAGACACCTTGGGCCTGCACGTCGGTACAAGGTAATCCATTGTCTTGCTTGAAATGTATCCGGTTATATTTCATGCTGCTTTGGGAGAGTTGCAAGGGAAGGAAAGTAGCCAGGACAAAATCCAACCTTTCCTCACCTTCTGCCCTGGAAGAGGAGTGGAGGGGAAATGTCTCTTGGCTGAAGCTGAGCCTGGGGTGCCAGGCAGCCAGCCCTCAGACCTCGCTCTGTGCCGATGGGTGCTGCAAGGATGGGTGCTCCTGCGTCTTGTGCCCACCTCGCAGTGCCTGCCTCCCTCCCCTCTGGTTCTTTTCAGAAGAGATGTGGGAAAGCTTGCTTACACCATTGCTACTTCAGATGTTAACAAAACCCAAGCCATTCCTAAGTTGTGCTGCCTCTAAATCCTTCTAAACTGAATGTTCTCAGCTCCCGGGAGGCACTTCTCTCCCAGCTGCTGCGATGGGTTCCCAGTATTCTTGGGAACACAGGCCACAGGAATCAGATTAAATTATTTACATACATTTTTTTTTTCTATCCTAGTTGTCGAAGCATTTACATATCTGGAAAATATTCAGAAATGTGCAACGGGGCTGATCAAGGGTATAGAACAGCATCCATCAGAGGCACGGCTCCCTGGGCTGCCTCCTCAGCCTGGCAAGAGGTGACTGTGGGACAGAATGACAGCAGCCTCTGAAATCGTGAGTAGCATGAAGAAGTCACCCAGAGGTGATTTGCTCGCTGGCTCTGGTTCTTCAAACAAAAGAAGGTGGCTCTTTGCACGGTGTTGTGGTTAATCTGCAGCGATCTTGGCTGCAGAACATTGTGGATGCTGAAGGTTCACAGAAATTCTTTGAAAAATAAATAAATGCACTGGACAAAGTCATGGAAGGGGAAAAAAACCCCAACCCACCCCCCAACCTAACAGCTATTGAATAACAAACCTCACTTCTGTCATGGGAAATCTCTGCAAACTGTCAGGCTCTGGGAGAGTATCCTGGAGAGGCTTTGCTGCAAGGGCTGTGCTGTTCCGACAGCGCTCCTTCCCTCCGCCTCTGATGCCGGACAGGGTGTCTTGGCTCTGACCTCCCATAGGCATTTGATGTTATGTTCCTCGCCTCTCCTCCCCCACGACTTCTTACTCCCATCACCTTCCTCTAGAACTCACAGATTTAGTGTTACAATTAAGTTCTGCACTGAATATATTTTTGCTTTTGAGAAGCATCCAAACAATTCCTTGTGAAAGCGCCTTCTGGCTGCCCGTGTCGTGTTGGGAAGAGGACGAGCCTTTGCACCGCCTGGCGAGTCGTATAAATAGTAAATAGATGGTTCTGAGAACTGAAGTTTCCCTGGGAAGCCCGAATCTCTCGTTCTGTGACGGCCTGGTTATCAAACAGATGATTTACATCTGATTAGGTATTTCCATCTGTTGATAGAAAGATGCTCTATTGCATAATGTTCTTTTTGCTCCTGATTCAGCGGCTCGCCGCTGCCAGAAGTGCTTTTGGGCCCCCACACCAGCCTGTTCGAATAATCAGCTGGGAGCCAGAGGCACTTGGGGGGGTGCTCAGCGTGGTGGGTGAGCAGGGAGGGCCTTGGTGGAGCCACCTGCCCGTGGGTGCTGCCAGCAGGCACCCGGCTGCACGCCCCAGGGACAGTTCCTGCCTGCAGCGCTGCCGGCTGCGCAGCTCCAGAGCACCTACCCCAGGGCTCAGCACCCACTGGGCTGGCTGCCACCCACTGCTGAGAACGTGTTTTTCCAAGCTGGGATGCAAATCTCAGTCGCTGCTTTTCCAGCACATGGAAGCACGTTGGCTTTGGGTCCTGCTTGTCTGAAGGACAGGACCTGACAGTGTCACAACCACAGGGAAGCTCGACAGCCCTACCGTGCTGACATATGGACAGGGGGTGAGGGATGGTGTGTGTGGAGCTGAGTGCACTTGGTGCTGCTCTCCTTTCACATCCCTTCTGCCATGGCAGTCTGTACGTGGACCACTCCACTGCTGGAGTGTGAGCTGGAAAGCCAGCAGTGCCCATAGGAATGCCTTCATGTGTTGATCCACATTCGCATCTCCAAAGAGCCCCCAGAACTTTAATTACTCCACAGCATCCCAGAATGCCTCGCTGTGGAGCAGTGGCTGGGAATATATTATCCTTACATGTAAAACAAAGAACCTGGAAACCCTATTCAACAGGCAAGCAAAACAGGGAGCATTTTAATCAGCAAAACGAGGGGAGAGTGTTGGGATGAGCAAAGAGAGGAGGGAAATACCAGGCTTGATGCCTGGCTCTTAATCCCTAAACTGTCTTACTAGAGTATTGTGAAAGCCAGGAGGAATAAACCTAATACCACAGCTTCTTGCCATCAAGAAACTACGTATTAATACAGTACTGCTAAGGTAATTAACCAAATCAGACTTAGTCCAGTGCTGAAAAGGATTTCGTTCCCCAGGGATAAGCAGATGTCTCAATCTAATTATACAAGTTATTTAATCAGAACCAGAGGTTGGGTATCTAATGAAAATACTACCTAATGTGGGGGGGAGAGGTTGCAGCTCTGAGGTGCTGTGAGCAGAGGCAGGGGACGAGCTCCCGACACAGTGCAGGTTCAGATGCTCTTCTGCCTGATTTCTACACGTGATTTAAAGAGTGAGAAAGATCTCAGGATGGAATTTGGGAAGGAAAAGAAAACTGCTTGGGAAGAGAGCAGAGTCCAGCAAAAGTTTGTTTCCACTGCCTGGTGTGGAAAGAGAATTTTCATAAATGTCACCAGCACTTCACCCACCCACCACCAGGAACAAAGAGCTGTGTTTCATCTGCTAGCTCTGGGTGTCACCGGCGTTGGCCTCGCCTCACCTGGATAAAACCAGATCCCTAAAGCCAGCCTGCCACTCTGGGTGTGTGTCCTGATGCTGAGCAGGCAGTGGGTACCAACTCAAGGGACAGGCAGAGCCCCTGAACCTCTGGTTCTTGTGATGTGCAAGGGGAGAGCCGCTCCCGCTGGGCAGGCTTGTTGGGCTCATGGACCACCCTGACATCACCACCATCTCCAGACCACAGCAGGAGTAAAGCAAAAGTCTCCTGGGCTGCTGCTGAGAACTCTGGTGAAGAGGTTCAAGGAAGTGTTGACCCAAATAAGTGGGACCAGGAAGAAGAATGCTCAGAACAGTAGCAGGAGTGAAGAGGTGACACATCATTGCACCGTGACTCAAGACAAACACCAGATCCCCAGGGCCTGTTGGCTGCAGTGGGAGTTTGTTGGCCCACAGTGCAGCTAAACAAAATACAAGAAATACAAGCTGTGGCACAGCTCAGAGCTCAGTGAGACGGTCCTGCAACCAGTCTGAGGAGTGCTGGGCCATCGCCAACGAGCTACTTGCAACACAGAGGGAACAAAGAGAAACTTGACTTTGAACTGTGCTGTCCTGTATCCAGCAGACCAGTTGTATTTCCATATGCTGTAAAAATAATCCTCCTCTTTTATCACCTCGTGCCTCTTCCACACCAAACACCAGAGCAGCCTGCCTGAGGATAAAATCCAGCTGCTCCTGTGTTGTAGAGTGTGTGGCTTCAGACCCCATGGAAAGGCATGTCTGGAGCGTGGCACCAGGTGATGGCATTTAGCTGGTACCTGTAACGAAGCCCCACTCATGGAGCACGATGTGACAGAGACAACCTGCATGCAGTGCTCTGCCCTCTCTGAAACACGAAGAGTCATGACAGGAGACTGAGGAGCAGTTCTTCTTCCGAGATCTGCCCCCTTAAAACCAGCCTTGGGAAGATTTCTGGAAGCCAAGCTGTGAGAGCTGGGAATGACCCGCAGCCTGTCATTTCAGACGTGATGCTCGCTCTTTGAAAATCCAATTAATTAAAGTCCATTCAGCATGGAAGGTGAAAGTCTCATGGTTTTTCTTTGTAGGGAGCAGAAGAATGAATGATAAAGATCCAGGAGCAAAGGTCTGGTGGTAACTACAAAGTATGGCCAGTGGGAGGATGGCTGCCAGGGCCACTGTCCCTGGGACCAGCAGGAATCATTCTCTGCAGACAATGCATCTCCCTAAGGCAGGTGCTGATGGGGAAGAGGGACTGGGCTGAGGGACAGCCCTCCTGGCAGTGGCACCCAGTGTGGCCATGCTCCAGGCTGAAAGCAGACGTGGAATTAATGCCTCCTCCCCTCCAAGTCTGTGGAGAGCTTTTTACTGGCGTCAGTGGCAACAGGATCAGAGTCGAGTCTTAAGGCTCTTCCCCTGGCGCTTGGAGGAGTTTAATGGAATAAAGTCTACGTTGTAATTAATTGGCTTCTCCTTCTCCTGCAGGAAAGAGTTAATGAAGGCAAAGCTTGTCTGGCCAAGGGGCTGGTACGGCTCCAGTTGAGCTGTGACTCAGAGATTGAACATCCTGCCAAAGCTGAGCAGGCTCCTCATCCTCAGCTCCTCCTACCCCAAGAGTGAGAGTGCCAGTTGGTCCAGCATCGTGGCCCAAAGCTTCCTCCCTTACTGCTCCTGCTCTTCCCAGTTCAATGCTATTTGTTTGCCAGGTAAGACCTTACACATCTGGCTGTATTGTGCTGTTTCTGCTGTGCAGACCCCCTGGAAATCTCATGCAGCTCCAGGCAGGACTGAAGGAAGCAAAGGTTAATAGCCTCATTTAAATGAGTAAGGAAATAGCCAAAGGGAGGACAAAACCAGCCAGGCTGCTGGGAGGGAACACACAAGGAGAAGTTCCTGGGTGAGCTGGTCAAGGATGAGTCTTGGAACTGACCAAGTTTGATGTTTTCACCATTGAGCTTGATTCAGAAAGAGGAGGGAGAAAGGAAATGTGCTGGTGGCATCATCCTTACAAAGCAGCAGCACTCAGTGACACGCTGTCCAGGCGTGATCCTCTACCCCAACTGCCCATCACTTCCCTCTCTCTGGAGAAACGAGACCAGTGAAAGAGCCACAGGCAGCATCACCTCTCCCTGCTGCAGAGTTTCATCCTGCACTGCCAGGCCCCTCCTCCCGATGGGAGAAGAGCACTGAGGGCTCAGTGTGCCAGGGTACAGCCAGGGAGAAGCAGAGGTGGGTGGTCTGAAGGCTGGTGCCTGCTGTTCTCCAGAAGCATCTGATCACCCAAGAAGTGAATTTCATTTAAATGGATGTTAGCCATCCTTCTGAACTCTTGTCCCCTACCTCAGTTATCACGACAGGGCCAACAGAGTCGCAAAAGGTGCAAAGATCACGATAAAGAGACGGTGCGGACAGGGAGGAGTCTTGGTCTTGATGGGCAGCTTTAAACCACTCTGAATCCAGACTAGCAAAGTATAAATGAATGGATCAGCACCAGTATAACAGATCAAAACCTGAGGTGGAGAGTTTAAACAGGATGTAATTTGTAGTAACAACAAAATTACAGGGATTCATCCCTGCATCTCCCAACCCTCGTGCCTCAACCTTCCCACAGAATTCCTGCCTCTCTGTTCTGTGCATCTGTGCATTTTTCCAAACATCCCCATTTGGATGGCCAACCTGGCAAGCATGAGCTGTCCAGATTGAAAGACCAGCTCTGGGTCTGTGCATCCTCAGAGGAATCAGTGTGGAATGGGGAGAAGAATAGAAGAACACACATGTCCTGCCCCAAATCCGTTTGGGAAATGGAAAAAGTGAAGCCTTCTGCATGTGATTCCCTCCCCTCAGTGATCAGACTGACTCCAGTCACTGCTGCTGAGTCTGACCAGCTCAGCTGTGGTGATTCCCAGGATCCCGTTACTCACCACGCTCCAGGAACATAACGGCTGCTGCTCCATGTTCGAGTTGATATTAGATTGACAAGATCAAGTGACGGCCCAACCGTAGACACCTTTATCTGCTGTATGCATAATCTTCCTTGCTGAACCCCCGCCAAACTCATCCCCAGGCCTTATCTTCTCCAAACTGAGTATTTATTCATGTGGTTGTTTTATGTAAACTGCAAAGAGCCTCATTAAATGGAAACCTTGACTCAAAAGCTTCATTATTAAGGTGGAACAGAGCTCGGAAGGCACAGAGCGAAATTGCTGAGCTTTTGTGTTATTTTGGGAAGAAATAGGTGGCAGAGCTTCAGGCAGTTGAGGCAGCCCAGTGCTGAGCCCTTCCATCACCCCAACCTCACCCAGGGAACCAGCCTGGCTTTAAGGTGGCGAGTTTCACTGGCCGCTGTGCTGGAGGGAGTTCCCATGGGCTGGGGAGAGCAGAGCTCTGCCGGGAGAGGCGGGCAGGATGCCTGGGAGTGCTGCCAAGGGGAACCACAACCCTGCCCTACCCTGGCAAACCAGGAGAACCCCACCTGGCATCGGGAGGAGGACTGGGATGGTCAGGAAGATGGTTTGGTGATGCAGCACCAGCCATCGCTCCCATTGCTGCTCGGCACCTGGTGTCTGCAGCACCTTGGGAGCTGGCTGAGAGCTCGGGAGCTTTGGGAGAGGGGGAGGTTTTTGCAGACAGAACTCCACATCACTTGAATGCTGGAGTGAAGGTCAGTGCCAGCATTCCTGCGCTTCCTTGTCCCCATGTATGGTGTAAGCACTGATGACACGAAGGGCACAGTAGGAACGGGGAGGCACTGAAGGTGCCACTCTGAACCTGGAAAGTAATTCTGCAGTATCTTCCCTTTCAGAGTTGGACTCAGCCTGATACATACTTTATCTAGCCATCAGAGCTGCGAAGCTGGAGCTTCACCAGACAAGAGTCACAGCATTTTGCTCCTAAACTACAGACAGTTGCTAAATAATCTGAAATGAAGGTAGGTAACAATCAGTACCCACGATCCACGTTTCTTTGGGGAATCAGCTCTCTGGGGGCAGCTGTTTTCCACAGTAAAGAATGGGTTTGTTTCTTTTAATTCAACCCCTTGGGCACCATTAACATGCTTGATGCAGATCTATACCCTGTCATACTTCTCATCTCAAGGACAGCACCTCTGACAGCAGAATGCCACATCCATCACAGGGGAGTGTGAGCGAGTGTCCAGTCGTCCCGAGTGTGAATAAAAGGCGTCACCCGCTGGCTTCACACCATGACAGCTGCTTCCTAAAGCTGCTCTGTACCTCCCAAAACATGAGTATGGACTACTTGTTTCCTTACAGTAGCAGGCATACAGGATTCACCAGGGTTTGGGGGAAAAAAGCTGGGAAAGCAAAGGGGGAACTCGGTGCATCACGACGCTGCGGCATCACACACGTGGTCAGAATCACGTGGAGCCACTCACAGAGCTGTGCATGTGTGCTGGGGTCACACTCCTGCCCCTGCACCAACACTGCTGGGGGCACAGAAGGGAGGAAAGCGAGTCCATCACCCCCGATTCCTTCTGCACGTGCTCGGCTCAGTGGCTCTGGTGCGTGGCTGCAGATGGGTGCGAGCGTTCTACTTCCCTTTGTTGTGTTTGGTACTTTCAATCCCCTGGGGCCTATCTCTGAGCTGAAGAACTTTAGAGCTGATACAGCTTTTTAAAGTGGGGATTATGTAAATGCATATTACAGGGCTCTCATAAACAGGGATTATGTGTCGGATGCGTTGGAGTGCTTCCTTCGGAGCCATTAAGGTCTGTCCTGTAAATAGGAATTTAGTGACTGCCTGATCTAAATTTCATTGATTCAATAGAAGATCACAACAGCACTTTTTGCATTCATTTTGGCCTCATCAGAACGTGTTTCTGGACAATTTTCAAATAATTACAGGGCCACGAACGACTAGAGCTGCTCGTGGTGAGTACAGCTCTCAGAGCTGTGCTGGGCTCCAGGACTCGCTCTCTCTGGATTAAAGTCCATAGGGAACTATTGGGAACATTAGGACTGTTCCCTTGGAAAGGAAAGCCCTGAGTCCCAGGGTCAGAGGAGCTGCTGGTGGGCTCCATGGGGAGGTTTCAGGCCAGGTATGTCTTTCAGTCCTGGCTGCTTTGGTTTGGGAGCTGCTGCTGGACGCTTGGCATGGTTGAACGTGAATGCTGGGAAAGCCTATTAAAGTCCATAGGGAACTGTTGGGACTCTTCTATTTCCCTTCTGCTCTAGTTCTGTGCTTAAAATCACCATCATCCCAGGCACTAACCTGTTAATTGCCACTCACTAAATTAAGAATTCTGCAAGTCTAGATGAACAAAGCCAAAATAACACCTTGCCAGAAGATACAGCCCTCCAAAAATCCATACAAACTTCTTATCTGTGCTCTGGTTCTGGGTGAAGGACATTTAGTTAAAGAGTTAAATATTTCAGCAGATGCTGCCTCTCCCCAGGGAGTTTCACACGTGCAGAGTTTATCCTGGGAAGACTTGGCTTCCGGGCTCCTCTGGGCTGGCAGATACTGCTGGTGTCTTTCCTTGCTGCAGGAATGGTGCAGACCCATTGATCCAACCTTTGATCGGATGCCCGAGGCCTGGGCACTAACAGCAGCTGGCTTCTCCCAGATCCACAGCACAGCAGCACCATGACCAGAGGAGCTGCTGTATTCCGTGGCTGTTTCCCTGCCTGTGACCCCAGGGGTTGATGCAGCTTATGGTGAAGATGCTGCAGGGAGCTACCAGCTTCCCTTCCCAAGAGTGCGCTTGGAACTGGGTGACTCCTGAAGAGGTGAGCCTTAATCCTGTTTAAAGAGACACCACAACTGAAAAGGACTTGTTCTCTGGGTGACCACGACCATGTTTTCCCAAAGGGATGGCTTCCAGGGCGGGAGCCTCTCCCCTAACTCTGTAGACAGGCACCTGCCACACCTCCTGGCCCCAAAGCCGGCAGGATCCAGCTCATCTTCTTTTCTCAGATTGGTTTTTGTCTTCTGTGTGGGAGTCTTGTTGACCTGGGGGCAGGAGCAGCAGTGTCTTTGTTGGCCTGCCTTAGAAGAGAAAGCAGTCCTAAATGTCCTAACCCCTGGCCAGGTTAAAGCCCCTGCAAAACCCTGGAATTCATGTGGTCCGGTGGGATTTGCCCGGTAAGTGAGGACGTGACACTGTGTGCTCACTCCACGGGGTGTTAGTAGAACCATCGTTCTGTGGTGCAACAGCCTTCCAGTCCATAGCAGTGCAGAAGAGGAGGCTGGTGGTGCTGTTCAACCCCAATGAATCTGGATTAACCTCCCTCAGAGCCCCTCCTGCTCTAGGGTACACGTTCTCCTATCGCACCCACTGTCACTGCATGTCAAGCGCCGCAGATCACACATGGGAGCTGAACCTGCTCCGGGAGGGGAGCAGAGGGGGGTCTGGCATGCCTGGGGAGGGTTCCTCCAGCTCCTTTGAGAGACAGGCTTCCAGCTGTGATGTCCTAACACAACACAGCCCCTTGTCACATAGTCCTTGAGCACCAGCCAGCCTGAGCATCCCCATCACCTGGACCCCCAGCCGTCATCCCCCTTGCTGCTCACAGCGGTTCGGGCTCCGCTCTCCCCCGTGCTGAGCTCGTTACTTCAGTCCTCCCACCAGCCTCGGATCCAGCTGCATTAGGCAGGTTTTGATGCTGTCACAGTCACACAGAGAATGAATCATATCGAACATTGCCCATGGGGTTGTTTATTCCTTGAAGAGGGAAGGGACTGCATGCCAATATTCCTGGGAAGGCGTAATGAAGGCGCTGGCTGGTGCTAGGAAACTTGGATGGCCTCCTACAGGGATTCGCTGCATGGAATGGCTCTGGGAAGGCTATGTACAGATAATAATACATGTAATAAAGTCATTTATAAAAAAGCAAAGAGACTTTAAACATGCTGAAATACTGGTGGGGGTCCCTCAAAGAGCTCACTGCCTGAGCAGCACACCTCGGTGGAGACAGGGACACCAGGAACAGTGTCATGCACATCCAGCTCCAGAAGTGAGCGCTTATTTGGATGTATCTTGACCCTTCCCATCAGCTTTACCCAGGGCCAGCGCTCTCCTCTGCTCTTACCTCCTTCCTGTTGTTTTACAGAGGGGATCCTTTGCCACTTGGCTCTCACCTCTGGAGTTGGGAGTTGCTGAGGAAGGTGTTAAATGGGAATATCTCGTGTTTGTCTGTTCTTTGCTGCTTCCAGTCTTTAAATTCAACTTGTATTAAGCAGAACAAGCCTAGAGCACAATCTGTGCACAACACCTTGGCTTGAAAAGGTCATTTGATCAGTTGTAAACCGGTACAACTGTAAAACAGCCACTGGTGGGACCTGAGTTGTCCCACACAACATGTTTCCTCTTTCAGTGGCTTCTGAAGTAGATAAATAGGTGAAAGTTTGAAACACGATCCAGTCCTCAGCCTGTGGAAATTATTCATTCCTGCTAATGATTTACTGATTTACACACAGCTTATTTTGCATAAAGTTCGAGCTGAGCACATTTATTCATTGTGATTCCCTTAAAAATGGATATAAATATCAAAAGCAATTGGCTACCAAAAATTTGAATATTCTGGCACTGCATCATGGAGAGTTGACATGAAAATGAGCCTGGGTCAGAAAAAACCCCCCACAGAAAACGCTTCACCAAGTATGATGTTTTACAGCATGTCACTGAATCATCCGAAAGGGTTGTGTTCATTACAGCCATACACGGTGTCTGCAAAGGATTCCTCAGGAAAAAAGAGGAGACTGTTACTCTCCCAGTGAAATATGGTCCAGGATCTGTGAAACCATCTCTCCTGCACAATCCAGCCTCCCTCCTGGGCTGTGCAACTGAAAAGAGACCCTGGGTTCAGTGGAAGGAACCAGCTGCGCATCATTCCACTCGTGCTCAGTCCCAAACTCGTCAGTTTTGGCAAGGATGGTGCAAAACTCAGCCTGCCAGCAGCAAGGTATGTCACTCTCCTAGCTGCTCGGTCTGTGATTCAGCAAAACAAGGGCCAGCAGCTCCCCAGATGCCTGAGCCCTTGTGATGGGCAGGCGCTGGTCCCGCTGCTGACAGTTTGGTGCTTGGTTCCCAAGGGCAGGAGCAGTTCCCTCTGGGCTGGGTGTCCTCACCCCACCCACTGCAAGCCCCAAGGAGGAGACCTTTCCAGCCCTGAGGGATCCCACCCAACCAGCAGCTCCAGAGGCTGAGTGAACCAAGAGGGGTCCAGTGTGCACCAAATCGGAGGGATCACAGGGCTTCACCCTGCAGCACCAGCAGCTCGATTCACCACCTCACAGAGGGCCAGCATCACGCCTGCACGAGGCAGGCAGTGTGAGCAAGGGTTTGCAAACCAGGCTCACTGTCATGGGGTGCTGCCGCAGCCCTGCTCAGTTCTCCCCAAGCTCAGAAGCCAAAGTTGGCCCTTCCATCTGCCGGCTCCATAGTCCCAGCACATCAGGCTGGAGTCATCCTCATCCAAATCAGCGCTCCGGGTGCTGGGAAAAGGCAAAGTGGCCTCAGGACAGGGGGAAGGGAGGTGGCACACCTTCTCAGGAAATGCCTTTGAAGGAGGCAGCAGTTACTGTCCCAAACAGCAGAGCCACCCTGTCCCCGTGTCTCATCTCTACTGGGAGAGCGCCGGGCATCGGTGTGCGGCCATTGACATGTCACACTCGTACACATATTGATCCGGTGGTTCATTGTTCACCCAAGCCCTTGGCAAAGGTCACTGGCTCTGCTCCTACTTTACAAATGGGAGCACCAAGATTAATTTTCAGAGGTGATTAATGTGCCCAGTGCCCATCCTGATTTACCCATCCCAGGCCTCACGCCCCAGGTGAAGTGTGGAGCGGGGTTGGATAAAGCCCCCCTCACCCCTCTCTCACCAGCCCCATCCCTTGCATGTTGTGGGTGGCTTTTTGCCCCCCAAATCCTCCACCCTTTATCCCACCCCAGCCCTCAAACCAGCTCATGGTCTTCACTCCCAAGACCCGCCTTCCCCTCAATGCCCAACCGCCCTCACCTCCTCGGTGCTTCATCCTACAGGGCAGGAGCTCCCTCATTTCCCAGGGCACCGGGAGAGGAGTTGGGGGAGAGGGGCACGGGGTAGAGGCTCTAAATTTACCGGCAAGGGAAAACGGGGGCTTTAAACGTGTCCCAACCTCCCCTCCATCACCACACGGTCCCCCCCCCGCGGATCAGCTGCTGCCCCTACACGGGCCCCGGGCAGGTGCCACGGTCTCCCCCCCACCCTCTCAATGGGGCAGCGACACCCCCAGTGGGAGGAGCGGGACCGCCCGGCCCCCAACACTCCGCGAACGCGGAGGCGCGTGGCCGGCGCGCCGGCGGGACCTAAAGTCCCGCCGGCGCGCCGGCCACGCGCCTCCGCGTTCGCGAGGGGAGAGGGGGGAGCGCCCAGTCCCGCGGCTCGGCATGAATGAACCTCCCTCCTCCAATCAGCGAGCTCCTCCCCCCTCCTCCCACCGCATTCCCCCCGCCCAACCCCTTCCTCCGGCCAATCCCGCGGCCGCTCGCCTCCGTCCAATAGCGACAGAGGAGGCGGGGCGGAGCCTTTTCCCCCCCCTCCCCCTCCCTCTCCTCCTCCTCCCCGCCGGCGTCCTATGGCGGAGAGGCGCGGGTCGCCTCCGGCGGCGGGCGGGCCAATAGGGAGCGTGGGCGGGGCCGGCGCGCGGCGGCCCGGCGCCCCGGCGCGCGGCTCTAAAGCGGGGCGCGGGGCGGCGCGCGGCAGACGGCCATGGCCGCCACGGCGCAGTACCTGCCGCGCAGCGCCGCGCTGATGCACCCCGACGGCGACCGGCTGCACCAGGGCACCACGTACCGAGAGGTGCAGAAGATGATGCACCACGAGTACCTCCAGGGACTGGCCCCGGCCGCCGGGCACGCCGTCGGGCTTGCTCATCACCAGTGGTTGCCCAGCGCCGGTACGGACTGGGGTAGCGGCGGAGGCGGTGGCGGGGGAGCGCACCTCCCGCCGGCCGAGCACGGGAAGGGAGGCCCGCCGGGGCCCCGCGAGGAGCTGTCCGCCGCTTTCCATCACCGCCCGCACCTGGTGCACCAGCCGGCGGCGGCGGGAGGCGCGGCGGGAGGCTGGGCGCAGGGAGGCGCGCATCACCTGCCGCCCATGTCGCCGCCGTCGGGGCAGCCGCTGCTCTACGCGCAGCCCTACGCGGGGCTCAACGGGATGCTGGGCCCGCCGGCGCCCGCGCTGCACCACGGGCTGCGCGACCCGCTGGGCGCCGAGGAGGCGGGAGCCCACGAGCTGGCGGCTTCGCCGCCGCCGCTGGGGCCCCCCGAGCCGTCGGACGAGGACGCGCCCAGCTCCGACGACCTGGAGCAGTTCGCCAAGCAGTTCAAGCAGCGGCGGATCAAGCTGGGCTTCACCCAGGCCGACGTGGGGCTGGCGCTGGGCACCCTCTACGGGAACGTCTTCTCGCAGACGACCATCTGCCGGTTCGAGGCGCTGCAGCTGAGCTTCAAGAACATGTGCAAGCTGAAGCCGCTGCTCAACAAGTGGCTGGAGGAGACGGACTCCAGCACGGGCAGCCCCACCAACCTGGACAAGATCGCGGCGCAGGGCCGGAAGCGCAAGAAGCGCACCTCCATCGAGGTGGGCGTCAAGGGCGCCCTGGAGAACCACTTCCTCAAGTGCCCCAAGCCCTCGGCGCACGAGATCACCTCCCTGGCGGACTCCCTGCAGCTGGAGAAGGAGGTGGTGCGGGTCTGGTTCTGCAACCGGCGGCAGAAGGAGAAGCGCATGACGCCGGCCGGGGTCCCGCACCCGCCCATGGAGGACGTTTACGCACAGGCGGACACGTCGCCGCTGCACCACGCGTTGCCCGGCGCCGTGCAGTGACTGCCCGGCCCCCGCCGCCGCCGCAGCCCCGACGGGAACGGGCTCGGGCGGCGGGAGCCGCGCTTTAATTTATTCCTCAGACTGGCCCGGCCGCGCCCGCTCCGCGCTGTATTTATTCGCCCGCCACGGGCGCCCTGCGCGCCGGAGCCGCCCGCGGCCGCAGCAGCAGTAGCCAAAGGTTTGCGATCTCTAATTTATTCCTTCCCTCGCGTGGCCGACGGGACCGGCAGCATCCCCCGGCCCCGCTCCGCCCGGCCCGGGCTCTCCCGGAGGACGCTTCGATATCGTTTCCCGGCCCGTTTCTATTTATTTTCTAACCGTGCGCGGAGCTCTCTCTTCCCTCCCGTTGGTGGGTTCGGTCCGGTCCATCCCCTTGGGTTTTCGGTTTGGTTTTTATTTTTTTTGGTTTGTTTGTATCTTTATTGCAAAACCAATGTAGACTGCGAGGGTCCGTTTCTATTTATGTTATAGTAAATATTTTATTACTTGCATAAACCATTTACCCAGGAACCGGTCTCGTGTCGTCTTTGCGGCGCCCAGCCGGGAGCGGAGCGGGCTGGGCCGTCCCGGAGGAGCCCGGCGGGCAGGGCTGGGAGCGGGCCGGGCCGGACCGTACCGTATCGTCCTGGAGGAACCCGTCGGCCGGGGCCGGGAGCGGCGCGGAGCATCCTCCCGCCGCCGCCTCCGGGTCTCGCTTCGTCGCGGCTCTTCGTTCCCGGGGCTGCCCCGACGGGTTCCCCCCCGCTCCGTGTCCTATCCTCCCCTCGGAGCTCTTCCTGCCGGGGCTCGGGCAGCTCCGGGACGCCCCGTCGTTCCCCGGTAGCCGGCGGCGGGCGTTTGCCCATCCCGTTACCGGCGCTCCGGGGGGAGCTTCCCCGCCGGTAACGCTGCCTGCGCACGGTTAACCCTCCGCACGACACGGAGCCGCGGGGCTGGCGAGCGCCCGCGGAGGGTCGTAGTCGTGCGCTGGTTGTAGCGCGGTGCGTAACTGACCTTAACGTAACTTTCCGCAGCCGCGGTGCGAGTAGAGGCCGGTGTAAGCGGTGCTCGTGGGTCCCGCAGGAGCCTCCGACGGGCACTAGTGTAGCCGAGAAGATAGATGCCTTCCTGCCGCTAAGGGTTTCCCGACGTCCCAGCTCTTCCCTTAACGCCCTAATCGGATTTTGTGCGTGTGACCAGGAAGGCTGGGAAGGCAGCTACCGCGGTCTCTTGCTTCTAGAAGGATCAGCTCGCATCTCAGCCCCAAACCTCCCTTCTCCCAGCGAAGGGCACGGAAAGTCGTGCGGGAGGAGGTGCGTGCGGGTCCTGTGGTCCCTGCGGGGTTTTGTGTGTTGGGAGAACTTCGGGAGCCTGTGCCGGTCCCGAGCTCTGGCGCTGATGAAATCTGTAGTCGAAATCCGGTAGCAAAGCCCCGAATTCTTCCTTTTCATGTGGCAGAGGAGTTCCCAGTGTTCTTGAACACCCGGCGCTTGGTAGTTTCCCTGCTTGACCCTTGGTACAAATTACCTGCTGGGAGAGCAGAAGAGCTTAAAAGGGGTTTTCATATTATTTGCAGTGATGGCTCTGCATTCCGCATCGGAATCTGTGTATCAGTGTTTATATCTGCATTTTTAACATAGCAAATGCAACTCATACCCGTGAAAATTCTTGTCTTCTCTGCAGTTTGGTTTTGTTGCCGTTTGTGCCTTTGGGGGGGTGTGTGTGGTACCTGCCTGAGCAGCAACGCATCTGTAGTAAATCACCTTCTAAATGTCTCTTAAAATGCAGCTGCTCTACATCAGCTAATACAAAACTATTTAAAGTTTTCCTCGCTCGAAATTCTAGCAAACTCTCTTCCCAGAGTTTAAAATCGAGTAAACTAACTTTGGGCAGTTCTTTCCTTGGCTGCTGCGTGTGCTGCTCATCAGCACGCAAATAAATCGTTGGCTTTGGGGTGCAACTAAGGTAGAAACGCTGCAGTTGAGCGTATTCATAACTTTCCTTGGCTCGCCGAGCATAATGAGAGGTCTCTCCCTTAAAGGCTTCAATGCGCATTGTGTGTGTTGTCAGCTTTTGTTACCGACTTAGCTTCCTTTTTGTGATGCGACCGGTTTTTATACAAAAGCCCGGGGTTGTAGGGCTGGTGTAGAGAGCCTGGCTCCCAAAAGTTTTCGCTGGATTTCCTGAATAATCACTAATTTCCACAGCCAGGCACACGCAGTCGCTTAGATGATCCGCTCCAGTGTTTAGAAAAACAAGTAAAGGAGCGTGGTGATTTGAGGGTTTGAGTCACTGTGTCGTTTAAATTAATTTCCAACTCTGGAAAATCTTTCCTGAGCTTTTCTTTTGTGTGTTTCACCCACGTAGTGTTGTGTTTAACGCCTGGTGATGCTGTAACTCTGCAGCCGGGAAGGATTTCTGTGTGATAGCCAGGCTTTAGGGGAAGAAACAAAATCCGAAAGGAGACAAAGGAGGGTTTTATCTTCTCTCTCTTTTTTTGAAGAAAACAAACTCTGGTTTGCATTGCATCATTACTTGTTCTGCTTTTCCATACCGGGGTGATTTGGGTTCTGAACTAACCTGGCAAACAGTGTTTATATCGATGCTTAGAGGGGAAGGGTGAGTTTTCACATCGCCTTCTGGTAACGGACGAGATGCGCTGTGAGTGCTGGGGAGGGAGAGCACCCTTGGGTGGTTCGGGGTGTCAGGTTGGATAAGGCGCTGGCAGCCCCGCTGCATTAGCTCCTTCGTGCTGTTGAGCAGCAGAAATAAAGCACACTTTAGAGGTCTCTCCGCAGCGCCGCGGCGCTCAGCCCTTCTGGAAATCAAATGCCCCAAAGGTTTGCCTCTCTTAGAAGGACTTGTTAGATTTCTTGGCCAGGGATTAAATAGCAATTACAGGGGTGAGACAGGGTTTTTTATTTTCTTTTGTTATTTCTTTGGTGGTGGTTTCTTGCTGGAGTGGAAGTGTGAGATCGTCCTGCTCCACCAGGAGCAAAGCGCGCGGGGGACTGTGGTGTTGGCACGATGGATGTGCAGAGAGCAGCCTAGCAAAGCACAGACAAACAGGATATGTGGAGTAGGAAGTGTAGGTGAGGAAGAGGAGTTGTGCACATCACCAGTGTTAGAGTTTAGGTGTGCAGGGGTGTCAAACCCCGGGTTGGAGGGGGCTGTGGGAGCTCCCCCCCGTTGGGCAGCACCTGGCCCCAGCAGATGCTCATGGTGCTCAGGGCAGGCGCTTGCCTCCAGTGTGCTGTCCAGTGACTGGTGACTTGTTTGCCCACACAGGGTCCCGTGTGCATGATCTGAGGGTGAGGGCAGGGTGCTGGCATCCAGCTGGTGGAGCGTGGAGTCAGGCCTTGGTTCAGTGATGTGGAGGGGTGGCTGAGGACTCTGGGACCAGCCGGGGCAGTGGACATCAGGCTGGTGCATCCCTGATGTGAGGCCCCAGCCCTTCCCTGAGCTGTGCCTTCTGCATTCGTCACCCTGCCTCTGCTCTGGGGGTACTCAGGAGGTCGGCTGCGCTTCCCAAATCCTGTTCTCTTCGTGCATTTGGTTATCAGCAGTTTTAGGAGGTAGCTGTTCTGTGAGGAGGCAGACCCTGTTCCGTAGGGTACCGCTGCTCTTGGGAAGGTGGGTAGTTGCTGCTCAGCTTTCCTGTTTGCTATGGGAAGGGGGATGCTGGGGATGCTGTTCCCACACCCAACTTTCTTTTCAGATGTCTTAGGGTGTTCTTGCTGCCTCTTGCAATACAAGGAGCGCTTGCTCTGCGGCACCTGCAGAAGTGACCCCAGCATCACAGCCCGGCCTCATTCGGCACAGCCACGCGGCATTACCGGTGCCGTATCCATCAACAAGCTCTGTTAAGCTCTTTCCACTCGAGCCTGATCCCAGCCAAGCGCTGGGAATGCAGACTGTCCCCTGAGCAGCTTTCTGAGCAGCAGTGGGAACGCTGCGATCCCTGTCTGTGTAAATTCAGAGCATCCCTGTGTGCACCTTGGAGTCTGGTTCTGACTCTGCCCATCCCTCCTTGCTCCCTCTCCTGCAAGAAGGGATTTTCAGCACCGTCTGGTTGAGCCTCTATATTTTAATTCCGTGCTAATGTTGTTTGCATGTATTTTGATTCCATGCTAATGCCACCATTGTTTGGTTGGAGCTGGATCAGCCCGGGGAAAGCTCAGCCTCAGCGTTGTTGTTTCATGGGTGTTGGAAACAGGTTTTGGGTCGTGCCTCCAGGACAGGAGTCCACAGCTGTGGATCTGCCGCTCCTGGATCTGCCTTGTGCTGTTTCTTACAGTTGGGATGTTTAAAGCTGGCACATTCTGGCCAAGAAACCCTGAGCTGGTGCCCATCACGCGTGTTTGGGACAGGAGTGCAGCCTGACGTGGCTCTGCAGGGGGTGCAGGAGGCTGGCTGCCCCCCCCCAGCTCCACACTGGGGTAGGGACTGCGATGTGGGGGAGCTGTTTGGGTTTAAAATGCTGAATGGCCATTGATGAAACTGTCTGGTCTTGGTAAGATTGATGCTGCTGCTTAGACCCAGCCTGACAGACCCTGCTGAAGTGGGCAGCTCCAAAGAAAGGGATTTCTCCGGGCTTACACCAGCGAGTAAGAAGTGGGCTGTGGTCAGTATCCCCTCTCTGGTTCACATCTGTGTGTCTATACATGAAGCAGGCAGAGAAGGAGCTCGTTAAACCTTTCGTGTCAACTCCCACCGCGCTTCGCAGAGCTGATCTACGGGCATCCGGCGTCTCCACCACTCGGTGTTTGTGGGTGAGTGTGGCCATGGGGGCAGCAGCACAGCCTGCTGTGCTTCACTGGGCATTCTCCATTGCTGTTCATGCCGACTGCACCCATGGAAGTTCCCCCCCTGCCCAGTTTCAGTCTGATCTACAGGCTTCATCCCTGCCCTGCGCGGGCACCGTGAGGTTGCAAGGGCAGCGTAACCGCGGGTGATGCCGTACAGGGGGTGTAACGTGTGTGTTCAGTCAAGGCCTGGTGAACATTTCATGTCCCTGGAGAGCACGTTATTTTTGGTGTGGGTCAAAATGAGTGTGATTTCCTGTAAGCCTTGTAGAGGGGGGTGTGTGTTGCACGGGCACCCTGGTGTGTATGCTGCTGCGAGCGCTTGCTGCGGAGGAGAGGGATGCTCATGCCGACCCGTAAGGATGTTTTCACTTGGGTCCCCTCCCTAGCAGCGCTCCTCAGAGCCTGCTGCCCCACAAAGGCACCCACACGATGCCTCCAGCACCCAGGTCATGCTTCCTTACAGACACATCAGCTTCCTGCAGCTCCATGGAGCAATCTGCTCTTCATCCCTTCGCCACTTACCGTCCTTCCGAGCCTTCTCACGTTCTCAGCCCCGCAGCAGCTGCTCCAGGGCCAGGATGGGCAGCGGTCACCACGGGCAAAGAACAGTATTTCTTTCATACTGCTTCCAGAGCTGGCTGTGCTGGCGGTGAGGAGGCGGGTGGCCTGGCCAGAGCTGCCCTGCTCCCCGTCTGGGGAGCTGTACCCCCAACAGCTGAGTGCTCTGCAAGGAAATGAATGAACAAGGGCACAGAGAGCTCCTTGCAGATGTCATGTACATGCACAAGAGGTGTCGGATGCGCTGTGGAAGTGCCTGTTCCTCACTAGGGATCGATGCAAGGTACGGGAATGCCAAGGGGTGGGGTTTTGTGTCACTGTAGTATTGTTTGGGGGTTTTTCTGTAGAAGTTTGTCCTGTGGTTTCTCATACCTGGAGCTCGAGGTGTGTTAGTACCTCTCGTACACCCTCAAGGCTGTGGGACTTTGAGGTTATGCTGGATCTTGAACTTGTGACTAGCCAAAACTCTGGGGAATTAATTTGATTTCCACCTTTGTGTCTCCTGCAGCTTGGTGTGAAAGAGCCAGGCCGTTGCATCTTTACCTCTGCTTTTTAAAAACCTGTGATCACTTGGAAACGGGAGAAGTTTTTTCAGTCAAGTTTGAGGGGTTTTTTTCAGTCAGGTTTCAGGTTTCCCTTGGTCATAGGCAAAGGAAGCAAGAGCTTTCTGAATACAGGCAGGGAGAGACCTGCTGCAGCGTGGTTAGCCGGCTTGCCGCAGTGGAGACGTGCCTCCAGAGCGGGATCGGAGCTCCTCTGGGTTTTCCTCTCGGATCTCCTGAGCTCCTCACATCTTCCTTGAGGACCATGAGAAACTTCTTTTCCCCCCAGTGCTTTTATGTCTCAGGATGTAAGGTGTCTCTCCTCAGGTTGTGAGGGTTTTAATGCCTGTGGGGTGCCGAGGGGAGCTCGGTGAGGAGAGCTATGGCAGCGTGCGGTGGTCCTGGGCCAGCGGTGTGAACAGGGGGGGTTGCAGCTCCAGTGGAAAGGCTGTACTGGAGCCCAAGGCATGGTGTGGGCAGAGCCCCACTGTGCTGCAGGGATGCAGGAGCTGCTCGCCTGTTCCCCACCCCGCTGCTGCCGGGCTGCGGGGAGCAGGATAGGTGTGTCCTTGTGCCAGTGAGTGCTGCGGAAGGGCATCGCTCTCCACTGAAACCATCCCCAGCAGCCCTGGAGCCCTGTGGAGCTCCAGCTCGTGATGCCAAGAGCAGGGTGCTCTCTCCAGCTCCTGGATGACCTGCGTCAGCACCGTGTTATTTTTACTTAGGTTGCCTGTGCCGTGGATCTGCCGTGGATCTGCCGTGGTGCCATGGTTCCAGCATGGTGCCGTGGTGGCTGCTGGCCCCTGTGTCCCCTACCCTCTCTCCCAGCCAGGTGAGGGTCAGGGTGCATCTTCCAATTTACCATCTTCGTGTCCCTTACACCTCGATGTCCTCTGCAGAGCTTGAAGGACCAGGAGCTGGTGAATCCCTAGTGCTCAGAACGGCTTTAATCGCATCTCCCCAGCACAGGCTCAAGGGTCGGAGTGTTACTCGAGAGCCAAGGGGTGAAGTGTTGTCAGGCCTGAGGCTGTGTGGTGCTTCCCTTGCCATCCCCTTGGCACTGTCCTGAGCGGCTCCATGTGAGCAGGGAGGGTCGGGGTCTGCCCCACTGTGCTTAAAAAGTCCCAGGTCACCCTGGTGTGGGGGAGCAACCTAACGACACCGTCATCACCGAAAAGCCTCGTGTCGTGGGGTACAGGCTACAGGTCACCACAGGGCTTGGTGGTGGTGGGGTTTTTTTTCTCTTTCTTTAGACTTTTATTGCTTCAGAGAATCCAGCTGGAGTCACCTGTGGGAAACAAGGGGTTTGAGAAGCTGTGAGCAGCCCAGCATGGGGCCAGCTGATCCGCAGCGGGAAGGATGCCGAGTCCAATACAGGCAGGAGGAAAGCATTGGGCAGCTGCAGCGCTGGCTCTGAGGTATGTGTGAGAACAGTCCCTGGTTCCTCAGGGCGGTGACGCAAAGGGGATGTGCTCCTGACAGGATTCCTAGCTCTTTGTTTGCCTAAAATGACTTAATTCACTCTCAGCAGCAACGTGCAATTTTATTTGCGAGTGAGAACCTTGGCTCGTGACTCGCAGAGCTCCCGACTGTACCCAGTCTGTGCTCAGTCTCCCTTCAACAAGCCTCTGGTTGGTGTATGGAGAGTTTTCTCAGCTCTGGAAGCATCCAGCAGTCGGCTGCTGCTTCCATTGTCGTGCTGGTCAGCAGTTTGCTCTGCTGCTCGCGTGGCACCGGCTCCTCCAGCCCCTGGGTCACTGCCACCAGGCCAAGCAGCAGTGCTGTCCCACTGGCTGAGCAGCATCCCCATCGCCTTGCCTCTGCCAGCAGTGTGTGTGTGGGGGGGGGGGCACCTTCTGCCACAACCCCAAAACGAGTAGCCACGCTCACCAGAGAACAGAAAAAGCCCTGGACCTGTCCCCAGAGTCCCCGAGGTGCTTTTGGTTTGTCTCATGCTGTGTTTGCCCTGAAAATGCTTTTAAAGTGACCAACAACTGGTCGGGTCTCTGTGGGTTTGAGCAGCGGGAACGGGTCCCGCGGTCGGTGTGGGCACTGCCTGGCGTTGGCTTTCCCATCACTCCGTGTGTCCAGCTGTTCCTTTCTCCCCTGGGTGGCAGAACCAAAGCCCTTGGCAATGCTTTGCTGAACACACGTGTCATGTAGCGTGTTCCCTCTGTGCAGGTCAGCTCCCAGTGCTGGTTTTGGGGGGGAAACTGGGAATGCTGGGACACAGCAAGAGCTGGGAGAGCTGAGCGCAGTTGGTGTGTGCCTGTGTTGGGGTGTTCCTAAGGTCTGGCATTGCTGCTGGACCCTCAAGGAGTTAGGGGCGGGGGTCAGCCTGGCTCTGTCCCCAAGCCCAGCACCACAGGGCAGTGGTGGGTGCCTGCAGCTAGTGGCAGGATGGAGCCAAACTGCCGACCCTGGGACCAGGACTGGGCAGCCAGGCTGCAGAGATAAACGTGTGGCTGTGTCTGGGAGCCAGGCTAGCTTTGGTCAGGTTCTTGGGATGGAACAGGTTGAACCCTGTAGGTCCCAGAGCCCTGCTGCCCGGGGGTGGAGAGGGTCTGGCTGTGCCCCCTGCCCAGCCCTCTGTGGGGACAGCAGCCTGGCAGGCTGGCCCAGCCTTGCTGGTGGTGGGGACAGCGGCGGGTCAGCATCATTAAGAGGGAGAGTATCGAATCGATACCTGGAGCGTTTGATATTCTGCTTAGCAGCACACTTGTTATGTCTTTAATTACTATTTCTAAAAGCACCACGGGATGGCAAGCAAAAGGCAGAAATAAATAGCAAGGGGTGATCAATTGGGCATGAAACCCTTGTTATTGATCACCTTTAACCTCTGCTTAAACTAATGACAGAGCTACCATTTAACTGTCCCCAGGCACAGAGCGCATCAATTGTACAAGTGCCACATAAATCACGGTGGGTTGCAGCGTGTTGCCGAGTGGCCCAGGAGCGTGGTGGGGAGGGCGAGGGTCCTCTGTGGAGCTGGGGGGGGGCACTGCCCTGTGCAATCCCTCTGGAGCACCCTCAGAGGGTTTTCTCAGGTTAGAAGCTGGTCCCTGCCCAGGGGTTTCACACTTAAAGGGTCCTGAGAGTAAAGCTGTGACCCAGCTCTGACTGGGCTGCAGGAAGGACAGTGTTTCCTCTGCCTGTGGCTCTCCCCAAAGAGCTAAAAAAAGCCTGATGCTGTTAAAGATCCCATTGATGCCTGTTCCTGACCTCCAGATACCATGGCTGGGGGGACGGCTGCCGCAGCGTGGTTTGCAGGAGGAAGGATGGAGGGGTCTGTGGTGAAGCTGTACTCTGAGCAGGTATTCTGAGCAGCAGGTGGAGGAGGGAGCGACAGGCTGGGTACAGTAAGGATCACCCCTTCCCCTGCGCCTTCAACTGGCTTCCCGAAGCAGCAGCTCTGCTGGAATTGCCCTTTCTGTTGGGATTGGGGATGAAGTGGGGGGGAGGGTGTAAAAAATTCAAGATGTGCAATTGGCAATGGGGGGGGTGAAGTCAGCAGGGCCCTTCCAGATAACAACAAGCATCTTCATTAACATCCAATCTACAAATTATCCCTTGAAACCCCAGGCTGGAGCTGTGCCAGTGCTGAGCACACAGCAGCGCTGGCTGTGCCGGTGCCAGCGTGGCAGCGGCGCCGTGGCCGTGCCTCCAGCATCGCAGAGCTGCTGGGCCAGGGGCTGCACCCTGAAGGGAACGGTTGTGTGTCATTCCAGGGGCTGCTCTGCAAACTCAGCGCCACAAAGAAGTGGGAAATGATCTCTCCCTTGATGTTCCTCACTCTCAGTCTCGCTGGGAGCAGCAGCTTTAGCAGCAGCAGTCAGAAACCTGCTTGCTTCTTCCAGCAGTTGTTTTAGTGCTCGTTCCCAGTGAGCTCTGGGGAGGGAAGATTGGGGGGGGAAAATCTCCACAGTATGGAAGGTCCCCTTGAGCAATGTGTCCGTGTGTCCATCCTGTGCAGAAAGCTCTCAGGGACAGCTCCTGCTGCCACGAGGACAAGGAAAAGGTCCCTTGGTTACATGGGCTGTCGGCAGCACGATGCTGAGCACACACTCTGCCCGTGGCTGGCATCGCTGTGACATCCCAGGAGGGCTTCCTGAGGAGCCCCTGGATTGATACCCCCTTTGCCTTTGTGCTCCTGTTCAGAGAGTTGCTACTGAAACCTTAAAAATCATTTGGGCATCCTCATCCATCAGCTATTGGAAACGTTATTGATAATGCAATCATTCCTCCTCTGGTCCCTCTGTTTCCCTTTTTTCTCTGCTGCAGATGCTGTAATTTGTCACTGCTGCTCCCCTGGAACCTTGAGAGATGATTGGGATCTGCCCAGGTGCAGCACAGGAGCACTGCAGATGCAGCACAGGGAGCCTCCTGCATCCCTCACCACCCGTGTGTACAGCCAGGGCTGCAGCCCACGGCTGGAGGGGACGGTCCAGTGTGGCCCCCCTGCCACGCTGTGTGCTCCAGCTCTGTGCTGGCCAAACTGGAGCTCTGCTTGGTCCCTGCTAGTGCGACCCTGCTCCAGGGTGTCACTGGTTTGGGTCTCCTAAGGTACCTTGTCCCCTCAGCTGTGGGTATCTCAGGGGGACCTGGATGATACATGGTTATGTCTGCTGGCCCAGCTGCTGTAGAAGAAGCCTGAGGCAGCCGTGGTCTGTCCCCAGAGCTCATCCTGCTTCTTCCAAGGAAAGCTGTGGTGTTCCAGGGCTTCCCCAGAGCAAGCAAGCTCCGTGTGCCGAGCGTGGAGAGCAGGGCCAGGCTCTGCCGTGTTCTGCCCTGGGACAGAACACCTATCACAGCCATAGGTGTCATTAGCTTTAAGCTCTCCTTAGCTTTCAGTCTCTAGGGGCTTCTAAGGCATCTCACAGTCACAGAATCACAGGGGTTGGAAGGGGCCTCCAGAGCCCTTGGGGTCCAACCCCCTGCCAAAGCAGGGTCCCTAGGACAGGGCACACAGGTCGGTGTCCAGACGGGGCTGGAATATTCCAGAGAAGGAGACTCCACACCCCCTGGGCAGCCTGTCCCAGGGCTCCCTCACCCTCACTGGGAAGAAGTTCTTCGCCAGATTGGTGGGGAACTCCCTGTGCTGCAACTTGAGCCCATCACCCCTGTCCCCCCCTGAGCAGAGGCTGCCCATGTCCCCCTGTGTCCCACATCTCGGAGCAGAGGGGCAGCAAGTGCCATCCTGCAGCCCTTCCCCAAGCCCTGCCAGGGAGGATTCACCCCAGATGCCCACGGAGAGCCACGGGGGACACAGGTGGCTGCGATCCCCGGGCGGCGAGCAGCGGCAGGCCTGGCAAAGAGGCAGCGCCTCAGCTGTACACAATGCTAAAACAGCCCCTTAGCTGTGGGTGCAGAGAGGGGCCGAGCTCCCCGCTGACAGCAGCTGCGTGGAGAGCTTGGCATGGATTTGCATAGATGAAATGACTGCTCCTGCCATTCATTCAGTCTGTCTGTCTGGCGCAGGAATCCGGGCTCCACACAGGCCGCATTCAGGCGGCCGCCGGCTCGCGGCCGCGCGTTGCTTTGCACAGATGTCCCCAGCCAGCCCATGAATTGTCGCTCTATGGTCACGGAGCTGTTTGGGAAAACATTTCAGATAACTGTCCTACGCACTGGGGTGACTGAATTAATGGCATTTGAATGGTCAAAAAAGATAGTGTGGCTTGGAAACAATGCCGGCCCTGTCGCGGGCCGCAGGAGAATTCCAGCTGGTATTTTCATTGTCAGTGAGCAAAGGCAGGGTGCTGTGCGGCCTCGCTACCTCGGAAGGGGCTGGAGGGACCCACAGACCAGCCCGTCACTTCCCCCCCCCTCTGAACTTTGGAAATGCCAGGGAAGGAATGCCTTTCATCTGGCATCCCAGAGCCCCACGATACCTCAGCTGTGGGAGGGCTGCCCAGGTGCCTGCCAGCCCAGCGTGATGCCCCCGATGTGCACCCAATTCTGGGGTCCCACTCCCTGTGGGGGCCAAGGCAGCGCTGCTGAGGGTGCCTGTGAAGCAGCCTCTGCATCACCATCATCATCCCTTGCCCAGTCTCACAGGGATGTGGGGAGGAGAAGAGTGTTTGCTGGCAGGGCCCTGTGGGGAGCTGAGACCCACAACTGCATGGCAGAGGCGGTGTCCCCACAGGCTGGGTATCCCCATCAGAATTGCATCCCAACCACAATGGTTATTTCCAAGGACACTGCCCAGTCCCAAACAGAGTTTTCCCAGCATAAGAAATCCCCAATACAACCAGGGGTGTCTCTCATGGCAGGGACACCCACCTCCAGCCAGCCAGCACACCCTGTGCAGTGGCAGGTACAGCTCCAAGGAGGGTGCTTGGCAGTCAGGAGAGCTTTGTTGCATCTGGGCTTGGCAGAGCACAGCCATCCCAGCCATACATCATCGGGAGGAACGTGCGCTGGGGTAGCACATTAGAATAATACATTATTAGAGCGCTGTTGCTATGGTGATGTATTAGGGCAATATATCATTAGATACCTTCCATTGATGATGTATGACTCCAAACATGGCTCCTGCCAGCACCCGCACAAGGGCCACAGGGGGAAGGCTTGTCTTGCTGCAGACACTCTACCTCTTCCCTAAGGAAGAAAATCCAAGCACAGCAGCTTCTCCAAGGGGACACAGGGTAGGGGCTGGCCCGGGGGCACCTCCTTCTCCCTCCTGAAGCCATTGGGAAGCGCTGCTCATGCTGCACTGAGCCACTTGCTGTGCTGCCTGTGTTTGGGCCAAAGGACCTGCCTGTCCCTGCCAAGCAGAGGGAAGAGGGACAGGACCTGGCCGGGCCCCACACTGAGCTGCCGGAGTAGCGGGTGCCTGCCCGTCATGTCGGACGCGAGGTCTGCTGCTCTGGGTCCAGCGCTCCCCGTGCCCCTCACACCGTGCTCTCTCACTCCAGGTCTCCATGGGGCTGGAGCACACTCTGAGGAAGATCATCATCTTCTCCTGGTCCCCACATGGTGCCAAGCCTGTGATGAGGGAGGCAAGATGGACCCGAAAGGGAGCCCAGGGCATGGGTGACTACTGCTGGGGACCTCCCTATGAGCCATGTTGCTTGGGGATCACCCTTCCCATGCAACATGCTGCTTGCTGGGCCAGGTCTCTCCCTGGGTAAAGCACCTCCAAGCAGCACTCACGCTCACCAGGACGTGTCCCATCGGAATCACGGAGCAGACAAGATTAACGGAGCACAGGGAGGCCCCTCACACAGCCGATTGAGGCTCAGGAGTCTCAGGTCTCCCTCCCTCTGTCTTTGCTGTGCCCCCATGTCCCATGGGACAGGTATCTCGTGGGGCAGGTGGTTGGCATCAGCGCTCCCTGGGTGGTGAGGCATGGCTGGAGGTCTGCACAGGCTCTCACAGCCCCTCACAGCCTCCTGCAAACACCAAGCATCACCTTCCCCAGCGCTGGGCAGCCTCTCCTCCCTGCCAGCACAGAGTGAGGCCCTTTGGATGCTGCACTGCTGCTCTTCCCCTCGGCACTGAGGGACCTGGCCCCAGCCTGGCAGGAACCCAAAAGGTTGAGCCCAGGAGAAGCTCTGGCCAGCTGGGTCCCTGGGCACCCCGTGGTCTCTGCAGGGCTGCATGCTTCCCAGCTCAGCGGGCTCAATAAACTGTTTCAGCGACAGAGGCTCCAGAGAGCAGGATGGGAGAGCAGGTTCCTTTCTCTGCAGAGTGTGCACCGTGCAGCAGATAGAATTTGACTTTAATTAGCAGAGAAGAAAGTAGCAGAGTTAATAAAGTACATGCTGCCTTTTTGAAGGGATGTTGGTGCTGGATGCCTGGAAAACGCAATCAAATCAAAAGGACAAGCACAAGGTGAGCAGAGGCTGACTGTGTCTGGGCAGTGCTGAGAAGGTCCCACGGTCAGGCAGTGAGGAGATGCCCCAGCTCTACAGCCCCAGAGTGCTGTGCCAGCTGCACCCAGGGCTCCCCTGCCCAGCTCTCCCCTCAAGCACGAGGTGCCCAGCACTTCCCTCCCCATCACTTTCCCCATGCTTGGAGGGACCCCAATGCCTTGGCCCCCACCTCCCATCACAGGGGATGCTCCTGCACCTCCTTCTCCCCAGGGCTGTGTGGAGGATGCTGGTTCCCAGACAAGCCTGCCTGTGGCTGCTCTAGGTACAAGCTCATGTTTGGGCAGCAGGTCCTCTGGGCTCTGCTCCCAGCGCTGCGGGCGGGTGGTTAGACCACTGCAGAGCCAGGCTGCCCCCACATCGCCCTGCAGATGCACACTTCCTTCCCGTGCAATCTCTGTGGGAGCTGAGCCTGCCCACTGAGGGCAGAGGGCAGGAATAAGAGGCTGTTTGTGCAGACTCCAAGTATGATAAATAACATTCCCTTGGAACCATCCTGCTGCTGGTTCCTGTTCATAACAACGACGTGTGAGACACTTCAGGAGAGCAAGGCTGCCCTTGATGCCAATGCTTTTAAGGGTTCAGCATGCTGCCCTGCTCCCAGGCACCACCAGCAATGCTCTGAGCCAGGGCAGCTTTTAGCTTCTCAATCAATTGGATTCAATTAAGTGATAACATGAGGCTGTGGGTAGTGAAGTGATTGCTTATCCCTTAATCAGCAAATCATCCTCAGGTAGGGCAGAGTGGTTTGCCACTCAGTGTTTGTGTGGTTTCAGTGGATGGGACAGGCCTGAGAGCTCCTGGAGTCCTGACCTCACGCCGGTGCCTCCAGCCCTCCCTGAGAGCTGCTGGGGGCAACCTGCAGCCACAGGCTCGCTGCCTTTGCTCTGTGAGGATGGCAGTGCTGGGCCCTGAGGCTGAAGGCAAACCCCTTGCTGTTGGGGTTGCTGCCCCTCACCCCCATGGGAGTGAGGACCAGAGAGGCTGGGGATGCTCAGCACTGGGGATGCACAGACTGGAGCAGCTGCCTTGGGAAGCAGAGGTAGGTTTATTTAAAGCACTCTCTGTCCTCAGTGTTGTGTTTCTGCTGGGAGATGCTGCCAGCACCCACCCTGACACATCTGGGAGCGAGAGCGTTAGGGGGGCTGCGGGCATCTGGGTGAGGGGAGCTGGCTCTGCTGCTCTCCCTGCTCTGTGGCCATGGGATGCTCAGGGCACCTCGGCGTTCTGAGGCCAGACCTGGCTGTGAGGGATTTCAGACATCAATAAACATCAGTGTCAAAAAGGACAGGAAAAGGTTATTTCTCAGAAAACAGGCCGAGACGTGGCATTGCAGCAGGGGTGACATGTGCCCCGGCCACGCTGCCAGGGCCATGTCCTGTGGTGGCTCAGAGGGGTCAGAGCCACCAGCCCAGTGCCGCTCGCATCCCCGCACCCCCCGGTAACACGGCTCAGCCCTGCAGCCCCCGTGCAGTGCCCGGGGCCGGGATGTTGCCACCAGCCGTGACAGCAGCCCCACATTTCTCACACTTCCTCCGGTGTAATTCGGACTGGGTCGGAGTGACAGGCCCCTCGGAGCAAGGCAGGCTCGGAGGGGAGCGAGGTTTCGGAGCGAGCTGTGCTGCCTGGGTGCTCTCCTGGCTGCTGGGCTCCCCGAGCCAGGGGCAGCTGCTGTTCCTGTGCCACAGCTGAAAACTCTTTGTGGGTACGTGTGAGGGTGTGTGTGTGGGTACCAGCGGAGATTTAGGGGAACAATGTTGCACCGAACAGGAATAGAAGGGGTTGTTAATTATCGGGAGAACACCAACAAGAGGAGGATATGGAGGTGCAGTGGGATGGTGAACGCAGAGGTGCAGGTGGTGCTGCTGCAGGGATGGTGTGTGGCGTGCCGTGGGGCTGACTGTGGCTGGGGGAGGCCGTGCTGGTGGTGGGGAAGGACCCCTGGGAGACACGGTGCTGCAGACCCCGGCTCAGGAGCAATGCAGGGGACAGGTGTCTGGTGGTACTGCTGGTGTTGGGGCTGCTCCTGCCCGTAACATGCTGAGGTCTCGGTGATGCTGCTGGCACATCCCAGGCATGGCTGGGAGGGCCTGTGTCCTTCAGCCCTGTCCTGACACTGCAGTTCACGGTGCAGACCGGTGCTGTACCCTCCCTCCCCTCCATCACCCACCTCTGATTAGAGCCCTCAGAACAAACCTCCCAATGCCTTTCCCAAGCTCTCGCCCCCACACTTTTGCCATATAAATCACTATAATTAAAGTGTTTGGAAAACGCTTTGGGAGCCCAGACAAGCATCCCCACATGCTACACACCCAGCTCGGCAAGCCCGACTTCCTGCTGCGCCCTCCCCGCTGCCGCCGGCGCTGCATCCCTTCCCTCCCAAAACAGCCGGCAGGACAGAAGGGACGGTTCCCAGGCTGAGCTCGCCCCGGGCCGTGGGCCTGCCTTCAGCCCCGCTCCCGGCCAGGCTGTGCACTCCACAGCCTCCCCAGCAGAGAGGAGCCCCAGAGATGGGGCAGGACCCCCGCAGCCCCCTGGCATTGCAGCAAAGCCTGGGCAGGGCGAGAGGAGACAAGCGTGCTGGGAAGTTCTTCTCCTCTCTGTTGGAAGGTCAGAGAAGCAGCCATCAGCTGCTGGCACCTGGGAGCAGAGGAGCCAGGGGAGAAAGCCCCAGCAAGGGGCAACGGGGGGGCATGGGGGGCACAGCATGCTCCTCCCAGCGCTGGCCCTTCTGCTAATTGCAGACCATGAGCCCCATCCATCCATCCATCCATCCATCCATCCATCCATCCATCCATCCATCCATCCATCCATCCATCCATCCATCCATCCACCCACAGCCGCTTTCTCACCAGCAAGGAGGAGGCAGGGGAGGTTTGTGCATGGCCACCGTGCGTGGGCACTCTGCATCCCCTCACCGTGACACTGCCCCTCAGCTCTCCCAGTCACCCTACAAGGCTGACACCTCCGTGTGAGGGCCCACAGGCTGTCCTCAAATGTTGGGGGGGGAGTATTTCACCGGCTGACAGAGCCTGTGCCCATGTGAAGGTCTGGTTTTGGCTGCCACATCCCTTCCCTGAGAGGAAGGGCTCAGCAGCCCTGCTCCCGGTGCAGAGCGAGCTCAGCTCAGCTCCAGCTCAGCATGTTCTCTTCACCTTTTAATGAAAGCAACTGAACTGCCTGAAGTTGCCTCTCAACTCTTCTCTGGGTCTTGGGTTGCCAAGAAATGATTGATGCATTTAATCGAGGCTGTGGGTGCAGAGGAATTTGGCAGGAGGCCAGCCTCGGGATACACAAAGGACAGACGCGGCCGTTCCCGCTCAGGTTTCCTGTCCTGTGGGGGGGGTAGTTCACACTCGGGGAGCTCCGGAGCCACCCCGGGAGCAGGGCAGGGTCTCAGCTGCAGGATGGTGGGGGATATCCGTGCATGTGCCGCTGTTTCAGGCAGCAGGGGGTTGCAGTGTGCCACGGTGAGCACAGGCTGGGGAAGCCAAGCCCCTCGCAGCGCCTGTTTCTCACCACTCCTTTGAGATACAAGCGCTCTTGTACCCGTGCTGCGTGTGACCATGTACAGTGGATGCTTGTGTGGCTTTGTGTGTACATGTTCACGTGTGAACCTACGTGTGCGAGGGGTTTTTCCTTAAATAGCCCCCCTGCTTTGGGAACAGCCCCCGCAGATCGCGTGTGGCACACGCACCTCTGCATGGAGAGGATCAGGGAGTGACCCGGAGCCGTTTCTGACCCTCAGGAGCTTGGGAACAAACCCCCAGTTCGTGCCTGACCATGGGATCTGCCCTCAGCTTGGCTTTACCCCATTGAAAGGCACCGTGAAGCTGGCGCTGGTATCACCGATGTCTCCCTACGGCAGGGGAAGCTCCCTGGGGTGTTTTCAGAGGGGCACCCATTTCCAATACCCCCAGAGAGCAACTTCCAGGAGCAGACTGGGCAATGGATTCCACGTTACACTGCTCATCCCCTGGAGCTTCCCATCTCCTGCTGGTAGAAAGGGCGATGTGTGAACCTCACACGGGCTTATTAAAACATCCTTGTTAAAGGGTGACACGAGCACCTGAGCTGAGCGGGACAGAAAAGATGAGTCACATTAACCAGAGACTTTGTGGTTTCCTCTTTCCCGCGTCTTCCTCCCACAGGAGCCTGACAGACATTGATTATCCTGCACGGAATAAAACCCTCCTCTCCAGAGGATGCGCTGGTTCCTCACAGGGGAGTGAAGGGGCCGCCATATTGGGCCTGCGGCCTAGCGCGGGCAGGCCGGTGCGGGGAGCGCGCCCGGCGCTCGGATGCCTGGCACATTCTTTCTGATAATGCCAAATGAGCAGCATTATCCCCGCGCCGCCTGGGCCTCGCTTGTGTGGCCACAGCGAGTGTGGGCCGGGGATACAGCTCGGGCCGTTCTCATGTAACGAACACAACAATTACTCTGTCAGGGGGAGAAGGGGTTGGGGGGCCACATTGAGCCTTAAGAATAAAGGCTTGTTTGGGAGAATTATGTGCCGGGTCCCTGCCGTAGGTGGACGGCAGCAGATTAGAAGGAAACATTATCTCTCAGGGCAAGTTCAGAAGGACAAATGAAGCCAAACTGGCATGGGCTCTGAGTCTCAGTGCATTATTCTCCTTGCTCTACGGATCCGTGAGAACAAAGTGCTCAGTGTAAATGCTCACCAGGACCCTTTTTTTCCCCCCCTGTAAGACCACAAAAGTTCAGCATGAGACGAAGGGCCACGTGTTGGCTATTAGTTCGCTACAAAGAGCATTTGAGTTTAGAATTTAGAGTTTCATAAAAACATTATTGTCTGTGTCCCGGGACATTTGTTTGTTAGGGCAACACGGGCTGAAAAAATGTGACCCTCTGCGCAGCTGTGTGCGTCGCTGCTCTTGTCATCGCTGGCCCACCTCAGGGGCTACTGCGGGCCAAATCCCCTGGCCTGGCTTCACTCTGCTGACAGCCCCTGGGCCTCTGATGTCCCAGCACCCATCCCTCAGCACAGGTCCCGCACCTGGGGAGCCTCCTCACTGGGCACACTCCTGTCCCAGCTCCTCTTCACCGTCCTGTCTCTGTTGTGGGACTGGTCTTGTGCAGCTCCATGGAGAGCCCTGGGGAGCTGTGCATGCTCTCCCCGGACCAGAGAGATGCCAACCCTGGAGCTCATCCTTGCTTGGACTCCTCCCAAAACAGGTCTGACACCTGCATCGCTCCCAGAAGCAGGTGTCAGACCTGTTTTGGGAGGAGTCCAAGCACGCATGAGCTCCAGGGTTGGCTGATTGTACCCGAAGCAGCCCCACTGGACCAGGGACCCTGGTGGTCCCACCACCTTTGCAGTGTTGGAAGGCCAGAGGGAGGTGGGATGTTTGCATTGCCCTCAGCAGGCATGTAACGCTTGCAGCTTCTACCCCCACATCTCCTGCTCTGAGGCCATGTCCTGTCATCTGCAAAGGTAAGGAAGGATTTTTTTGCCCCGATGAGCAGCTGTCCTGATGTGTTTTTGGGGGGCAGGAGGTTGCACCGTACCCTGAGCTGTTCACACTCCGTGGAGCAAGGCACAGCACGTGCACGGTGGTACCCTGAAGCCTACATCAACACTTCTGGCTGTGCTCTGCTCACGTACATCTGAGGTTTAATGGTGCCCCAGCTTTGAGGGCAGGAAGATGTTTACGTCCAAGTGCAAATGCCAAGGACTATAGAGGTCTTGCCTTCCTCTGCCCAGGGGTCAGGGTTTTGCTCTCAGGCATCTTTCCCCTCAGCACTTTCTCGCCATCGCTGATGCCCTGAGCAGGGGTGAACCTCCTGCTCCAGGCTCCTGTCCCCTCAGGACTGAGATGCCAGAACCCAGCTCGAGCTGCTGGCCTCAGTTTTGGCTCTCTGGGTGAAGCGCAGCGGATGGCAGCGCACGGGCCATCAGAACACAGGATCTGACAGTCCCTCCTGGACTTGAAGTCTGGAATCAACAAAATTATGGACAAACATTTGCAAGTGCATCTATGACACTTGGGGGTTGGAAGCTGCTTGCTGCCTTCCTGGCTTAGAATGATTTTGACAAAACGCATCCATACGATTGTGATACAGTTAAGCTCGTGGCCAGGCTTTGTAAGATGCTTGGCAATCTATGGGGCAGTTTTTAGAAGGGTTCTGTCTTGCATTTGGATTGGCTTCTGACTAACAAGCTCTGGGCTTAGTCAGAACTGGGAGGAAGGTTTTAAGGACCGTGTCTCTGTTGCTGTGGGAGACGTGGGACTCAGCAGGGCCACCCCAGGGCTGTGGCTGCCCTGGGATGCTGCTGGATGGTGCCATGAGCTGCAGGCAGGCAAGTGAATGTGGTTCAGAGTGATCTGCATTTGCCCCCAGATCTGTTTGTCCTTCCAAGGCAGCCGGCACGCAGCAGCCACGGCTTCCTCTGCACCACGAGGAGGAGTGTGAGCTTTTAAAAGGAAAAAAAAAGGTGGAATATATTATCTGTTCACAAAGTCAGTGTAAATATTAAAGAGCCTGAGAGGGGAAATGTCTCTGATGATGCCTTTTCAAGAGCCTGGGAGAAAAATCCATCCAAAGGCTCTATTGAAGGGTATGGCCAAAAGGCAGGCGATGCTTTGAGCTTGTTCAAAGCCACAGGTCAGGAGCCTTTCTGGGCTGCAATGGGAAGCGGCTGCCCACCTCTCCTCTGAGCCAGCTGAAAGGTCACTTCAGCAAACCCACAATTTAAATAAAAGGGAGTGAATCCCAGAGCGAGCCGTTTGGAAATGAAAGGCAGCGAGTGTGAAGGTAGATGTGGCACGTTGGGTTTGAGGAGGCTTAGAGAGCAAGTGTCTGTGCAGAGCGGGGAGAGGACGGGTACCCTAGTGAGACACCAGCGAGCGCCTGCCCTGCAGGGATGTAAAGGGAACCTCCATCCCCCCTGGCCCATCCCTGGGCCCAAGGACACCCTCCTGCCCTGCCCCACAGGGGCAGTCAGGATGGGAACCTCATCCCTACAGTCACAGCCCAGTTTCCTGGCCAGGCTGAACGAGGCATCTCCAGAGAAGCCGCGATCCCAGGCTGGGAGAGAGTCTTGGGGTTGGGGGGAACTTGTCTCCTGCGCTCCAGAGCTGCACCAGGGAAGGAGGGCAGCAGATCGTTAAAAAGCTGAGGAGATAGCAGGGTTGATAAGGGGCAAGCAGGCCCATGGGTGGTGTTATGTAACGTGGTGCTGTCGAAACAGTGCAGGAAAGTTCCTCGTGCCAATAAATCAGGCGGCAGCCGCGGCGGAGCAGATGTGAATCACACCTTGCTTCATACGCCCTGCGGTGTGTGCACGTATTGTTCCAGCTTTAAAGATTAATGGCACTCAGAGATGAGGATTATCTACGCTTCCATTTCATAGGCCTTATCAGAAGGGCTTTTTTTTCAGCATAATTAGCGTGGATCAAGTTTTCCAAGTGGCTCTGCAGACTGGCTTCTGTACCAAGGGCCCACTCAGGACCCCCAGGACATCCTACTGATGTGGCTGGGCACACCAGACCCCTACTCCCCACAGCACCCTGACCCTGTGCCAAGAGGAACACCAGGGCTGGGGACACCTTAACACGGTGTGGGGGGAGCAGCCCCCCCAACCTGTACTGCTGCCTTGCTCCCTCTCTGCTCCGGGATGGCGATGGGTCCTGGGGAAGGATGCAGCAGCCCTGCTAGCCACAGGGAGCCAGGGTGCACCAGTCCCAAAGCCAGGCAGCTGTGGTGGGCACACAGGGGGCTGTGTCCTGCCCACAAGGCTGCCTGTCCACAGCCCCCAGGAGCCCACTGACCCTCCAGCCACAGAGCTGTGAACACCAGCCACAGCAGAGCTAGTGTGGGCACTGCTCCAGGTCCTGTGCCAGGGCATCCTCAGGGGTCCCTGGGGGGATGAGAGCTGGTGGCACATCTTGCCTTGGGTCTGAGTAGGGTTAGTAGCCCTTAAAGATGGAGAGAGAAAAGGCACTGCCATCTCCTCTGCCAAGCAGAGCTGCAGCCCAGAAACAAGGGGCTCCCGACCCAGTCTGCCCAAGCCCCCCACATTCTGGCACAGCCCCCACCACAGAGCTGCAAGGGGCTGATGGCCTCTCTGCCTTTAAATGGGAGGAGCAAAGGCTCTGGCTGCAGCAGGTGAGCATGGGCAGGTGTTCCTCCAGCCATCCCAATCAGCCAGGGCAGCAGAAGCCTTAAAGCCCCCACTGTGGGTGGTTCTCCCCTTTGGGCTGGATTTGTTACCTGTGCAGAAGATTAGGGCATGGGGTATTTGATGCCTGGAGGAGTAGAGGAGGTGGGTCCCTTGTCCTGGGAGCTCAGCCTGGCTGTGGGAGAGGGCAGAGGGGGTGTAGGAGGGCTGGAGGAGGAGGTGGCTGGGAAGAGAAGCCTGCTGGCTTCTTCCACCTGGCTGCTGTGGGGCTATGGTGGGTGCTGAGCCTTGCAGGTAGGTGTGTGAGAGGTGCAGGGGTGCATGCCATGCCTGCCTGCACAGGGAGGCACTGGGGGGGTGCTGGGGGAGCAGCTGGGCTTGTGTGGGGCTGGAGAAGCCCAGGGAGCGTGGTGCTGAGCTCCCTGCTTTGTACAATCAGGCTGTGATCGTTTCTATCAGGAAGATAAACTGGCCATTGTTGCCAAAAATAAATGTTAGTGTTCCAAATCCACACTTCAATAGCACCAGCTCATTAGAGATGCATATCATTTGGCTCCAGTCCCACACCTTCCAGCTCATTATAAATATGCAGTTGCTGCTGGCTCTACCCCAATCATCTCTGCAATCAGAGCTTTTAATTAGGTTAATTAAATTGTATCAAACCTCGCAGGGACGCAGTTCACTGATGCTGATGAGGCAGCCAAAACAGACCTTAACTCTAGCTCTAATGAAGGCCCTGCTGCCTGCTGCAGCTAATGACAATGCATAATAAATTAGAGCTTCCCTAGAAAGGTGCATCAGGGCTTGTGCTTCAGTAAATGATGATGTGCACTAACTTACTATTTCAGTCCTTAGGTCTGCCAAGCCAGGGACATCCTGGGAATATGTTCTCACTAAATAATGGGCTCCTACCTGCTCAAGAGATGCTGCTCACCTTGCTTCTCTCAAGGCAGTAGAAGCTTCAGGTATGTAAGAGATGGGAAAGCAAATATTTGCTGCCTTCACCTTGCTGGGCACTTGGTCTGCTCTGGTGCCTGGCTTCTCCCAGCTGAGGTGGTGGTGGGTGTTTATTGATTGAAAACCCTCTGTAACTGTATTTGGGCAGGAACATCCTGCTTGGAGGGGAGTGGGAGGCTGTGCCCGAGTGTGTGGCAGCAGGATGGGGATGATGCTCTGTGCCCAGGCTGTTCCTGGCTGCCAGCAGCCCCCAGTGCTGGGTGGGGAAAGGTTTAGGTGGCCAAGGAGCCCATGGAAAGGAGAGGTTTAGGGCAGCCATGCTGAGCAGCAATTAGTCATTCCTGATTTACATCCTGCTCTTTCAACTCCCTGCTGTGAAGCTGCTTGGGCTTGAGGGGAGGGGGAACTCCACCACCCTCTTCTCCTCTGTGCCCTTGGGCAAGTCACCTCAGCTGAACCTGGCCGTAAGGACAGCGGGTGGTAGTGACAGTCAGAGAGCCCTGCAGTCCCACAACTGGACTGCTGTGCTGCTGCTGACCCTGGGATGGCAACATCTGGATGGTGAGCAAGATGCCTGCTGGGCTCGCTGTGAGTGGACTTGTCCCGTGTGGCACAGCACTGGTGGGCACAGTGGCATGGCTGGGGTCAGAACCTCCCTTCTCCATCCCGGGGAGAAAGCAGTGAGGAGGGTTCTGGGGGTTATGAGTGTGTGTGTGTGTGTCCCCTGCTCCCCCAGACCCAGCAGTGGCTGCTCACGGGGGGGCTCTGGAGTCTCCCCCAGCATGTGGGGTTCTGGCCTTGGTGCTGTCACCGGGGTTGGGGTGAGAGATCCCACTGCACTGGTGTCCAGTCTGCTGTCTGGGGCCTACAGGAAACCCCCATGAAGCATAAGGGCTGGTGATGGTTCTCCTGCTAGTAGCGTATTGTTGCGGTTGCCTGGAGATAATCCTGCAAGTGTTTTAATGTAGCCTGCTATTAACTTTTATAGACAGTCATTATCAATTGAGTTCTTCAGCTTGAACAAGGAATTACATGAAATTGTTATATGGCACAATATTACTCTGAGTCACCTGAAACCCGAGCTGTGAATCCGTGGGGTATTTTGATATCTGTATCTCACAAGCTGCAGGGAATCTCCTTGCTAAAGAACCTGTTGGTTCAGCCTTTGATACTATAATTATCACAAGGGGAAAATAGCTGTGGGCTGTTTCTCTCTGTCCCTCCCCACGAGGGCCCAGCTAGAGGATGGTGGATCCCACTAACGTCTTGCTTTGACTCCTGCATGAAGGACGAGTGGGCTGGGAGCTTTGTTCAGTTACGGGGCATTGACTCTCCCCAGACCCTCACAGAAATGTTTCAGTGCTTTGGGATGAGGAAACAAAGCCCAGAGGCTTTGGGAGTCAAACCAAGAGCCAGGTCTGACAGATGGCTGGAGTTTGGCTGCTTGTGATGTGCCTGGGAAGGGGCTGTTGGGTCCAGTGACCCACCCTGCACCAGAGCCACCCGCTGTCGTGTGGTGGCAACTGTGTCCTATGAACCTGGTCACAAACAATGGGTCTCTCTTAAGTAGCTCTTAGAGGCTTTTCCAAAACCTCCTGGAAAACATGATTTCCAGCCCAAATTTCTCCTGGTCAGTTCATACAGAGTTGTGTCTGTGCCAGCACCTCTCTCTGCCATAAGCATTCTCGTGCTGTTTGCTGTCTAAAAGCTTTCTGAGGCACTTGTACAGCCTTTATCCTGCTCAGCCAAAGGAGCCAAGACCTAATCGTGTTTTTGAGCTGCTCTCAGTTCCCTGTGGCATCTTAGAGGCTCTTCCATCTGTGCCATCCTCCTTGCCCTTGTTTATTGCCACTTTGGAGTGTGATGTTGGATGTTTTCAGCCAGTTCCTGTACAGTTTCTTTCAGGATGTGAACCAGGACCAAGGATCTTCCTCAGAAATGTTCAAACAGAACCCAGCACCACTGTTGCTCCCCATGTTTTTAATACCACAAAGGCTTGTCTGCCAGGGAAAATCAAGATGAGTTCTCTCTTCATGCAGGCAGCCTGTTCCCAGCCACCTGTGCTGCTTGGAGCCAGGTCTCAGCTCCAAAGGACAGTGTTGGTGTTACCTGCCTGGATGTAACCCTGAGATGCAACGCTGGGTGTTGGGCTGATAAACGCCCTTTGTTTGGTTCTGCTCTTGCAGGGCTGTGGGTGTGAGTCAGTGCTGTGTGCTGAGGGGGAAGGTTGGTGATCAGCACCCACCGAATCTGTGAGGAAAACGTGTTTGTGCACCAGAGCTGGCACCTCCTGCCAGTCACTGTGGCTGTGAGGGGATACACCACCCCACAGCCCCTGGATCTGTGGTCAGGGTCCAGCCAGGGGTCTGCTCGATGTAGCACCACAGTGCACTGGGTTCTCTTTAAGACCTTCATGGTTTGCCAGGGAGCAGGAACTGGAACAGGAATCGCTCTTTCTCCTCACATCCCGAGCAGCGAACGAGAAACTCAGCCCTTTGCTGAGAGCTCGCAGCTCCTGGCTGCCAGCAGATGGATGGGAACCATCCCCAGGAGCACTCGACCTGTCGTTTCCCATGGGGAGAGCGCTGCCTCCTGCTCTCCCCAGCATCCCGCTGCTGTAGCGGGAAGGGATGGCTCTCTTCCAGGGATTAGGTCACTGGCGCCCATCGCGATGCTGGACCAGCAGTGGGGTCGGAGGCACAGCAGGCATTTGGAGCGTCGGGCTAATGAGCTGTTGGGGTTGTTCCTTTCCAGCTCCTGCCAGACAGCGATTCCCTCTGTCTCTGCTGTTCTTTCCTGTCCTTTTCAGTAACTCTCTCCGGGCTGGTAAAGTTAATCGGGGATAAGGATCAAATATTTATCTGTTTAAGCCTTAATCTAAAAGAGATTTCCCTTCACAGGCGCCCAGGCAGCGTAGGGGGGACCTTGATGTGCATTTTAAAAGCACCTAGAAGGTCCCTAAATAGCGGCGAACTCGACAGTTCCCTGGACACCCAGCCTGCTTCCCGGGTGTCCCTGAAAACCGCCGACCTCAGCCGCCGACCCGCGGAACGCCGCTGATCGCATCTTCAGGTCAGTCACAGCCGTCCCGACAAACGCCGCCTGGATGCGGCTCCGGAGCCTTGAGGACCAGCGCGGAGGGAGGGAAGGAGGGGGATGCTGGGAGGGATGCTGGGATGCTCCTGCCGTTATCCCGCCGCGCCGCGCGGTCCCGTCCCGAGCCGGCAGCGGCGGGGAGCGGAGCTGGGTCTCACCGGAGAAGCGCTCGGGGCAGCGCCGGCAGAATCGCTTCTCCGGGGAAAGGAGGATGCGCAAGCGGGGCGGGGGGAGCCGGGCTGGGGGGAACCGGGAACCGGGGCCCCGCTCCCGCCCCCGCCGCGGGGAGCTGCTGCCCTCTGCCGGCCGGGCCGGGGGCACCGGGACTCTCTCGGCCGGTTCCAGCCGCGCGTTATCGGAAGGAGAAGCTGCTCCCCCCACGGGTGTGTTTAACTCCCCTCCCGGCGGGCCCACGGCTTCTGTGGCGCCGGTAACGTTACCGACCGCACAGAGCCCCTGCCCTGCCCTGCTGCCGTTACCGAGTCCGTGCACCAGCAGCACCAGTGCCTGATGCTCTGTTTCAGCAGGCAGAGGAGCCACGCTCCACCCAGGAGACCCCCAGGAACACTCCTGAAGAGCCTGAGAAGAGCATCGTCTCCCTTTTTCCACCCTCTTGCATGGGCATGTGCCGACTGCTGGCAGACACGGCGGGAGTGGGAGAGATAAGAGCAGGAATGTCGACGCCCAGGCACCCTCACAGCGTGCCCAGACTGCTCCAGGACACCCCAGGATGTGTTCTGGCTGAAACCCCCTTCCAGCACTGCGAGAGGACAGGCTCCTGTCCCGCGGGTGGGTTCTGAATCGTCTCTCCCTGGATGTTTCAGCATCACCCTGTTCAAACCTGGGAGGCAACACTGGGAACTCTGTGTGGCAGGGGCACTACCCCAGGAGGAGAGAGAGGAAGCACAACCAGCTCCTCAGCCATGGAAACTATTCAGAAAGGGCTGGTTTTTCTTCCTTTCAGCACACTGGAAGACACAATTCCCCCCCACCAGTGCCATTCCAACGGAGCTTGGCTAATACAGTGCTGGAATTTAGCAACGTGCCCTCAGCAATGAGCCCTCAGCAATGCCTTTCAACACTCCCATTTTGGAGCACAACACTCTTGTGTGGATAAAGAACACCTCCCACATCCCTCTTCAATTTCCCCAGTGATCAGAAAGAGTAATTCAACTTTAACCTGCTTGGGGAGGGGAAAAAACCCCACCCTCTAAAAGCTGCCCTGAAATTTCTCAGTGCTTGGGACAGGTCAGGCTGCAGAGCTGAATGGAACGATCCTGGAGCAGCTTTTATCCACACTCTGTGTGCAACCCATCTCCTGGCCTCCTGATTCCAACCTTGACTTTTAAAAGATTGTTTATAGTGGGTATTACTGGGACGTTCAGCACCTCCTGTGGCTTCCCACTCCAAATACCAAGAGAACAAACTCTGATTTATTAATCAAACACTGAGATGGATTTATGGCTACCACAGGCCCACAGTAACCTGTGCTAACAAAGTGCCAGGCTGCAGTGAAAACCCAGCTGACAGAGTGTGCCAGTCCTGCTTCCCAAGGAGAGCCCATAAGGCCATGGGATGGGTTAACGCTTCCGCTGAAACTTGAACTTGTAAATAGCTGGCCCGTTCTTTGTCTCCTTCTTCACCTTTACCTTGTGAGTTTTGTCCTGGAAGAAAGAGGAAGGAAAAAAAAAAGAAGTTATACCCTCATATAAATAAGAAAATCCCTGTCTGGGACTGACAAAGTGTTAGTGAAAAGTAGTCTCTTCCCCCTCTTCAGGTGGGAATTACAGTTCCAGCTGCTCTTCCCACCTTTGGGGTGTCGGGCACAATCTGTTTTGTTCACAAGAGAGTTTTCTGGTTGTTGGGATTCTTAAGATCTAAAGAAGTGGCTCCTCACTTCTGCTACTTGAAGTACTTGGTTAGTCCTTGAGAGGTGTCAGGAGTGTGGTGGAGAAGGCTCCAGAGCACCATTTCAAAGTGGAGCCTTTGTCCTTGCCAGCACAGCAAGAGTTGGACTAGCAGACAGGATTCCCCAGCCCTGGCACAGCTGAAATGCTTCATCTCCTTGCTCTGCCCACACTACCAGAGCGTTACTCTCAGGAGTTAGCTGGAAGGGTCAGTATAAAACCTGAGCAAAGAAACACAGACTGAAGGACTTTAAGAAGGCAGATTCAAGGAGCCAGACTGGAACCCCTCACCAGAAGATCTTTGCGTGTCTGGATTTTCTGAGCAACAACAAACATGGCCTTTTCCCTCTCGATGCGCTGCTTCAGGAGGTCATACTGATTCTTCCTTTGCTGGGCTAATTTCTGGAGGGGAAAGAAAAAGAAGCATTTTTAAGACAGAGGAAGATGATGCTGTGATCTGTAACTGACCCCATTCTGCTTGGACCTCACAAGCCTTTTTCAATACAGATTTTCAATTCATATTAAAGATGCTGCTTCAGATCTGTGGCTAGATTCCAGAGAACTGTTTTATCATGATTCTCACACTACAGGTCTTCTAGTTAGGACTTAATTCTCTGTGCTTCCTTTGCTCTCCTAAATCCAAATGTAAGAGCCTCAAAGCTCTTCTAGCCCAGTGTAGATGCTGCAGAACCCTGTTCAGTACGTGGCTGGAGCTTCATTTTTCTACATCCTCAGAGTTTCAATGCTGAGTGGAAGGTAGCATTTCGCTCCCTGATGAAAACCCAGTTTATCCAAAGGGAAAGAGAAAGGTAATAATTAAGAAAAAACCAGAGACCAATCCCTGGAGCACTCAGAAACTGCACAGAGGCATCCCAAAATGCAACTTGTTTGGTCACGCTGATGCACTGAGAGCGGGTGGCTTTCCCAGCACAAGAAATGGTATTACTCCAGGTGTGACTGAAGTAATTAAATTAAGGAGAACAGATCCCAACATGCTTAAAGTGACTCAGACATTTAGAGGAGAGAACCTGTCAGCCTACAACTCGTCTGACTGCTTTGCTGCCAAGCCGAGCTGAGAAAGCTGGCAAGAAGGGGACCACAGGGTGTTTGTTATCTGACATCTGAGTCAGGAAACAACAGGCTACAAATTTACCAGTCGGCAGCTTTAGACAACTTTCTTTTGCTTTCCACACCCCAGCTCAGGCTCAGAAGGCTGCACAGTGTATCTAAGCTGATTAGGTGGTACTTAGAGCCTTAAAGGTGAGTGTAGCTACTTTCAGGACTTGAGCACTGTGATATTAAAACATCAGAATCACAGTTGATTGCATAAGCAATTAATCCTGAAGGGTCATTACATGGGCTAAATAAGGAAAGCCAGGAGGTCAGACCAAGCCTGCATGGCCTTAAGAAGAAAAAAGGGGGAGGGAAATGCTGAATCTCAAACCACTCAAACCCAGACCCAACTGAAAACATCCCCAGAGATCAGAAACCCACAGCAGATGGACCCATGTTGGAATAAGCTTCTTCACATCCCTACTCAGGGGCGTGAGGGTTTCTGGAGAGGCACAAGGGGAGACTTAGCAGTGTCTGTTGCAAAAATCACACTTAAAAACTGCAGCAATCTCATGAGAAGGCAGTCCCACAGGTGCACGCTGTGTAATGGAGAAGAGATCTATTGATTTTTGCCAAGGAAACTGCCTAATAGGAATGGTATAGATCTGGGCTAGACATTGTAACTCTTGATTTATAATCCATGGGTTGATTGGGACACAAGTTCTTAGTGCTGGTCCAGGAGATGATCTGACTGCAGGCTCCAGGCACCTGATCTCATCCCCTACAGCCCTGGTGTCACCAAGAAATATGCTAAAACAAGAGAGCTTCATTCTCCAGCACAACACTCCAGTGAACCCCTTATTACAGAGAAGGTGTAAAGCTGTAGTACAGCCAGAGGCAGCACCTTTAAGTGGGCAGGTTCAGTGGCTCCTTTCAGCGTCTCCTTCTGCAGCGTTGCGATGGTTGGGCGGTTGTACACTCTGTCTACGAGCTCTGGCACAGTGTCCAGGTGAGCTGCAAGGTCAAACTCCTGGACTGCCAAGAAAAAGAAGCTTAGGATTAAATTCCCAGGGAGGGAGTTCTTGAACTAAAGCTCAGCAAACCTCCTGAACACACAGTGTAAGTCCAGGCAGTGGTGGAAGCCCCAGCAATGCAGCTGCTGTGGGACTGAAACACCAGGGGTTTCTATGCTCGCTTGTTATGCTTACAGAAAGCCCCACACCCTTCTGACCAGCCTACAATACACCACTGCAAAACAAGCCTTCTGGCAAAGCCTATTTGAATCTCACCTTCTTTCTTGGTATCCAAAAAGAACAAGTGCTTGTTGGGATTCTTCCCCTCCACATCCAGCAGATGGAGTTCTGACTTCAGCCGCTCGATTTTCTGCAGGAAAGAGGAAAAACTTTGCCAACCATCCCTAACAAGGTAAATAACATCTCCCTGAAGGGGATTCCTGTTTGTTTCTCAAGCACCTGAACCCCAACTTTCTTTTTAATCTTTGAAAATGTATCTAGTCTGTGTTTATATCATGTTTCATAACCTCTTCAAGTCCAGGTTCAGGTTTCACTCCTCATTAACACAACAGCTGCCACCACCAACCAGCTGCAGCACAACAAACAATTCTGAGCTAACAGGAAAACAGCCAAACAACAGGGAGGTGTTACCTTGGCTTCTGCAACTCTCTTCATTTCCACGTATTTAATGTCCTGGGTCCTCATCAGCTTCATCTGTTCAGGGGTCACTTCATCCTTTGGCTGCTTTATTTTGTGAACTCCATCCTGAAACCAGAACGTGGCACTTACAGGCACCGTTTCAGCTGTAGCATGTTATGGGTCCAAGGAACAAAAGGAAAAGACCCAATTTTATCCTTTAGCCCTTGTTTTCTTCAAAGCCTTCCACAGGCACCAAACCAAGTCCACTAAATAGTTTACTAACTCAGAAATTTAAAGCAAAACAAGGTAGAAAAATGATGTCACTGAGAACAACAGATCATAACCCTGTGCAAAGGCAGTTTATGGAGTCTCACCTGCAGCTCTGAACGTATCATTTTGAAGTAGAACTCATCAGGATTCTTGTCCAGGGCTTTCTTTTGCAGTGCTCTGAGGGCATTCTGTTTCTTGTGATAGTCACTGGGGGGAAAAAACAAACAACCCAAACAATGTTTGGCTGTTTCCCCACACTCCCTGACAAGGCACAGAGTCCTCCCAAGTGTGGAGTCCTTCCAAGCAGTGCCCAGAGCCAGGGCTCCTCACGCAGAGCCAGGGTCACAGCACTCCAGCTGCAGTTTATTCCTCTGAGCTGGGAGCAGATGGTGTCCAACCAAGTGCTGGAGGAGCCCTGGAAACACATTCATGCCCTCCACAAAGCTTGAGAGCTGCTTTGGGCTTCTGGATCTTATTGGATTCACTGATGTGAGATGGGAAATAACCAACAGCAAGAAGGTGATTCAGAGAATCAATAGTTAAACACTGTTAGTGCAACTTAGTGTTGCTCAGACAGTGTACCCACAGTGTATGATTTAACAGGAACAGCCTGCACACAACAGAGGGACTCCAGTGTGAAGAAACCATCTAGTCAGGCCCAGTTCTGGGGTTTGGAGGCCGGACAGCTCAGCGTTCCACACCACACTGCCAGGAAGGCTACGAGCCCCTCCAGAAGATCCCTGCAGACCAGATAGCAGCAGGCCTGTGCCAGGGGGAGGAGACTGGTGATAAGGAACCCTGGGCACTGCTTCGAACCCAGCCCTTCCCGTGTCCATCCTGCCTTTGCGTGAGGAACACCCGGCCCTCGCTGACACGGGGTGCGAGGGAGGAGCCGCCCGCCCCCTGCCCCCTGCCCTGCAGTGCACACAGCAGCATTACAGCCCCCAGGGAGTCTGACGTCGGTTTCCCAGAGCCAAAGGGCTTCGTGAGGCACCTGCCCCGGGGGTGCTGACGTGCCCCGGGGGGCTGACCTGCCCCAGGGTCTGACCTGCCCCGGGGGGCTGACCTGCCCCGGGGATGCTGACCTGCCCCGGGGATGCTGACCTGCCCCGGGGATGCTGACCTGCCCGGGGGTGCTGACGTGCCCCGGGGTGCTGACGTGCCCCGGGGATGCTGACCTGCCCCGGGGGGCTGACCTGCCCCAGGGTGCTGACCTGCCCCAGGGTGCTGACCTGCCCCGGGGGTGCTGACCTGCCCCGGGGGGCTGACCTGCCCCGGGGGTGCTGACCTGCCCCGGGGATGCTGACCTGCCCCGGGGGTGCTGACCTGCCCCGGGGGGCTGACCTGCCCCGGGGGTGCTGACGTGCCCCGGGGGGCTGACCTGCCTCTGGGTGCTGACGTGCCCCGGGGTGCTGACGTGCCCCTGGGTGCTGACCTGCCCCTGGGTGCTGACCTGCCCCGGCTCCCGGGACGGCACCGCCCGCGCTGCAGCCACGACCCCCGGCCCGCGGCCATGCCCAAGGCAGCCCCCCCCCGCCCCGCTCGCCCCCGCCCCGCCCCGCGGCCCGGCTCACTTGGCGCGGAGCTTGTAGTCCTTCTTCTTCTCCAGCAGGCCCAGCTTCTTCCTGGCGGCGGGCTAGGAGGGGAAGCAGCGACCAGCGTGAGCGGCTACCGCGCCGAGGCCCGGCCCGGCCCTGCCCGCCCCGTCCAGCCCCGTCCCACCCCATGGTACCGACCTGGGCCCGCTCGCGGTGCGGGCGCTGCCCGGACTTGGCGGCTTTCCTGAAGGCGGCCGACATGGCGGCGGCTGGCGGCCCCCCGGCCCCCGCCTCGTGCTCCCGCTACCCCCGGCCCGGCCGTGGAACCGGCGCTGCGCGCAGCCCGGAAGGGGCGGGGCCGGGGCCTGGAGCGCCCGCGCGAGGCTCGCCGGGTGGCGGCGCCGTCTCCATGGCGACGGTTGGGCTGCGTCGCGTCGCGTCGCGTGTGTGTCTCTCCCCCCTGTCCCGCCGGCCAGTGTGGCCCCGCTAAGGGGAGGGGATATAAGGGGGTGGGGGGACTGGAGCGACCCCGCCGCCCCCGGGGTGGTTTTAACGGTCCGGCCGCAGTGCGGGGACTCGCGGCTGTGGCTCGGCGGCCGAACCCGCCCGGGGTCTCTCGGCCGTGCCCGGCGCGGGGGGCGGGGGGGGCTGAGGGCGGCCCCGCGTGTTGCAGCCGCGGGACTTGCTGCCGGCACCGGGGACAGAGCAGCCCTGAGGGACCCGGCGCTTCCAGGAGAGGGAGCCGCAGGGCAGGGGACGGGCCGGCCCTGGGCCGGCGGTGAGGACAGCACTGCGGGGCTGCCCGGCGCCAGGAGCCGGGACCGGGGCTTTTGGGCGGCAGTTGCCGTGCTGCTCCGCTGCCCGTTCGCCGGCAGCGCGGCCCGCCGGCTCTCCCGGAGCCGCCGCTCGCCCCGTCCCGGCGCCTGGCCGAGCTGAGTAGCGGGGAAGCGCGGGCAGGCTCCGCGGCACCGGGGCTCCGGGACGGGCGCTCGGAGGCGAACGGGCGCCCGGCTGCCGGGAGAGGGGGGGGGGTCCCTCTGCGCCCCGCCGCTTCACAGGGAGCATCCCGCTGCCGGGGCGTGCTTAACCCCGCCCGGGCTCCCGCAGCGAGGGCTCACACGGGGCGGGCACCGGACGGCCGAGTCCGCCGCCCCCGGCCCAGCCCCGGCCGCGCCCGCCGCCCCTCCGCCCCGCCCCGGGCCGGGCGGGGCCGGGCTCCGCGCCGTAGGGCTGGGGAGCAGAGCCGAGCCGAGCCGAGCCTGCCCATCGCCGGGGCGAGCAGCGAGCGGGGGCGCGGCCCCGGGACGCCGACCAGGTGGGTCGGGTCGGGCCGGGCCGGGTCGGGTCGGGCATGCCGTGGTGTGCCGGCGGCGGGGAACCCTCCCTGCCGCCCGCTTTGGCTCCCGCAGCCCCGGGGCGGTCGCGGGTTGCAGTGGGCTGGGGGCGCTGGGATGGGGCTGGGAGGGAAAACGCATCCGCGGCGGGTGTCCCGAGCGCCGTCCGGGGTCGGGGCATCCCCGCGGGACCCCGGCGGGGTTTACTTTGTCGCTACCCGGGATGTAGCTCGGTTCTGGGGGGGGAGGAAAACCGGCCGTGTGTCTTTCCCAGCCCGCGAAGCCGCTGTGCTTAAGCTGCGTCTTGTTAGGAAAGCTCTGAAACTTCGCCCAACCGATTAAACTCAGAACTAAACTTAAACCTCAAGTGAGGGAGGGAAAACTCCAGCCCATCCTACCCGGTCGCTACCGTTTCGGAGAGCCCCAGGGGAAGGCTGCTGGGAGCCTTGCTCTGTGTGTGTGTGTGAAACAAAGGCTCAAAGTCCCAGCTGGAATCGTGCTATTCAACCAGCTCAGCATCTTCCAAACGTCCTGGTACTCCTCGCAGCTTTGTTACAGGATTGCTGTGTTTTCTAACAGGTTTGGGGCTTTTATTTTTTTGGCTCAGGGCGTTTTGTACCTGTGGTTACGTTAATCTCTTCGCCAGGGAATTGCTGGGTACACTTTATAGTTAGCCTGGGTGCAGCGTGTTGGTAGGAATTACTCACTGCTGACTCAAAGCTCAGATGTGTGGGGTACGATGGTGGTTACCGAGCTCCACAGCACAGACACTGCTACTGAGGCCTCTGTCCTTAGATCTGAATCTAAGGCATTCACCCTGTCCGTGTTCTGAAAATCATGAAGAAGGCTTTCCAAGGCACCCTTGGGTGCAGGGCAGCTTTGGGTGCAGGGACAGCTACCCCAGGCCAGGCTGAGGTGTCTGCTGATGAGCGCGGTGTCCCAGCAGCAGGGAAGAGTTCAGGGAGGTTTCTTCCACTTTTCTGACCCCTCTGCCAACCATCAGAAACCTGTGTCTCCTCCTCTAGCTCCTGTCAACACACCTTCTCTGTTAATTTTTGAGAAACACATCCGTGGACCCTTCCTTGGGAGCCTTTCCTATTGAGATACCTGCCTTAGGTGTGAGTAACGTTGCTCTGCTGCTCACAGAAGCGTGGAAGCCGCCTCGTTTCCCTCATCTGCTTTGTCCACGATTGTCAAACTGGGGTTTGACTTCCTGTAGGCCCTGGGCAGGAATGCAGGAAGCCTGGAATTCCTCCTGTCTTAGTTTTGTGCCGTTTTCTTCCCTTTTCCCAGGACAGAGAGCACACAGTTCTCTCACTGGTCGCTTCCTCGGAGGCACAGGGAGTTGCAAAGCGTTAGTTCGGTTCTTAGCCAGCTGGGTCAGTAATTCTGTGTGCTTTTAAGGCTGGTGGCATAGCATCGGGGACAAAAATACAGGCAGTGGAGTTAGTTGTGGGCACTAATTATAGTGGATGCTCCATGGTGAAAAGTATGTTTTGGAACAGGGACTCCTGGCCCCAGGGAGTGGTGAGGACACACCGGAGGCAGGGTGGTGGTTGGAAACATCCAGCATTCCCTAGCAGGAAGCCCTGTGAGCAGTGCCAAGGTCTCAGCTTTTGGAGCACCACTGTCTGTCCCTGTTGGATGCTGCTGAGGTGCCTCTTGGGGGGTGGGGGATATAGTGTGTGTCTCCCCCCGCCAGCAGAACAGCATCCGGAGAGCTGAGGGGTGCCTGGTGTGCTGCAGGCAGGGCGGGTTCCCTGTCTCTGGGAGGCTGGCAGGGCAGTGCTGGTCTCTCTGCAGGACTTGCAGCCATCTGCAGCGCGTCTCTGTCAGCTCCGCTTCCTGTTTACACCCCAGTTGGGTTTAGAGCTGACTCCAAACGGGCCCTGCTGTCCCAGGACACGGCTGGGTGGCTCAGCTCTCCAAGATGATGGTGGGGAAGAAAGGCAGGAGGCTCCTCCATGGCCCATGTCGCTGTAGTTGTCCTGATCACACGTGCAACACCAGCCTCGGGCGGCTATAGGCAGCGTTCAGTGCCCAAGATGCTTCTGAAGGGGGTGAGCTCAGTGAAGTTCTTCCAGGCTTGGGACCTAGCAACTTTAAGCCGGGGTGAAGCCTTAACTGATGGAGCCAGGGAAAACTTCCCTGCAGGCAGGTTACTGAAAGTCCCAGGGCACAAACTTTGGGAGCCCTTGGTTCTGCTCACAGCTGGGACTCACTCTGTGTCCTAAGATGCTTCCTGCCACGTTCCTTATCATGGCTGAGCTGATGCTGTCCCAAGACCTGCTGGTTTTAGAAATGCCAGCAGGAAAAATGGAATAAATTCGTTACTTTTAGAGCTTGAGTGATTCCCACCTCCTCTCCCTGGAAAAGGGCTTTTATGGTGATTGCAGCACTGATCCTCAAGGTTTTCACAGTGGCCCCCAGGTCGCTCATCTGTGAGATGTTCTCTCTTTGGCTTGCATGAGGTCATACTTGAAGAGCCCCAGTTGCATCAGTAGCCTCAGGAGAGGGGTGTGAGTGTGAACTGTATTCCAGCTGCCTCACCTTTTGTGCACGAAAGTTTCCACAGGCACAGGAGGTGTTTATGGGAGCCCGGGGATTGGCTGGGCTGAAGGAAAGCCAGGCTTCTCAACTGGACAAACAGCTTCACCATTCCATGGAATTGCTCAAGTAAGGAAACCGTTTCTCCTCTGGTGCTGGGTATTCAGTATCCCAGTTTGACACTGGCTGCTCTGGGATTGCCTGTGCCCACCGTGGAGCACCCAGCTTGGTCTGGCAAAGAATGTGGTGCAGATGATGTCCGTGGCTTTGTTCATGATTCAACCCAGAGTGCAAACCCCTCACCTCATTCCTGAAGGGAATCTGACTATTTCTGCTGAAATAGGTGCAGTTCCAACAGCCAAACTGGACACAGAGAGGAGTGGGGATGCCTGAGAAGGCCGATGGGTTGTTAAGTGAGGGGTCTTCAGCTGCAGTTGGAAACAAAACGTGCTCCCTTCTGCTGAGAAAAGCCCTTGGTCTTTGTTTCTTCCCTTCCTTCCGTTTTGCTCTGGTTTTGCCAGGTGTAAAACACAATTGTCAGCAGTTTGGGGAGGGGGGGGGAGAGTGTCAGTTTTCCTGTTGAAGAAAATATCAAGGGTCTGGTTGTGAAAGGAAAGGGGAAACTGAAGAATGCCACATGGCTTCCACCTTCCTGTGTTTCATCCGAGCAGAATCGCCCGTGCTGAATGACTCACTTTGTGTCTCTTGGTGTTTGCTAAATGGAGAAGCAGTTTTACTGGATGATTCTGCCCCACTGAGAGGGTAACGTTACTGGGGGGGGGGGGGGATGAGAGGGATGTGTCCGTTGGGGCTAAGTTAATAGTTAATCAAGAGTGATTTGGAAATGTGCTAGCACAGATCCCAGATAGATTTGAGGAGTTTTATTCCATATTGCTATGTGCTTGTTCTTCCTGCAGTCTCACTTGGGCTTTGTTTGGGCTGTGGTCATCTGGCTGTTAGCATTAACTCATCATGCACTTAGTTTGCCCCTGAGTATATACTGCTGTAGCTCGTCCTGGGCTTGCCAGTTGCAGAGTTCTTTTATGTAAAGTATCTGAACTTCTCAAATACTCAAAAAAACCCTCCCTTAAATCAGCACCATGGATAAATATTAACTCCAGACCCTTCTGCCTGGTGTCACTGCTGGACAAAAGTTTGTTGGCGCTTCTGCCCAACCTGCCCAGTGCCAGTTATACTCTGTTCAGGAATATAAATTCTCTTCCATCCCTGTGGCTGATGCCAAGGGCTTAATCTTAACTGCTTCCTACCTTAGTTCCCAACGTCTGAGCCATAAGCCAGAGGAACGTGCTGTGTCCAGCCTGGAGCTGTTAGTGGCCTCCATCGTCATAAATCCAGTGAGTGGAGAAGCCAGTGCAGGTGACTGGACAGCTGGAGCTGTTTTCCCCTCACTCAAGGGGGAAAGGGACCTCTGAATAGCTCAAGGAAGTGCTCAGTGTTGTTGGAACGGCCGCAGATCTGCTTCCCTAGTGCTTCCTTCAGCACATGTTACACTTGACCCTGCCAGTACTACACGCCGATCGGAGCCAAGTCATTGTCCCCAGTGGCAGATAAAGCTGCTTGGCCATTGTTGAGAGTCCAAGATTTTCCTCTCTCACCCTGGTTAAATGACTGCTTGGATGTGCAGCCAAAGTAAACATAACCTAATAAAAAATGCAGAGATAACAGATACAGCCCAGTCGTTGGGGGCTGAGCAGGCGTCCTGCAGCAGAAAGGTGCCTCAGTTTTGCCTGTATCTTTTCTGCTGTAGTTTTGAAGCTCAATGACCTGAAGAAGAGGTGGTACAGATGACGTGTAGCTCCCTCCCCGCTGCAGGAGGGGACCTGTATTTATGTGTATCCTTTGAACAAGAAGGATCTGATGCTCACTTGAGAGCTGGAAGCGCCCTGGCAGCTCGTGCAGCTTTGAAATACTTTATTTCCCCACTGTATGTTTCCTTGTTGGCAAGAGCTGTGCTTTCAATTGACTTTTCATGTGCTCTGTACACAGCCTGTGAAGGCCACTGCTGTAAGATAACACTGTGATCAATACTCGGGGGGGTGGTGGGGGGCAGTGGGTGTTATAAGGAAGACAGACATCGCATAGCTGTTGGGAATGCCTAAACTTGTGGTGCAGGGAAGAAGAGGGTTGGGAGAGGCCCAAAGTCATGCTCTGTGTGTGAAGCTGTGGGGGAGCAGTAGGGTTGGGTTGTTCCTGTGATGCAGTGCTGCTGAAAACCATGCTGCATTATAGAAGGTGCCACACTGAGCAGCTGTTGAGGGTCTCTAATTGTTTGGATATTGACTTGGGTGCTCGTGTCTTGCCAGCCTGTGTTATCACTGTGTGACTGAAGATGCCTGACCTGCTGAAGTCCTTCCACAGGGGCTTTCCTCTTCCCAAGCCCTGGGCTGGCACACTTTTGGCTCCCAGGGGAAGGGCTACCATGGTTTTATGCTCCATCCCCCAGCCTCTGCTGTAGTAGGATGGCCAGTGGCGATCAAAAGGTTATGGGGAAACCGAGGCCTGAGGGCGTGACGGGGCATTAAAGGCTTAAAGGCTGCTGGGCAACAATTCCCACAACCAAAGCAGACAAGTCCAGATCTAGGAACGGTTTTTTCCTCTTTCATCCCAAGCCAGTCGTGGCTCATGCTGACAGCACACCTGGAAATGAGGTAACCCAATACTCTGCCCACATTGTTCGCATTAGCCGGGGCTCGGGCACAGGCCTAGCGCCTGTTTGCTCTGCTCCTGGGCAATCTTTGTTCTCCTGCAGCCAGGAAGTCTTCCTGATGAAATGAGACAGGCTGCTTCTCTTCCTTTTCTCGGGAAAGAAGCTTCAAAACCACCTCAGGAGTGACTTTCCTGAGAAATGCCCCTTCCAGATGTGTGGGGATCTGGCTGCTGTTGAAGGACGAGGGAGAAATGCTCCCAGTGCCGCCCGGACATGTCGACTGCAGGGAAGATGGCAGAGTGAGTCAGAAAAGGAGTTGGAAGAGGAGGAAAGTCGTTAGACAGCACCTTGACACCCCTTGCCAACGCAGGATCTTCCTCTGCCAGCCCTGAAGCACAGTTAGGGATCACATTTTGTCTTCTTCTGGGCTCTCTGTATGCAATGAGTGTCTGGGCTGGAAACAGAAGGCTGCACACAGAAGCCTTGCCTTGATCGCTCTGCCTCAGTGTACCTGATTCCTGGTGTGTTAACTAATCTCTCTGAGACAGAGAGACACAGCAAGGTCTGCTCCTTATCCCTATGGAAAACAAGACACATCAGAATAGCTGCTCAAACCGTGTCCATCCTGGGCGAACGAGTCTCCAGAAGATGCTTCTGTGTAGGCTCAGTCATGGCACTTCTGTGGCTGCTGCTTGCTGGGGGAGTCCTGGCTGCCGAGATTCTGACACTGGGTGATGGGCACGTTGTGCCAGGGCAGCACCGAGGAGCAGGGAGGAAGGCAAAGCCCACAGCCTGAGGGTGTCGGGCCGAAGGGACGTCAGCCATGGTGGGAAACCTAAAAACATCCCGCGGGGCAGGGCTCTGCCGAGCACTCCCTTTCCCTTCCCAGAGGAAGCAGCCTGAATTTACCCCTTGCTCTGCAGAGACCTGTAGGCTAAAACAAATTATCCTGACGCAGTAGAAAACACTGGGACCAACCTCAACTGATGGAGCAATTTGCCAGCTTCCAGCCCCAGGGTCCCTGGTCCCTCAGGGCTTTCCAGTGTAAGGGCTTGGGTCGCTTTCCCAGCAAGATCCCCTTGGATACGTGCTGTTGGCAATACTCTGGCTCATTACTGGCCAGTTTTATTTTTCCAAGAGCCAGCCCTTGTTAGCTTCGTTCTCACAGTATTGTTTTCTTTCTAGAAGAAGCTTTTGCTTGGCTCTCCCAAACTCTCACATGGGAATTGCTTACTAGCTTAGATTTATTTTTTTCTTGTTTTGACCCAAAGCTGTGCTGTGCTCCCCTCTGTACCGCTGCCAGCAGCATTTCCAGGCTCTTTTAAGCATATGTTTTGCAATAATATCTAAATCCTTGGCTCCAAGTGCCTGCCTTGCAGAGAGATTAGTATCTCTTAACAAAGGAGTTGAGAAGCAAATAGTGAGAACAAAAGGACTATCTTGCGAGCTTGTGAGACTTACCCTGACCTTTCCCAAAGGCCTCAGCCTGGACTTGAGCCTCTAGTGAGCAGAGGGCAGAAATTGGGGTGGACACACAGAGTTTGCACGGGCCAGTCACCCCATGTGCTGGAAATGTGCTCTGCACGTTGCTGCCATCTGGGCTTGACTGTACTATTCTTATCATCTCCAGGGAGCCTGCGCTAGCAGAGCTCATCTCTGATGGGAGCCCTCTTTGGCTGACGTTGTGCTGAGGCTAGTATTAGCAGTGAGGGGTTTTTTTTGGGGGGGGGGGGGGGGATTTGAGAGCAGCATTCCTCACCGGGAAGAAAACGGGCTTGGGAAATGCTTTGTCCTGTCTGGGAGAGGAGGGATGCCACTTGCCTTCTCCAGGTAGCCAGCTGGGTACATGGTGTTCAACTGGAGAGTCAGGAGGTCAATATTAATGGTTTCAAAACTTCAGGAGAAAGTGCCACAGGGACATAAAAGCCTTCAGAAAACCCACTGGAAAATTGCTGTTGCTTTAGGTGGGAGGTACCCCAGGTACCAGTATAGGTTGGGGACTGGGCTGTTGGAGAGCAGTGTAGGGGAGAGGGACCTGGAGGTCCTGGGGGACAGCAGGATGGCCATGAGCCAGTAATGTGCCCTCGTGGCCAAGAACGCCAGTGGCATCCTGGGGTGTATTAGAAGGGGGGTGTTAATAGGTGAAGAGAGGTCCTTCTCCCCTTCTGCTCTGCCCTGGTGAGACCACGCCTGGAATACTGGGTCCAGTTCTGAGCCCCTCAGCTCAAGAAAGACAAAGAACTCCTTGGAAGAGCCCAGCACAGGGCCACCAAGGTTTCTCTCCTAGTCAGCACGTTGCTCAACTTGGGTTGCAGGTGAGCTGAGTTCCAGTTGCTCCACGAGTTTTTATGAGTCTGTTGCATGAGTGCAGAGATTTCAGCATCTCCCTAGGACCAGACAGCACCGGGGAGAAATGTATTTGCTTCTTGTTGAGTCTTTAGCTCCAAAGTTTTGTGGCAGAAGAGTATAAAGCTGATGCTCTGGAGGATGTTAAACAGGACTATCTGTGCTTGGAGTTTTATCCTCATTGATTCTTGCCTTGCTCTGCAGTACATCTGGAGGTTGCAGCTCCCAATTAAATTTGTGCAAAATGGCTTTGGGGCAGTTTCAGCTTGGGAATCTCTGGTGCTGCCCCTGGAAATGTGAGACCTGATGCACCAGGCTGGAATAATGCAATCAGAACGGCTTTTTCTGGCAATGTTTTCTAATCCCTCTGAATCGTGGTTCTTAAAGCTTATGTTCAAGTGCCTTCTGCCACACAGGCAGAGCAAGGGCTCCAAACAGTGTGAGTAACTGCTCTTGGCAGCACTGCTTACCAGAGTAGTAGCTAAGTTGGATCCTGTATGTTCTGACCTGCCCGAATCGTGGGTCATCCACTCGCACCAGCTGCTGCAGTGTCCTGGAGAACTTCCTGCATTGCTGCTTCAAGATTTATCTATGCAGGGACAAAAAATAGACCAGGAGACTCACATACACCGTGGAGAGCCTTTCCTGGTGCTATGTGCTGTGTAGCCACATTTTTCTCCAAGCTCTTTCCAGCTGGCCTCATCTCCCCCTCCTCTCCCAAGGTTTTACCTGTATTTGCATCAGGAAGCCCAGGGTTATGGTGTTCGCTTTTGCTCCTCTCTTGGTAGGGTGGGCAGCTGAGATGTGCTGAACCTGGAGCTGAGAGTCTCTGGATTGCAAGGGAGGTGAGGGTGGGGTTTGGGCGTCCTGACAGGCAGCAGAGTCTTCATCTGAACCTAAAGGAACAACCTGCTTTTCCAGGGAACTGAGCTGACTTTGCCTGAAATCAAGAGAATACCCAGGTGCTCAGCATCCCTGGGATTCAGGGACCAAGATTCAGGCTGCCGGATGCAAAAACAGGGCAAGGATGAACCCTAAACCCCTCCCAACCTCTGTTCCCAGGCTGTCACTGCCCTGCTCAGATATTTTAGGAGTGGAGGGGGGTGTCCCAGCTCGAGCAGCCGGTCCCATGAGCTGTACCATCCCCTGGGGAGCAGGGTGCCTGCGCTCCCCTTGGCACCGCGCGTCTCGTGATGTGTTCATCATGTCTAAATCAGAGTCACAGAATGGTTTGGGTTGGAAGGGACCTCAAAGATCATCTAGTCCCAACCCCCCTGCCATGGGTAGGGACAAAATCACGCTGCTCTTGTGCTTGTGACATTTCTACAATGGATAGCTGGATGCTGAACCTGTGTCACCAGTTTGTCTCCTGCTCCCTTCTGCCTGTCCCAGTCCATCCTTCCTGAAAAACTCCATCTCTCCTCCGGCTTTTCCACTCTCCAGCTGTGCCCGAGTCAGAGCTCCCTTGAGGCTCCTTTCCACGCAAACTCCCAGGAGAACTCGTGGGACTGTCCCAAAGAGGCTCCTCTCCACCTCCATCCTGCTGCAGCTCCGTCCCTTTGTTTCCCAGGCGCTGGGGGACTCGGGGCTCGTTCAGCTCTTGAGAAATCTTAGCGGAGAGAGTTAGACCTGGCAGATGGAGCCTGTTACCTCACCCCACAAAAATGCTTTGTTATTGAGAAAATGGAAACTGTCTGAGGTTTGGGAGCTGAATAGAGTCATTGGTGTCTGTTTTAACCGCAGTTTGGTGGTGACTGCTGACAGTTCCCCTCTCTGAGCATTCCCTTTTCCTACACCCATAATCTTCAAGTCAGCGCAGAGCTGCAGTGATTTAACTCGTTAGCTGAGCGAATGCTGGTGCATACCCTGCAGAAACTTTGCTGAAAGCTCAGCATCTTCCAGCAGAAGGAAAACAGCTAGCCAATAAATAAGCCTCTGCAAACTGCTGGCCAGGAAAGCGATCCCTGCGGACGCTACGCCAAATCCAACTCCTTCTTTTACAATCTCAGCTGCGCTCCGTGTTTACTTGGTTTTTTAAAAGCTGCATTCAGCTCATGCAGGAACTGCTTGGAGAGAGGAAAGAGCATGCATGGAGGCTTATGTCTGGTAATTCTTTATCAGAGGTATCTGAGTTCCAGTTCTGGGGAAAGATTTCTTCCCATCAGTGATTTTTTTTTTTTTAACAGTGGGTTTCAGCACTGAGGGGGGGTGGGGGAGTATAAAAACAGGGACTGAACTGTTTGCAAGCTGGTTTTCATATTGCTGTGACTAATGACTTGGGTTACTACAGAAGAGCATTAACCCAACTACAAGACTTGTTTTAGTTAAGGTCCTTGTATGCATTGTGGCATCCGATACCTCCTGCCGAGCACATTGCATAAGCATTATTCACCCAGCACCCTGACAGAGCTGAGAGCAGCAGCATTAGCCCTTTGGAAATAAAACAAACACTTTATTTATGTATTTTTTTTAAACTAATGAATCTTAGCAGGCCAAATGAATGTCTTCCAGCTGCTGCAGATGGCCTTTACATGACTACATATTTTGGTGCGTAGAAAAACCTAGAATCCTGGAACCACAAGATGCTGAATATTAAATGCTGACCCTGGAATGTAAATATGACCTGGATGTTTTGAGGTTGTTTACCCACATTTCAAGGGTTCACTTAGAAATTCATCAGTTCCTCCAGTTCCGGTCTTGTTATCTGGAAAGAAGAGTGACTGCTCAGCATCTCCAGATGTCTCTAAATGCTGGAGTGGGTTTCAGTAACTGGAACTGGCCTGACTGGAGGGATAATCCCAGCTGTTTCAGGAAGAACCTGGGATCAGTATTTTAGCTGTAATGAACTGTTTCTGTTCTAGATCCCTGCTTCCTGTGGGTTTACATTATGATGGTCAAAACCCTTTCCAGGCTGAGCTCTGCCTCCCGAGGGCTTTGGAGGCTTTTAATCTAAAATGCAAATTGTAGACCCAAGGAGTGGCTGATTTTTGGACTGTATCTTCCCAGTTTAGAGCCCACTCTGGACCCAAGTTGTTCCTGTGATTCTTGCATGATCCAAGCCCCCAGGGTTTCCCTCCTGTGAGTGTACCAGGGGTTGGGGAATCGCTGCTGTAGTTCAGAGCTGTGTGCCTGCAGATTGTTCTGTTTCCCCTAACCCAGCAGGTATATCAGCTCTGTACCACTGGGGAAAGAATAACCTGGGGTTTAAGGCTCTCTGGAGAGAAACAAAAGGAGTTTAACAGCACATGATGTCTGTCTGAAGGGACGAACTTCAGCATGGTGGGATGAAAATGCCTCTCTGAGGCCCGTGTGGGATGGCACTGTGTTCCTAGGTATTGCTTAGGATGTGAAGGTGATGGAGAGAGAACAGAAATGAAGCAGCAGGCCCTGAGCTGTCTCTGAGCACCAGGACTGCTTTTGTCAGCAACGGGGACCCATGAACGAACCTAAACCTCTGGATTTTGCCAGGCGTCTGACCTCACCTTGGGCTTCCTCTGCCCCCAGGAAGGAAAATGTGGTGCTGTCTGTGCTGAGCACCTAATGTGGTTTGAACTGGCGTGTAACTCCCAGTGCCACACGAGTCCAGTGCCTCCTTCAGCTCAGCACACTCACCTTTAAAGCCCAAAGTGTAAACAGGAGGCACGATGAGCAAGGACAGGGCGCTGCTGGGTCGAGCACTCTGGAGTCTGGATTAACTGTACTCTGTAAGGACACGGTGCTGTGTCTGTCTGTCACAGAGCGATTCGGGCTGGAAGGGACCATAAAGATCATCTCCTCCTTTCTCTTCCACCCTTTTCCCCCCTTTTTTCCCCCTTTTTTCCGTGGGCTGGTTCCTCTTTCTCTCAGCACATGGAAATTTTCACATAGAAAAGTCAGTGTTTACATTTAAAGGCATTTCAGCCCCTACCTTTAACTCAGTGAGCACCTCGTATCAAGAGAGCTGCAGTGATGCCGAACTGGGGGGCTCTGGAGTGTGGGGAGTAACAGTGCTATTTACTAAAGAGGCACACGAGGTGCACAGTGTATTGCATGTAACTTGGCCAAGAGGAGCTTTATTTCTAGTATTGCTCACCCCAGTATTGCAAACACTGTGTAACTCCCAGGAAGATTAAATCTGGCTGGGATGGGAGCTGTGGATGTGCCGCTCTTGGAGCGCCTGAAGAGCCACGGGTGGACTCCAGGTTGGTGATGGTGTTGCACCACATACAGGCATGATGTCAGGCTTTGTGCTCTGTGAGACAATGACTCAACTGGGGAATGATGAAACAAGCGCTCTCAGATCCTCGATAGCTTCGAGCTTTAGTGTTGGAAGGAGACAGAGAGCAGAACTTGGAGTGGGAGAGGGTGATCCAGAGATTTTGAATAACAGGGACCTGAGTAAACCGTGCTGACTGAATAGCACCCACCCTTTCCAGAGGGAATCCAGGAGTCCTGCTGCTCACCTCGTTAGCACCTGGCTTGGTAAATCAGGCTAATGGTGATGTTCATTAGCTTTTCACTGTCTATGAGAGGTTTTGCTTGTTCTCTCTTTCCCCTGTGATGGTGACGCAGAAGTAGAAGGGGTTTGGAAGCGAATTGGGGTTCTCGTGTCTCTTATGAAAATTTGGAGTCACTTGAATTTTAAGTGTCCAGTTTCCAGTCACAAGTAATGACATTTAAACCTCGGTGGGAAATGCAATCCCCGTGCTGATGTCACCCCCTGGTTTATGATGGGGCTGCTTTTGTTTCTGGGCAGGCACTGGGGTGTTTTGCTGGTGGAGTGATGATTTACCAGTGAGAGTCTCTTGCTGGTGGCACCTGCTGTAGCCATCTGGGGTGCGAGTCACTGTCGGAGCTGCCCTCGCTGTGCCTCTTGCAGTGCCACCCCTGTCACTTGGGTTGTGCCCTGGCCCGTCGCGTTCAGCAATGCAAGGTAAGGGAGAGCTGCTGGGACTTCTTGTTTCCAGGGGGTTGCCAGTTTAAGAATGAATAGTCTATAAATGAAGGATTTCAGTGCTGGCCGGTGAGGAGGACAGAGGGAGGGGGTGGTGAGGGGTTGGTATGTCCTGTTGTAGTGAAGCCTACGCTCCTCAGACTTGCTGGAGCAGGAAAACAGCTTTGGAAAACCTTGTGCTCAGGTCCCAAGCACAGGCTGCGGCTGTTTGTGTCAGTGAAGGAGCAAAGAAATGGGGCATTGCTTCCTATCTGCTGCCTCGGGAGCTGCAACATCAGCTCTTCCTGCTCTATACTTGGAAGTCCTGGGCAGAGGAGCCTCTGCTGGGTAAAATTCTGACCTTTTGGTTCAGTTTCTGCACTTTCATGTGGGTTTCTTTGTAAATCTGAGATTTGAACAAGCCAGGAGAAGCTGTGGGTGCCACTGGGACCCTGGCAGGGTTCAAGGCCAGGTTGGATGGGGCGTTGGGCACCCTGGGTTAGGAGAGGATGTCCCTGGCTGTGGCAGGGGTGGTACTGGCGGGGGGAGTGGGTCCTGAGAGCCCTTCCCACCCAAACCAGTCTGGGATGCTGGGACTCTGTAAATGAGCCACAGACCTGGGTCTGGGACTCTCTCTCACTGTTAATCCTTTTCTGTTCATATGGGTTTTTTTCTGGAAAGGAGCAGTTTTCCTCCCAGTGACTCTCTTGGCAGAGCCAGCACGTGTGCTGAGCTGAAGCCAGTGGGGAGAGCACCCAGGGGCACATCCAGCGGGCAGGGGCACAGGTCTTGGAAACTCAGTGTGTAGTTGTGTGACGTAAAGGCACTCATAGATTTTCTGTGAGGGTTTGTGCCCCTTGAAATAGCCTTTTCTGCTTTGTCTGTTGGATGTGGCACTGGTTCTCCATTCTCTCCATCTCTGAGCACAGCGGCACAGGCACAGTGACTGGACAGCACGCTGTGTCTTGCCAACTTCTTTTTGGTGCTTGTGGGGAGTTATTCCTCAGGGATCTGATGTCAGAGGTGACATTCACACCTGATTGCTCCCATTATTTAAAATGTGTGGTATTTAAGAGTCATTTTTAATGGTGCTGGTGAGAGATGCTTCAGCAAGGAGGCTGGCTCAAAGATGCTCTGTGTAGTAAAAGTACCTGACACCTGAAGCCCAGATCAGCCAGCAGAGAAATCTTGAAGAAAGAAACTCTCTTCACCCCCACAGCAGCAAAACAGCAGCTCCAGGAGTTAAGAGTTTATTTTCCTCTCCCAACGCTCCCAGTCCATCCCAGTTCAGTGCTTCCTCCTGCTGCAGGGCTATGCTGTCCTTGCAGGAGGGTTGCAGCTGGCTCACACACAGCATCTCCCTGGCAACAAAGGATCGCAGTTTTGTTTCTGACCACGGGCAAGCAGTCCTGGGGATGGTAACCTGACACAACTTGTCTTTGCCAGGGTCCAGGCCTTCCCCAGATTTAGAAGCTGCGCACATGCTGCAGGCTACGGAGCTGTAATTGCCTTTGCTCGCAAAGGGACACCAGCAGCTGAAAAAAGCACTTTAGATGGAGACTGTCCACACTTCCAGGGACTCAGCAGCACAGGTGGAGGGGCCCAGGGACAGAGGGAGAGGGGCTGCAGGGCAAGAGCCCGGGTGGCACAGGGCTGTCCCTGCAGCGGGTGTTGTTGTGGTGTCTCCCCGTCACCTCCCTGGTTTTCTCTTCACTCCACTGGCTTTTGGAGAGTCTTGAGAGGCACAAAACTGCCAGGATACCTGTGTTGGTTGATAAGAAATCAGCTACAGGTGCTCCTGCTTGGGAGAAGAATCAGCTTGGTAAAAGGGAATCGGGTGACCAAACTTGGTGAAAACATTCCACTTTGCCCTTTAAGTACCAGGCACGCATTAAATAAGACACGCCTGGGTTATGTGGCTTTTCCCACTCCTGTAAGTCAAAGGTACTGTGTTTATTAAAGAAAAACTGAAGTTGAGCAGAGCCTTCATCAGCAAAAGCGCTGCCAGGCTTTCTGCAGCGGATGGTTAATGCAGGATGGGGCTCAGCCCGTGCAGAATCAGAGTCACACGGTTGGAAAAGCCCTTTAAGATCACTAAGTCCAACTGTTCCCATCCTATGCTGAACCATATCCCTAAGTACCTCATCTACCCCTTTTTTTTTATTTAAACACAGGGATGGGGACTCAACCCCCTCCCTGGGCAGCCTGTTCCAGGCCCTGACAACTCTTTCAGTGAAAAATTTTTCACTAACATCTCATCTGAGGCAGGTTTGCTTGTCGACGTGCCCTGTGACCCTGTCCATCCCCTGCAGCCCATCCACGAGCTCCCGTGTGTGTTCAGAAGGAAGCTTGAAGCAGCCCCTCGATCTGCCCCACCACCTGCAAAATACAGGCATGATCTCATAAGGACCCTTCAGTCAGGGGCTACAAAAAAGCTTTGCAAGCACTACCTTAAGTTATGCATCACCTCAGACATGAGCACGGCTTCATCCTCAATTTAAAATACAGCTGCCTCTAAGGGAAGGAACAGTCAGTGCCACAGCATAAGGCTGCAATTGCAGGGGAGCTTTAGGGAAATAGAGCAGAATTCCTTTATTTTGCAGCAATGTCTGTGCTGGGATGCTCAAACCCCAAGAACTAGCAATAGAGCAGTCAGATTCTTTTCCCTGCGTCCAGGCTGAGCTGTCTGTTTGAATTGCGAAATTCTTCTGCTCTGAGCAGATCTAAGATGAAGGTAAATTGGCCTCAGCGCTCAGTTAGTCATTTCCTGTCGTGCTTTCATGTCCCAGTGCTAGTGCAGGGGGGGTATGACCTTTATTTCATGGGGCAAAGAGATTCTGAAGCATTATTGCCGGAGTCCTGGGTTCGTGCAGTTGGATAAGCAGTTAGGCATGTGTATGGCTCCAGGCCAACTTTGGGTTATGGGGGCATAAATCAATTCGGTCCAAAATTAAACTTTAATTGCTAGATTATAATCCTCACAATATGGTTATTCTTGGGGGCTGGAGTGGCTGTTACAGAGATCTCATGGGGTTTTGGCGCTGGCTCTATCCAAGAGCTCTCTGCCTTGTGAGCTTGGGCGTGGATGCGTTTTCCCATTTGATGCTTGTGGGCACACTGGAGTTGTAGGGGTTGGAAGGGACCTTGGGAGGTTGAGCCCAACCCCCAAATGTATGTTTGTTTCTGGAGAACACTGGCTGCACACAGGGGGTCCCACTCCCCATGCTGTAACTGCAATGATGGGTTACCAGAACAAGGAACCATAGGCTACAGCAGGCAGGTAACGTGAGGCACCATCTCTACCCACGTGAGGTTTATGTTGCTTCTTGCATACTGTCTTTGTGTCTTTCTTGATGAAATGCCATCCAGTTACCATCCCTCCCCACCAGCTTCTCTTGACCATCACTCCATAACAGCATGGGCAAGGAAGGTTCATGGGTGGGTTACACCACACCTCAGCAACGGACATTTCACTGTCCTGATCAGCTTCTGCCTGGACCTGGTGTGAAACTGGGGTCTGGAGGCTGGCCACTGCCTCTTGATTAGTTTTATATGGTTGGTGACTCTCTTTAGGGCTTGTCTTGTGTTGCTGCATTACTGTTGGGTGATGGTTAATGTCCCATCTGCTCAGTATGTCCAAAAGGCCCGTTCAGCCCTGCATAAGCAATGGGCTCCTCATTCTAACCCCATTTCATCACAGAATCACGGAAGGTTTGGGGTGGAAAGGACCTCAAAGCCCATCTGCCGTGGGCAGGGACACCCTCCGTAGCTCAGGCTGCTCAATTTTCTAGTTGGGAGATGAAGGGAATTTGGGGGTCTGACACTGGCGGGCTCCCTGATGCGATTCATTGGGGTGGGAACTGCGTGTGTCCCCGTGTTGGGCTGTAGCGTGGGCTGGTGGCACAGTCCAGCACTGGCTGCCTCTTTGCTCTGGAAGTGCTGCTGCTGGGCTGGTGTCATGCCCAGGGGCTGCCACAGGTGAGGGAAGCCTGGAGATTGTGAGTACCCCCTTCCACTCTGCATTCCAGTGGCTTCAGCATCGCTGTTGCCATAATTGAGCGTGTGCCCCTCTCTTAAATGGGACAACTAAGGTGCCCAAGAAGTTCCACACTCGTTCTTTGGTCCTTTTTCAGAGCTGAGAGGAGCAGCCGTTTCCCTGGACTGCGGCTCCCGCTCCTCGGATCACACCAAAGCTCTGAAACTTGGCTCCAGCATCTTTCTTCCTATTATGGTCACCCTGGCCATGTGTGCAGCTGCTGCCCTGCAGCCAGCTACCAGCTGCAGTAGCAGACTTGCTCCATGCAGGTTGTTGGTGCCAGCAGGTTCCTGCCTGCTCGGTGCTGCATGTGGCAGGAGCAGGTACCTGTGATGCAGAGCTTGGGCCAGGCCATCTCCTCCTTCTCCCAATACTCTTCCAAGACTGGCTAGAGTCTCTGCTGACACGTTTTTATGCTGCAGGTTTCTTGATGTCTGGTCAAGGGGACTTCATGTGGCTGGGGGGAGGTTTCTGGCGTGGTCATATCTCGCTCCTCAGCTCTCGGGGTTCCTCCTCCAGCTCAGAGGTCTGTTTGAATCACGACTGGTCCAAATTGCCCAAATGGTTTCAGTTCCCCACTTCCTGTTGAGCATGCAGGATTTGCTTCCTTGGTATATGTTTGCATAAGATCAGCAGCTGATCTCCTGAGCAAACAGTCTGTTCCATGTCAGCAGAACGCCCCAGGCTGCGTGCTCTGACTGCATCCTTCCAGCTCTGCTGCTGGTGACCGTGTCCTTGGTCTGAGCTGCCCTCTGAAGGGGCAGGAACCTGAAATAGTTAATTAACCTTTACGGGTCTTTAGTAATAAGGGCTTTTTAAACTCTGAAATCCTTCCCTCCCTTCTTCCCAGGCAGTATTTCTTTCTATGGTTGCATAGTAGGAACTCCTGAGCTTCTATCTCTGACCCTGATAGAATTAACTTCCCCTCAAGAAAATAAGCTTAGAGCAAGAGCTGAATTGTCTGCTGCCCCTCTCCTTGTCAGCCTGTGCTCTGCCATACCTCTCTTGGGGTTTTGGAAGGTGGGCAGACATGGGAAGCCCAGCATTTCTCACTGGCAGTGTTTGGATAAATCTCCTGGCTTTCTTCCTCCAAACTGTGTATCTCCATGCTCACTCTGTGGATGCTTCAGCTCACAGCTGGATTCAGGGGACCTGCCGGAACGGGGAGGATGTTGGGAGGGAAAGGGACAGAAGTGGCTGAAAATCAAAGGCAAAGCCAGGTCTTGGCCACAAGAAATTACACTCTGAGTCTCAGATGGGTAAACCCGCCTGGTTTTCCACTGTCGCATGGAAAATTGGATTCCCCTGCAACTGTGGCCTCATTAAAAAGAGATTCTTTCTTTAAAGGGTAGAGAAAGGACAGAAGTCCCAGTGTGCACAAACACTGGCTCGGAGCTTTGTCCCATTACCTTGTATGGGATGCTGCTCTGTGAGAACCTGACTTACTCACTGCAGGTTTTCCTTTCACACAGGAAACGATCCAGTTTATGTTTCCTTATCTTAGGAGAAAGAATGAGCTCAGTGTTAGAGGGAAAAGGTCCATGAACCCAGGACTGCTCTGAGCAGGAGGTGGTTGTGCCCGTGCAAGGGGAAGTGGCTGCAGCAGCTTCCTTGGCAGAGCTCGGTGTGTGCACAGACCTCAGTGCAGCATCCCAGGGATGCAGGTGGGGCTGTGTGGCCTTACACCCAGCTGATTCATTTGTCTCCTTCCTCCTCCTCAGCCAGCTGTAGGAGCCGGATCTTCCTTGTGTGTTGGAGGGATGACCTGTACCATCCTCCCGGTGTGCGGGTGTTGGGGGAGCTGCCAGGCGAAGGGGCTGTGCTGGTGGTCTCTGCAAGGACTCTGCTTGCTCCTCACCATGCCAGAGATCCCACTGGAGCAACAGAGATATTTCTGAGCTGTCCGTGGGGAGGCTCAGGCTGGGAGGCGGCTGGGAGGCAATATCTGAGGCCAGGAAGTGACTCAGTGGAGCTCCGAGCAGGCGGGTGAAGGCCTGACGTGAGCTGCTCCTGGGGGTGCTGGGTGCAGGCTGGGTCTGGCCTGGTGACCCTGCCGAAATGTTGTGTGCCTTTCTGGCCAAGCTGCCTTTCTCCCTGACCTGGATGTCTTTGAATGGTGATGGGGGGGTGTTGCTCCCACTGCTCCAGGCCTACAGCCACGCTTGTGGGCTCCGGAGCAGAGCGAGAGGGTGCGGGCAGAGGCAGCAGCATGAGGAGGTGCAGGGACCTGTGTTGGTCCCACCGCCCCGGAGAGCCCGGACTGGCTTTGCCAGCTCCTTCCTGGGGTGCTTGGTGACCCTGAGCAGACCCATAGGAGTGTTGTCAGGAAACCTGGACTGAGACTGTCCCCAGCCCAGCGGCGGGGCTGGAGCTGGTCCTGGGAGCGAGCAGATGGTTTCCCTTTTAGGGTCGGCAGCGGGCAGAAACAATTTCACACGGATTCCAGGGCCCATAATGGTTCTGGAAAGCCAACGGGAACAAAAAGTCTTCTTCTCCTCTCCTGACCTTGGAGCGTGTTGAGGACCGTCTTCCAAAGCCTTGTCCTGGATGGTTTCATCCTTACATGGGGAACGCCTGCCTGCCCCAGTGAGGCTGTGCTTTCTCCTCGGTGTATCTGTTTAGGTGTGAGCTGCAACTGCACAACCCGTGCTCAGAGCAGCCCGGGGAAGATGAGAATAGGCAGGAACCTGACAGGCAGTGAAAGGCAGGTCTATTCCTGTGCCCTGGAAAGATTAAGTGTTTCCCTAGGAATAGCCTTATGGGTTGCTCTAGGATCGCTTCGTGGAGCAGCTGGTTGTGACCTGACAACGAACAACAAACTGGTGTGAAGTTACAGGGGGTTACGGGTTCACCGTGTCCATGAGACCTCTTGCCAAAGGCGCTCCTTGCAGCAGGCACCGTCTCAGAAGGCTGATCAGCAGAAAGCCTGGCCCTAGACAGCCCCTCCTGCCTCCTTTGCACAACAGGGCCCCAGTTTATAGGCACTAAGGTTAATGTGGGCCTCTCGTGGGGCTGTCGCTAGCCCAGCTGCCGTGTTGCTGCGGACAATGACACCGGGCTGGCGTTAGGTGCATGTTGCTCTCTAATTAGAACGTGGGCTCTGCTCTGCGTCCTTGACAAATCGCTGACCTTTCTCAGACGTGAAGCTATTCTGAGCTCTGTTCCAGACCGATCGGATTTGCATCCCGGAGCACTCTCAATGTTGTTTGTGAGAGGAGCTCTTGTTCCCAAAGCTGCTTGTCCGTGGGCACAGGAGAGGAATGGAGCTTCCTTTCCCCTGTGAGCACAGCTATGCCTGGTGAAGGGAGCAGGTAGGCCACTGGCAGGGATGGATCTGCCATTTAATCTTGCCCTCAGCCAGCCAACAAGACAGCTGAGAGAACACCCCACATCCCACTCCGCCATCCCCATGGACAGGGAAACCTGCTGCAGTAGGTCTTGTCCCACAGGGACCTCAGGCATCTAGTGATGGGCAGGCAGGTGACCTCTCTGCAGCTGGAGTGCCATGGCTTTAGGGCAGTGCCTTGGGCAGTGTCTGAAGGTGTGACCTCAGCCTAGCACACAGCTCGCGTTTACAGGGTGATGCGGGCTGAAGAGTATGAGCACCTACTAATTAGCACGCATAGTGACTGCCTGTGGCATCTCAGCCTCGATTAAAGGCTTTTTAAACACCTTTTAAAACCCCACCTCTTTTCTTCATGAATGGAGACAATTTCCAGGCTCCTCACTACAATCACAGGAAGAATTGTGGTTCTTGCCTCATTTCTTTTACTCTGTTCCTTGTGTCCCAGCTTCCTCTTCTCCACAGACTCTGTCTCCAGCAGTGCCATGCTCTCAGGAGCAAAGACACAGAGTTTGCTTTGGCGTTGCACAGGGCTTTGACACCCCTGCCCAGCGCTGCATGGGAGTCCAGAACAAAGGGAGCAAGCAGCTTATCTAACACAAATAACCCTGAGCAAACTTCCTGGGCCTGCTCCTTTTTTTTTCCTTTCCTTTCCTTTGGAAAAAGCAGCACAGCCTCTCATCCCCAGCTCTCCTATAGCAGCCTCAGCCACATGACGACCTCGGGACTTGCTCTGCTGGCAGCCTGTGCATCCTCCAGCCCGCTCCGACCCTGAGCTCGGCTCACGCTGTGCATGACAGACGTGGGTAGATTTTGGGGAGAGGCTGCTCAAAGTGGAGGCAAGCTGTTAAAGGTTTCTCCTCGGCAGAGTGTTGTCAGAGGGTTTATGGGGCTTTTTGCTGCTGCTTCTGTGGTCGCTGTGGTGAAAGCAGTGGTGCCTCCAGTGAGCACACCAGCCCAGGGCTTGGGCCAGCACAAGGCTGGCAGGGGGCCCTAGGGGGCTGAGGAGTGCCAGATGCCCTCAGTGGGATGGAAAAGTTCCAGTCCTGTTGCTTCTTTTAATCCCTGTTTGGTCCCAAGCGCTGGTGGCACCGGGTGTGTGTGGGGCCAGGGCATGGCACGTGCTCAGGGCAGAACCACCCTCACCATGGTGGTTCAGGGTGCAGGAGCCACATCAGTCCTTGTGGGTTTATCCTCCCCCTGCAACATGAGGAAATGCCATCCCTTGTTTTGAGTCTGGGGACCGGGGCTGGGGGAGGGACAGCATCAGGGGCAGGTACAGCAGTGCTGGGGAGCCCAAGTCCCTGGGGCAGGTGGAACCCAAGGCTTCCCCCAGTGAGCTGAGTTTCCTTCCCGTTTTCTGATGCGCTGTGACGCAGCGTTACAGGACCACAGAGATAAAGCACAGCCCATTGAGCAAGCGTGGCAGCTCCCTGCTCCAGTGGCTCCCAGGGCAGGAGTGCTCATTAGAGGCCCTTTCATTACAGACACACCTTGGAAAGTTCCCTTCCACGGCTCTGGGAGGAGGAGGAGGGTTATTAATTTGATTTTCATTCTCTGCCAGAGAGAAAGGTCCCGGGTGGCTTCAGGGAGTTGAAGGCAAGTGGATGGCAGAGGAGGTGGCAGAGGGTGAGGAGCGGCCAGGAGCCGTACAGAGGGCACGGGGGCTGCTGCCTGGCTGGGGGAGCACCCCACGGGGTGCCCCAGAGGGAGGGAGTGCAGGGGGGGCTGAGCCAGGCTGGGGGCAGAGGGTCTGGTTTGGTACCTGGCACCCTGTCAGCTCCTCTGCACAAACCCCAGTAACCAGCTGGACATGGGGCAGCCTCATCCCACGGGCAGCGAGCCTGGGGCTGCTGGTTGGGATTCTGGAGGATGGGCTTGGCCAAGCAGTGGTCCCAAGCCCACGCTGCTCGCGGGGGGCACGCCGTGGAGCCGCAGCCACGTGCACCAGCCTGCCACAACAGAGGGCACGGAGCGGTCAGGGGAGCAGGCAACGGCCGGGGCAGCAGCTGGGGAACGAGAGCATCTGAAAAGGGACTTTGTTCCCTCTCTGTTGGTCACGTAGCCATGTGGGAATACTGGATTTATTCACCAGCAGCCCTATCGGCACATACCAGGCTTGACAACAGCTGGGAGCTGTGTGGCTTGGCCAAGAATAGCCCTGGGGAGCTGGCTGCCGTGAATCAGAGCTGTCTGCATCGGCTCCTGCCCTGGAGGCTGCTTCCAGCCTAAGGGAGACCAGGAAGAGGCAGGCAGGGAGGCTGGTGGTGAGCTCCTCGCCCCATTACACACCGAGCCATAAAACCTCTTTCTGAAAGGGTGGGTTCACGAGGAAGACTGCGGCGAGCGGCGCTCCGCAGCTGACTGCTCAGATGTAATTCCATGGGCTTGTCTACACTTGATAGCAACCTGTATTAAAGGAGGGTGTGATTTTGCAAGTGGAAAACTCCTTATTTAGGAATAACGAGGTTAGAGCAAACAGCAGGAAGGTGCCCGGTTGGGAACTGGCGCTCCAGCGAGAGCAAAACTCTTCCTCAAACCTCTCAGCTGAGAGGGAGACAAGGGGCAAGGAGAGATGTCTGATTCCTGTGTGTAGAACCCCAGCCCCTCTCTGGCTTGTGGAACACCCACCCTCCCCAGCACTTTCTCCCTGAAGAGTGTTTGTAGATGGAGCAATGTAAAAACTGTTTTCTGGGATGCAGTTTCGTAGCTGGGCACAGTGTGGGGTGCCTGGCTTCTGCTCCCCTGCAAGGGTCTGCCAGAGAGGTTCCAGAGCTGGGATGGCTGACAGCCCCATCAGGCAGAGCATCAGCCCGTGGGCCAGCGAGAAGAGACCTGTCCTTGTAGCTGGGTCGCCAAGGAGCAGCTCAGTAGGCACATCCATCCCTCTGGAGGTGACTGGCCCTGGTGTGACAGTGGATGTGCACCCGGTCCTGCTTTGGGTGCCAAACCAAAACTTCTCACGCAAAAATAAGCCAAACCAACCCAAAAGGAAGAAAACCTCTCTTTGGGTCATTGTTTACACTCTGCTGCCCAGCGAGGAGGCCGGCAGCCAGAGCTTGCTGCACGCTCATGTGGCTTAAGTTTCTCTGAGCGGTGCCCAAGTTGAACTTGAGCTTAATCCTGATTCCTCTGTGCGTGGGGCTCTTCTGGAAGCATGTTGGGCGCAGAGCAGGTGCAGCAGCTCTGGCCACTGTCCTGTCCTGGGAGCAGCTGTTAGCTGGTTGAAGGGAATTCGTGGTCCTTGCCCTCTGGGCCACGCAGAGACCTCTCGGGGGGTGTAAGCAGATACTGACCCGGCGTCTCCGCTGATCTCTCAGCAGGTGAAGGAGGCCCTCAGCCTGGCACCATGACAGAGTGCTTCGACTGCGACAACTGCAAGGAGTCCTTGTATGGGCGCAAGTACATCCAGATGGACAATGGCCCCTACTGCATCCCCTGCTACGACGCCCACTTCGCCAACACCTGCGACGAGTGCAAGGAGCTGATCGGCCACGACTGCCGAGTGAGTAGAGGGCTGGGCAGGGCGGTCCCCTGCGGAGATCCCTCTGTCCCCTCCTCATCCCCGCTGTCCTCCGCAGGAGCTGTACTACGAGGATCGCCACTACCACGAGCACTGCTTCCGGTGCTTCCGCTGCGACCGCTCGCTGGCCGACGAGCCGTTCACCTGCCAAGGCGAGGAGCTGCTGTGCAATGACTGCTACTGCAGCGAGTTCTCCTCCAAATGCATCGCCTGCGAGAAGACGGTCATGCCAGGTAGGAGCGGGCGGACTCGGGCACTGCGGGCTTGGTCCTGGTCCCAGCGGCTTCGGGTGGGGCTGCAGGGTCTGGCACTGGGGTAATGAGGAAGGGGGGTGAACCCCTTTCCTGCTCCACGGTCACTGCACAGAGTGAGACGGGCACTTTGTCTGTGGGAGATCAGGGTCCTGAGCCACAATCACCACCCCAGCCATGTCCACATGTTCTCCTTTTTCCTGGGGAAGCAAGTGGGGGAGGAGATAACAAAGGGTTTCCCAGGCCATTTCTGGTGTGTGCTGATGAGAGGAGGGATGACTGAAGGGGAGTGAGGTCTCTGGAGATGGCCTGAGGCGAGGGAGTTGTCTCTGCTTGGCCATTCAGGCACCACCTTCAAAAGTAGACTACAGCCCTCTCTCAGCTGAGGCCTGTGTGCTGTGCTGGGGGAACATCCTGCACCCCTTCACCTGGGGCTGTGGGGAGGGCCTGGGGCATCCCCCCTCCAGCCACCTGCCATCCTGGCTGCCTATGGCCAGCCAGCACAGAGCTACGTGTGCAGGACCACAGCTTATTCTGCCCGCTGCTCCCTCCAGCCACGCTGCCAACATCTCTCTCCACAGGGTCCCGTAAGCTGGAGTACAACGGGCAAACCTGGCACGAGCACTGCTTCATATGCAGCAGCTGCCAGCAGCCCATCGGGTCGCGGTCCTTCATCCCAGACAAGACGGATTATTACTGTGTCCCCTGTTACGAGAGCAAGTTCGCCCCTCGCTGCACCCGCTGCAAAAAGGTACAGCTGGCCTCACAGTTCTCTGGGGCTGGGCACGTTCCCTGCTCCTGCCCCAGCCCCGACAGAGAAGGGTGCTGGTGCAGGTGGTCCTGCCCTGTGGCTGTTTGTGTCACCCTTGTGCGCTCTCTGCCCGCAGACCCTGACCAAGGGAGGGGTGACTTACCGGGACGAACCGTGGCACAAGGAGTGTTTCGTCTGCACGGGCTGCAAGACCCCCCTGGCTGGGCAGCAGTTCACCTCCCAGGATGACAACCCCTACTGCATCAAGTGCTTTGGGAACCTCTATGCCAAGAAGTGCAGCGCCTGCACGAAGCCCATCACAGGTGAGCGGTGCCCTGGGGACGGTTCTCCCCGGTTCCAGGCGTTCGGTGACGTCTCTGGGTGAAGCCGCCCTATCGAGTGTGTGGGTGGCCCAGGCCCCTTGGTGCTCATACACATCTGCACTGTGCAGGCTTCCTCTGGTGTCTCTGGGCACCTCAGAGACAAAGGAGGGGAGTGTGAGGTTCCCCCTGGGCACATCCCCCTGTGGGGTGATTGCTCACGGGCAGGGATAGCCAGAGACTTCCACCCAGAGCAGCAGCTGCTGCTGGGGAGCTTGGACCTGTTCTGCTGACCTGAGATAGGGAAGCAGGGGGGTCCTGGCCCTCAGAAACCCCCCTGCCCTCCCCCACTTGGCCTTTCCCTTTGCCACTGTTGCTCTGGGGAAGGCAGAGCTGTGAATCAGCTGGTGACTCAGAGGGTGACTCTGGCTGAGCTCCCAAGCACCCCGCTTCCTGTCGGCTGCCTCTTGGCCTGTGGCTGTCCCAGGAGAAGGGGGTCACAGCCCACACGTCCAGCGCCCATGGGCAGAGGAGGGAAGCTGCCCACAGCCTCTGCAGCAGCGCTGGGCTGAGCTGGTGGCAGGGCAGCTCTTCCCAGGGTTTCACCAGCACCATCCCAGGAAGGAGCCGTGCCAGACACGGCTCCCAACAGCCCCCTTGCTCGCTGTGATGGAGCAGCTCTGCTCCTCACTCCTCTCTGGGGAGAAAACCAGCGATTCCAGCCCCAGGGATCTCAGTCCTTCAAAATCTGGAGTGGAGATCGGTATTCCAAAGGGTTTGGATGCTGTAGGGTGTTTGGGTGCCCTGGTGCAGCGCTGCGTGTGGGGACCTGACTCAGGAGAGGAACAGGTCAAGACTCAGCCCTGTATCCCCGGGGGCTCTGACGCTGAGCTCTGTCCCCCCCCGCAGGCTTCGGCGGAGGTAAATACGTCTCCTTTGAGGACCGTCACTGGCACCACAACTGCTTCAACTGCGCTCGCTGCAGCACCTCGCTGGTGGGGAAAGGCTTCATCCCCGACAACGACGAGATCCTGTGCCGCGACTGCAGCAGCGACCTATGAGCCCCCCCGAGGCCGCCGTGGGGAAGGGGCTTTCTCTATTCTTCAGGGTCTTTGTGCCAGACACCCCAGCAGCATCTCGGGGCAGGGCGCAAGGCGCAGGAGATGGGGGGCTGACCCCGAACCGCGGTGTGTTCAGGAGGTTCCCGTGCCCCTCCCTGACGGCTAGAGTACGCTATGCTGTGGCTCTGTGCAGAGTCAAAGCTGAATAAAGTTGAAAAAAGGAGCTTCAAGACACCCCCTGCCCTCCCCCCCATTATTTACTCTTTCCCCTAGTTTCCAGTCTGATGAGGCACAAGCAGAGCCCAGGGCCCCAGCTGAGCAAGGGGCAGCAGCAGCTTCAGCGTTGGGCTGCTGGATCTGCATGCTGGCAGCATGTGTTTGCTCCCCCCACCCCGGCACAGTGCTGACTTTCCTCTCTTCCCCCTGTGCTTCCCTTGCTCTGTGTGATACAAGGCGGCAGCTCCTGGTCTGTGGGGCTTGGCCACGCTGGCCTGGCCTAGCAGATGGCTTTGCAGTCCAGCCTTTTCCGTACGTGCAGCTTGGCCTGTGGAGATCTGGGCTCTGCCCTGCTTGGAAAGGTTTGGGGACACCGGGCTGGAGTGTGGCCAGGAGAAAAGCTGCTGTCCTGTCAGGTGGGAGCCACCTCCAGATGTCTGTAGCCACCTCCCAGGCCAGGCCCTTTGCTCTGTGTGTGTCTGTGGAGGTGCTTTCGGGCAGGGATGAGGAGCTCAAATTGCTCACAGGTACGGGGTGTTCTGCCCCCACCTCCCTGCCCCGTTCCCACAGCTGCCTCTGCCGTGTGTGAGCTGGACCAGGGGGGATACTGCCCCCCCCACCGGGAAGCGCCTGGCTGAGCCCTGGAGAAGGGTGTGTTGAAGGCTGAGAGCACCGAGGGCTTTATTCCTGCTCCATCCCTCTGATGGGGAGCCACAGGACGGGGACTGCCTCTCCAAGGCCAGCAGCACAGGTAACACCAAAGACCTTTCACTAATTTGGGGAGGGTCTGTGGCTGCTGGGAGTGCTGGGGGGGAGAGCTCCAGCACCGAGGTGAGCTGAGGGGGCAGCCGGGGCATCCACACCCCGCTCCTGCCAGGGCTGAGCATCCCCCCAGAGCGGGCAGAGCATGAGGCTTCCCCCAGCCACACTCACCCCTCAGTGTCCCGAACGAGAGGCAAAGCAAAGGTGGTGCCTGGGCTGCCCAGAGGAGGGGCTTTGCATCCCCCAAGTCCCTGCATTGGCCCTAACGGGACATCTTGAGCCCTCCCAGACTCTCACAAGGGCTTTGATGGCTGAGCTGGCCCCTCTCTGGCCCCTCTGCAGTGGGATGGATGCTCACACCTGCTGTGTCTCTACATCCTCCTGGCTTCTGTCTCGCCGGGGTGCTTCCCCTGACCCTGCTCCCCTGCTTCCACAGCCACCTGCTTTCCCAAAACCATCTCCCCATCTTCTTTTGTACTCCTTTATGTCGTGAAGGCCCGTGGGTTTGTAACCAACCATGGGGCAAAGGGGATAATTCCCCCCCCCCAGCTCCACCTAGGAACAGAAGGTGTTCTGCATGTCCCTGTATCCTCGCTGATCCCCCTTGAAAGCTTTGATGCAGGCAAATCAGAGTTTGTGTGTTGGCTGCTCCCAGGAGCTCAGTGGTCTCTAGAAGGAATTGTCCCAAACCTCAGCCTCCTGTGTATTTCCTACAGCTTTATACAATAAACTCTTTCAGTGACGCTCGTTCTCCTGTGTTTCTGGAACAAGGGGCCCAGCGCCTCCGTGCTCAGCCTTGTGCTCAGCCCTGACAGCTGATCCCCGTGGTGCTCGTGCCTCCCCCTCCCCAAACCACACTCCTGGGTGTTTGGCTGTACCAGTCCCGTGGGTTGTGGCAGAGGAACAGCAGCTCCTTTGTGCCACAGGGCTGTGAAGGGCTGGGAGTGCTGGGGGTCTGTCTGTGCCTCTGTCTGTCCAGGCAGGCTGTTCTCTGGGATGGAGCTGAGCGGGACTCGCATGGGCAGCGCTGCCCCTGGGCTGGGTTTGGGTCGGCCCAGCAGCAGCTGGGATGCTGCACTGCCCTAGGAGCTGGTGTGGATGGCTGTGATGTCAACCCGCATCCTGCTGCACATCAGCATCCTTCCCCCTGAGATATATCTCCAAAACCCTACACATGGGGGCTGGGGAGCGAGCTCCCTGGGGCAGGGGCTGTGGGCTGCCCTTGGGGTAACTGCTCTGTCCCGCAGCCTTCCCCAGCACGGCGCATGCTCCCTGCTCGCGTTGGTCGGCCGGGGAGCCCCTCGTTCCCCTTAACATCTGCAACTGTTTTCCACAGATTCCTTTACATTTACTAACAGCTGCCACGACTTCCTCCAGGCTCACCAGCCCCCCCGTCCCGCTCCGTTCCCCCTGCACGGGGGCCTGGCTGCTCCGGCGCTGCCACAGGCCCGGCTGGGCCCACGGCGCTGTGTGTGCATCATTCCTGGCTCCTTCGAAGGCTCCTGCTCTGGCAGCCAACGGGGCTTCGAAAGGAAGATGATGCTGATGTTGTTGCTGCCCTGTGACCCGCTCCGGGCCCGCTGCTCCCTCACCCTCTGAGGCCCAGCAGCTCCAGCCCGGGAGTTTCCAGGCGCGCCCGGCCTGCCGCAGGAGCACCACAAACCCTTGTTTCTGCAGCGCCGTTTCCAGGGATTAACCACAAAAGGTTCCTGTACAAAGGGCCCCCGGGCTCCTCTTTCAGCCAGCCTCCAGAGCCTCACGTTTTTAGCCAAAAAAGGAAATGCCCCAGCTGCACGGAGCGCTGGAACATCTGGATTTCATCCCTGTCATGAATGGGTCATGGCTGCGCGCGGCCCAGGGCCTGATTTACGGGAGGGAGAGGGTGATGTCATGTGCAAACATCCCCTGAGACTCCCAGAGCGTCTAAAACAGCCCTGGAAATATTATGAAGCACAAGTGAAGCGGTGCAGGAGGGAAGGCAGGGCTGGGGAGCCCGGGGAGGCACTGGGGGGGTAGGGAAGAGCCCCCGCCGTTAGCCAGACGTGCCCGTGCTGCAGCCAGGCAGGAGCTCAGCACAGTGCTGGGCTCTGCCTGTGCAGCCTCGATGGGCAGAGATGGGTCTGAGCTGCTGCCCGCCCCAGCAAGGTGACCCGAAAGGGCTGCTTGTGCTGGGCAAGGGCTGGAGTGAGAGCAGGGCCCTGCCATGGGGATGGGGATGGGGATGGATGGGGATGGGACATGATGCTCCTGGGTGCCTGGAAGCAGCTCAGCTCAGCACTGTGGTGGCTGCTGGCCGTGCTGGGGCACGTGCCGGCCGTGTGCTTCCCTCCCTGGAGACAGCCATGGCTGCTCCCAGCTCAGGCTCAATCCAGGCAGCGGTTTCACTTCCCAGGGGTTCGTTCTCTTTCCAGCCAGTTCTCCCCAGAGGAACAGTCTGTGGCGACGTGTCCCGGAGCTGCACACACAGCTGGGGCCTGAGCTCTGCCCGCTCCTGCCTGTGGCTGGGCAGGAGGGAAGGGCTGATTCCTGCTCCCAGCTGCCTGCCGGCGTTTGCCCCTTCTCCAGCTGGAGCTGTGTGCAGGTTCAGGCAGTGCAGCAGGTTACGGTGCCCGTAACTCCGTGTCTGAGCTCCCCAAACCCAGCGTGGATCTGCCTCAGCTGCTCCTGGCCCTCCAGGTAACCGCTCAGGGGGATGTGATGGTGCCCAGCGAGGAGGGAGGCTCGGGCTTGGCCCCACGCTGGTCCCAGGGCTGGTGGGGGAGTGGGTGTTAAAGGGAGAACAGCTCCCCTTTGTCTTCCCTGTTAGGAGAGGGGATGTGGGTGCAGCCAGGCTGAACCCTGCAGACAGCTTCTTATGGCCCCTCTGCCCCCACCCTGCCAGGGCAGCGCCCAGCCAAGGGCTGGGGACATGGGGAGGGAGCTGGAGCTCAGCTCAAGGAGGTTCCCTCCTGTCATCCCACCTTTTCTTCCTGGAAAACCACAGGATGTCCCTCCCGGGTCTGTCCCATGGTCTCAGCACCACGGGGCTGCTGGGGCAGCTGCACTGCTGCCCCAGGACAGCACGGCTCTCCCACAGCAGCCATCTCCCACCACAAACCTTCTCCAGCCGTGGGGTGAGGAGCAGGGAGACCACCCAGGGGCTGGTCCTGTCCCACCTCGACCCTCCTAATGCCAGTGGCCACGTGCCTGGATGGGACGTTGCTGGATCTCAGCTCCCTCCCTTCCCAGGGATGGAGTTTTGCACAAAGGGAAATGGGATGGCACCGAGTTCAGGGCCTTATCTCTCTCTATTTTTAGGGCAGGGGTTCATGAGGAGGAACTGACGTACTTTGGGGCACCCTGTAGTGTAGGAGAGTCATTACAGACAATATTCCCACCTTCGGTATCGCCCTCTGCTCAGTGACTGGGCTGTTCCCAGGGCAGGATCCTGTTTGCCTGCCCTAATTAAGCCCTTTTTTTTTTTTTTTTTTAATTATTGTTGCTTTTGGCTTGAAGTAATTTATCAGGCAGGGCGTGGAAAACTCTGACTGATTTATTAGTGAGTTAAAGCTTAATTATAGCTTTGTGTCTGGAGAAGTGGGGGCAGAGCGCTGGCCTGAGTCCCCTCGTGGCATTCAGGGTGGATCTGAAGATGGCAATTAAACCCCATCAGGCAGCACAAGTCTGGGTGCCCCACGTCCCAAGGGAGACAGAGCTCCTGTGCACAGCATCCCTCCTGCCTCCTCCTTTCAGGCCTGATCCCCTTCGGACTCTGATTCAGGACCAGGTAACGCTGCTGGAGCCTCTCAGCTCAGCCAGCTGCTGGCATCCCCCTGTGTGGGTGGGAAGGGTTTCTCTTCCCCAGGCCCAGGGGCTTGTACCAGGTTTGGGTGCCGGGGTCAGGAGCTCTCCTGGGATGATCCAGAGTCCATCTGTCCCACTTCCCGGAGCCCTTACAGGAAGCCAGAAGGTGGATGTGGGTAGCTCAGGGTCAGGACACACCTCTGCCCACACCCAGTGACCCACATCAGCACCCAGCGGGCCCCGAGGCTGCGTGCTGCCTGCTGCTGCTCCCAGGTGGGTCCCGGGACACACAGCGGGCATGTTTACCTAAGCAAGGTCACCCTAATTTTATAGGGGTAATTAAAGCCACCACCTTCTCTAAAGGCTCCTTCCTGCTCTCCCCATCCTTGCTGCTGGCGCTCTGCAGAGAGGAAGAGTGTGGGGAGGAGGAAGGGCAGCGTGTGGGTGCGTGGCCAGAGGATGCTGTGCAGGGGTTGGGGGGGGGAAAGTGGGCACCCTGCTCCCAAATGACACAGACAAGCTCCTGGGGAGACCCCTTCCCCCTCCCTCCCTGCAGGGGCTGTCCCAGGGGGCTGCGCTCTGCTGCATCCCGCAGCGAGGGGCTGCCAGGCCTGAGCCAGGGCAGGACACTGAGCCCCTTCAGAACAGCCCCGGGGGGCAGAGGGGGGTTGTGGGGCTGTGCAAGGCCCTCTGTGGGCCCCAGTGCCCAGATTCTGTCCAGGTCACGCTGTCGGCACCTCGGGGTTTGTGGTTCCTTGCCCGCTGCTTGCGCAATGCCCCGTCTCTCCCTGGTAACAGGGTGACTAAACAGGCTCCACACAGCTGAGGCACCGGGTGCTGAGACCGTGGACATGCCAGGGATCTGCTCCAAGGGGATCCAGCTCCTTCAGCTGCCTCCTGCATGGGATGCAGCCCGAGCCCTGGCCATGGGAAGCCCAGGCTGGAGCAGACCCTGTGGGAGAGGAGCCCACGTCGGGGTGGGTTTGCTGGGGGTGGGTCTTGGGACGCTGTGGGGGTCCAGGCTGGAGCAGTCTGGGGCTGAACGTCAGCACCCCACAGCAGGGACCCAGCTGGGGAAGAGCTGGAGCCCCGCAGGACAGACTCAGGTTGGAAAGGTCCACGGAGGACTGTCTGTCTCCTGGGAGAGGGACCCCAGCCAGAGCAGAGGAAGAGTGTGGGAGCCCTCCCGTGAGGAGGAAGGAGCCAGAGACACGTGTGATGGACAGACAGCAGCCCCCCTGCCTGTGCTGCCAGACGGGGGTCAGAGAACCCCAAACCTCACGGGCTGGGACAAGGAGAGTGTGCGGGGCTGGCAGAGGGATGGACACAGCGATGGTAACGGGACTGCACAGCAGGATGGATGGAGCCGGCTGGTGCCACACGGCGCGGCTGCTCCACACAGCTCAGAGCTGACCCACCACCCCCAAACCCGGCACCCTGGGGCTGCTGCTCCCCCCAGCCCGGCCCCCTTCACGCTGAACACGGTGTGACTGGCACGGGGTGTCCCGGTTCGGGCCCCCGGTCCCGGCTGCGTCCCCCCGGCTCCCTGGGCACCCCCCTCGTCCTCAGCGGGGCGGGAGGGGCTGGGGAGGCCCCGCCGGGCAGCAGCTGCGTCCCCCGTCCGCGCGGCGGGGACACCCCGAGGAGCGGCGGGGGGAGACCCCCCGGTGCGGGGCCCGAGCGGCGGCACCGGGACGGGCCCAGGCGGCGCTCCCGCCGCTCGGGCCACGGAAACTCTATGGCCGCCAGTCCTCCGGCGGCCATGTTTCCTCCGGGGGACCATAGAGCCCTGCTCTCGGCTGGCGCCCTGCGCGGCTGTTTCTCCCCCCGCTACCCACGGAACCTGCCGCCTCTACGGCCGCGCAGCCCCTCTGGGCGCGGAGCTGCCGCGGGCGGGGAGCGGCCCGAAGCCGGGCGCTGCCGGGCCCGTTCTGCCGCCTGGCCTGGGCGAGCCCGGAGCGCCCGCGCGGGCGGGTGGGGGACGCGCTGATGACGCCATCAGGCGGCGCCGGGGCGGCGGCAATGGCGGCGGGACCGGAGCAGCGGGAGGAGGAGGAATGGCGGCGGCTGCTCCGCGCCGTGACCCGCCTGCAGGTTGGGGGAGGAGGGGGGTTCCCCCGCGGGGAGGTGCCGGGGGGGAAGGGGCTGTGCGGGGAGGGGCGGCGGGACTCCCGCCTCGGCCCGTGTGACAGGCCTGCGTGCGGGGCCGGCTGCTGCGGAGGCGCTTCCAGAGCCTGCGGGGAGAGTACGAGCAGCTGGTGCGGGACATCGAGGGAGACCTGAGCCGCCTGCGGTGGAGGGGACGGTTCCTGCCCAGGCCCGTGTTTCTGCCCCAGGTCTGTGTGTCGGGGGTGCCGGGGAACGGGGGGGAGGGGGGGGGGGTGCGGCCAGGCCGGGCCGGGCAGCCGGTGCTTGTGCAGCGGGGTCCCAGGAGCCTGAGCGGCCACCCGGGAGTCCCGGGAGTCACCGCTTCCCCCTCAGCTCTGCCCGGGTCAGGCACGGGGCTCCCCAGTGTAAAACAGCCAGGGGTCTCCTGGAGAGAGTCCAGAGGAGGCTGTGAAGGGGATTAAAGGCCTGGAGCATCTCCCCAGTGAGGAAAGGCTGAGTGAGCTGGGGCTGTTCAGTCTGGAGAGGAGAGACTGAGAGGGGATCTGATCAATGGGGATCAATAGCTGAAGGGTGGGACCCAGGGGGACATGGGCAGCCTCTTCTCAGTGTCTGTGGGGACAGGACAAGGGGTGATGGGCTCAAGCTGGAGCACAGGGAGTTCCACACCAACATGGGGAAGAACTTCTCCCCAGTGAGGGTGAGGGAGCCCTGGGACAGGCTGCCCAGGGGGTGGGGAGTCTCCTTCTCTCTTTTTTCCCCTATATTTCTGTCTCTCACACGCTGCCCCTTTAGAAGCCACCACAGACAGAGTGTTCCTGTCCCCAGGAGGCTGCACCGAGTGATGAGGCCGGCGCAGAAGAAACACAGGGGGGGCTGGATGTCCCCAGACCACAACAGGACGGGGGCAGCAGCAGCCCAAAACCCACAGCCCAGCTGCAAAGCGAGAAAGCAGTGAGCTCTGCAGGTGAAGGGGATGAAGGGAGCTGCCCAAACCTCAGGGCTGATGCCAGTAAATGCCCTGGGAAGGAGCCTGGTGCCCCAGCAGAGAGCCAGGACTGGGAGAACCACAGCGATGTGTCCTCAGTGTGGGACAGCACTGCCCTGGAGTCCCTGCAAGCCAAGCTGGGTAAGAGACAGGAGCTGCTGCACAGCCTGTGCTCTCCTGCCTGGTCTGGAGGTCCTGGTGGTGAGGGCTGGGGCACAGCAGCCCTTTGGGGAGCCAAGACCTTTAGAACAGAATATCCTGGAGAGAGCTTGGGAGCTCTCCAGGAGCAGCCTGGCTTTTCCTGCTAATAACAGGTTACTGATCCATTCCTTTGCAGAAATCCCCCCTGAGGACATGAAGGGTCTTCCTCGAACTCGGGCTGGTCTCCAGTCCTACAGGAACCACTTGGTGATGGAGTTGCTGTGGTTGCAACAAGCTATTGACAGCCGTGAGAACGTGAGAGCCCAGAAGCACAACCAGAAATCACTGAACCACAGCCCCAGCTCTGCCTCTTCCCAACAGGGGACAGACCAGTGCCTGTTCCCAAACTGGGGACAGACCAGTGCCTGCCACAGCCTGTGCAGGGACTGGGCTGGGGGCACTTACCCAGGGGCTGGGCTGGATGCTGTCAGCACCCTTTTTCTCTCCTTCTCTGGGGGGTGGGGGGGAAGAGGGACGGTGAAGGCAAACAGGAGCTGTTCAGATCTGGGTACAAGCCTTGTCCCTGGCCTGCTGCAGAGGTGTGTGTGCTGGGACACCCACCCTGTCCCCCCAGGGCAGCAGCGTGGGGCGAGCTGCTCTTGGTGTAGCTCAGAAGGCACCAGATTCCTCTGGAACAAGTGCAGAGGCTTTGCTGGCTGCTCTGCAGCACCAGGCTCTTTCCTCCACCCAGTGTCTGGGATTTAATCCTTCCCATTTGGGGTTTCTCTTGCAGTACCTGGTGCTGAAGCAGAGGTTGGGGACTCCAGGCCCGCAGGACGAGCACGCGGGGCGCTCCTGACGGCGCTGAGCTGCAGCTCCACAGCCGTGCTGAGACCTCATGGGCAGCAGCAGCTCAGGGGGGCTCCTGCTCTGTGACCTGCTGGTTTCTGCTTCAGATGAATGTGGCAAGAAAACCTTCTGTTTTCAAGGGGAACTTTGGCCAAAGCAGGGATTAAGCATCACTGTGAAGCTGAGGAGGTGGGTGTGTGGCTCGGAGGGAGACCCAAGGAGACATCCTTCCAAAAGAGCCCTGATTTGCTGAGTTGGGTGATCCTACAGGAGAATTCAGGCTGGGATGGTCTCACAGAAGGTGCTTTCTGACCAGCTGCTGGCTCGTGGAGGGACTGAAATGCCCAGAGGCAGCAGGGGGTCCTTGAACCCAGAGGAACGAGCTCTGATCTGCAGGACACCCGTATTGCTGCCGAGCTGTGCAGTCAGGATGGCTCTGCAGTACCAGGGCTGGAATGTCTCCATGGCAGAGGCCCCTGGAGCAGGTCAGGACTCAGAGGGTTGGTGCTCTGTGTGTTGCTCTGGTTGGGGGTCACTCGAGGTCAGAGTTCTGGCTGCCTGGTGGGTCCCTCTTGCTGTGTGGCAGATGGACCCTCCTGTTCCTGAGTGATGCTGATTTGTTTATGAATAAAAACCTTTCCTGATGCACCTCTCTGAATCTCCTTCTCCCTGTCTCCCTCTCCTGGGCAGAGCCAAGTGAGTCCATGGTCCGTTTTGATCTGTGTGGTGCAAAGGGTGGTGTGTGCACTGGGGTGTGGGTGTTCTGATACACACAGGACAGAATCCTGCTGTGCTGCTCAGGGGAAACACAGGAGGTTTTGAAAGGGTAGAGAATGGCAGGACAAGGGGATGGAGTGAAGCTGGAGGAGGGAAGGGGGAGAGGAGAGACTGGGGGGAAGTTCTTTCCAGAGAGAGTGGTGAGGGGCTGGAACAGGCTGCCCAGAGAGGGGGTGGGTGCCCCATCCCTGGGGGTGTTCAAGGCCAGGTTGGCTGGGGCCCTGGGCAACCTTGTGTAGCTCCAGGGCTGGAGGTTGGTGTCCCTGCCTGTGGCAGGGGGTTGGAGCTCTGGGACCCTTGGGGTCCCTCCCAACCCAGCCCAGTCTGTGGTTCTGTGATTCTCATGCAGATGGCAAGGGGGTGGCAGCTGCTGGGCAGCACTGCCCCTGATGGGACATGAGCTGCTGCCAGGAAGATAACGACACTCCTTGTACCTCCTGGTGGCCACAGTGGCTGCTGAGGGAGCTCACTGTGCCTGGTGGTCAAGGATTAAAGAGCTGTGTGGTTCCTGGCCCTCAGCTCTGCAGGGTGTTTGATGTGGCCTCCAGATCCGCCCACAAACTTACTTCCTCCTGCGGCCATGGAGACAGCTGGGAAGGGCCAGGGCAACGCGAGGGCGGCTCTTCGGAAGGCTCCGGGCTCGGGGGCTGCTGCCAGCGCTCTGCTCTGCATCCCACCTTGGTGTCCCTGCCCAGGGGGCTCCGCTGGGCCCGCGGGGATGAGCTCCCGCGGCTGGGCTCTGCCGCCCCCCGCCACGCCCGAGGTGCTGTATCGCAGCGGCCGCCCCTTCTGCCCGGGGAAGAGGTTTGTGGTCACCCGGCGGCGGTTCCCCACCCCGGAGGCCCTTCCGAGGGAGGTGACCAGCGGCCCCCGCGGCCCTGAGGAGCCTCTACCCAGCCAGCGAGCGCATCGCGCACCCGCGGGACCGGCGGGGGCACCCGGGGGACCGGCTGGGGCACCCGGGGGACCTGTGGGGCACCCGCGGGCCGGGTCCGGTCCGTGGCTGCAGGCTGGGAGCAGCTCCAGAGGCTCCAGCGAGCACACAGACCTCTGGCTTCAGGCAGCAGCTTTCAATCCCTCCCCCCCCGGGGTGATGGATTGGGATGGGAATGGGAGCGAAACAGAGGTAAGAAGGGCACAAACCCACCGCAAACCAGCCGCTGATGGGTTGAGCTTCTTACTGGGAGCTACTGGAGCTGGTGCAGGTTGTATGGAAAATGCAGGTGTTCCTGAGAAGGTCACTTGTCTGGTTGGGGGAGGTGTCAGTCCACAGGCAGGATGTTGTGCTGGGTGATGCTCTCTGTTGTGCAGCGTGTGGGAGGCTCCTCTCTCTGCCCGCTTCCTTGCCTGGGCTGGTGGCTGTTCCATCTCCACCAACACACACTTTGCCTCTGGCTTGAGGGGTTTTGGTTCCTAACCCTGCAGGGAGCAGAGCTGTTTGGATTCATCCTGAAATACTGAGGGTTAAAGAGGTTTTTGTCAGGGGGGTTTTACTCCCAGGTGTGTGTTGTATCTTACTGAGGGTGTGCTCCAGGCTGTGTTAACACCCACCAGCCCTCAGAGCCCCCATCAGCAACACAAAGGGATAAAATGCCCTGGGTGTCTTTACCACAGGGACCTGAAATGGTCTGTGCTCTGCTGGGAATGAGTTTAGGCTGAAGATCTGGGAGAGCAGGAGGTGAGACACCCAGGGAATCGTTTCTAGGGGTGACCCCAGGAAGTGACCCACATGTTGGGATGCTGTAACGTTGTCATCTTGTTCTCACAGCTATTTAAACCCCAGAAGGAAGGAGCCCCATCCCACAAGGAATGGCCAGGGATGGCAGGTGAGTCCCTGAGCTGAGGGAGAGCAGAATGATCAGACCCAAGCTGGGGTTTAGGGCTGTGAGTGCAGGATGGAGATGGGGGGAGAGGTACCAGGAGGACAGGAGAGCGCAGGGGCTGCTGCTGTGTACCTGCCCCTTCCACCCCACAGAACCCTGCTCAGAGGGTTGCTGGTGGTTCTGGAATGGGAAGGCCATGGGAAGAGCCTCCCCAGTGCTGGGGTTGCTGACAACAAACCCCAGCCAGCAGCAGCAAGCTGGAGACAGGGCTCCCAGGGCTGGCAGCTGCTCATGGAGAAAGAGGAGCAGCCCTGGAGGCCCCGTGCCAGGGCTGGCACTGGTCTGCTGCACTGAGCTCACTCTCTACTTCCACTCTGTAGCTCCCTGGAAGTCGAATGTGGAATCCTAGAATCCCAGATTGGTCTGGGTTGGAAGGGACCCCAAGGGTCACAGAGCTCCAACCCCCTGCCACAGGCAGGGACACCAACCTCCAGGCCTGGAGCTACACAAGGTTGCCCAGGGCCCCATCCAACCTGGCCCTGAACACCCCCAGGGATGGGGCACCCACCCCCTCTCTGGGCAGCCCCTTCCAGCCCCTCACCACTCTCTCTGTACAGAACTTCCCCCTAATATCTCCTCTCCCCCTTCCCTCCTCCAGCTTCACTCCAGCCCCCTTGTCCTGCCAGTCTCTGCCCTTTAACAAGCTGATTCCCCTCCTGTTCCTCTGCTCCCTTCAGGGACTGGGAGGCTGCAATGAGGTCCCCCCACAGCCTTCTCTTCTCCAGGCTGCCCCAGCCCAGCTCCCAAGCAGCCCAGCTCCCATCTCAGCACGCTGGCAGCAGCACAGCCACCAGCCCCACACCATACAGTAAGTGCCTCAGGGGTTCCTCCTTGGGGGTTCTCTGGGAAAGCTTTTGGAGGCTGGAGGAGGGAATTTCTCTGGGAGATCCTGGGAATACTGCCCCACAGGGACAATCCCCAGCCTCTGCCTGAAGTACCTGCTGTAAATGCTGCCCAGGCAGGAGTTGCTGCCTCTCTCCCCCCATCCTCCAGGGCTGCAGGTGTGCTGGCTCATGACATGCTCTGGGGGGTTTCTCCTGCAGCGTGTTCCGGAACGGGGACCTGCTGAGCCCTCCCTTCCCTCTGCTGCTCTCCAGGAGCACAGCACTGCAGTGGGACACGCTCCTGGCCGTGCTCACAGAGAAAGCTGACCTGCCCAGCGGAGCTGTTAGCAAGTGGGTATCCAGATAGGGCACTGCTGGGTCCCCCTTCCTGCTGTCTGCAGCAGAAGCAGCTCTGATGAGGCCTGGGAGGGAGCTCAGCCAGCCAGTTCCACTCTGCTTTTGCAAACTCCTTTGCTTGTCAGGTATCTCCCATCCTTAAACCAGGGGTAACCCCCAAGTCCTGGGTGCTGTGTGAGGAAGGCTGCATGGTGCTGGTGCCTGGTGAAGAGGCAGTCGGCAAGCAGGAGTAAAGACTGGCATGGAGCAGGGTTTGCCTCTAGAGAGAGGGGGGTTTTTACAACTCCAGGCTACCTTCTCCTTGTACATCCAGTCCCTGACAGCCCAGGGGAAAGCATCTCAGTGATGACTGGGTGTAGAGCTGTGTGCTTCCTTGGGGTAATCCAGGAACCGTCCCCTGGTCCTGTTCATCACCCCACACATGTTCTGCCACGCTGAGGGGCTGCCCACAGCCCTGTGACACCTCTAAAACCTTCACTCTCTTCCTCCAGGCTCTGCAGGCTGGATGGAACCCAGGTCTCCAGTGGGGAAGAGCTGAGGAATGGCAGCTACTACGTGGCAGTGGGAGATGAGGAGTACAAACAACTGCCTTACGTTGAGCTGCTGGTGCCCCAGGGTGCTGGGTGCAGGACCCTGCGGTAGGTGGGCTGCAGCTCAGTGGTCTTCAGCTGCAGCCACCTCTTGCTGCAGCCCCCCTGCTCAGTGCTGCTTCAAGGCTTGAGTTTTGCTCTGTGGGTTGGAATTTTGGGAAGAAAGAATGTGTTTTGAAAGCTTTTGGTGGAAGGGTCAGTCCCTGGAATCCAGAGTTCAGCACCAGAGACAGCAAGGGGTTTGGCTGCTTCTCAATTCAGTGTTCATCAAGCAGGGAGGACATGGGAATGTGTGGAGGGGGGGTCAACTCTTTAAAAGGGGAGGTAATGGCAGGACAAGGGGGATGGAGTGAAGCTGGAGGAGGGAAGGGGGAGAGGAGAGACTGGGGGGAAGTTCTTTACAGAGAGAGTGGTGAGGGGCTGGAAGGGGCTGCCTAGAGAGGGGGTGGGTGCCCCATCCCTGGGGGTGTTCAAGGCCAGGTTGGCTGGGGCCCTGGGCAACCTTGTGTAGCTCCAGGCCTGGAGGTTGGTGTCCCTGCCTGTGGCAGGGGGTTGGAGCTCTGGGACCCTTGGGGTCCCTCCCAACCCAGACCAGTCTATGATGATTCTGTGATTGCCCCAGGGAAAAAAATCCCTCCAGGGATTTCCCTCTTAAGGGAAAGGGGAGATGGAGCCCTCCTACAGCTGCCTTCTGCCTGATGCTGGGAATCTGCTGCTTTGTTGCAGGAAACACCCGAACAACAGGCGCAAACACCGCAGCAGGGTAGGTGGTTCAGCTGGCAGTGGGACTGTGCTACAGTCGTGCTTGGGTTTGGACAGGCATCCCTCTGTGAGCACTGGATGTGTGCAGCCACCTCCAGTCCTGGCTGCTGTGGCATCCTTGCCTGACACCATTCCCAAAGGAGAGGAGCAAGAGGCAGCTGCCTGGCCAGACCAGCCTTGATGTCAATCCCACTGCCTGAAGGAAACTCCTTAAGGTGGCCTCGCTCCTCTCTCCTGCTTTTTGGCTGCTGGGGAGAGTTCATTCTGGAGCCAGGGCATCCTTCCTGCCCACCATGTGTGTAAAATGCCCAAGAGAGACCCCAGAGGGAGCAGCTGGGCTGCCCTGGATCGTCCACTGAACTGTGTGCCTGGGCTATTTGCTTCTCACCTTTCCTTTCCTTGGTTTGCTCTGGGTTTGGTGAGCTCTGTGTCACCTCCCTGAACAGAGCTGGTGTCTCTGCTCTCACTGAACCCCCTCCACAGGTAGCAGTGACTGCAGGAAGTGTTTTATAGGTTCCTTCACTTGCAGTATCCACTGAAAACCCCAGTCAGAGAAGGTAGTGTTACAGCTCTGTACCAGTCAGGGTCAGGGGGCTCTTGCAGTGTTTAGGGCATTGCCCTGCAAACCTTCTCTTGATTTATCAACTGCTTCATCAAGAAGTGTGTGATGAGTGTTTTCAGCTGGACAGGGGCAGGGTGCAGACCACAGGAGCTGCAGAGGAAGACAAAGTGCCAGCTGCTCTTCCACAGGTGCTCAGGAAAGCCAGGAGACCCCACCTTGAGGAGTCCCCTGCCCACGCTCAGCCTGTCAGTGTGGGACAGAAGAGAAGGAGCAACAGGAATGCACAGCACTGGCCTGCCCCAGGTAACAGGCTGCAGAGGGAAATGGGGGCTGGTTTGATGCTGGAGAACACCTGCAGATGCACTGAAGTCAAGCAGCAAAGTGCCAACTGCTGTACTTCTGCTCCTTTCCTCTGCTGACCTGGCTGCACGTGAGGACCTTGCTGCAGCCTCAGCAGGACCTGCCTGTGGCTCTGTGATACCCACCAAACAGCTTTTTTTCCTTCTCCTCACAGAAGAAAGTGTTGGCAAAGCCACAGACCCCGGGAAGGAGACACAGGGGGCCCTGGAAGTAAAAGAGGATGAAAGCTCGAGGGTGGATGGCCCCACCGAGCAGGTAAAAGGAAGGATTTTCTGCCCTGTGTCACAGCTGCGAAGTGTAACGGTGACAGTAACCACCAGAGGGAACCGGGGAACCAGAGCAGGGCTTGGCGTCTTCGTAGAGCTCAGCGTGATGAGCTCTTCCCTCTGGAATGCGAGTTAGTGCTGAAGCACAGGCTATCTGAGGTACTGCTGCCATCCCTGCCAACAGTAAGGTATTTCTTCCACTATGACACACAACAGGAAGGTTTTTCTTCCACTTGAAGGGTCTGTGCAGCATGTCAGCCCCTTCCCAGCTGCGTTCAGCTCTCTTCCAGTCCATCCCCCAACAAATAACACTTGTTAAGCAGAACTTGCCTGTAGCCAGGTGAAGCTCAGAACCTGGCGTGGGGTAAACCTGTGACTCCTAAACTGACTGAACACACTTCCTAGATAGTACCAAGTTCGAACACTTTTTAAAAGGAAGAATAAAGCAGGTTTTTAGTAGTGGTTCTGTGTGAGAATGGCTGCAGCATGCTGCTTGTTTGTGGTGTAATGCTGCTTTCAACTCCTCATAGACGTTTAGGATGGGTGTGATGGGGTGACACGTGGTAGGAGATTCAGTTCTGCCCAGGTGGTGTCTTTGGATTAATTAAAACTTCAAAGGAAAACAGATCCTTTGAACTTAAATTAGAGAAAGCCCTAGTGAGGAACTGGGTAAGGTTTCCTGGCTCCTTGGCTCAGTGTGGCCTGGTGTGCTGTGTTTGCTTTAGAGGCTGGGATGGTGTTTCTCAACGGGGTGGGCATGCTGTGCTGCTGCTTTCCATCAGCCTTTCCCCCCTCTCTGATCACACTGCAGGACAGTTGCTGTTAATTTGAGTGTTGTGGCTCCTCTCTGCAGCAGGACAGCATCCTTAGGCATTAAACTACCTCTGAACTGAATGCAGGGACCCAAGTTTGCACACCAAAGCCACAGCAAGGCTAGAAACAGGATCCAGGAACTTAGTTCCAGTCTTTCTGTAGTAACAAAGTGGTAACTGCATTTCTTTCTCACAAAACTTATAAAAAAGGGACAGACTACAGGCAAATCACAGAAGAGTGTGGCAAGGAAGAGGGATGCTGGAGCCTCACAGGATGAAAAGCCCCAAACGGTGTCGCCCTTGGCAGCCAAGAGCTCGGAAGAGTTCGCAAAGGGACCAGGATGGGAGAGGGGCAGTTAGGTGCAGGGCTGGATCCCTGCAACGTCACAGAGTGGCCCAGCTTTGAGTTTAATTAGCAAACTCTTCTAAGGAAATTCAAGCACCTTCATCATCTGGGCTTGAGAGGCAGAGTACCAGTGAACAATCAGATGCACGACGTTGTCCCCTTCCCTCCTCCCCGTGGGGTGACGATGGGGTGGTGATGGGCATGGCTGCTTTTCTAACTTAGTTGAACCTGGTTGTATCCAAATTTGGGAAGAATTACCCAATGGAATGTGTGCCTTTGTAAGAAGAGGTCTTCCAGGAAATGTATTCTCTCTCAGATCCATCTCATGAGGAGGTTTCAGTGCATCGCTGTGCTCAGATAACATCAGCAGCAACCCAGTCCCAACCCACCCTGGTCCCAAGCTACACACATTTTGCTTCCATTAACTTGTTTTAGGAGCCTCTGCCTGGTTCAGGACAAGTCAGAGTAATAAACAGTTCTTGTAGTAACTCTCTTTGTGCAAGACTGTCTGTATTTCCCTCCCTCTGGTTTCTGATTAATTACCAGGGTAATGAAGACCTTTTCCTCTGTGAGCTGCCTGGTGTTTTGGACTGAGAATTCCACTGGGAAGAAGAGCCTGCCTTCCCCAGGGACAAGCTGCACTGTGGGTGTTGTGCTGATGAGAGGCATTCTGTGCAGTTGAGGGTGGTGAAGGAACCCCCTTTCAGCTGCTTAGCCACCCAAGGGAGAGTTCCTAAAGGGATTCCTTCCACAGAAAAACCAGCTGGTCCCAGAAGCCCTCATTGAATAATTTATTAAGCACTTGTTATCCCCCCAGTGCTGGACAAGACAACTCAATCACCCTTGCCTTGGAACACCCACGGGCAAAAACCCAAAATACCCCTTAACTCAAGACATGTCCTTGCAACAAACCTTGTTCCAGCCCCGTGCTCAGGGAATACAGCCCCTGTTTTCCCATCTTTTGACATCCATGTGCCAAAGTTCAGCTTCCTGAGCAGTCTGCTGCTGAGCCAGAGGTCCCCTCTGCAGCCACGGGTGCCACCTGTGAACAGGTGAGTTCTTCTGCTGCTCCCTGTGTCTTCTTCACGAGCCAGCTACACAGAGAGTGACTCCTAGGATGGTGAGCAGCATTCCTGCCACAGCCCCTGCAGAAATGAGCAAGGATGTCTCAGGAGCTTGTGTAATTCTCACTGCTGAATACACGACACCCGGTGTCAGGGGGAAAGTGGAGCATCCAGGTCTGGGTAGATACAACCTGGAGCAGGTGAGTCCCTAGGGGTCTGGCTGGTTGGATCACCTGGATTCACTGGGCACAGCACCTGACTAAGGAAGTGCTGAATGTCTGGCTGGTGAGAACCCAGCTCAACCAACAAACCAACCACCTGAGTGTCCAGCAGCTGCTGTGCTGGGTCCCGGGGCTTTGAGGCTTTCAGCTTCCTGCTGTTCTGCTGAGCAGGGTAATGTTAGTGCAGGATATAAGGGAAGGGAGAGGGGTCAGGGGAGCCACAAAGATGCTGAGAGGGCTGGAGCAGCTCCCCTATGGAGAGAAGCTGAGGGAGCTGGGCTGGGTCAGCCTGGAGAAGAGAAGGCTGTGGGGGGACCTCATTGCAGCCTCCCAGTCCCTGAAGAGACCCCAGGAACAGGAGGGGAATCAGCTTGTTAAAGGGCAGAGACTGGCAGGACAAGGGGGATGGAGTGAAGCTGAAGGAGGGAAGGGGGAGAGAAGATATTAGGGGGAAGTTCTGTGCAGAGAGAGTGGTGAGGGGCTGGAACAGGCTGCACAGAGAGGGGGTGGGTGCCCCATCCCTGGGGGTGCCCAAGGCCAGGTTGGATGGGGCCCTGGGCAACCTTGTGTAGCTCCAGGCCTGGAGGTTGGTGTCCCTGCCTGTGGCAGGGGGTTGGAGCTCTGTGACTCTTGGGGTCCCTCCCAGACTGTTCTATGATTCTATGATTCTGAGGGTGGGTGGTGACTCCTGGAGACTTAAGGGGCATTCCCTCTCCACAGCAGGCATGTTACTTAGTGCTTCTCTCATGGTTACACACCTAGTTAGGCACAGGCCTAAGCCTGTAACCTCTGTTAGTTTGGGCAGCCAGTTCTATCTTACCATTTACTAGCCCTGCCCACTTACACATCCATTTCACTTCCTTTTCAGCTTCTGTAGCAAGAGCTACGACTGAATCAGTGTGGGGGATCTGCTGTTTTTCAGGAGACCAGAGTGTAGCCCAAGCTGTTGAGTTGACAAACAGATGCAGGAGACAAGGTGAGGAAATGTTTTGAGTGTAACTTACTTTTACCACCAATGTCCTCTCCCAGAATCTTCCCCGTCACCAGTGTGACTATCAAAGCCAGGGAGTTACAGAGCGGTACTGCCAGGGACAGGTCTGAAAAGTGAAGTTTTAACACACTTTAAACTGGATAGCCTTGTAGAAATTGTCAGCCACTTGTCCTATTGACGTGACAAGTCAGCTGCTTGGTATTTAGCTGGGTCCCCAGGCTAATCGATGACACTTCCCCTCCCAACATTCTGATCAACCCCCTCCATGAACAGAATGAGAACTAACCTACAGAAGCCAAGGTGAGATAGAAGAGGAGGGATCCACCTTGATTGAGCAGGAAGGGCACCATGTACTGCAGGAAGAACACAGACCTCAGTTGCTGCTTGCAAAACCACTGTGCACCCCCAAAGAGCGGGCAGGGGAGCAGCCCAGGCCTGCTCACCCTGGGCTGTGATTTCTGCTGCCACTCACAAGCTGCTCAACATCTCAGTTCCCCAATCTGCAGAAGGCAGATTATTTCATGCAACACATGGGAGTCAAGGACCTGCTGCCTCCAGAAGCAGCCTGGGGTCTGTAGAGACAGCGCAGTGCTCCGGGCCATTGAATGGAGCTTTGCTGAGGATGAAGAGCTGTGAGGGCAGGTGGAACATTGAGCAGTTTAATTAAAGCATCACGTCCAGAAGTAAACAGGTAGGAACCACCCCAAAGGCAGTTTGACCCCCCCCCCCCAGCCACCTCCCAGGAGCCCGGGCAGGGTCGCACCTTGTAGTTGAGGCCCAGGAAGTGGATCTCGGCCAGCAGCTGCTGCAGGCGGCCCCGGCAACGCAGCTCCTCCAGCCCCGCCGCGCCCGCCCGCAGGAAGGGCCCGGTGCTGCCCCACAGCACGGCCACCAGCGCCAGCGCCGCCGCCTCTCCTGCGGCACGGCCACGGCTCAGCGGGCTGGCAGCCCCGGGGCAGCAGGGGCTGGGGCTGCCATCGCTGGCTGGGTCACCCTGAGCCACCCCTACCCCCCATCACTGGGGCAGCCTCAGTGAGGGGTCCCGCTTGGCATCTCCCGCCACGTCCCCTCTCAGGGGAGGCCCCTCGCCACGCTCCCCGGGGGAAAGCCCCTTCCCCAGCCCAGCTCAGGGCCGCGCTACCCCCCCACACACACACCCCCCAGGGAAGGCCCCGCCGCCGGCCCGGCCTGTGTCCTGGTTCCCTCGCAGCAGGCCGAAGCCTCGGCCGCTTCCCCCTCGGCGAAGGCCGCCCGGGGGGAGGACACAGCCAGGCCCCGACCCTGTTCCACCCTCAGGGAACACACCCCCCCCCCCCCGCCCCGGGGCCCTGCCTGCCGCCACATCCCCGTTCCCAACCCCCGCGAAGGCCCCAGAGGCCCCCGGCCGGCTCCCTGCCCCCCCCATCATCCCCGGCACGGCGCCGTCCCGGAACCTCACCCGCGGGCGCCATAGCGACGGGGACGTGTTTCCACCCGCGCCGTGATCCGGAAGCGATCGCCTGGCTCCTTCGCCTCCCTGCTGCCGCCATGGTGAGAGCCGGCATGGGGCGGGTAGCGCGGGGCTGGGAGGGGAAGGGCTCCCCGCACACACACACCCCGGGGACGGGGGCTGCGGGGGCAGGGTGGGTGGGGGGGAGGGAGGCGGCACAGCCCGGCAGCCCCGTCCCCGGCGGGGTTGAGGCCTCGCCTGAGGCGTTAAATGGCGTCTCCCCCCCCGCAGAAACCCATCCTGCTGCAGGGCCATGAGCGCTCCATCACGCAGATCAAGTACAACCGCGAGGGAGACCTGCTCTTCACCGTGGCCAAGGATCCGGTGAGTGTGGCGTGGCCCCCTTCCCCCCAAACCCACTCCCCACCCCCCCCAACCCACCCAACCCCCTTCCCGCTGCTAATCAAGCATCAGCCCCGCTAATTAACCCAGGTAATAAGAGTGGCGGCGGTTGTTCTCTTCTCCCAGATCGTCAACGTCTGGTACTCGGTGAACGGGGAGAGGCTCGGCACCTACAACGGCCACACGGGCGCCGTGTGGTGCGTGGACGCAGACTGTATCCTTGGGTCCTGGCAGCCAGGGTGCCCTGGTTAGCCCAGCTTGCACAGGACAGGCAGCTGCTTCCCAGGGATTCGCTCCAGCGGTTTCCTCCCGGCCACTGTGGTGGGCCCCCTTGAAGAGGAGCGTTATGGGGAGGGGGATACAGGGTGCTTGGCTCTCCTGCTCTTTCCTTTATCCCACCCCCTGGGTGTTTTTCGTCCCTGCAGATGTTCAGAGCGACTCCTGCCCTCGGTTGTGCGTCGTTGGTTTTGCTGTGGTGGCCCTGGGAGCTCAGGGAAAGGGTCTGAGCTGTGCAAAGTCACAGAATCACAGGATTGTAGGGGTTGGAAGGGGCCTCCAGAGCCCATGGGGTCCAACCCCCTGCCAGAGCAGGGTCCCTAGGACAGGGCACACAGGTCGGTGTCCAGACGGGGCTGGAATCTCTCCAGAGAAGGAGACTCCACACCCCCTGGGCAGCCTGTCCCAGGGCTCCCTCACCCTCACTGGGAAGAAGTTCTTCCCCACATTGGGGGGGAACTCCCTGTGCTCCAACTTGAGCCCATCGCCCCTTGTCCTGTCCCCACAGACACTGAGCAGAGGCTGCCCATGGCCCCCTGTGTCCCACCCTTCAGCTCTTGATACCCATTGATCAGATCCCCTCTCAGGCTGCTTCTCTCCAGGCTGAACAGCCCCAGTTCGTTCAGTCTTTCCACATGGGGGAGATGATCCAGGCAAAGTCTTCTGGCTCCAGTGTTGGGTGGTAAGGTAGTGGAGGCAGCAGCGTGCAGAGGTTGTTGTGTTCATGCAAGAACTGGAACCTTTTTCTTTAATATTTCAAGAGGAAAGTTGTGGGGTTTGTGACAGGACCCTCGGGCTCCGTGTCTGTAAGTGGAGTATGGCCAGTCACTTGTCTGATCCCTGTGTTGCTTTTACTCCTGTGTGTAAAGTCTCTCTGGGGATTTGGATGGTAGAGTTTGGGGGCTGAGAACAGGTTGGGATTCCCTAACTGGTGACCCAGGGGACACACGACATGTGCTCACCGGCTCTGCAGACAACAGCTGTCGGCTCTGGGACTGTGAAACAGGTAAGATGAGACCCTGCCCTTGGTGTGTGAGTCACAGCTCTGGCCTGGCCTGAAGCTGCTGAGCTGGGAGCGTGTGTGTGTGTGTGTGTTTGTCCCTCTGGAAGAGCTCTGAACCCAAACACAGAGTGCTGAGGGGGGGGTCTGTGTGGCAGTTTTTTAGTGAATTTACTCACTTGTCTGCCTGAGGAGTCAGAACCTGTGGTTAGTGATTGCAGGTCACCAAACCTGCTTGGTGGCTGCACCCGATGCTCTCATCCTCCCCCTGGATGATGCTCTCCATCCTCCCCCTGGATGATGCTCTCCATCCTCCCCCTGGATGATGCTCTCCATCCTCCCCCTGGATGATGCTCTCCATCCTCCCCCTGGATGATGCTCTCCATCCTCCCCCTGGATGATGCTCTCCATCCTCCCCCTGGATGATGCTCTCCATCCTCCCCCTGGATGATGCTCTCCATCCTCCCCCTGGATGATGCTCTCATCCCCCCCCGCCCTGCTGCTCTCCATCCTCCCCCTGCCCTGCTGCTCTCATCCCCCCCGGCCCTGCTGCTCTCATCCCCCCCTGCCCTGCTGCTCTCATCCCCCCCTGCCCTGCTGCTCTCCATGCTCCCCCTGCCCTGCTGCTCTCATCCCCCCCGGCCCTGCTGCTCTCATCCCCCCCTGCCCTGCTGCTCTCATCCCCCCCTGCCCTGCTGCTCTCATCCCCCCCGGCCCTGCTGCTCTCATCCCCCCCTGCCCTGCTGCTCTCATCCCCCCCCCCCTGCTGCTCTCCATCCCCCCCTGCCCTGCTGCTCTCATCCCCCCCTGCCCTGCTGCTCTCCATCCTCCCCCTGCCCTGCTGCTCTCATCCCCCCCCTGCCCTGCTGCTCTCCATCCCCCCCCTGCCCTGCTGCTCTCCATCCCCCCCCGCCCTGCTGCTCTCCATCCTCCCCCTGCCCTGCTGCTCTCCAGCCTCCCCCTGCCCTGCTGCTCTCCAGCCTCCCCCTGCCCTGCTGCTCTCCAGCCTCCCCCTGCCCTGCTGCTCTCCAGCCTCCCCCTGCCCTGCTGCTCTCCAGCCTCCCCCTGCCCTGCTGCTCTCCAGCCTCCCCCTGCCCTGCTGCTCTCCATCCTCCCCCTGCCCTGCTGCTCTCCATCCTCCCCCTGCCCTGCTGCTCTCCATCCTCCCCCTGCCCTGCTGCTCTCATCCCCCCCTGCCCTGCTGCTCTCCAGCCTCCCCCTGCCCTGCTGCTCTCTTTAACCTCCCAGTGCCTGACGCTGAGGTGAGGGTTTCTGCTCTGGTTCAGGAAAGCAGCTCGCCCTGGTGAAGACCAGCTCAGCGGTGAGGACGTGTGGCTTTGACTTTGGAGGAAACATCATCATGTTTTCCACTGACAAGCAGATGGGTTATCAGTGTTTTGTGAGCTTCTTTGACCTCCGGGACCCCAGCCAGATCGGTGAGGATTCCAGGCTAGTGCCTGCGCTGGGGAATGAGGGGAAGCGTTGATGGCTGGAGCTGGTGCCACTGTGTCTGTCTCCTTCCTTCCTTCCTGCAGAGAACAACGAGCCTTACATGAAAATCCCCTGCAGTGACTCTAAGATCACAAGTGCTGTGTGGGGCCCTCTGGGAGAGTTCATCATCGCGGGACACGAGAGCGGCGAGCTGAACCAGTTCAGTGCCAAGGTCAGTCTGATAGGGAACTGCATCTCCCTGGGGCTGCAGTGCCTCTGGCAGGGTATCACAGCGCTTCTGCTGTGGTCCTGAGACAGAATGAGGGCTGTTGGGCTCCAACCAGCAGCCTCATGGCAGGACAGTTAGAGTAGGCAGCTTCCTTGAGCAAGGCTGATGTCCCAACATCTGCCCCGTTGCTGACAGCAGCATCTCCATGGAGATGATGAAGGGCCTGGAGCATCTCCCCTGTGAGGAAAGGCTGAGTGAGCTGGGGCTGTTCAGCCTGGAGAAAAGAAGACTAAGGGGGGACCTTATTAATGGTTATAAATATCTTAAGTGTGGGATGCAGGGGGAAATGGCCAGCCCCATCTCAGTGTCTGGGGGGACAGGACAAGGGGCAGTGGCTGCAAGTTGGAGCACAGGGAGTTCCCCACCAATCTGGGGAAGAACTTCTTCCCAGTGAGGGTGAGGGAGCCCTGGGACAGGCTGCCCAGGGGGTGTGGAGTCTCCTTCTCTGGAGAGATTCCAGCCCTGTCTGGATGCTGATCTCTGCAGTATGAGCTGGGGAGCTGCTCTGGCAGGGGGGTTGGACCTGATGATCTCTCAAGGTCCCTCCCAACCCCTGTGGTTCTGTGGTCTCCTGTGGCCCCGTGGACACTCGCTTCACTCCCCAGCCCACTGAAACCACCCCCTTTACCCTTCAGTCAGGGGAGCAGGTTTCAACCATCAAGGAGCACACCAAGCAAATCAACGACATCCAGACCTCCAGGGACATGACCATGTTCATCACAGCCTCCAAGGACAACACTGCCAAGGTGAGGCTTCCCCTCAGAGTCCTGGTGGGCTCTCAGTGTCCCCTCGGAGCCGGGGCTGCCATGGAGGTTTGCTCCTTGGGAACTGCAGAGCCAGAGCTGGGTGGGGAAGCTCAGTGAGAAAGGGGAGGTGCCACCACATTAAATTAAGAGCCAGGCAAATTTAAGGCTTGCAGTTTGCTGCCTCCTGAAGATGACAGAGGGGAGATTCCCCATAAGGCTGTGTTTTGGGAGTCTGGGGAAATGTGTTTTTGGGGATGTGGGTGCCTGAGAGCGACTGTAGAGCTAACATCTGCCCAGGTGAGGCCCAGCAGCCAGGTCTGTGTGAGTTAATTGGGCTGCCAGCCCCTTGCAGGATGACTCTCTCCCTTTTGCCTCCTAGCTCTTTGACTGCACATCACTCAAGCATCTGAAGACGTTCCGGACGGAGCGACCGGTGAACTCTGCTGCGCTCTCCCCCATTTTTGACCACGTAAGAACGAGCTGGCTCATTGTCCCAGGGAGCTGGAGGGCAGAGTGTCACCAGCCTGGCTAAAAAACACCTCTGAAGGATGGGGCTGGGGAGAGTTGACATGGTTTGGTGCAGGGAACAAGGCTTTGTGTCCTCCCATCTTGTGTTGGGGAGGCAGAAGCTTCCCTGGGGATGGAGTTGGGCTCATTCCTGAGTTTGAGGGGATCCACTGGGTTAGTGGGAAGGCATCCCCAAGGCTCAGCTCCCTCCTCTCCTGGCTGCCACTGAGCAGCGTGGTGGGAGCAGCCCTGAAGCATTGTGGCTTCTCTCATCCACAGGTCGTGCTTGGTGGTGGGCAAGAGGCCATGGATGTGACCACGACCTCCACCAGGATTGGCAAATTCGAGGCAAGGTTGGTCCTTTCCCTCTGCTGGGGTCCAGTTCTCACCTGGAAGACTCCTGACAGCCCAGGGATGCTGCTCCTGAGCACCTTGCTCCTGGCAGTGTCGGAGTCATCCAACTTGGCAGAGCTTTTTTCCCTTGAGGAAGCCCTGATGTGTCCCTGACCAGGCTCCCCCACTTCTCCTGGTAATTAATCTTTGTTCTCCCAGGTTCTTCCACTTGGCTTTTGAAGAAGAGTTTGGCAGGGTGAAGGGTCACTTCGGTCCCATAAACAGCGTTGCTTTTCATCCTGATGGGAAGAGGTGAGGATCTCTGTGGGCTGTGGGTTAGGATGTGGAGGTGCTCACTCCTGCACCTTCCTTAATCCTCCCATTCCAGCCCTCCTGCCTCCCCCAGGCTGGCCTGGGAGGGTGGTGGGCATCACACTCAGGCTCTAGTGCCCCTTTTTACTGCATCAGTGATGGTTTTTCTGCCCTGTGACTCCCTTTTTATAGCCCTTGGAGGGGAGGGGTGGTGAGAGCAAGCTCCACTACTGGTATAAACCCCAGTGCTGGGAGCTGATGCCATCAGTGACCTTCTCTTGTCTCCCCTCCCACAGTTACAGCAGCGGGGGTGAGGATGGCTACGTTCGCATCCACTACTTCGATCCCCAGTACTTTGAGTTTGAATTTGAAGCTTAAAGGTGGCCTTCCTCCCTTTCCTCTTCCACCCCACCGGCTCTGAAGTTAATCTGCTCTGAAGGAGGCAGCAAGAAGCAGTTGGCAGCGAACTGGGGGCAGGAGGGGTTGGCTGTGTGAAGGTGGAGAGCCAGAAACCCAACTGCTGGGGAAGGGCAGGACTGGAGGTGAGGGAGAGAGGGAGGGTTGGCTGCCTGCCTGCCCCTGGGGATGCTGCTTCCTGTCCTGCTGGGCATATTTATACATCGGGGGAGAGAAAATAAAGCATCAGGAAATAAATATAAATCTTTTCTAAACACAAGGAAAAGCAGCTTTGTGGCTTGGGCTGGCTTTGGGGTGTTTCTGATGTGATCTGTGCTTCCCCAGCTCCAGGGGCAGGGCCTTGCTCCACACCCAGGCAGCAGGGCTGCTCCTCCTGGGGGCTGCTCTTCCACCCCACGGTCATTTGGGGTGGGGGGAGACCTGCAGCTGCGCCTGGGCCTGGCCCTGAGGTGTGAAGAGGCTGGAGGTGCAGCAGCCAGGCATTGTCTTCCAGCTGAGACACACACACACGCCTGGGTCTGGCGCTTGTTTATTCGCTGGGCTGACCCTGAGCCAGCTTTTCTCAGGGAGCAGAGATTTCCTGCAGCCTCGTGCAGGGCTGCTGGCTGGGTTGTGTCTCTTTTCCTTTCTCAAAACTGGGTTCAAGGGCAGAGTTCCCGGGCTGGCTCCCAGCTCGGAGCTGCTGACACAACACCGCAGCTGCAGCCAGCGTCCCCCCACTTTGTGGAGAGGGTGTTGGGGGGCTGTTGTTGTCATGCTGGGTGGTGGCTGCGAGCCAGGCGTGCTGGGCACATGGACCTCCTGCCCTCCTGCTCCTTCTCTGGAGCTATTCCTGCTGAAATCCCCCCGGGAAGGAGCCCTGCTTGGACGGGAAGCTCAGGAAGCAGGCGTGGGCTGTGAGAGAGACGCTTTACTGAGAGGAGCTCGGCCTGCAGAGCCCAGGGGCTGCGAAAGGGCCGTACATCCCCCCCTCCCTCCATCACAGAGCTGTCCTCCGGGCTCCGTGGGGTGTGTGTCCTGCACAGCGCTTCCCAGGGAGAGCTGAGGTGGCCCCTTGGCCCTGCAGCCCCAGTCGCTGATCATCTTTTGTTCTCTGTCCAGGCAGCGGGGTCAGAGAGGGACCGGCTGGGCCTGTTCCCTGTGTTCTCCTTGACAGGGACAGTGTTTCCCTCTACCAACCGCTGGATCTCTGCCCAGGCCTCGTCCACGTACTGGGACGAACGGATCCATCGGAAGAACAAGCCTAGGAGAGGAGGGGGCTGCAGGTTACATCAGCTGTGCCGTAGCTCCTGCGCTGGAGGGATGAGCAGAGCAGCTTTCCCTCCCCCAGCACGGATCAGAGAGCTAAAGCCAGGCTTGGAGGCGCTGGACCCAGCTTACCCTGCCAGAGCTGGATGCTCTGGGGCTCGACAGAAGGCCAGATGACCAGGGCATTGTGCGAGTAGAGCGGGTTCAGGTACTTCAGCTTCTCCCCAGGCTGGTTCAGCCAGGCCCAGAGCGAGTGTGTGTTCTCCTTCACCTTACACAGGCACCTGTGGGACAACCAGGACGCGTTTCAGTCCCTGCTGGGGTTTGAAGGGCTGAGTTTGACCCAAGTTTGGACCAGGAGGGTCTCACTCTGCCCCATCCAGCCTCATCCTGCCACAGCAGGGTCTGCCCAGAGGGCACAGTGGGGACCGTGGTGTTGGTCTCAAGGGCCAGCGCTGTCCCCAGCTCCTGCCACACTCACCTCTCTTTCTTGTTGTTGCAGAGGAAGGTGCCGTAGGCCGAGGCGTAGGCGTTGTCAAAGAGGGTGAGGAGGAGCCGCTCGCTGAACTCCAGGGAGAAGGGGAACTGGCGGCTCAGCTGCCACACGCAGTCGAGGAAGAGGAGGAAGAGCGGCGCCTCCTGCTTCAGCCGGGCGTGGGAGTAGGCAGAGCGGGCGCAGCGGAGATGGAAGGGGTGGCCAGCCTATGGGAACCCCCCCCACCCCAACGGGGGAGAACAGGGGTGAAGCAGAGCTGGGGGTGCCCAGCTGGGCTCGGGTCCTCAGCCCCCTGGGGTCCGCTGGTCTCACCTCGATCCACTCCCGCTCCAGCAGCCCCTGGAAGCCCAGCAGCGTGCGGCAGGACGGGTCCAGGATCACCTGGGCCAGCGCCGTCACCAGCAGCGTCGTGTCTGTCCCCTCCGCCCCGTGCACCAGCACGCTGGCCTCCTCCCTGCGGGCAGCCCAAGGTTTGTGCTGCACTGAGCTGGGCAAGGAGGGAAGCAGGTAAGGGGGTCCTGGGGCAGCAGAGCCCCCTTACCTGTCCATGCACTGTGCGGCCAGGCAGGCCGTGCTCAGGGCTGCCTTGACGTGGCTCAGCCAGCGGCAGCTCTCCAGCCGGCTCAGCCACCGGTCCATGTTGGCAGAGGTGTCGTTGCAGGCTTCCACCAGCTTAATGAAGCTCTCCTGAAGCGGGCGGCCTCTGCAAGGGGTGGGGGGGGAAGTGGTGTCAGGGGCTTGGCAAGTCTTTTTTTTGGGGGTGGGAGGGGGGTGGTGATGGTTGGAGTCTCCACGCTGTGGCCAGGGCAGTGCCATCGCCCATGTCATGGGGGTGCAAGGCCTCAGCACAGTCCCTCACCTCTCCAGGGGCCGGTGCAGCCTCCTCCACTGAGGGTAGGAGGACTTGGGCTCTGTGCCCCCCCCTGTCATCCGGGCCTGCTTCGCCGCCTGGGCCGACCGTGTGTCGATGATAAAGCCCCTCTCCCCCTCATCCAGCACCGTCCCCAGCAGCACCTCGTCCTCCCGGCAGCGCTTTCGGTTGGGGCCCGTCAGCGGCTGGCTGCTGCGGAGCATCACCTGCGGGGTGAGGGATGGGGGTCACGGGGGGGAGCCCCACAGGATGGGGGGGGCTTCGAGCTGCCTCCACCCACAGGCTGGCAGTGGTGGGAGAGGGGATGAGGGGCTGGGGGACTCACTGTGCCGTTCCTGGGGTGGTAATAGCTGAGGACAGGGAATCGCCCTCCCTGCCGGAACCGGGCAGCCTTCCTCAAGGTGTCATCATCCACCGCCGCCGGCACGATGACGGCGGGAGGGTACGTGGGGCAGGTGGTGAAATCCTGGTTCACGTTGCTCAGGCGCCAGCGGTTTGTCTGCGTGAGAGACGGGCTGGGGGCTGCCTCGGGTGCCTCCCTGGGCAGCCCAGCATGGCACGGGTCGGGGAGTAGCTTCCTAGCTCCCCTCCAGGCTCACCTGTGAGGAGATGTGTTGGAAGTACTGCTCGAGGGGGAAGAGGTGCCAGCCTTCCTCCAGCTTCAGGTTCTCGGGTCTGTAGAAGAACGGGTACATCATCATCACGGAGTCCACCGAGGAGAGGGCCTGGAGCGGGAGCAAAAGTGGAGCTGGAGGTGGGTGGGGAGCATGGAGATGGCTGGGAACATTCCCAGCACAACCTCTGCACACCCCATCTCCCTTCCCCACTCCTGGCTGTGTCCCAGCGAGGGCTGGGCACGCAGATGCTGGCACCACCAGCCCCATGAGCATCGTGCCAACACCAGCCGGGAGCTGAATATTTACCCACGTTAATGACAGACCCAGAGCAAACACTGCAGGAGGCTGAGTTCTCCTGCCAACCCTTTGCACCCCGGCACGGCTCCGGCCAGGCTCTCCAGGCGCTCACCTCGATGGAGCTGGCGATGTTGAGACACTCCTCCATGCCCGGGATGTCCAGCTGCAGCACCTTCAGGTCTTTGCACCGGAGCGTGATGGTGCCAGAGGAGCCAGCAAGCCTGAGAGAGGGGACAGGGGTCAGAGCTGGCCGTAGGTCAGTGCACACAGACAGACACACAGACACGAGACAGCGCTGAGCTGCCCCTCTCCCTGGGAGAGCTGAGCGAGAGGGCTGTGCCAGCGTGGGTGCCGAATCGCTGGTGCTCACCCAGCACCGGTGGTCCAAAGCCAGGATCCCCACCAGCGCCCAGTGAGCACCGGGTGCTCAGCACAAGCTGGGTGCTGCCGGGTGGGTTAGCAGAGCTGAGAGCGGTAAAAGCCAAACCTGGTGTCTTGCGGGGAGCCGTTAGTCCAGGGGGGCTGGTACCAGCCTAAATTCTGCACTCTGAGGCACGGAGAAGAGGAGGTCAACGCCTGCTGCTGTGAGTATCCCCCAGCGCGGGCCGTGGGGAAGGGGAGGGATGGGGCTCCGTGGGGTGCCACGGGCACCCGGAGGGCAGTGGGGAATCTCCTCCAGCTAAGGCAGGGGTGACGCCGCTAGAAAGGAGCTCGGGGGCCAGCCAAGAAGGGGAGACCCACCTCTTCTCCACGGCATCCACGTTGCGGATGAGCAGCCAGAGCTCCACAGTGCCGGGCTGGGCCTCCCCTCCGGGGCAGGAGGAGAGGAGCAGGTGGTGGCTGGTGATGCACAGGGTCCCCTTCACCGCCGGCAGCCCCACGCACGACAGCAACACGTTCTCCACCGTCGCCGTCTTGATCAGCTCGGAGAACTCCATGGCGGTGGCAGCAGCCGCCCCAGCCCCAGCGTAGCCTGGCACGGCCGGGCACAGCGGCCTGCTGCTGCCACGGGGCCGGAGGGAGAAAGGGGAAATCCTGCAGCGGCACAGCCCAGCCTGGAAACCCCCCTCTTCCTTCTGCACCACGCAGCCTCACCTCCCCCCCTCTTCGTGTTTACACTGTCACCTATGGCATATGGAGCTCCCTTGCTGCGAAACGCGGGCCAGCGGGGCTTATCTCCTCCTCCAGCAATGCTGCTACTGCAGATGGGGAAACTGAGGCACGGGGCAGAGGGGGCTGAGCTGGCTCCAAGCTCCCTGGCAGCGCCCAAACTCTGAGCCACGCACCCCATACCCGGTGGTGGCTGAGCAGCCCAGAAAGGGGGAAATGCAGTGGGTGATGAAAACACAACTGAGCAGCTCTGGGCTCTTTCCTGCCGGTGCTGGGGCCTGTCACTCTGGGCTCTGCCTGTACCCACATCCCCACCACCACCACCACCACCGCTCCCCCAGGCCCCAGGGGTGGAGGAGAAGCTGCTGCTGAGTGTCCTGGGTGAGGAAGAGGAGGGTGAGCAGCTGGCAGCATCGCCTGCCCCGGCCACCCTTGTGCTTACCTGCTCGGGCTGGGTGGCAAGCGGGGACCGCGGGGTGCAAGGGGGGACCGCGGGGTGCAAGGGGGGACCACGTGGTGCAAGGGGGGGGACAGCGGGGTGCAAGGGGGGACCGTGGGGTGCAAGGGGGGGAATAGCGGGGTGCAGGCTGAGGACTTCAGAGTGCGGCCAGGGAACTGTTGGCCATAAGCAGGGGACATCAGCGTGTAAGCGGGACTCAGGGCGCAGCGGGACTCGGGGTGCGGCGGGACTCGGGGTGAAGCGGGACTCGGGGCGCAGCGGGAGCCGGGCGATGCCCCGCGCAGCCCTGCCCGGCCGGCGGCTCGGCGCTGGGCTCCGCGCCCGGCGGATGTGGGGTTTAAGGTGGCCCAGCCCCGGCGCGGCCCCGCCGGCGGACAGCGGCTGCCGGGAGGAGCGGTTCCCTCCCCGGGGCGGGGGTCGCCGGGGGTGGGCTCCGGGTTGGGTGAGACACCACGGGGGAGCGGGGAGGAACACGGGGAGACGCGGCGACCCCCGGCGTAACACGGGTGCTGCACGTATGGGGAGGGCTGGAGGGGGCTGGGGGCAGCATCCCCGGCTCAGGCGGTTCCGGGGGGTGCAGCCCAACCCCGCACCCCACCGCCGCGGCTCCCGGACCCGCCCCGGGCAGCACTCGCGGGGCGGGGCGGGGCCGGACACGGGGAGGGCAGCCGGATCCTGACCCCGTTCCACCTTAACGGCCCGGCCGGGATGCGGGACCCCGGCTGCCCCCCGGCTCCTGCCCCGCGTGTGTCACCCCCGCATCCCCCACCGGTTTCTTTTTCCTTCCTCGGGGTTTTATTTTGGTCCCGGGTGCGGGGAGGGCGGCGGCGACCGGAGATAAATCATCCCCGCTCCTCGCCAGCACGTCCCGGCGAAGGTTTCCTCCCGGGGAACAGGGAGTCTCCTCCCAGCCGGGGACAATCGTGCTAAAAAAGAAAATTAAGGGAAAAACAAAACAACCACAAACTGCCCAGCGAGCGAACCAACCCCCCCAATCCCCCCCCTCCCCCTCCCCGCCCTGCGCTCCTCGAGATAAGGACGGTTCCTGCCCCTTCCAGTTGTCCTGGGCGTGAATAAAAGCCGGGATAGGGCGCAGCTGGGGCTGTTTGTCGGGCTGTCTGTCTGTCTGTCGGGCTGTCGGGCTGGCGGCAGGGTGCTTTTCACCCCGGGGGGCAGAGGCTCCGTTTGCACGGGGTGGGGGCTCTGAGAGAGGGGAGCTCAGCTTTTGGGGGGGGGCCCTCTGGGGGTGCCAGCATGCCCTTGGGCCAGCTGAAGTTCAAGGAGCTGGGTGAGGAGGAGCCCACCTGGGAGGAAGAGAGCCTGGACAGCGTGAAGGCTCTGACGGCCAAGCTGAAGCTGCAGACGCGGAGACCCTCGTACCTGGAGTGGGAAGCCCGGGTTCGGGGGCGGCCCTGGTGCAGCCAGACCCCCGGGGAGGTGCGGGGGGCAGAGCAGGGCCCTGGGCACCCTGAGGATGGGTGGGACGGTGGTGTCTGTGGCTTCGCCACCATGGAATCGGCTCTGGAGTGGCTCAGGACAGAGTTGGTGAGTAGCAGCCGGTGGGGTGGGGGGTGTGAGGGGTGGGCAAGGGTTGAGCCCCAAGGCAGGGTTGGGGTCACGAGGCTCCTCGGTGCAGAGGGAGCGCTTGCAGCCCCACCTCAGGGGTGGCTCCTGCTCTGCTCCTTCGCCCAGCGTGGGCAGCGAACGGGGGTTTTTGCAAAGCGCCTGTGGCTCTGCAGCGCCACAGCTCAGCCCAGGTCCCTTGCACAGTGCTGGGGGTCACAGCTCCATCGGGTTCGACACTTGTCACCCCCTCCTGCCTGCGCTTCATTGGTGTGGCACAGCTGTGGGGGCTTTCCTGGGGTGGCACAGGCAGGAACAGCCACACTGGCACAGACCCTCAGGCATCTGAGCCAGCTGCAGGCTGTGACCCCAGCACAGACCCTGTGCCCACCTGTATGTGGGCTCTGGGCTGATCCCAGGGCCACGTGTGCGCGTGGTCCCCAGTGGGTTTGTGCCCCAGCCGAGCCCCAGCATCCCCAACTGGTGACCCTGCAGCTCCACTCCCACCCTGGTGATGCCCTTCTCCCTGTGCAGCAGGAGATGCAGGCTGCAGACCAGCGCCTGGCGCAGCAGCTGATGCGCCTGCGGACAAAGCTGCACCGGCTGAAGGTGGAGCAGGCCTGCCACCAGCACAAGGAGATGCTGGACGATGCCACCTTCGGCCTCGAGGGCTGCGAGGAAGACTCGGACCTGCTCTGCAACATCCCTCCCAAGGCCGCCTTCCTGCTCTCCACGCCGCTCAAGCACATCGGCGTCACCCGCATGAACATCAACTCCCGGCGGTTCTCCCTCTGCTGAGCGGGGTGGGACCCCACGGACCTGGATGGAGCCTCGTGGGCACCCACGGGTGCACCTGGACTCGGTGAGGCTCCTGGATGGGATCCAGGGGGATTGTGGAGCTGCTCCCTGGGGGCAGGCGGTGCTGAGCCCTGGTGCTGCCACACCGCAGTGCCATGGGAAATGCCACCGTCCCCATCTGGCACAGGGTGTTTTGGGGCACTCAGCGCCCTGTCCCTGAGGATGACAGGGTGAAGCGCAGTGGAGAACACGGGGAGGAGCCCTGTGAGGAGGAATAAAAGGAGGAGAAGGCAAGAGCTGACTTTTTTCCCCCTTTCCTTTCTGTTGGGTGCGTCTCTGCTTCGGGAACCTCCCTGCCAGCTGCTCCCCGGGCACCCCTGGCAGCGGGTGGGTGCTGGGGCTGTGTCACTGCAGGAAATGCTTGTCACTGTCTGCGGATAGAGGGGTTGTTTTTGAGGCTGGGAGGTGCCGGAGACCCTGCTGAGGGTTTGGCATCCCCTCTGTGCCCCCATCCTCCCCCATCTCCTGACACCCTGGGGTGCTGCGCTGGGTGCAGGAGGGACCTGGGGGTGGTGCCTGCTGGGGCTGCCCTCACCAGAGGGGTTTGCTTTCGGCTTTTCCCTTCTTCTGTTACCAGCAAACCCTCTAAATAAGAAGCTGGTGCTTGGGGAATGCAACTTCCATAGAATGCTTTTTGCAGGTAGTGCTAGGGAAGCCGTAGGGTGACCTGGGATGACTCAGGGATCGTTTTGGGGGCTGCTTCTCCTTCCCAGGGTAGCAGCATGACCTGGGGAGACCGCGATGCGCACCCCAAAGCTGAGACAAGCCCCAGGGCCTGGCAGCACTCCCTTTGCCCAGGGCACCCGTGGCATTGGCAAGCAGACAGACGGAGGACTGCACGGCTGCCCCCCCCCTCCGGGAAACATCCCTGCCAGGGTGGATGCTGTGTCTGGTGCTACCCCTGCAGTGCCCCCCCCAGCTGCCGCAGCCGCCCCCCGGCACAGCTGGGCTTCCTGCCCCTGTCTCTGCAGCGCAGCCGGCAGGTACCTGCGGCTTCGTGTTTGATCGCAGAAGCCAAGACAATAGCGCTGTGGTTGCTGCTCTGTGAGCTGACTCCAAAAACACAGGGCTGGCAGCCTGGCTGCGGCACAGCATGTCACCTCCCCTTTAGCCACCATCCCTGTGGCTCACGGGGTGCCGGGGTCTGGGGTCACCCCGTAGTGACAGCCAAAGCGGGGGCTGCGGGGCGCAGGGTGAGTCCCACAGCCTGAGCAGGGTCTGACCCAGCCGAGGTGGTCACCGAGCGCTGGGGAGGGGACAGCACCAGGGACTGGGAGGCTCAGCTAGCCTGGGCAGCAGGTGACAAGCCCCCATCCCTCGCTGGCCCCTCGCAGCCTGGCTCCCAGCCCACCACAGCCCTCTCCCACACCGGGCTCAGCATCCCCTCGCCCACCCGCTCCCTGGGCATCGGTGTCCGGGAGCAGCCAGAGCTGGGACCCTCGGTACCCTGGGCCGGCAGGAAGCCATCGCTTTGTCACTCGCTTCTGCGGTTGGTGCGCGAGCTGCGAACCAGCTTCTCTTGAGTTAGCTCATGAGGCAGGAAACCAGGGCAGGCGGCAGGCAAGAGTGAGCGGCGAGCCTGGGACGCGTGCGGGGGGCTCGCCTGCGCTCCCCAGAGTCACCGCGCTCCCGCCGGGGATGGGGAGGACGTGAGCGGCGACGGAACCTGCTGGGCCATGGGAGTCTGAGAGCGGCTGGTCCTGTCCTCGCTGCCAACAGGTAACGGGGACCTGGGGGGCAAGAGGGTTTGTACGCTCCAGGTGGGAGCTGAGGACCCCCCCCCTGTGTGCTGGCAGAGCATGGGGGTCTTGTTGCACTCTCTGTCGGCCCTCAGAGGGATGGAAATGGGGGTTCAGTCCCCTTTAGAGGGATGGAAATGGGGGTTCAGGCTCGTTGCTGCCGGGGAATGTGAATGCTCGTGCCCAGATGAGGGATGGGGGGCAGCAGGGCTGTGCTCCCCCTTATCTGTGGCCTCCTAGCCAGGGTGAAAGTCGCTGCTGTCTGCCTGCTCAGGGGGTGCAGCATGGGATGGGTGCACCGACCCCCTCACAGGGCTCTCCCTGAGCCTCCATTTCCAGGGTGAAGTGAGAGTTTGGTCCCCAAGGTCGGGCTCTCGCCTACCCGGCTGCGAGTGAGAGCGGCTTCGGGTCAGGCAGCAGTTTAGTGTCGGTGCATTGGGCTCTGCTGCCCAGCTGGGGGGTTGCAGACACAGACGTGCCTGTTTTCGGTGCTGCCCCAGTGCAAACACCTCCCCGTGGCAATGGCAGCGTTGGGCCCATGGTCCTTCGCATCTCGGCGGGGCTGTGTCAGTGTGGGGCTGTGTCACAGCTGGCTCAGAGGGGACGTCCAGGACACCCCAGTGAGCCTCACAGAGCAGCAGGGACAGGGTCAGCCCAGCCTTTGTCCCTCCTCACGCCCGCCCACGCTGGTGAACAAACCAACCAGACCTGGGCACAGACACACAGGCCGAAGGGCCGGCACCTCCAGCCACAGCATCCAGGCACCTCCTGGGCAAGGCTGGGGCCAGGCCCCTACACAGCGGTGCAAGGACACCCGCGAACACCCCTGCACACACATAGACACCTTCCCCGGGGACACAGCGAGGCAAGGGAAGGGTAGAGGCGCCTACACATCCCTCCCAGGCAGCCTTTGCTTGAGAAATTCGGTTGCACAGATGCAGTCACAACCCCCCCGACTTCAAACAGGCAGTGTCGCCGGCGTGGCCCTCGCGCCGTGCAGGTGAAACGGCTGCTGGGTGGAAATTACGCTGTGGCTTGGGTACAGAAGAAGAAGAAGAGGCACAATAGCAGCACCTCCCTCCCCACCCCGGCACCGTGCAGGAAGGAAAAAACACCTCCTGGCACCACTCGCCTTGGGTGAAGGCGTTTGAAGGGCTGGGAGAGCGGGGGCTGCTGCTGGCTGTGGGGCTGGGGGTTGTGCTCGGGGCTGGGCTTTACTGGGTGTTGCTGGTGCCTACCCTGCTCCTCTGGCCCGTGGCAGGGTGGCACGGTGTGGCCGAGCTGGTTTCTGTGTGCCAAAGTGGATTCCCAAGCAAGTGCTGCTGGAATCGGAAGGTACCAGGGTGGGGTTTGGCTTTTAAGCTCCCAAAGCAGCATTGCACGATGCAGGGGGGCTGGGGGGGGGGGCTCACTTGTCTGCCCTCTCATCATACTGCCCACTGCCTGCTCCCGTCAGCCTCCGCGGCACTGAGCACCCCGGGGTGGCCCCCACGTCCCTGCTGTGGATGCTGAAACAGCCACCCCAGCCCTGAGGGAGGGGGGTCCTGCTCTGCCAAACCAAGCCTGGGAGCAGGGGCTGGGGGCTTTGGGCTGGCAGCAGGCTGTGGTGGCTGGGGCTGGTGGCACCCCAAGGACCCTGACCCCTCCCTGGGGACCCTCTGCAAGGCTCTTCCCTGTGTCCCCAGTGGGTACCCTGTCAAACGAAGCCCCCCCTGCTGTGCCTTCCCCAGCGTGAGGGAGAGGTGGATTTAAGTGAGTGCGTGTGAGACCAGAGCGGGGGAATGGCTCCCAGGTAGAAACCAAGGAGAAAATGGTGCCGGCGGTGCCAGCAGCTCCCAGCAAAGCAGCTCCTGGGGCTCAGCCAGGGCCTGGCTGGCTGCGGGGCACGGTGGGGACCCCGCAGCTGCACCACCTCCCTGCCAGATAAGAGCACTCACAGCAGCGGCCACCGAGTCTGGGTGCTGGGGCAGAGACACCTGGGCTGGCTCTTGGCAGCACGGGGCTCCCAGCCTTGCCGTTGGCACCCGGCGCCTGTGGAAACCACACCGGGGCCCCCAAAGAGTCCCCAGAGCTGCTGGGCAGAGCCTGGAAAAGAGGGTTTGGGGGGGGCCGGGTCTCTGTGGGAAGAAATCCCGGCAGCGTGGGCGTGGGGGATTCTGCAGAAAGGCTTTTTCCAGGGCCGCAAGCCGCCATTTCCACGCCGTGAGCTGCCGGGGTTCCCGGCTCCCGTGTCACGCTCGACCTTTGCCAGAAGGTCAGAGCTGCCTTGGTGGTTCTCAGAGCCCTCACAACACTGTTGGCATTGCTGCCAGGCTGCCCCAGGGCCCAGGACACAGCGCTGCGGAGCCCGGAGCACGGATCTGCGCTGGCGTGGTGTCACCGCGGCCAGGGGCGGTTGAGGTTGGGGAGTCCCTGATGTTTTGCGGGGAGCTGCTGAGGATGAGAGGGCCCTGAGCAGGGTCAGGGGATTAATGAGCATCCCTGATGCAGGAGGGCACAGCAAGGGGGCCGAAGGCATGGCGAGAGGGGAGGCAGATGAGAGGCCCAGGGGAGAAGGAAATCGGAGGCGATGCGGCGTGGGTGGGTGAGTGCTCGCATCCGCCTCTGACCCCAGGGAGATGCTTTTAGGGTCAGGGAGGTGCTGGTCCTGCCAAACCTCATACAACAGGCATTGCAGGGCCCTGTGAGGATGAATTAATGGCAAAGTCATCATTGGATCGTTATGTGGATGGAAAATGTAGGGATGAGCCCGAGGGCTGCAGGGTGGGGAGGAGCTGGGTGTGCTGGAGGGAAACAGGAGCCTCAGGCCAGGTTGCCTGGTTGCTTTCGGTGTTTTTAATTAACAAAACCAAGACAAAGTTAGGAGAAAATATGGCTGGTTGACAGAGTAGGGATGGCCATGGCTTCAGCAGACCTGAGGACTGTGTGGGACGGGCCAGATGCTGCAGGCATGCAGGGGGATGGATGCAGGGATGTGCCGGAGCTGGAGGAGAGGCAAGACTGGGGCTGGGGGTGTGAAGGCTTCCCTCACCGCCCCTCATCCCCCTCCAGCCACCATGGGCTGCTGCTGCAGCTCGGACTACGACGAGGACTGGATCGAGAACATTGACATCTGTGAGCACTGCAACTACCCCATCGAGCCCAACAACAAGCGCCAGGTGAGGAGGGGGCGAGTGGAACCCCCATCCTGGTGGCCAAACACCTCTGGCCATGGCCGTGGGATGGCCAAGCCCTGGGAAGACAAGTGCTCATGGGGCTCCCCATCCCCTCGCAGAGGCTGATCCGCAACGGCTCCGAGGTGCAAGATCCCCTGGTGTCCTACGAGGCCACGTCCCCACCGTGCTCCCCCCTGCAAGGTAAGGTCCCGTCGCAGTGGGGGGCGGCTGTGGACAGCCCCCCACTTGGCCACCGCCACGCTGCCCCTCCGCTTGTCCTCCCAGATAAGCTGGTGGTGGCCCTGTACAACTACGAGGCCAAGCATGACGGGGACCTGGCGCTGCGCAAGGGCGAGAAGCTTCGCATCCTGGAAGAGTAAGAGAGCACCCCTGGGGTGCCAGGGCTGGCACGACCCTGCGGCCCCCTGGCCGGTGTCCTGGCACTGCTGGGGGGGCCCATGTGGGGTCCTGGTAGGTGAGGGGGGTGTCTCACCTTGCGGTGTGCTTGCAGGAGCGGGGAGTGGTGGAAGGCACAGTCACTCACCACTGGGCAGGAGGGTTTGATACCCTACAACTTTGTGGCCATGGTGAACAGCCTGGAGCCTGAGCCGTGAGTAGGGGTTGAGTAGGAGCCCTGCCCTGGCAGGAGCTGTGCTGGCATGGGGGGAGAGGTGCCAGGAGCATCCCCCAAAAGCTGGTGGGTGATGGTGGCCTGACCCCCAGTCCTAACCCTGCCCTGCATCCCTCAGGTGGTTCTTCAAAAGCATCAGCCGCAAGGATGCCGAGCGGCAGCTCCTGGCGTCGGGCAACACACACGGCTCCTTCCTCATCAGGGAGAGCGAGACGTCCAAAGGTACCACCCCACGGGTCCCCCAGCACCTCCTGCTGCGGGCACCAGGAAAGGCACTGGGGAGCAGAGGAGCGTTGGGGTCCCACACCCACATGGTCCCCCACCTCCCCAGGCTCCTACTCGCTGTCGGTGAGGGACTTTGACCAGAACCAGGGCGAGACAGTGAAGCACTACAAGATCCGCAACATGGACAACGGGGGGTACTACATCTCCCCTCGGGTCACCTTCAACAGCCTGCACGAGCTGGTGGAGTATTACACACGTACGTGCTGTCCAGGGGCTGGTCCTGCCTGCAGGATGGGGATGGGGATGGGGATGGGGATGGGGATGGGGATGGGGATGGGGATGGGGATGGGGATGGGGATGGGATGCGGTGGGGATGGGGTGGGGATGGAGATGGGGTGGGGATGGGGTGGGGATGGAGATGGGGTGGGGATGGAGATGGAGATGGAGATGGAGATGGGGATGAGGATGGGGATGAGGATGGGGATGGGGATGGAGATGGGGTGGGGATGGAGATGGGGTGGGGATGGAGATGGGGTGAAAGGCACACATTCTTAGCCATGCCCCAGCAAAGTCCTTATCCTGTACTGGGTGCCCTGTGCCTGCCCTGATGCTGGTTCTGCCTGCCCCTGTGCTGCAGGCAGCTCTGATGGGCTGTGCACCCGCCTTGGCAAGCCCTGCCGGACCCAGAAACCGCAGAAGCCGTGGTGGCAGGATGAGTGGGAGGTGCCACGGGAGTCGCTGAAGCTGGTGGAGAAGCTGGGAGCTGGGCAGTTTGGAGAAGTCTGGATGGGTGAGTCAGGGTGAAACTGGGGTGCTTCCTCCCAGATGAGGAGGGATGGGCAGTGTCAGCCAGGCTCCCACGGCATCCTTGGCCCAGGGATCCCGCATGGAGCAGCCAGCGCAGCCCCAGGCGTGGGACCTCGGTTTGCTGCAAGGTCCCTGGAAGAGGGGAGAAAACCAGCAGCTAGAGCAGCCCAGGGGCAGTTTGGGTTTACCCAGAGCAGCCCAAACTTTGCCCCTCTCCCATCCCTGGCCACCCAGACCCCTGCAGCGCTGCCAGGACGGGTGTGTTGGGGCAGGCATGTGTGCAGGGGGGCTGCACCACGTCCTCATCCAGCTGGGCCCTGCTCACCATGAGAGCAGCTGCTGGCTTTGGCACGGGGCTGTGAGCACCACGCGTGGCCCCACACGGGCACCATCCCTTCTTGTGGCTGGGAGCAGCTGAGGGCTCGGAGGCAGCACCCGGCATCGTGTGTGATGCGACCCGGACACAAAAGCAGCTCCCCAGGTGCTGTGGTGGGGAAAGCACCGTGCTGCCCCACTCCCCTGCATCCAGCCCCAGAGCAGCATCCCTGCCTCAGCTCCCATGGGTACTAGTTGTCCCCTAAAGTCCCCTCCAGGTACCGGGCAGGAGCCAGGCTTCAGCATCGCCGCCCGGCTCCCCCAGCCACCCATCCTGTTCAAAGCCCAGCAACCAGCAGCTTCCTTTCCTTCTGGTGGCTGAAAGCCACATGTAAAAACATCTGCCTGGTGGGTTCAAATGCGGTTACAGCGTTTTGCCCAGGAAGTGACCAGCAGAGATTGTCTCTGAAAGTCCCCTGACAGGCCAGCACCGCTACTCCCACTCACCCCCTGGCCATGCCCGGGGAGGGGGGGGGTCCTGCTCCCCCATCACACGCTGCCCCATCTCTCTGCAGGTTACTACAACGGTCACACCAAGGTAGCCATCAAAAACCTGAAGCAGGGCAGCATGTCCCCCAGCGCCTTCCTGGCAGAGGCCAACCTGATGAAGAACCTGCAGCACCCGCGGCTGGTGCGGCTCTACGCCGTGGTGACCAAGGAGCCCATCTACATCATCACCGAGTACATGGAGAAGGGTGAGGGCACCCGGGTGCTGCCCACCGTGCCGGGGGGGGAAGTAAGAGGTGGGGGGACAGGACCTTGCAGGCAGGGTGGTTTCCTGCCTGTTTTCGGGGTGCTGTGACCTGCCCAGCCCCAACAGACACTGCTGTGGGGGAGGCAGCGCCTGCCTGGTGCTGAGAGCTGCTGCCTTTCACCGCAGGCAGCCTCGTGGACTTCCTCAAGACCTCGGAAGGAGTCAAGCTCAGCATCAACAAGCTGCTGGACATGGCGGCGCAGGTGAGGAGCCGTGGGGGGTGCTGGTGGGGAGGGGGCTGGAGCTGGGGCTGGGGCTGTGCTGACTGCCATCCCTGGACGTGCAGATCGCCGAGGGCATGGCCTTCATCGAGGCCAAGAACTACATCCACCGGGACCTGCGGGCCGCCAACATCCTCGTGTCGGACACCCTGGGCTGCAAAATCGCTGACTTCGGGCTGGCCCGCCTCATCGAGGACAACGAGTACACAGCTCGTGAGGGTGAGTGGGTCCCCTGCCACCTCACCCCTTCCCTGCCCCCCCCAACGTGCCCCTGTCGAGCCCCATTTTTGGGGTGCACACAGCTCTGGGCCATGGGAGGAGGAAACCCCAACCCACCAGCCTCTGCCAGGGGTCCCAGGGGGGCTGCAGCCCATGGAGAGGGGAGCTGTCGGGGGGTGTCTGCAGAGGTTCTTTCTCCCCACCTCCATCTCACTCTCCACAGCTGGAGGGGGGGCAGCCCCTGGAAAGGGGAGCAGGCAGGGGGATGTTCAGAGGTCTTCTCACCCCCCATCTCTCTCCCCACAGCTGGAGGGGGCCTGCAGGACCCCACATAACCTCCCGACCCTGCTTCTGGTGGGGTGACAGCCCTATCTGGTGGCTACTGCAGGAACAGACGTGCTGGCCCGCTGCAGGGGTGCCAGCCCGCGCTGGGGGCTCAGTGGCCAGCCAAGCCGTGGGGGCCAGGGGGATGTGGCTGCCATCAAGCCCAGCACGTTGTCCCCAGGCACACAGCAGGGACAGAGGCTGGCTCGGGGCTGTCACATCACATTAAGCAGAGAGGAATATTTCCAGCTCAGCCATAAGGTTTTTATTCCTCTCCTCCTCCCGCTTTCCAGGGGCCAAATTCCCTATCAAGTGGACGGCGCCGGAGGCTATTAATTACGGGACGTTCACCATCAAGTCCGATGTCTGGTCGTTCGGCATCCTGCTCACGGAGATCGTCACCTACGGCCGGATCCCATATCCAGGTCAGGATTTCCCAGCAGCTGGTGCACAGCCAGACAGGCGCAGGCGCAGGGGCAGCAGTGTGTGCATGCCCTCCCGCACGCACACGCTCCCAGCCTGGCCTCCTGCCCTGCCATGATGGTTTGGGCCGCTTCCCCACGCACGTGGCCGCTGCCCCGAAGCCACGGCGGGGTGAAGGGATTGGGGAAACCCAGGGGTGCTGCTGCTCAGGGCACGGGGGTGACTGGAATTGGGCTGTCCTGGCAGGGATGACCAACCCGGAGGTGATCCAGAACCTGGAGCGCGGTTACCGCATGCCACAGCCGGACAACTGCCCCCAGGAGCTGTACGAACTGATGATGCAGTGCTGGAAGGAGAGGCCCGAGGACCGCCCGACCTTCGAGTACATGAAGAGCGTCCTGGAGGACTTCTTCACCGCCACCGAGGGCCAGTACCAGCAGCAGCCCTGAGGAGCCCGGCAGCGGCGGGGGCGGCCTGGCCGAGGGGTGTCTGGCTGGGGGTGCTCCCCCTCCCCGCCTCCCAGGTCCCCACGGCCTCGGCACCCTGGGGGGTGCCCAGCAGTAACGATTTGAAGCGCTTTGGAACGTTTTGGGGCAGCGGCTTCCCCTGCTCGGGAAGGCGATGGATGGGAGACGCTGAGAACTGACTGCGGGGAGCGGAGGCTGCCCGGGGGTACGCGGGGGGTGCTCCCCACACACACCCCCCCGTCACCCCCGCACTTGATGCCAGGCTCCGCCTGCAGCCCAGCACACTCCGGCCATCGCGCCCCCGGCCCGGCCCGACCGGGCCTCGCCGCCGCCTCCTCCTCCTCCTCCTGCTGCTGCTGCCCCGCTGCAGGGCCGGTCCCGCCACCGCCGCTGCGTTTCGGAGAGACCAAAGCCTCTGCGGGGGGGGGGGGGGAGCCTCGCCTCGGGGAGTCCAGGGGCTGGAGCCCACCCGCGGGGCCGCCGTGGGGGACGGAGCTCCCCTCACGCCGTGTGCAGCCCCCGCGCTGCCGCTCTCGCCGCCGGGGCCTGTGCACCCCATCCTCCATTCAGCCCCACCTGGCATTTCCCACCCCAGCCCGCGAATGGTTCCGCCCTGCCCACCGGGACCCTCTCCCCGTTTACTCTTTCTCTTCCTTCCTCCCCCCCCCGCGCCCCAGCAATGGTACAGCCCGCGCGGAACCAGCCCCGCCCCCGCGGCGGTGGTGACACAGCCCACGCACTCTGCCTGATAGCACCACCCCCCCCCCCCCCTCCGCTGCGCGCCCGCTCTTTCCCGCCGCCGCGCATCTCTATTGGCCGGCGGACGGGAGTGGGCGGGGTCACCTTCTCCGATTGGTCGGGAGCCAGCAGGAGGGCGGGGCGAGCGGGGCGGCGGGGTCTGGGCCCCGGGGCGGGACGGCCGGGGCTGGGCTGGGCTGGGCGGTGCGGTGCGGTGCGGCTGCGGGGTCTGGCGCTGTGGGGAGGCAGGAAAATGGCGCTGACGCAGGGGACCAAGCGGAAAGTCTGCTACTACTACGACGGTGAGGAGCCGCGGGGGGCGGACGGAGGGGGGCTCGCCCGTCTGGGAGGGAGTGGGGGGTGGTCCCGGGCCGGGGGAAGGGGGGGGGCGGGGAGGGGGGGGGGGCTGAGGGAGAGCCGGGGCAGGGGGGGCGGGGATGGGGGCGGGGGTTGAGGGGGGCGGTAGGAGGCGCTGGGGGGATAATGGGGGTCGCTGGGGATGGGGGGGAGGGCTTGGTGGGGGGCTCTGGGTAGTGGGGAAGGGGCCACGGGGAGATGCGGTGGGGCCGGGGCTGCCCTCGGGGCGTTGTGAGGGGTGATGGGGGCCGCGCTGGGGGCTGCGGGAGGTCTGGGGGCTGCAGGGCGGGCGGGGGGCGATGGGGCATGGGGGGGGGGGTGAGGGGACCGCAGTGGGAGTGGGGGGCAGTGGGAGGGAGGGGAAGGATCTGGGGGAGCACTGGAGGGGATGTGGGGAGCATTGGAGGGGAGAAAAGGAAGAGGTGGGGGGGGAGGGGAGCAGCGTTGGGGGTAGGGTAGGGTGGGAGGTCCGGAGATCAAGGGGCTGTGGAGGTGGGGAAAGGCTGTGAAGGGCCCCCCGGGTGGAGAGAGCCCTGAGAGTGAGCTGCACTGGGATGCTGAAAGGTTTCTGGGAGGATGGGGAGCGCTGAGGGACGTGCTGGTGGGGCAGGAGGGGGTGGTGGGGACAAGACACCTCCTTGAGCCGCGGTAAGAGGAAGAGGCACTCCTGCAACTGCCGTGGCTGTCAAACACACCCGAAGATGCTGGGAGCCAGACCGACTGTGTGTGGCTGCTTGCAGGGAGTTCCTGTGTCTAGGAGCTTTGGTTAGTTCTGGCTCCAAACTTGGCTGGATGCAGACTGGCTCCTTGTCCCCCCCTCCTGCCCCCCCCCCCCGATTTACGAGGTGGGGAAGCACAGCTTCAGGGCTCCCAATCACCCCAGGGGAGCAGGGGAGGAGTAACGGGGTGTTAGAACTGGCTGTGTGTGTGTGTGCCTTCCTCACTTGGACCCCGCCGTCTGTGGGAGAAATCCCAAGCTGTGTGGCTTCTGCAGGCTCACAGCCCCCTCCCCTTTGGAGGGGGTGCCCGGGCGAGGGGCGAGCTGGCGGTCAGTGCAGCGTGTGGCCGCTCTCTGTGGGAGGTGTTGTGCAATCTTCTCTTTCCTCCTGGTTTTCGGTTTGTAAAATCAAATAAAAACTTCTTTTTTTTCTCGCTACTTTTTTTTTTTTCCCCGCTAAGGGGATGTGCTGGGTGGCCAGGGGGTGAAGCCGGCTCTCCTGAGCTGCTGTGTGGGGTCAGGCACGTAGTGAGAGCTGCTGTTTCCCTAGAGAAGTGCATCTGGAGGGTGGGTTTGCCACCTGTAGCGACGGTCCTGCGGGGTCTGTGACTCAGCCGGTGCCTCTGGGAGGGCAGGGCGAGGAGGAGTCTGGATTAGAGCTTCTGGGTGCAGCGAAACTGAGCTGGATTTCACCACACAGCCCATCTCTCTGCAACACCCATCGTCTCAAAGCATAAAATACAGCAGCCCTGGGCCCTAAAACGCCTCATTTAAACTTGGGAGGACTTGCAGGAAGTGCTGGGATGCCATAAACGTGCCCATGAGCTGGACCTTGGGAAGAAAGGGGCTCTGTCAGACTTAGCCCTGTCCTTGCCATACGTGTTCACAAAGCAGCTTGTCCCTTCTCACCCCAGCTCTAATCTCTCTGGGCACATGGCGACGCCTTACGTATGAACTACCCAGCTCCTTGGCTGGCAAGTGCCATGCAGAGATGCTCTCCCTGGCGCCCTTACTGCACAGGAACTACAGGGAGTTAGTGTTACACACTCCTGCCTCTAGCTGCCCTCCCTAATTTACTCTGGGGTGAGGTTCCTGCCTTGTTTCCCCCACTCTTTTTACGAGCAGCTGGCAAACATCCACGCTGTGTCCTAGGGTGAAAGTGTGCTTTTATTGCTGGGGAAGGCTTAATTGGCAGCTGTGGGAGGCTGGTTTGTTAGGGTCTCTTTATTTTCCACTCAGGGAGGTTAGAGCAGCACAAGCTAGTGTGGTAATTCCACACACACCCCCCCCCCCCCTCCCCAGGGGGGCTCTGAGTGCTGTTTTGGATGGTGTGGGGGTCTCTACAAATTCCAGGTGGCAGGAGGATGCCTGGTGCTGGAGAAGGAACTTGGGATGCAGGGAAAGGTCCAGGTAGGATGGAGAGGATGAGGAAAAGGTAATGGGATATTATAAGGGTCCTTCCTGGAAATCCTGAGGGGCTGTGTGAGGGTTTGAGCTGGAGCAGTAACTTCTCCTTTGTTAGTTCTCCATGCAGGGACTTGCTTCAGCCTCGCAGACAGGAAGAGTGTTAAATTCCCAGGCTGTTAACCTGCACTGACAGCCAGGAGCTGGGCTGCTGCTCCACAGGACCCGTGGTGGGATGTCTTCAGCAGAGTGAGCGGCCCCTGGGTGTCTGGGTTTGCCCAGGGTGTTCCACTGACAGTCTGCAGGGAGGACAGTGATGACTTTTCAAAGCTTCCTGTAGTTCTGTGCTTGTGTTTTCTAGACAGGATATCTCTGATTAGAGTTCCACAAAGCTCAGTTTAACCTGGTGTTACCGTAGGGGTAGTTGCACTAGAAAAAAACCCCTCGTGCAAGGGACACCCTGTGTCACCACAGTGCCACAAGCAGGTAAACCCCAGCAGCAGAACCTCTGGGGGTGGGATTTGCAGCCTTTGCATCTGCTTTGAAATCAGGGCCGAGTCCAGGGGAAGAGAGAAAAACCTGCAGCTGTGAGGAAGAGTGGTGATGAAATGTTAATAAACCCCACTGAGTCACCAGCCAGACCGGATTGGGTCTCCTGCACTGATCAGTTGTACAACTACACGGACAACTTCAGTCAGGTTTCCTGAGAAAACCAGGCATGTTGTGGTGCTGCTGCTGCTGCGTGGGGCTGGCTGCACGTTTCCTGCTCTCAAGCCCGTGCCTCTCACAGCCAAATCAGGCAGGAGGCAGAAATTTGAAAGTCAAATTTTCTCTTTTAAGAAAGGTTTTCATGAAAATGAGTATCCTGGGAGAACAGGGGGAGGAGGGAAACCCCAGTTAGCGGTGCCTGCTGTGGGAGAGGGCAGCATCAGCTTGGCTTTTGCTAGGCAGGGAATGATCCCCATGGAGGGATGACCCAGGGGATGGATATCCTTGCAGGAAGCTTCCTTTCCAGTGGTGCCCCTCAGAGAGCTCGGTGGGAGCATCTGTGGGAGCGTGGCTGGGAGAGACTGGGATGCTGCTGAGCGATTTCAGGCAGTAATACAGGGGGAATACGATTGTGAAGCTGTAAAGCTGCAGCTGCTGCCTGTTTATTGACAGAATGAGCAGCTTTGTGTCTTGTTTCTGTTAGGTAAATAGTAAGAAACTGAGGCAAAGAGCCGACCTGCTCTGTCTGATGAGTCATTGTCTGAGCTGGGATTAAACTTGCGTGCCTCTGGCGTGCGGGTTGCTGCTCCTTTCTCCAGGAGACCTGTGAGCTCTGTCAGTGTGAGCTGTCAGCCTGTGAGCTCTGTCAGTGTGAGCTTTCAACCTGTGAGCTCTGTCACTGTGAGCTCTGTCACTGTGAGCTTTCAGCCTGTGAGCTTTCAACCTGTGAGCTCTGTCACTGTGAGCTGTCAGCCTGTGAGCTCTGTCACTGTGAGTTCTGTCACTGTGAGCTCTCCTAGTGGACCTGAACTGCCTGGAGAGGACGTTGGAGAGCCATCACAGACAGGAAAATGTGGTGCCCAAAGCTCCTCCTGCCCCAGACAGCTGGAGCTCCCTCCTCTTAGCTTGTTAGTTGCTCAGACTCTGCCTGGATTGCCTTCCTCAGCAAAGGCATGAAAAAATTCCATGCCTGGCCGTACCCTAATTCCCAAAGACTTGTCTTGTTTTTGCTTTCTGAATCCATAGGGATACTGTACAGACAGGATGGGAGACTTGTGTGCAGTCACACTGCTGAAGGCCAGATAGAATGACAGATGACCCGATGGCTCTTGTGGCTGTGATTCTCTTGGGAGGAATTCATAGTTTTCCCTCCTGTAACAGAGTCATTTCTCCTCCCAGGTGACGTTGGAAACTACTATTATGGCCAGGGACATCCAATGAAACCCCACAGGATCCGGATGACCCACAACCTACTGCTGAACTATGGCCTCTACAGGAAGATGGAGATTTATGTGAGTGTGTGGCTGGCCACGAAGGGAAATACATAAGAAAGATCTTGGCTCATGTGCCAGGTTTTAATTGTGATGCTCCAGACTCAGAAGTTTGCTGTTGATGAGCCAAAGGAGGAGGGGGGGGGAAACCCCAATCAACAATCGTGCTGATGTAGTTCTGCTTTCTTCTGATTGTTTGTAGTGAGATGTTCTTTGCTTCAAGTAAGTTTGGGAGGCTGGAAAATGGCTTTTCTCCCTAAATATTTTCTCTGTCCAGCCATGTAATACATTGCAGTCTCTGGTGATGGCATTCCTCTTATCTTTGACAATGTTTAACGCTGCTGGTTTGAGGGTTTTGCTGTTCCTGGGAGTAAATCAGAGACTGGGAATGGGAATTAGAGGGAGAGGGATGTGTTTGAAGAACACCCCCTGTTCTTTCTCTGTCCTTGCAGCGCCCTCACAAGGCAAATGCAGAAGAAATGACCAAGTACCACAGTGATGACTACATCAAGTTCCTGCGGTCTATTCGCCCGGATAACATGTCTGAGTACAGCAAGCAGATGCAGCGATGTAAGTGCCACGTGGAGGGCTGTCCTCCCTCCCAGCCTTGAGCTTTAGGGGTCTGGGATAACAAGGGTGGGAAGGACCAGAGAGGGGGTGGGTGCCCCATCCCTGGGGGTGTTCCAGGCCAGGTTGGATGGGGCCCTGGGCAACCTTGTGTAGCTCCAGGCCTGGAGGTTGGTGTCCCTGCCTGTGGCAGGGGGTTGGAGCTCTGGGACCCTTGGGGTCCCTTCCAACCCAGACCAGTCTGGGATTCTAGGATTCTATGACCATGGGAAACTGTCTCTCTCCTGACTTTGATGTTTATTCTTCTGGTTAAAAATGGGTCCCTTTCTCAAGCCAAGCGAGCTGAGGAAACCCCTTTGAGCTGGCTGGCTTTTTTTTTGGTCTTGTGTTTTGATGGAAACTCTTTTAAGTTGCCTTCCTGGCTGTGTGATGACTGAACTGCTCCATTACTGAGCTGTGTATTCTGTGTAATCACTTATCTCTAACCAGGGCTGTTGATATTTAAAACAGGCAAACAGAGCCCCATCTCATCAACTGTCCAAATCCTGCAGTGACCCTGAAGGATTTCTGGGGCAATGGCAGTTTCAGGTGGGGAAGGGTTGAGATCACAGTGATACCTGTCCATTTTATACCCAAATGGCTTACTTTGTGAGCCAATCTCTTGTTCTAACCTCTCCAGTCCATGGAAGCTCTTTAATGGCAGCTTCAGTGTTACAGAAACCTTTCCTCCTTTGTCTCTGCATCTCTGAGATGATGTTCCTTGGCAGGGTTCTAGCAAGTACAGACAAATAGCAGGGAAGGTCCAAGGTTCATTTAAGCAGTATTTTGGTCTTGCACACTGCAATCCTGGAGAGCATGCAAGAGTGGTTAGCCCATGGGGTTTATTTATGTGTTCCCTCCAGTTTAGAAGAAATATGGGTCTTGAGTCTGAAGCAGAGGGGACATGGAGATCTGGTATGAGCTGAAGGGGACAGATATTGGGGCAGAAGCTTGTAAGAGGAACGGGTAACGTGGCTCATGAGTAATTTACCCTGAACAGCTTCCTACAGTAGATGATGTGCCTTAATATACCAAATGACATATACCAAAGTACATATTTACACAAACTGAACTGTTTACCCCTGGAGCAGATACGGCTCATGAACACCCACTCTGCTCTCTCTGGTAGCCAACGTTTTCTGTACCGGGCTTCCACAGAACTATTTTTACCTGAAGGAGGCAAGAATATGAAAATTCATCTTAAACACGTGTAGGACAGAGCTGTGCCCCAAGACCTGCCCAAACAGGAGCCTGTGTGTGGCTGGAGAACTAGCAGAGGGAGCTCAGGATGGAGACTGGGGATGAAGGAGACACGGGCACCACTCCCACACACAGTGGCAGGTCTCTGAAGCCTGCGTGGTGCTGCAGCTCTGCTTGTGAGGGAAGGGTAGCTGCTATGGCTTCCATGAGGATGGCTCTGCCTTCAATGCTGAGCTCTCCCTGGTTGTGCTTTCTGAAATAGGAAGCTCCTCACCCACCCGTTGCAGGGAAGAAGGAGCATCTGTGCCTCTCATCTTCCACTGGAGCTTTATGCCTATAGTCAGGTGATTGACCCTGTTGTTAATCTCCCTCTTTGGTAGTCCTGGCTGCTTTCAATCTCCTGGGCAGAAAAAGCCCAGTTGGCTTTTGTTAGCACAGCAGCTCCTGCCTTTGCCAGGAGTAGCAGAGGGAAGCCCTCTGGTAAAGTTCTGAGGGGCAGTAAAGGTAGGGAACAATCTGCTCATGCCCTGTAGCTGTCTGAGGACTTGGGAAGACTCCTCTGTAACCCAAAGGGTGAGAAGTTTAATCTGTTATATTGGGAAGCACTCAGAGGACTTAAACTCTCCTCACTCACCAGGGAAAGCTTCCAGCCACCTCTTTGAATTAACTGCTCAAACTCTGGCAGTTGCTGTGCCCTGCTGAAACAACTGGAAAGCAGGAACAATTGCTTCCTTCTCAGTATCGTCCTTCCCTTCCTGATGAGTATCATCCTTTTCAGGGATCCCTCTCCCAGACTGGGGCCATCCAGACTCCTTTATCACACAGGTTTTGTGCAGACTGTGCACTGAGTTTCTAACCATGGTGGTTGTGCCTTTCCCATGAAGCACAGAAGTGAATGTGCTACAGAAGTTGTTACAAAAACACAATCTTTTTCATTTGTAAAAGCAAATCTTGCAAAATCCAGGTTCAATACAAGCCTGTTGTTACTGGCTTTATCCTTAACTGTGAAACTGTTTACTGTAGAAACGTGTCCAGGCCAAATCTATGGTGCTGCTGAGGATGTAAAGACTGGCATGGGAGTGGACAGGGATGTACAAAGTGTCACAGGATGGATGTGGATGCAAACTCCTGTCCCTCACACACCAGGATCTCTCACCTCCTCACTTTCACCTGCAGCACTGTGTGCTTTCCTAGCTCCATGTCAGCAGTACAGCAGGAAACAGGAGCCAGAAGCCTTTCCACTTGCTGTGGGGTTGTGTGGTGGAGCTTGGTGTTGGCTCCCTAGTCAGCAATGGCACTGTTTCCCCCCTCTCCAGAAAGCACAGAGCCCAGCAGCAGGGCTGCAGTGTGGCCCCTGTGGGGTAGCAGGGGGTGCTGGCCCCCCTTTGGCACAGCCTGCCTGTGCCCTTGGCAGCCAGCACGTGCTGCTGGAGCAGAGCAGAGCCCTGCAGATGTGCTGTCTCCACAAGCACTGCGTGCTGAGGATGGGTATCAGTATCACAGGGCTCTGGCTGATAGCATCTCCTCTCCACCCACTCGTTTTCCAGCGTGATTGTCTGGTTCTGGGATCCCTCCCAGCACCCCAGTCGATGACGTGCTGCTCTCCCCAGCGCTCCTGGGACCTGCTTGCCCATTTCCTTTACAAGTCAGGAGCATCCTCCCTACAGCAACAACCCTTTTGCCTCATCAGGCAGCCCTCAGGTTGATTAAGTGAATGTTTTGTAACTTGTGTGTGGTGTTTGGCTGTTAAAATCAGAGCGGTGGTATAAGCTTTGCCATTTCTTTGTGGTTTTGTCTTAACTCTTGTCTTCTTTTCAAGTTAACGTTGGGGAAGACTGCCCTGTGTTTGATGGGTTGTTTGAATTTTGTCAGCTCTCTGCTGGAGGCTCAGTTGGTAAGCTCACAAGTTGTATATACCTTCTTTTCCTTTACATACATCTGCTTAAGAGAAATGTAGACCTGACTAGGAAATAAACCCTTGTAGGTGGTGGTGGGGAAGCCCTCTCAATTCAATTCTGATTTGCTTAATAATTAAATCCAGTTTTCATCCCATGCAAGAGAGGTCAGGCCTTTCACCCATTGCCAGATCCCTCTGCATTTGTCCAGTGTGTCTTCACTAGTCTGGGTGACCCCCCTGAGCGCAGGAAGGACTCTGTAAAGTGGTGAAAGAACATCACCAGCGTTAAGTGTTAAAACCAAACCACAGCAGCAACAGGGCTTTAATAATCAAAAAGTAAGTCAACATGAGCTTTACAGATAAAAACTTGCAGAAACCTTGCTCTGGGCAGGCATAACCTGGGAAGGGAAGGAGAGAAAAGGGTTGTTTTACCCATTGTTTTCAAACAAAAAGCCACTGTCTCTGGACACCAGGCAAAACAGAACCTGAAAGGTTTCGCTGAGCTGCTGGAAAGCTGGAACACTTAACAGGCTTTCACTGCTTTTAAATGTTGTGTTGCAGAGAGAGAGGTGGTGTGGAACTGTGTCGGTGTGCACAGGCTTTGTGGCTGCTGCTCCCACAGTGACATCTACAAGTCGTTATTTCCTGTAGCGCCCTTCAGCAGCACGTACAAGTACTGGCTGAGGCGGCTTTGAACCTCTCTGGCCCCACAGCTGTAGATTCCATGGAATAAATGATTTGTTTTGATCCTGGGGGGGGCTTGCAGAATGTACAGAGAGTTTAGGAAGGGGTTGGGGGAAGAGCAATCCCTTTGCCTCCACGCAGATTCGGTGTATGACCTACATCTAGATGCTGGATTAAACCTGGTGCTAAAACCTTTGGGTCAGGGCACTGAGTAATCTGGGCTGTCTTAGCTGTGACCCCAGCTGGGGACTTGTTTGTGCAGATTTCACGCTCTGAGGCAAAAGTGGGAAGGGTGAGAAGCGTGTGTGGGCACAACAGAGGCAGCATTTCTCTTCCCTTGCCTCTTGGTAGTTCATTGAGATACCCAGTGTTAAACCCTTGGGCTTTGCTTTGTGTGTGACAGTGATGGGATCGCAAGGGACCAGCGCTTTGCCCCTCAGTCTCTTCTCATGGGGCCTTTGCTCTCCCTCTAACATTTCTAGCAGTCCAGTTCTGGGCTCCCTGGGATAAAAAAGACAGGGATCTCCTGGAGAGAGTCCAGAGGAGGCTACAAAGGTGATTAAGGGCCTGGAGCATCTCCCCTGTGAGGAAAGGCTGAGTGAGCTGGGACTGTTCAGCCTGGAGAAAAGAAGGCTAAGGGGGGACCTTATTAATGTTTATAAATATCTTAAGTATGGGATGCAGGGGGAAATGGCCAGGGAAATGGGATCAGGACAAGGGGCAATGGCTGCAAGGTAGAGCATAGGAAGAACTTTTACACAGTGAGGGTGAGGGAGCCCTGGGACAGGCTGCCCACGGGGTGTGGAGTCTCCTTCTCTGGAGAGATTCCAGCCCCGTCTGGACACCGCCCTGCGTGACCTGTCCTAGGGACCCTGCTTGGGCAGGGGGTTGGACCCGATGATCACTCGAGGTCCCTTTCAACCCCTGTGATTCTATGACATTCTGTGATTCCTAACTCTCCTCCCCACAGCCAGCGCTGTGAAGCTGAACAAGCAGCAGACAGACATTGCTGTGAACTGGGCAGGAGGCCTTCACCACGCTAAAAAGTCAGAGGCTTCTGGCTTCTGTTACGTCAACGATATTGTCCTGGCCATCCTGGAGCTCCTCAAGTATGGGCAGTACTATTTACCCCTTTTGCTTGTCCCTTCTGCTGTGTTTCCTCTGAATCCTTAGTGTTTTATTCCCAGCTTGCTCTTTCCGAGGCTTTTTTCAGCCACGTTTTCCCAGAAGGGCTGGGCAAATCCCAGCTGTCCTTTGGGATGCAGTGCCCTCACTCCCCAAGGGGCACGTCTAGCGTTGTGCAGGAGGCAGAAGTCGTGGAGCATCGTGTGGTTGCTCTCAGACCCTCCTCTCCTCCACCCACCCTGGAAAAGGGGGCACAGCTGTCCGACGTGACAGCCTTCAGCTCAAGCCAAACCTCAGCGGGAGGCTTGGATGTAAAAATGCAGCCTGTTGGCTGAGTCTGAATAAACTGAGTCGAGTCTGCCTTCAAAGACCAGTTGCAGCAGCAAAAGCTGCTTTATTTTCCTCTGTGGTCCTGACCAAGGCACAGCTCCCTTCCCCACAGCCCTTTGGCTTGTAGGCTCTGGAGAGAGAGAGCGGGCTGGTAGCTGTGCAGCCCGGGGATCAGCACCCAGCCCCTCGCTGCGGCTCCGCTGCTGGAGGCAGTTTCTGCTCTGGAGACATCCAGTCACTTGGCCCCTTTCTGATGGCAGGTATCACCAGAGGGTGCTGTATATCGACATCGATATCCACCACGGGGATGGCGTGGAGGAAGCCTTCTACACCACAGACCGAGTCATGACCGTGTCCTTCCACAAGTACGGAGAATACTTCCCAGGAACGGGGGACCTGCGGGTGAGAACGGCACCTGAGCAGAGAACTACCCTCAGAGCTGGTCTTTGCCATCCCTTTGCTGACGTACTAATTTAACAGAAAGTCACTGCTCCCCTGGGCTTTCCTGCTCTCAAAGTGACACCCTTTTTTCTGGGGGTGGAGGTGTGAGGCAGCTGGCTCAGCTCCTGTGCTTGGCTCCTGTGATCGTGGCCCGCGCAGTAACAGCACCAAGGCTTTGATAGGGGGTCTCTCAGCAGCCTTCTGGTGGGATTATGCTCAGAGAAGCAACCCTGAAGATGACATGTTGGTCATCTGTAGCTACTTTGCAAACAAAGCTCGGCCACCCAAGCTTTCAGGTGAAAGTTTATGAGGCAGCACTTCTCTGAGTGTTGGTTTATCTTCCTGGCATTTCCTCCTGTGAGTCAGTTCTGTGTGTTAACATGGCATGGCTCTCATTTCGGGTAGGCTGCAGGTGTGGTTGGCTTTGTGACTTCTGACACTGCCAGAATGCTGTTCTCAGGGGTGAAAGGTCCTTTACCTTTTCAGTGGAATTACCTTTTTCTGATCGAAATTCTCTTATCTTCTGTTTGTGAGTTGTGCTTTTTCCAGCCCTGCCCAGAGTTTGGCACTGGTGATTTGAACTTAAGTGTGGCTGAATTTCTGCAAATGAAATAATTCCTTTTTATAAATAAGGTACAAGACAGATACTGGAAGTGTAAAAATACATATATTATTTTAAAGTAAAAGAAAAAATTCCTCCACTTAATAGCCCGCAGAGTCAGCCCCAGCTGGTATTTTGGGCCATGCAGCATCCAGGTCTGTAACTAGAAGTTTTGGCTGTGTAAGAGAGCAGCTTTAGCCAGTGAAATGAGAGCCTGTGTGCTCCCAGCAGCCTGGAAGTGGGGACAGTAGTAGATTTTTGTTCTCTGAGGGCCAAATGCACCCACTTGTGCCAGACAAACTCCTGATGCTGACAGTTCTTTCTCTGTGAGAGCCTGGGCTTGTGTTTGGGTGGCACCGACGGAACCCCACGCTTCCCTTCCTAATTCAGAGCGCTGTTTGCCTGCTGCCTGGGGCTCTCTGGTGACGTGTGGGCTCTCCTGTCTTTGACAGGATATTGGTGCAGGCAAAGGCAAGTACTACGCTGTCAACTACCCGCTCCGGGATGGGATCGATGATGAGTCCTATGAAGCGATATTCAAGCCGGTAAGTGAGGGTCTCTCTGCTGAGTTACTTTGCGTGGATCATCCTGGGGGGCAGTAAAAGGAGTGTGGCCAGCAGGTCACAGGAGGGGATCCTCCTCCTCTGCTCTGCCCTGGTCAGGCCCCACCTGGGGTATTGTTCTGGGCTCCTCAGTTCAAAACAGAGAGGGATCTCCTGGGAAGAGTCCAGCGGAGTAGTGCAAGGAGGATTAAGGGCCTGGAGCATCTCCCCTGTGAGGAAAGGCTGAGGGAGCTGGGGCTGTTCAGCCTGGAGAAAAGAAGCCTGAGAGGGGATCTGATCAATGGGTATCAGTATCTGAAGGGTGGGACACAGGGGGACATGGGCAGCCTCTTCTCAGTGTCTGTGGGGACAGGACAAGGGGCAATGGGCTCAAGTTGGAGCACAGGGAGTTCCACACCAATCTGGGGAAGAACTTCTTCCCAGTGAGGGTGAGGGAGCCCTGGGACAGGCTGCCCAGGGGGTCTGGAGTCTCCTTCTCTGGAGAGATTCCAGCCCCGTCTGGATGCTGACCTGTGTGCCCTGTCCTAGGGACCCTGCTTTGGCAGGGGGTTGGACCCCATGGGCTGTGGAGGCCCCTTCCAACCCCTGTGATTGTTTTGACTCTGTACTGTATCTTTGGGTGGCTCACGGAGCTGTTCTTCAGGGACACTGATTCACTCTTGTGTGATAGGGTTCTTTAGGGGCTGTATTCCTCCCTAACAATTGCAGCCTGTCGTCAGTAAGCTTCTCTTTGTAAGAGCCCCAGTGTCACCGATACCGGGGAGCCAGCAGCTGTGGGAACACTAGGGATGTCTTCATGGCACTTGCTGACATGGAGGTTGCTGTGACGCTGTCCTGTGGGGAGTGTGTAACAAGGGCTTCCTTGTTTAGGTGATATCTAAAGTGATGGAGACGTTCCAGCCCAGCGCAGTTGTCTTGCAGTGCGGGTCAGATTCTCTGTCAGGGGACAGGCTGGGCTGCTTCAATCTGACCATCAAAGGTAAGAGGACGGTACCCTGCCTGCGCCCAGCCAGCGGAGCTCATATCGTTGGGTTTCATTGGAAACTTCCCTCTTCTCACACCATGACCTTTCCCCTGCCCCTCACTGCTGTTGCTGCAGGTCATGCCAAGTGTGTGGAGTTCGTTAAAAGCTTTAATTTGCCTATGCTGATGCTGGGAGGAGGCGGCTATACGATCCGCAACGTGGCCAGATGCTGGACCTATGAGACTGCTGTGGCTCTGGACACTGAAATTCCCAATGGTAATTCTCCCCTGGAGCCTTTGAAGCAAGCCTAAGGGACAACACCACTCTAGTGATAGAACTCAGGGAAGTGGGGTTGCTGTGGAGAGGCAGCAACCCTCAGACCTTTCAGTAGCTCTCAATGATTACCCTGGAAGAGCTTGTGGGTGCCCTGGTGTGCAGTAGCTGATCTTGTCTACGTTTTAGTCCTGTGGCTCTCCCCCCAACAAAAGCTACCCAGCAGCCTTGTCACCTTACTGAAACGAGATGACCTTCTACTGAAACATTTGTGTGCACTGAGAGTGTTCAGCTGCCAAGTGAGCTTTGGCTGCAGCGTGCTGAGATGTCTGCCTTGGTCTGAATTGGGGCTAGGAGCGCTTCAGCTCCCATGCCTAGCTAAATGCCATTTTGGTGGCATTCCATCATCACTCCAGTGGTAATTTGGTGTTTACCCCTTTCCATTTCCCTGCAGAACTTCCATATAATGACTATTTTGAGTACTTTGGGCCAGACTTTAAGCTCCACATCAGTCCCTCGAACATGACTAACCAGAACACCAACGAGTATCTGGAGAAGATCAAGTAAGTGTTTGCTCTTCTTCCCAAGACTGGCACCTGCTGCTGGGGGTTTCGCAGCCGTGGGTGGCATCTTGCTGACAGAGGTGTTCCTTGTTCCTTTCCTGGCTGGCTGTAGGCAACGTCTCTTTGAGAATCTGCGCATGCTGCCACATGCCCCGGGCGTCCAGATGCAGCCGATTCCTGAGGATGCTGTTCAGGAAGACAGTGGAGATGAAGAGGAAGAAGATCCTGAGAAACGCATTTCAAGTACGTGCTTGTCTCTGGCGTTGCTCACGCTGTGCCCAGCCAGTGGGTGCAGAACCCAGCAGGATCAGTTTGCTGGGCAGGCGTGCAGGCCCTAAACTGAGTCACCCCAGTCAAGAGAGGAGTGTGTATGATTTAGGCATGCCTCTACTCCAGAGTCCTTCGGTTTCAATCTGTCCCCACCTTTCTAACTGATTCTGTGAGGTAAAGCAATGATGCTCGGGGCTGCAGAGCTGATAGAGGTTTCTTCTTCCTTGGAGAAACGGCTCTTTTGGCAGATGATTTTCATAACAGGAGAACCTGGGCTTGAGTGTGAGGATTGAAACGGTTCCTGTGGTGTAGGTGTGATGGCAGAATGCTTCCTGTGAGGCAGTTGGGTTTGAGCCCAGAAGTTGTCTTGCACAGCGAAAACGGGTGTTTATCTCCAGATGGGCTGGTGGCCTTGGGCTCTGCCAGGCAGGTTTCCTCAGCGTGAGGTGGGTTAACCTGCTCCCCTGTCAAGCCTTGACCCGCGCTGTACCCAGCCCGAGTCGTACACATGAGGTGGGATCTGAGCCCTGAGCAGTTATGGGTGAAGATACATCAGGTAGAAAGATAAAGTGTTGTTATCATGGCCTGATTTAGGCTTATGTAGGCTCGTTAGTTCACTCTGGTGGGCACATGGACTGGGAGAAGCTGGTGCATGGTGTCTCCTGCCTTCTGAAACAACCGCTTCTCTTCCCACACAGTCCGTAATTCTGATAAGAGAATATCCTGTGATGAGGAATTCTCTGACTCTGAAGACGAAGGGGAAGGAGGGCGCAAAAACGTCGCCAACTTTAAGAAGGCCAAGCGAGTGAAAACAGAGGAGGAGAAGGAGGAAGAGGAGAAGAAGGGTAAGCACGCGAGCTAGGCCTAGAAGCCCTGTAGAACTTCCTGGCCTGTACCTCCCTGTGGCTCTACTACCTGTCTTTTTTTTTGGTTTTCCCTTTTTCCTAGATGAGAAAGAAGAGGAAAAAGCAAAAGAGGAGAAAGCCGAGCCCAAAGGGTGAGCCCTGTCTCCTCAGTGATGAAATGGCCGTGCCTGTGTCTGTGGGCAGCTGCCCGTGGCCCGGGTGGGATGCTGCACAACTTAAGGGGTTGGAGGAGAGATGTGGTGATGCAGAAAGCTTTACTGGGGGCTCATAATGGGAAGAAGCTTGTGAGTGTAGCACAGCACACTGGATAAAGCGCTGAGAGCACAGAGGCCTCTGTGAACAGGCTGTAAAAATACGAGGCCCTCACTCAATAACACGTATTTCAGGTGAAGGTGGGCGGCTGTATCAGCAGCGGTTTTTAAGCCTGTGGCTCTGGGTTGTTATTAGAGCTTGGGCACAGCCTGAGCTGTGTGGTTAAACCACCTTTCTTCACTGCTTGCTTCCACAGGGTGAAGGAAGAGACGAAATCCACCTAAGATGGCTGCAGCTGGACAGTGTCAGTGCGTAGTTGTCATAGGTTAGCTTCTCTGGTTGCCTCCCATTCCACAGGATTTATATTTTATATATGTTTCTGTATATATTTCTATATAAATATATAAATGACTTGAGAATTGTAAATTATTCCTTGCTGCACTCCTCTGGGAGCAGATAGGGAGGATTTTGCAGAGTAGACAGACCTGCACTGCCCAGATTTGGTGACTGGGAAGTTTCACTCTTGCCTTCCACTGCTTCCTTAGTGTGTCTTTCAGAGCATCACTTCCTTTCTTTACTCTCTCCTCTGAAGTAACCACCCTTGGAAAAGAATAATTTAAGTAGAAGTAGGATTTGCATTTCAGGTTAGGTGGAAAGATGGCCATGAATTTTTTTTTCCTCTTTTTCTTATTTTTTTTGTGTGGGAGAATGTGAGCTCCCAAAAGAAGCCTGTGAGAGACTGACTATTCCTTTGGTCTTCAGTTTGATTCCACCTTGGCAAGTTAACTGCAAGCTGGTGCCGCTTCTCAGGGTCAAATAGTGCAGTTCTTGAATAGAGTTGGCTACCTCCCTGCAGCAAACTTGCAGAAAGAGATGAAGCAGCTTAAAAAGAAAGTGATCTGAAAAGAGCTTTAGGGCATCAGCCCAAGAGCCCGGCAGGTGCAGAGCTGGGGAGTGCAAAAGGCCCATCGCCCTGCTGTGGTGGGGACTGGTTTCAGAGATCTTGCAGCTCCAGTCGGTGTGTCAGCATTCCACATCTCCAGCAAGAGAAGAGATGACATTTTTATACCTTTTTTTCTATACCTATGCCCCTCTCTGGGGGAAGAAGTGAGTTAACTGCCCGCTTGGCCGCCTGCTCTGCTGGTCCTGCTCGTTCTGCCCCTCAACGCCACGTGCTGGGAGGTGCTTCCTCTGCTCACTCCCGTCCTCTGCAGACCTTCCCGACCCCCCCTCCAAAGGCCAGACCCTGTTGATGCGTGGCCTTTGCTGAAGACCCCTTCTCTGAAGCAAAGCAACACGTTTCTCAACTCCAATCTTTCCCCTCCTCTTGCTCCCAAGGCCAGTAAACATGGAGCCCGTGTTTACCAGCCCCCTGAGCTGTTATCTTTGCGAGGGAACAGCAGATGGGGCTCTGTACATTTTTATAACTACTCCTCTTCCTACTCCCACGCATCCTCACACCCAAAAGGCTTTTGTGACCAGACCTGGCCTTTCTTTGGTGTCTCACTCTGTGCAGCTGATCACTAGAAGAGGTGGTTTTTTTTCAGTGACGTGCTTTGCAGAAGTTTTGCAGGCGGTTTTTGACTCGCTGCTCTCCTTTCTCAGGGGGATTCCTCTGTCCAGCAGAGGGTCTGTACCTCCCACGGAGCGCTGCTGATGGTTTCAACTCTAATAATGCTGCTAACTTAACACAGGTTATTTTTAAAATGGTTTATTTTTTTAAATGCTTTTTCCCCCCCCACCCCCCCCCCTTTTCCACCGTGAGTTTTTTTAGTCTCTTTGGATCCTGCTCTTTAGTGTTTGTATGTGAAACAAGAGAGATCAGTGTATCTTTGTGTCAGGGGGGGAGGGGGGAGAGGGAATATATTGTGGTTTTTTTCTAAAGATGCTTTTATTTTGAATTTTGAGAATCTTTGTAATAAAAACTGGTACATTTCTATGGTTGGTGTGAGTTTGTACATGGTTGGGGTGGGAGCACACTTTGGTTTTGGGGCCTTTCCTGGGAAATGGTGGTGGTACCTTGGTTGCAATGACACCACAGTGTGGGGTCCAAAAGAAAAAGGCTTTGGAAAGGAAGGAGAAGTGAGATTTCTTCCACCCCCTTCCACAGAGAGAGTTTGATCCATGTGCTGGTTCAAATGCATCCACCAAAGGATTTTACTTGGAGCTTACTCTGGGCTGTGTGGGAAAGGGTGCTTTGCCTTCTTTTGTGGGTGCTTCTTCCCCAACTTTGGTGTTTCATAAAACAGCCGTGAAATCCTCCTTGTGACCTTTCTCTCCTGAAAAGGGAAGTTAAACCACCACCACTGTGGGTTTTGGTTGCTCGCAGCTCTTTACTGAGGATCCCCAGGGCCCTTCTCTCTCTCTCTCTTTCCTAAATTACAGCCCAGGGCTGGGCTGATGTGAAGGGGGTGCCCGTTAGGTTGGGGGTACAATGCTTCACCCAGCTTCTGTGCTGAACACAGGGCTGACCCAGCCAGGGAAGCATCGGCCATGGGAAGGGAGGAGCTTTTGGCTGGCCCTCCGTGCTTTTCAGCTGCTATTTAAATGAAAACCGTTTCTTTAGCACAATCTGGAGCAGGTTACTCCTGCCACCCAGCAGCAGCCCCACCTGGAAGGGACAGGAAAGGTTCAGCAGCCGGATCTGCTGCTGCTGCAGCTACCCCAGCAAAACCTTTGTGTGCCACGGCTGCCTCTCTGCTGCGGTAACGCTCCAGGAAACAGCTCTCCTTTCCACCCCAGCAGAGGATTAACCCCCCCTGCCCCCATCTCCTGCAACAAAACCGAGGGTACAACGCCACTTTGCCCCCACCAGCTGCCAACAACCTGCCAGCCGCCTCCTCCTCCTCCTCCTCCCTCTTCCAGCCCTTCTTAAAATGGCTGCCGCGCCGCCGACGGCAGCTCCCTGGCCGATGTGTGGAGCCCCGGCTCTCGGCTGGAGCACAATGCAGCTGCCTTGCACGGCAGCCCACGGGCAGCCTGGGGTGTGATTAGCAGGCTGCAGCACCTCTATTTAAAAACACCTTCCCCCCACGACCACCACCACCATGTTTTTTGCCCCCCTGGCAATGAGGGATGGAGCCCCAGCTGCAGCTGGTCTCTTGCTTCACCTTCCCACTGTCACGATGGGGATGTGCTGCGCAAAACAAAGAGATTTTGGCCTTTTCCACCTACCTTCAGGGTGACAGAGGAGCTGCTGGCTCTTGCCCTGAGCCTGGGCAACTGGGCAAACAATGCTCCATCCATCGCTGCCCTCCTCCTTCGCCAGCCCGAGCTGCAGGGACAGGTGAGTGGAGGAGCCAGCCATTTAATGGAGGGAGCACCGAGCTGCTGGACAGGGCCTGTGCTCCTTCCTCCTGCTGTGTGCGCACCCCTGGGGCAGAGAAACCCCAACGAGTCACCTCCAGCCCCATACAGATCACAGGGTAAAGGGGAGCAGGACCCAGCATGGCCCCATTCTCCCTTTAGGATTAAATCCTCACTCCCTCTGCATCACTCTTGTGCTCTAAGCATGCTTCTCCATCAAGAGAGACAGTTAAAGGTCTATTAAAGAAACCAAGCTCAAGCTGGGTGTTGGCCCCATGAGCCCTCCTGGGCCCCTCCTTATGAGGAAAGACCTGTGCCTTAACCCCCACCCAGGAAGAAAATGGGTTAAATCCCTAGGAAAACAGGTACCCAGCAGCCAGCTGAAGGGTGATTCTAAGGTAGCAGCAAGAGGCTGCTGTGAGAAAGTCCTTTGTGGCTCTGGCTCTACATCTGCTGCAAGTCAATTAACTGTGAGCAGAGCCAGGGCTGGGGTGATTAAACCCAGCAGCTGTTGAACTAAATCAGCCACTGCTCTCTTCCCTGGCCCTCGCCTGGCATCCAGGACAAGAAGGACTCAAGCTCACCCATGAAGGGGTCACCATTTATTCCTTTCAAATGTTACAAGAAAGCCCATACAGCTTTTTAATTTTAATTACTTTTTTTTTTTTTAGAAGTTAGAAAACTGCAAATCAAGTGTTTTGGCCATTAAAAAAAATTATTTACAGAGAAAACAATGTTGTTTCACATTATACAGCTGGCAGGCCCCCTCCCTCCACCCCACACCCTAAAAGTTATTTATCCCTTAGAAGCAGAATTAAACACAGCGGACTTACAAGCTTTAGGGTTTTAAGCCAATAGTAAGACATTATAAAACAAAAAAAAACCTAACCAGATTAGCTTTTAAACCATCGATTTCTATAAAAAGCACAAAATACTTTAAATGAAAAGTCAGAACCAGGAATGTAAACTGAGAGGAGGGGAAAAAAAAGAAAGAAGAATCCATTGAACAGTCACTGGCTTTGCTGGGCTTTGAAGGCTGCAGGGGCAGAGGGGGGACAGTCAGGAGGCCAGCAGAGAAACCAGAGCGGGATGCAGGATCTGGGGTCTTACAAACTGTAAATTCCAGTTACGTCCAGGATAGTCTTCCTCACCAGTTTTATGGGGTTCGGGTAAAACTACTCCAAGTTGTGGTGGTAGTGGGAATCCAAACCGGCTTCCTAATAAGGGCAGGAAGGAAATAACTCGAGGAAGGGTGGGATTTGGAGAGCGGTGTCAGTTCTAGGTGGGATGGGGAGGTGCGAGGGGGAGGCAGCCAGTCCCTGGTGTTACAGGACGGAGGGGACAGCCTAAGAGTCTTAACTCCAGACGATGCCAAGTGGGCTCTACTCTTCCTTCTGCTCTGCCACCGGGGCTGCTGTAGGCTCAGGCCCCGCGGGTTTTGAGGGCTCCTCCGGTTTGGCTGTATCCCCAGGGTTCTCCCCTGGCTGCTGCTTCTCCTCTTCCTTGCTTCCCCCCGCTTCTGCATCCTCCCTCTTGGGCTCGGCTCCCTGCTGCCCACCCGCAGGGCCGCTCTCCCCGGGGCTGCCCTGCTCCTCCTCCGCTGTCCCCTCCTCGGGAGGGGCCGACGGCTCGGTCCCGCTGGCCGAGCAAGCGGGGTTCTCCTCCCCCTTGGCCGCCTCCTTGCCTCGGTCCTCGGTGGGAGAAGACCCGGAGGAGTCCCCGGCGTCTTTCTTGTTCTTCCTAAACGAGATCCCGCTCAGCTTGAAGGATTTCTTGAACGAGAACTTCTTCTTCTTCTTGGGGGTGTCCTTGGGGGCCGCGGCGCCCTCGGGTTGCGCACCCGCCCCGTCGGCGGGGGGGGCGGGCTCGATGGCGTCCCCGCCGCCCGGCTCGCCCTTGCTCCCCTCGCTGAGGGCTTCGGCCGAGCCGCTGCCGTTCAGGGGCGCCGCTTCGCCGCCCACCTTGGGCGTCATGTCCCCGTTGAGCCTCAAATGGCCGTTCTCCTGCGGGGATGGGATGGGGAGGGGTGTGGGGGGGGAGAAAACAGCGGAGCATCGCGTTAGGCACGGGCGGGACACGGCAGCCCCCTCCCCAAAGCTCTCCCGCCCGGGGAAGGGGGGGGCTGCACTGGGTTGGGGGGTGCACTAGGTGACAGTGAAGGGGGAGGGGGGTGCACCGGGGGGGTGCCGGTTCGCTGCCACCGGGCGGCGCCCGCGCTCCACGCCCGGGGCCGGAGCGGAACAAGGCGGCGGAGCGGGTCGCCGCCCGGTGCCGGGAGGGAGCCCGGGGCGCGGCGCGGGCGGGGCCGCATCGCTGGGCCCCCGCCGGGCAGGAGGGTCCCCCCCCCCCGCGCCGCCCCCGACCCTTCCCCGCCGACAGCGGCAGCCGCCGCCTTTGTTCGCCCACCCCCTCCTCCTCCCCAACCCCCGGGGCTCCCCGGTGCCTCCCCCAACCCGGTACCTACCTGCCCGTTGGCCTTGGCGGGCTCGGTGGCGGCGGCGTGGCCGGTCGGCGGGGCGCTGCCCTCCGCCTTGGCCGCCTTGGAGCCCTGGCTGCCCATGGTGCGGCACGTCGGGCGGACCCCGCCGCGGCGGGCGAGCGGCGCCGAGAGGGAGTGGGGAGAGCCCCCCGCCGCCCCGGTAATAAGGCGCGGGGCGGGGGCGGGCCGCCGCCGAGCCCGCCCCGGGGGCGGAGGACGGGGATGGAGCCACCGCCCCGCCGGGGCCGGGGGGTATTGACGGTCTCCATTCCCCCCCACACACACCCGCCCGGCTGTGCGACCCCGGAGGTCGGGGCGAGCCTGGGCGGGGTGAAGCCAGGCGTTGGGGGGAGGTGGTCGGCGGGGAAGGGGAACGGGGTGCCGTTCCCCCCACACCCACCACCCCCGGGATGCTGCTCATCCTGGCCCCAGCACCCCTGAAGTATTTCCACCCCCCAAGCCCAAACACCGCTGGGGCACCGCTGCCCTCAGCCTCGACACCCCCGGGGTGCTGCCCATCCCAGCCCTGACACCCCTGGGGTACCTCTGTCCCCAGCCCAAACACCCTGGTGAGGGTCCCACGGTGCCACTTGTGCCAGCCCCACCACCCCCAGGAGCCACTTGCCCAAGCCCTGTCACCCCGGGGTGCCACTTCCCCCAGGGTCCAGCTCGTCCCAGCCCCACCAGTTCCCCTCCTGCTGTGCAGGGCTGGCTGTGCCATGGGTGACACCCCAGCTCCCCGCCTCCTGTGCTCGCAGGCACATGGACCGGCTGGTTTTTCCCCTGTAGATGTCTTCCTCCTCTCTGCCTTCCCGGAAAAGGGTCTCTCTGGAGAAAAGAAAGTGAGACTCAGCCGGAGGGTTGGTAACGCTGGCCAGGGGCCTGCAGCTTCCCCCTGCTGCCAGGGCCACCGGCTGCAGCCCTGCCGCAGCCTGGAGCCAGCAGTAAGTGTGGTGGACAGTCCCCTTGGCACCCAGGCACAGCTGAGTTCACTGGGTGGGTCCCCTGAATGGAGATGTGAGCCCCCCAAATCGAGACCCTTTCAGCCACTCCGATGTCCCCCCACCAGCCTGTGCCCCTCCAGCAGCTGCAGTGGGTCCTGAGTGCCATGTCCTGAGCCCCACGGCCTTGGCACCTTCCCGGCCCCCTGGTCCTGCCCAACCCGCACCCCTCCAGCAGCTGCAGCGGGTCCTGAGTGCCATGTCCCGAGCCCCACGGCCTTGGCACCTTCCCGGCCCCCTGGTCCTGCCCAACCTGACCTGGACCACCCCCCCCCAGCCCCCAGCTGCACTGCAGAGCCTGTGCAGGATCAAGGCCAGCGTCTCCGAGGGGAAAACAATGTGCTGCTGTGTGTGCTCCCCCAACAAGGTCATGTTTTGTCTCTGTCCTCCCTCCCCCCCCCTCCGGCACACATCATCTCACCCCCGTTAGAGCGAAATTTCCCTGTTAATTAAACCAGGCGGCATCTTCCTTATTGACTTTTGGTCGCCAGTTGATAAAGCCTCTGAATGGCTGCTGGGTGCTGCCAGCCCGGCCGCCTGCGCCTTCGGCCAGCTGCAAGATCAAGAGTGGCCTGAGCAGCCGTGAGGGCTGGAGAGGGGCTGTGGAGGACGTACCCATGGAGCAGCACGCGCTTTCCAGAGGCTGTTTGCTTTGGGAAGACAAACGGGCCAAGCAAGAGTAGTGAATCAGTCAGTAAACACGCTCGTTCTGGAGCCCAGCGTCCCCAGCCCTCACTGCTGGGAAACACAACCCAGCAGAGCCATGGCTAGTGAGCCCTTCCTTCTGTCCCAGGAGCCACCCGGCGCTGGGCAGCATCTGCACCAGACCTGCTTTTCCTCCCACATTTGGGGAGTGGTCTTACATCTCTCCACAGAGTTTCCTTTTGTCCTGGCTCTTCTCCACAGGGATATGGAGAGTTCTGACACTGCTGTCCCATCCCATCCCATCCCATCCCATCCCCATCCCCATCCCCATCACCATCACCATCCCCATCCCCATCCCATCCCCAGATCCAAGGGGAGCCGCTAAAGCGAGCAGCGCTGATAATCCAGCACCCATCTGCACCATCCCTGTGAGCTGGGTGGGGGCTCTGGGGGTGCAGCCTTTGGGGTGACAGTGGCATCCCTGGTGCAGCTGTCTGTTGGGCTGGGGGGTGCAAAGATGTCCCCCATGCTGCGGAACAGGGATTTATCAGGCTGGGGCTGCCATGCTCCATGCTGCTGGCTCAGCCAGGGCTCCTGCCTCAGCCCCCCGCCCCCCATCATCTCCTCACCCCCCCTGCAAAGCCCAGGTCTCTCCTACATTTGGCCAGAGGGGATACAGTGCTTTACACCCCGCTGCTCCCCTGCCACAGCGATCAGCGGGCAGCGCCGGAGTGACGGGAGGCAGATGTGATGTCTCTAAAGGGCAAACTTTAGCATGGTGAGACAGGTCAGGATGCAGACCTGCTTGGGGGGGGCGGGGGGGGGAGGGCACCCCCATCACCCTCAGAGGCGATGCAGGAGACCTCGCATCCCATTCTCTAGCAGGCTGCATCCCCGAGGGACCCCCAGTCGCCACATCGCCCGTGATCCCGGCTTTTCTTGCCAACCCTCTTGTGCGGCGCTGCGGAAGGGCCCTGGGTATAAACAGCCACCTTCCCCCGGAGATTCCCAAACGTGGCTCCTCTCCCCAGGCCTGGCTCTGCTGCAGGTGTCAGTCCCTGACCGATGGCAGCAGCACCAGGAGCTCTCAGCCGGCTCCGGAGCGGCACTTGGTCCGGCCACAGTGCCGGAGCCTCAGCATTCCGTGCGCTGAATGTGGGTCCCCTCTGGGTGCTCCAGCTCTGGGTCTCCACCAGCTCCCAGGACTTTGTGGCAGGGATTTGGAGGGTGCAGGCAGACGGGCAGATTAGGGGGCTGTCTGCTCCTGCAGCAGATGGACAGGCAGACAAATCTGTCTGCTCCCCTCGCGCTGCTCCTGCCCGAGAGGCCTCGGGGACGCAGGATCTTTGCGGATGTGATTTCTCCACTTTCCAGACCTACTTAAACTGCGTGCTGATGATTAATTTATGAGGTGTGAAGCACGGATGGGCTGTGAGGCAGAGCAGCGAGCTCAGCCCTGCACCCGGGGGGGTGGAGGGAGGGTGGGGGGTTTGGGGTGGGGCAGGAGGGTGCAGTCCCCAGCCCCCTGCCCGGCTCCTGCCACCCGCCACGTTCCCCCAGCCCTTAATGAAGAATTAGTGTGATTATTTATTCATGTATCCAGAGTCACCCACGAGCCTCTGATCATCTGCTGGAGGATTTTAACAGAGTTAGGGGCCCAGCCGGGGCAACCGACAGCGCTGGGAATAAAGCAGAGGGATTTCCATATTGATTTATAAATAGCAAAGGAATTAGCTAATTAGATCACTCCAGGGAGAGAATTCCAGCAGGGAGAGTGTGAGGGATCGGGCTGTGCTGTGTGCAGGGATGGGTGGTGGTGGCTTCTGCCACCATGGCAGCTTTGGCATGGGATGGAGCTGCTACCACGTCCCCCAGCTGTGCCTGCCTCTGGTTTGGCTTTGCCAGGACCTGTGGTGCAGCACTGGGCCATGACCCTGCGGCCAGCGATGCTCTGGATGGGTGGCCCTGGAGGGGACGGGGCAGAGGGGCTTGGGGGGGGGACACACTGCAGGTGCTGGGGGGTGGGGGGGGCTGTCCTCAGCTGCAGAAGGACAATCTGCTGAACTTCATGCTGGGGGATTTCTGCGGGGAACGAGGGCCGGGCAGGCAGGAGGAAGAGCTGGGTGATGTGGTGGCCGTGGGGGTCTTTCCAGTCCGTCGCCCAAGTAGAAGTTGGTCGCTGTTGGGCCTGGTCGTGGCTGCGCTGTCGCTCGGGCTGGCTGCTGAGTCAGTGCCCACCAACCCTCTGCAGTGGGACACAGCGTCCCGGACCCAAGCAAGGGTCTTCATGGGGCTTTGCCGGGGGGGTCTCCCTGCCGCCCGCACAGAGCTGGTGCCACAACCCGTGTCCCCAGAGTCCTTCCTGCCCTGGGAAAGGCTCCAGCCTGGGAGGCTGCAGCGAGGCGCTGCCTTCCCATAGAAACATATAAAAGGGCCCGTTCTTGTATTTGCCAGAGCCCCGTCATTTTTGGTTGTGAAGATCCCATGGCAACCGGGCCCTTGTGTAACTGCGTTTGCTATTTCTGGGCTCGCTTTCCACTCGGGTAACATCCTCCCTGCATCCCACCGGCCCCGCTCTCCCGGCCCGGGGACCCTTCTCCCCCCATCAGCCCCTTCTCCGGTGAGGCCAGGGGCAGAGGTTGGCAGCTGTGAGTCACGCTGGAGGAAAGAGAGAGCAATCCCCTCTGCCTCTTATCTCGCAGACCATCTGTCCTTCTTTTCGGCCAGGAGCTGGAGCCTTTGCAAACAAAGCCAAGCCTCTCAACCTACAACCTCTCCAACTTCATCAGCGGGGTGCCTGGGGTGGGGTGGGCTGTGCTGTGCTGCCCAGGGCCCGCAGCCCCGCTTTGCCCCAGGAATCAGGATGGGGACAGTGGTGGGATGCGATGGGTCCCGGGTGCCTCCCCATGGGCACATTCCCAGGGGTGTTTCTGCACCATGGGGATCAGCAGCTTGTGGGGAGCCCCCCTGCATTCCCTTTCCCAGCCCAGCCGTCTCTCCCAGCTCCTCCTGGGAGCACAGGAACCCGCGGCAATGCCCTTGCCCAGGCGGGATGCTCGTCCCACGCGCTTTATCTGCAGCATCCCCGCTCTGGGCTGCATTTCAGGGCTGATAAAGGGCTCCCTGACCCTGAGCGAGCCGTGCTGCTGCCGGTTCGGATGCGTTATGGAGCAGGATGACTGCCAGCGGGTGTCCGGAGAGAAAAGGGGCCGCAGCATCCAGCTGGCAGCAGAGACGGGAGGGCGGATGGGTGCTACTGCACACCGGGCTCTGCTCCCTCCTGCCTTGGAGTGCTGGCAGGGACCCCCAGCCCCAGGGCCGCGCAGGGACCCTGTTCCAGAGCCTCCTTCCTCGTTATAAGGGAAGTTTATAATGGAAACAAAAGCCACACTCAGTCCAAGCCGAGCTTTTCCCGTCCCGTTTCCTCCGGAGCTGCCTGCAGAGGTGCCACGGGAGCGCGTCTGCACCCTGCGGCTGGGGCGCGTGGCGGGGACGTGTGCCGGGCTCCCGGGCGGGTTGGGCATCGCCCCACTGCCCGGTGCTGTGCCCACCCCCGCAGGGAGCCCAGCCTGGCTGCATCGGGGCACTGCCCTTCCCTGGGGACAGTGAACCCCCTGGGCAGTGGGAGCCTGTGGCTGTCCTGGGGGTGGGCTCAGCTCCCTCCATCCCTGGGGTGACCTGTGTGACCTTGGAGCTGTGCTGGGCACACTGCCTGCCTTGTTCCCATGTAGGTGGGCTGGGGGATGGGATGGCAGTCCCATGGACACGGGTTCAGAGGTAAGGCCTGGGCCAAGCCGCACAGAGCTGTGCCTGGCTCCTTCCCTGCCCCCAGAGATTACACCCACGGGCAAGCCCTGCGTCTCTGAGGGGTGGGCACACGGCTGGTGGGGGTCTGGCCTGTGCTCACTCCCCCATCCCACACCCCCATCCCATCACAGCTCCATGTGCATGCCCACGACGCTCATCCCACCATTGCATCCTTTGGCACCAACAGCTCCACATCTCCACCACCAGCCCCCCCTCCCCACAGCCCAGCGTGGTGACCCCTTTTCCCCATGCCCCTGGGGCTGGTGGCAGCCAGCCGACCGCGTCGTGGGGCAGCCGGTGCTGCCGGCCCCGGGACAGGAAAGCGGCGCTGGGATGCTGTGGGGCTGCGGTGCCTCCCCCGGCGCGCAGCCGGGGCTCTATGGGCCCCTTTCTCCCCGCCACTCAATGTGTCTTTTTGTTGTGCTGCTGGGTTTTGATGCCTGCGAGCGGGGGGGAGACAATAACTCGCATTGTTCCCTTTCAGCAACATCTGACGGGCCAGGCAGAGAGAGGCCAGTGTGTGTGTGTGCAGAGGGGGAAGGGGCCGGGATGGGATGGGATGAGATGGGATGGGATGGACTGGACGGACAGACAGCCAGGAAGGCGAAGGGACGCCCAGGCCAGGGCTGGGGGAATGGGGAGAGCCAGAAGGGGGGATGTGGGAGATTGAGGGAGGGGTCGTTATCTTCTGGTACCCAAACCCTGAGAGATGCAACCCTTCCTTCTCATCTTAATGGTCTATTAACTTTAAAGCCTCATTAGGAACCTGAAGTGTCAATACCATTAACCCCTTCAGCGCTGCTCCCCGTACCAGGAGATGCTGGTTCTCTGCTGGGGGTGTGCAGCTTGGGGTGCCCATCATCCCCCCTGTAAATCCCAGTGCCGAGCCTGGAGCCTGTGGGGCCAGGAAAACCCTGAAACCCCACGCAGGTGGGATGGGGCAGGGGCTCGGTCCCCACCAGGGTGGGCTGTAGGCAGGGGGGGGAGCTGGGAGGGGAGCTCAGCCGGGGAATCACGGCGGCGCTGGGATTGCTGCAACTTTCCAGGAGAAATCCCCCTTTCCCTGAGCCCTGGCTGTCCCCAGCCTGGATTGCTCAATAGCCAGGAATTCCCCTCCTTCAGAGCAAAACCAAAACTGCGCCTGGGGCTGCTGTGACCCTGGGCAGGGCTGGGTGGGAGCCTCAGGGCCCGCAAAGCCCCGAAACCCTGGTGATGGGCTCCTGGGGGTCGCTGCTCTGTGCCCCAGCCTGGCGCTTGGGGATCACTTTGCACCCCCAGGAGTCCCAGCCGGGCTCCCTGTCTCCACCGGGGGGGGTGTTTGTCCCCACTGGAGGCAGGTACCAAGCTCTGCCCCCCTCCCCAGGCTTGCCAAGCCTGGCCTCGATGCGATGGGCATCCCACCCCCCCCCATCAATCCCCACGATCCCACCATGGGTCCTGCTCTTGGCAAAGGTGCTGGGAGGGGACGGCGGCCGGTGTGGGGCTCGGGGGGGGGGGTCTGTTGGGTGGGGGGGCTGTTTTGGGGGCCCTGGCCAGCGTGCCGGCAGCAGCGGTGCCCTCCCCACCCCCACGCTCGGCAGGCTGCAGCGGCAGATGCATTTCGCCCAGACTTGCATGGCCGTAGCCATGGCAACGGCTGCGCCGTGGTGGGATGCGGGGGGCGGGGGGGGGGGATGCGGGCGCCGGGGCTGCACGGCAACGGGGGGCTGCATCGCTGCGGCTGCTCCCCACAAAGCCTGGGCTCAGCCTGACCCCAGCGGTGCCCTCCCGGGTCCGTGACACGCCGGTGCACACGCGTGTTGCTCTGCACACGTGTGTGCGAGTGCAGACAAGGGCACAGCTCTCCCTGGGGTGACGGTGCCGAGGCAGCGCCATGGGGGGGGGGGGGGGGGGGGGAGGCTGGGCAGAGTGGGGACGGAGCCCCTCACCCCTTTCTCAGGGCTGGGCTGCCATAAAGCTGGGGGCTGTTTGTGTCTGCTGCCACCCCAGCTCTGCTTTGTCTCCGCGTTAACTTTTAACCACGGCGCCTTTCCTCTCTCTGCCAGCCCTGGCCAGCCTGGCCGGGGGCCCTGCGGCTCTACTGGGAGTACTGGGGGCCGCAGACCCCCCCACCCCAGCACGGTGCGTGCCCGCTCCCTGCACCCCGGCAGCAGGATGGGGACTGGTCTGGCTGCATCCCGACCTCTCGGCTGCCTCCAGGGATGCACGGTGGCCGGAGCTGGTGGGGGCAGAACCATCGCAGCCCCGGGGGCAGCTGCAGCCGCAGCATTTCCAGCGATGCTACACCAGGCTGGGGTGCTGCCTGCCCACCCCCTTCCCCCCCCCACCCCCGCATCAGCCCCCTCGCTGCTGCGGTGCGGGCAGCCGCCAGCCCGGCTGGGTTTGGCAGCAAAGCAGCTCAGCTGGAGAAAAGCCTCCGGCGCTGGAGTGACCCACTAACCTTGTTCTTTCTTAAAAATGCATGGGATGCAGGCAGCTGGCTGCAAGGGCTGGCGGGCGCAGGCGCGGGGCTGGCACCACGTTCCCAGCACCGAGCCCACACGCCCGGGCTCGGGTGTAACGCTGCAGCCGTGCAAAGTCTGCCTGGCACAGCCCACAGCCCAGCTGCCGTGGCTGGGGAGGGATGTGCTTTGGGATCCATCCCCGGGCACCCCGAAGTGCTGTCCCCACCTTGGTCGCCCCACAAGAGGTTCCCACTTCCCTGCTGAGGAGGGGAAGGTGGGTGCAGGCTCAGCCCGTCCCCCACCGCAGCCCTGACCTCCTTTCTTCCCGGCTTCTCCCTGCCTCTAACACACCCTGGCCAGATGGCTGGAGCCTGGGGGGGAGCTGGGGACAGAGGGGGGACGGCGGCTCAGCCCCGCTATGGGGTACACACCCTGTTCCCTGCGCTCAGGGGCAGCCCTGGCACCCTGTGTGTCCCCAGCCCCATCGTGGTGCCCGTGGGGAGGGGGTGGGGGCTGAGCCCTGGCAGGGGTTAACAGATTTCTCTCGCTGATTTAATTTCGGTCTCGTTTGCATAGCTTATGTGGTGGTGGCTGCAACAGCTCGGCTGGGGTGGTAAAGACACGGGGGGGGGTATTTTTAGCAGCTCCAGGCTTGAGCCGAGCAGCCCTGGGGCAGCATCCGGCCTCAGCATCCCACTGCGGGCACCTCGGGGGGGGCACACATGCACCCCCCAGCTCATGGCAGGAGCTGAGCCCTTTGCTGGGAGCCCAGTGAAGGTTTTGCCTGGCTCTTTGTGCAGCTGCAACCTTGCTTTAAGGAGAAACAGAGCCCAGAACCCCAGAGCAGTGCAGGCTGCAGCACCGGCAGCACGCGGCGAGTAAACCACAGCAGAGCAGCTTCACCCCCGGCTCAGAGCAGCTTCACCCCCGGCTCGGAGCAGCTTCACCCCCGGCTCAGAGCGGCTTCACCCCCGCTCAGAGCAGCTTCACCCCCGCTCAGAGCAGCTTCACCCCCGGCTCAGAGCAGCTTCACCCCCGGCTCAGAGCAGCTTCACCCCTGGCTCAGAGCAGCTTCACCCCCGGCTCAGAGCAGCTTCACCCCGGGCTCAGAGCAGCTTCACCCCCGGCTCAGAGCAGCTTCAGCCCATCTCAGCTCCCCAGCCCGGAGAGGGGCTCCATCCCCAGCTGGCTGTGGCTCCCATCCTCTGCCCCCCTCGCTGCAGAGCCTGGATCCTCTCCCGCTGCCGGCAGCTTCCCGTCCTCACGATGCTTCCCATGGCTCCATCCCCCCAGCGCGGCTGCGCTCCGACCCGGGGCGAGGGAGGAGGAAATCACAGCGGGCAGCGATGGGGTGCGGGGAGAGCGCGGGGAGGGGGGGGGGGGGGAGTTTTTCTGAGCCCTTAGGAAATCCCTGCGGCTTCCTCTGGGGTTTCAGCCCTGGCCGGTCTGGCAGTAAATGCGAACAGCATGAATCACCCGCCGGAAACGTCTCACGTCCCAGCCGTGCCCACGGGCCCAGCCCACGGCCCAGCCCACGCTGCCCGGTGCGGCTCACCGGGGCCGTGCCCGAGCCGTCCCTCGTCACCCCCAGCGCCTGCTCGGGGCAGAACGGGCTGTGGTGGTGACGGGAGCTCAGCTTCCCTGAGCTGCGTGTGCACGGTCTGCCCGGGGGTGCACGAGCACGTGGGGGGGTGTGCACATGGGTGCACGAGTGCCCGGGCACGTGGGGATGTGTGTGCACGGATGCACAAGCACGTGGGGATGTGTGTGCACTGGTGCACGAGTGAGTGGGTGCACAAGTGCCCGAGCACGTGGGGATGTGTGTGCACGGATGCACAAGCACATGGGGATGTGTGTGCACTGGTGCACGAGTGTGTGGGTGCACAAGTGCCCGAGCACGTGGGGATGTGTGTGCACTGGTGCACGGGAGTGTGTGGGGGTTGTGCATGGGTGCATGGGTGTGCAGGTGGCTGTGCACACTCCCCCCAGTTGTGCACACACGTATCAGTGTGCCCACACCCATGTGAGCACACACTCGTGCGCCCAGGTGCACACACACACACACACACACACACACACACACACACACACACACACACGTGTGTGGACCCCCCCAGCCGGGCCCTGCGCATCCCGCTGCGGTGCCAGCCAGGTGGCAGAGGAATCAGTCTCTCGACTCCTCTGACTAATTAACATAAATTGACACTGACTAATTAACCGTCCTGGCTCATTAGAGCCCGGATGCCGCAGCGCTGGGAGCAGCAGGCAGCCGAACCCTCGCTGCTGAAGCACCGTGGCCACGGTCTGCCCCACACTGGGCACTTCCCACCACCGACCTCCCCCCCCAAAGTGTCTCCATCCCCATCCCCATCCCCATCCCACGGCAGCGATAACGAGATTGTTCCCTAATCCACTTATTCCTGGCTGGTGCAGGGGGCTGGCGACAGCCCCTTGGGGTGCCTGGTGTGTGGGGAGCCCCCAGGGGCGGCCAGAGGTGCTGGGACCGGGGAGACACGGGGAGACACGGGGCCCTGGCCGGGTCTCACCCCCTCAGTGTGCCTGGGGTCAGGGGGACACACAGAGGGGGCTGCTTTAGGGAGCGGGGCGCAGGGGTAGGGCCCCCAGCACGATGCCGCCCGCTCTGCAGCTCCACAAGAGGGAAGGAAAAGGAAATTTCTCGCTTCCTGAGGAAATTTCTCACTGGGGGGGGGGGATGTGGAAGCCCCCGCACAGGTCCCATCCTGCCGCCACAGCCCGCGCCCTCCGCCAGCACCCCGGTACCTGCCGGCACACGCCGCTCCCCGCCGGCTGACGCGGGGCTGAGTCACCTCCCGGGCGCTGCACACCCGACCGGTTTGGGGGAGACCCTGGGGCTCAGCGTGGGAACGGCCTGACCTCAGAGCAGCACCGAGCCAGCTCCAGCTCCCACGAGCTGCCTGCGGGACCCTTGTCTCCCAAAACCAAGGCGGAGGCCTGGAGAGAGGGGGCGTGGGGGGCTTCGTGCAGGGGGGTGGCAGTGCTCCTGGGACACTCTTGCTCACTCCTGCAGCCCCCCCCGTAACCCCCAGCATGGTGGGTTAAAAACTGGGTCAGCGGTGGGTCCCCAAAAGTGATTGGAATGGGGACTCGCTGCTCCCCGGGTGGGAGCCGGGGGGGGACTTGCTCCGCTCGATGCCTTTACCGCTGAGCTGGAAGAGACCAGCTGGTGAAACACCGACCCCCCCCCCCCCCGAGATCACCCTGCAGCGGCACCGGGCCGCGTCCCACCAGTAGGTTGGGGGCTGGAGCCCTGTGGGGGGGCACAGGGGGTCTGGGTTGGTGACACTCTGGTGGGGTCAGGCCTCCCCCCCCGCCCGGGGGTTGGAGAAGAACCGTGGGGACAACGGACGGCGCTGGCAGGGTGCGAACGCTGGGAGCAGGCGGTGGGTGCGGGGCCGGGGCAGGAAACGGGGCGGCAGCACCGGCTGGGGCCGGCGGAAGAGCGGCGGGAAGGCCGGGGCGGCAGGAGGAAGCGCGGCTGGGCGAGGGGCTGCCCCAGCGCCCCAGTGTGAGAAGGATGTGCCCACCCTGCCCATCATTCCCACCCTGCCCACCATGCCCACCATGCCCATCATTCCCACCATGCTCCCCATGCCCACCATGCCCACCATGCCCATCCTGCCCACCCTGCCCATCATTCCCACCATGCCCACCCTGCCCACCATGCCCATCATTCCCACCATGCCCACCATGTCCACCCTGCCCATCATTCCCATCCTGCCCACCATGTCCACCCTGCTCATCATTCCCACCCTGCCCACCATGTCCACCCTGCCCATCATTCCCACCATGCCCACCATACCCACCCTGCCTACCCTGCCCACCCTGCCCATCATTCCCAGCATGTCATGCCCACCATGCCCCCCATACCCACCCTGCCCACCCTGCCCCCCATGCTCACCATGCCCATCACACCCACCATGTCCCCATGCCCCCCATGCCCACCACGCCCCTATGCCCATCATGCCCCCATGCCCCCCACGCCCGTAGCGGGACCGAAACTCCCCGTGTGCCGGGAACCGGGTGAGCGCCGGGCTGAGAGCCCCATCCCAGCCGCCCTGGGGACCGCAGGTCTCGGCGCATCCCACCGCAGCCGCGTGCTGGGACTCGCCGCCGCGTGCCGCAGCGTGGGTGATGCTGCAACCGGCTCTGCAACGCTGCGGCCGGGGATGCTCAACCCCCTGTGCCCACGCCAGGGGCAGGGTGCCCAGGACATCCCTCCAGCGTGGTGCCGGGTGAGGAGGTGCTGCTGCCCACAGGGCTGGGGGCTGAGTGGGGAGCTGCGTTCCCCAGGGGTGTAGAGGTGGGTTTGGGGGTGCTCATGGTCCCCCCAGACCTCCAAAAGGGCTGAGGGATCCTCATCCTGTGCCATGCCCAGCATGGGACCACCGCAGAGGCTGACACCTTCCCGGGAGGTGGGTGACCTGCCTGGCTCTCCCTGCTCACCCCTTGGCCCCCCAAATCTCCCTCCACCACCATTCCCACCCAGCTCCACTGGGACCCAGAGCGATGCTGCGGGGAGGGGACGTGTCCCATGTCGGGGGGGCCTCAGCCCAGTGTCCCCCCAGCTTGGCGTGAAGCGTGCTGGAGCGGTGGGAGCTGCCGACCCTCCGGCTGCCGCTTCCCCAGCAGAGCAGAGGATGAGCTGATAAATATTTATAGCTGCTGCTGGAGCCGGGTGGGTAAAATGGCAGCGGAAACGGAGAGGGGGGATGAGGGGGGGATGATGGGATGGCTCCGCTCCCCTGCGATCCATCTGGCCCCCGCGCTGTTCCGTGCATTGTAGTGCTGCAAGTCACCATCTGCTCCCCGTGGGGACTGCTGTCTCTGTGTGTGTGTGTGTCCCCCTCAGCCCCAGGGTGAAGCAGCGGCACGGCAGTGGGTGCAGCAGGCGTTGTCTCGCCTCCATGGCACAAGTGTGATGAGTTTGGCGGTCTCGGGTGATGAGCAGAGGACCAGCAGATGCTGGGTGGGTGGGCTGGGGGTCCTGCCCCCCCCTTGCCCCACACTTGCTTACCCCGGGTCCTGGGTCCCCACCGTGGGCTTGTTCAGATGAAAAAATCAGGGCGTGTGTGTGTGTGTGTGTAATTGCTAATGAGGATGTGCATATGCTAATTCAGGGCTGCCAATTACTGCAGGTCTCAGTGGCTCCGAACGGGGCCTCCTGGGCCGTGTCCTGCCCCGGTTTTGGCCAGGCGAGCCCTGGGCAAGGTCAGGCAGTGGTGGGGGCTGTGGTGGCCCCTCGGCTTGGCACCCCTTGGATTCGGGTCCCACGGAGACCCCGCAGCTCTGGGTCTGTGGGGGGTGGGGCTTGGGGTGCTGCTCAGGGGTCTCAGGCTTGCAGCCCCCATCCCAGGGGAGCAGGGATGCTGGTGGGATGGGCACTGGGAGGATGCTCCCACCACCCCTCTGTGATCCCCCCCCCCCCGATCTCACACAAAACCTGCTGTGGTGTGAGGTGGCAGCGGGTGAACAAGCCCTTAATTAGCCACTCCAGGGCCTCGGCTTTATTAATGACTATTAAGGAAGAATTACAGCTACTGGCCTCCAGGTGAAGGACGATGTGGCCCAGCTGGGATTGGCCACACGCACTGCGCACCCAGGCTGGGGACCTTTGGCATCGTGGGGCTGCTCCTGGCCCCCTGTGCCCCCCCCTGTTCCTCTCCCCACGGCAGCGGCTGCTGGATCCGGCAGCGCAGGTTTGGGGGCCGGGGGCTGCCCCAGCCCCGCGCCGAGCAGCCGGCACCACGGGTCCTCCGTCTGCTCCGGGCCGGGGAGGGACCAGCCGGGACCTGGCTGGGGGCAGGATCCGGGGATGGGGACACGGGCAGCAGATGTGGCCTCCCAGGAATGCTGGGACAGGCTTTTCGGGGAAAACAGCCGCTTCCCATCAGCTGCATCCGCTGGGAAGTGGGGAGGGAATTCCCGGCGGGCAGAGGAGACGGAGGCTTCTGTGCCCCGTGTCGGGTCTGTGTGCGGGGGGGGCGAGCCCCGGGAGGTGATGCTGCCTGGCTGGCTGCTCTGTGCCCCCCAGCACAGCCTGTACCCTGGGTGCCGTGCTTTTGGGGGCACCCTGGGGTGGGTGGGCTCCCTGGACCTGCTACTCTCTTGGCTGGGGGACCCCACTGCGCTGCCAGCCGGCTTCTCCCCGGCAGCTCGTTAGGGGCAGGTATGGGATTAGCCGTAATTGCCCACACGTTGATGTCTGTAACCGCCTCCCTGAGGGATACTCGTTACCTGCAGCAAACCCGCCCCCGGCGCTAATCCCGGGATTAGGGGGTGCAGGGAGGGCGGCAGATGGAGCCCGGCCAGGACCCCCGGGGTGCAGCGCTGCCCTTGAGCCCAGCACCATTTGGGTTGTCCCGGACTCCTGGGGTCACCGAGGATCCCAGCTGATCCCCCACCCTGCTGCTCCCAGGGGAATTCCCACCCAGGATCTCCCCTGGAACTTGGTCCCCTCTGGGGCTGCTGGGAAAGCCCCTGTGCACTCCCCGCCAGAGGATTCAAGGGAAAGGAGAAGTGTCCCCTGCTCCCCACCACAGCCCTTCCCCGCTGCAGGAAGCGCCTTTTCTGGGAACCCAGTAACCTCCACGTCCGGGATGAGGAAGGGGATGGGGGTGCACACAAGCAGCTTTCGAGGCTGGGAAGCCCTGTCCAAAGATAACCAGTGCCCAAGGTCTTGTTGCTGAAGCTGAGGGGACCTCTGAGCCCTCCTGGTGTGACTGGGAGCCCCAGATTGCAGCCAGGGTGTGGGCAGCTTGGCCAGCTCCAGTCAGAGCACCCCAGTGGGGGAACGGGCTCCATCACCCCTGGGCTCCCTGCTGCGTTTGGCCCCCAAAATACCAGCAGTGTCCTCAGGGTGGGCAAAGGGGTGAAGCTGTGGGGAGGGGGAGAAGGAAGCAGAAGCTGTGAGGAGGGGGAGATGGAAGTCTCCATGTGAGCCCCGAGCAAAGCCGGGTCTCTGTGGGCAGCTGCCCGGGGTCCCAGCCCGGCAGGGAGGGACGGGGGGGTCCTGTGGGGAGCTGCACTCAGGGCTTTGCGTTGGGAGGTGGGAGGGGTGTCTCTGCCCCTCCTGTCCCAGCCGGACCCCCCCATCCTGCCCGTCGAGCGCCCCGTGGCTGCGTGCTAACCTCAGGGTCCCCGCTCAATGGGAGGAAGGAAATCCTCATCCTCGGGAAAGGCTGGACACGGCCGTTTCCTCCTGCTGCGGTGGGGAGGGGGCCGGGGCACAGGCAACACCCACCCGCAGCGCCCCGACACCCCCGCCCCAGGCAGCAGCCCCGGCAGAGGCTGCGCCTGGCCTGGGCTGATAGGAGAGCCGGGGCGGGGGGGGGGGGGGGTCTGTGTGTCTCTGTGCCCCCCCCCCCCAGCCCTGCAGGACCTGCCGGGGGTCCTCGGGGGGCTCCCCGCAGCCGGGAGCCCGGGAAGCGCCGCTGCCCTTCGGCCCTCAGCGGGTGGGGGGCTCAGCCCGGATCCCCCCGCGCTGGGGACACGGGGCGGTCCCGGTGCGGGGGCTGCGTGGGGCGCGGTCCGTGGGGCTCAGCTGCCCCCCCGGGGCTGGCAGAGCTCCCTGCCCCCCCGCCCCCGGCCCTTGCTGGCCCCGCTCCGCCTTCCTCTTCCTCGCCGCGCCCTTCGCCCCGCCGGCGGCTGATAACGCGGCGGCGGCGGCCGCTTTGCTCCCGGTGGCCTTTGGCCCCGCGGCGTCTCCATCCCGGATCCTCACGCCGGGAGACGGTCCCGCCGCGTCCGCGTCCGGGGACACGCGGGGCCGGGAGCTCGGGGCTCGCGGCGCTGCCGCGGCCCAGCCCGTGCCCCGGGACGATGCTGCCGCCGGCACGGAGCGCTGCGGGGGCCGGTCCCAGCCCTCGCCGGGGTCCGCTCCGGTGCCGGGTTCGATCTCCGGGCAGCGCCGGTTTCAGTTGCCGTGATCTCGCCGGGGAGGGTGGGGGGGTCCCGAGGCCGGGGGCCGGCGGCGCTGCCGGGATGCGCCGGGGCGGCACCGGGACCGGCACCGGGACCCGAACCGGGACCGGGACCCGCACCGGGAGCGGCCGCGCGCGCTCCGGGCGCCCCCTGGCGGCGGCGGAGCCGGAGCGGAACAAAGGCGGGACCCGGCGGCGGGGACCCCCCAGCCCGGGCGAGGGGCGGCCCCGGGCCCGGCCCCGGCCACAGCGCCGGGCGCGGCAGGAGCGCCCCGGGGCCCGGGCGGAGCTGCCGGGGGAGGGGGCGGGTCGGGGGACACAGCTCAGCCCAGCAGAGCGGGAGCGGCCCGAGCCCCCCGCCCGGGGCGGCGGGTCCCCCCCCTTGCTCCCCCCCCTTCCCTCGGCCAGGGGGCACCGGGGGGAGCCCTGTGGGGGCCCCAGGAAGGATCAGGGCTCTTCTTGTGTCACAGAACCCCAGAATCCCAGACTGGGCTGGGTTGGGAGGGACCCCAAGGGTCCCAGAGCTCCAACCCCCTGCCACAGGCAGGGACACCAACCTCCAGCCCTGGAGCTACACAAGGTTGCCCAGGGCCCCATCCAACCTGGCCCTGAACACCCCAAGGGATGGGGCACCCACCCCCTCTCTGGGCAGCCCCTTACCACTCTCTCTGTACAGAACTTCCCCCTAATCTCTCCTCTCCCCCTTCTCTCCTCCAGCTTCACTCCATCCCCCTTGTCCTGCCAGTCTCTGCCCTTTAACAAGCTGATTCCCCTCCTGTTCCTCTGCTCCCTTCAGGGATGGGAAGGCTGCAATGAGGTCCCCCCACAGCCTTCTCTTCTCCAGGCTGACCCAGCCCAGCTCCCTCAGCCTCTCTCCGTAGGGGAGCTGCTCCAGCCCTCTGATCATCTCCATGGCTCCTCTGACCCCTCTCCAACAGTCCCACATGTTTCTTGTGTTGGGCCCCAGCTCTGGACACAGCACTCCAGCTGGGGCCTCCCCAGGGCAGAGCAGAGAGGGACAATCCCCTCCCTGTCCCTGCTGTCACCTCTCTGCTGCTGGGACTGAGACCGAGGTGATGAGCTTTAATTCTCATCTTCCCCCTCGCTGCCAGCTGGAGCTCCAACTCCAGCAGCAACATTTGCACCTCTCCCAACCAAGCACCAGTTAATAAATCACTCCCCTCAACTACAACCAGGAGGCAGCCTTCTAGAGGGGGAAAAATGGGGGGATTTTACCAGACAACAACCACACAAACAACTGTTGGGAGTAAAAAAATATGTTTTTTCCTTTTAATTACATCAGTTATCAAAGAAAAAAAAAAAAAAGCAGTGGTAACAAAAATACAAAGCTCTGAGGGTTCCTTGTTTTGTTGTGTTGTGTAAGCAGCTGAGCATCAGTGCAATTGTTTTAATTTAACTTCTGCTCTGAGTCTCTGCTGGCAGAGTAGGAGTAGGCTTTGCCCAGCACCAGCCGGTCACGCAGCAGCTTGAAGAAGGCGTAGTAGTTGCTGAAGAGGATCAGTGCCAGGGAGATGGTCTGGTGCCACTTCTCTGAGGAAATCAGTGAGTAAAGCTGGTAGAAGATGACGGCTCCTTCCAGCAGGATCAGGATGTTGAGGATCCTCAGGGGTTTGCTGAAAAAGAACTGCAGGAGAGGCCCCAGTGAGGCACCGTGCAGGGTCAGACCCTCTGTGAGGTGTCTGGGGCTGGGGTGTGAGGTTGGGGGGGTGTCTGTGGGGTTCCCCTCTGGAGACAGGACACACAATTCCCCACGAGCAGCTCTGGAGAGAGCCCTGGTTTGTGTAGGGCCAGCACTGATGAGGAAGGGACTAAGGGGAAAGACTGTAGGGAACCACCACAGCAAGCTCCACGGGCAGCAGTCCTGCTTGGACAGGCAGCTGGGGCAGTCAGGGGTGCTGCTCAGGGCAGGAGGTGGGGGTCCTGCTGCGGGGTTCCCCCCCATCCCCCTGTGACCTTACGTGGAAGCGGAAGTGCGAGACGTCCGAGGGCACCGCCACGTTGTAGTGACCCACAGCTTTGTACACGTTCTTGCTGTGCTTCACCAACACTCCCTGGGGCCACATGCACTCCTCTGTCCACCTGTGGGAGACAAGCAGAGCTCCTTTCAACCCCCACAGCTGGAGCTGGGGGTCTGTCACCTTCCCCCCGTCAGCCAGCCCGAGGCAGGAGCCGCTTGGCAGCGCTGGCCGCAGCAGCGAGCTGCTGGTGTTTGTGAGGGCAGGGTCTGGCCCACTGAGACATCTCACCACAGCAGTGACCAACAGTGGTGACCCAGGGGCAGAAGCAACAGGCACCCTGCCAGAAACCAGACCTGCTCACTGTGCTTGGAAGTGGGCAGCACAGTGCCTGTGAGCTGTCTCAGCCCACAGCCTGTGAGCTGTCTCAGCCCACAGCCCCACTCCCATTTTTCCTTTCCCTTTTTCTCCCCTTTTTTCTTTCCTCATTTTCTTTTTGCTTGTTGAGGAAAGAGAAGAAGAGAAGTGGCCAAAAAGCTGAGCTCCCCATCCAGCCTTCATTCATGCCAGCAGACACACCAGCTCAGAGAGAACTCCAGCCCTAAGCCCCAGGAGAATTCCTTACTGATGCTGCAGGACGTTGGAGCAGAGGGCTGGATCGACCTTCTGCCAGCAGCCCAGGTGTGCTGCAGCTTTGTGCAGCAGGTCACAGTAGCGTGCAGGTAAGAGGTACTGCATCAGGATCACTGATGTGCTGATGGAGACCAGGAGGAAGAGCTCACAGGACCAGCGTTTGTCATAGTACTGAGTGTTCTGTGAGGGGGACAAGAAGAAGATGTGGCTGTGTTTGGACAGCCTCACCTGAGAAAGGCATCACCACACAGCAGCACTCAGGCAGGGGGAACGAGGGGCTTTCCACAGAGCTACTAATCCTGCCTGGAAAAGCAGCACCCACACAGGATGGCTGCTGTACAACTCTTGAATGCAGACAGACATTTGTGCTACCATCATCATCACCCACTGCCAAATCCAGGGAGAGAGGTCCTGATGCTCCCCTGGCTCAGCTGCTGGGGGTGGGAGCACCAGCCCCTTGGGGAAGGGGACTTGGGCTCAGCCCTGAGGTCTGACAGTCTCCCTACATGACATCTTTATTAGGAACTTAGATAAAACAGCCAAGAATCCCAGGCAGGTCCATCCTTCTCCATACCACCTCCCTTACTAGAGTCGATCCCCTTGTCCTGGAGCTCTGTGCTCAAATGTCACTGTGCCACGGGCTGGCTGGCCCTGAGCTTCATAGGATGGGGAGGCTGGAGGAAGAACCCCTCCTTAACAGATGTGGAAACGCTCTTAGGACAGTCAGAATACACCTTTACTGGGACAGTATTGCCCTCTGCCATCTGGAGTTTCACCAAAGTCTCCCTGCCTATGGCAGGGGGGTTGGAACTGTGTGATCCCTGGGGTCCTTTCCAACCCATGCCATTCTATCACTCCAAGTTAAACCAAGGTGTTTTTTCTCCCCCATGTTCCAGCAAAGAGAGAACCAGACCACCCCCCCTCCATAACCCAGCACCCAGCTCCCCACAGTCCTCCCCAGCCAGCCCCGCTCCCTCGCTCACCTTCACAAACCAGACAGGCACGAAGGCCACGTAGTAGGCACTGAGCATGGAGCTGACCAGCACCTCCTTCATCCTCCAGTTGAAGTCCATTTTCAGGTACTCCACCTCGCTGCGGATGAGGTCTGGGGACAGGCAGCAGGCGTGCGTGGGCATGGGCTCCATGCCGTACATCTGCCGCGTGTGCTGCTTCCAGGTCTCCTTCAGGACGCTCAGGTAGTCCCTGCCCCTGGAGTTCACCTCGCTGGTCTCTCTGGGACCGATGTTGGCCACCTGGGAGAAGAGCCCCGTCTTCCTCAAGTCACAGTTCAGCTGGAGGAAGGGAATGTACATGCCAAACCTGGAGCAGCAAAGTGCGGAGAGGTGGTTACTGGCCTGGGAGCTCCCCGCGCGCGGCACCCTCGCTGGCACCAGTGATCCCCTCACACCCACCCCCCATGTGATGGGTGTGAGCCACCCTGGCACCCAGCACCTCTAGGAACTCTGGAGAAGAGCATCTCCCATCTGACCTCAGGCACAAGCACCAAGATCTTTATCACATGTGTCCTCCTGCATTTCCTGGAGAGGAGGGAGCCACTCCCAGGATCACCAGGTTGGAAAAGACCTTTAAGATCGAGTCCAACCGTTCCCATCCTGTGCTGAACCACATCCCTGAGCACCTCATCTCCCCTTGTTTGAAACACACCCAGGGTCAGTGACTCAGCCCCTCCCTGGGCAGCCTGTTCCAGGCCCTGACAACTCTTTCAGGGAAGAATTCTTTCCTAACATCTAATCTGACCCTGCCCTGGGGCAGCTTGAGGTCATTTCCCCTTGTCCCTGTCCCCTGGCTGAAGAGACCATCACCCAACTCTCTGCACCCTCCCTTCAGGTAGTTGTAGGTGGTGAGAAGGTCTCCCCTCATCCTCCTCTTTTCCAGACTAAACATCCCCAGCTCCCACTACTTGGCTGCAAACTGAACTGGGAACAGTGGGGAAGTGGTTCAGATTCATTCCACCTGAGGACTAAGGCTGCCTGAAGGCACAGGTTCTCAGAACACCCTGAGAAAAGCCCACAACCCTCTTCAGAAGACAGGAGCAATCAGGGAGCTGTAATTAACACTTGTATTAAAGCTGAAATAAGGGTAAATATTAAAGCTGTGCCTTGCCACCAAGAAAAAACATGACAGGGCAAGAGGGAAAAGGGTAGTTTAAGTTCTGCCACCGTGTAATCGGGTGCTTTGACACTTCAAGGCTTCATTCCCACTGAGCAACACCCACTGCAGCTGCAGCAGCATCAGAAGTTGCAGAGAGGTGAGAGAAGAGGCACTTACGGGTAGCACAGGAACAGGAGGTTGAGGAAGGAGTAGGTTCTGAACAGGTGAATGATGGATCTGCACAGACTCCAGCCGGTGCCGGTGAGGACGGCGAAGCGCGTGACCACCAGGAAAACGGAGCGTGGCAGGGAGACTTTGCCACTCTGAGAGGCCTGAGGGGAGAGGAGGGGGAGCTGGGCACAGGGGACACTCATTCTCTCTGTCCCACAGGAAGCAAATGGCACACGAGCAGCGCTCGGTCTGTAAGATCAAGTGTGGGAAGGAAGAGGCAGTGAGAGGCTCTGTTTGAGTGTTGCCAGGAAGGGGAGGCCTTCCCTAGGCTGGAATTGAGACTCTCCAGAACCCAGGGCCTTGTTCCTCAAGCTGGAAGGAGGGGAGAGCTCTCTGAGCTTCTTGTTGAGGTCTGGCAGTTGTTGGTGTGACCAGCCTGTGCTCCTGGACCCGCTCACTGCAGGCAGCTTCTGCAGCCAGGGAAACCCAACTACCCTGGTTCCTCCTTGAGGGAATCCAGAGGAACCCAGAGCACAGGAAAAGAGCCAAATATGGCTCTTCAGGAGGAAGACAGGGGACTGACTGCAGCCTGGGTGAGGCAGTAATTCAGCAGCAATTCCAGAAGGACAGAGAGCATCACGAGCCACAGCTTGAGGTGCTCATTTCTGGTCTTCCCATTAGAAACCATGCCTAGGTTTCCAACTTGGACACAGCACAAAGTTCCTCAGGACAGGACAGGAGAGTTTGGAGCTGCACAGGGGACCCAGAGCTTAACATGACACCTGAAGAATGGTTCTGAGATCTGCTTGGGGACTTTACCTCCTTCACAATAGCACCGATCAGCCGGCGGGCCAGGACGATTGTCGTCACCGTCAGCACGTTGAAGTCAATAAGGTGAAAGTTCTGTGGTGACAAAAGACACAATGATGCCACCTCCCACCAGGCAGCAGAAACCCACAACCAACAGAGAAGCTCCCAGGTGACTCTCTTTTCCTTGGACTCTCAATTCCGAGATCAGGAAGAGGACACCAAGCAGACAGCCAGCACCCCAAATTTGCCACGTAAAGAGGTGGATGAGCAGCACTCCAGGGCTGCAGAGCCACATGTAGGTTGTATCAAACATACACAGCAAACTTTATGTCTCATGAGCTGAGAGACAGCCTGACAGACAGCCTGACAGACAGCCCGAGTCTCAGCAGACAGCAGCTGTCCCCCAGTGCTTACCAGGGAGGTGTGTGAAGGTGGGTGGGAGGGTGGGTACCACCACACTGTTTTGTAGATGTTGATGTAGTGGACGAACAGGGCGACGAGGTGGCAGAAGAAGAGCTGCAGCTCGAACAGCACACTCCTCTCCACGGGCAGCTCGGGGATCTTACAGTGCCGGAGGGGGACGACGGTCTGTGCTGCCAAAGGTGGGCTGGACAGGCCTGTACCTGAACCACTCCTGCCAAGGGGAAGCAGAAGGCAGCAGTCACTTCCCTGAGGGGAACACAGCCCTGTCCTCCAGCCCAGACACTCGCTGTCAGGGGTCAGGATGGACTGAGGACCCTGCGCTGACTGTCCCGGCCAAGGGCTGCCACAGAGCAGACACACAGAGCACGACAGCTGCAGGCAGATGTGAGCAGGAGTCTGCCCAGTGAAAGCAACATCTGGAGCCAGGCCAGTCTGCAGCACCAGGTCGTTTGGTAATAAACCCCTCACAGAGAGTCAAGTTCAACAGCCATGGCTCTGCTGTGCTACTCAAGGGGCAACCAGTGGCCCTCTGAATTAATTGGAAGCTTTCAGGCCTGGAGTTGCTATTTACATTTCCAAGAGTGCTTGAACATGAAACACTGAGCAATTAAACACACAAGCCCTTTCTCATTCCTCAACTTCCATTGGACTAGGGAGGAAAAACAAGTTTAGTGAGAGGTGTGTGTTCCTGTGTGAGCACGCACACAGCCCCAGACAGCAGCCCTGGAATCAAAGGGAAGGGAATTAAATCCACCAGATGTAACTCTCCCAACTTGCAATCTCTAAATAACTATGGGCAAAGGAATCTGGGCGTGGGTTTCAAAGCAACTACAGAGCACCAACTCCTGCTGAAGATCCCGAAATGGAACCACAGGAGTCTTGCAGGGTGACTGTGGAAGGACTTCTCAGCTGGGGCAGACAGGGGTGGGTCTGCCCGTGGCTCTGAGAAGGTTGGCAGAGTCACAGAGCCACCAGCTTGGGAAAGACCTTTAAGATCATCAAGTCCAACCATTCCCATCCTGTGCTGAACCACATCCCTGAGCACCTCATCTCCCCTTGTTTTAAACAGACCCAGGGTCGGTGACTCAGCCCCTCCCTGGGCAGCCTGTGCCACAGCCCCACAACTCTGCCAGGGAAGAACTTTTCCCTCCCATCTGCTCTGACCCTGCCCTGGGGGAGCTTGAGCCCATTGCCCCTTGTCCCATCTCCTGTCCCCTGGCTGCAGAGACCATCACCCACCTCTCTGCACCCTCCTGGGAGGGCAGGGGAGGGGGGAGAAGGTCTCCCCTCAGCCTCCTCTTCTCCAGGCTCAACACCCCCAGCTCCCTCAGCTGCTCCTCAGAGGATTTGCCCTCCAGCCCCTTCCCCAGCCTGGTTGCCCTTCTCTGGACTCCCTCCAGGATCTCAATGTCCTTATGGTGAGGAGCCCAGAACTTTAGGGCAGCCTACAGTAAGGTCACACAGGAGGGGAAAACGTCAGGACCCTGAGCTGTGTCTGTGAAAGCCCCAGATTCCCAAGCTGGCAAGACCAATTCCACTCCCCAGGACTGAGAAATCCACCAACAAACTCTGTTCCTGTAGAGAGAACAGGAGCTCCTGTTCCTGTCCTTCAGTGAAGGGCTTCAGTATGAACACCAAGGTCTCTGTGCTGAACAGACACACAAGACCCAAGGGTGCTTCTGCACAAGCAGCTCATAAGGAGCACAGAGCCCCTTGGGACCCCCCAGCTGTGCAGGTGATGGGTGTCAGAGGGTCTGGCTGCAGACAGATCACCCAGCAGCAAGCTGGGCTGGGGGGTTTGTGCTGCATCACCCCTGGTGACCAGGACCTTTCTGCACACTCTCACAGCAAGGGATCTCCAAGGTGATTGCTCCACCTCCTGCAGCCTTGCAATAACTTGTCTGAGTAATTGTATCCCTATAAATTTCTTGGCCTAGGGCTGTAGGAGAGTATGGCAGGAGTGTGTGAAGACACTCCCCTTGGCAGGGGGTGTGTTGAGACACATTCAGCATCATCTTTGCAGAGGGTTGACAAAGCACCTCCTGCTTACACACTGCTGCTGGGGCCCTGCTTCTCCCTCCCCTCGTTGCAGAAATGCAACCAACCAGCCAGGGTAGAGCCTGGAAACCCCACAGCCTGCACCTCACCTCACCAGGCAAAGCTCCACCCCAGAAACACCTCACCTGACAAACCTCAGGGCACAGCAAATGCAACGATCACAACTCCAGGCAGGCAGGATAAAACTTTCTCTCTATTCTTACTTTCAAGGGGCACTAAAGGCTTCTGAACAATCCCAGACTGGTCTGGGTTGGGAGGGACCCCAAGGGTCCCAGAGCTCCAACCCCCTGCCACAGGCAGGGACACCAACCTCCAGGCCTGGAGCTACACAAGGTTGCCCAGGGCCCCAGCCAACCTGGCCTTGAACACCCCCAGGGATGGGGCACCCACCCCCTCTCTGGGCAGCCTGTTCCAGCCCCTCACCACTCTCTCTGGACAGAACTTCCCCCTAATATCTCCTCTCCCCCTTCCCTCCTCCAGCTTCACTCCATCCCCTTGTCCTGCCAGTCTCTGCCCTTTAACAAGCTGATTCCCCTCCTGTTTCTCTGCTCCCTTCAGGGACTGGGAGGCTGCAGTGAGGTCCCCCCACAGCTTCTCCTCTCCAGGCTGACCCAGCCCAGCTCCTCCAGCCTCTCTCCATAGGGGAGCTGCTTCAGCCCTGGAAGCCTGACACAGTTTGGTAAAACACTTCCTGACCTCAGGCAGACCCCACCTCACCCACCTGCAACACGGGGCAGGAGGAGGAGGATTTCAGCTGGAGACTGGGAGTTCCCAAGGTGCTGACCCGCAGGGCAACCAGCGGCGTGTGAGCTGGGGAGGCCCCAGGCCCGCCCCAGACAGACAGACAGACAGCCAGACGGACGTACCTGGTGCGTGAGCGCACCCCTGTGACAGAGGAGCTGGTGGCGTGGCCAGAGCTGCCGGCGGCCCCCGGCTCGCAGAGCGGGTTTCGGCAGTAGGAGGCGCGGTTGGGGCCCCGCCGTCCCCCTGCCATAACAACGGCGGCTGCCGGGGCTGCTCTCCCAGGGGCTCCTCGGCTCGGGTCACTGCCTGCTGCTGTCCTCAGCCCTGGAAACTGCAGGGAAAGGCTCGGTTACCCAGGCTGAGCTGCCCACCACACCCCGGCCAGCCCTGGCACAGGCTGCTCAGCCCTTCCCAGCACCTCCTCTGCTCGCCACAGGGGACAGAGGCAGCCCCAGACTGCTCCCAGTAAGGTCACCCAGCAAGGGAAAACCTCCCAGCTGCCTGTGTGAGACCTCCAGACTCCCAGGCTGACAAGACCAATCCCACTCCCCCAACAACCTCTGCTCCTTGTCAAGCTGCTGGGAGCTCAGGGAGCTCAAAGCCCACCCCAGCAGCCTCCCACAGGGGCAGGAGGCAGCATTTCACACCCCTTCCCAATTTACCCTGGGCTTACCCCTGCTTTACAGACAGGGCAATACCTCTGCAGGGATGCTACAACCATTTGCCCCAAGGATATGGTGACCTGGGGTGCTTTTGCCCAGTTTTGTGCTGGAATCCAACCTTGGCAGCTCTTTTACTGGGGCCCTGCAAAGGCCATTTAATGCTCATTTAAGATGGGAAGAAAATAGCTGGGATTTTTAGGGCATTTGTTGGTGTGTGCCTGAGCAGCACAGAGCCCAAAGTTAGCTTCTTCAGTGCTTGCCTGAATAAATAACAACAAAACCACCAGTAACAAGGATAACCCCCCCACCAAGGCTTTAAAAACCTTCTCTGGAACCTGCTTAGCCTCAGGAGAACCTGTGCAACTCTGGAGAGGACAGGATGGCAACACACAGCTGAGTAGAAGCAACACCCGAGCTGAACCCATCAGGTCATATCAACTGCTTCCCGTTTGCCTTCCTGATTGCCCATTCCCAGTTTGAACCACTAAGCAATTAGCACCTGGGGTTCAAAATGGGTGATCAGAAAGTAAAATTGCTGAAGGCCTAGAGACTGCTCTTATATAAGAGTTTCAAAGGTTATGCTGAGCTCCAGAGAGTCCTGCTGTACTAGTCCCGGGCAGTGGGGGCCAGGGGGGCTGTGCTGGGGGGGCTACACCCAAGGGAGGTGAAGATACCCCAAGCCAGGGGCCATCACAAAGTCTGGGGGGGGGCAGGACAGAGGTGGCTGCTGGGCTGGGGGAGCTGAGGGGCTGACAGAGCAAAAGGAGACCCCAGTACGTACCACAGCACGCCTCGTGCACACAGAGGGCCCCCCCGAACGCAAGACAGGGGCTGGGGGAGGCACCAGTTGGGCAGGCCCTTGCTGGGGAGGGGAAGACAAAGGGTTTGAGGCCCGAGACTCCAGGACAAGGGAGGCTGAGCGGGAAAAGCGGCGGGATGAAAGTGCCTGGGAAGAGAGCGGTGGCGGGGGGGGGGGGGGGAGCCCGGGGAGAGGCGGGGAGGGGCTGCAGGAGCTGTGAGCGCTCAGAGAGGGGCTCTGAGGAGCAGCAGGGGCCGAGCGGGCACAGCCCGGGGGCTGCGGGGCCCCCAGCGGGGCAGGAAGGGGCCGAAAAGCCCCCAGGGCGCAGGCAGAGGCTGGGGGGGGAGGGGGGGGCGTGGGACGGGAAAGCTGGGGTGGCAAACGGGGGCCCCGGGGGGGTCTGTGAGGGGCCCGGGGGTACGAGCCGGGGCTGCGGCGGCTCTGGAGACCCCCGCCGGGGTGCGGGAGGCCCGCGAGGGCCGCGCCGGGCAGCAGCGGGGCCGCGGGCAGGGCCGGGGCGCCCAGAGGCTCCGGGCCGGGCCCGGGAGCCGCCCCCGTCACGGCGGCGGGGCGGGGCCAGCCGCGGGCTCTCCAGCGCCCCGCCCCGCCGCTCCGTCCCGTCCCCCGGCTCCCGGCTCGGGCCCCGTCCGCGTCCCGTCCCGTGCGCGGCCCCTTCCCCGCTGCCCGGGCCCGTCCCGCCGCCGCTTCCCCCTCACCCATCTCCGGCCGCCGCTCGAGCCTGCGCCCGGCGCAATATGGCGGGCGGGGCCGGCGGCGCGATGGCGGCCGGCAGCGGACAATCCTCCTGCGGGGAGCGCGAAGCCCCGCCCGCCACCGGCCCCGCCCCTCCGGCCGGGCGCGCCGGCGCTGGGCGACCCTGGGGAGGGTGCGGGGGGGGGGGGGGGAGCAGGGGGGCTGAGACACCCCCCAGCTCTAGAGAAACAAGAGAAAAAGACCCTCACGCCCGTGCAGAAGAGCCGACAGCCGGCGGCAGGCCTTTATTAGACGGCTGGTCCCCGCGCAGAGCCGGGTTTGGGGTTTTTCCCCCTCTCTTTCCTCCAGCAGTGGGGCCGTTGATGCTCCAGCGTGGGCAGAGCATCGCTCAGCCCCCAACTGCCCCTGCCTGGGCGAAGGCAAAGTCCTCACCCAGGTGAAGGGCCCTTCCCGGGGCCAGGCGCTCCTTCCTGGCTGGCTGGGGGAGCTGCATCCCGCAGAGCCACCAGCACCAGGGAGGCACAGCCCGGGGCTCCTGTGGAATCTTCTGGAAACAGCTATGATGGGTTAGGAGCTGGTTTGCACCTCTACCACCACACATTGTCCTGTGGTGTCTGGTTGTAAAGGTGGTGGTGAAAGCAACAGCTTCACTGGAAGGAGCTGTCACTGGGGGTGTTCCAGGCCAGGCTGGATGGGGCTCTGGGCAACCTCGTGTAGCTCCAGGGCTGGAGGTTGGTGTCCCTGCCTGTGGCAGGGGGCTGGAGCTCTGGGACCCTTGGGGTCCCTCCCAACACAGCCCAGTCTGGGATTCTGGGATTCTAAGAGACTTGAAATGTTTCAGCACTCCAGCTCTGGCAGCAGCTGAGGGAAGTTCTGGTAGTCCCTGATGCTCACTGAGAGCCGGCAGGTTCCTGCTCCCCAGCCACGGCAAAGCAAACAGCATCTCAACCGGGTTCCTTTGTCAGCCTGCTGGAGACTCATCCTGCCTCACAAAAGGAGCAAAGCCAGCCTGGAGACAAACATTCCCACTAAAACATATGGCAGCAATGGAAGGCTCAGCTGAGCAGTAGCAGCCAAGGTCTCTGCTCTGTGCTCCCAAGGAACGGAGCTCCCTGAGTAGAGGAGGAGTCAGTCTCTCCATTCGAGATGGGAGATCCCAAGGGCCCCCGTTAGCCTGCGGAAATTCCTCCCCCTCAGAGCTCACACACAGGGCACATGTCCAGCATCTCATCCAAGATGTTACAGGACTATCCACAGAAGAATTCCCCTAAGCCCTGTGCTTCCTCCCCATATGTACACCTTCCTCACAGCCGGGAGAGGAGCTGTGTGAGCAGCATCGCCTGTTCTCCACAGCTCCCAGCAGCCAGGTCACAGCTGGTCTCCTCTCCTCCGGGTCTGTCACAGGCTGCAGCAACCACCCTCTGTCCAAATGTTCCTGAGCAGAGCAGCAGCATGGGGTGAGGAAGGGAAGATGGTTTTTCTTGGCTCTGTTCACGACAGATGCTCTCATGCAAACTTAAAAAGCTCAGTTCTGGACAAAGAGAATCATCTGCTTTCCCAGCCAAACAGGGAATCCAGTTGTGCTCTGAAACCCAACGTTCCAAATACAGAATTTCAGGGAATCAAGGGAATCAACACTCAGCTTTACTGAAAGCAGAGTGTTTGAAGTTAAACCTAAACCCACTGTTATCAACTAAAGCCTGCAGCCATTTAGTTAATAATCCAAAGAGCAACTTGGAGCCTGGGGTGAGGAATGAGCAGGGTATATGGCAGTGTCCTTCCAGGAAACCTCCCCAAAGCAGCGTGAAGCCTGGGTTTGTACCAGCTCCAGGCAAGGCCAGCCTGAGTGTTCACACCACGGGGCTGGAGAAGCTGAGCCTGCTCAGAGCAAGGGCCAGGGAAGATGGGGCTGCTGAGCCATGGAGAGCTCTGCAGCTGGAGGATGTTTCTAGAGCCAAGCTTCTCCTGGAAGGACAGAATTGGTGGGAAACACTTCCAGAGAGGAGATGTGGCTGCTGCTGCTGCACATCACAGTCCAGCTGGGGCACAACGGGGACTTTATCTCATTAAGGTCTCTATCACAACCCTACAAAGAGTTAAATCCTTTGGGGAAATCTGGAGATGAGCCATCACTGAGGCTTGTTAGCTCACTGCCAGAATACTAACCAGTGGCAGGAGGAAAGGGAAGGTTATCTAGGTGACTCAGACTTCGCTGCTCAGAGGAATCTCTGCTGCTCACAGATTTCAGTCCTGTATCACCCCCGGAACGTCTGGCTAATTAGAGCATCTCTGAGCCACACATCCGTGCTGATGGCTATTTTGGGATCTCAAATGAGACTCTAGGCTAAATCCTGAATGTAGTGATGCTGTGAGAGGGAGGAAGATGTCTGATGCAGGGCGTGTTTTCAAAATACTTTAGGCATATACAGTTATTTCCAAGACATCAGGATTTACATTCCTCCAGAGCAAGGAAATCTTCCACAGAAACATGCAACAAACTCGGTGCACAAGCAAGGGGTGCTGCTCCAAAAGGCACCTGATCCGCTTCTACTGGTATAAAACCACATCATAATAGATGATCTCTATCAAATCCTTTCCACTCGATATAAAAGCCGTGCCTATTAAGACAGAAATGGGAAAGATTGGTAATGCCACCATGGAAATTGATGGTCCAATTACAGTGGGAATGAAGATGCTTGTGATGAACAGGCCACAAACCCAGACATGGTGTGGTTTCCCCAGCAGAAAACTATGGAACCAATTTTCAAGTTAAAAGTCAAAGAATTGAGGGCAATCTCACTCTGCAGCAGCACGTTATCCCACATACTACCACTTTTTTTGCTCCTAAGATAAGAGCAGCTCGTTGGGGAGCTTTACAATTCCATATAAAATAAGACTTATGTCCTTCTACGTCCCACACCCCGGGCGCTGGGTGGTTGTCTTTTGAAGCCATTAGACTTCTTCAGCGTTCTAGGAGTTTATTTCTTTGTTCTTTTATTTATGGAGCTCAGACTTGCAGTGATCTCAAGCTCTGAGAGAGAAGAGATTAGGCAGCCCCCAAAGGAAAACGCTTGCAGCTGCTGGGGACGGGGCTGGGGGGGAAGATGTGTCCTTGCTGTGTAAGCAGGTCACTCCACTGATGTGTGATGATCTCCCCAGGCAAGGTACTGCTTGGTTTGTGGGGTTTTTTTAAGGTATTTGCTGGAAAATGAGCAATCTGTGGGGCTGCAGCAACTGCCAGAGGGAGCAATGCCTCTGTGGGTGCTGAGCGGCACCAGCACCCAAATGTGCTGGGGAACCATCACCCCTCCCCAGGGCTCAGGGTGTTCAGCTGACCCCAGACACGCAGCTCTGTAGGGCTGTGAGCTAAACTCGTCCCAGCAGGACCAGTGCCCCAGCTGTCTCTGGCAATGACATCAGAGAAAAAGCCATAAACCCCCCTCAACAGCCAGATCGTGTTTCAGAGCCATGGATGGGGGTGCAGGAAGGGGGGAAGGACAAGGTCTAAGCTGGGCAGCATCTGGTCTACAAACCTAACGTGTTAGGGACTTGTACAGAGCTGCTCCTCAGGCTGCTGCTTCGAGAGCACGGGGTAATGATGATGTCAAAGCTTCCCTGTTGCTGAGAGCTCTCAGGAAGCTGTGGGAGGGGATGGGGGAACCTCAGCTGGGAACCAGCTCTCCTCACCTCATTTCCCCCTCTCCTCCTATCCACTTAACCCTCCTTCTCCACAGGATTTTGGTGGGAGAGCTCTGTGCAAGGTAGGCACTGAAGCCCGTGACCTCTGCCAGAGCATCACTCATCCAACCAGCCTTATCCCCAGAGTAAATTCCTTTGAGGGGATGCGGAGAACGGCTTTGATTCAGCAGCTCAGATGGTTCCACCCCCACAAACTCCCCCACAAAACATGTCAGCAGCTTGCAAGGGGCTGCAAACAAAAACATAATAAACAGAACTCACCCACTTGGTGGTGCCCCAGCTCCTCTTCACCCCAGCGACTCCCAGCCACCTCCTCTTGACTCCTGCAAATTGAAGACACCCGTGAGTCTCCTCGATGGAAGCCCAAGCCCAAAGAGAAGAGATCTCCTGCATGCAGTTACACAGGAAGGAAAACATGCAACTTAAGCTGAGCTCCCAACATCTCCCAGTCAGTATCAAGCCCGGGGAGGGGGTGGGGGGGGGTGTCTAACAAGGGGCCATCATTTTACAGCTTTGAGTAACTGAGCAGAATTGGGGTTTTGGCAGTAGCAGGACTATCTCCATCCGCTGTCATTTTACATCTTGTGGGTATTTAAGGCTTGGCAGATTCCTTTTTCTTCCCTTTTTGCCCACATTACATTACAGCCCATTTGCAAAGGGCCCATTTATTAACTTTATCACTAATTAATGCAGAAGCACGTGGTGGTGGTTTGGTTTGTTGGTGGTTTTTTTCTCTTTTTAAAAAAAAATGTTTATTTTAAACACCTTTTGCCATTTTTTTTTTTTTTTTTACATTAAAATTAACATCTGAAGAGCTGTTTCAGTCAGGTTTATGCAAGTTGCCGTCACAGTTTATGGAAAAAAAGAGAAATGTGCTATTAAAATCAGACATTTAGGTTACCTTTTGGGCTTTGCGATGCCTGTTAGCTTTACACATCCTGATTCTCCTGGGGTAATTTTCCTTTAAAAGGGGGGCATAGGGTGATCTTTTCATCAAGCAAGACATTATGCCCTGAAAGCTGACTCCAAACCAGTGTTGAAAATGCCGTTATTTACACTTTAATAACAATCTACAAACACAACTGTGTGGTTTTAAAGTACTCCCCTCGAGTCATGCACTGCTCCAAGCAGTTTGCTTTCCTCCTGCTCTATTTTTCACCCCCAAGCAGTTTAATTCTCTCCCCCTAGAACGCCAGATTCATTTTGCAGATGGGAAATACAAACAGTTTACCTTAAGCAGTTTACTTTCAGCTATTAAATTACAGATATATAGATAAATATACACATGCACACCCTCTCAGGTTATGAGGAGCAACTGCAGCACCCTCCTCAGACACGTTTTTAAGTGGCTTTCCAAGCAAAGGCTACCATAAAGTAGGAAGGGCATCGCCTTAGGGGTGAGGGGGGCTTAGATAAAGCAGAAAGCAAGCTGCCTCCTCCTCCTCCTCCTGGCAGCAGCTAAGCCCTGGAATTTTTCAGCGTTCATTTGGTCACGTTACAGTTAAACCAGCCATTTCAGACTCCAGCTGGAGCCTGAAGTCTGGAATACTCTGGGATTCCACCTGAAATCATCTCCCTCCTTAATTCAGCAAAGGACCATAAACGCTTCCCAGCAGACAGAGAAGTCAGAGCTCTGCCACAGCCCGGGATCAAACTGCTTTCAGCAACTTCCAGGGGGTGAAAAACAATTTCTCAAGTTTTCTTTCTCTTTTTTATTAATTAATTCAGCTCATTAGTGAGCTTGATAAACTTTTTTTTTTGTGAGAATTACAAAAACCCCACCATGTTTTAGAATGTCTCCACATTTTAGAAAGACAGTTAGCTTTAGCATTAATTTAAATTAATTTTCCAAATAATAATAATAATATAATAGCTATTTTAATCGCTCCACCAAAAAAAATAATAAAAATGACAATTCATCACATTTACTTTGATTAAAAAAGGACTAAACTTTATTGACAAACTGCTGCAGACATTTTGACAAGTTTTAGCTACCTATTTAGGCAGACTTACACATGTAGCATTTAATCTTCAAGAACAGAGTGGGAGGACAGTGTACAAATCCAATTAGGACTTTATCCTATGTACAAAGTGAAATTTTTTCCTCTTTTTTTTTTGGTTTTTTGTTTTTTGTTTTTTCCAGCTGCAGTGTCCCTTTTTATGCCAAAGCTAGTGTTGAGATACACTTGAACAAGTCCATGGGATTGCTAATATTGACCAGTTTTGTCAGCTTTCAGCTTGCACTGGTATTATCTGCCCCAAGCACTAGAGAAATGAGAAGACTGTAATTGTACAGAGTTCAGACCTACTCGTTTAACACTCTGTTTTCTAATATCAAACAATTAGAGCCATGCTTTAATTGGTTTTTGGGGGTTTTTTTGGTCTTCCCCCCCCCCCCCCCTTAAAAGTTCTTCATACAGAACAAAACTAAGAACCCCTTTACACTGAATAAATCTGCTTCCCAAGCATCTCTCAACACAGCAAGTTTGGGGCTAGATTTCAAAACCCACATAAGAAAAGTCAATTTTACAAACCTAATTTGTTTTGTTTTTCTTTTTTTTTTTCCTTTTAAGTCAATTACCTTTAAAAAATGCTATTTAATTTGTATGAGGATCCTTCATATTAAAATTTAAACTTAAGATTCGCCAGCAATCTGCTTTTAAGGAAGGTTTGGCATCTGAGGTGTTAACTTTTAAACGGTGGCAGCTACCGTTACATTATGATTTCTTTTAATTCTTAAAAACAGCCCTGAATTTTGAAATGTAGCCTACTTTGGGATTCTGCAACTACAACTTTTATGGGTTCCTTAAAACCAAAGCTTAAAAAAGGTTAACAAAACCTTAAGTCCATAACTGCTAAGCAAAAGCATCTCACTTTTGAAACTAACATTTTTTAACTCAACTTTTTTGTTTTGTTTTTTTTTTTATTAAAAAAAGGTACAGTCGTGTTTATCTAAACAACAAAGAAAGAAAAGCCATCTACACACTTAAAAAAAAAAAAAAGACCCAAAGAAAAAGGAAAAAGAAATTATAAAGTCGGTCCTCTAAATCTATTTAACTCATTTTAAGATACTACGTACAGAAGCCAGAATGCAGGGTGAGGATGGAGTGGGAGAAAAAGGGCCACGAAGAAAAACAGTTAGACAATTACTTGTCTGGTGTGGGTAAAGCAACGGGAATCCCGGGAGATACAAGAATCAGTAACAACTGTTTGCTCATAACTGATATTTTTCCCTCATGTTTGTTTTTTAATAACGTCCGTATGGGTGCTCTCTGTAGGCCCCCTTCACTGGCCTGGCCGGTGGGGCCTTCAGGGAGGGTCTGGTGCCGTTCCAGTCATCTTGCCCTGTGGGAGAGAGAGGGATATGTCAGGGATGGAGGAGTGGTGAGAGCTGGGGGGGGAACAGGGGGTGCTGGTGGGGCTCCCATCTGGCATCAGTGTGGAGGCTCGGGGCATCCTCACAGCAGTTTCACCCCAAAATAGTCTGTAAAGACGCCCCGTGGTCCATCAAAACCTCTTCTATTCCAGCATTACAGGGGGAAAGGAAAAAGAGCCACTTGCATGGGATCCCTGGGAAGGCTGCAGCTCCCACAGCCCGGCCAAGGGACGACTTGGCCAAAGCCAGTGCCTTTTAGGAGTAATTAATTTCAGCAGAGCCACAGCCAATTCCCAGGGCGGGTCTGGCAGCCAGCCCCAGCCCAGGCAGCCAGCCCCAGCCCAGGCAGCCAGCCCCAGCCCAGGCCGCAGCAGTCACGGCCCCTCGGGCTGGCAGCCAGCAGCAGCGACAGCCCTGGGCCTGCTACAGGTAGTGCTGTGCCGTGGTTTTACCCCGGCTGAGAGCAGAGATCCACACAGCTGCCTGCTCTTTAAAGGATAAGAGGAGGGGGAGAAGAGGGTGGGGGGTGGTTTGAGGCAAGGGAAGGGAAAAGGAAGGGGCAAATAACAACCCCAATCCCAAGAAACCAAAAGCCCGTGGGTTGGGGTAAGGGTAGTTTACTAGAATAGCAGAAAGATCAAATATGACAATGCTGACAGGACTTTAGGGCAAAAAAATCTATGAAACTGTTGATAAACTGTTGATACACAATGCAGTGTCTCACCGACCCCACAGCTCAGGCCGTGCCACCCAGAACCGTCCCGGAACCCGACCGTTCCCCAAAAACTGTGCGTCCTGGAGCCGCCCCCTCCTCCTCCCATCAGCCCCCTTTATACTGAGAGCAGGACAGAACTGGCATGGAATACCCCCTTTGGCCAGTTTGGGTCACCTGTCCTGGCTTCATCCCCTCCTTTCTCATGAATAGAGAAATATGAAGAGCTGAAAAAGCCCTTAACTGCTTGACCACAACTAAAGACATCAGGGTGTTATCAGCACTGCTCCCATTTTAACACCCAAACACAGCATCCCATCTGCTGCTACAGAAGAAGTTCACTCCACCCTGACTGAAACCAGGACACGCCGCTCTTCTCCTGCCTAGATGCCAGGCAAGGCAGGTCCTGGATAACCCTGCCAAAATAACGTGGCCCCTACACTGCTCTGGGATGGCAGCACATCCAGCCGGACCCCCAGCCACAGCTCTGTGACCATGACTTGCCATTCCTTCCCCTCTGCTCATCGCTTTGGACTGGACACCGCTTGCTGGTGCTGTACCAGCAGCAACTGGTGATGGCACAAAGTGCTCGACAGGACGGCCCCAACCCTTCTGCGACGTACAACCACCACCAGAACCAGTGACGTTTGCACCCCTCATCGTCCCCAAGCTGGCTCAAGCCCCCCAGTATCCATCCTGGCTTTCTCTGCAGCTTGTGCCAGCAGCGCTCACCTGCGTGGCTGCCACTCTCCCCAGTTTAGGAAACCCAAGTGTCCCCAGGCTGGAGAACAGCCCAGCCTGCTCCCAGCACCATGGAACACGTTCCCCTTTTCTCAACCCCCTCTCCAGCCTGGCTCAACAATTTATTCCTCTAATTCTGTTTTCATGAAAGCAGAGACCGAAGGAAATTACTGTGGATAAACAGATTAGCTGTGGCAACGTGGTGCCAAGCATACAATGAGCGTTTTGGCCTTCATACCCCAGACGACACCATCGCTCTCCTACCAAGTAGGAGGCACAAAAGCCTCTTTGTGCCATGACTAACACAAGCCATTGAAGGCAGGAAAGATAGCCAGCAGTCCTCACAGCAGCTGGCCATTTAAACGCATCTTAGCCTGGAAAAGCATCCCTGGTTAGGCACCTGAATTCAACTCCAGTTAATCCCAGAGCAGGGAACAACCTGAGACCAACATGCTAATGACACAGCACAGGGGATTCCCAGTTCCTGGAAAGCCCCTCCAGCTGGTCACTGTGCCACCACCTGCATTCATTCAAGCTTTCAGGCAAGGGACACTGAAGGGGACGCTGCTGAAGGGGGTGATTTCAACCCAGCGTATTCCCCTGCCATCGAGTGGCTCGCTGTATGGCTTCCAGAACTGAGCACAGTTCCGTTTGGGGAGAGGAAAATCAAATCCATCAACTTCAAAAAACCCCAGAGTCACCCAATCCTTTCCTGCCAGCACCTCAGATATAAGGATTATCGTTTCCAACAGTTGGTGATTTACACTGTTGTGGTTGAACTGGTCTCCCAGAACCCTCAGTCTAGCTGATAGCTTTACATAATTGAAATTAGCTAAACTTCATAAGCTGCTTGCGAGTCACAATGACCAAAAGCATTCCATCTGGTCAAAGGGAGGCCTTAACATGACATTTCAATCCATTTTTCAGGCAAACGTAGGGCGCAGTCGGTATCAGCTAGCGGGTTTCTGAGGATAAGGAAGCAGATGGAACCATGCACTCATCCAGCTCCACAAAATATAATCTGCAAAAACCAGACCGCAGCAGAAGCAGTGCTGTGGGTGGAAATCCAGAGCTCTTAAAATATTCCAAGGCTACAAGTAAATTAAGACATTTCCACAGTTTAAAAAAAAATAAAGGCACTTTAAAAGCATCACCTCTGAGACAATCAAGCTGTGTAAGAAGCTAAAAACCACAGAATGCCTTTGGTTTTCAGACCTGGATCATCTCTAGGAGGTAAATATTCTACCATGAGAAGTGCCTGAGGCTCTGCTCAGAGTGGCACTGGAAGACAGCTGGTCAACCACAAGCAATTCCCAGCTACGTGCACCCGCTGCAGGCAATTCCAACTATGTGCAGCCCCTTCCCTCTCAAGAGAAGAGTATTCCCAGACATACCATAAGCTTCATAGGTTTCCTGTGCCTCCCCGTGTCCATAATCATAGTATTCTGTGTCCCTGGAAGAGTAATTACGTTGGTTACACACAGTGGTGAAATCATATTCCTAAACCGACACAACCTGCACAGACACTTGGAAAGCAAAGATCCCAGTATGGGCATCAAGGACACTGGGACACTCCCAAGTTATTCCCCAGGCACTCCTTGATTCCAGCAGCACAGGGAACTGCCCCTATGGCTCAAACTTTGAAATGAGTGTTTCCATTCCCTTCAAAGACAGAAAAAGGGGGGAAAAAAGAAAGATCATGCATCTTTTTCTCAGTAGCAGACAGACAAGTGAACTTACCCTTGGCCCTGGCTGTAGTAGCCTTCATACCCCTCATAGCTCTGGTCTGCATAGGCATCATCGTAGCCCTGAAACGGATGATGACATGAACAGTGTTAACAGGAGGACTGAAGGGTGACACCTGACCAAGGGTAATGGCAAAACCGAGCTGGAGCTCCAGCAGCTTTCAGAGGAGCCTGTGAAGCCTCACCTGCCACTGGGAAGGGGCTCTGGTAAGACAGAGGGACCCGAGTGCTGCTTGTGCCCCGTGACTCACAAGGAATGAACCCCATGGATAATTACAGGGCATTTGAAAGGCAGTTATACAGGTCTGAGGCTGCACTCTGTCTGTGGTACCAAACCATGCACCAGGAGGCCTGGAACTGTGTTACCTGCCACAGATTTACAGGTGGATAAACCCAACCTGTTCGCTTACGATGGGTTCCAGTGGAAAAACAGAGTTTTACTGAGAAGGGAACCAGAACTGAGGAATACCAGTACTGGTGATGGTTTCCCAAATGCTGCTGTGCACCAGCACCAGCCACCTTGTTCTCCCTTGAGAGTACCAAGTGCAAAGATGCTCAGGGAAGTCTGACATGAGGGGAGTGATTAGCTGTGTGCCTCCAAGCATCAGCACGTTCACTCCCATTTATTTTAAGGATTTCAGGGGCAGTAAGAAACCTTCTTACTTCACAGATTCTCCTGCAGAAAGAGAACGTGATGCGAACACCATCGATCCCTGAGGTGTAGTTTCTCTACCAAGCATGGATAGTTATGTCAAGCTGCAGTTCCCAGGGGCACGTTTCAGTTGTGGAAGAACCAGCCCTTATCCTGCATTTAGGACACACCAGCGGGTCCCTCCTCTGAGGGCTAAAGGAGGGCAGGTCACCCAGGACTGTACTCGTGACTCGTGGCCCCGACTCCAGTGCACCCTTGCTGCTGTTAGCTCTTTCTCCAGTGAAGCTGAGGATGCAGTACACCATCAGCTAGCTGGGACAAACCAAACACGGCTACTTACATATTCCTCGTAGGTTTCTGGTGCAGGAGGAGGAGGAAGGGGTATCCTCTGAATGCCGGCTGCGCGTGCTCTGGGTGCAGGGGCACCCCGGACTGCTGGGGGAGGAGGGACTCCGCGGGCTACAGCAGCTCCCCGGGCAATGGCCCCCCGCACCGGGGCTCCTCGCACAAGGGCCCCCCGAGGAGGCGGAGGGGGAGGACCGACACCTCGTCCCCTGGAAAGGAGATAAAAGGGTTGTGAACTGCTGGTACCGCTCACGTGCTGAACACCGAGGGCAGCGGGTACACCTGGACAGTGCAACAGCTGGATAACACAGTCACAACGCAACAGCTTGTTAACACAGTGAGCCACGATTCCTTGTCAAGAACAAAGCACAAGGATTTACAAAAACCTCTTCCAGGATGAGAACTCTACTGTGTTAGGTGTTGCTCACATGAAGAAACAAACGGGATGTGGAGCTCTAGTCATGTAACATCTCAGAGTTCATTTTAAACAGCTCTCTGTTACCAACCTGTGTTGCCTGCCAGGCCTCCAGGACTCTAAGCATCGATGATGAGATGAGCAGGGACACTTCTGGGCTAAACGCTCAGAAGCAAAGACTTTCCCCACAAAACAGGTCAGTTTAAACTGATAACCCTTAATCCTGCTGAAGGCTACAGCAGCAAACACAACGCATCCATCTACACAGGATGTCACAGGCCAGCCCCTGAAAGGCTAACTTTACAAAGCGACCCATTTCTGACATCAAAAATAGAAAACACTCACTGTGCTAGATTACATCTCCAAACACACCAAACATCTGGTGCCTGCGGGCTAAAAGCATCACAACGTGAGGTGAGAAAGCTTTGGCCAAAAGCTGAGGTCAAGGCCAACGGCTGATGTGCAAGAACAAGGAGCTCAGCTGGCAGGACAGCTCTGGGCAGGATGCTGCGTTTCCAGGGCTGTGCTTTTGGGAAAAGTACCTTGGAACGGGTGGAGGTGGTGGTGGAGCTGCTCCCCTTCCCCGCACAGGGACTCCTCGGCCACGGTTTGGCTCTGGTACACCGTTGAGATAGGAGAGCTCCAGGAATTGCTCCTGGCAGATATCATCCATCATATCCTAAAGAGGGGAAAGAGTCAACTCCAAAGAACAGCTAACTGGCAAGCCCGTGCTGCAGGATATCACCGTGCTGGAATAAAAATAACCTGATGGTCCTAAATCAAGATCTGTGGGTTAGGTTTTTCTGGGATTCACCCAGCAGGCAGCAGTGTGCAGCCACCAGCTTTCTCCAAACAGGCCAGGAAGGGCACACGACCTGCACGCCCTGGAGCTGCAGGGAGCACCACAGCTGGTCCCTGGGAAGGAGACCTCACTCCTAGCGGTTCTGGAGGCAGCTGATGTTTGGCATCCCAGGGATGTTGGCAAGATTTATTAACAAACGTTGGAGAGTTCAGAGGTGAAGTCAGGCAAGACATCTCTCCCCTCAAGCACCTCACAGGTCCTGTTTAAAGGTGAGAGGCTGGTGATGAGCCCACATAAGGTTAACAACATACTGTTCCAGTGAAGGAACAGGACAGGACGCAGCCTGACAAAGAGCAAACGCCCATTAGCAAATCCAGGCTGCCTTTTCAACTCCTTAGGACCTCAATTTGCTTCTGGCTCTGTGAGCTTTTACTGCCTCTGGGGATGCAGCTTGAGGAATTAGAGCTGGGCTCTCTGGTGACCCCACAGAAGTCATCGTACCCCACCCCTCCCCTCAACACAGGCAGCCTGGGCCTCACACCCAGGGTCCACACGATGCCATGGCAACACCACAAAGCAAGGAGTCTCCTACCAGATGTGTCTTCTCAGCACTGCTGGCTCCCATAGTGACTTCTCTGTCAATTTTCACAAGTTTAACACATTGTTTGAAGAGAGAAGACACTTTAAATAGCACGGCTGCACGCTTCCTTTAGCAAACTGAGGGTTTGTACATCCCAGGGGCTCCTTGAAGATGACCTCTTTCCTTCAAAGACACTTCACATCACAATCTCTCCTCCTCTCTGTGTCAGACTCACAGAAATCACACAGCACCCATACGCTTTTCACACTTCCTTACTACCCCCACTGCTCTCAGGTTCCACCCATTCCTGGTATTCCAGGCAGAACACCTCAGGTCTCCAGGTTGGGCTGTGGAGTGAGGTGCCAGAGGGGCATTCAGCTCTCTGACCCACAGGCTGAGCTAGCCAGAAGTAAGGAGCACTGCATGCTTCCTCAGCTTCTTTCCCATTTTGATTCCTCCCCCAAATCTGGTGAGAAGCACTACTGTTTCAGTAACACACAACCACCTCTTTGATGCTCAGTGGTTCCTGGAGGTGCTACTCCAGCGTTGTTGTGTTATGTGCTGACACAAAAGTGATGTGCAGCTGCCCATGAAGGGCTTGGGGTTCCCCAGTAAGAGACATCCCCAAACAGAGAGGGAGTGTCATCTCTGCAGGGGCCTGGTCAGCAAGAAGAGGCTCCCTCACATCCCATACACTCAAAGCAGCAGAAATACTGATTTAACAGGTGTGTCTCAGAGTAGCTACAACCCCGAGTACCACCATGGCGCTGCCAGGGCAGTCACCTGTCATCCTCACTGCCCCTCTGGAGTGCAGCAATTACAGTTTCTGATCCAATCAATGATTTTCTAGCTGGATTTCTGTGCTGTGGTTCCCTGCCACAGGAACCCACCCAAGGTGTCTCTTCCCTGCTCGGCCTGGCCAGTTACAAAACTGACATATGGAGCTAGACAAGCTACCAGCCCAGCATCCACAGCGAGTATCAGGAGAGAAATACCTACTCCAATTGCTCTGTACCTCTGCCCTGCAAGTGTATGTCTTCCTGTTCTGGTCAGGGGAGTAACACACACCCTCACATGAGATGAACGGGGTCACTGTCAGCTGCCACACACCCCCTTAAAACTCCAGGTTTCCTCAGTGACACCATTCCTGTTGCACATACAAACCTTACCCAACCTTACAGCCAGACTCACAGCCCACCTACATCCTTCAGAAAGAAAAACACATCCATATACATACTGGGACAAGGAACTTCTTGACTTCCTCCATGGCATGAGCCATCAGAGCATACGCTTCACAAGGGGGTCCGAACACTTCAATGAAGACATGCAAATCCATGTTTAGATGAGCATATTTAGGATCTCCCCCTTTACGCAGTTCTTCCTCCTGCAACAGAGCAGATTAGAGGTTTCTAAAGCTAAATAAGATACAGAGGAATTATTTTTTCCTTTACCTGTTCTCTAAACTTGAGCAGGAAGTGTCTGTAAAGGCACTCTGGCCATGGCCAGACACAGATCACAGTAACATGCTACACACACAGACTATCACACACCTTCCATCTTTTTCTAACTGCTTTTTGGGTGACTATGAGATTTTTGCTACCTTTTTTTCCCCCAGAAGATTAGATACACATGCAACAGCACTCCTCTTCCACACCACCTTTCTGCCTGAAGTGCTCTTTCCCAGCTAGAGATGTCTAATAAAGCCAAGCAAGCTTCCTCCAACTCTGCTCTTTGACACCCGTGTTGTTCAGGTGGCCTGAGGAAACTACAAGCCAGCTAGAAGGGTAAAAGCTTTCTATGCTGCTAAAATAAAAAGCTGAATTCAATTACAGCGCTGTTGACTGCTAGCTCAGTTCTGGGAATAAGCAGGAAGAAAAAAACCCCTATATTCTCATTTTTTTCTGCTCAAAAAACCCCTCCTGGTACTTTGTGATTCACTAAAGATTACCAGGAACACACTGCTCCAACATCTTCAGTGAACCATGAGGATGTAAGGATTTCAGAGGGAACAGCTGGAAATAGGATTTTTTTTCTCCCCTCATCCTGGAGGGGAAACACATTCCTTTATCAAATTACTTCTCACAGAGTAGCTGGAATTAATTCTTATTTTACAAACGCTGTACTTCACCTTCCATATAAACAATCTCTGCATCCAAGGGTGCAGGATATCACTAGATGAGTAGTCTCCAAGTCATGCTCACAAAGAAAACATGCCTCATGCTTCCCTCCCAGTCAAGATTGCTCCCAGCATGCACAGAAAAATTTGGGAAGGGTGACTTTCTACCACCTTCACTTCTGGATCTCAATGGACTAGTATTTTGCAAAATATTTAGTGAATATTTTCTCCCAGCAGCATGAAAGGCATTAACAGAGACTGGTGTTTTCAAGGGTGATGCCCTTACCTTTGCTTTATCTCGCATCGAACCCTTCCCCAGCACAGATATCTTAGCACCAGTTTCTTCCTGGAGCCTCTTGATGGTGTTGCCTTGAGGTCCCAAAATCTTTCCAACAAAGTTGAACTGTAAATGAAGAAAAAGAGGGGGGAAAAAAATAGCTCCAGAGCTCACTAGCCTTAACAAAAGCTTTTCTTAATGTTATGATGGCTGACAAAAAGTTTGGCCACTCCATTTTCCCTTCACCTTACAAAAAAATATAGACCAAAAAAAAAAAGCACAGGAAAAGTTAAATTCTAGAACATTATTCTCATGAAAAAAAAAAAGCTCCACCAGAAAACCCAGGCTAAATTAACTCCCATAAAGTGTTTAATTCTAATATCTACTCTCCAGCAGTTTTACAGGCAGCGAGTGTTCAGATTTACAGGAGTTCTTAGCTGTAAAACACAAAGCTCTGTATATGAAAGCAGAGTTCCAGTAATAAAAGAGCCCAGCAACGCCTGGGATCCCTTAGCTTGATCCCAAGACATTCCAGAAACGGAATAGATTAGAAATAAGATCCTTGCATCGGAAAAAATCCCGCAGCGATAGCAGGAACACCGGCATAACCCCTGATGACACTCTGACAGCTACTACCTCTAACAATCAGCCATCAAACCCATAGAAAATAAGCAAATCACGGAGATTCAGTAAGCTCTTTTCTGGCCCTCACCTTGGGGTACTGTTTGACAGGGATCAGAACTCGTTCTTTCAGTTTCATATTCTTGTGGGAAAATAAATCCAGGTAGTTCTCTTCCTCATCCTTCTTTGTTGTTTCACCCTTCTGAATTTTTTCAATTTCTAAACAAGATAAAGACAGGGCTGCTTATATTCCTCAAACAAGCATCATTTTTAGAGTTGGAATCACGACAGGACATACCACCCTCCTCCTCCTCCTCCTCTGTGAGCATAGGAACGCTTGTAATCGCTTTAATGGAAACCAGAGAGCCAGGCCACCTCTGCAGCGCCAGCCCGGCTTGCCTCTTCCTCCCTTCACTTCTAGGGCTTCCAGGAGACCAAACAATGGGATAATGAGAAAGAACAGCAAAGAAAGCCCTACAAATAAGAGCAGGAAACCATAAGCAGAGTTTTATGTATCCCTTTTGCTGTACCTTCCTCTCTCAGACACCAAACTCACCAAGTGTGGTACCCATAGTTGGACTCCTAAGCCTACAAAGAGACCAGCCCCAACTACACTAACTGCTCCTTGCTATCTAAATCTGCAATTTAATTAGCAGTAGCAAGGCCTTCTGACACCGTGAGCTTTGGTTAAGTTGCAAACATGGCTAACAAACAGCAGCCCAAGTGGGTGACGCACCGGAGTGCGGCCTAGCTTCATGCCATCACGTGAAGCTGCAGCTTTACCACACACAGAGTTTGTAACCTGGTTTTTCAGTTGTCAGCCTGTTGTAAGCATCGATTCAGGAGATGCAACTACAGATTTTTGGCTCTCAAAATCAGATTCTGGAGGGTTTTTTTTTTTTTCATTGTATATCGTGGATTACAGCCTTGGAAAAACAGGGAGGTGGCCTGAGGGAAGGCATACTGCAGCCCCAGGGGGATCTGGAACGAAGTCCCAATCACCTGCCTGAAGTAGGTCGTTAAGTTAGGCCTGCTGGGAACTGGTACACAAACACCTCCTCAAATGTGGCTAAAAAGTAAGATTTCACTGAGAGATGGCAGGAGACAGTCAACCTCACAGAAGATGACCCAAATGGATTGGGCTGAAGATTACCTTCAAGGCAGGCCTTTCTAGCACAGGTCCTTAACGTGCTTTCCCTGGTACAAGAATCACACCCAACAATTTTAAGACACAACGTAGCCCGTCCCTGACCAGCTTTTCTTGTCTAGATAGTCACATACGATTTTTATTTTATGTCCAATGACTAGGTGACAAATTCCCTCAAATTTGGAGCCGATTCATTACTACTGATCCCAAATTCCTGATGCACTCTTTGATACAAGTAAAAAGAATGAAAGAATTCCAGACTGGGCTGGGTTGGGAGGGACCCCAAGGGTCCCAGAGCTCCAACCCCATGCCACAGGGAGCGACACCAACCTCCAGGCCTGGAGCTACACAAGGGTGCCCAGGGCCCCATCCAACCTGGCCTTGGACACCCCCAGCGATGGGGCACCCACCCCGTCTCTGGGCAGCCTGTTCCAGCCCCTCACCACTCTCTCTGGAAAGAACTTCCCCCTAATATCTAATTTAAACCTTCCCTCCGTCTGCTTTAATCCATCCCCCTTGTCCTGTCATTATCTACCCTTCTAAAAAGCTGATTCTCCTCCTGTTTGTATGTTCCCTTCCCTAGGTAATAATTAAGTACTGGGTCACAGCCATCCGAAATGGTTATTGACAGATGCTTTTCAGGGGAGGAGCACGACCCTTCTTTGAAAGCCAAATCGTGCCATTTCATCAGCAAACCCAACAACTATAAATTCCTCTTTGGAGATGAAAGTGCTCCAAATACAACTCCTCACATCTCAGGGGAAAGAGAGGCACTTTCAGGGGATCATAACTGGATTTAAACTCCAAGGCACAACCGAAGGTGAAGACTGCTTAGTCACTACAGGGATGGAAAGCAGGCTGCTGCTGCAATACCTCCTGTTTCCTGCGATTCCTGGCTGGGAGAGGAACTCTGTGCTCTACACTAAACACTCAGAGGTTTGGGAGATAGGTACTCAGGACATTCTCCACCTGGTAATATTCTTGTGTCACCCAAGCAGAAATAGGAATAACAGGTTAGCATCATCCTGGGCTGGCAACCACAGGAGCAGGACTGGCATCTCTCAAACAGTGCTGAAGTCAAGCAACCAGATGTGCACCCAAGAGAAAAAAACAACCCACCTTGAGAAACCAGGATCAATATAACAACTTATAACAGTTGTGGACACAGCAATATAGACTGGGTTTTAGTTTAGAGATCTGAATACACAGCTCAGAGATTGTATTGCGTAATTATGAAGGAAAAAAAAAAAGCCTGAATTTTGTATTTCCACTTGCAGCAGCACCTTGGCTCCCTTACAGAAGTGTTACCATGACTCCTTAGTTTAAAAAAAAAACCTGCTGGATCTAATGGCTTTGAAAAAGATAACTTGAGTTTTGCTTTAAAAAGGAATTATTTCCTGAAGACACTACGCAAAAGCAAAAAGCCCTGAAGTTCAAGCAAGGTCAGGTTTATAACACCAGCAGAAGAGCTGGCTGCCTTGATCAGTTTTATGTAGGGTTTGGGGCTTCTTTTGAAATTTTAACTGTAAGAACAGATCAGAGAACTGAGATTTGGAAACTGAGGATTGCACTGGTGGCCTTACCCCTGGCCAGGCATCGCTTCAGACCCTACAACACAACGTGGGCAACTTCTCACACATTTTGGTTCTCCAAAACCAGTGACTTTCTGAAAGCACATCCTGCGCATTAAGAAGTGGTTTCCCTGCACACATCAAGAATAAAAGCAGCCTAAAACTTATCCTGATGGAAACTAAACTACCCAGAGGCATCTTCTACCTCGCCAAAGCCCAACACAATCAGACCTAAAGCCTCTGCAAACCAGCAAGCCACAGTTCAACCCCACAGCAAAATCTACTCTGCCTCCCGCAAGAGTAGCGATGACACCCAGGGATCCCTCTGTGAGGACAAGGCATAACTAAGCATTTCCTAAAAAAACATTCATGATATAAAAATATCCAAGTTTTCAAGTGAAATCCAAACCACACAAAAAGAAAAACCCAACCCTGAGACTTCGGCAGTTGGGGCAGCGTGGGTGACCCGGCTGTCCCCATCACACCTGGAGAACCAACTCCCGAAAAACAGGCGTGCAAGGAGGACTAACAACCACCTGGGAGGACTAACCCCCAACTCCATGTGTCCCACTGCTGCGGATTCCAGCGTTATCTCTACGCATTCCAGCACATCAGCCACGCAACACGAAGCGGTAGGGAAGGAACGGGTGAGTGGCAGCAGCTTGTCAGACCACTCGCCGATACGTACGTCCACCTCGAGGGATTAAGCACGCCTGGTTTCAGTGCTGAGACTTAAGGCCGTGTCAGAGGTGCAGCAGAAGGTTACCTTCTTGCCACGGGGAATGTCAGCAGGCTGGCGGCATGTGTGGCAGTGGTTTCCAGGGCTTCGTGTGGGGCAGTGATTGCATTGTCTCAGAAGAAATCCTAAGGGGTAGGCAAAGGGGGTTGGTAACACCGCTGCTTCACACGGCAGAGGCTTAAGCAGCCACAGTGCTACGCCTGACCTGAGCCCAAGCTCTCCATGTAACAAAAAAAATTAAGCATGTTAAACATTTTCCTGCAGCACCTCGTGCTCTGCAAGCAGAGACACGTTCTGTTTATCCGTAACACCAGGAGTATTGTCGTAACGGTGTGATAATACTGACCCCACACCCCAAACCAGAATATAAACCACCGAAAGAGCGTGGGGATGGGAGCCTCTGCCAGGATGCAGAGCTCCCTTCTCTCCTATGCTACTGGTTTGACGCAGGAGAGGGAGCAGGAGCTGTTCCTGGATGGACTCTGCAATAGTGGAAGCTGGAGAATTCAGCAAGCCTCACCCCACCTTCTCCCTCCCGAAACACCCCACACCCACCCCAGCCAGGATGCTGACAGCTCTGCTTGGGAGCTTGGCTGGGAAGGGACTGCTGCCAGCACGGACAGAAGGGGCATGGGGAAGGAAAGAAACACTGCTCAAGCACAAGGCAGGGAGGAGAGAGCGTGGAGGTGAGCGGTGAGGAGAGGCACAGGGAGCAGAGAGGCAGGGACAGGCAGGGACAGGCTGGCAGCAGCACAGGGAGCAGAGAGGCAGGGACAGGCAGGGACAGGCTGGCAGTGGCAGCTAATGGCACCGGCATGGCTTAGCCACACACAGACTGGAACACGCAGCAGCGAAGCGGTGTTAGCATGTCAGCCTGCAACATCTGGGCATCGCTTCCAGCTGCTCTGGGGTGAGGCAGAAGCTTGGAAACACAGAGATGGAGATCATCATCTCCACTGCAGGACAGCCTAACTCCACGCTGAGTGAGCTGCAGGACAGGGCATCGCTCGGGGGTAGCTACAGTTCCTCACCACCCCCACGGCCCGAGCACATCTCCATTTGCTTCCCTGGCAAGTCTCTGTGGTGAAGCCACTGCCCATCCACCTGATGGCACAGAGCCCTTTTTCCCATCCTAGGAATATATGGATCAGGAGAACCAGTGAGGTCAGTGGGGGATTGTGCCAGGGGTCCCTCCAACACCACGAGCTGCTCCCCGCTTCGCAACACGTTGCTCAAGCTCCAGCTTCCTCCCTGCTCTAAAACCCTACACCCACTGCACTGAATGCACCCCTCAGCACCCACCCCCAGCCCTCCACACTTTTGGGGTGCCAGGGGCTGTGTTTAATGTAAGGGCCAACTCGATGCTAGCTATACTCGCTCGTGGAACAACACGGCTCATGTATCTGCAGCGCAGGAAGCTTGGAGATGACCAGCTCTTTTCACTCAGGGTTTCTCCATGAAATAAAAATAGCTGAGATCACCACAAGAGTTTGAAAAAACCAACCCCAAACCCGCCCCTACGCCTGGCTAACACCTTGGTGGACACCTCCCATCCTCCCAGTGCACACAAGCAGAGAGGACTGTGCCTTCCAAAGCATCAGCATCTCCTCCTGCTCTCCCTGCAGCAGACGGGAGGCAGAAATCAAAGCCAGAAAACGGGGTTTTCTTGTTCCCATGGAAGGAGGAGGTCAGACCAACCCCAGAAATCACAGGGGTAAGGAAATGTGCATCATATTCCAAGGTGCAAGAAGCCCTGGTTTTCAGTTTCTTTTCGGGGTGCTGGGTAACAGAACCCCAAAATCTTGCCACTCTCCTGCTGTTTCATCACACAGTTGTTGGAGAATCAGCCCCACTTTCCCTGGGTCGCCCTTCACCTCAGCCCCTAAGCAGTGCTAATTTTCTCCAGAAATTCCAAGCAGCCTTGGAAGCACTGAGGTGTTTTCCACTGCTGTAACACCCCGTTTTCACACACACCCGAATTTCAACCCAGAACTCCCGGGGGTTCCCTCCCAGAGGCAGAACCAGCAACTTCCACTCCTGAAAAAAGGCTGGAACGGGAATACTGCTGACACCCACCAACCCATCATGCCTTTGTCTGGAAGTCATTTTGCTCAAGTCTTGCTTTACAATCCTTCAGTCCAAACCTAAACCCCACGTTAAGCTTCACAGCAGCTCCTCCAACGTGACATCCCCCAAAAGATGCCACCACCGGAGAGAAATTCCAGGCAACCCAGAGCAGTTCAGGGTCACCTCCACAAAGAGATTTCACACTCCTAAAACCACCAGCTTATTCAAGATTCTCCCCCACCAGCTTCCTCTCCAGATCACCCAAATTTGGAACCGTGAGTGGATCCTCCCCAAAGGACAGCGATTTTCCAAACCCCCAAAGCAAGCAGGAAGCACCTGGAGCTTCTCCAACCATCAATCTGCAGCCTACCACCAGCAATTTTTAAATTAATGGGAAAAAAAACCCCACCCCAACCCTCATAAATCCTCGTTACACCCCTCAGTGAGGGAAGCTTTGCTGGGCAGGCTGCTCTTTGTGCAGGAATTAGCAAACTCCTTAGGTTTTCATTTCACTGGAAGGCATTATGGCCAAGCTGTCGAGCATCAGCTGGCTAAAGGGGTTTTTATTAACAAAACACATTAAATTGACAGCAAATCGGATTATAAAACTAATTTATTTAGATGGAGGGAGGCTAAGTTCCCCCTGACACCATACCTCAGCTGCCTGCACAATGGGAGATGGCAATCCCTAAGAATGATTTCCCTACGTTAAAGGAGGAGCTAATGGAATCCCCAGTGCTGCACCAGCTATGGCAATGCTGTGTGGAGGGGGAAGAGATGCTCTACCTCAGGATAAGGGAGAACCATTTGGAAGGAGAAGCAGCAGCAGGCTGCTAAACACACTGCTGCTCATCCACGGGCTCAATCTGAGCACATCCTCATGCTGGGGACCTCCCGGCTGTAAAGCCATAAGCTGGAGGAGATGCTTTAACTGTCTCTCCAGCCTCGGAGCTGACTACAGGCGTCTTGAGGAGGCTGAAGGTACTTGACAGAGGCTCGGGAAGAAGCGGGTGCAGCAGCTGCTGTGCTGGGAGATACGGAGGAGTCGGAGCCCGGCGGCGATTGGCCGAGTGGCGCTGGGGAAGGAGCAGCCTACAGCCTGGGCACAGAACAAAGACTGCCATTTCCAGCCCCGCGCCGGCTGCCCGGCGGCTCCAGCCAAGCTCAGCCACCGGTTTACGGGGCTGGCAGACTCAATGGGGTCCCCAAGGGAAAACCCAAGGTCTCCACCGCCGGCTTTGGTCCCTTCGCTCCCCCCTCCCCCGGGACTTAACGGGCCGGTGCGAGCGCAGGGCCACGCTCTGGAAAGAAAGTTTGGGGTCTGCCCATACCCCAGCCCCGGGGTAAGGCGGGGTGAAGCGCAGAGCTCGTCCCCAAACCCCCCCCCGGGGGTCGCATCTCACCCCGGGCAGAGAAGCCGGGACGAACAGCCGCCCCCGCATCGCTTCCCGGGGACTGCGGGGAGCCGCCCGCCGCACCGGCCACCCGCGGAGACGGGGGTGTCCCCCCCCTTCCCCGTCCCCTTCGCCGCACAAGGCGTTTACCGGGAGCTGCCCCCGGCCCGCCCCACCGATGCCGGGGGAAGGAAGGAAGGAGGGGGGGGGGGCCCTACCCAGGGGTCCCGCCCGCCCCGCCCCGCTCCGCCCCTCCCGCCCCCGGTACCTGCGGTAAGGAGCTGCATGGCGTGCGTGAAGGACGGGTCGAGGCTGTCCTTCTCGGCCATCAGCTCGGGCAGGTACTTGTTCTCGGGCTCCATCTTGACAGCGGCCCCGGGCAGCAGCGGGGTAGGGCCGGCGGGGCCCTGCCCGGCCGAGGCGGCGGCCGAGCTGGGCGGCAGGAGCGGCGGGGGCTGAGCCCCGCCACCGCCACCGCGGCCCCCACCGCCGCGGGGCGGCCGCCGGGGCGGGGGACCCCCTTGCCGGGCTCCGCCGGGGCCCGGCCCCCGGCCCATGCGGGCGGAGGGGTCGTCGCGGCGCTGCATGGAGCGGGCGGGGCGGCGCGGAGCGGGCAGAGCCGAGCGGGGCTGCCACACCGTCCGCCGCGGCGCCGGGGCCGGAAGTGGAGGCGCCGGAAGGACCGCCCCTAGCGCCCGCCTGCCTTCCCCCCCCCCTCCCTCCCCTCCCTCCCGCTCGTGCCGGGCCGGCTCCCGCGCGACCACCCGGCGCGCCTATGCGCTTGCGTCGGCACGTCGCCGCGCGCCGAACCACCCCCCCCCTCCCCTTCTCCCGGCACGCGCACGCGCGCCTCGCCAACGGCGGGCTTAAGAAAACTCCCCTCAGGCGCATGCGCAGTGCCGACCCCCCGTGAGGAAACGCGTGAGAAGGGGCACGTGGGAGAGACCGGGCAGCACCCGCTGGGCTCCCACTGCGCACGCGCAGGTCTCCCGGCGTGACATTAGTCACCGGCCGAGAGAATCAGCCCCCCGGCGGACTCGCGGGCGCGCTGTTGCGCATGCGCGAGGGCTGCTGCTCCCCCACAAAGCCCGCGGCGCATGCGCTCTCGAGCGGTTTCTTCGAGGCGGCGGCTGAGGCGCGAAGCGGGTCTGGGCTGTGCGGCTGCGGGTCGGGGCGCGGCAGCGGGTGAGGGGGCGGCCCGACCCGCCCGGCCCCCGCAGGTACGGCCTGCCTGGCTCCCCAGGCGAGGCCTATCCATCCCGCCCGGCCCCCGCAGGTACGGCCTGCCTGGCTCCCCAGGCGCGGCCTGCCCGGCCCGCCCCCGCAGGTACGGCCTATCCATCCCGCCCGGCCCCCTCAGGCGCGGCCTGCCTGCACGGCCCAGTGGTGTGGACTGAGCCTGTGGCCTGCCTGTGCTGAGAGACCAGTCCTGTGGTGTGGGGCCTGGCTGTACCTGTGTGGGAACTCTTACTTTCAGCTCCCTGCCCTATGGTCTGGCAGGGCCTGTACGGCAGCTGAGCCCTCCTCCTCCCTTCAGAGCCCTGCCCGGTGGTGTGGGGCCTGGCAGTGCTTGCTGGGGAGACAGAGGCCTTGCTGTACTCGTCGTGTTGGTCCCAGGCTGTGTGGGGTTTGGAGAGGACTATTCGCTCCTGAGTGGCAGAGTGATGTTAAGGAGTCTTGAGGAGAGAAGAAAAAGTGTCGTGTAGGCTACAAGTACCAGTTAAGGAGCTGCTGTTAGAGGTGATGGGGTGCAGCTAGAGGGGGGTGGTGTGTCTGTGCAGCACTGCAGGGTGACTGTGCAGGGGTTTCTGTTATTGTGTTTACGGAGGTGGCAGTTCTCTAGTATAGAGAATGCATTGAGCACTCCAGCTCCTTAAGCTAGTATCAAGTGTGGCCTTTTATTGACAATTTGGCAGTGATAGCTTGAGGATGTGGGGAGGTAAGGGCTCCATGGAGTTGCACCCATCCTCCAGCCTGTTCAAGCAGCACGGTATTCTGATTTGACCTCTTGGTATCTTGTAACAGACAGCTGCCTGCAGCAGCTCCTCCTGCACAGAGCTGAAGCTGACGTTCGTGGACAGACGTAGCCCCTGATGCCATCAGGTAACGCAGCCTGGCCCTTGTCCTGCCCCTCATGCCTCTGAGGTGCCGTTTCCAACCAGCCCCCCTTCCCTGAGGCTGTGTGAACCTGTCGCTCGGTGCTCAGTGGCTGCACCAAACATCTCTCCTGTACAAGGAGCTGTGTTACTGACAGCTTTGGATCTGCGTGGGTCCCTGATACGTGTGCCTGGTCTGCTCCTCCTCCGTCAGTTCCCTCCTCATTCACATGCTGTCTCCTCTCCCTTCACCCCCGCTGTGTATCTTCACTGTCATTCTCACATCGTTTCCATTGAGCTCCTCTTGGTTCATCCTTACTCACAGCTGCGTCACTTGGAAATGCCACAGCACCTTCCCAGAGCCTGCAGGAACTGACTCTGCTCTGGGTGACGGGCTGTCACTGCCCTGGGATTCCCACCTGCTGCCACAGCCCTACTCCCTGAGCACACACAGCTCCTGTCATCCCACAGCCTCTGCTGTGCCCGTGGAGCTGTGGGTGGCAGCTGTCATTACCTGCTTGATTTGGACCCATTCCTTGAATACCAACCCCCCAAAAAATAGGCAGAAAGAGATGTGTGTGGCTCCTTTAAAGTCTCTTCCAATTCTCAGAGGAATGTTGCCTGTTTGTGGGCCCTGGAGTGAAAATTAGGGAATCTGGGACCAGTTTCCAACACTTCCCAGGCTTCCTGAGTGAACCTGGACACTTTGCTTCCCCAGTTACTTCACCATCCCTAAAATGAGTCGTTTCTACCTCCTTTCTTTCTATTGTCTGACCTGCTCAGGGTGTCGAGGGGCCGGAACATTCCTTTGTTGTTAACGCAGCCTGCAGAGAGAGCAGCACAGCCCCGAGCTTGGCCAGTCCCCAGCTGCTTCAGAAATAAAATCACTGGGTGTTAAGAGGGAGGTGGCTCCTTTCCAGCCAGCGCCAGGCAGAGGAGCCGTGTGCTTCCCTCTGGCTGAAAATAGGAGCTGGGGGTGTGTTGGGCCACCCCTGCTTTGTTCTCCCAGCGTTTGTTCCTCTGTGAAGCTTTAACGGGAGCAGCTGATGGCCGGTGCAGACACCGCGGCTTCTGATGGGGCCATTTATTGGGGTTTTTTTGGGTGAAAACGCCCTTGTTTTGTCGCAGAGACCCGGCAGCGCCGAGCCCTCCACATTGTGTGTTATGCAAATGGCTGCGTGTCTGCGGCGCTGCTCGGGCGAGGGGCCCTGCCGAGGGCTTCCCACGGGAGCCGGGAACAGAGGGACTCTTGTTCCAGCTCTGGCTGATGCCTCTTGCAGCCTGGCTGCTGGCTGGGCTGGGCTGGGCACGGGGAATGCTCTGTCCATCCCCACCCGGCTCTGGCTGCTGTGGTCCTTGCCGCCGTCCCCCACCAACGGGGCAGAGAAAACCCTCTCCCGGTGCAGCACAGCCCGGCCGCGGGTCCCTCCGGGCTCAGCTCCACGTGGCGCTTTGCTTCCCTCCCCCCCGCCTCGGGAGCCGAGATTTGGAGCCCCTCGGCGGGGGTTTAACGGGCACGGACCCCCCCAACCCTCCCCCGGGCGAGGGCTGGCGGCTGCGCCCCGCTGTCGGGAGGGGATGTCACGGGCACGGCGCTGTCGCCTCGCCCGGTGCCGCAGCCGCCGGGACGGGCTCCGGCCTAACGGGCCGCGATCCTGCTCCCGCCAGGGTCACGGTACCGGGGGCAGAGACCCGGCTCAGCCGGTCCTGTGGGTTCCGCCGGGGCCGCGGGCTGGGCCCTGCCGGGGGACCGGCTCCCCCCGCTGCCGGTGCGGGTCTGCGCGGAAGCGGAAGCAGCGGGAGGGCCGAACCACTGCGCGGGGATGGGGGGGGGTGTGTGTGTGTGTGTGGTGTGGGACTGTACCATCGCTGCTGTGCGCCGGGGGTGGAGGGGTGATTGCTGGCGTGGAAGGGCCCGCGTGCACGTGCGGCCGGCGGGCCAGTCCAAGTGTGGCGGAGCGGCGGGGGGAAGGGGCGTGGCGCGGCGCACCGAGGGTGATCGGCGGCCGCAGGGCGGGCGGCACGTTTCGCCTCGGGCCGTGCCCACCGCCGGCGGGGCAGCCGGGGGCGAGTGGGCAGGGCGGGGCGAACCCAGGGGGAGAGCACCTCTGGCCGCGCTGGGGGAGGCCGTACCAATGCCCAAGGGGGATAAGCGGGCTGTACCAAGGCCGGGCAGGGGGGGAAAAGGCCTGTTCCCTCAGCAGCAGCGTGGCGGGAGTCGTTCCCCGCAACACAGAGAGGGACAGCCGGCGGTACAGTCACGACAGGCCGCGACAGCGGCGAGCGAGGCCGCCTCAGAGTCGCTCGTGCCGCGTGGGCATGCCCGGAGCACCCCCGTGGTGGCGGCGGATGGATGCGCCCGGCGGCGTTGAACCGAGCCGGGGAAGGAGGCGAGAAAGAAGGAGGAGGGGAGAGGGGGGGGGCCGGACCGTACCAATGCCGGATGTGGGTGTGAGGCGCGCCGTGCCAATCAGCGGCGGGCGGGCCGTACCACGGGGCGCGGGCGGGGAGGGAGCGGCCTGTGCGTGAGGAGCCGTTTGGCGGCGCGCGGGCTCTCGGCTCTCTCCGCGCGGCCGGGCCGGACCGGGTCGAGCGCAGCCCCAGCCCCGTCACGGGCCCCGCCGTTACCAGGCCGGGCTCGCTGCCGCCGCCGCGCCCCCTTCCCGCCCCTTCTCCTTCCTTTCCGTCCCCCGGCCCGGTGTGTGGGAGGCGCCGGGCCCGCTCGGAAGAACGCCGACGCGCTCAATGCCCAGGGTGAGGGGCCGCGGCGGGGAGGAGCTGGGGGGCTTCGGGTGAGGAGGCTGAAGCCCCCGCCCCGGGGCGGGCCCGGCTGGCGTTGGGGTGGGGGTGGGGGGTGAGGGGGAGCGGTGGCTGCGGGGAGGCCTGCGGGGGTCTCCCCTGGCTCCTTGGGAGGCTGTGAGGGGATTCCCCGGCCTGTGCGGCAGGTCTGGACGGGCCTCCCAGGCCCTGAGGGGCTCCTTGGGGCTCTGCGGCTGGCTTGCGGGGGGCTGTGTGCTCCAGGGGTCCCGCCTGCTCTGCGGGTCTCGTTCCGGGGGGTCTTTGCTGGACTAGGAGGCCGCCTGCGCTCTGAGGGGCTGGGTCGGGGGGGGGCCTTCTAGGCCTGGGGGGATTTCCTGACCTGTGGCTCTTGTTTGGGGAACGCTTCCGGGCCCTGGAGCTCCCTTGGCCTGAGCAGCGGGCTTGGGGGCTGCTCGTGAGGTCCCTGCGCTACTTCGGGGCTGGTTCTGGATGGTTCCCCGTGCCTGTGGGGTTAGACTGGTGTGAGGGACCCCCGTGGCTGGTAGGGCTGGTTTTAGGGTAGTAGCCCTTGCCTGCAGTGTTGGGCTGCTTTGTGGGGTGTCCCTGCTACTTGCCAGGCTGGTTTGGAGGGTCCTCACCTATGAGATGAGGTTGAGTTGTGGTACCCATCACCCCCGCTCTGCAGAGCTGGTTTGTGTGGGTCCCCCCCAGCTGGGGGGCTGGGGTGAGTGACCCCCAGGTGGGTGGATTAGCAGAGGGTCTGTGTTGTACCTGGGGGGGGCTGTTTGGGGGGAGTTCATCCTCTGCAGGATTGCAACAGTGGAAACATGAGGAGACTGCCAAGGTGTTGGTGTGGGTGAATGAGGAGGCCTTGCTTGTACCTGGTTTGGGGGACATGTGGAGGGGTTGGTTTGAGCAGAGAGGGTGTTACTTATTCCGGTGTGTAAGCATGGATGGGGGAAGGGGTTGAGAAGGGGTGGGAGGGTTGTTGCTGGGGAAAGGGGCCCTGCCTTGTGTTAGGCCTGGAGGTGATCTGTAAAGCATAACGAATTTTTGGGGGATCTGGGCTGGGGAGAGGGGGAAGGCTGGGAGCAACACTGAACGGGGGGGTGTGTGGGATCTTTGTCAGGCTGGAGTGGGGGCTGCATGGAGCTGGGAAGGAAGGGTGTCCAGGATGTGGTGGTTTTCCTGGGGTTTGAGTGGGGGCAGGGATGTGAATGCCGAGGCTGGTTTGTGTAGATACAGAGCTGCCCTGTGGGATTTGGAGCTGCCTGGGCTGGAAGGGGGGGTGGTGGCTGATGAAGCCTGGCCTGGGCAGTGGCTAAAGAAAGTACCCGTGTTGCTGTGGGTGCTAAGAGTGCCCTGCAGGAAGGCCTGGGGCAGGGAGTGGTGTACTTACTGGGAAAGGCTGTGGTTTGCTGCTTAGGATGTGCTTTGGTGGGTGAGGAACCCCAGCTAGGGAGAGCTGGGGGTTAGGGATTGGGAGTGTGGGGTGTTAGGGTGCAGGGATCGTGGTAGAAGTGGCCTCCACACAGCTGCAGTGCTGGTTCCTCGTGGCTCCTGGGTGTGATTAGTCATGATCTGCTTTTTCTCTCAGGGCAGCTGTGTGCTTGTTGGTTTCGGTGTGAGGAGGAGTGAGGCACAAAGTTGGCTTTTAAAGGCTGCTGTATAAATGGAAACTCGCTCCAGAACTCCCCAAATGAACCGTCAGGTTCTGACTCAGAACTGCAGTTAGTATTTAAAGAAGAAAAAAAGATAAACCTGCAGCTAGAAGCAGCCAGAAAACTCCATCTCCTTATGACTCAACATGTAGAAATACTTAGATTTAATGAACTCAGCTGTTGGGAAGAGGAGATTGGTTGCTCTTAAGGTAAGAGAACGTGCATGTGTACGTAAGGACACGCAGGCAGGACTGGAGGCTGTCTTCCCCAGGGTCTAGTTGTGATGGTTGTACACACTTCCCCCCTGCACTTTCAGGATTAATTACCTGCAGCTCCCCATCCTTCTCTCCCACACACCAGAACTCAAAGGTTCTTCCTCTCTCAGAGCGGAACTGAGCTGTGCTCACAGCCTGCTGCCTCACTCCTGGACTTTGCCCCGTGGTGCAGTGTCGTGCTGGCTTACCTGCTGTGAGGCCTGGGAGGGAGAGCAGAGCAGTGCAGGGCTTGGGGAGGCAGTAAGGACAATCCACAGCTGAAAACAGCTCTTGAGAGAGCGTAGGGTGAGCGGGTGACTTTGGTAAATGGGGTGGGTTGGGTGTTGTGGTGAAATATTTGAGAGGAGAAAACGTGCTGCCAGTGATGTGCTGCTGCTGAGCTAGCAGAGAGGAGCTCTGTGTTGGGGTTGGTTTGACAGCTGCTTTGCCAGTTAAAGAGCTGGGGGTTGAAAACAGCTCTGTCTGGACACTGGGAAATGGACCTGATGGCTTGAGAGTCTGGGGAAGGAGTTACTCCTCTGGATTGCAGGGCTGGATCAGGCTGGCACCCATTTAGAGCAGTATCTGGCTGATGCGTATCATAAGAGTATAAAATACCTTTAATAGTGGCTATTGACTTCAGTATCATCTCAGGGCTCGTTTTGCTAATTGTGAAGGGGTAAAGGAGGCTTGAATTTAAATCTCTCCATCCTTTTTACTGTTGCAACACCTGAGAGGCTGGGTTGCAGTCTCTATTCAGCCCACTGTTGTGAGTACCTTTTTGTTACCCCTTGTTCCTCTCTGTTCTGTACTAAAAAGTTACATTCTCTCTGGTCTCTGAGGCTGGAACTCTGCCTCTGCTCCAGATAATGGGCTGTGGATTTCAACAATCGCGACTTTGTGGACTCTGCAGTGAAATTTATCAGGGAGGTTCAGTTGTCAGCCTGAACTGAACTGCCCCAGCAGCGTGGAACAGGAGCCAGCTCCCCACAAAGTCATGTTTCCAGCAGAGGTAACGTGGCAAATTTAAGTCAGTGGGATGAGTAAGGTGCAAGTAATTCAGCTCTGTAACTTCACAGAGTAGCATCCTTGTTGGTGTGTGGCTTGAAGTTGCCTGTAAGTCCTGCTTGACTCGTCCACGTGCTCTTGGTGGATGGGTTCTTTTAATTAATTTATTTATTTGATACTTCATCTTGAAGTGTGAGAATATTCAGGGTGAGAATATTCGGGCTGAGTTGTTGGGGAAACTGATAATCTAGCAGGAGGACCACGTGTTGCAAAAGCCAGCTGTTGGTCCAGCTTAGAGGCCTCAGCACTGTGATTTTTAGGAAGGAGTTGCTGGTGTCACAGGCTCTGGAGCTGAGTCTTGTCTGCAGTCACTTGGTTTCCCTGAGATGCAGTTCTCTGGCTGGAACAGGAGAGCTGCTTTGAAACTCTCTCTTTTCTGATCAGGGCCTTTTGGTTTTGACTTCAAACACTTTTAGTAACTTTAAACTTCTTGGGCACGGTATGTAAATAACATTCAAATGTGTCCTCTGAAGGGATTAAAACAACTCGAGGGTGGGTGGGGAAGGGTTTAAAAAAATCCCAAGTCCCAAACCAGCATTTTGAACTGCAAAGCAGGTTCTGTTTCAGAGGCAAGAGGAGACCTGAAGCGTAAAGGATGCACGCCTTTCAGCTCTTCCTGCAAGAGCTAATGTGGTGTCTAATCACTTCCCACTGCCTGGGCAGGGTGAGGATCCCTCTGCACCCATGCCTGTGTGGATATAGTGGTTTGACCTCACCCAAATTTGGGGAATGGCAGCTCAGCTTTCTCTGTGTGGTCCTCAGCTGTGAGTTCTGCCTCCGGATCGCTGTCTCCCTGAGTAGTCTCACAGGTTACCTTTGACAACTCTGTTTCCTGATGTGTCACTTTTCAGTAGACACTCATTTAATCTGCTTTTTTTTTTTTTCTTTTGCTTAATTTCCCCTTGCCAAAGCAGCTCTCTCACTGCTGCTGCCCTGGGTTTTACAGCCCAGGACTGGGTTAGAGCAAAAGGAAACGCATGAGTCACCCTCAGAACTTGTCAGCAGGCTGGGAGGGAGCTCGGGGGTGGATAGGGTGGAACAGTAAAATTTTTGACCTCACCCCTCTCCAGGCACGTGTCATTCTGAGCAGGCTTCTTTCAGAGAGACAGCTCAAGATTTTTTTCCAAGCATGTTAGTTCCAGAGGTTCCTTTCTCTGTGTACTAGGAGGGTGTATTTAAAAAAACCCAGATGGTTGCTTCAGTTCTTGCTAATATGTGATTCCACTGGTTTGGGGCTCGTTTTGGAGGGCTTGGAGAGGGTTTTTTTCACCTGAAAATAGATGAAACAGGACATTTTGACTGTGTGGGTAGAGCATGGGTCACTTAGAGTGATGCAGGAAGGGTGAGTGAAATAGGATGTCAGGAAGAGCCTGGCTGGGCTGCAGCATCACATCAGAATGGGAACTTTTATGGGGTTAAGGAGTGTCCTGTTAGCACCCTGTGGTGCTGATTTCACCTGAGTGCAGACCATGAGGAGGAGGTTTTGAAGAAGGAAAAAAAAAAAAAGAGGAAAAATTCACCATCTCCTGACCCAACTTCATCAGCACCCAACGTGGGTCCCCACTGAGAGGAACAGGATGAGTTGGGATGGTTTGAAAGTAGAAATCTTCCAAAGACTGAAGTTTTCTTTCAATACAGCCTGGCAAATCAGAGGGCTTTGCCCTGCATCCTGTGTGCTGGGTTATTTTGAAAGCTGATCCAAGTGACCTTTCCAAAGGTATCTGTGTTTTGCAATCTCTGGACGCTGCAGCTGTTGCAAGCTGTTCCCTGATCCTGGTGTAGCTACCACAGCACTTTTACTGGTGTGGTGGAAGCAGGAATTCCTTACGATGCTGCTACTTGTTTTTCATTAGACCCACCTCCCTCAGCTGGTACAAGCAGAATACAGATGAACAAGGGACTTGCCCTGTCAGAGTGTCTAATTCAGGAGTCGATGCAGTGACAGAGGAGGCAGCCACAGGAGATAAAGCCTGTTGGTGTGTTGGGTTTTTACTCAAGGCAATCTGAAGCAAGGCTTCTGTCAAGTCTGGAATTCATTTAATTGTTCACTCTTAATGAGTTAATCACCCTGATTTATTTATGCTGGTTAACAGGACTGCCCCTTGCTTACATTCTAAGCAGATTCTTGCATGTGGTGTTGAAAGGCATTCTTCTCAAATCGGCCTCCTCAGGCTTTGGTGGGGGGCTCTGGCTGTGCTGGGAGTTACAACTCTGAGTCTGTAGGTGCAGAGCCTGTCACAGCTCACTGGGCTTTTGGTTGTGTAGATTGATTGAGGGTGTTGGGCTGGTTCAGCCTGGAGAAGAGAATCATAAAATCACAGAATCCCAGACTGGTCTGGGCTGGAAGGGACCCCAAGGGTCCCAGAGCTCCAACCCCCTGCCACAGGCAGGGACACCAACCTCCAGGCCTGGAGCTACACAAGGTTGCCCAGGGCCCCATCCAACCTGGCCTGGAACACCCCCAGGGATGGGGCACTCACATAATGTCTGTGTACTGATACATAAAGGGGTCCTACAGGAAGGTGGGAGAGGGGCTGTTCACCAGGGAGTTGGAACTAGATGGGCTTTGAGGTCCCTTTCAACCCAGAGAAGTCTGTGATCCAATGATTATTCCCTGATAATTAAATTAAACCCCACCAGGAACTGGCTCCCAAGCATATCTAGTTCTTTTCAGCCACATACAGTGTGTTGTAAGTTTTTAGTTTCTCTCCATGTGCTGTCTCACTTTCTAAATATAAATAGTTGAAGGTTAATTGGCTAATTTTGGTTTTGTTTTGTTTTACAGCATCCACAGACCTGGTCAGTGTTCACAGTCAGCAGTTTGATAGAGCTCAGCTCTCTGGGAGATTGGAAGTGCAAATTTACTTGCTAATACAGGGAGGAAGTAATCTTCAAGTATTTACTTGGGGACATCAGAGGTTGTAGACAGTAGGGTTTTCCCTGGTTTTAATTTACTTAATTATAGAAGCCTGGCTTTTCTTTTTAAACTCCAGCTTAACAGTTGGCAGTTGAAAGAGGAAGGGATGCATGTGTCAGTAAGCAAAGCCTTTTAGGAACAGGGTTGTATGCTACATAAACTTCTTATCCTTCTGGAAATCATTTTTCAGACTTAAATACAGTGCTTTGCATTTTTAATCACTCCTTGGCTGTTAGCTAATTAAACACTTCATGTTCCTGTGGGGAAGGTAAGGTGGTGGTGTTCCTGATCTGCAGACTTGCTGAGCTGCTGGAAGTGGCTTGGCCAAGGTCAGGCTGCTCCTGCAGCTGCAGGACTTGAGTTGGTGGCTCCCCTTGCCACACTGAATTTACTGGGAGGTGCCATCTCCACGTGTCCTCTTAACCACTTGGTAAAGAGATTTTTTACAAAAAGACTGTTCAAATAATTGGGTTGAAATTCCCTCTTTGATTTGCTTGAGGGAGGAGAAGCATAACCACAGTGACCTGATTTGATACAACAGTGTGCAAACAGCCCTGCATGGGGCTCTTCCAACCAAATTATTGGTGCTGACAAGAAAAACGTTGAAAGGCTTTGTTTAAATCCAGCACAATAGCTCTTCCCCTCCCCACAGTGTACTTTGTAATGCTGTAAGCCTCTGGTCCTCTGGATCCCAGTTTTGATATCCTATGCCAAGACCTGTTGACTGCTGGTTGTACTGAAACAGCCTAAAAAGTGCATTTTGCAGCTGCTCCTGCACCACGAGCCTGGGGGATTCTCTCCAGTGGCTGGAGTGTGTGTTCAAATGGGGGGAAACAGGTCTGTGCCTGGAAAAAGACTTTCTTGCTCTAAGTTTTACAGGTGTTGGGCACATGTGGATGCTGTGACTGGAGCACATCCTAGCTAGAGCAGGTTGTGAAGCATTTCAACAAAGCCTCTTGCTTTGAGATCTGGGAGCACACATGAGAGAGAGTTGGGACAAATGCACAAGCACTGAGGGGTGTAAGGACTTGAGAATGATGTGTTTAGATGGGGCTCTTCCATCTGGGGGGAGACTCAATCCTGTAGTCATCACACTGATAAAATATTCCAGGATTCGTTTTGGAAATGTGTGTTTCAGTCAGTCAGAGCAAGAGCCGCCCTGGGGTCGGGGGAGGTTGTTGAAAACATCTTTGTTCTTGCCTCTGGCAGCCTAATTAATGTATTTTTTTGGCACTGAAAGCTGTTCTTTAAGGCAATAATTGCTGTTCTTTGGGTGATTTTTGACTTGGTGTCAATGAAAAAGGTAATTTTGTAGTACTTAATTTGACTGTTTGAAAGCAGGGATCTCATTAAGATGTGGAGCACACCAGAACTTTGGGGGGTGAAGTTCCGTGTGTGTGTGTGTTTTTCCCCTAATTGTCTTCTCCTCAATGTGCCACACTGACCTTTCTGCTTGAGCTGCAGGTTTGGGACTTCTGGCTGCTCCTTTGGATTCTGTTCAGCTGACTTGAAACTTTTTTTCCCCCTTAAAAAAAATAAATCTGTCAGTAGCAATTCTTTGGCTCTTTAAACACCCTGAAAAGCCACGGTGCTTATTCAGTGTTTCAGCCTGAAATGAGTTGAGCTCTGTTTTAATCCCTCCCAACTTCACAGCAGAATTACCTTTTCCATCTCTTATTGTTGCTGTTTTAAATCTGGTGTGTTTAGGGCTGGAGGCTGCTGCTGCTGCCTTGATGCCCCAGCCTGTAAACACAGATAAAACTAAGAAAAACTAAGTAGTTATTACTGCTAAATGACCTTTTAGTTGCTTGTGAAGTGATCTGGGCTGGGTCAGCCTGGAGAAGAGAAGGCTGTGGGGGGACCTCATTGCAGCCTTCCAGTCCCTGAAGGGAGCAGAGGAACAGGGGGGGAATGGGCTTGTTAAAGGGCAGAGACTGGCAGGACAAGGGGGATGGAGTGAAGCTGGAGGAGGGAAGGGGGAGATGAGATATTAGGGGGAAGTTCTGTGCAGAGAGAGTGGTGAGGGGCTGGAAGGGGCTGCCCAGAGAGGGGGTGGGTGCCCCATCCCTGGGGGTGTTCCAGGCCAGGTTGGCTGGGGCCCTGGGCACCCTTGTGTAGCTCCAGGCCTGGAGGTTGGTGTCCCTGCCTGTGGCAGGGGGTTGGAGCTCTGGGACCCTTAGGGTCCCTCCCAACCCAGACCAGTCTGGGATTTCTGGGAGACCTCCCTGCTCTTGTTGGGAGTTTGGTGATACATCACTGGTGAAATTTATCTGCTAGCAAAAGCTCAGATATGTGCAGTTAGACCCTGATTTCTGATCCTACTGCTCATTTTATTCAGAAAATAAAGCAATTCCAACAATACTTTGTACATATTTGGGCCCAAGCCAGGCAGGTAGGGCTCTAGCACCAGCTGCTTTCCAGCATGCCCTTGGCTTTGTGCTGTTTCTTCTTGGTTTAGGGCACCTTGTTAGGAGGGAGGGGCTGCAGGGATTGCAGAAAGCTCTCCCTGTTCATGGTCCTGGCTGCCAGGAGCAGTGGTTACAAGAAGTCCTGTGTGTTTGGGGTAGAACATACTCACTGCCAGCAGAGTATTTGGGGTTACCACTCTCAGGGACCCCAGGAAAGACTTGGTTTGGTTTTGTTGTAGTCTTGTCTGCTCTGGGGTTTCTCTGGGAGGGTGGATGTTGGGTATCTCTGGAGGTTGAAACAGCAGCTCCTCTGACCATGGTGTGGTTCCCTCTCTCCAGGTGTTCTGTTGGAATATACGTCGCACATTTATGGCGATTCTGAGCGTGAGGGCAGACTTCTGCCAGGCCCAGCACAGCACCCTGGCTGACAAGTGAGCTGAGAGCAGGGGGTTCCACGTGCCATAATTACTTTGCCTTGAAGACTCCAGACGCAGCGGAAACACACTCAAATATATGGGATATCTCCTGCACATTGGAAGCATATTCCTCTTACTGACTCTGGCAAAACTAAGCATCAAGAAAACAAAGTGGAGAGAAAATCTGCCCTTACTTTTTTGCCTCACCAGTGCCTAAATGTAGAACAGGCTGCCTAGTCTTGCATGTAGTCAGAATTTTTTGGAGTCTGAAGGATACCACCTGCAGTAATTGAGGCTGAAGCTGAACTCAAGTGGATTCTGAAGCAAACCTGCTTTTCTAGAAGCAAATTCTTTAAGGAACAAACGTGAAAGCAAGCTCTGATCAATCCCAGGCATTTTAGTGGTCTTTTTTAATGTTTTCTGCTGTGAAACATTTCCAAGGTTATTGAATTTATTTTTTTTAATATTTTTTTGGGCCCCTTACACATTTTCTTTGCCATTATGAACCGTCCAGCCCCCGTGGAAATCACCTACGAGAACATGCGTTTCCTTATCACTCACAACCCAACCAACGCCACCCTCAGCAAGTTCATAGAGGTAAGTCAAATAAAACACAGTCCTCTCTTCCTCACAGGCTTGTAGGATCTACAGAAGTACCAAACTGGAGGAGCTTTGGCTTTATGTTATGTGAAACTCAAGGCATTTCTGTCTTTAACGTGCTGTTCACCTTCTTGATGGTGTGAGAGGAGAATCTACCAATTCCTTTTCCAAGTCTTGAGTTTCTCTAATTGTGAGAGGCTGGATGAGCTGCTGGTTTAGAATACAAACACAGCCCCTTGCTACCCTTGTCCTGGTGTCTGAAGGACTCTGTGTTCTAACTGGGATCTTTCATTAAATAATGCAGTGCTTGTGATATATCTACAGCTCACCTTCTGGCTTTTAACGAAGTGGTTAACAGAATTGGAGCTGGTTTCTAATCTTGCTTATCCCTTAGAGTAGGATTAAGTGCACTACTTAAACCCATGTTTTAGCTTGCAGGATGTGTGACCAAACTGCCCTGCCAGTCCCAGAACCATCAGAGATTTTAGGTGCTGGAGGTTACCCCTGAGAAATGGCATCTGGCTGTGGGGAGAGGCAGTTACCATGGGCAGTAGGTCGGTCTGGTACTGACGTGAGAAGATCAAAAATACCCCAAAATTTAATGCTCAGTGTTCTGAAAAACAAACAGAAGACATCATCAGAGTAGCAGCAGTAGTAGAGTGTATTTCTGCATTCTAGGTTGCTCCAAGCCTGCTGTATCTTTGTGCCCTTTCTATCTAGGGGACTTTTATCATGCATATGTGGGGGTTTCTTAATTCCAGAGAGATCCTGTCATCTGATACTGATGCCTGACTGGGGCTATTAACAGACTTCCATCGTTTAGCACGTGCTCTTCACCGTGAATCTGTTCGGATAGTAGTGGTTAATTTTATCTGAAAGCCATGTTCTTTTGGTCTTTCTAATTTTTTTTCCCCCATTATTGTGGATTTTCTTCCTTTTTCAGGAATCTTGACTCTGCAATATATTTATTGGTAATTGTCAGAGGCTATAATGATTCAGTCCAGACATGAGAGGAAATTCTTGCTGCATGAACCTTCAAAGTGAACTGGAACAGCTTTTGTTTGATCTTCTGATTATTTATCTAGTACAAAGTGCTACTTATAGTGCATTACAAGGAAGCTGGAGTATGGTGGTGTGTGTGTGTGTTCTGTTCCTCCCTGCCTCAAAATGTCAACACTGGCTGAAGGAAAGAGCTCCAGGCTTCAGTATTAAGAGAAGAAGCTGCATGGAGAATTGGAAGCAGCTGCTTTACTGTTGCTCTTACTCATGTAATGTTTTCCCACCTTGGTGTTGCCCTAGAAGAAGAATCAAGAGATGCTTCACCTGAACTCCTGTCGCTTGTAACCCTTGCCCTGCTGCAGGCTGTCGCTGCTGGGTTGTCCTTTGCTCCTTCATGGTGTAGCCACCTTGGAGCTGCACAGCAGTCGTGGTGCTGCTCTGTTTTAACAGGTTTTTCTGTAGCTGATGAGAAAGCTTTTCAGTCCTTGGCTCTGTTGGTGTGCTCACATTGTCCTTTCTCTTCAAGGAGCTGAAGAAGTACGGAGTGACAACCTTGGTGCGAGTTTGTGATGCCACTTACGATCAAGCTCCGATTGAAAAGGAAGGAATCCAGGTTCTAGTGAGTTGCCTTTCCAACTGTCTAAAAATGAACAATCGCTTGTCTAGAAGCAACAGAGGTGGCCTGATGGCACTCATGCTTTGGGCAAGAGCTTCTGGTGGTTTCAGGCTGGCTGAAAGCAGGTCATCCCCTGCACCAGCTGCAGCTGGCTTTGAGAAACTGGCTGTACTTCTGTGAAGGGCTCCTGCAGCTCATTGCTGTTGCCTGGGTGCTTTGGGATGTTGATTTCCAGATCTATTGAGGTATTTTGCCTGCCTCTCAGTGACTGGGTCAATACTAATCCAGTGTTCAGCCTTGTGATTCATACAACTTAGTCTGGTCCTTTTCTCTAGAGAAAGCTTCTTGGCTTTACTGTTGATCTTCCCAGGATGCAGATAAAACTCCCTTCTCTTGCTCGTTCAGATAGCTGGTGAGTTGATAGAGGCTCCCACGGGCTGTAGCAGGATATTGGCCTCTGAGCAGAGCCTGGCTGCTGGTGACTTCCCAGTTCAGCAGGTGGAATTCCTTAACTGCTACTCAGAGTTAACATTATGCAATGGCTGTCTGACTATTGTCTAGTGTTGCTTGGTGTTTTAGGGGAGGTTTTTTTAAGAGGTGTGTGCTCACACTAAGCTTGCAGGCGGTGTTTTTCCAGGCAATACTTCCGAATTATTATAGTGTGTCAGATAGTATCAGTTTATTTTACTGGAGTGAGTAATACTGTTGTGAGGCCAGAAACTGCATCTTCCTGCCTTCTTGCAGGCAGTCAGTCCTCTATTGCCCCTTGATTTTTTTATGGCTTGGTCAGAGGAAAACTTTCTGCAGTTTTCCATTAGGAGAAAAACTCGTATCCTGGCATAGCTGTGAAAACTCCACGTACAGGTCAGTCAGGTTTCTTGGCTCCGGGCCCTAGTAAGCATTTACTCCAGTTCCAGGCAGCCACGTGTGCCTCTGTTGTTGGAAAAATCAGTGGTTGCAGGGCTGTGCTCCTAGGGCTGTGCTCTGCATCTTGAGCCCCTGTGGGCTGGGGTGTTGTGGTGCTTTCAGGCATGCTGCTGTGACAGCTCCAGCTGTGACACTCCTATGGTTGCCAGAGACTGGAAGGATTAAACTCCTGGTGTAGGAGCCCTCAGAGCCCTGATTTAGGCTGGGGCTTGGAGCATTTCTATGTTCCTGTGCCAAGCAGAGATCTGAGTTCTTCCTAGAAGACTTGGGAGAGTTCTGCAGGTGTCCAGCTCTGCCAGGGGGGCTGCCCTTGGCTCCTCCAGCCAAGGGTAAAATCCACCTTCTCCAATCCAGGGCCCCAGGGGGCAGCTGCAGAAGCTGTGGAGTGCTCTGTGCTCGGGAGCCTGCACTTCTGAATCAGTTTGGGGATTTTAGTTCTCAAGAAACTTCACAGTCTTGGTGTTTGAAGTGAAAGCAGGTTTTTAAGGAAGCTGTTCTCAAAACTGGAAACGCTGTTTCCGCCTGCTCTGCTCAGCTCTGCTCTGCTGGAGAGCCTTTCACTCTGAGTAACACAGGGGTCTTGTGCCTGTGCACACTTCCCTCAGCTAGCAAGCCTCTCTGCCTCCAGTATGCACCAGTTCTTAGTACTGCTCTGCTGCAGAAGCCAAAGCCAGGAGAGAGCACGAATCCCCCAGGCATCTGTTAAGGGTGACAGAACGGTGACGGGGAAGGTTTGCTGCCCGTGTCATCGCTGATCCTGATGATCCCAGTCATGAGGCTGTCTTAGTAATTTACTGTATTGCCACAGCGTTTTGCTATTTTGAGGTAAGCTCAGCCAGTCACCAATGTGAGCACCTCCTCTGCAGCTTTTCCTTCCCTTGAATGCATGTTTTCTCACAGTCCTCTTGCTGTTCAGAAACCGTGTTGAATTACCAGCTGGCTGAGAAAATAACACGTCACTATTTAAAGCTAATATTTGCTTGCAAAAATAACATTAAGATTAAAAACACAGCCTGAGAGAGATTAGTGTCTATTTTAATGCTGCTGAGGTCAAAAAGCATAGTGAACCCCCTGAAAATGAGAGTGTCTGAGCAAAGCCTGCTCTCATGCCGTGATACAGGATCGTGTCCTGGCAGGATGGGTAGAATATGGCAGCTACAGAGCTGCTTTGGCAGATGGCATAGTGAGAAAGTAGAGAATTAGATGTTCTGTGGTTGAAGTAGTACTATGCATGTGTGTGTTTATCAACAGAGATTAAATCCAGGAGACAGGAGGTGGGGATGGATTTAGCGTCTGTGGGCTTCTGCAGCCCTTGCAGCTCTGTTCATGTGTAAGGACTTGTAACACAGAAATGGTACACTGGAAAAACTGGGAAATGCTTTTTCTGCAAGGATTTTTGCACTGGCTGGCAACCAAGAAGGCTGCAATCGTTCTGTTAATCTTAAGGATCTAAGATGTGTTTCACTGTTCCCCTTCTGTTGCTCCTTCATTTACTGTTCATCCCTGGAGCAGAGTTTCTTTACCCCCTGGAGCAGATTCAGGCAATTCTGGGAGTGAGGTCAGTGGGAGCTTTGAAGTACGGGTTCTTTGTCACTTTCCAGTCCTGTCACTGCTATTTCCTCATAGAATCCCAGACTGGTCTGGGTTGGAAGGGACCCCAAGGATCAGAGAGCTCCAACACCAACCTCCAGGCCTGGAGCTACACAAGGTTGCCCAGGGCCCCATCCAACCTGGCCTTGGACACCCCCAGGGATGGGTCACCCACCCCCTCTCTGGGCAGCCTGTTCCAGCCCCTCACCCCTCTCTCTGTACAGAACTTCTCCCTAATATCTCATCTCCCCCTTCCCTCCTCCAGCTTCACTCCATCCCCCTTGTCCTGCCAGTCTCTGCCCTTTAACAAGCTGATTCCCCTCCTGTTCCTCTGCTCCCTTCAGGGACTGGGAGGCTGCAGTGAGGTCCCCCCATAGCCTTCTCTTCTCCAGGCTGACCCAGCCCAGCTCCCTCAGCCTCTCTCCATAGGGGAGCTGCTCCAGCCCTCTGAGCATCTTTCTGGCTCCTCTGATCCCTCTCCACCAGCCCCACATCTTCCTTGTGTTGGGCCCCAGCTCTGGACACAGGACTCCAGCTGGGGAGGGCAGAGCAGAGAGGGACAATCCCCTCCCTGTCCCTGCTGCCACCCCTCTGCTGATGGAGCCCAGGATCCCATAGCCCTTCCCAGCTGCAGGAGCCGCTGCTGCTCATGGGGAGTTTCTCACCCACCCAGACACCCAGGTCCTCCTCAGCAGGGCTGGTTCTGAGCTGCCAATCCCACAGCTACTGCTGACTGGCAACCCTGGAGCTGTTCTGCTGAGCAAGGCTGCTCCAGATAAAGGGTAAACAAGAGTAACCCTTTCCTCCCTGTCAGCCCTCTGAGCTGCTGCAGGGTGGCACAAAAGAGCTGTATTTTCTGTTTGTGCAATCTCTGTGCATCATCCTGGTTATTAATAACTGCTTTGGTCACGGAGCTTAGCAGTTTGTTTTCCCTGCTGTCTGCCAGGTGTTCAGAGGTGATGCTGGCAGAACTCATAATCAGGAAAAACACCCAAAACCCTGCAAAACTTTGCTGCAACTCCTCTGGTCTCAGAATTATCCTTGTTCCTCATTCTGGGCAGTATTCCATGCAGCAGTGTGTTATCAGTGCTCACTGAATGTCGGTGGTGTACTGTCCCTGAGAAGGTGATGATGCTCTGTGGGGAGATGACAGCTCAGACCAGTGCAGGAGTTGTGTGGGCACGGTGGCTGGTGTGTAAGCTGAAGGAAAGGATTTAATTTAATCTAAAACTAGGGCAGGGAACTGACGTGTAAATCCTGTTCTTTGCAAGGTGGTTTCAAGAGGAAGCATCTTGCAGTGGGTAATGCCTCTTCCCTTGGCAGCCCGTATGTCTCTTCCTGGGACAGTGGATGATACTAGGCCTAAAATAATACAGCTAGCAATGTGTGACTGGGGGGAAAACATCACATAAGAGCCTTTTATTAGAAAGAACAAGTTTTGCCTTATGATCTTGCTTCTGTAGCCTTTTATTTTGCTGTGCTGTCCCAGATAGTTTTAATTTCCCCCTTGCTTTACAGGAGGAGTTCTCAGCGCTCTTCAGGCTTTGCCTGTCTTTCTGAATTAACTTTCTAGGCTATTAATTCAGAACTTAAGGCTTTTTGCTTTTGTAGTTCTGAGAGGCAGTTTTCTACCTCACAGGGTTGTTTTTTTTCAGAGAGCTAACACGTTTCTCTGGCTGAGGTTGGTGCTAAGCTGTACTTGCTACTCAGGAAGTATTAGGGTGGCAATAAGTGCGTCTCGAAATGAGAAGCGTGGTGGGTTTTTACCTCTGGTTGTGCTTGTTCCTGCTTGCTTCTCTCAGGCTTCAGAGAATTATTACTTCATATTAACCTGTTTTCAAGATACTACATGAAAGCCTTGTTCCCAGCCAGTGAGGGAAGGAGGCGGCTCCTTTCAAAGCAATTTCCCTGCCATTTGGAGAGGTTGTTGAATAACACGAAGCTCTGGCTAGGAGTTTCTCTTGTAAAATGCATTGCAGCCTAATGAAAAGTGCTAAATAACTACTAAGTGGTTTTTCCCCTCCATCTAGGAGTGCTCTTTCTACAGCACTCCCTGTGTCTGAGGAGATTATAAAGCATGTGATGTTGTGCTTGGTCCTGAAATGTAGGACATGTAGTACTCTGCTTAGCACGAGTTCCAGGAGGGAGCTGTGACCTCGAGAAAATGGGAAGCTTCTCACATGTAATTTGATTTACAGCCATGTCGATGATATTTAATGTGGCCTGGGTGGTTCCAGTGTTGGCTGCCCCTTCAGTAGGCAGAAATGTAATTGTCAGTGCCACTTAGCTGTTGACTTTGCCTTTCTCTGAGCACTATTCCTTTTTCCTTATTGGGAATGTGTGTTTTTTGACTTGAAAATGCTCAGGATTATTGGATTCATGGCAGCTGGACAAGCTGATCCAATCGAGTTGTTATGAAGTACCTTCTCTTCTGCTGATCCCCTTCAAGTGTTATGAAGTAGCTTCTCTTCTGTACAATCTGCTCTACAAATAGTATTTTAAAACACAACCACAGGGAAAAGTCCACAGAGTTCTCATCTTTCAAATGTTTATTTGAAATGCCTATTGATTTTTACATATTTTTAATAAAATGAGACTTCAAGGGCAGCTATTTTTCTAAAAAAATTCTATACTACAAAGGAGTGAGTTTAGAGTTTTATTGAAATCTTATTGAAAAGTGCAATTAAATGGTTGTTAAACACTTAGTGTTGTGTTATGATATTGATTTACAAACTTCTGTGCAACCAGAAGAATACTCAGGGAAGCGTTGGTGTAATACAGACCTCCTGCTGAGTGGGATATTTTCCTTCTCCTGGTTCTGGTCGCCTTGCTGTTGATTATGGGCTGAAATCCACATATTTTAATGTCCTTTTTTTTCCCCCCTCTCAAAGGACTGGCCCTTTGATGATGGAGCACCACCTCCGAATCAGATAGTTGATGACTGGCTAAACCTGTTGAAAACCAAATTCCGCGAAGAGCCCGGATGCTGTGTTGCTGTTCACTGTGTTGCAGGGCTGGGAAGGTCAGTGTCTCCATGCTGGGCTCCAAGGTAGTTTGTTTGTTGGGGATTTAGGTCGTGGGAAGTGTTAAGTAAATGCCAATTCCTCTATTTTCCCCTAAATAACACTTGAAAGCAGCAGCATCAAGTCATTAAAGCAAGAAAGGCTTAGCACAGCTTAAAGATCTTGAGTAATTTCATAACTCTTGATCAAGGATGAGAGGAAGAATGTGGAGAGATTGTTCAGAACACTCCTGTCAGTCAGGAGCAGTTAGAGGTGCTGTTAATTTGTCTCTTCCTGTGGAAACAATCAAATCTCTCCTGCTTGACAAACCCAGTGCCCCTGTGTAATGCAAATTCTCAGGCTGCACTTGGGCTTTTTTAAATTTCCTCCTGTTTTTAACTGGTATACTGGGAGCATATGGTAATAAAGCATTTAGCAGAACTGGTTCAGTTGCTTTTGTGCTCTGAAGTGGCTTCACTTCAGTGGTAGGAAGAGCTGGGCCTGTATTTCTTGCTCACATGCAGGCTGCTTCTCCCTTCCCAACCCAAAGGATAACTTCCTCCTTTGGGAAGAGCTTCCTTTCAAGATGAAATTACAAGAAAAAACAAACACAAAGAAAACCCAACTGATCTGGGAAGGTTAAATGCTACCTTCATATTCCCAACTGTAATCTCTGATTTATCCTATGGGCTAGGAGGAGATGGAGCTTCAGTGGTGGTGTTCTTCCAGGAACCACGGGGCTGTTCACATTTAAGACATGAACAAGTGAGCAAGAAAGCTGGATTCAAGGAGTCAAGCACAGAGTTGGAGTCAAGCTCTTAAATTTCTACCTCTAGAGAAGCAGAGGTGGGGGAAATGAAGAGATAGAGGGAGAAGCAGCCAGAATTTAAAGACACAAGAGCCAAAACCCTGAGATAATGAACATTTGTGTATCCACTTCTCCTGAACACCTTTAGGAAGGTGGCTGTGTGTAACTGTGTGTATTGCAGTTTGGGCTTGTTGACAAGCCAGCTCTGAACACTTAACCCATTCCCAAATGTGGATCTCAAAGCAGAGTTTCACTCTGCTGCCCCTGGAATGCCCAGGTCCACGTACAGAATTAAACCCCATGAAACCTGTGTGGTCTGTTCAGTGCCTCACAGACCTGCCCTGTGTACAGATACACCCACTGTGCTTCCAGCAGCAGAACACATGCAGGTGTTGTTACACACTGGCTTTAGCAAAGCAGAAAATCAGGTGGTAGTGAAATGAGAAAGCATTAAAATCTAGAATTACAGTTTCCTGCCCCAAACACTATTGATTTTTATTTCATTTTGCCTGTGTGCTGGAAGGAGCTGGTGTCTCTGCTAAAAGAAATTCTGCATTAGGTACTCAGCAGGCAAATGTCTCTCTGTAGATAATGCTTAAAGAGAAAGTACTTCAGCTATTCCTTTAGAGATTAATTTGATGTATTTTTTGAGGGGTTCAATATATTGTTTTCTCCAGATCTTCCTTAAACATTGATTTCTCCTTTAGGGCTCCTGTCCTGGTTGCACTTGCTCTCATTGAATGTGGAATGAAGTACGAAGATGCAGTTCAGTTTATAAGGCAGTAAGTTGAACTTCCCCCTTCCCAAGAAACCCCTCCCTTCACGTTGTGTTTGAACAGTGGGTGATCAGCAGAGCTTGTTAGAATTCTGATGTGGCTTCTGGTAGCTCTATCCTGACAGTCATGGGCATGATTTTGATGTTAATGCTGAGGGTTTATCCCTTCCCTCTGTTTAGAAGTGAGGATTAAAAGGTGAACACTCCTTCCTTTTATTTTTTATTATTGTTTTAAAATCTGGGGTTTGATATTGAACTCTTGACCTAAGAGATTTTTTTTTGAACTTGTAGAGAAAAATTATCTAGGCAAGGGTTGTAAAAATTACAGGGGAATGTGGCACAGACTGATTGCTCCTAATTAAAATGAATAAATAGAAATCTAGTAAGGTTAGACCTCTGAGCAGAGTTTATACAGCAGGGAGGTGAGCACTGGCACTCCTGTGGGTGTTGTGGGTGAGTGTGATACCCACCCAGGAGATGTCAGAAACCACCTGTCTGGAAAATAACTAAGCTGGTGAAGGAAGAGACTGAGGAGCTCTCTTGGCTTAGTGATAGCATCAGATCTTGAAATGAAGCCCAGCAGGTAAGATGATGTTGAATGAGCTTTGCCAAGAAAGCAATTTGGCCTTTTATGGATTCCTGGGGTCTTCAGTTATCTTTGGAAACTGAATTGCTGTCAACCGACCTTTTTGAATTTGTCCTTCCTTGGATGTGGCACCTTTTATACAGAGAAGCTGTTTCCTGAGAACCTCTTAGGTATTTGTATCTGAATGTCGTGGTCTTACCCAGCTGGTACAACCAGTAGCACTTGTGTCTGCAAGGAAAGGGTGGGCTTGGTGTTGTTCTGTGACTGTTGCTGGAAACAAACTCTCTTCAATCCAAGAAAATAAGGCTGAAATTTGCCAAGTGGGTTTTGGTTTAATCCTGGTGTGTGCTGGCTCCTCTCTCCTTCCTCAGAGTGTCAGTGGATGTGGAACCAAGCCAGGACGCTGGTTTGTAGGCAGAGAAAAGCTCTGCAGTGAGGATTATCCTGCTTTAGGATGTCTGTGGTGACAGCAGCAGTGCTTTTTCCATTGACACCAGCCTTCATTCTCTCTGTTTTAGGAAAAGGAGGGGAGCTTTCAATTCCAAACAGCTGCTTTACCTTGAGAAATACCGACCTAAGATGCGATTACGCTTCAAAGATGCCAACGGTCACTGCTGTGTTCAATAAACCCCAGAATCTCACAGGAAGGCTGAAGCTCTGGCATGGCTGTTTTCTGAACTCTTGGCACCTGGAAATGTGAAATCTGGAATCAAAACTACGTCATCAAATTAGTGGTGGAGTCAGTGCTCCTCAACCTCTGTCCTAATGATGGTGATGATTGAAACAAAAAAAAAGAAATAAAAATTAAAAAAAAATTAAGAGAAACATTTCAGTGAAGGATTGTTTTCTCCTTGAGCTGCAGTTTGAACACCTGCAAGGAGAAAAATCAAGTTTCTTGAACCTTCTGTATTTTTAAACTTTTTAAGAAAAGAAATAAAGTAAATTTTATGTCTAAGGAAAAGCAGCAGAGCATTGGCTTGTGCAGAAACTATTGTCTTCATTTGAGGAGGTGCCCCACAGTCAGGGCCTGGCCCATCAGTTCTGGTGGGATTCTTTTAAACAGAGTTGCCTTTTTTTCTCTCCTAACCTTGCTGGGACCTGGCAGAGAGGGGTGAGGAGGAGCCTTGGTTGCTGTTTGGGAGCAGCCTGACAGCCTTAAGCCCAGTCTGGGTGTATTCTGGAGATTCAGTGAGGATTGTGTTGTGTGTCTGGGTGGTGTTGTGACTCTGCAGGTGTGAAAAACCCTCCTGGTGGTCTCCAACAGAACACTCACTGCCTGGTATCCTCTGTGAATCTGCTCCAGGCCTTTCCTGGCTGGTGGGAGATGGTGCTGGGAGCTTTGTCAGCTGTGTGTGAGCCTGTGCTTGTCTCTGGGACTCTCAGTGTGTCACTCTTGTCTTTTCCAAAGAATTTGGCTGAAATGTGACTTGTCTTTTCTGTTGGTGGAGAGAAAAATCTGTCCTGGCAGAAGACTGGTGTGTCCTGGCTGAGGAGGGGGCAACTCTGACCAGGAATTCAGTGAATTTCTCCCTCCTAAGGAAGAAGAAAAGGCTTTTTCTTGCTGCTGCCCAGACTCTCTGCCTTGTTCCAGGTGGTAAATCAGGATCTGGGGGGAAGGATCTCTCTGGGGTCAAACCTGAGGTAAACACACCCCCAGCACCGTGCTCCCTGTGTAAACCCCTTGGAGGGGGTGTTTGCAGACCAGTTCAACCACCAGTTGCCTTGCTGTTTTTTACTGGGCTCTGCTGGAGGGAGAATCTCTAGTTACTCACCAGCCTGCCTGAAGTGTGCTCACCACTGCCTGGTTTCTGGAGCACAGGCTGGCACCATGTTCCCTTTGTAGGGCTGTTGGCATTGCCTGTGAATTAATCAAGTCCCTTTACAACCTCTAGTAAGCTGTTTCAACCAGGCTATGTCTACCAAACCCCTCTTACCTTCATGCCCTGCCCCAATAATGACCTCATCTGCTTCCAAAGTGACATTATGTCTGTAATACTCAGCCCTTGGAGGCTTTGAATGCAGGTTCAGTGTCACACTCTCCTGTAACCCTTTGCTGTGGAGCACCAAAGGCTTCTGTGGGTCTGTGCCTGTCGTGGGTGTAGACTGGTACCCATCTCAGTGATACCTCAGCTGCCAGCAGTGTGACCTGCCTTCACAGGACTCCTTCCTGTTCCAGACTTCTGCTTTTAGTCTGCAGCTTAACTGCTCAAATACTTGCAGAGCACAGGCTCTGGGCTTCCAGAAACCCCCTCCAGGAATAGAATTATTAAATTTAAGCAACAAATCAATGGCACTTGACGAGCCCCTTGCTTCACAGACCTGCAGGAGGTCTGTGGCTAGAGAACAGTGTGCTCCCCCAAACTCAGTCTGCCCCCTGACTCCAGCTGTGGGCTTGTACTGAGTTCCTTCCTCCCTCTGAGATGTGTAAGGTGTCTGATTGCTTTAATAGCTAAAGGAGATGCATGTGTGTGTGTGTGTGCTGTCAGTGCCTGCCTTAGGGAAACAACATAGCTGGTGATGGCTGAGGCCACCTGGAAGGTAGATGGTGCTGAAGTGACCTGATTCTGGCCTTTACCTTCCCCTTGCAAACTAGAAGCCTGCTGTTTTGTTTCTGCAAATTGAAATGGGTGGTTCCTGTAGTGAAATGAAATCCTGGTACTTAAAGGTGATGTGAGAAACAGTGGGAGTCAGACTGGAGGGGAAGGTGCTGAGCTGGTTTAAAAATCCAACCCCCAAGTCCTTCTGGAGAACAAGAAAGCCAAAATTTACATGCTGTCTGTATAACTTTGTGTTCTTCCCCTTAGTTTTACTCTGATTTACAATGTACTAATGACCATAGACTGACTCTGCAGCCTTAATCAGGGGAGAGCAGTGAAAAGGGCAGCCTGTCCCCCAGAGCAGACGCAGCCCAGGGCTGTGATGGTGCCCAGTGTCCAGCAGGCACAGTACTGGGTTGGGCACTTGACCGTAGTGCAATAAAGTTCTTGCAGTAAAACATCTTCCCTCTGGCTCTTGATGAATTTATTGCAGCTCATTAGTGCTAAATGCTCTTCTTTAATCCCATTTGTAAAGGCCTGGGGCCAAGTCTGTCCCTGCCCCTTGTGTTACTAATCACTGCTGGGTGCTGCTTGGATTCTCCTTGGGAAAGGCTCTCCTCCCTCTGAGAAGAGCACTGCAGCCAGGAAGGGGTCTCTCCCCTTCCAATCACCCCTTTAAAATCCTGCAAAGTCACCTTTGAACAAACAAAACGAGCCCCCAGACCAAACACCAGCTCTGAACTCTCCCAAGAACTGCCAAGGATCCGTTCCAAACCTGGCTGGGCTGGGAGGGGACACCATGCCAAACCTGGCAGGGCTTGAACAGGGGCATTGTCTGGGGGTGACAATGCAGGAGAGAGATCCCAGTGTGTTCCCCTTCCTTGGTAGCAGAACACCACCACCTTCCTCTACCTTATTTAACTACCACTGAGGTGCTGTTTTCTGGGCTTTGCAGATAAGGATCCAATCAGCTCTGCTTTGTTGCCATCAAAGAAATCTGTTACTTGCAAATCAGCATCATGTTTCCAATATTTATCAGATTTTTCCCACTAGTGTTCCTACAACAAATTTTTAGTCCCTGTTGGCAGTGAGAGAATAAACTGCTTTGTGAGACCAGCAGCCTGGACTGTGGAGTTCCATCTCCTCTTTGTGTTTGTACAGGGGGTGGGGGGTGTTTTTAAACACCAAACTCTTGCTTTGTTTGGTTTTCAAGGTTTCTGCCTGTCTTTTTACCCCACAGTACCAGGGCTTTACTGGAGCTGGGAGGTTCCTGGCCCCTACCAGTTGCTTTTTTCTCATGTTCATCTCTTTTTCCCTGAGGTCTGGGAGGCTTCAGCTCCTGACACCTCGACTGGAGATCACACACTTCAGGATGATGAGCAGAGTGGAGTGGCTGTGGGTGGGGGGAGAAGCTGCAGGAACCAGGCTTGGCACTGTGTTCTGTTAACTAAAACTCTTACAGATCATTGAATGCAGTCCTAGCACGTGCTGATCCCTTCCAGAGAGCCTCTCAAGTGCTCATTTGGGAGGGGAAGGGAAGGACAAGCTTTGTGTCAGTAAACAATCAGGAGGAAGACGTCAGGGTTACTGTCAGTCCTGCTGCCTCTGGGTTTGTGCAGCGTCACAGCTCCGGGCAGCGATGCTGAAGGTGCTCTGGGTCCTGATGGGCAGGAAGGAGGTGACAAGGACCCTGTCTGCAGCTGGCTTTAGGTGGCTGAGGCCCTGGGGACACCTCAGGCACTGCTTTTCCTGGCCTTGGCTGGAGCACCTTTCGTTCTAGGCTGAGGGCTGCGTGGGCACCGTTACCTTGAGGGTCCTTCCTTCAATCTCCTGTATCCTTGTTTTGCCAAACCCAAAGCACAGAGCTCAGCCTGAACACCTTCCCTTGTTCCAATTGCTCGTTTCCTCAGCAGTTAAATCCCCATCATCAGTGAAGTCACCTGAGTGAAGGCCTGATTGTTCCTGATGCTGTGTGTTTAGCCTGGATCTTGCTACCTGTGGCTGGCAGGACAGCACCAAAGGGAAAGCTAGACCATCTTGGGAAGTTCCTGGCCAGCTGAGCGTGGTGCTGGTGCAGTTGTGGCACCTGGGACAGGATCTCTTCTCCTTCCTGGGCTTTGGCACTTCTCTCTGCACTGCTGAGTAGTTCCCTGGTTCAGGGATGAGGTTGGTACCAGGTAAGTGAGCACCCCAGCTCTTTGGGGAGATGGTGGTGTGGCTGGTGAGGGGCTTGTTTGGTGGGGAAACAGCTGTGGGTGAGATCCAGAGGCTGCTGGAGAAGCTGCTCGGGCTTGGCAGTGGCTGTGGCAATGCTGGCAGGATGGCTGGAGTTTGAGGTGGCTGTGTCTGCACGCTTCCTTACAGGGCTTAACTGGATGGAGATGAATGAGGGACCCCAGGAGCCAAGGCCAGAGGAGAATCCCTGAGCCAAATCCGTGGATGGATTCAAAGAACTCGAGGAGGGGCAGAGAACCAGGTAAGGAAACGCTTCTTCTCTGTCCAGCAAGAGAAACCAGAAGTGCTGAGTAATAACAGGACTCCTTTAGGGCTCAAAAAGTCAATGGGAGGGAGCAAATCTGGCTCCAGGCTGTGGGACATCCTCTGTGGTCCCTGGAGCTGCTCTGCTGGGAAGCTGGGCTGAATGCTGGTGACTGGAGCCTGTTCCTGAGGTGATTCTCAGGCTGCCAGGCACCCAGAGGGGATGTGTGTGCAGTCACTTGGAGGACAGGATGTCGTGAAGGGCATCCTGGCAAAGCTGGGAGGCTGGGGCTGCTATCATCTGCAGTGTTTAGCAGCCAGTGGAGAGAGCACAGTGTGAACCCTGGGCTGAAATAACAGCCAGGAAGCCCTTGGGTTGTCTCTGGCAAGGCCGTGCCTGCGGAGCTTTGCGACCTTCCTGGGCTGCTGTTTTGTTTCTGGGTTTCATTGGCCTTGTTGTTATCCAGAGGGCTGTTGGATTGTGGGTGTGCTGGGTGGCCTGGGCCTGCTGAGCTGGTAATTCCACCAGGCTCAGTGCTCTGGGGTCCCTTGGGCTGTGGGTACCTCCCCCTGTAAGGCTGCTCCGTGTGCTGTGTTGGGACCTGTTGCCATTTCAATTTGAAATCTCAGTTCCCAGCAATAAAAGGGGAGAGGACGTGGAGCACCAACAGCTTTAGGACTGGAATAAGAACTCTTCCTGGAGAAAAGGGCAGCAGAGCCTGTCAGGCTGGCACTGGGAAGGGCTTGGGAGGGAGGGGGGGAACGTTAAAATAGCAGCAGTGTGTTGACATCTAATCCTCACTGCTGCTCAGCCCCACTGCCTGAGGGCCTGGAGTGAGTGCTGGGAGAGCAGGGGAGCCTCCTGCTTTTTGGAGAGCTGTGATGGGATCGATATGTTCCTGCAGAAGGCTTCAATCCCACCCCTTTGGCGCTTGGCAGGGAGGGGGGTGTCTGTTTTGCTGGAAGATCGTTGACTGGTCCTAATAATGAGGCTTTTTTAATCTTTCTCCTTCCTGTTGTTTCTGTGGCTCGAGGGCAGTAAGAGAGTCGGTGGGTTTCCTGCTGCTGGGGAGGTGAGAATGCAGGTTTGATGGAATCCCTGGGGCTGGAGGGGCTGGTGTGGAGTCCTGTACCACAGAGCACCTGCTGCAGGACCCATGCTCCAACAGCTCCTGGTGTGGTGGGCACAAGCTGCAGGTTCCTTCCCTTCTCCCCTCCCTCAGCAATGAAACTGAGGTGAAAAGTAACAAAATGCTGTCAGGGGGAAAAAAAGAGGAGGAAGAATCATAGAATCCCAGACTGGTCTGGGTTGGAAGGGACCCCAAGGGTCCCAGAGCTCCAACCCCCTGCCACAGGCAGGGACACCAACCTCCAGGCCTGGAGCTACACAAGGTTGCCCAGGGCCCCATCCAACCTGGCCTTGGACACCCCCAGGGATGGGGCACCCACCCCCTCTCTGGGCAGCCTGTTCCAGCCCCAGCCCAGCTCCCCCAGCCTCTCTCCATAGGGGAGGTGGCCTGATACACAACAAAAAGGCAATCACCATCCTGCCAACTTCAGCTCCTCAACCACCCCGGGCTGGTTGCAAATGGGAGAGGGACCCAGCACTTTGGGCAGGCTTTTGGGGGGGGGTGTGTGTCTTCCTTGGTGCTGATGGGTACTCGGGGTGCCTTTGGAGCTGGGTCTGATCTTGCACCCGTGGAGCAAGAAGGAAAGGAAAAAAAATCCATTTAGGGAGGGGAAAAAAAGAGGAAAAAATAAAAAGGAAAGAAAATGTTGTCAAGGAAACTGGTCTCCCAGTTCCCTGAGCACAGCCAACACCACACAAAGAGACGTCTCCCCACAGCAGAGCCGCGTGGGGCAGGCTCCACAGACGTCAGGGAGGCAGCAGGAACCCCGGGCTCACTACAGAGCTGCGTGTTTGATTACTGTGTGGGCTCCATCCCAACCTGCTGGAGTTGTTCTTTGTACCTTCCTTAACGAGCCGGCCCTGCTTCCCTTTCTGGAAAGGCAGCCAGAAATTTTAAGCAGGAGAAAAGGGGGTCAGGAGGAAGGTGACAGGAATTACTGCAGGCTGGCTTTTGGTAGCAGCCTTCTTCCTGCAAGGATAATTACTTAAAGCAAGATGAACGCTCTGTGTTTCAGTTAACTCCTCTCCAGCCTGTGGTAAACCCATTATGGGATGCCTCCCGTTTGACATGTGAGTCTTTGTCCTTAATGATGAGAGTAGATTTAAACACCCCAGGAGGGCTGGGGAGAGCTGCCGAGCCTCAGGATGCTGCTGCTGCTGTGACTCCCAAGCATCACCCCACTGGTGAGGCTCCTGCAGCTGCTTGGTCCCCAATGAGGAGTGTGGGTGTCTCCCTGCAGGAGCTACATGGGATGCTGATAGCCCACCGGTTGCTTCCTGGTTACTAGGTAATAGCTCCTGTCCCAGGTGGGTCCCTCCTGCCTGAGAAGGTAGTTTAACACAGGGCTTTCCTGTTTGTGTCCAGCTGGGCTTGTGGCCCAGGCTTCCAGGACCTCAGGAAGGAATGGAAGCAGGGGTGCTGAAGGGCAGTGGAATTAGACTGGCTGCCTTTGCTTGGAAATGGCTTTGAGTCTGACCTTCTCACCACCTACAACCACCTGAAGGGAGGGTGCAGAGAGGTGGGTGATGGTCTCTGCAGCCAGGGGACAGGAGATGGGACAAGGGGCAATGGGCTCAAGCTGCCCCAGGGCAGGGGCAGAGCAGATGGGAGGGAAAAGTTCTTCCCTGGCAGAGTTGTGGGGCTGTGGCACAGGCTGCCCAGGGAGGGGCTGAGTCACCTTCCCTGGGGGTGTTTAAAACAAGGGGAGATGAGGTGCTCGGGGATGTGGTTCAGCACAGGATGGGAACTGTTGGACTTGATGATCTTAAAGGGCTTTTCCAGCCTGGTGACTCTGTGGATTTAATTCTTGTGCTGGGTTTGCAGGTGATGTCTGGGGTGGGAGGTGGCACCAGGAGCTGCTTGGTGAGGAGCACTGGCTCCTCCTGCCTCCTCCTGCCCCGCAGCCGTGTCACTGACCCAGCCCTGCAAGCACAGACATGCCCTAAACTGCTCCAGGAGTGAAGTCCCAAGCAGCTCAGGCAGGACACTTCCCCTCCTGACCCTCCCACTTCGCTGCCCCAAGCTGGGATGGGAAGGGGGGTCTGCAGAGCGGGCGTGCGGCTGCTGCTGACCCTGCCCCTGGATGCCCCAGTGCCAGCGCTGGAGCTTCCCCGTGAATCCAGGCTGTTGTTGCTCCTAAACAAAGCGTCCCTCTAAGGCAGGGCAGTGAAACGAGCTGCTGCCTTCCCTCCAGCTCTCATGTTTATGTATATGTGCTGCAGACACTCGTATTATTCCACCTGTTTGATGATAATGGGTGTTTGGGGTAGAGCAGCTGCTCAAGTGGCACACGGGGCGGATCGCATCAGCAGGTGACATTTTTCACTGGGTTTATCTTTGGGAACAAGCTGGGCCTGCAATAAACTGGCTGCTCCTTCATTGACTGGAGGACAAAGCTGCCATTATTCAGGGGCAGAAGAAAGCAAAGCCCCAGGAGATGAGCTGAGTGCCTGTGCGATATCCCCAGCCTGCCTGTGTGCGGGCAGTAATGCAGAACTCAAGGTCAAAGGCTGCCCAGAGCCCAGACTCAGAGGCAGAAGGGGCCTCCAGAAGGAAGAAGGGTTTATTTCTTTATCTCCTGGAGTCATGTATCAATTATCCATGGCGTCTAACAGCCGAGGAAGGGAAGAGATTTGCTGCTCTCTGAGAGGTTTTGCCTGTGCCGTTCCTTTTCCAGGCAGCGGGTTTGAACTCTGCCCGGCTCTGGAGGAGGGAGGCTCAAAGCAGAGACATGGTGTAGCCTGTGAGAGGGGGAAACCCACAGGGCAAGAGCTTTCCTTTTAATCTCAGGTGGTCCTTCTGGCCTTGGTGAGGCAAATGGTGCTGATAATGTGAATTAGGGAAATCTGCTGTGCTCTGTGCTGGAGGGACTGCTGAGAAATTGGAGGAGAAATTACCAGTCCTGCGTGGCTGTGGCTGTGGGAACAAAATCACATCAGCTCAGCGCCTGAGGGATTTAAAACAGCAATTTTGCCAAGCTGTTTATGACCAAAAGTTGCTGCCTACCTGTCCCTGCTGCAGTATCATATCGTGAGGTGACCCGTTGTGAGCCCCTGACGCTGCTGCCCAGCTCCTTGGAGCCCCTGGGTTTCCCAGCCAGCAGAGCCACACTGCATCCTTTGGAGAGGATGCTTGTGAAGGGGTGCTGCTGCACCTCCCTTGTGAGGGATCATGGTCTGACCCTGCTCACCACAGTCAGGCAAAGCCCATGCTCCACAGGAGGCCACAGCTGCTGGGGCTGGACCAGGAACAGCCTTTCTGCTGAGCATCCATCCCAGCCTCGGCTTCTGAGGGGGCACCACGGGGTCCACGGTGCTGAGAGGCAGAGGAGAGCCTCCTCTGGAATACAGATGGGTCTGGGCTTCAGCACAGGCATCCCACAGCACAGCTTGGGCGGTCCCTTCCATCCAGCCTGGGCTTTGCTCACTTGGCAACTTACTGGCCAGGCTGGTGCTGAGCAGGAGAGGCTCTGAGGGTCGACTCCCTGACCTCTTGGGGATAACAGGAGCCTCTTCCCACTCCCATTGAAATCAGCTCTTTGTTTTGGGGGAGAAAAGCACGTTCTGCTGTCTCAGGGCCTCAGCAGTGGGTCGATCACAGGGATGGTGTCTGTAGCATGACAGAAACGCCAGGCAGCACTGGGCAGGTCTGTGTCGCTGTCACCATGAGCCACGTGTGTGCTGCTTGCCTGGGTGGATCTTCAGCCCTGCTCCTCTGAGCACCCTGCCTCCTGCCCCCCCAGTTTGGCTCTTGGAGCTCTGGGAGCCCCTTCATTTGGGAGGAGCACACGTTGCAGCCCACGTGAAACTGGAGGGAGCCTTTTCTTCCCTCGGAGGCAGCGGCTTTCAGGTGCTGGCACAGCATCCTGGCTGGATGCCACGGTGGGCTGGGAGCTGCTCTGCCCTTTGCTGCTCTTACCTTGATCTCCTTAATGGCCTCAGCTCGGGTCTGGTTTCCAGAACTGGCTGGGGCTCTCCTTCACCCAGTTAGCGATTTTTGACAATGAGAATAGATGTAACCTCTTAGAGCTCGGTCTGGTATTGAAAATGCAATAACACAGAGAGCAATTGCTCTCCAGGTCAGGCTTTGAGGGCTCCTGACGGCCGTCTGCAGGGCTTAATGCAGCAGGGAGCAGCTTCCTAATGGATGGGAGCTCTCTGCTGCTCCACACCACCCCTGCCCGATCGATGCGGGGTGGGAGCGGGGCAGCGCTAAATCTGGACCTTCCCGGGACCTCCCAGGAGCAGGGGAAGGGATGGATTTGCAGCCTTGTAGAGCCATTCCCTGGCTGGAGGCTGGCAGGGTGCGTGTCTGCACGGAGCCAGGCGCCCTGCCCTGTCCCTCTGCTTTGTGAAGCCTGTGGTACAGACTCCAGCGTCCCCACAAACCCCCTGTTGAAGGTCTGGGAGAGCTGCTCAGGTCCCATCGTTGGACTCCAGGGAACACACCGGCCTGGAAGTGTGATGGGAAGGAGTTTTGAGGAGCTCCTGATGCGAGGGGAAAGAGGGGGATCAGCGTAGGAAGGGGCCTTGGCACTGTGACACACAGAGCTTGAAAAAATAATAATTAAGAAATAAGAACCCCCTGTGATTCCTTTAGCTGTTTCCTACCAGGTTTTCTCACATTCCTGGGACTGACTCATAAACCTGCTGCTCTGCATTTCTGATGCTCAGCCTGGGGGCCTGATTCCTGCCCTGCTGGATGCCTTGTAGCTGCTGTGGAGCACCCTGCAGGGTTAATCCCAGGGACCCCTCCTCTGAAGAAAGTTAGTTTTGGGGTTTTTTTTATTATTATTTTTTAATTTGAGATAACTCATTGCTGTTTAATTAACAATTAGCATGTTTTTCTCAAGCGTTTGGGAAGTGTCCAGATGAGCTTTGTTCCAGGATGCTGCTCTGGGTGCTTTACCCCAGGGCTGGGGGGAGTTGTTCTGGGGGGGGATTCAGATGCTGCTTTGACAGGGGGGTGGGAGCATCAGGCTCCCTCTGCCCTGACAGGGAGGGGGGAGCATTATGCTGCCTCCACAGATGCTTTGGAAGTTGGCTGGGATAACCTGTCAATGCAGAGGGAGCTTGGGCAGGGTGAGGAACAAACCTGTGACATTTTGCATCAGCAGGGAGGAAACAAAATCTCATCTGAGGGTTTTTTTTTTATATTATTCAATAGAGAAACTGATAATAAACCTCCCTTCTGTCGCCGTGGCAACCGGCCTGCCGTGCCAGGATGCAGGGATGGATGCACAGAGCCAGTGTGAGGGGGCTGCTGCCCTGAGCACGGTGGCATTAAAGGGCTTGGGGTGTTGAGCAGTGGGGTGTGTGTAGGGGCTCCCTCCTGCCACGGCTGCTCTGGCTGGCCCAGGGGATGCTGGTGGGGTGGGTGGGTGGGGGTATCGATTTTGGCTCAGAGCAGCTGGATGAGGGGCGGTGGGACAAACCTGCAGCAGCCTGGGGATGGCAGAGCAGCTCATCCCATCCTCACTGCGTATGTCCCATCCTAAAAGAGGGGGAGACCTCTGCCCCACACAGCGTTACGGGGGCTGCTGTGTCCCGTGGGAGACGTGCAGGAGGGAGGGGGCTGAGCACACTGCTGAGGTTGTAACCTCTGGTCCCTGGCAGTGCAGGGCAGAGGAGGCTCCTTTGGCTCAGCAGTCACAGGCTGTGCCAGCCGTGTGTGTTGCTGATGTTTGGGGGGCTTTTTTTGGCTGGTTTTTCCCTTTGCCCACCCCCAGGAGGAGCAGCAGTGGTGTGCTGGGGTCAAGGCCAGCGCTTTAAAGTCGTATCCCCCTCATCAGGAGCGGGGTCTGGGAGGTGGATTCGAGCCCGTCCTGTGACTGGGAACCCACCAGTGGCTTCTGTCACCCTGTGGCAGGACAGCAGCACTGATGGGGACCGTGATGCAGTGAAATAGTCACTGGGCAAGAGAGGGACTTGCCTTGTGGAGCAGGGACAGGGCTTAGGATCAGCTTTCTTCCCCGGGGAAGCAGCTGGAGATGGAAGGAGCCCTTGAGGCTCCCTGGGAGGGAAAAGGCATCTTTTACCTGGCCCTTGTCTTTGCCACCTTTCCTGCATTGTGAAACCTCCTGGTTTCCCCTCCAGAGACCAGCTGGGGCGATGGCAGCACCTGGGGGACCCAGGGGGATGTCTTGTCCATGCCTGTCACTTGCCCCACTCACTGCCTTGTGTCCCAGAGAAGGGGGATGACTCTGGGCTTCGGAGTGGAAAATGAAAGCTGGAAGTGGAGCAGGTTGAATCCCATCTCCCAGGGGCACGCTGGTGAACGTGGCAGATGTTCCTGGTCATTATTTCATAGCCTGCAGGCCTCCTCCTTGTGCCAGCGTCACAGCCCTGTGCCTGGGGTCCCTCTTGGGCATCTGGAGAGGGAATCTTTGTGCTCCCAGCGCGGGGGGAAGCGCTTCAGAGGAGTCCCTGTGTCTCCTGCAGAAGTGGGCGCTGTCGTTGAGCCAGAGTCAGGAGGGAGAGCAGATGGTGACCTGGTTTTGCCAGGGAAAAGAATGAGGTTGGAGAGGCACCGTGGAAGCGGGGACACGGGGAAGAAGCTGCCTGGCAGCACCTTGGAGAAACAAGGCTTGGGTTGAGCTGGGGTGAGGCTTGGGACCTGCCCTGCCCTCCTCAGCAGGGAAGATGTGCCTGTAGCGATGGAGCAGATCTCCAGGGTCCTTCTTTTTAAGCCATGATACTATGTTTCCCCCTCCTTAAAAGGTGCACATGGTAGGATGGGAAGAACTTGTCCAGCACACCAAGAACTCCAGAAGAAACAACCAGACACTCCTCACCATTAGCTCTTCACCTGATCCCTGATACAGATGTATCCAGGAAGGATGAGGCTATTTTCCCCTTTGTTTTCCCCTCTGCAGTGCACTATTGTAAGATGATTCACTGTTGTGCCTTTCAACATATGCTTCTTCCTGGAGTGTTGCTAATTTCTTGGCTCCAGCAGCTTCGTCTGGGAGTTTGGCCACGTTTGGTTCACGTCGAGTGAACAAGTGTTGTCAGTGCCTGTTGCTTTGTGTGGGGTTGTGCTGCTGGGGGATTGTGGGCTGAGCCTTGGTCCCTGCTCAGCCCCCAGCTCCTGCCTTGAAGATAACTCAATCTCTGGCAACTTGTGCTGGAGCAGAAGGAGCCTGAGGCAGAGCGGCTGCCCCGAGCAGGAGGATTCAGAAACCACCTGGGGTGCAGAGCTGGGAGCTGCTGGGTGAGTTACCAAGGGGTGGATTTGCTGTTTTTGGAAGTGTTTTGGGTCCTTTGTCTCTCTCAGCGACATCATCATCAGCAGAACTGTGGCTGCCACCTCCCCAAGAAGAATACTGAATAACAGAGGAACACTTTGGAGTGTGGATAAGGCAACCCTTCAGCTCAGGATGGTTTATCCAGGTCTGCCTGAGGTCCTGTGCAGAGCAGAAGGTTTCCAGCTGCTGCCTGGGAAGGGATGAGATGCAGGGTGATCTCTGTCCCACATCACCTGCTGCTCCCCAGCCCCACCGCCTGCTCCAGCAGCCGGGGACCCCTCACGACACAACTACCTGGGCAACCCCAGCTCTGCAGGACCCCTCAGGCTCTGCCTGTACAAAACCAGGATGCCTTGTGCTGCCCAGGTATTTGGGAGGTGTTAATGGGAGGGAGGAAGCGTTTCCAGGCCTGGGGAGATGGTAAAATGGGCTGGGATGGTCTGACACTGAATGTGGATGCACAGGGAGGTGCCAGGAGTGAGCTGCTGAGCAGTGTAACTGTAATCAGGGCAAGGGGATACCAGGAGGAGAATGAGTCACTCAGAGATTAGGTAAATCTCAGCAGGATTATTATTATTATAAGGGAAAATCCTGCAGATGTTGGATCCTCAACAGCTTGAGAAGTCACCTTGAAAGGGGAACTTTCAGGGGCACCAACCTTGGAGAAACGTGTCTTGTTTTAATGGGGAGTTGGGTGTGAAACAGGGGGCTGGGTTTGGCTGTGCCACTGCATCCCTCTGGCAGAGATCCGGACCCAGGGGCAGGGCTGGGGGAGCAGCACGAGGGTCAGGAACAGCCTCTAGATGCAGGCTGGGCTCTGGGCAGCCTGGCTGTCCTCTGCTGGCTGCCTCAGGCCGTGCTGCTCCTGGCTGTGGCCCCTGGAAGGCTGGGGAACCTCCCCGTGGGGTTCCCCTTTCTGTCTCAGCAGGACAGCAGCAGCCAGAGATGGTGGCAGTGGTACCACCCTGGGCACTGAGTGCTCCTGGCTCTGCTCCAGGGCGTGTGGCACTCGGGGGGCACCTCATGTACCCCCCTCCCTGCCCCTGGAGACAATCATGGTGTGGCTGTGACCCCCTTTTTGGTGGGGGTCCGTCCCCACGAGGCTGGGCTTGGAGCAGGGTGATGGGAGCCAGGTTTTGTTCTCCCCAGTGCCTGGGAATCTGGTGGCTCTGTGAGTCTCCCCTTCATTCCCAGCCCTTTTTGGAGCTGCTGGAAACCTCCCTGAGCCTCAGGTCACGACTGAGGTTTGTGGACCCAGACACACCCAGGGCCAGGCTTGTGGTCTGACCCCCCACGCCGGGGCCCCAGCAGGACAAGCTGAGGGGTTTTCTCTTGGCTCCCACAGCTCCACCACAGTCAAACTGAGGGTTTCTCAGCCTCTCAGAGCCAGCTCTACCTCCCTGCTCATTGCTGAGCTGTCTCAGTGCAGCCTGCCCTCATCCGCAGGGAGAATGGGCAGGAGAAGGTGGATTTGGAGTCCAGCTCCACAGCCCTGGGTCACTGGGAGTGCTGGGCAAGGGGAGAAGGAGCTGGTGCCACCCAGACCCTCACCAGCAAGGGCATCTGCATCCCCTCAGTGCAGAGGGGAATCGTTCCCTCTGTTGGGAAACGCTCCCCATGGGGGGTCAGGGGCAGTGCCTGGGGGGAGCCAGATGTGCCAGATGTGCCAGCAGCGTTCCCACAGCCTTTCTGGAGGGGGGGATGGACCTCGGGGTACACCCCCAAAGCACTCCTATTCTCAGGGCTGGTCCTGCTGGTGCTGAATGTCCCTTCCCAGGCCAGCCAGACGCACCCTCTGGTGAGCAGAGGGGCTGGGAGGGGGGGGTCTTTGCATCACACCCCAGTTGGCTCCACAGCAGCACAGGCAGAGCCAGCCCAGGGCTTGGCTGTTTGGACCTGATGAGGTTTCAGCTCCATCACAGTGGGGGGAATTATGGGCTGGAGCCAACCTCAGCTCTCAGGGCACAGGGCTGGTGGGGCTCAGGTTTTCCCACGTGGAGGGGGAGGGGGGGATTCCCCCCTTAGAGGGGCTGGACAAAGTCCCCCAGCAGCTTGGGTTTAAGAGCATTTCACTGCACAGTGTTTGCTTCTGGTCTGAGAAATGGCAGGCATGTGCCCCAAGCCCCAGGAAGGCCACTCCATCAGTGTTAGAGGTAAATAACAGAGATTAGGAGCAATAACAGGCTGGGTATCGTGTTGCACCCACAGGCCTTGGGTAGCTCTGGAGGTTAGCAAAGGAATAATAATGATAATCCTGGGTGTGTTTTTCCTCCCCCGGGTTTAAGAGCTGCCTGGGAAAGGTTTCCCAACACAGGCTGTGCCCTGCAGACACCCTGTTCCCCCCGGGGCTGCCTGGGGTTCTGTGGAGAGCACTCAGGGCCAGCAGAAGCTGAGGGGTTCCCTCAAAGGCTCTGGGAGCTGAGAGCTCCTGGAGAAGGGCAGTGGTGGGAGCAGAGGAGGCAGCTCGGTGCTGCCCAGGGGTGGGAGTGATGCTCCATGCCCAGCTGAGGCTTTCTGGGGGCTGCAGAGCCCGCCAGTGGTGGTGTGAATTCGGCAGAACCAGCTTTGCCCATCGATGGTGCCCTACTCCAGTGCCCCTGCCCTTGTTTTCCCCATCCCACCCCCCCCAAAAAGACCTTCCCAGGGTGTTTTGTCCTTCCCTGCAGCACGGTGCACCCAGCAGCCTTTCGTGGCTCTGGGGAGGAGGGGGGTTTGTGCCTGGCCAAGGGGCTTCCTGAAGCTGCCACGGAGGGTTCCTGCTTTACCCATGGAATTCAGAGCTGGGCTGAGCATGAGCATCAGGGGGAAGACACGGGTGTCTCCCCAGCAGCCTGGGGAGTTTGTGTTGGTACCTGGGACAGGGGGACCTTCAGCATCACCCAGCCAAGAGAAGGGGCTGGGGCTGGGTCCCTGGGCCGCCCCTGAGCATCCCCTGCGGCTGGCAGGGAGGCAGAGCCAGGGCTGGCGGCGATGGGCAGAGCTGGGGAGGGGGGTGGGGGGGGTGTAAATGCCGGGGGTCCCCAAGGAGGATGTGGCTGCCGGCACCGGGGGCCCCGTGTGAGCAGCCCTGGGAACGGCAGGATGTTGCTGCCCTCTAGTGAGGTTTGGCAGCTGGGTTCCCTTTGGGGTCCCCCTGGCATCAACACCCCACCTCACCCCCCCCCCCCGGGACCCCTCCCCGGGCAGAGGAGCAGCCTTTTAGGGTCCCCAGGGCCAGGCATGTGGCTGTGTGGTGGTGGGAACCACAGCCCCTGGGTGGGTGCTCCCCATCCCACTGCAGGACGAGGCATCAACCCCAAACGAATTGACCCCCAGAGCAGCTGGGCTTGTCTCCCCCTCCCCACAGCCTCCTGGGACCCCCACCCAGGGCTGCAGGGTGCTGTCCCCAAGGTGTCATCTCCAGCCACCCCTTTTCCTGGGGACCTGGAGTGATGGATCCTCCCCCAGGTCCTGCCCAGGCAGCTGCTGCTGCCTGTAAATAATACAGATTAATTAAAAGGCAGATCAAAACTAGGCACGTTTATAATTAGATAATCCACAAGCCCCTGGTATAATTAATTATGTTAATAGGGCCGCCTGCCCTGTGAAGGCCTGGGAGGGCTCAGAGCAGCAGGTTGTGGTGTGGGGTCGGGAGTGGAGGGGATGCAGGGATGAGTGGTCCAGCCCTGCCGTGGCTGGGGGTGCTGAGCGCTGCTCCCCTGCAGCGTGGGTGCAGCTGGGACCCCCGTCCTGATCCCACTGCGTGGGGCCCAGCATCCTGGTCCCACTGTGTGGCTGTGCAGCCACAGCTCTGGGGGGGTCTGGCTGGGGACACCCCATGTGCACACTGGGATGGGCATGGATACCCACTGTGCACACTGGGATGGGCACACATACCCTGTGTACTACACCTGGATGGGCACACACACCCTGTGTGCACACTCAGACAGGCACAGACACCCCATGTGCACACCTGGAAGGGCACACACACCCCATGTGCACACTCAGACTGGCACACAGACACCTGATGTGCACACCTGGAAGGGCACACTCACCCTGTGTGCACACTCAGACTGGCACAGACCCCATGTGCACACCTGGATGGGCACACTCACCCTGTGTGCACACTCAGACTGGCACAGACCCCATGTGCACACCTGGATGGGCACACACACCCTGTGTGCACACTCAGACTGGCACAGACCCCATGTGCACACTGGGATGGGCACACACACCCCATGTGCACACTCAGACAGGCACAGACACCCCATGTGCACACCTGGATGGGCACACACACCCTGTGTGCACACTCAGACAGGCACAGACCCCATGTGCACACTGGGATGGGCACACACACCCCATGTGCACACTCAGACTGGCATGCACACCCTGTGTACACACCCACACAGTGTATGCACACACATGCACACACGTGCCCTCATCCTGGGGCATCCCTGGCTGCTCCATCCCCTTTGCACACCCACTCCCCACCAGTGGTTTCCCCTGGGGCTGAAGCTCATTTCAAGCCTGGTGACAGCTGGGAGCAGAGGGAGCCCTGGGAAACACCCTGAACCAAGGGAAAATCATTCCATATTTCCCAACTAACTCTGAAATCCCAACAATAACCCCCAGCAAACCTCACCACTTGCACCAGCCTGCCAGGAGGTTCCAGCACGGGGACTTTATAGTCCAAATGGCCATAAAACAGCCTGAATCACCCAGCTCACACTCAGAGCACTCAGGGTTTTATCTGTGGATATTAAGAGATGATTGTTCTGTGGAGTTAAAAAATCATTCCCCTCCTTTTTTTTTTAAATACAGTTTAATCTCTTAAGTGCCCAGGGAGAATGGGCTGTGCTGCTGTGCCAGCCACGCTGGGGCTGCCAAGGGTCCTGAGCTGGGGAGAAGGGATGGGGAGAAGGGGGTTTTGGGGGTGCAGCTGGCAGAGAGGCACCGAGGGGCTCGGGCAGTGGGTGTCCCTGGGGCTGGGAAAGCATCGCTGCCTCCTGTGCCCCCCAACCCAGCACCTCGGCTGCTCCTTTCCCCTGAAATTTGGGCTTTGCCAGAGGAAGCTGCTCCAGTGCTGGGAGGGGGTTTGGGCTGGGGGCTGCTGAGCCCCTCTGCTGCTCCGGTGTGGAGGTGGCTGGTGGTACTGGTGGTGCTGGGAGCTCTGTGGGGAGCTGGCTGGGGGCTCCCAGCTGGAGCAGTCGCTTCTTGAGAAGCTGGGGGGCAAGGATGGCCCTGGGCTGCACAGCCCAGGGATGTGGGGCTCAGGGAAGCATCCTTCTGCTGACCCAGGGGGGTCTTCTCCCCAGATCCCCCTTGTCACAGGGGGAGACAAGGGCCAGGGTTGAGGGGTTTAGGGGTAGGGAGGAGCCTGGTGCAGCCACCCCAGCTGTGCCCCTGCGGTGCTGCTCTGGGTGCCCAGGCTGCCGCCCGCTCTAATCCCAGGTAATTGGATTTACAGGGAGTGCTGTATCCAATTACAGGATCCTAATTAACGGACCAAAGTTACAAGTGTGATGTGTCTTGCTTTCAGCAATTATGATTAATTTTGCCAGGATACACAGGCAGCCGTTGATTACAGGATCCAGGGGCAAACAGGAGCTGAATGCTGATAATTGAGGTGAGAAGGGCTGGAGGGGACAATGCCCCCAGCCCCAGGAGCAGAGGGTCTCCCTCCTGCCACACTGAGGACCACAGGGCAGAGAAGGGTCCCTGCTGGGGTGGCAGCACGTTCCTGATGGCTTTTGGGAAGGGATGCAGGGATGGGGAGCATCACTGGTGCCCCAGCTCATGAGCAGGGGGACATGGGGCTGCTCTGCTCAGGGAGGATGGATGTGATGCCCTGGAATTGCTGGAGATGCTCCAGGACATTCCCCTGCACATACTGGATGTGGGGACCAGCAGCTGCATCCCTGGGCAGCGCAGACCCCTAGCCAGGGTCTCCCAGTGCAGGAGAAACTGGTCTGTGGTGGTTTGTGGCCTCACTGGGCTCAGGTGGCTCCGTTCCTGCTCAGGAGAGGCTGGGGAAACACGTCTGGCCTTGTGCCTGGCTGGGAAGCTCCACTGTGCTGTGGTGTCAGGGGCTGGGGGGTTGTCATGGGGTTTCCTCTCCTTTGGAAGAGACAGGATAAAAGACCAATCAACAAACCCACCCTCTGTCCCAAAGAGCTTGAGGAATCTCCATCACTCCATCGCTCCCTGGGCTTCCCCAGCACCTGAGCTCTCTCTCTGCAGCATCCTGCATCCTGTGACAAGGGGCAGACAGAGCTACACACTTCCCTGCCAGGCATCCTCCCAGTACCTCCAGTGGCTGCTCCAGCCAGGGAGAGCCCCTCTCCCAGCTGCTGGCTGCCTTATCACTCCGGTTGCTGCTGCCTATTATCTTGTTCCCAGGCAGCTGCGAGTCCCCAGCTTGGGACATTAATCCAGCACAAACCAGAGGCTTATCCAAACAGGGAATCTTCCTGGGTGATTTTCAAACAAAACTTGATAAATCCTTCCTGAAAGGAGAAGGGCTTTTGCCTCCAAAGGGCCCATCTCAGAGCTGGGGAGTGAGACACGCTCCAGCACGGCACATCTTCATCTGCAGCACGTCTCCTCCCTGGGCACCTTGGGCTGTGCATATTTACTCTCTGCTCTCCTGTTCCCTCCACGTTTTATCCCTCCTGTCGTAGCTCAGGGGAGAGATCCCAGCTTGGGGAGTGGCTGTGGGATGCTGTGCCCCAGAGCCCCAGATGGATTTGGGCTGTCTGGGGCTGGCAGGGGCTTGGGGACCTGGGGATGTGTTGCTGAGCAGGAGGCACCTGCCCTCCTGCAACCCTTTGGTTGTCCCTCCCCAGGAGCATCCCCCCAGCTCTCTGCTTCCTGCCAGCCTGGGAAGGGGGCACATCTCCCGTGTGCCCCCCAGCTGGCCCAGCCCAGCCCTCTGTGCCCCACACCTCTCCCTCCCCAGCAGCTGGTGCCTGGGGATGGGGGGGTGGGATGGGGGAGTGATGCTGAGCATGGAGGGGGACACCAGCCCGGACGCTTCTCGTTGTGGGGGGGCTCACACCCCCCTTCTCTGCCCCACAGCCGCTTCCCCTGAGGGTCTGCTCCTGCCTGGGCAGCTCCGATGGATTCTCCACCCGGCGCTTGGAGCCGCATCTCCAGCCTCTCCATCTCCTTCTGTGCCCTTGCTCCCTTCCTCCCCTCCTTCCTCCTCTCCTCTCCTCCTCCCTCCCGAGTCCCCCAGCTCAGGCGGGGCTTTGATCTCCCCCGGAAAGCCCCTTCCTCACGCTGCAGGCACTGCGGCGCGGCGGCAGAGGCTTGTTACGGGCGGTGAGGAGCTGCCTTTGATCCCCGCGCCGCTCCCCAGACCTTTCCCCGCTGCGCAGCTTCAAGCGAAGCCGTCTGCCTTTCATCCCCTCATCCCAGCGCCGGGCCGGGGCTGCTGCTGCCCTTCCCGGGAAGGATTGGGGGATCCCAGCCCCCCGTGACCCCCCCCCGCGGGTGGGGCAGGGCTGCGGAGCACCCCAGCAGAGGGATTTGGGGGGGCTCGGCAGGGCTGGGGGCTGAGAGATGCGCCAGGGAGGAGCATCGCTGGGGAGAAGGGGAAGGGGAGGAGGAGGTGAAGGTAAAAACAGCCCCGGGGACGGGAGAGAGGGGTGAGGAGGAGGAAGAGGAGGCAGCAGGGGAGATGCCCCCCGCCCCACCCCGGGCAGGGCAGGAGCTTGTCAGAGCTCGGTAACGACGCGTCTGGATTTGGTAACGCGGATACCGGAGCTGTGCGTCCCCCCGCCGAGGGTCGGGGTCTCTGAGCTGGGACCCTGGGCTGTGGGGGTGTCCTGGGGAGGGTCCCCCCAGGGAAGCGGCCCCTCCTGGGAGCCTGCCTTGCCCCCCACGCTGAGGGGGGAGCCAAGATGAGACCCCAGGGACACCCCGGGGACCAGACGTGGCCCCCCCGACCCCTCCCCAAGGACCCAGCGCTCCCCGGGCAAATACTTGCCCGTACAGCTAAACCGAGGCGAATCCTGCTAATTACAGCTAATTAACCGCCAGGCGGGCAGCCCCGGCCCTGCTGCTGCTGCCGCCGTCCCGGCGAGGGGCTGCCCCTCAAAACCTGGCGTCGGGGAGCGGCGGCGCCGAGGGACCCCCCGAGCATCACCCCCGCCCCCGGCGGTGCCAGGGGCGAGGCGGCAGCCAGAGCCCCACCCCGCCTTGTCCATCATCCCCCCTCCATCCTCATCCCCCCGTCCCAGGCGGCTCCGGCTGGCAGAGCCCAGCGCCGAGCCCTTAATAAGACGTGATTCACACCCCGCGCTTAATTAGCAATTCAGTTAACGGTTTGTAATTCAGGCACAACCCTGATTGCATCCGAACGCTACTTTTATTCCTTCTCTGCTGCTCGCATTCTGAGCACTAATTACGCCTCTTTGGATGCTAATTGCTTCCCAGCCCTCTGCCGCTGTCTTTCCTGAGCAACATTTATTTTTCATGCGTCCGTGTGTTTAAACTAATAAAAGCCGGGGAAGGGAGGGGGGGCTGCGCTGGTCCGAGGCCCTGCCAGGATCAGGCATCCCGGGAAGGTGAGCTGGGATGTGCGGCTGCTGCATCTCCCGTGGGGAGGAGGGAGCGTGGGAAAGGGCTGGGCTGCCCTCCTCCTGCCCTCTGCTCCTCATCCTCCTCTTCCTCCATCCTCCTGTGGCTCTGGGAGGGGGGTGAGATCCCTGGAGATGTCCGGAGGGTTCTGGGGGGGAGTGAGATCCCACACAGTCATCTCCTCAACCTGTGGAACTTTCCAATAACCCACCTGGGTGGGGGCTGAGTCCGCTCAATTCATCACACATGTGCTGGCCAAGGTTTCAAGGGCAGCCAACTGCAGAGCTGGGGTGGGGTTGTGGGTCTTTATCTTGTGAAGTGGTGGTGGGGTAGCCCTGGTAAATGGGTCTGTCTGCCCGTCCGTCTGTCTGTCCAAGGGCTACGGAGCCCCAGGGCCAGCAGCATCCCTGCACAGCCCCGGCGAGGGACTCAAACCAGCAGGACCAGTAGAACTGGTGGCACGGAGTGGTGAGTCCAGGGATGCTCCCGACACGTGTTGCACCCACAGTGGGACCCTCGGGGGGCTGTGAGGACCCTCGGGGACCAAGGGAAGGGGCTGCTGGGGCCCCAGGGGGGCCGCGGGGGGCTCTGCGGCGGGGGCCGGGCACGGAGGAGCCAGGCAGCTCGGAGGCGGCTTTTATTGCGCTCGGTAATGACCGTATCGCTAACGGGTGTTTAATTAGCTCAGCCACTCTGGTTAATTGTATTGCGGGGCCGTGAGCTGTGGTTAAGGCAGGGAGCGCCGGGCGGTGCGGGGATGCTCCCGGAGCTCCCAGACACCGTCCTCAGCCCTTGTGCTTCTCGGGGCAGCTTTGGGCTGGCCCTGCCCTGCCCGTGCCTCAGTTTCCCCAGCCCCAAGCAGGGTACGGGGGGGCTGTTTGGGCTGCAGGTGCTGGAGGTGGGGGAGTGGGTTGTGATGGGGCTGTGCTGCCTGAGGGTCGCAGGGTCCAGCTGAGGTCGTGCTGCCAACATGGTGCCATGCTGGGGGTCCCCCTATTTGCCCCGTTGCTCCTGCCAGCCCCTGGGTGCCCCCAGCACCCCACTGGTGGGGCTGGGTGTGTCTGCACAGCTCTCACCAGGCCTGAGGTGGGGCAGGAGGGTGAGGGTCACCTGTGCCAGGTCCTGGCGGGGTTGGCCCTGGGCTGGTCCTGGTGGCATCTTCCCTGGCACCTCAGGAATAGCTGATGGGATGGAACCTGCTGAGGGTCCCGCAGCATCTCTGGGTGTGGGAATATCCGTTGGCTTGGGGAGAGACCATCCGAGTGGCAGCTGTCAATCTCCCAGCCCCAGGCACCTTGGGCATCCCTGTCAGGGTGGCTGTGCCCAGTGTGGGGCTGGGGTCCCTGCTGAGCCCCCCCCGCACTGTGCTGTGCCAAACCCGTGGCCGTAGGGCATGGGAGGTGGGCACCCACCCTCTGGCACTGGGATTTGAAGCTGGGAGCTGGGATTTGGGCCCGTTGGGAGCCTGGCACCCAGCTTCAAGTGTGGTGAGGGAGCAGTGGCTGTGTGCTGAGGCTGGACATGACCCCGTGTGGAGGGTGAAGCTGCTGCTGGGGAGGGAAGTGCTGCCTCTCCCTCTCCATCACTGCAGCTGCTTCCAGGGCTGCCCAGCCAGGCTGGTGGGGATGTGCCCTGGGATGTGGGGTCGGCAAAACCCCCTCACAGCTTCTCCAGGACTGGTTTTGGTCTCATCCCACCCCAGTTTGATGCTGGGCTGTGGAAGAGCCCCTGGAGACTGGCACCTGCCTGGGGCTGTGTCGGTTCCCCCGTGTTTATTGCCTGGCAATATTTGGCAGTCGGTGGGGGGAGCTGAGGGCTGTGAAACCCCCTTTGCTGGGGATTCCCGCTGGGTGGGCCCGCCAGCCGCTCGCCAATTAAATCTCCATCAGTAACAAGGAAAACAAACTCAGGGATCCCGAACGCTCCACATTAACGGTTAATAACGCAGCCGGCACCTGCAGCAAGAGAGGCAAATTGAGAGCAGCACTCGCAGTACCACAGCAAACAGAGGAGGGAGCAATTAACAGCCCTGGAGACATGAAGGGGAACAATTAGGAGGTGTGTGGGGGGGGAGACCCGGGCACGCGTGCCGGGGAAGTGGCCGTGCCCGTGGATGTGCTGTGGTGGGTGCTTCACCTTTCCTGCTGTGCTGGGATGCTCTGTGGGGCTTTGATGGGTTGGAGCCCCTGGAATCCCACCCCTCCCAGTGCATCCTTCCCCTGGGCTGCGTTGTGATACCCTCCCGGACCCCCGAGGTGCCCCCAGCGTACACCAGCAGCTCCAGCTGATCACCCCCAGCTCCCATCCATCTGAGACATTAAGCTGTTAAATGATATTAAGCTATTACGTTATATTAAGCTATTAAATGATTTTGCTGCTCCAGAGCTCAGTCAAACGCTGGAGCTGTGGCAGGGAATGGCCCTTCCTGGGGGATGCTCTGGGGCCTGAAACCCACCTGTGGCCGATGTGGCTTTGGATTCTGCTCTGGGACCCTCTCCCCAGGAGAGGGAGGGGAATCAGCTTGTTAAAAGGGTGGATAATGGCTGGACAAGGGGGATGGAGTGAAGCTGGAGGAGGGAAGGGGGAGAGGAGAGATTGGGGGGAAGTTCTGTGCAGAGAGAGGGGTGAGGGGCTGGAAGGGGCTGCTCAGAGAGGGGGTGGGTGCCCCATCCCTGGGGGTGTTCAAGGCCAGGTTGGCTGGGGCCCTGGGCAGCCTTGTGTAGCTCCAGGCCTGGAGGTTGGTGTCCCTGCCTGTGGCAGGGGGTTGGAGCTCTGGGACCCTTGGGGTCCCTCCCAACCCAGACCAGTCTGGGATTCCATGATTTCCCCACAGGCAGCACGACCAGACCACTGAAATCCATGAAAAAAGGGGGGAAAATTCCCACCCAGGAGCCAGGGAGCAGCCTCAGCGCTGCCGCGGGGTAAAGCCAGGCCCCAGCTCAGCCGTACGACCAGCCCATTTGTCTCACAGCAAAACAAGGATCCAGCTTCTCTATCTGGCCAAGACATTGCAAAAAAAAATCAATTAGCCACTAATGACCCTCCAGCAGCTGGGAGATATAAAGCTTCCCAGGGCCGGGGAGTGGCAGCGACACAGGGCCGCTGGGCTTCCAGCAGTGGGAGATGTGTGGGAGATCACTGGCAGTTCATTAGCGGCCGCCAATGCTACTCATCTCGTTAAGTTTATTAATAAACCCATCTCCCCCCAGCCTGGCAGGGGCTGCTGGCCACGTGGGATGAAGGGAGGGGAAAAGCTGGAGCAACCGGGAGATGCTTCAACTGCCCGACCTCCCCCCAGACATCCCTTTTCTCATCGGAATATCAAGGGGCTCAGGAACATGCCGGGTTGGAGATGATAATAAAATAAAATGGTATAAAAAGCTCTAAAATGGGGATTTTATTTTTTTTTGCTTTCCCAAAATACCCCCGTGGCAGCAGCAGCCGGGGCTGGAAGCGGCCGTTTGGCTTTGAGCTTTCAGGGCTCAGATTTAGTCTCCTTTCATCCCCGGCAGCACCAGCCCCTGTCCTGCTCTAACAATACCCATTGTAGCAGGGAAAGGGTTTCACTCCCTCTTCAAAGGCTGCACGGATGGATTCTCCTGCAGGCTCGGAGGCAGCAGCTTTCCCTTCCCACTGTGACACAGCCCATCTGAAAATAACACCCCAAATCTCCTCCCCCCAACGTTTCAGGGCAGCTGCTGGGCAGTGGGGAGCCTGCTCAGCCACGGTGGCGCTGGGATCTCTTCAGAGAATCCCAGAATGGTCTGGGTTGGGAGGGACCCCAAGGATCACAGAGCTCCAACCCCCTGCCACAGGCAGGGACACCAACCTCCAGGCCTGGAGCTACACAAGGGTGCCCAGGGCCCCATCCAACCTGGCCTTGAACACCCCCAGGGATGGGGCACCCACCCCATCTCTGGGCAGCCCCTTCCAGCCCCTCACCCCTCTCTCTGTACAGAACTTCCTCCTAATATCTCATCTCACCCTTCCCTCCTCCAGCTTCACTCCATCCCCTTGTCCTGCCAGTCTCTGCCCTTTAACAAGCTGATTCCCCTCCTGTTCCTCTGCTCACTTCAGGGACTGGGAGGCTGCAGTGGGATCCCCCCAGCCTGGTCTGGGAATGCTGGGAGTAGGGTTGGCTTTGTTGGCGCTGGAAAAGGGGGTCAGGGCTTGGCCAGGAGCATCCCAACTCTGCAGCATCCCAGCTCTCTCCACCCAAACCCCAGCCCCACGTTGGGGATATCCCAGCTCAGGCAGCCCGGTACAAAGCCCCAGCTGCTGGGATCTCCAGCAGTCACCTCTCCCTCTGCTAACTGGGATTTATGCCAGTGAAACAGGAAGCCAGAGGGGAGAGATAAATTAGAATTATTTTTAATAAAACGGGGGATCATTTTTAATCACGTTCCAGTTATTTTTCTTCAGCCACCTCGCACGGTGCAGATTCCCCTGAAAAATGGGGAACTTTCATCTCTCCCTGCTTGGAAATTAATTCCTCCCTGACAGCCACGGTGCTTAATGTAGATAATAACTATTAGTTCTACCCCAGACAGCACACTCCGTCCTGAGGGGCCGGGCCTTTCATTTTTCTCCCTGGATTAGACTTAAGTCCTTCTCCAGGCACCGGAGCCCTTTGGAGAGGAGGGGCTGGGGGGACACATGGGTGTTATTCAGCCTTATGGATGCTCCTGCTCTGCATCCTTCTTCTCATCCTCAGTGTTTTAGGCTGGGGTGGGGTTTTTTTATGCTGGTGTTGGGTCTTGGATGTTAAAGGGGGGGTTTTGGGGTTGGTCTGGGGGTGCTTGATGGTCTCCATGTGCTTGCCCTGAGCTGCTGCTGTGGGTATCCCCCATCAGCAGTGGTGTGATGGAGCAGCAGGACCAGTGTCCTGGTAAAAGGGGTGTGAAGATGAGGTTACTGGAGCTTGGACACTGGCTGGCTGCTTGGTGTGGCTCCCTGGTGGGGGTTCCAGAGCCTGTTTGTGAGCGGGTCAGGGGTTTGCAGCTGGGATGTGGTGTGGGGACAGGGCTGGAGCCCCAGCTAAGGGTGTTTGGGTGGCTGATCTCAGTGCTGTGACCTTTGGCTTCTGCCCTCCAAAAACCTTGGTGAGATGGGAGAGAAATGGGAATAAAATCCAGAACAAGGGGCACTGCAGGAGGCACCCACAGCACCTTCGTGTCCTCCTGGCACGGTGAGAGTGTGGGACCTGCTGGCAGAGCCCCTTCTGCCCAATACCTGCCCTCCCTGGTGACCTGGGAGATGCTCAGGGGATGCTGGGGATGTTTCCCAGCAGGGTTGGGGGTCCTGGGAGGGCTGGCTGTGCCCAACAACCCCAACATCACCTCTGCCACCCTCATCTTCCTTCCCTCCCTTCTTCCCTCCCTCCTTCATCCATCCCTCATCCCTCCCTCCCTCCCCCAAGGCTGGGCCTTTCCTGGGAGTGCAGAGCCGTGTTTCTTCCTCCCCTGGAGACACTCACCCCCCCTTCCCACCGCTGGAGCAGAGCTAATCTCCCTCCATCAGCTGAAGCCCGTGGGGCTGCAGGCTGAGCAGCTCTTAAGAGCAGCAGAAAGAAGCCAGCAGTAATTTAGGAGCACTAAGGGCTTTCTGCAGCCTTCCCCGTGCTGCCATCCTCACCCTCCCTGCGCATCCTCTCTGGGGCAGGATGTGGCTGGTGATCGCTGCATCTCTCCCCACTCCCGGGGTCCAGCATCACCCGTACCGGGGTCCCTCGCCCGGGGTCCAGCATCACCCGTACCGGGGTCCCTCACCCCGAGTCCAGCATCACCCGTACCGGGGTCCCTCACCCCGAGTCCAGCATCACCTGTACTGGGGTCCCTCACCCAGAGTCCAGCATCGCCCACCCTGTCTCTGGGCACAGCCTTGCACCTACTGCAAGACCTTTTCCTGTGCAGGGTCGGGGCTGCTCCTGCCCGGTGCTGGCTCAGGGCTCACAGTGGGTTTGGGGGAGCAGAGACTCAGGTGTTACCCCCCCTCATGGTGATGCTCTGCATCCTGCTGGCTCAGGCACAGAAGGACCAGTCAGACTTTCGGGGTGCTGCCATGGGGTTCCTGGGGGAGCAGATCGTGGGGGCTTTGATCTGGGAGGGGGGGTTCTTTTTGCTGCAGTCTCACATTCATTAGCTCTGCCATTGACTGACTTAAAGCAGCGAAAAACACCCAAAAAGCCCTGGTTTTGGGTTAAAAGGAGGGTGATGATACCCCCTGTCCCCCCTGAGATGGGGGCAGGGGGCAGAGGGGATGCAAACAGCTCTGGGCTCAGAGCAGGATGGGGCCTGGCTGGTGAGTGGTCCCCGTTGTCCCTGGGATGCTCTGGCTGATCCCTTAATTAGGGCTCACAGCAAAGATGTGAGACTTCAGAGACTGGAGCCACCTGTCCCCAAATAACCCCTGGCCCAGCTCTGCTCCCCCCGTGGAGGTCCGGGGGTGGGTGCCTGGGGTGGGGGCTCACACTGCTGCTCTCCTGCCTGATCTCCCTGTCACCGTGCCTGGAAAAGGTTCTTTTAATCAGGGGTAATTTAATGCATCATTAATATCAGGGCTGATCAGCAGGAATGAGAGTTCAGCCGAGGGAAAGATGAAAGGAGGGGGGCGGCTGCCCCCCCTCCCATCGCTGCAGCCTGGGGGGAAAGGGGGTCTCTGGAGGGGAAGGGTCCCTGCCAGGTGAGCTGGGAGCCTGGGCACAAAATGGGTCTCCCAGTGCTGGAGTCGCTGGGTGAGGTGGGGGGATCAGTGTGATTTCAGGGAGCCCCAGTCAGCACAGGCAGGAGGGGTGGTTCTCTCTCCTCATTAACACCATTCTGTGTGTGTAATGGGCACCAAAGGTATTTATCTCCCAGGCCACACATCAAATCCTCAGGTCCTGGGGGCTGCTCAGCACCCCCAGGCACCCCTCACCCATCCTCTGCCCCAGGGGGGGTGGGCAGGGTGTGGGGCTGGATGTGGCTCAGTGTGTCCCTGGGCTGGGGGCTCTGGCAGCAGGTGCAGCGTGGTTGGGGCTTGGACCCGACGAGCTCCCCAGGTCCCTTCCAGCCCCTGTGCTGACCCTGTGCTGTTGGGGGTTCCCCCCAGCACCCCGAGCAGCCGCCCCAGAGGGGTGAGGGGGTGTGGGGATGCAGCAGCGCTGCTGGGCTGGGTGAGGGGCTCCGGACCCTTGGAGAAATCCTTCCTCCAACCCCCTTCCTTCCTCCTCTTCCCTCCCTTCTCCTGCTTTCCCCTTCCTGTGTGGGTACAGCTGTAAATTAGAGCCTCTGTGAAGAAAACAACAGCTGTTTACCCTCCTTGGGCGTGCAGCTCATAAAGGGAGAAGGAGAAAAAGGTGCCCATCAGCTGCCCCCGTGGGTTATTTCAATATCCACCCCCCCTCTGTCCCCGGGCATGGAGCATCCTCACAGCCAGAGCTCCCGTGGGTGAGGGATCCCCGCTCCATCCCCTCTGCTCAGCTGGGGAGATGGGGATGGAGAGAGGCAATTCTCATCCCCCCCCCCCCAGGGTGTCAAAAGGGGAATAATATAAATTATCATATAAATTAATAATTAAATAATATAAAATGAATTAACACCCCCCCACACCCTCCCCAGCTGAAGTTTTGTTCCCTGAGAAGCACAAGATGTAAAATCCAAATGCCAAAAAGAACCTTTGCTGAGTGGGGTGGGAATTGATGAGGGTTCACCCCAATAAAACTCGGTGTGAGGAGCTGCTGGGAACAATTAGCATCCCTCAGGTGTTAATTGGGATGGGGAAGCAGTGCTGGGCTGGGGAGGGGAAAGGTTTTGGCTGTGGGGCTGTCCTGGTGGGGATGGAGCATCCCAGTGAAACCGCCCATCCCCCTGTGGGGAAGTGCAGTCGAGCAGGACATTAATTACCACTAATTGGATCAAAACCATCTCTGGCGGGTTTGTTTCACCCCCCACCCCCTCCTCACCCCCCCATTGCCCAGCCTGGGGTGGGAGTGTGAGAGGGTCCCCAGCTGGTGGGTGTGGGGGCATCAGTGGTACCTGGAGGGACAGGTGGAGGCAGGGATGAAGAGGTGGGAGGAGGGTTGGAGGGATAGATGGGGTGGAGGGATGGATGGATAGAGGGATGGAGGGATAAAGAGGTAGATGGAGGATTGGAGGGAGGGATGGATGGGGTGTTGGGAGGGAGGGATGTAGGGAGCAAGGGATGGATGGGATGGGATGGAGGGAGGGATGATGGGATGGAGGGAGGGAGGGAGGGATGGATGGACGGATGAAGGGATGGATGGGATGGACGGATGAAGGGATGGATGGGATGGACGGATGAAGGGATGGATGGGATGGAGGGAGGGATGGATGAAGGGATGGATGGGATGGGATGGAGGGAGGGATGGATGGGATGGGTGGGGTGCTCTGTGCCCACCCTTGCCTGTTGCATCCCACCAGCTCAGTGCGAGCACCGAAATGTCACGTTAGTCAGGTTGGCAGCTGGGAACGTTAATAAGGTGCATGTTTAATTAAATACCATTCCCTCCCCTCCCCATCCTCCCCTTCCCTCCTCCTTTCCCCAGCAAGCGGCTGCGATCGAACTCCGCTCTCCGACTGCCAGCCCTGGGTTTGGGAGGAAAATATAGAAAGCCCAAAGTTCCCCTCTAATATTAACTGCAAGGAGATAAAATTAATTGAACATTTTTACGATGTCATCCTCATTTCCCTTTTTAATTAGGTCCTTCTTCCATAACAACACGGAACCATATGATTGTGAGCGTCCGTAAGCGGCTCCTTATGGAGAGAGCTGGAAGCTGGAAGTAGCAGGAGGGTTTGGAGAGGCCAAGGTGGCTCCTGGTTGGGGCTTTGAGGGAGGTAGTGATGCTGTGGGGGGTGAAATCCCAGCAGCTCCAGTGCTGGGGAGGGTGGCAGGGGAAGGGAGGTGATGCCAACCCTGTCCCAGCTCCTTGCAGCTCTCCCTTCCCCATCACTGCTGTCTCCCAATCAGGAATTAATTGCACTTAGCAACATAAACAACCTAATAAAATAGGGGTTTGGGGAGGGGGGGGAGGAAATAAATAAAGAGGATGAAAGATGAGCTATGGCTGAGATTTAATGGCCTTCTGGCTAGGGAGCTGTTGGGAATTCATGGCACTGGGCTGGCTGGGGATGGAGGGGCTGTGCGGCCCCCTGGGCAGGACCCCATGTGAGAGAGGGGGTCTGTATCCTCCTGTGGGTGCAGGGATGTCCAGAGCATCCCCTCACCGTGTGGTCCTGCAGCTGTACTGGGAGCTGCTGCCCAACTGGGCCCCACTTGGGTGGGATCCCCCGTTAGCAGCGATGTCACGGACGGGGGTGGCTGAGCCCCATCTCCATCCTGCCACAAAAATCCAGGGATTTGCTGTATTTTTCCAGGTTGCCCACGCTGGTGTTTCAAAGGGTGGGTTAAAAGGGCAGGAGCTGATGAGGGGGAAAGGAGATGGGAGCTGGTGGAGGGGCAGAGGAATGGATGGGAACTGCTGGGGTGTGTGCTACAGGCTGGTGTGTGCTGGTGGTGGTTGGGTCCCACACGCTTCCCCCAGGAGCCAGGCAGGGTGGGTGCCTCTCTGAGCATCCCCAGGCCTGGAATTGGGGCACTGCACCGATCCATGTGCAGCGTTTGCTCCGTGGTTGCTTTGCTCCCTCCGGGCTTTGAGCAGGTATTTTGGAGGGGAAGAGCACTTAGTGCATTAGCAGCAGCTTCTGCGGGCTGTAATTAATCATTCATACAGCTCTGGGACCCCCGGCATCCTTCAGAGGGAGTAATTACACCTCTCCCACTCCTCTTCCTCACCAGGGCGCTTCCCAAGCCTGGTGAGTGGGGAAGTTCTGACAAGGTGATCAATGAGGCCTGCAGCACTGGAGGGGGGTGAGGGGGGTGAGGAGGGGGGGCTGTGCTGAGGGGAGAGGGAATTAGAGCAGAAAAAGGGGCCTGGAGGAGGGAGCCCTTCCTAACGGAGTGCCCGGGCAGCAGGTTATGGCACGCTGGGAAAATGGGGCGTAAGAGGCAGGAGGCAGCAGTGCTGGGGCTGACCCCTCACTGGGATCCCAAAGGATGCTGCTCCCCCCTGCCTGGGGGGATAGATAGGGTGGGGGGTGCGGCTGTGCTGCCTCATCCTGCCTCTGAGGACAGGTTGGGGGGGTCCCAGATAGTGTGGGAGTTGTGCAGGATGGGGTGTGGGGTTGCCTGTGGGAAGCGTGTGTGTGCTCCCTCTGAGAGGAAGGATGGGACTGGTTTCACTGCAGGGTGATCCCAGTAACACCAGCGCTGGATCCGCCACCTGCCCTGGAGATGCTCCAGGTCACCGTTGTGCCACAGCTGAGGTTTCTCTTCCCACAGATCCAGGGGCAGGGAGGGGGGGAAAAGCATCACTTGGGATTGGATTTTCTTCCTGGGGTGGCCTCAGGGAAAGGACACGCTCAGGGAGGGGGCTGGGGGCCGGGGGTGGGGGCTGCACAGGGGTGCTGGGTGTGCAAGGCTGCTGGGCTGCTCCAGCCTGAGCCCTCGCTAGGCAAAAACCTGCAGGGAAAAAATCCTGGTCCTTAAAAATGCAAATAACATGGGCTGCTGAATGTCCTTGTTTGTCTGTAATTGCAAAATTCTCAGACTCAATCAGCCAAAGATAAACTGTGTTATTGAGGAGCAATTGGAAAGCAGACGGATGGAAAACAATGGGCCGGATCCGGCTCAGGAGCGACGGCAGGATCGCTGCTGGATAGGGCAGGATCGCTGCTGGATCAGGCAGGATCGCTGCTGGATCAGGCTCAGGAGAGAAGGCAGGATCACTGCTGGATCAGGCAGGATCGCTGCTGGATAAGGCAGGATCTCTGCTGGATCTGGCTCAGGAGCGACAGCAGGATTGCTGCTGGATAAGGCAGGATCTCTGCTGGATCCGGCTCAGGAGAGAAGGCAGGATCTCTGCTGGATAAGGCAGGATCTCTGCTGGATCCGGCTCAGGAGAGAAGGCAGGATCTCTGCTGGATAAGGCAGGATCTCTGCTGGATCTGGCTCAGGAGAGATGGCAGGATCTCTGCTGGATCAGGCAGGATCTCTGCTGGATCCGGCTCAGGAGAGAAGGCAGGATCTCTGCTGGATCAGGCTCAGGAGAGAAGGCAGGATCGCTGCTGGATAAGGCAGGATCTCTGCTGGATCAGGCTCAGGAGTGAAGGCAGGATCTCTGGTGGATCTGGCTCAGGAGAGAAGGCAGGATCTCTGCTGGATCCACTGGGCAGAGTGGGATTTACACCCCAGGATGGAGAGTGGAGCGGGACCCAGCATCTCTTCCAGAGGCAAAGCCTGGGAGATGCCTCCTGCCCACGCAATGCCTGCCTCTGGGGAGACCTTTCCCTACACAATTCCTGGGCATTCCCAAACTTCCTTCAGTTACAGCCTTAAAACCAACCCCCAAGTTGTGACAAGCATCCTCCTGGCTCACTGTGGGGACACAGCCTGGACCAGCACATCCTCCCAGCTCACTGTGGGGACACTCCCTGGACCAGCACATCCAGCTCCTGCACCCCTCTAGTCCTTCACTACTGAGGATGGAGGGGGCACAGGGGCTCACGGGGGTGCCAACTCTACCATCACTAGGTGTTCTCCCTTCCCTGGATGCTCACCAATTGCCCTCTCCTTTCTCTGGATGCTCTCCCTTCCCTGGCTGCTCTCCCATCACCAGGTGCTCTCCCTTCCCTGGATTCTCTCCCTTCCCTGGTTGCTCTCCCATCACCAGGTGCTCTCCCTTCCCTGGATTCTCTCCCTTCCCTGGTTGCTCTCCCATCACCAGGTGCTCTCCCTTCCCTGGATTCTCTCCCTTCCCTGGTTGCTCTCCCATCACCAGGTGCTCTCCCTTCCCTGGATTCTCTCCCTTCCCTGGTTGCTCTCCCATCACCAGGTGCTCTCCCTTCCCTGGATCCTCTCCCTTCCCTGGATACTCTACCATCACTAGGTGCTCTCCCTTCCCTGGCTGCTCTCCCATCACCAGGTACTCTCCCTTCCCTGGATTCTCTCCCTTCCCTGGCTGCTCACCAATTGCCCTCTCCCTTCCCTGGATGCTCTCCCTTCCCTGGCTGCTCTCCCATCACCAGGTGCTCTCCCTTCCCTGGCCAGGGAGGAGACCTGCACCTTCCCACTATACATAAACCCCCATGCACACATCCCTGTTACCATACAGGTTCCCAGCAGCCACAGCCCCAAGCTGTGCCCAGCTCCTGGCACAGCCCCTCTGCTGCCTGCTCCTCCAGGCTTTTCCTGGGGTGTTGGGGAGGGGGGGTGGAGGAGCCTGGGGGGGGGAGTGATGGTAACGCAGAACATGGAGGTAATTATTGTTAAACAATCCCATTTCCCTTCCCGTGCAGCCCTACGAGGATGTAAACAAGATACCCTTTAAACACATGCTTCCCAGCCATCCATCACCACATCCAGACTTTATTATGCTCCTCTCTATATGTTATAAATTACATTTTAATGATAAATTACGCACTCCTAATGCAAAGCACAGCCTCCTGATGTGGGGAAGGAACAAGAGGAGATTTGTGGGAAGTGAAAAGAGGGAAATGCATATTTATGAGGTTGGACAGTTGTGGGGGGAAAAAGGCAATTGATATCAGAAATATTTGGATTTATGAATTACCTCCTGGTTTAAAAGGCCTTTGTGCCTGCTCCTGCTTGAAATGTCAGCTCCTCACAGCCAAAGGGGGTGGGAAGCGCTCGCTGCGTCTCCTGTGGCACGTGGGGACCCGAACTGCTGGGTGGGCTGGGGGAAAGGCTGGTCCTTACTGGGGTTTAGTGGGATGATGGATGCCAGGGGATGCGCTGGCATCCCTGGGGCAACGGCAGCTGCAGGGCTGGGGTGGGAGTGGGGATCCCCCAAAAGGCACCGGGGGCTGTGATGGGGATCGTGGCTCGGGAAGAGGCCCAGAGGTTGGGGAATGACTGAGGTGGGGGCTGGATGTTGGGAGGGGGAAGCATCCCTTCCAAGGCAGGGGAGAGGAGGCACATCACACCCCCCCAAAGTTAATCTAACCCTGCCATGGTGCAGCGCTGCTGTAATGAGGCTTCCCATGGCGGTGCCGGGCTTCTGTCAGGCAGCCTAACGATGGCAGCTAATTAGGGCTTGGTGTGAGCGCCCACGCTGCTGGGCAGGGTGCCCTGTGCAGGTGCAGGGGCTGCCATTTGGAAGCTGGTTTGGAAGGGGAGGGATGAGGTGGGGAGGGTGGTCTTTTGCAGCCCTCCCTGGCAGAGCGGGTTGGCTGCTGTGCAGGGAGGAAGAGGAGGAAGAGCTGGGGGGGAGCGTGTTTTTCGGGCACACACCAGTGTGCATCCCTCCTCCTGCACCCTCTTTGCTCTCTCCATCCTCCCTCCTTCCCAGGAGCGAGCTGGGATGTCTCCCTAAGCTGGAAGCTCCAGCACCTCTCTGCCTGGGGCCGCATCCTGCACAGAACAAGGCTGCACACCCGGATCTCAGGGTCTGGCTGGAGAGCCAGGGTCCAGCGCTGCTGGAGAGCCAGGGCCCAGCGCTGCTGGGGGCCCGGGGCTGCTGTGGAAGGAGGGGGTGAGGTGGCCCCACCACCCCTCCCCTGCCAAGCCAGAGCTTTGTCTGCACATCCATTACCGGGGCGGCTTTTGACTCCGGCGCAGAGCGTGTCTCTGGCCTTCAGCAAATGGCTTTTTCAAGGTGAACAGCAGCTTTCTGCCAGAGCTGAAGCTTTTGGGAGCTTTTAAAAGAGCATCTTTTATTCGGCAGCAGCAGCTGGAGTCCCTAAGTGAGGTCAGGGCCCTGTGGTGTGAGCATCACCCCCCCTCCCAACCCCAGCTCCTGCCTGGGGAAACTCTTGGGCAGGACCAGGAGGCAAAGGGGAAAACAGCAGAGGGAGGAAAACATGAGGAGAGGGGCAGGAGGCACAGGGGGGCCTGAAGGGATGTGGGGCTGGAGCCATGGGGCTGGAGCCATGGGGCTGTCCCACCCTGGCTGTGCAGGACCCCAGCTCTGGGGAGAGAAAGGGGCTGCAGGGTTTTGGGGACTGGCAAGGGGCAGGGTGGGGGGCTGGGGGATGATGCTAAGGACAGTGTGAGCCTGTGTCCATCCCCAGGATCACTGGGAAGCGCAGTCACAGAGGGGAGAGAATGCAAAGATGAAGCAGGCAGAGCAGAGGCAGGGGAGGTCCCGTGTCGGTGACGATGGTGATGGTGATGCTGCTTCCTCAGCTCATCCTGCCCCATCCTGGCTGCACAAGTGGGTTGTGTGGGAGCACTGGGAGGCCTCACGTGAGAGCACCCAGATATTTTATGCATGAGCACCCCTTCAGCCCGTGCACCAGTGCCCCATCAAGCTTTGCATGGCTGCACCAGGAATCCATGCGTGGGCGCCCAATTAGCTCCTGCATGGGCGCCCAATTAGCTCCTGCATGGGTGCCCAATTAGCTCCTGCATGGGCGCCCAATTAGCTCCTGCATGGGTGCCCAACCACCCACCCTGAGCTCCTGGGTAGCAGCTGCTGGGGTGCTGGCATGGGCATACCCACAAGCCAGAGGATGCAGGGGGACAGATCCTGCCCTGGCAGCTGCATCAGAGGAGTTGCTGCCCAATCCCAGCCCCGCTGTGGCTCTGCTGTGAACTGGGAGAGTGAGCAGAGCATCCCCCAGCAGTGGCTGAGAAAAGGGTCCCTAAGGAGCTGCTGGGGATCCCTGGCTTTTTGCAGCTGGAGGAGCTGCCATCAGTCAGGGGAAAGCCAGGGTGAGGGTGTCACGTCCCCACACAGGAGTGTGGGGGTGGGGATGCCTGGAGAGGGGGGTCTGTGAGCTCAGCCTCTTCATCCTCTCTGCCACCAGCCACTGTGGCTGGCAGGGGCACGGTGCTGGTACCTGCTGCACTGCCAGGGTGAGGGAAGTGTGCTCCCCTTTTTGGGTTGGCTTCCCATGGCAGGGGGAGCAGGAGCGGGGAGGAGGTCCGTCCATCCATCCCCCTGCCTGCCTCTCCTTGGTCCTGTCTGACCAAGGAGGAGTGTAGGGCAGGCTGGAGCATCCCAGGCACTGCTTCCCACAGCCTGTGAGGGCTGGAGCATCGCTGCCTGCTGCTGCCTGGCTGGGTGAGGGGGGGTCTGGAGGGGGCTGCCTTGCCCCGAGTAGGTGGGTGCTGCTCCCTGGGTGCAGGTTCCAACTCTGGCCAGATGGGAGATTTCCTCCAAAAGGCTTTTTGCTGCGGCCGAGGGTTCCTGGCTGCAATACTGGGGTGCAGGTGAGTCTCGAGGGGCTCAGGGTGCTTCCCACCCCCTCCTGGAGCCAGGGCTCTTTATGGGGCTGCCTGTTGTTGGCAGCGTGCTGCCAGGCTGATCCCCTCTCCACAGAGGCCTTTGTTCTGCAGCACAGGAGATGTTCGATTCTTATTATTGCCATTAGCATAAAAGTACAAAGAAAGGTGAAGAGCCAGAAAAAATCCCTCCTGTTCCCTGAGTCCCCAGGTCCCTGCAGCACGGAGCTGGCGGTGGGAGGGGGCTGGTGGTGCTGCCCAGGATTTGGCACCCCGGAGGGTGCTGGGGAGGGAGGAGTCTCACTGCAGTGGGGGGAGCAGGGGGTGCAGTGGGCATTGCTGCCCACCAAGCATCTCCCACCCCACTGACATCAGCCCTGCACGGAGTCTGGACTCAATTCCCTTCGCTGGCTGTGGTGGGAGCCATCCCTACATCCCCCCAGGTGCATTCCAGCATCCCCCTCTGGACCAGCCTGGGCTGCATCCCCGTGCTCATCCCCCAGCGCTGCCAGCAGCTCGTGCTCTTGGCAGCTGAGCTCACGTGGGAAGGGCCAAGGCAGCCCAAAAAAACCCCCTCTCTGGGGCTCTTCATCCCCGTCATTCCCCACGTGTTCCGGATGGAGCGGTGCCCAGCATCCCCTCAGCCCCGGGGCGCTGGGCTCCGGCTCGGTGCGGGAGAGCAGCGTGTGGCGCAGCTGCCGCCGCTCCCCGCTGCTCGGCTCTGCCGCCCCCAGCGCCGCTCCCTTCCCCTCGGCGCTCAGTCCTGCCTGGCCAGCTCGGCCACCCCCTCCTCGTCCCGCTGCTCTGGGGCGGCTTCAGGCCAGCGGCACTCGCTGGCTCTGGGGTCCCTGCCCACCCTGTGCCACTGGGGTCCCTTTGTCGCTCCAGGGGGATGCGCTGGCATGGAGTGGGGGGCTGTGTTCTGGACTTGGAGAGGGGTGTGGATGCTGTCGGACCCTGGGGACCGTGGCATCCCCAGGGTCACCCCTCATAGCCACACCAGAGCTCCAGCACAGCACGCATCTCACCTCCCCATCACTGGGAAGCAGAGGAGTGAAAACCCTCCTCCTCCTCCTCCTCCTTGGGATGCAGAATCCCTGTGCAGCCCCTCACTGCTGGGTGAGCCCAGCAGCCCTGTCAGGTCGGGCTGGTGGCAGTGATGTGCTGTGGGTCTGTGCCACGTTGTGCTTGTGCCTCGGTGCTGGTGTAGCAGTGCTGTGGCCTCACACCAGCTCCACCAGCTTCCCCAGCAGACTGGTGGGAAACTGGAGCTGCTGCAGGACCCGATAGTTCCCTGGGACATGTGTGAACACGTGTGAACACATGTGGCTGGGGCCAGTGCTCTGCAAAGCTGCACTGTGCGTGGCCACCTCTGGGGTACCTTTGTGTCCCCATCATCCCACACCAGCACAGGGATGCGTGGTCTGGTGCAGGGCACTGTGGGGAGGGGGGATGATGGCTGGGGGGGGATGTCACCCCAACCAGGGCACACATGCCGCTCCCAGAGGGAAAGGAGAGCTGCCCAAGCACTGGAGACGAGCTGAGGTTTTGGGACAGTGCTGAAAGCGGCTTCGTGCTGCTGTCCTGGTCCTTACAGCCCCAGGGAGGGACTGCACCCTGCCTGCACCTCTGTGGGACGTGGCCACTGTCAAGTGGCCACTGCAGATGCTGCTGATTGGGGCATTAAATATAAAGAGCTGATTAAGTGCAATGAAAACCGTGTCAGCTCGCTGTCAGCAAGGAGAATGCATCAGGGCTGCGGATTAGGGGCTGAGTGATGGCTGGGGACGGCAGGCAGACAGCCCATCAATCAGCCGCTCAGCTGGCAGCGCAGGGGAAGCTTCCCCGGTCCCGATGTGCCAGGTCAGGGTGTGGAGGGGAGGGGGAAGCAGCCCTGGATGCTTCGTGGTCCCTTTCCTGGGGTGCTGATCTCAGCATCACCCTTCCCACAGCCTGAACCCACCAGCTCAGGCCAAACCCTCTGGGAAAGCTCTGGGCTATGGCATTCCCCAGCCTCAAGTGAAGGAGCTGGGGTTGCGTTCGGTGCGGGTACCACCCCCCACTGAGCCACCCCCCCAAAAATCCCAGGGGCTGGGGCCAGCCCTCCAGCGCCTGCGGCTGCTCAACGCCGGCTGCGGCAGCTCCCTCCCTGCCGGCTGCTGCTGGCAGTTGCTGCGGGTTGATCGGCACTTCACACCCTCCCTTCCCAGCCTGGAATTCTCACACCTCTGCGAGGCGGGTGCGGCAGCGCCGGGGCTGCGTGGGGGGAAGGTGGGGAACGGCGCAGGGTTCAGCATCCCCCTCCCAGCCCTCCCACGCTCCGCATCCCGCGTGGAGATGCCTGTGGGTCTCACACAGCTCCATCCACCTCCATCTCTTCGGGGATTTTTCTTTAGGCCTTCCTAAAGAGCTGGAGGCCAAGGTGCTGGAAGATCTTGGAACACCGGTGCTGGTTCAGCCCATCACCGTGGCCTCGTGGCTGCGTCCCACGGAGCCAGAGCAGCCTTGGGACTGAGTGGCAGCTCTGGGGCTGGCCTGCCTTTAGTTCTGGGAGAAATAAATGTCAAATGATCATCTGTTCTTCGGGGGGCATCCAGCCTTCCCTCTCTTTCCCTTGGTTAATTAATTTAATGGGTTTATGATTGCAAAGAGATTAGCTGGGAGATATATAATCTATATATAGAGGTATAGAGGGGGCTATAGATAGCACATCAAAGTGAGAGCAGCCCCCACTCCCCTGGAATTGGGAACTTTGGAAGCAAAGGGGAGGCCTTGCTGGAGGACGTGGATGAAGCACTTGGATCCCCTGTAAATCATGGGATGTAGTGGGGCTGGAGCAGGGGGGGAATCCCGGCTGGTTGGGTTGGGGTGGAGCGGAGGGATGGGAGGGCAGCGTGTGCTGCCCTCTGGGGAGCAGGGCTGGGGGCTGCCTGCTTCCAGCTCAGCCCGTGTCACTGGGCCTGATGAGCCCCATCCTCTTGTCTTGTGGACAGTCCCTGGTCCCTCTGCCTGCCATGTCCCCTGTCCCCTTTGTGAGGGGAGCAAAGCTGGTCCCAAGAGAACACAAGACTATGGTGGGATGGGGAACTGCCATGGAGGGAACATCCCACGGAGGGAACATCCTATGGAGGGAACATCCCAGAGTATCCACTGTCCCCTTCCCACAGCAGGTGAGGTGGGAGCTGAGCACCACCAGCTCATGACACGTACTGTGGGGAGGCACACGAGGGCTGATGCTGGAGCTGGGTGTGACGCCTGTGAGTGGTTCAGTCCCCTCAGCGTGTGCCTTGCCCCAGTGATGGGTCCCATCAGGGTGGGGGGCCAGGGGGTGCCATGGAAAGCTCAGCCCCGAGCCGGCGCCTTTCTCCTTGCTGGGACCTGAGAATTTGAAGCCCTGAGGCTGGGAGCACCGGGGGCTGCCCAGGGCTGGGCAGAGGGTCCCCAGCCCCAGCCCCAGCTCTGCGATGCTGCTCAGGGTGCGTGTCGGGGGTGGGGGGAGGCAGGAAGGGGGCGGGGAGGAGGGGGCAGCGGTGACACCGCTCTCCTGTTCCGCTCTCCGGAGGCAGCGAGCCGCAGATTGACTCTGACAAACGCGGCCCTGGAGCTGCGTCGCGGCGGATGCAAATTATTCAGCAGCTCCCGGGGAGAAACCGCTCCCCGACAGCGCGCGGGGGGGGGGGGGCTACGGGCTGTAACACCCTGTCACATCCCCTGCCAGCAGCAGCTGCGCCGGGTCCCCGTGCCCCCCTCCCCATCCTTCACCTTCCCACCACCACCCTCCTGGCACGCGGGGATGGGGGAGCAGCGGTCTGGTCCCCGAAGCTGGGGGGGGTGCGAGGTGGGGGGCTGGCACAGGGAGGGGGTGGCCAAGGGATGGAGGGTCCCCCCGCCATAGGAGCGGGTGGCAGACCCCCAGCAGAGCCACTGAGGAGCACACATGGATGTGTGTGTGTCTCTGACCACGTATGGGGAGATGCTTAGAGCATCCCGGTTCATCCCAGTTTGTCCCAGTTCATCCCAGGATTGCGTTGTGCTCCCATGGGGATGGGCTGGGGGTGAGATTAGGCTCCAAGCTGTGTGCTGGGGCTGTTTGGGAAGTGGCTGGGAGCTGATAACTGAGGGGCTGGAGATCTGGAAGGGTCTCCTGGGGTCGTTTCAGAGATGGGATTTGCCAGGTGCCGGGCAGGTGGGGCTGTTGTCAGCCCAGATTCAATTCACACTCGGGAAATAAGCAGCAAGGAAGCTGATCCTGGCTGTGTGCCAGGGGCACAACTGTCCCCAGGGCTGTCCCTGAGTGGGTGACATCCAGGTTGGACACCTCAGCCTTGCTACAGACCCAAACATCACCGGTTGTGTTAAGAAACGGGGCTTGGGTCCCCTCCCACTGCCATGGGGGTGCCCACACCCCCCTGGCTGGGCAAGCCAGGCTGTGGGGACACGGTGTGGGAGCTGTGCTGTGGGCAGGCTCCCGACTGGAAGCGACCCAGGGAGGTTTTGAAACCACCCCCAGCCCTGGGGAGATGCATTTCACCTCCCTCCTGGGTCCCACAAAGTCCAAACCCTTCCCAAACTCCAAGGATCAAGCAGGCAAATCCTTCGGAGGAGGATGGGAAACAAATGACAAGGGGAGAAGATGTTTTGAGCCGATCCCTTCTGGAGGTGGCATTTAAGCAGATGGAGGAGTGGAGCCGGTGCTGTCTGAGGAGGATGTGATGGAAATGTGAATATGGAGAGGATGCTCCGGCTGCCTCCTGGGAGCTGGTGCCCTCTGGGATCTCAATGAAACAACAACCTGTGACCACTGACCCACAGCCAGCTCCGTGTAGCGACACCACCAGCCCTTTGGAGGTGGCAAGAGCCCCTTCCCAGGCTCATTAGGGCCCTGGCTGCAGGCTGGAGGCTTCTGGGGCTCCCTCTGCTCCCCAGGGGTTGGGCAGGAGCTGGGCATCTCCGGGCTATGCCACTCGCTGGGCCCCTTGGAAAGGCTTTTGCTGCCTTCAGAGGTTTTGGGACCTGGCTGCCAGCTCTGCCCAGGTGCAGCCAGGGAACCCTTGGGCACTGCCAGCCCCTCCTCAGCATCGATGCCACCGTCAGCGCTCGCGGCTGGATCCGGTGCCGAGCCCATCACCAAACCCCTCATCACCCAGCCATGGGGTTTTATTCCTGGGGGAGGGGAGAGGGGGGTTTAGCATTAATATTTATCTATCAGCAGCTTGTAATTAGGCCTTTCAACGATGCTCCTGGACTGGGTTGGAGCAGATAAATGGCGATGATGTGTGAGGGAGCAGCAGGCTTGCTGGGGGATGTGCTTCGCGTCCCGATCGATAGTGGGGCTTGGTGGGAATTTTCCATCGTGCTGCTGCTCCCACTCAGCCACCTCCTTGGGATGGGGGATGCTGGGAGGGAGCCTGGGCCTGGGGGTTTGGGGCAGGGGGGTGGAATTTCCCCTCCAGGCATTTTTTCCCTCCCCCCCCACTTTTGGGACTTAGTGTCCCAGTGCTGTGGTGCAGGGACATGGGGACTGCCAGGGCTGGGCAGGACGGTCCCCACTGTGGGTGCAGAGGGGATGGGGTGGCCAGAGGGGAGCAGAGCTGTGGGCTGGGGACGTGGAGGTGACCCAAGTGCTGGTGTGGCAAGATGTGGCATGGCCAGTTTGGCGTTTTGGGGGCTCTGTCACCCTCGGCCACCTCTGTCCTGTTAGCAGAGTGGCAGGAGAAGCCTTGTCATTTACAGGTGCCTTGGATGTCCCTCTCACTATGCTGCCGGCCTCTGGAGTGCCACTCACCCCACCTCTGCCCATCTCTCCACTCTGAGGTACCCACAGACCCCACCCCTGCCCTCTGGGGCTCTCTGAGGCACACCATGGCACAGCCATGCCCCTCTGCAGGATGCCTTCCCCAGGCCGCCCAGGGATGCGGGATGCGGGATGGCGCCGGGGCGGCTGCTGGGGAGGCGCGTGGTGCCGCGGGCAGCGTCCCAGGGCCCTGTGCAGCTGCTGCCGTGGCAGGAGCCGTCCGGGCTCCTCTCGGATCTGCTTCCCATCTGCCGTATTATTTCAGCATTTAATTATTTACTGGGCTGTGTGGGCGGCTGTGCACAGGCAGTTATTGCTTAATTGAGCTACTTGACTCCAGCGCTGCCAAAAGAATAACGCGCGGGAAAGAAAGATCCCCCCCCCTCCCCCTTCCCCCCCACACCTCAATGAGCAGCCCTGGGGTGGGGGCAGGGGAGCAGCACCCACCCCAGGGCTAGAGCAGGGTGTGCAGGGGAGGTTTGGGGTGTTCACATCCCCCTTACTCCAGCCTGAAGGGAGAGGGATGCCCCAAGGCAGCGTGCACTTGGTGTAGGGGTGGTTGTTGGGGTGCAGGGGGTGGGTGAGCTTGGATGCTCCTGCCTGGCTGTCCCAGGGGCTGTGTGGTGCCCTGCCAAGAGCATCCCTCCACCCAGCAGCCTGTGCCCAGGGCCGGCATCTCCCCTGGCAGTGCAGAGCTTGGGGCTCCTCCTCCAGCTGAGGTGGGGAGCAGGGGAGGGGGTGGCAACGTTTCCCTGTTTCCCGGAGGGAATTTGACCCCGGGCTCTCCCTGCCTCCCCCCCCCCCCCAATTTCTGTTGCTAATTCCCTGTGACCTCCCCATCTGTCACCAGGTCTGGTGTCCCCAGGACTGCTGCGTGGGACCCACCACCCTGGGGCTGGCGGTGAGGAGGCTCCATCCCTCCCTCTGTCCCCACACGCAGAGCTCCGTGGATGGCAGCTCAGGGTAATTGATATTATTATCGAATCCAGCAGGATGCAGATTGTCACAGAGCAAACATCTGCCTGCTGCTCCTCAGGGAGCCCAGGAGGGGGGAGAGAGGGGGTGGAGAGGGAGAGGCACCACCGTGGCCGTTGGCTCCGTCCCCCATCGTGGGGGGACACGTGGGGCTGGGGACAACGGGAGAGCCCTGAAGCCCTGGAAGAAGGGACACCCCAGTGTGTGCTGGGGTACGCCTGCATCTCTGGGCTGTGTGATTTTGTGACAGGGTGAGGTGGCTCATCGTGCCTGGTGATGCTCTTGGGGCTCAGGGTGGGGGCCCAGAGCGGTGTCCCCAGTGCCACACCCCATGTCCACCACTGTCCCCATCTCCTGTGAGCTCACCCCATGCTGTCACATGGGAAGCAGGGATTTATCAGCCTGTGAAGGCTGCTGGGACTGTGAGCACCAGGAGGTAACAGCTTCTGGCGTGCAAAGGATGGAGCCATAAATACAGCCCGGGATGCTCCGTGCCACGGCGAAGCGATGAGGCGGGGACCTTCCTCTTCACTCAGCCCATCAATCACCTCACCCCGCGCTGCAGCCTCCTCCCAGCATCCCTGGGCTGGGGAGTGGGATGGCAGCGGTGGGGGGGGGGACAGTGGAGAGCCCTGGCTGTGAGAGCCGAGCTGCTCAGCCTTGGGGGGTGCCTCACCTCCCCACAGCGAGGATGCTCAGCCAGGGGTGGGTGCAGAGGGGATGGGGTGGCCAGAGGGGAGCAGAGCTGCAGGCTGGGGGTGCAGAGGTGACCCCAGTGCTGGTGTGGCAATGTGTGGCACGGCCAGTTTGGCATTTTGGAGGCTCTGTCACCCTTGGCCACCTCTGTCCTGTTACCAGAGTGGCAGGAGAAGCCTTGTCGTTTACAGGTGCCTTGGATTTCCCTCTCACTATGCCACTGGCCTCTGTAGTGCTGCTTCCCCCACCCTGTCCGCTGCTGACAGGCACAGAGGTGGCCTTGGTGTGCTGGGATGGCACCAGGTGATGCCATGGGGTGAGATCCAGTGAGACCCCCTGGATCTTGGGGTTTCAGGGCTGAGCCTATGATGGCTGAGACTGCTGGAAACTCCATGGAGCACCAAGGAGCTCATGGGTCCCTAATTGGGGTCCCTAATTAGGGTCCCTAATGAGGGCAGGGAGCAGCTGTGGGCTGGGAGAGTCGGTGTGGGCTCCTTCCCACCTATAAAACCAGCTGTGCTGCATCAGGGAGGTGATGGTGGAGCTGGCTCTGGCTTTGTTTGGAGAGAGCTGTGGGGCTGGGATCCCTGTGCTGGGACCCTGTGGGGCTGTGCACACTGGGACCTGAGGACCATGTCTGCTGGAGCAGAGGCTGGCCAAGCCGGAGGAGCCAAGGTGGGTGAGGGATGTGTGCTGAGAGCCAGGCTGCAGCCCCTGTGTGGTGGGGGGTGGCTCAGGGCTATCTTGGGGCTCCAGTGTGGGTCGCAATCAGGCTGTGACCCCTCAGGGTGCCTCCAGAGCCCCCCTTGGGAAGGATGTGGCTGGGCTGTTGCCGCTGGTTGGGAAGCAGTTGTGTGCAGAGCAATAATTTAATTAAACCCATCAAATAAAACAGCACAACAGCCCCAGTGGGATCCCTGCTAATGCATTCACTGGTTGCATTTAGGTATTAATACCCTGACAGGAGGGCTTTCATTACCAGCCTTTGAGCCCAGTTTTCCCCTCCCTGCTCAAGCATCTTCCCTGCATCCCTCAGGAGCTGTCAGCTCGTGTCACCCCTCCCAGAGCATCCCGGTACCCACGGCCCCAGCCCAGCCTGTCTCCTGCAGTCACCCTCTCCCCGCTGGGACCCTGGTGAGCGAGGATCAAACCCAGTTAGTGTGAAGCTCTCACATCAGGCCCCAGCACAGCAAAGCTGCTCCTGGCTGATCCCATCGCGCTGCCGTAACCTGAGGGTGGGAGCGGGGAGAGCGCGGTGGGGGCACGGGGCTGGTGTGATGTGGGTTTTGATAAACTGTTGATAATCTCAGCTGCTGGAGGGGCTTGTGGGATCACTGTATCTGGAAAAAAAGGAAGTGTGAAGCTTAAGCAGCCCTGGCTGTCTCGGTGGGATAACTGGAAGGGGGGCTTATGCTGGGCTTGCTATGTGAATGGCATCACTGTGCTCCGTGCTGGTGTGTCCCTCTGTCCATCCCCAGGCTCAAATCCCCCCCTTGTGAGTGGAGAGAGGGGATTTCCCAGGCAGGGGCTGGAGGATGGTGTCCATCCCTCCTCATCCCCCCCGCCTCATCTGTGTGGTCTTTGCCTGGGGAGTCCCTGTCGGTGCCGCCGCCCTGGCACATCACTGCTGTGCCCATCCAGCCCTGGCTCTCCTGCCTGGAGCTGTGTCTCCTCGCAGGATGGGGCCCAGCAGAAGGACAAGCACAATTTAACTGGGTATTACAGGCTTGATAACGCAGTCATTAGGAGTTGGGGAATTAAAAGGGGGGAGGAATAAGCTGGTGCTGTGCTTAACATGCTGGGTGCAGAGGTGAGGGTGGTGGTGAGGTGCTGGGTGGGGTTTAGGTAAATTCAAACTGGGGGTGAACCTCCCCCTGGGTGGGGAATGAGAGGTGGAGCTGCTCAGGTGCTGTTTGGGTGCTGGGGTGCTGTGGGGGAGGGTGGGTTTCCCATCCGTTGAGTGGTCTGGTGGCCAGGAGCTGCTGGTCTTCAAACCCATCAGGAGAAGCCCCCCACCCCCCCCAGCCAGGAGGGACAGGATGTTTGTCTCCATGCCAAAGCCTTCTCACTGCTCCCCCACGCTACCTTGCACAGCTAATTGTCTTTTAATTGTAATGGAGCTGTAGTCAGTTGTGGTTTAATTAGCAGTGTACCTTGTCTGTGGAGCTGCTCACGGGGACTGGGGGGGTCACAGGGTGCCCTGTGATGGAGTGGGGGGCATCACTGGGTCTGAGCGCTCATGTGGGGGGTGAGTGGTGTTCCCCTGGGATGGGGGGAATGCTGATGGGAGCTGTGAGAAGCACCCAGGGATGGAGCAGGGGGTGCCCCCAGGGGTTCAGTCCTGGGCCAAACTGGGACTTGGGGAGGGTAAATCAGCACAAGTGTGTGTGGTGACACATCCCAGCCATCCCCAAGGGCAGCAGGGAGAGCCTGGAGCTGATGAGCTTGCCGTGCCGATGGGCCCTGTGGGTTTCCTTGTGCCTCATAATTTATTGGGCTGTTGTTTTAAACACTCCAAAGCGGCGCTGGGCGGGAAGTGACTCTGAAGAGCCCATCCCAGGGCTCCCTCTCCGTTTCCAGCACTGAGTCGGGTCTATAAATCAGCCTCCCAGTCCCTCCCGCTGTCTGTGGGGTGTCTGACATCAGCCTGGTGATAACGAGCAGGGCACAGGGGCTCTGCTGGCAGCTCAGTCCATGATGCACAAGGCAGGGGGAGAGCATCTCGCTCAGCAGCTGCTGCCTGCCAACGACCAGCTCTTCCTTATCGCTGGGATAAGGGAGGGAAGGTCGGGAGCCACACAAGGGATGCAGGAGGTGCTGTCACACTGGGCGGTGTGATGGCTCTTCCCAGAGCAGCAGCCTGTCCGGACACAAGCTGTAAGGCTGATGGAAGCAGCTCCATGCCTTGGGAAAGCCAAAATCCTCCAAAGCCAGAAGGGAACAGCCCTGGCTGGCGCCTGATGGTGTTTCCTCAGGATGCTTCAACCCAGCTCCCACGTGGGACAGGACCAGGGACATCCAGCAGTGTCGGAGACACCAGCCCCAACTTCTTTCCTCACAGCCACGCTTTCATCCGTTCTCCTCTCCAGGTTTCACCCTGGATAGCAAAGCCTGGGCTGGAGAGCCCAGCCTGCTTTATTCCAAGGTGTTTTCCATGCTTGGGGCTTTGGGGCAGCGTTCCAGCAGGCACCCACCTGCTCCGACATCCCCTGTGGGTGCCGATCTGAGACCTTGTCACGTCCAAACCTCGACAGCAGCGCCGGCAGGAGCGGGTCCAGCTGGAGGATGAGTCAATTCCCACCACAGGGTCCATCCCTGCAGCGCATCCACCCCGAAAAACAGTTGTCAGGGCTGGTTTGTGTGAGCACCTGTCTCTTCCCACCAATAAACTTCGGGCACAATTACCCCGTTTGTTATCTTTATGGCCTTGGGCGCCGCGGGAGATATTGGATCCATATCGGAGGAGAAGAGGACAGGAAAAAAAGCCACTAAAAGCTGAGAGATCAGTCATGCTGCTGGGTGAAATATGCTCTTTTGATTAAGCATTCAGCAGGTAACCCACACGTAATTTATGGGGCTTAAACAGCCGCGCGCTGGGAGCCGGCTCCTTCGAAGCGCTGGTTTGGCATCACCTGAGCATCTCTGTGGCCCATGGAGAGTGGGGACAGTCCTGGAGACCCTCACAGCATGACTCTGGGGGGGATGGCATCCCAGGACTCTGATTCTGGGAGGCTGGGATGGATCAGGAACGATTTGGATGTGCTCGGATGGAGAAGGCGCTGTACCCGTGTGGCCACTGGCTGTCAAGAGCAGGGAAGAGGCAGCAGGGGAGATGCTTTCCAGGAGCAGGGAGTTAATTACTGGAGTGAATGAAGCCCTGCTGAGGGCAGGACCTGCAGCTGGAGGAAGTGTTCTCATTCCCCTGGCATTTCAGGGTGCCCAGGGATGGGCTGGGGGTGGTTTTTGGGGAGTGGGGCTGCTTGCTCAGCTGCTGCTGGGACCCGCTGTGCCCACCGTGCCCAGAGGATGTTTATCCGGGGGATGCTTTAGAGTCCTCATCCCTCACTGGCTTGGATTGGGGTGTTCACACCCCCCTGTCCTGCCGCTGCCCCCAGGTGATGTGTGGTTTATCATGTGTATTAAAAAGGCCAATAGGAACAGGCTGAGAGGGGTGACAGGGCCCATCCATCACGGGTGAGGAGCTGCAGCACAGCCAAGCCTTATCCCAGCGAGGGGCCGATGGAGCTGCAGGCAGCTCAGAGCACCCAGCCCCTCACTGGGTCATGCCAGTGCTGCTGGGGGTGGGGGGTTTGTCTCTCACCCCGCTCCCACGGCCATCCATCACCGGCAGAGGGGATGGCAGCAGGGCTCTGGGTGAAGGGACAGGGATTTATAGCCTGGCTCAGCAGCAAGGCTGCAGGGTGGCTGTGGGTGAGCTGGGGCAGCAGAGGAGCTGGTGGTGCCTGGGAGTTGATGTGGCATGTGAGGGGGGGGTGTCCCATGGGGAAAGGATGCTGGTGCTTCTCGGGCATCGATGGATGGAGGCCAGAGCTGCATCCCACAGGGATGGGCTCAGCTCAGCCCCAGCACCCAGCCAGCCCTGAGGCTCCTGTATCCTCCACACTGATGTCAGGAGGGTGCTGGGTCAGCTCCTGGGTGCCCAGGGAGGAAGAGTCAGTGCTTTCATTAATTATCCAGCAGAAACAAGACGTCACAGGGTCTCAGGGATCTGTGGCAGGTGATGCCGATAGGGATGTCCCAGGGACCATGGCAAAGCTTGGTGGCTCTGACCTTCTTGCCTCTCTTTTGGGGGGAGTACAGCACTGTTTGTCAGCCCAGCATCACTGTTTGTCAGCCCAGCATCACTGGCTGCCAGACCCTGAGTTACAGCAGGGTGAGGTGATGGAGGATGGGGAAAACCAGCAGGGTGCTGGGTCGGGCTGGCAGCCGGGTGCCTCCGGCTTGGCCCCAATCCTGCTCCCAGGGAGTGATGGGCACTTTGAAGGTGTCTGTAATGCTGGGGCTTTGCAGAGCCAGTGGGGAGAGGAGAGGTTGGCCAGTCCCCCTGCTGTACTCCTGTCATTTAACATCAGTTAATGAGCACTTACAGCGCTATGTAAATTTGCTCTTCGCTCTCACCCCGAGGAATCAAATAAGAGCAGGTGCCTTTATATTCCCCCCTCCTCTCCCTTTTCTCCTTTAATCTCGCCACAGCTCCCTTTTTTCCTTTCCCTCCCTTCCCTTTCATTTAACAGCAAAGCAGGCAGGAGATCACACCAAACACCAGATCCAAACTGGTGCCTGTGGGTTCCCTGCGCCCCGTTCCTTGGGTACCGCTGCTGTGGGGAGCACAGAGACCCCCTGCCACAGCCTTCTCCTTTGTTCTGGTGTCTTCCACCCCTCCACTGTGGTCCAGGCATGAGCATCACAAAACACTGCTGAAGGTTTTTTAGACTCTGTGGGCATTAGAAGCTCTGGCAAGAAACATCCAGCCCCAGACTCCATCAAGCAGTGATGCTCAGGCAGGGAGCAGTGAGCACAGGGGCTCGGGTTGGACCGAGCACACACATGTTGGTTCAATCCTTCAGTAAACAGCGCTTAGCTCAGTACACATCCACCTCCTGGAAGTACTTCTTAGCTCCTTCCCTTAGTAATTATTCTTGGGATGAGAAAGCAGCTCAGCAGCTCGAAGACCTGGGAGGAAACGTGTCAGTCATCTAATGATGTTCTTGATATTTCCCCCCCCCTCTCCTTCAAATGAAAGTTGGCTAATGGTTCGTTTCAGGGTGGGGGGGGGGGGTGGGGGGGGAATATAATTGCTGCTGATTTCTCCAAATTGCAGAAAATGTATTAATGACACTTTTTCACGACAGAAATAACGCAATTTGCATCTAAATGTGCCTCATCTTTGCAAACTCTGCTTGGTATTTTCTTGTAGACACATAAAATACTGAGCGCTCCAGCACATGGGGAGAGCGCTGACGGGGGAGAGTGGTGAATGGTGGTGGGAGCAGGTGCCGCGCAGCCGGGGATGCGCCGGGACGGTGCTGGGGGGGGGGGGGAATGTAGTTCTTGCTGTGGTGGGTCCATCTTTGGGGGGCTGGTGAGCTGTGGTATGGCACAGCCAGCTCCAGCACAGCCAGCTCCAGTGCATCTGGCTCCGGCGCTGCCGGCACAGCCGGTGATGTTCGCTCCGTGCCGGGCTTCGCTCTGGTCTGTACTGACTTACGGTGCTGCCAGGAGAGGAGTGCTGCCTCTCAGAGCTGTTTGGCTTTATTAATAACCTGGCCCTTGATTTTTATTGCTGCCTCGTTAGTGAGAGCCCAGAGGGTGGGTGTGTGGGGGGAACTGGAAGCACGGTGATTTATGCAGCGGGATGTGATTGCCATGGGATGGGCAGGATGGGGAACTTCAGGAGGGGATGGATGGCCTCGTCTTGTGGGGTAAAACCAGGGGTGAGGACAACACTGGGGTGTCCCAGGCTCTGCCCTTTAGCCCCCTGATCCCCAGCAGCCTCCTGCAAGGCTGCTTCAGGTCTTGGCACACCCTCAGCTGGGTCTGTGGGTGAGCAGATGGGAGAGTCCAGCTCGTCTTATCCCTTTGGATGCCTTCATGTCCCACCAGCATCGCTGGTGCTGGGAGGGATGAAGCAGGCAGAGACCAGCACGTGGGGCTGCGTGAGCATCCCTGGCCTGGGGAGCAGGACCACAGCTGGTGGGGGGGGGGCTGCATTGCCCCCAGACCCCTTTCCATGCAGCCACGTGCTCCCCCACCACGGCTGCTGCAGTTTAATTCCGCATTAGGCATAAATGCGTCCGGGTTTAGGAGATCAAGGCAGCCTCAGAGCTGTTGGAATTGGACTTTTCCCTGGCTTTGGCAGGGCAGAGCTGCTGCAGCAGAGCTGAGAGCAAAATCCCCCTGGCAGCTTCAGTGGGAGATTAAGAGTAGTCAAGAAATCATGATGAATCCTTGGTCTAATCTTCCTCTTCCCCAGTAACGATCGTTCCCAGCCCCTGGTGTGCACGCTGCCTGCTGAGCACCTGGGCTGGAGTGATGCTGAAACTGAGGTGTGGGGCAGCTGAGCACCTGGCGTGGTTTTGGGGGTTCAGTGGAGGGTGTCCCAGCAGGAGCTGTTCCAGGGGCTCAGTTTCCTGGGGTTTATGGCTCTGAGTGAGAGGAAAAAGAGCTGGTGAGGAAAGGAGACTGGGGGGGATGCGGGATGGGTTTGGTCGGCTCCTTCCCCTCCCATCCCAGCAGGTTCCCAGGGATGCTCTGTGCTCTCCTCTGTTCCAGGGTGGGTGCTGGGGGTGCAGGGTGTTTGAGGAGGTGGCTGTGATGTTGGCACAACGTGTGACACACTCAGACCTGCCTCAACCTCTGACTTCAGGGGGAAAAATCCACCATATGTCTGGAAATCCAAAAGGTGGAGGAAAGGTCTCTCCAGCTCCCTGTCCCCTCCTGTCTGGCTCCGTTGGGTTGTGTTGGTTTCTCTTCCCGGGTTTAGACCCTCTGCACCCCCAGCAGAGGCTATTCCCCTCTGGGTTTCGCTGGTTTTGGGAGCATCCCAGAGGCCCCCAGCCCTGTGCCACATCCCAGGGTCAGGACTCATCCCATGGAGGCACCAGGGATACAGCCAGGAGATGGGCACAGCAGGATGGGTGTGTGCAAGACCAGGGCTGCTGGCAGCAGTGGGGGTTTATTGCAGACCCCTCATGCTTTTGGGAGGTCCCCAGCAAGGCCAGGGGCAGCGGGGGACCCTCTCCAGTCCCTCTCCCCTCTCAAAGTTATTTCTTCTCTCTCTCCTTCTGTTTTCCTTGCAAACAGCTTGCCTTTGAAATTCAAATGCTGCTGTAGCCCTTTCCTCACCCGCTGCAGGAATATCTCCCTTTTCATCTGAAAATAATTAACAAATGAACAAAACTCCTGTGTGAAATTAAAATTCATGCCCAGAGGTGACCTTTGAAGCCCGATGCTCGCTGCTGCTGGGGTGGGGTGGGTTTTTCTTCTCCCCCTCTCTCATGTTCTCTCCTGCTTCAGAAGGATTCCTTTGCACCTCTTTTTTTTTTAAATTCTCTTTTTAATTGCATTAAATAGCATTCCTCCAGAGATGCTCCTGCTGCTGCCTCCTCCCCGGGTCCTGGCTGTCCCTGTGGGCTCCCAAACCCCCTCCTGCGAGGGGCTGTGCTCAGCCCGATGCTCCCCGGGGGCTCCGGCACGGTGTTCGCAGCGTGTCGGGCTGTCTGGCAGATCAATAAGGTTATTAAATCCCCACCAGCCGGCCGTGGCCGGGTTCCATCTGGCCAGCTGGCACCCGGACACGGGCCGAGGTCAGCCGCCATGGGAGGATAATTGTCTGTAATTGGTAACAAAGAGCCTCGGGCAGCATCTTTGCAGCCGGAGCCCCCACGGCCGCTCACCTGCTGGGATGGGGGGGACTTCCCTGTCTGAGCCCTGTGGGGCTGGAGGTGTCTGTCTCCTGCCTGGGGATGCCTCCTGGATGGAGATGGTGCCTCCTGGGTGGAGACGGTGCCTCCATGCTGGTCCCTTCAAGCCCACTCTCCAGTGCTCCAGATTCTCCTGCTGTGGTGCTGGATGTTTTAGGGGAGGGGGTTGTGAGGCTTTTCCCACTCCATCACTCCCCTTGCCAAGCAGCTGCCTGGTGTGATGGACCTTTCCCACATCCACCAGCCCAAAGCTGCCTTTTCTCACTGGAGCAACGTGCTGTGCTGGGGTTTGAGGGGCAGTGGGGATAGGGGCGAGCTGGGGGGACTGGTGCTTGGTGGCTGTGCCCTGAGGAGGAGGGAAAGGTGGTCTTGCTTGCACAGGATCAGGCTCTGCTGGCTTCGCCCTGGCTTGTGGGTGCACCTCATTCCCCCCCAGTATGGCCAGTCACAGGTGGGATGCCAGTAAGGGATGGGAGAGGAGGGGATGTGCCACGAGGCTGCTCCTTTGGGGGCTGGACAAGGACCCTCTGGCTCCCACGGGAGCTCGTGGGCTCCTGTCTGCTCCCATCCTGCAGCCCTGGCTGTGAGGAGCGGCGAACAAACAGCCCCCCCAACCCCCTCCCCGTGGAGGCAGCAGCCAGCTCTGTAATTAAGCCAAGTGGGAAAGGTTGCCATGGTACCAAAAGCGAAGGAACGAAGCTGCACCTTTATTGCTGCTCCAGAGCCTCGGGGCATTCCCAGCCCCGCCGCTGCAGGGCGGTGGGATGCTGTGGGGTGCAGAGGACCCGCCGTCCCCCTGCCTGCCCCTGGCCTCTGCCCCATGTTTGGGGGGTGTGGGGATGGGGGGATGGGGCAGCTGTCCCTACCCCCAGGGCTGTGCTGTGTCTGTTCCCTGGGGATCTGGGGTTGGTTCTCCTGTGTTCCCTGCTCCATCCTGCTTTCCCTGGGGCTCTGCAGCACCGTGGGGCTGTGTCCATGTCTGGGGGGGAAGGTCATGGGGCTGGGCTAGGTACAGTGCTGGTGGTTCTTGGGGGGGTTCTCAATGGGGCCGGTGTGGAGCCCAGGCTGGGGGGGGCTTCCCCAGCACCCCGAACCTGCTGGCTGGTTGCACCCCACAGACCCCAATGTCTCCCTGTCGTGCCACAGCCCTGATGGGGATGACTCCATCACAGCCCGTTGTCCTGGCAACGGGAAGGATGCCACTGAGCCAGCCCTGGCCGGTCCCCTCCGGCTACGGGGGGCTGCCCTCACCCTGAAATCTCCCCCCCTTCCCCTCACCTTGCTGAGACTCAGGAGTCCTCCTGCATTCCCCATCCAGCTGGTGGGGTGGCTTCTGTCCCCTTCCCTCCGCTCCCCCCAGCTGCACACGAGATGGGGGTCCCAGGTGGCATTTCTGTCCCGTGTCCCCCCACCCCCAGTTCCTCAGCGGGTTGTGGTTATTTACAGGACCAGGAGCAGAGCGGGGCTGGCGGCACCGCGCAGCATCAATTAGTTAATTACCCGGAGGCCGCCTGCCTGGCTCCCAGCATCGAGCCATTTGCCTTGGGGCCCTTCCGGGACCGGGGATCACACGAGCAGGTAACAGCACTGGGGTGGGGGCAGGCAGAGCCCCGGGGGGGTCCTCTCTGGGGATGGAGTCTCTGTGCAGACCCGGTGCCGGGGTGTGCCACACTGAACCCCTCCCCCACTCTGAGGTGAGGGGCGAGATGTTGGAATGAAACCAGTTTGGGGTGAATTTCCCCCCTCCCCCCATTCGAAACCCCCTCAGATAAATCCGGTGTGGATGGAGCAGCTGAGCCTTTCACACCCAGTTCAACATCACCAGCAGCAGTGTGGGGGGGGCCATGGGCACAGCCAGCAGCTGGAGGCGCTGGGTGTGATGAGCTGGAGAGTTCTCAGCAGCTCGTCTGTGCCTGGCTTAGGATTTATTTTTCCTGCCTCTGCCCCACATTCCCAGCTCCTTCCTTGCCCTTTCTCTGGCCTTGTCCTCCTGTTTGTGCTTCTGCTGTGACGAAAATAGCCGAAGAGGTGCTAAAATAGAATTAAGGCGCTTGAATATGTAAATGCTCCTTGTGCTCCCCCCGGCGCCTCCCGCGTTTCGGCAGGAACGGGGCTTTTCTCCCACCCTCAGCCCGAGGAGGCGAGTGCTGGGATGCAGAGCCATGCTTGGGGGGGGTGTGGAGCTGGGACCCCTGAATTTGAAAGGTCCCCTCTTCCCAGAAGCTTCTCTAAATGTGGGTTTTCTACCCCAAACGAGCGAGCGCTGTTGCTAGTGTCAGGCAGCAGGGTGCAAGCTCCCTTTGGCTGCCCTGGGGGGGATGCGGCAGCGCTGCCGGCTGGTCCCTGCCTCATCCAGGGATGCTTTGCAGCCAGCATCTTCCTGGGAGGAGGAGGAGGAGGTGGTGGGACCAGGCTCAGCCCCGCAGCGTGGGTTTGGACCCCTCTCTTCGCAGCCCGGAGCCGGTTCCGTTTCGTGCAGCGCGGGGGGATATTTCGGGAGCGTCGCCACGAATCCCGGCTGCTGCCGCCCAGGGGAAGGAATTAAGCACTTGGCAAAGGTCCCTCTGGGCCCCTGCGGCGGCTTCTTCAGCCCCATCCTTGTCTTTTCCCTCCCAGCAGAAGTGCCAACGCGCGGTCGCTGCCCCCCCGGCTCCGTGTGATGCCCGGCTCCGTGTCACCCCCTCTGTGCCCCAATCCCCCTGCAAAGCAGCCAAGAGACCCAGGGGACCCTTAAATCCCCGTCCATAGCCACAGGTTCCCGTCCCACCCCTTCTCCCCTCTTCCCCCGGTCTGGTTTCTCTCCGCCGAGGCAGGTGCTGGCGTGCAGGGAGGGCTGAGTAAGGCTCGCTGGGAGCCGGGGAGGCTCGGGGCCGTGGGTGTGAGCTCTGCCAGTCGGCGCAGATGCTGTATTTGCTCACACAACAGCTCCGTTTCCCCCTCCAGATTTTGCCCTGAAAAACTAGGGCGCAGCCGGGCTGCCCACGTCTCCAGATCCAGCCCCAGCTCCCGGGGCTGGGGGACCAGACGGGTCCCTCTCAGGGTCTAGGACTGCATTCTGTGAGGTGGGATGGCTCTGGCAAAGGATTAGGGGGTTCAGACCCACGGTGGGACCTGCTGCTCCATTCAGGCCCTGCCTGGCTACCCATGGAGAAGCACAGACAGGGCTCAGTGCCATCCCAGCCTGGTACCCACTTCAGCATGGAGCATCACAAGGACCTCATCGGGGGCATCTGCTCCTGTCCCCTTCTCCCTTTCCTCAGAGCAGTGGGTCGAGGTCCCAGCGTGGCTGTGCACCCACCAGCCCGGGCTCAGCACCAGGCAGTGGCGGGGAGGCGGCACAATCTGCATTTAAATGGGGATATTTAAAGCCGGAGCCGGGTGGGAAGCGAAGGAATCAATTTCCCAAGTGGGAGGGCGGGGTGTTATTTTTATATATTATTGGATACGCAGCTTAAATCTGGCCCTGAAGAACGAAGAGGAAACGGGGTGGGGTGGGGAAGGGAAATCACGTCCTGGAGTTGTGCTTCTGTTGCAGCCGCTGGCTCCGGGAGGATGGTCCATGGCCACCAGCTTGAGGGGATGTCATGTCCCTCTCCTGTCCTGGTCCCAGCTGGGGTGGCAGGAGGGGATGGGGACCAGTGCATGCTCTTGCTCCTGTGTCCCTCACCTCGGTGTGTGGGCACTGGGTTCAAAATGCAGCCAGCCAAAGTCAGGGAAGGCAAAGCCCTCGGGTTGTCCTCAGTACCCATGGTTGGTCCACGCAAGGATCCAAAGGGCTTGTTCCCTCCTGCTCCGAGCATCCCCTCTGCTCCCAGCAACCCCTCTGAGCATCCTCTCCACTCTGAGCATCCCCTCTGCTCCCAGCAACCCCTCTGAGCATCCCCTCTTCTCTGAGCATCCCCTCTTCTCTGAGCATCCCCTCTTCTCTGAGCATCCCCTCTTCTCTGAGCATCCCCTCTTCTCTGAGCATCCCCTCTTCTCTGAGCATCCCCTCTTCTCCGAGCATCCCCTTTGCTCCCACCAACCCCTCTGAGCATCCCCGCTTCTCCGAGCATCCCCTTTGCTCCCTGCATCCCTTCTGAGCATCCCCACCAGCTCACGCCTGTGCCTTTTGGGACCTGGCTGCCCCTGACCTGGCTGCACAGGGTGTTTCCCACGGAGCTGTGTGTGCTCCTCCAGCAGCGACGCCAGGTTTTTGGAGGTGGGCAGGGTCTCCTTTTGTGCTGGTTGTTAATTAAGAGGATCATTCAGAGCCACTAGTAGTGTAGTGTGTTGTCTTATAATAGTTGTGATTCTGTCCCGGTGCCAGCTTCCATTAGCAACAAAACCCACTTATCTTGTTCTTTCCTATCTCTTCCCTTTATATTTTTATCCTCCCCTCTCCCTGCCAGTCTCTCTCTCTCCTCTTCCCTCAGCCCCAGCACCGCAGTAATAATTCTACCAGTCGTCATCTCGGTTGACAAAACACTGTTGATGTGACAGCTCCGAGCTATGAAATCTCCGTTACCGCTCGATAATTAATTTACTAATTGCGTGCGCTGCTTCACTGCGTGGCTGGGAGCCAGCTCCAGGGCTGGCACTGCCACCCTGACCCCCCTGCCCCTTGGATGGGGAATACCTGCCTGGAGCGATGGGGTGGTCCCCTCCCTGGGAAGGGGTTTGAGGTGGGGGGTGCTGGCTGTGCTGTGGGGTGCCCCCCGCCCCGGGTGCTCCCTTTGGGATGTTGGTGCGTAGATGTGGTTCTCCTAGGGGATTGGAGAGACTGGGATGGGGAAACTGGGATGAAGGGAAGGGGATTGTGTGGGATGAAGGGGGCTTGTCAGGGCGGCTGGTGTTTCCCCATTGCCCCCCAGCTTTCTGCCCCACTGAGCTGCTGTCAGCGCTGGCCATGCTTGAGTGAGTGAAGGTGTCACCTCCATCCTCTGTCCCACCAGAGAGAGGGCTCCAAGGCTAGTCAAGCACCCAGGATAAAGAAGCCTTTCCTGTCCTGTCTCCCAGCCCTGTCCTGTCTCACCTGTGCCACCTGAGGAGCACCCAAACCCCTCTCTGTGCACCCCCTCCCACACACCACGTCATGTTAAGAGGCTCATCCTGCATCTCCTGTAGGTGTGATGGAGCCAGGGCTGAGCTTCATCAGGAGCTGAGGGATCCCACATGGGGCTGGGCTGTGGAATGTTTTGATTCTCCCTGATTGCAGGACTCAGCCAGAGCCTCTGTGACCAGGCAGCCTCTCCCAGCCCCCATCGCCTCTCGTCTCCTCCTGTTGGGTTTCACTCCAGTTTGGGTCACTTCTGTTGGGTGTTCTTATCTCCTGTTTGATGTCTCAAGCCCTGGACGATGCATTTTCACCCCCAGGATGCTCAGGATGATGCTGCTACTTTGGGTTTTACTTCCAGGGCCCACAGCCCCGTCATCACCTGCATGGGGCTCCCCACCACCTCACGCTGTCATCCCTGAGGGCCAGGGCTGTATCCAGCCTTCCTGTGTCCCCTCTCCCTGCAGCCAGACTCCCCACCTCCACCCCTCCTTTCCCCCCATTTTAAATCCTCCTCTGCTTTTTTGGGGGCGTTGGGGCTCCCTCCTCCTCTGGGCAGGAGGGTGGGGAGGCACCGTGCCATGTCCCCCAGTGTTTTGGGGGCTGCATCTGGGCTTGGCATCACCCAGAGCCCGGGGAAATGCCAGTGTGTGATTTGGGATGGGAGAGGAGGGGATGGCAAGGGAGGGCGGGAGCTGTTTGGGAGGATGAGTGATGGGAGGATGAGAGCTGTGTGGCTCTCAGCAGCTTCAGAAGCCTTGGGAAATCTGTCTCTTTGACTCTGCAAGGTGCTCAGGCGGGGGGGTGGGGAGGGGAACTGCATTACAAGTTGAAAGGCTCTGAGAGCGGAGGGGGAGCAGAACGTGATGTGAGCCCCGTTCCTCCCAGCCACAGGAAGCCAGTGAATCCAACATACTGTATTCCTCACATCCCTTTGCCTCCCCATGTGTGTGGAAATGTGCTGGTTCACCCCCTGCTCTGGGAGCTTGGGGCTGCTGCAGCACCCGCATCCCCACGGGCTGGGTGGCTGCTGTGGCCAGCCTGGGCTGGGGAGGGGATGGGAACACTGGGAAGGGGCTGGGGGAGAGCCAAGATCCTGGTAAAGGATAAAGCCCCCAAGCATCCTGATGCTTTTCCCAGGTTGGCTTTGCCCCCCCTGCAGAGGTGGTAAGAGAGCTGGGAGGGGATGGTGGGGGTGATGCTGAGCATGTGGAGTGTCCTGAGCATCCTGATGCTTCCCCCAGGTTGACTTTGCCCCCTGCAGAGGTGGGAAGGCAGCTGGGAGGGGATGGGGGGGTGGTGATGCTGAGCATGCAGAGCATCCCGAGCATCCTGATGCTTCCCCTAGCTTGGCTTTGCCCCCCCTGCAGAGGTGGGAAGAGAGCTGGGAGGGGATGTTGGAGGTGATGCTGAGCATGCAGAGCATCCTGATGCTCTCCCAGCCTCCCCTCAGGTGGGTTTTTACTAGGATAAAGGGGGCCCAGGGGGGGCTGCACCACGAGCTGTTGGGGGGAGGGGGGGAGATGTGTCCATGCTGAGCCGAACACGCGCTGCCCCGCCGGGGAGCTCAGCGTGACGTGTGAGGGCTTGAAAATAGAATCAATGCTGGTTTGTTCATGATAATAAACAGGAGCAACCAGAGCCAGTGGGGGAGTGACTGACAGACGCCGGTATTTGGTGTCCTCACCGAGGGCCCGTGTGTAAGCAGGACTTTGCATGAGTAATTCCAGGCGTGTTTCACGGGGGCCCCAGGGGGGGAATCGGTCGTGCTGCGTGGCTCAGGCTCCCCAGTGCAAAGGCACCACACAGAGAGGGTGGGTTTGGTAGGGCAGCCTGGGGAGAGGCTGGATCCCCCACGCAGGGGAGGGCAGCACGGAGCCAGCGCTGGCTCCTCTTCCCCTTCCCAAGACCTCACAGGGACCCCTCCCCAGGAAATATCCCTGCGGTGCCCCGGGAGTTACTGGCTGGGCTGGGGTCTTGCTGGGAAGGTTTCTGGATCTCCTGGAGAGAGTCCAGTGGAGGCTGTGAAGGGGATTAAAGGTCTGGAGCATCTCCCCCATGAGGAAAGGCTGAGTGAGCTGGGGCTGTTCAGCCTGGAGAGGAGAGACTGAGAGGGGATCTGATCACTGGGTATCAAGAGCTGAAGGGTGGGACACAGGGGGCCATGGGCAGCCTCTTCTCAGTGTCTGTGGGGACAGGACAAGGGGCGATGGGCTCAAGTTGGAGCACAGGGAGTTCCCCCCCAATGTGGGGAAGAACTTCTTCCCAGTGAGGGTGAGGGAGCCCTGGGACAGGCTGCCCAGGGGGTGTGGAGTCTCCTTCTCTGGAGAGATTCCAGACCCATCTGGACACCGACCTGTGTGCCCTGTCCTAGGGACCCTGCTTGGGCAGGGGGTTGGACCCCATGGGCTCTGGAGGCCCCTTCCAACCCCTACAATTCCATAGGCCCCGTGAGAGCAAAAGGCTGACGTGCCCCAGGCAGCAGCTAAGGCTCCTGCCAGGGATCTGGGGATCCGTAGCACCTCGTTACCTCGTTTGTGGTGATGGGTTTTTATGCTGAAATGGAAGAAAGCAGCTGCTATCTGTACAAACAAAATTAGGCCAAAGGAGGAAAGTAATTTTGTAAAAGAAATAGGGAGATGCAGGGGGAGATGGATAAGAGACAGATGAATAAACACAATCTAACCAGGAACTGATAAAAATTCAATTTCTGCACACAGACACACACACAGAGAGACACACTCACACAGGCACACACAGACACACTCACACACACACAGACACACTCACACACACACACTCACACGTCCTGGTCTAGCTCACTCCCTTCCTCTCCTCTTCTCCACGGGCTCCGGCGTTGTCTGCAGCCCTCGTGCATCCATCTGGGATGTGGGAGGCAAACACAATGATCCTATTCTGCCTTCAACATGCTGCAAAGAATCTTTTCTTTAATTACAGCTCTGTAACTCCTCTGGCTCCCAGCTCCATCCTCAATATCCTTCCCTTCCCAGCGGTGGGTGCAAGGGCGAGCACCCCAGCATCCCACGGGGTGAGGCGGCACTGGGTGGGTGCAGGGGGGGGAACCCCTCTGGGAGCACTGTGGAGCAGGGCTGTGGGGTACCCTGGTGTGGGGCACAGGGCTGTAACCCCATGGATGGAAGAGTTGGAAGGAATCAGCAGCTCCCAGCCCAGTGAGTCTTGCTTTATCCCTGTGTGCCTGGAAAGCCCAGCTCACGGAGCTGTGGGAGCACACTGGGGTCTCCCTGATGCTTTTCCAGCACCTTTACTGGGAGTTATAAACCAAAACCATCTCCAAAGAGTTTCCTGGGGCTTTTCCCAGCCGCTTGCCCACGAGCTGGGTTTGGACACTGCACATCCATGCCTGGCATGGGGAGTGGGTATGTGGGGGGCTCGTGGGGGTCCCCTGTAGCTGGGGACACATGGCAAAGTGCTTTGCACTGGCATGGTCTGTCCTCACAGAGCAAGCAGCAGCCCCGGGCGTGGGGGGATCGATGAGAGCAGAGCGAAGGCACTTCTGAGCCTGGTCGAAGGGCGATGGAGCATGGAAACGGCTGTGTGGCTGGATACCAGGATGGATGTGTGCTGCAGGGGCATGGGGGCAGCTGGGGCTGAGCCCTCCTCCTGCCACCCATGGAGCCTTGGGCAGGCCAGACCCAATTCTGCTGGGTGCTGAGAGCTCCTGGTCGGGACAGCACGGAGCATCCTCATGGCACGGGACCTGTGTCATCCCCAGGGATCCCCGTGAAGGTGGCACCTGCTCCAGCCCCTGCCTCAGGTATCCGGGAGCCTTCGTGCTCTGCACCGTGGGATGGGAGGGGAGGTGGGGGGTGTGGGGCACCCACGTCCCCGTGCACACCCACGTCCCCGTGCACACCCACGTGTGCGGAGGCTGAGCTGAGCTGCAGCCTGGTTTCCCTGGGAAACTGAGCGGAGGCCAAACTCGTGCAGGGAGGTGCTGGAGGGGCTCCGAAATGTGGCCCGGGGAGCTCCGTGGCCAGGGAGCATCCCTGGCCCAGCCAGGGCTCTGGGGACAAGGATGGTGGTGACAGCGTGGTGGCATCGGGGGGCAGGAGTGCAAAGGGGGAGTGGCTGTGCTGGTGGCAGCTCGGGAGGGGAGTTGGGGAGGGGTTGATGGAGAAACACAGCACTCAGAGCTGGCTGTCACCACACTGGGCTCTGTCCCCATCCTTCTTGGTGCTGGGGGTTCCTGCAGGGTCAGGGATGCTCAGAGCTCATCCCATCCTGAGCAGTGCATAGATTTGGGACTACCCAGAGCCTGGTGCAGCCACATTGCCCTGGGAAGCCCATGAGGATGATGAAGAGGAAGGAGGGCATCGTGTGAGGGAAGAGCCTCTTACAGGCAGCGGGCTCTGCCTGGCTCCTCTGCCTCACCACTCGCACCTTCACCCTGCACGCTGCCTGCCTGCCAGCCCTCCTACACCTCCTCCTCCTCTTCCTACACCTCCTCTTCCTCCTCCTCCTCTCCTCCTCCTCCTCCACGGGCCTTTCGCGAGCTGCCAAGCGGAAGATGCATTTACTGGGTTGCTCGCTCCAAAAGTTGCTAATTCCCCTCCAGGCAATTAAAAGGAAGCCGTTTCTCCTCAATCAGCCGTATTTGAATATGGAAATGATTTTTAATTACTCAGAGTCAATATCATTTTATCACCGAGATGTGTTTGAGCGAGACTCGCCCTGTTTGCAGGGCGGCCTAATAAGCCGGATGCAAATTCGCTCCGAGTCACATCCCCAGGAGCCAGGGAAGGTGCTGCCCCTTCCAGGGTTTCATTCCCAGGCTCCTGGTGGGGAGCAGAATTCCAGCCATCCGCCCCACAGGCCCAATTCCTGGGCTCCTGGTGGGGAGCAGAATTCCAGCCATCCGCCCCACAGGCCCAATTCCTGGGCTCCTGGTGGGGAGCAGAATTCCAGCCATCCGCCCCACAGGCCCAATTCCTGGGCTCCTGGTGGGGTGCAGAATTCCAGCCGCCCCTCCCTGCGCTGATGTCAGGGCAGGGAGGACGTGGCAGGGGCTGTGGGGAGGGTGACTGTGCCTTTCCCTGCTTGCCTGGCCCCAGACATGGCCGGGGTCAGCTCTGTGTGGAGCTGATGACAGCTCGGCCGTAGCGGCAGGTCCCCAGCTATTGTCTTCTGATTAATTTGCTAATTATGTTCTGCTTTTATCCGAGGGGCCCGGTGGCAGCGTGGAAATGTCAGGCTCTTGTTTATGCCCCGGGTTGCTGGCGGAGTGACAGAGGCTGGGCCTCAGAGGACACGCGGGAACCTGGCCCTGGCGACTCCGGCATCGCCGGGCCTGGGAGCGAGCGGCTGCCCCTGCCACCACCTCCCCTGCAGCCCTGCGCCTGGCCTTCTGCCTCGGTTTCCCCTGTGGTGGGAGCTGAATCGTAGAATCACAGAACCCCAGACTGGTCTGGGTTGGGAGGGACCCCAAGGGTCCCAGAGCTCCAACCCCCTGCCACAGGCAGGGACACCAACCTCCAGGCCTGGAGCTACACAAGGTTGCCCAGGGCCCCAGCCAACCTGGCCTTGGACACCCCCAGGGATGGGGCACCCACCCCCTCTCTGGGCAGCCTGTTCCAGGATAACACCCCACATGCTGCAGGGCTGGGGAGTGCTGGCACTGCGGGGCCTCAGAGCCACCGAGGGGCTCTCACAGGGGGAGCAAAGCACATGGACCCCAAAACAAGGGCGATGGGGGCCGGTTTCCTCAGGGATGGCTCAGCACCGCCCTTGCCTTCCGCAGCCTCCAGCTCATGGCTTACTGGGAGGCACTGGGGCTCCGGCTGCTGAGAAGGGGACAGAGTGGCTTCCTGACATCCCACCCCTGGGGTTTCCTGCTGTGAGAGCCCATCAGGTGTCGGTGCTGAACACAGCAGTGGCAGAGAGGCAGCATCCCTGCCGCCGGCAGCACCGGGCTCTCCGCAGCCCTCATGTTTATTAATCGGGATGGATATTTATGCAAAGCTGCTCGCTCCTGAGCCGCTGTGCAGACACCAGCCGGCTCCTCCGGGCAGCGAAATGGCTCCAGTGGCTGGGAATGGGCAGGGCTGGGGCTGAGCTCGCTCCTTGCCAGGCTGCTCTGGCTCCAGGAGGATCACCCAACGCCCTGGGGTCCGCAGGGATTGAGCCGTAGCCCTGGGATGGAGCAGGGCTGCTTTCTGGTGTGCAGAGGCCTGGAGGTACGAGGTGCCCCAGGTGCTGGCTTCCCATGGATGCTCTGCTTGTCCCTCCATCCTCTGCACCCTCACCTGGTAGAAACTCCCCCAATTTCTGGCAGGAACTCTCCCCAGCACTCTTGGTCCAGCGCCTCAAGCCCTTCATGCTGCCCTTCCTCATGCCACAGCATCATCTCCACACTGACACAGATGGACCCAGATCAGCCCCTGCCTGTCCTTCAGCATGCAAAGGGCCTGGAGAAATCAAAGCAAAGACCCCCAAGGGGAAACCCATCCTCCCAAGCACACATCCCTGTGTCTGGGAGCCACTTGGGATCGGCTGTGGCTCCGTGGCAGCGCTCCCAGGTCCAGAGCAAACCTCAGAGTGAAATTTATTCCCAAGCTTGCTCATACCCTTCCTCTTCTGCACATTGCACGGGCTTCCCTTTCCCTTTCCCTTTCCCTTTCCCTTTCCCTTTCCCTTTCCCTTTCCCTTTCCCTTTCCCTTTCCCTTTCCCTTTCCCTTTCCCTTTCCCTTTCCCTTTCCCTTTCCCTCTCCCTCTCCCTCTCCCTCTCCCTCTCCCTCTCCCTCTCCCTCTCCCTCTCCCTCTCCCTCTCCCTTTCCCTTTCCTCCTGCCACCACGAGCAGGAAACTCCATAGGAAGGTGCCTCATCGGGGAGCCACGGCCACTGGCAGCCGGTGCAGGGCTGGTGGGTTCCATCCTGCTGATGGGCACCAAGCGACCGGCAAAGATTCCCCCGTGGGCACTGGCTGCCTCTTCCCATCAGAGCGGATCGTCTTGCAGCCCAAACTTCCCTGTTCCTCGCCGCTTTTGTTTTTCCACTGGAGCGATTCACAGCCAGGTTTATGGGAAGCGGTTCCGACAGTTCCTGGCTTCTCCAGGGCTGCCTTCTGCTCCCGTCTCGCCCTGTGCTTGGAGATGAGATGCTCCTGCTAAGCCTTTCTGAAAAGCTGCTGCTCTGTGCCCCGCTCTGGGAGGGAAGAGCGCTGGGGATCGAGCCCAGCATGGGCCACGGGAGCTTGTCGGGGGGTGGTTGTAGCATCCCCACATGCCCTGACCAGGAGCTGGACTTGATCTCCTCCCCGAATCCTCACCCAGGGCCAGGCACGGAGTAGCTGCCACCTCGGTGACTCTCCCTGTCCCTGATTTCTGTGCCAAACGAAGGGGAAATAAAAACCTCGTGTTGGAAACACAATTGTGCCGGGTGCCTCAGGAGCCCCTGGCTGGTGGGGGGTGATGTGTGTGGGGGGGTCTCAGCCAGGGACTGGCTGTACTGGCAGTGCCCATGCCCACATTGGAGGATGCTGTTAGCTGCGGCAGCGGTGACTGCTTAATGATGGTGGCGGCACCGGGGACCCTGTGTCAACCTGGCGGGTTATTATTGCCTTAATGGATGGGTCTAATTCCCACCCAGCAGGCAAAGCCCCGGTGTTACAACCTCCACACGCACGGGCACAGCTCTAATCATGCCCTGTGAGCTGCTCTGCCCGTGCTGACACCCAGCCCCCCCCCGAATCCGCAGGCACCGATGAGGCCAAGCACTCCAATCAGTGTTTTCCCCACATCCCAGCAGTTCACAGGGGTGAGGAGGATGCTGGGACCTCCAGGTCCTTGCACCCATCAGCTGGGGACATGCTTTGTTTGGGTTGGGGGTGTCTCTGGTACCTTCCCAAGCACCGCCTGGCCCAAGGAGCTGGGGGAAAGGGAGAGGTGAGTGTGACTGAGCATCCCCCTTGCTTCCCTTTGGGCTGGGGGCACGGCTGGCAGCGGAGCTGACGCTGTGGCTGAGGGAAGGTTTGCAGGGATGCAGCAGCAAGAAGCAGTTACAGAGAGCACCCAGTTGTCCTGGTAACAGTGGGTGCCTCCAGCTCCTGCAGCTCAACGCCCCCCCCCCAGCCCCAGAGCCTTGGGTCCCACCTGGGGCAGAGGGGAGTTTTGGTGATGCTGCCTGCATCCCGGGGCAGGGGGGGTGACACAGAGGCTGGAAATGAGACCCTGGTTGGGAGGGCAGCAGCAGGCACGGGGTGATGTTCTGTGTGTGCCCACGGGCCGTGGCCAGGCCTGGTGACACGGGGCTCTTGGCAAACGGAGCGGTGTGAGCCAGGTTGTGTCCCAGGGACAGAGCCCACGGGCAACGTGTGGGCAGCACGTCACGCATCATGTCCTGCATCACATCCCTGCATCACGTCCCCGCCTCGCATCCCGCCTCGCATCCCGCATCCCTCGCAGGGCCGCGGTAGCTGGTGCCAAGCGATGCGTTGGGAAATTGGGAAGTATATCAAGACCTCTTCAGCTGCAGGAGCAAATACCCCGTGGGAAGCTGGGAGTGTGACCCAGAGAGCCGTGGCTTTGGGATCACCCCTCTGCTAAGCTGCAGCCGCCGCGATGAGCTGTATTTACAGAGACGGGTTCTGGAATATCCTCCGGTTACATCTGAGCTCACCACGCTTTTCTCCCTGGGATAAAGAGCAGCCTGGAAAGCTGGTGTGCTTCCCCTCAGCCTGGGCCCAGAGGGGATGGGTCTGTCTGGGGACACCACTGCCAGGCTGTGAGGGAGGAGTGGGAAAAGGGAACACTGGGGAGGGAGGGAGCTGAGTTGTACAAAGGTCTCGGGTATGACCCTGTGCTTCCAGCAGTGCGGGGCTGGATTAGGGCTGGTGCTGAGCTGCAGATCCCTGGGATGCTGAACAACAGTCCTGGTGGTGCCTCCTGCTCTCAGGCTTCTCTTGTGTTTGTCCCCAGAAGGAGACTGAGAGGGGTCACACAGAGACCTGCAGACCCCCGGGCTGAGCACAGCACGCACAGCACCAGGCAGGATGCGGCTGGTGGAGTTGGACGGGCAGGCAAAGGGAACACGCTGCATCCTGCCCGGTGCCTCGCAGCGGGGCTGGGGGTCAGCAGTGGTGACACCCCATCCCCTCCAAGCCAGAGCTCCCCATGGTCCCGGTGGGCTCTGCCCTGGGCAGGATCCGGACTGCAGCAGAGCCTCTCTTGCCCACAGACCACCAAGACACCCTAGTTTATCCCAACCAGCTCTGCAGCCCCCCCCCCAAAACACCACTGTACCTCTGACATCCTCCGTGTCACACACACTCATGCAACACTTGTGCAAGCACGGGGTGTGCCAGCCCCATTTCTCCCCCGGTGCTGATGCTCTGTGGCTCCCTGCATCCCACACCCCACGGCTCTCCCCGCAAGGCACGCCGTGCCGGGGCCTGCACGCGTGTGCAACGCAGCTGCTGGCAGAGAGCACACGTAGCCCACGCAGGGCTGTGCCACGCACACGTGTGTGCCTGCCCCAGCACCCACCAGTGTCCACACGCCTGCTGCAAGCGCATCAGCAACCACAGGCTGCTCGTGTGCACACGCATGGACAGCCCCTGCCGTGCACACGCATGAGCAACTGTGCACACGTGTGACCCTCGCCGTGCACACACGTGAACAACCCCCCTGTGCACACGTATGAACAACCCCTGCCATGCACACGCATGAGCAACTGTGCACACGTGTGACCCTCGCCGGGCACACACGTGAACAACCCCCCTGTGCACACGTATGAACAACCCCTGCCACGGACACGTGTGAACACCCCCTCCGTGCACACGCATGTTCAGCCCCGGGGGGCCCATCCACGCGTGTGCGCCCACACGCCACCCACACCCCCCGCACACGCGTGCAGCCTGCGTGAACCCCCCCCTTCCCCAAGAACCACAAGACCCCTGTGCGCGTGCACAGCGCAGGCAGCCCCCTCCCGCGTTGCACCCCCCCCCCCCATACCCCCCTTCCCCTCCTCCTCCTCCTCCTCCCCCCGCGCCGCACCGCAGCCAAAACCCCCCCCTCCCTTCCCTCTTTCCCCTCCCTCCCCCCGGCTGCAGCATCCCGGGGGTCACCTTCCCCCCCCCCCAACCCCCCCCCCGCCCCTCCCGCCCCCGGCCCCCTTAAGGCGGCCCCGCGGCCGCGCATCCTCCCCGCCATGCCCGGTGCTGCTGTCACACCGCCCCGCGCCCCGCGCATGCAGCAAGTGCCCGAGCCGCGCGCGCCGCCGCCGCCGCTCCCCCCACTTCCCCAACCCCCCCCCCGCTTCCCCCACCCCCCCACCCCCCCCCCCCATCATCCCCACCATCCTCTCCCGCCTCCCGCCGCCGCCACCGGGGCCCGGCGCGCCCGCTCCCGGCCCCGCGCGCCGCCGCCGCCGCTCTCCCCCGGGCGCGCCCGGGTAACCGGCTGCCGCCGCCGCTGCCGCCGCTGCCGCCGCTCGGGGATGGCCAGCCCGCTGCACGCCGCGCCGCGCCGGGGCTACACGCGCTGCTGACGGAGCGCAGGTAAGGGCGGCGGCGGGGGGGAACGGGAATTCCCCCCCCCCACTCCTCATCCCCGGTGCACCGACATTCCCCCCCCCCCCACCTCCTTTCCCCGACACCTTCCCCCCCGCCCCCCCCCCCCCCCCCCCCCCTCTTTCCCGGTGCACCGAGCCCCGGGGTGCGGTGCGTTCCGCTTGCCCCCCACCCCCCCCCTTCCTCCTTCCGCGGCGCAGCGGGGGCGGCAACTCGCCGGGGCTGCGGGATGCGGCGGCCGGTGCTGCCGGTTGGCAGAGCCCCGGTTCTGCTGTGCGCCCCCCCACCCGTTAACCCCCCCCCCCCCGCCATCCCCGCTCTACCCCCGGCCAACTTTCCTGCCCCGGTGGCGGGTTGCGGGGGGCGGGGGGGGGGGCTGGGGAGTTACAGCCGCGCCGCGGTACCGGGATGCTCCGTACCCGGTACTCGGTGTGGGCAGCGGCGGCCCCGGGGCGGCCCCGGCCCTGCCTGGAAGTTACGCGGGGCTGCGGCGGCAGGGCGGGCTCGGCAGCGGGGCTGGCTGCGGGCAGCGGCGTGCCCGGGGCTGCCGGTTCCCCTCCCGAGACTGCCGGTCCTCACCGGGGAATTTACCACCCCACTTCCCCTTACCCCCCCCCCCCACCTTCCCCAGCAGTGCCCGGTCTCCGTCAGCCCCACGGGAGAGGTGCTGCGCGCGTGTAGGTGGGCACACGCGTGTCGCTGGGCACACATGTGTCACTGCGGTGCCGTGGTGTGTCATCCGGCGAGGCCGCGGGTGCCAGGCTGCCTGCCGTCATCCCCGCCAGCCCCGCGTGGGCACACGTGTGCTGCTGGCCTGGCACGCGTGGGTGCTCGCTCGCTGCACAGGTCTCTCCGTGGCCAGGGCCCCCCCTCCCCGGGGGGAGTTGGCACGCAGCGGGACATGTGTGCAGGCGTGTTGTGTCCGTGGAGCCCTGGCAGCAGGCAGGGGGGGGTTTGCGTGGGGGGTTTTGTTTGGTGCCAGCGTGGAGGGCTGTGAGAAGCCCCCGTGCCACGGGCGAGCGACACCCGGGGGCTGTGGGTGTGCAGCAAGGGCACACGTGGGCGCCCGGCGTGTGCCAGCGCGGGCACGTGCGGCGTGCAGGTGGCAGCCAGATCCGGGGGGGGGTGTTGGAAGGTGTGTGTGGGGGGTAATATGAGGGAGCTTCTTTCCTTCCCCGGGGACCTGCGAGCCCTGGGGTTCGTGGCAGGAGCGGTGCCACATGTGCACACGCGTGTGCCCACGCAGGTCACTTGTTGGAGCACGGGGAGGGGGTGGAGGGTGCGTGTGCAGCACAGGCGGTGCTGGGGGCTGGCGGCAGCGCGGTGTGTGAACAGCCCTGTGCTTTTCTAGGTCATGTCACTCCCGCCTGTGCCCAGCAGCTGGTGACGTGGGGAGGTGGCCTTGGGGTGCCCGGTGTGGCAGAGCATCCGGTCAGGGGTTCTGGGGCGCACGTGGTACCGGTGATGCGGGGCTGGCACCGAGCCGTGCTGCTGGGAGAGCTCCTGGTGGGGCGGTTATTTGGGGACCGACCTCTCCCTCCTCGGTGGTGATGGAGGCTGAGTTGGAGAGGGCTTGTGGGGGGCTCACACCGGGCACCCGTGGGAGAGGAGGAGCGGGGTGGTGCAGCCATTGTCACCATCTCCTGGCTGCCCTCCAGCCACCCTCAGCCGGGAGGCTCCATGCCCCGTTTCCCAGCGGGGTTCAGTACCGGTGCCGTGGATGGTGGTGGATGCTGGAGTCGGCAGTGGGGCAGTGCCAGCCCCTCTGTGCTGGAACCTGGCAGCGTCCCCTCTCCGAGGCCTGCCTGGCTGCTCGTCAAGCCTTGTCACCAGACCCTGCTTTGATCCAAGGAGTTTGCAAGACGCTGGGATCCTACAAATTTCATCTGAGCCGGAGGGAAATGGATACGGAGCCGGCTCCCCGGGCGGCTCGCTCCCCGGCCGGCAGCTGTGTGGCAGAGGTGCTCGAGCACCGGCTGGGAAGATGCTGCCTGCTTCTTCCTGGCTCTTCTGGATGCCTCCAAGGTCCTCTGGCAGTGTGGCTTTTCTGCCCGGCGTGATGCTGGTGATGGGTGCTGGGCCAGAGGTGTTGGGCTCTTCCCAGAGAGCTGCGGTGGGCTCTGTCCTCCCTGGGGGCCTCCTGGGCTGCAGAGAGCCCTGCCCTGGCACCAACCTCCTGCTCTGGAGAGTGGGATCAGATGGGTTTTTCTTTGCTTGGGTACTTCCCATCGCTGCCAAGTCCTTGTGCCCTGGGACCGGTGCTCTTTTGGCTAGATGGGGGCTGCAGGACTGGCTCCCTGTGCCCCCCTACCCGGAGGAAGGTGATGCTCAGACGGACAGACACACAGATCATGGGATGAGCCCCCAGCCCTGGTCCAGCCCCTGCACAGCCCTGGGAGCTGGGCTGCCATGACGCCTCGATGCTTCTCCAGGCCAGTTTGGACTGAGGCCCTGCAAACTCATTTCCTACCGTGGTTCCATCCTCTACCGGGGACGCGGCTGGCTCTGGGCCACATGTCTTGGTTGCCAACCATCAGAGGCTCCACAGCATCTCAGTGTTCACGAGGGCTGTCGTGTCCCCCTCCTGCTCTCGCCCCGTCTGTTCCATCTCGACGTCCTCCAAGAGCGGGGTGCAGCCAGACCCCTTCCCCTCCTCACGGCACCTCGGAGGCTCCTGCTGGATCTGGGTCTGGATGAGATGGTGGCTTACCCAAAACAATCAATCCCCCTCCGGCACCAACACGTATCCAGGCTGCTGCTGTTGTGCTGCTGCCCCCGCGACACGGACCCCCCCTTGGGAACTCTCCTGGGAGCTCGCAGACCCCCCCACCCCCAGACCCTTTGTCCAACGGTGCCAGGGGAGGATGGAGCTGATGGAGCCGCATCCCAGCGACATGGAAACTACTTGGAAGAGGCCGTGAGAGAGCAGCAGGAGCAGCTGTGGCTGTTGCAGCCTTTGCGGGTGCCCCACTACGGGCTGGGGGAGGTGGTTTGGGGAGGTGGGGGGGACGATAGGGGGGTCTCTCCTCCAGGGACCCCCGCAGCCGCAGAGGGGGAGGCGGCACACGCTGTTCCCTGGCAAAGGCGTAATCCTTAATCCCAGAGGAGATTTCGCTGTGCTGTCTCTCGGCCTTGCTTTTGGAGTGGAGTTTTACCAACAGCAGTTAAGTAAAATAAATAAAGGGCCCTGCGCTTGCCAGTGCGAGCGGGGCTGAGCCAGTGATTGGCAAAGCGGCACCATTAATTACAGCTCGGCGCTGCTGCCAGCCTGCCTGCTTCGGAGAGGTGGTGGCAGCGCGCCGGGGAAGCCAGAGGGAGAGGGGGAGTGTGCTGGGCTGGGGGAAGATGGGGAGCAGGGGTGGTGGTGGTGATGGGGAAAACGTGGTCGCCGATACCGGAGATGGGGAGGTTGTGCCGCGGCGTGTGGAAGCGGCACGGATCCTGCTCAGCCTGCTGGGTGTGGGCACGCGTGGGAGCCCGGGCGTGTGTTGCACGCAGGCGCCTCATGGGAAGCCACGTTTTTAGGGGGGGGGGTTGGGGAGGGGAGGGGAGGGGGGGGTCTGTGATGTCAGTGGGATTACTCTGGCGCTTTCACCCGGTGATGCTGTTGGTGTTAATTGGCTGGCAGAGAGGCTGTGTCGGTGCTGCCGAAGGGCCGGGCTGGGGCTCGGTGGGGTCCGTCGTGCTGGGAGGACTGGGAGCGGTGAGGGCTGAGTGTGGAGGTGGTGGAGGCAGCTTTGAAGTTCCCGGATGCCTTTGAACCGCTAGCAAAGATCCTGGAAATCGGAGGGGTCGCGGGCTCTCCTGGTGGGCAGAGCTTGGCACAGCGCTTTGTGGGTTGGCATCACCTCTGGGCAGGCAGGGATGTGCTCCCGTGGGATGACAGAGCCTGTTCCACGGCTGCCTGGGCTCCTCCCCAGATGCTTTTCCTTTTCAAGGCTGTTCCCACCGGGGCTCAGCACCCAGAACCTCCTGGCCCTTCCTTCCTTCCTTCATTCCCCCTGTGCCCTTGTCCAGAGCCATCCTCGCGCTGGGAATTCTCACGGCTCGTAGATTTCCTACAGCCTATTAAAAGAACACTGTCGGGTTAAAAACCGTGTCTCTTAAACCCCAAATCTCCTTTACTTTGCCATTAATCGTTTCAGATTATTAATGCTGGTGAGGTTTAGTGCCGCCCGGTTATCACTTCTGGGGCTGGTTGGTTGTTTCTGGCGTTGCCTGGCCGGAGAGAGGCGGATGCAGAAGTGTGATGCTCAGGAGACAGTCCCCACCATGCCAGGGGGGATGGAGCTGGACCAGGTCCATGCTGAAATCCCCATTCAGGCAAAGCACCTTCAGGGAAACAACCTGTTTGTGTGGTGCCTCCTCCTGCTGTGCCGTGGCTGCTGGCAAGGGAGAAGTGCGCCCTGGTCAGATCCTGGGTACCGGAGCTGGGAGAGGTGATGGAGAGAGGATGCTCTGACTGCTGAGGATGGGGAGCCGGGATGCTGCTTCCACACAGCGGCTTTCCCAGCTCTGGCTGCTCTTTAAAAAGCTTTAATTAAAAACCCACCCCCTTTCCCCGTGCCCGGGCGGGGAACAAAGGCAAATGGAAGGGGCTGGAGCAGGTGGCTCCGGCGGGCGAGCGTGCCAGCCTGTGCCAGCCACGCTCCAGATCCATCCCCATTCCCAGGGCGCAGCAGCCTGGCGAGGTGTTTGGTGTGGTGGGTCACTGGGAGCAGCTGGTGTCCCCCCCCCATCCCCAGGCTTTGCTGGGGGTGCCAGGATGGGGATGCCGGTGCTGGGATGCAGATGCCGGCGCTGGGGAGTTTCTTTCACGTGGACCGAGGCTGTTTGGGAGTCAGCAGAGCGATGGGCAGCGGGATGGTGCCCCAGCATCCCAGCAGGGCTGGGCTCGCCCGTGCTGGAGCTCACCCACAGGGACGCTGCAGGGTGCGAGGTCCTCGCCGCGGTGCCAGGTAGGGGTGAGGCTGGCCCCCTCCTCGAGCCGGGTGGCTCCAGATGTTAAATACCTTCTCGGGCCCGGCTCGGAGCTCAGTGAGGTATTTTCACTGCCGCAGCAGCAGCAAGCGCCGCAGGGAGCGGGGCTGGGGCTGAACGAGCTGTATCGGAGCCCATCTGATAAGGAGCCCTCGGGAGCGATGCTGGGCTCTCCGGCAGCCGCAGCCCCGGCTCCCATGGGGCTTTTGGGGTGGGGGGAAGGAGGCCCGCGGTCCAGGAGCACCTGGGTCTTGCACGGTGCTGTGTTTTGAACACGGGGAGGATGGCAGTGGGCTGCTTTCCAGCTTTCCAGCAGCCGGTTTGTCCCAGCAGCAGCGGTGCAGGCGGGCTGGGCGCCGGCAGGAGCCGGGAAGGAGGGATGGGCGGATGGTGATGCTGGAGCATCCTTCCTCTCTGCTCCCGGGCGAGGGAAGCAAGCACCATCTTGTGTCCCTGCCAGGCTGCGGGAGCCCCCGGAGCTCGCTGCAGAGCGGCAGCGTGTCCCTGCCTGACCTCCTCTTCCTCCTCCTCCTCCTCTGCTGCCTCCTCCTCCTCCTCCTCCCATCCCAGGATCTCCCAGAGCCGTGAAGGGATGGGATGCCCCAGGGAGCCCCAGGTCTTTGCTGTACACTTGAGGAGCAGCAGTGGGGGATGCTCATGGGGGTCCCCTGCTCTGCCCCCCCCCTCCTTGGCTCCCTACTGCTGTGGGAGGGGGGGTATCTCCTGTTGAATTCCCCGGCGTCTCCCGTGAGTGAAGGTGGCTGCAGGGAAGTGGGGATTCCTTGTGTCACAGGTATCCCTGCTGACACTGTGGGGGTGCTGCCTGGATCTGACCCCAGACCTGGCTGCTCCCGCTGGCTCCATCCCAGCCCCTTTCTCCCCATGCCTGCATCCTGCTGGTGGGGGCCAGCTGCCAGCACTGAGCCCCCACGCTGCCGGGGTGGCAGGAGCCAAGGCCAGCCTGTTGCATGCAAGCTGGGTTATTTTTAGCTCTTTAATGTGCCCGTTGTGGCTTTGGCACAGGCTGAGGCTCCCTCCTCGATGAGCAGGGGGATGCCCCGGTACCAAGCCCTTGGCCAGGGATGCTCTGGGAGCAAGAGATGTTGTCTGGGGATGGAGAAGAGCATCCCTGGAGAAGAGCATCCCTGTGTCATGCTGAGTGCTTGGCATCCCCCATGCACAGAGTGGAAGGGAGCGGGGACCTCAATGATTTTGGGAATCACCCTCTGGCAGGTCATCCATCCCCTGTGGCTGCTTTCCAAACGTCCCCCTGCCATCCCCAGGGTGTCCCCTTGCTGCCACTGCCCTGGCAGAGCAGTGTTGACACGCGCATGGTGGCCTTGGCCTCTGTAGTGCCACACTCTGACCCTGCTTAATAAGGCCATCGCGTGTGTTATTTTATTAATGAGTTATTAAAAAGCCATCCATGGTGATGCTGCTGCAAACCCAGCGTGGTGTCCAAGAAATGCCTACTTCAAGGACTGCTCGCCCCATGCTGGGCGCTTGTGGTGGGTTGGGGGACAGAGTGCTGTTGGGGTGCCTGTGCACCCCCAGCACATCACCCTGGGCTCCTGGCCTGTCCCCAGGGTGCTCCAGGGCACCAGCAATAGCTGTGAGGGTTTTTATAGCCCGTCTGGGCAGGAGCTGTTGGGTGGCTCCTTGCCCAGGCTGCGCTTGGGGGTCTGCTGGCTGTGGGTCTCTCCTCTGGTGGTTTTGGGTCAACGTCCCAATCCCCAGCCCAGGGGATGGGCCAGGGGTCTCCAGTGGCACCCCCTGCCTGCAAGGTGTCAACTGGAGACATGGACCAGCTGGGATGCTGCTCCCACGCTGCCTGGGGCTCGCTGCCCATATGAACCCCCCACCCGCCCATACCAACCCTGCCACCCGCAGGCACCGTGGGGAACCCACAGCCAAGTGCCTCCCGGTAAGCATCTGCCTGTCTGTCTGTCTGTGCGTCTGTCTCTCCCGCAGGGCAAATGCCATAGGATGACCGCTGCTGGTCCCCTCTTACTGGCTGTGATATCGTCTCTCCTGTGGCTCACGCGGGGCTTCGACCCGGCTCCCAGCGCCTGCTCCGCTCTGGCCTCCGGCGTCCTCTACGGCTCCTTCTCCCTCAAGGACCTCTTCCCTACCATCTCCTCCGGCTGCTCCTGGACCCTGGAAAACCCAGACCCCACCAAGTACTCGCTCTACCTCCGCTTCAACCGGGAGGAGCAGGTCTGCACCCACTTCTCGCCCATGGTGCTGCCGCTCGACCACTACCTGGCCAACTACACCTGCGACCCCCGCGGCGAGGCCGCCAGCCCCCCGCCCGCCCAGCAGCGCCCCGAGGAGGAGGAAGAGGAAGAGGAAGAGGAGGAAGCCGAGCTGGAGCTGTGTGAGGGCGCGGGGCCCTTCACCTTCCTCCATTTCGACAAGAACTTCGTGCAGCTCTGCTTGGCGGCCGAGCCCGAGGCGGCCCCCCGCCTCCTGGCCCCCCAAGCCCTGGAGTTCCGTTTCGTGGAGGTGCTGCTCATCAACAACAACAACTCCAGCCAGTTCACCTGCAGCGTGCTCTGCCGCTGGCTGGAGGAGTGTCTGCAGGCTCCCGGCGCCCGCCGCTGCGGCTTCACCCACGCTGGCTGCAGCTGCCAGGCCGAGAGCCCGCCGCCGGCACCCCGGCGCAACGGCACCGCGCGGCACGGCGCCCGCACGCCCGCCCCGCCGCCAGCCGCCAGCGACTGCTGCCCCACTGACCTGCATTCTGAGAATGCCAATGAGTTCAACCTGTCCGAGGTCCCGCACGGTGAGTGGGGTGGGGGGGGGAGAGGGGGAGCCCCAGGGATGGGGCCCTGGTCTGTGTGTGATTCCTGGGGTGCTGGGCACGGTGCTGTGCAAAGGGGAAATCCTTCCTGTGCGTGTTCCCTGTGGCAGGAGGGTGCTGAGCATCACGCAGGGAAGATGTGTAATAGGTGAATCTCTGGGCAGGAGGGTGCTGAGCATCACACAGAGAAGCTGTGCAGTGGGTGAATCTCTGGGGCAGGAGGGTGCTGAGCATCATACAGGGAAGCTGTGCAGTGGGTGAATCTCTGGGGCAGGAGGGTGCTGAGCATCACACCAGGAAGCTGTGCAATGGGTGAATCTCCAGGGCAGGAGGGTGCTGGGCATCACACAGGGAAGCTGTGCAGTGGGTGAATCTCTGGGGCAGGAGGGTGCTGAGCATCACACAGGGAAGCTGTGCAGTGGGTGAATCTCTGGGGCAGGAGGGTGCTGAGCATCACACATAGAAGCTGTGCAGTGGGTGAATCCAGCCTGTGCACATATCCTGTGGCAGGAGGGTACACGCTGGGTGCTGGGCATCATGCATGTACCTTGCCTGTGCACGTACCCCAGGGCAGGAGGGTGCTGGGCATCATGCAGGGAAACTGTGCAAGGGGTGAATCCAGCCCATGTATGTATTCTGGGGGCAGGAGGGTGCTGGGCATCATGCAGGGAAGCCATACAATGGGTGAATCCTGCTTGTGCACATATCCTGGGGCAGGAGGGTGCTGAGCATCACACAGGGAAGCTGTTCAATGGGTGAATCTCTGGGGCAGGAGGGTGCTGGCCATCACAGAGGGAAGCTGTGCAATGGGTGAATCCCTGGAACAGAAAGGTGCTGAGCATCACGGAGGGAAGCTGTGCAAGGGGTGAATCCAGCCCATATATGTATTCTGGGGGCAGGAGGGTGCTGAGCATCACGGAGGGAAGCTGTGCAGTGAGTGAATCCAGCCCATGCACGCACCCCAAGGTAGAAAGGTGCTGTGAACCACACAGGGAATCTCCCAGCCCCAGGAGCACCTTGTCCAAGTGATGCTGGGGCTCAGCAGAGCCGCAGCTGGTGCTGCCCTGGCCGTGGTCTGGCCAGGCCCTGGTAGCATCTCTCCCCACCGCGCTGGCCCCGGGTGTTTGCCGTGGCTGCGCTGGCACAGTCAGCACGGCCCTGGGGCCTCCTGCCACCTTCCCAGCACAGCGTGGCCGCTCTCCAGGCTGGGAGCAGGAGCCCTGTCACTCTGCATCGCTGGAGACGTGGAAAACAATTTACAGGTAAAATGACCCTTTCCCGTGGCAAATTACCCTTGACTGCTGCAGCCCCGGCGCTTGTTATTCCAGGCAGGATGTCACGGCACGGCACGGCCGGGCTATTAACCAGGTGGAATGAAGCCATTTGCTTGTTATGGAATTGCAGGAGCCTCAAGAGAAGATAAAGCAGCCACGCTCTCCCCTGCCCGGGGCACTGGGGTCGGGCTGCTGGTGGCAGGGAGCCTCCTCGCTGGAGCGCTCCCTTTGAGATGATGCAGGGTGGGGGTTTGGGGCACATCTGGCCAGATGTTTCCCCCCACTCCCCCCTCTTGTTGTGCCAGCCCTGGGTGATGAACGGGGAGGAGCGATCCCCAACTTAGCAGCGCAGGGGCTTTATCCAGCAGATTAGGTGCTGGTGCTGGGCTGTGGGGATATATATAATTTCATTGGGCTTTAGCGTTTATTCCAGGAACTAAATGTCATTACGGGCAGATCCCCAGCTAAATCCCTGGTCCCTTACAGCTACGGGGTTACAAATCGCCTCATCCCGAGAGGAGCTGCTTGAGCTGATTCTATTTGGGGGGAGTTTCCTTTCCTTTCCCCCCGCTCCTCCTTCAAATGCAACTCCAGCAGCATCCCTGGGGCTGGGGCTGGGTGTCATCCCCCAGCTCAGCCTGCCTGGTTCTCTGCCCTCGACACCCAGGGCAGGGATGCTGCCACCCTGGGGCAGCAGGTACCACAAGGCTGTGGATGCTCCATCCCCTTCCTGCTCCAGGGTGTTTCTGTGCCTCCCTGCAGTGGGTTTGGTGGGGGTTAGTGGGGCTGAGTGGGACTCAAAGAGGGATGGGGTGCTGGGACTGGGGGTCCCCACAGGCCTGGCACACTCCGGCACCGAGCTGCTCGCCGCTGGCACACCGACCTGCTGCAAGGGTGAGTGTGAACTCCAGCTCCTTCCCCAAATTGCATTTGACATTCAATTAAAACCCGGAGGCGGCGGGAGGGACGGTGTCACTGCGGTGCTGGAGTCACAAGGGTACTGCAGTCCCTCAGCCGCCCCCCGTGCCACGCCGCTGCCAGCCCCCTGCCCCGCATTTCCAACCCCCCCAGGGGGGTGTTCGCCCACATCCCTGGGCTGGCCCGTGGGGCTGTGGGGGTGGATCACAGAGCACCCTTCATGGCAGTGATGATGGTGGGGGGGGGGGGTCCTGGGCTCCCACCTGGCCTCCCCCCAGCACCCCACAGGGTGGAGAATGGCCGCCTTTCAGGGTGGCGGTGGCAGGCAGGGCCGGGGGGCTGAATGGCGCCTGTGAGCGGAGCCTTGGCGGGCGCCCAGCGCTGATCTCACCGGCTCTGCTCTGCCGAGCGCCGCAGCCGCGCCGCGGGGCCTGGCGCCCGACCAGCCGCGTCCCGGGGCTCCCCGCTCCCCGCCGTGGCCCTGCCCTCGGGGGTCCCCAGCACCCGTGACGTCCCCTCTGTGGTACGGCGCTCCTGGGGGGGCTGTGAGGGACACACATGGGTGTAGCTGGGGGAGATGCTGCCCCAGTGCGACGTAGTGCTGAGCCCAGGCAGGTGGAAAAGCAGGGATGGGCCTAGGGATGGGGATGGAACATTGTGGGGTGACACCGGGGGCAGTGGGAGGGGGGGTCTTTAGTGGGGATATAGCCCGTCCTGAGCCTGCAGCTCTGGGGCTGGGGGCTTCCAACCCAGCCCTTGCTCGGAGCTGCGTTCCCCTTGCTACAAACCCTTCATTAACCAGCTCCCAGGGAGGCAATGCTGGCACAGGACCATGGCCACGGGCTTGTGGGGACTCGGCTACCCCTGGGAGACACCCTGGGCTCCCCAAAATCCCCCCCACCCCACCCCTTGCCCTTGCAGCCCTGTGGCTGTGGGGCACTGGAGGAGCCTCAGGGCGGGACTGGGTGCTGGGGTGGAGGGTGCTGGGGGCATCGGCAGCGGCGGCGCGGTGACGGGCGGGGATTTAGTGCTCTCTGCAGGGAATGGAATGTGGTGTCTCTGTCGAACACGGGCGGGCAGAGCGCCCTCGTATATCCTGGGGATTGATGGCTTTCCCGGGCGCACACCCTGACGCGCAGAGCTCTGCCGCGCTGCTCACGGGGGCGGGGGGCTTGGCCTGTGGGCAGACAGACAACCCACAGCCCCCACTCCCACCACAGGGCACCCCCTCGCCCTGCCTGGACCCCCCCTGCACCCCCATCCCCGTGCCAGAGAGGGAGAGGAGCGCAGGGTACCCGGCTGCACCGGTGGTGACTGGAGCCTGGGCAGGGGTTACGCTGGGTGGAAGATGAGAGTCAGTAAACCTGGGTCTGGTGTGTGGTGCTAATAAGTGTTGGCACCGGCAGAGCTCCCTGCCCGGGGCTCAGACATCCCCTGTGTGTGTCGAGAGGAGGCTGCAGTGTACCTGGGGCCACCCCACCAGTGCCCCTGTGTCCCCTCTGTCCCTTGGGAGCATCATCATGCTCAGGCTGGCTGGCATGGCAGCAGGGTGCCTGTGGGGTTTTGGGGAGGGGGTCCCGTGCCCAGGGTGGCATCGATGGTACCCATGAAGCCCCTGCTGTTTGCCATGGCACGTGGCATCTGCCAGCAGCAGCATCCCTGGAGCTGCCATGCCGTGCCCAGCGTGGGTGCATGGGAGCTTCCTGGCATCCCGCACCCAGGTATGGAGACAAGAGACCCTGCTGCAGGGCAGGGGGTGGCCCTGGGGTGAGGGGGGGGATGAGGAAGGCGTCCCCCCCTGCGCCCGCAGCCGCGCTTCCCGCCGAGCCCTCCACATGCCAGTTAATTTCACGCCAAGTGCTCTTGATGGATCTCTTGTTATTTTTGGTGAGCTGAGCCATAAATTTGTGCCACCTCACTGCAGCAAGCTGATCAGCAGGGGTGGGAGAGCACCCCTGCCCAGCATGGCAGGGGCACAAGGCACCCCAGCCGCACTGGGGACCCGGCACTCCCAAGCCAGCAGCCCCTGTGGTGGGGGTTGGCATGTCTGGGGGAGCTGTGGTGCATTGTTGGGGTCTGTGAGGGTGCTTGGCCACGCTCAACAACCTTGGGGGTCTGGTGCAGTGTGGGGCCAGGAGTCCCTGTATCCTGCCTGTAATCCATGATCCCTTGACCCATGGTGGCCCATGCCTCTCCCCATGCCTCTCCCCATGCCTCTCCCCATGCCTCTCCCCATGCCTCTCCCCATCCCTCCCCCCATCCCTCCCCCCATCCTTCTCCCCATCCCTCCCCCCATGCCTCTCCCCATCCCTCTCTCACCACAGCACTCCCCTCTCTTCCAGGCAATGCCATCGAGGAGAACCAGAAGGTGAAAACCCAGTGGCCACGCTCAGCAGACGAGCCGGGCATCTACATGGCACAGACAGGTACCGGCACGGCCCCGGCACGCGGCGCTGGCGGCGCGGAGCTCCAGTGCCCAGCCACAGGCAGGGATGATGGAGACAGAGTGACTCTCTTCTGCTTCCTGCCCACGGACTGACTTAATTTGCTCCATTTATATATTTTTCCTTTACACCTTCCTCCGAGGGTTGTAAAGTGGGGAGAAAAAAAAAAAAAACCCAACCCCATTAATTGTTTCGTTCAAATGTGTTTATTTGGCAAATCCATCTGGGTAATTTGAGCACACGGCTCCCCCCTCCCCAGCCCTGCCTGATTTATGGTCGGAGGGCTCGGAGGCGAGCGGGAGATGGATGAGCCCCGGCGCTGGGAGAGGAGCTCTGCTCCGTGTGCCTGGCATGCAGATGTCCTCCCAGGGATGCTCCGAGCTACACTCGGGTGCTCCCATCCCTTGGGAGCTGCTGGGCAGAGCGTGGGGTGACCCCCCACACAGTGACATGGTCTGGTCGCTGGTTCCCTGGTCTGGAGCCTGTATCCCACCTGTCTCCAGGACTAATCGTCCCCTTTGTATTCCTTGTTAATTGAAACTGATGGCCTCTCCTCCTGGCCTGTCCGATAGCTTCAGAGGCATCATCAAGCTTAATAAGAGGAGGGTGGTTGGAAATGTCAGTGCTGTGCCTGGGCGGGGAGAGGGAGCCACAACGGATGCTGTCCCTCGTGCTGGGTGTGACCCTGTGTCCCAACCCCTTCCTGGGGGGCTGCGTGGGCTCCTTCACCTCCCTACATCCTCCCTGTCATCCCTGTCCCTCCTGGCACATAATCCTCATCCTCATCCCTGTCCCTCCCCCCCAGCACATCATCCTCACCCCTGTCCCCCCAGCACATCATCCTCATCCCTGTGTCCCCCCAGCACATCATCCTTATCCCTGTCCCTCCCCCCCAGCACATCATCCTCACCCCTGTCCCCCCAGCACATCATCCTCACCCCTGTCCCCCCCCAGCACATCATCCTTATCCCTGTCCCCCCCAGCACATCATCCTCATCCCTGTCCCTCCCCCCCAGCACATCATCCTCATCCCTGTCCCCCCAGCACATCATCCTCATCCCTGTCCCCCCCAGCACATCATCCTCATCCCTGTCCCCCCCAGCACATCATCCTCATCCCTGTCCCCCCCAGCACATCATCCTCATCCCTGTCCCCCCCAGCACATCATCCTTATCCCTGTGCTGATGGGCCGCACATGCTGCCCGGCTGCATTCTCATCCCCCTCCCGGATGTTGGGCTCCTGGGACCTTCCCCACGCCCCCCCACGCAGCCCCCCGGTGCTCAGGCCCCGTGTCCCACGCAGGGGACCCGGCGGCAGAGGAGTGGTCCCAGTGGAGCGTGTGCTCCCTGACCTGTGGGCAGGGGTCCCAAGTGCGGACACGCTCCTGCGTCTCTTCGCCCTACGGGACGCTGTGCAGCGGGCTGCTCCGGGAGACACGGACCTGCAACAACACGGCCACCTGCCCAGGTATGGGGGGGGTGAGGGCATTGGGGGGGTGTGGGGGGGATTCGCTGCTGGCTGGGGGTGCCCACCCTAGCTGGGTGCAGGGTTGGCCCCAAAGGGCTGAGCAGGTGGGGGCTGGGGAGAGTGGGGATGTGATGCTGGGGGGTCTCTCACAGGTGGGGGTGGGCTGGGGGTGTGCAAGGATGTGGCTCTGTGTGGTGGTGCTGCCCTGGAAGCAGGCATTGCCCATCCCACCATGTCCAGGGATTCCTGGAGCCTCCATTGGCATCCCCCGCCCCTCCCCCCGCATCATCCCACCGTCCCCCCCGGTGGGAAACCACGGTGGGGAGCAGCAAGCAGGGGGCAGCATCTGGACTGGGTGCCCCATCCCCTCCCACCCACCACTCCTGCTGCCAGGGGTTTTGGCAGGGGTATTGCCAGCAGCCCCTCTCCATCCACCCTCCCAGCAAACACTGAGCTTCCCCAGGACTGGGGAAGGTTTGTGCTGGAGGCAAATCAGGGGCTGCAGCTCGTGCTGGGGGTCTCGGGGCTGGATGGCAGCCTGGCCCAGTGTGGTGGGGGGGTTCCCCACTCAAAGAGGGGCAGGAGGGGGCCAAGATGCCCTATGTTTTGAGGCAGGGCAGGCAGGGTGATGGGGGGCTCATGGGGCTGTGCTGTAGTCTGTTTGTCTGTGGCAGTGTCTGTGCGTCTTGGGTGAGATGCTGGGGATCGGAGGGGTCTTGGGGTGCTGCAGTGGTGCCCAGGCTGCTTTATCTGAGCCTGGGGTGTTTTGGGGGCTCTGCACCCCAAAAACACGTGTGTATGCCTGCTCCTCTCTGTGCTGGGGAGCACAGCCTTGTCCTGGCACTCGAGGGGATGCAGCAGGTCTTGGTGGAGCATCCTTTGGGATGCATGAGGACCTCGTGGGTCCCTGCACCCACAGGTGACACGTTTCGGAGGGGTGGCTGTGCCCAGCGTGCTGACACGGGCTGTGGGGAGCCAGGCTGGAGCAGGGGGGTGCGGTGGGATGCGCATCACCCGTACCAGGACCCCAGAGCAGGGTCTGGAGCATGGCAGGGAGCAGTGCTGAGCTCTTGGGGCGACGGTGGGGCAGGCAGTGCCAGGGGGATGCGGAGGGGAGCCAGGGACCGTGCCCAACTCCACCCAGGGCGCGAGGGGGCTGCGATGGGCAGGACCCCTCTGTGCTGTGTTGCAGTTCACGGCGCGTGGGAGGAGTGGTCCCCGTGGAGCCTGTGCTCGGTGACCTGCGGGCGAGGGGCCAGGACCAGGACGCGGCGGTGCGTGGCCCCGCAGCACGGAGGGAAAGCCTGCGAGGGCCCCGAGCTGCAGGCCAAGCCCTGCAATTTTGCGAGCTGCCCCGGTCAGTACCTCCCTCTCCCCCCTGCTCCTTCCCCCTGGCACTGCCGGGACACGGCACCGGCCATGAGCCGAGAGAGACCGGGGGCATCTCGGGCAGCGCTGGGGCACTCAGGTGCCGTGGCGTGGAGGGCACCCTCCTGTCCCTGAGGGAAGCTGGATGGAGAACTGGCTCCATCGGCCTCACCAGGGGGCTTGAGCCCCCACCACGGGCAGTGGAACCATGGGGGGAGCTGGTCCCCTCCCTCCTCTCCTGCTCTGGCTCACTGGCCTTGTGGTAGGCGCAGCCATGGTACCGGGGTGGCATGGGGATGTCGTGGGGCATCAGGGGGGGATGGCTGGAGGGGGCCAAAGGGGGTCTGTCTGCGCCGTCTCCATCCCTTCCTCTGACTGTGGTGGCACCCAGGGAGTTTCCAGCAGTGACATCAGGGCTGGTGTCACCACGTGTGGCGTGGTGAGGCTGGCAGCAGGCTGGCAGCAGGAGGGAGCACTGCAAAGGAGGGGTTATCCCCCCCATAGCACGTGACTTTTCCCATGCCCATCCCACTATGATGCTGCTGGGGTGATGGGGGGGGTCACAGAAGCTGTGACTGCTCCGTACAGCGGGGGCTGGCGGGTTTGGCACAGAGCGATGCCGGGTCTGCCAGGGGCTTGTGGAGGGTCCCACGAGCGTCACCGCGCATCGGGCTGGGTGTCACAGTGCAGCAGGACCGTGGGTGGCAGCAGCTGCTCAGGTGCTGGGGAGAGGCCAGTCCCGGTGACGGTTCCCCTGTGCCGGGCAGGATTTGGTGCTGGAGCTTGAGGTTGGTGCAGGAGGAACCCTCAGGACCGTAGGCTGGACCCGTTGCACGGAGAGAGCCCGGCGCGGGTGTCGGGGAGCTGGGGCCGTGCGCCCGAGGGGCCGCCGGCCCCGGCGTGGGGGCTGACGCCGCTCTCGCTTGTCCCCGCAGTGGAAGGGCAGTGGCTGGAGTGGGGCGCCTGGAGCCGCTGCTCCGTCACCTGCGCCAACGGCACGCAGCAGCGGACGCGCAGGTGCAGCGTCTCAGCCCACGGCTGGGCCGAGTGCCGGGGGGCCCACGCCGACGCCCGGGAGTGCTCCAACCCCACCTGTCCCAGTAAGGCCCCGCGCGCTGAGGGGGAGCGGGGTGGGGAGGAAGGCCACACGTGCTGCTGGCACGGCACGGCACGGCACGGCACGGCACACCAGCACACGGCCCAGCCGTGCAGCCGCTGCCGTGTCACCACCGGTGACACGGGGGATGCCGGCAGCCCCCTCCGCTGCGGATGCGGATGTGGGGGGAGCAGGAGCTGAAGGGTGATGTGGGGGGATAAGCAGCTGCCCCTCATTGTGCCGGTTGCTCCCTCCAGGCACATCCCAGCTGGAGGAGCTGGGTGTTTGTCCCGTGCCCTCGACCTGCGTCACGCTGGAGGGGACCCGGTGGTGCCCGGTGGCTGCAGGTCCTGGCGTGCTGTGGGTGTGCAAGCACGTGCGAGCTCTCACATGGCACAGGGGGCAGATCGTGGGGCTGGGGCCAGCTCTGGGGATGGGGGTCACACCCAGCAGTAGTCTGGCCAAAGGACGGACCCCCATCCTCACCCTGTCCTTTGACCCCGTCCTTCTCTTGTCCTTGTCCCCCCCGGCATCAGGTGCAGGGGGAGGCAGGTGCTGCGCCGCGGCTGCTGTGGCATCCAGAGGGAGGGAGCAGCTCTGCCCCGCTCTGAGGGTGCCCGTGGGCTGCCAGTGGGGCAGCGGCCGGGTGGCTGCACAGGGACGCTGCTCTGTTCTGATAGAGACTGAAATCACTGAGCCACGGATTTCACACCCCGTGGGGCTTTGGATTCATGGTGTGGGGTGGCAGCCGCTGCTGGGGCCCCATCAGCCCGTTCCCTCCGTGCTGGGTGTCCCACAGTGTCCCCATCCCCACAGCCGACAGCAAGTGGGGTCCCTGGAACCACTGGAGCCTCTGCTCCAAGACCTGCGACACGGGCTGGCAGCGCCGCTTCCGCATGTGCGAGGGCACCGGCGTGCAGGGCTACCCCTGCGAGGGCACCGGCGAGGAGGTGAAGACCTGCAATGAGAAGAAGTGCCCAGGTATGGAGCATCCCCCACCCTCCCCTGCCCATCACCCCGGGGTCTGGGCTGTGCCCGACTCTCCCTCTCACCCCCACCAGCCTACCACGAGATGTGCAAGGACGAGTATGTCATGCTGATGACCTGGAAGAAAACAGCTGCCGGAGAGATCATCTACAACAAATGCCCCCCCAACGCCACGGGTGAGGGGCGAGCATCTCCAGAACCCCCGTCCCAACACCCCCTGGAGCGGGGCAGGGGATGGCTGTGGGGTGCCAGGCGGTGCCACCCATCCTTGGCACCCCGGGAAGGCAGGTCCTGTGCCGGCACTGAACCAGCTTGTCCCACACAGGGTCTGCCAGCCGCCGGTGCCTGCTGAGCCCCCACGGCGTCGCCTACTGGGGTGTGCCCAGCTTCGCCCGCTGCATCTCCCACGAGTACCGATACTTGCATCTCTCAGTAGGTGCACGCTCTGGCGCGGCCCCCACACCCTCCCTTCCCCACCTCTGGGGGTCTACCCTGTCCCCAAGCCCCTGCCATCCCCACCCTGGGGCAAGGACACCCAGCGTCACTGCATGGGGAGACTGAGCCAGGGCTCCCAGGGCAGGGCTGGGACCCCATCGTAGGGCTGGAGGGGGACCCTGGTCTGAGCTGCACTCCTGCATCCTCAGGATGTGGCTGTTGGGATAGAAAGGGGGGTGTGTGTGTGTGTATGTCCCTCCCTGAGGCCCCCCCTGTGTCCTGCTGCCACCCTAATTAGTGCCATTAGCTCTGCAGCATCCCCCTGCCTGTGCTCCGGGGTTAGGGAGGGACTGTGGGGCACAGAGCGCTTCTGGGGGTGGTGTTGGCAGCCGAGTGACACTGGCGTGTGTCCTGTGTCCCCCTCCCCACCCCGGTACAAGCTACGGGAGCACCTGGCCAAGGGGCAGCGGGTGCTGGCGGGCGAGGGCATGTCGCAGGTGGTGAGGAGCTTGCTGGAGCTCATGGCCCGCAAGACCTACTACAGCGGGGACCTGCTCTTCTCCGTGGAGATCCTGCGCAACGTCACCGACACCTTCAAGAGGGCCACCTACACCCCGTCCAACGAGGACGTGCAGGTAGCGAGCGGGGGAACGGCGAGGGACAAACCCCCCCCCCCAGGGAGGTGGTGGTGGTGGTGGTCGGTCCCTGGACCCCAGCCCCGCTGAGCCCCGTCCCCGCAGCGCTTCTTCCAGGTGGTGAGCTACATGGTGGATGCGGAGAACCGGGACAAGTGGGAGGATGCCCAGCAGGTGAGTGGCACAGGGGCACGGGGTGGGTGGTTGGGGGCAGCCGGGATGTCCCCCACGGTGGGGGATGCATCCCGGCGGCTTCGGAGCTGGTCCTTCGCCCACAGGTCTCTCCCGGCTCCGTACACTTGATGAAGGTGGTGGAGGACTTCATCCACCTGGTGGGAGATGCTCTGAAGGCCTTCCAGAGCTCCCTCATCGTCACCGACAACCTGGGTGAGCGGCCGGGTGGGCACGGGGCTCCGGTGGGCGCGGGGAGCCGGCCCGTGACTCCCACTCTGCCCTGCCCAGTGATCAGCATCCAGAGGGAGCCCGTCTCGGCCGTCTCCAGCGACATCAACTTCCCCATGAAGGGGCGCCGGGGCATGAAGGATTGGGCCCGCAGCTCCGAGGACAAGCTCTTCATCCCCAGGGAGGTGCTCAGCCTCGCCTCCGCCGGTGAGGCAGGGCTGGGCCACGGGAGCCAGCCCAGCACGCTCTGCATGTGTGTGCACACGTGTGTGTTGGCATGCACACGTGTGTGTTGGCATGCACACGTGTGTGTTGGCATGCACACGTGTGTGAGAGCATGCACGTGTGTGTGTTGGCATGCACGTGTGTGTGTTGGCATGCACGTGTGTGTGTTGGCGTGCACACGTGTGTGGGGGCATGCACGTGTGTGTGTCGGCATGCACACGTGTCGGCATGCACACGTGTGTGTTGGCATGCACACGTGTGTGTCGGCATGCACACATGTCAGCATGCACGTGTATGTGAGCATGCACACGTGTGTGTGAGCATGCACACGTGTGTGTGAGCATGCACACGTGTGCGTGTCAGGATGCACACGTGTGAGCATGCACACGTGTGTTGGCATGCACATGTGTGTTGGCATGCACACACACATGTGTCAGCATGCACACATATGAGCACCTGCCCGGCGCTGCATACCTGCACACCACACGTGTGGCACAGCGTGCCTTGGCACACCTGTATGACCACACCTGTATCCCGGCGTGCGCACACGTGGGGTTGTGTGGCTGGGAGTGTGAAGCAGCCTCCGGCCAGCCCGTGTGCCCACGGGCTGTGCTGGTGCTGGGGAGGGGCGTGACGTGTCCCCTCAGGGGCAGACCTGAGGCTCTCACACGCGTGTGTGCCCGTGGAGCCCACGCGTGCGGCGGGCCCTGCGTCACGGTGCCGCTTCCCTTCCCCTCTCCCTGCAGAGGCGGATGAGTCGTCCCACTTCGTCATCGGGGCCGTGCTGTACCGCACGCTGGGGCTGATCCTGCCCCCTCCCAGGTGAGTCAGGCTGCCTGCTGTGTCCCCCCCCCCCCACACACACCCCCCCGTGTCCCCCATCCCTGTGTGACAGTCCTGCTGCTCCCCGCAGGACCCCCCTGGCTGTCACCTCCAAGGTGCTGATGGTGACGGTGCGCCCACCAACCAAGCCTGCGGAGCCCCTTGTCCTGGTGGAGCTCTCCCACATCATCAACGTGAGTGGTGTGTCCCCATCCTGCCCCCCCGTGTCACCGTGCCACTGTAACGCCCTCGGTCCTGCGTGGGTCCCCCTCCCCATGAGCCAAACCCCCTCCCTGGGGCTGGGAGTGGGGCAGGGGGGGACAATCACTGACCTGTCCCTCTGTCTGCAGGGCACGTCCCACCCGCAGTGCGTCACCTGGGACTATTCGAGGACGTGAGTGGGGGGCATGGGGGGTACAGGGGGTTTTTGGGTGCTGGGCAGCGAGTCTGGCTTGTTCCGGTGCCCTGTCAGGCCCTGGGGAGGTGGTGGGAGGGATGGAGAGGGGGGCTGGTCCCTTCCCGTAGCTGAGCCCCCCTGGCTGGGGTGGGGTCTGGGCTGCCACAGGATGGATGGGGCGCGGGGTGACCCTGGGGATGGATGTCCCCAGCCTGACAGATGTAATCTGTGAGTGTGGAGCCTGGTGCTGGTAGGGCACAATGGGGGGAGTGGGGGGCACAGCCAGGCAGGGGGTGGTGGGGCTGGGCACCCCTCACCCAGTTGCCTCTGGGTGACTCTGGACCTCGGGGTCCCTGGTTCCCATTCAGCTCCTGTATTGACAGGGAAGGCACGTGGGTGAGATGAGTGTGTCAGGTCTCAGCCTCTCCCCCCCCTGGGGGAGCTGCATCCCCAGCTGTCCCACAGACCCAGTTCCCAGTTTCCCTGCCTTGCTGAGAGCAGTGGCTGCTCTTTCCATAAATAGCCAGCATCGTAGCGGGGCACCCCCCTCCCCACTCCCTCCCGAGGGGGGGTCCCATGGCAGGAAGGGAGCATCACCTGCTCCCGGGCAGGTCTGGCTTTGGGAGCCATGGCACAAGGGTACTGGGCATCCCTGGGACTGCCTTGTCCCCCCTCCATCCCCACCACCCCTCTTCCCAGGCCTGGCCCCCTCTCTCCCCCGGCTCCCCTCGTCCCCCATCTGCCTCCTCCCAGGCGGGGCCCAGCGAGGGTTAACTGGGAGAGGCGTGAGGGGCTGCCTGTGTGTTTGATCATGTCCAATTGCTCTCCCTCTCTCGCCCTGGGCCCATTAATCAGGGATGCTGGCTTGGGAAACTGGGACACGGAGAGCTGCCAAACCCTGGAGACCCTCCCCGCACACACCAAATGCCAGTGCCGCCAGCTCGCCACCTTCGCCGTCCTCGCCCAGCTGCCCAGAGACCTGGTAGGGGACAGGATGGGGACAGGGATGAGGCTTCTGGGGACACAGGCCATGGATGGGGGGAGATCCCCGGGCTGCAAGGCCTGGTTAAGGTGGGGGTCCCAGGGGAGGATGGGGATGAGCAGAGGCTGCCTTGCCTGCAGGCACCTCGACAGGGTGGGGTGGGCGCTGGGGGTGTCTCCCACCACCCAAGGGAAGGGTCTCTGCAACCCCTGGTACCCTGAGGGTGGGCTTGGGGGGGTTAGGGGGATGTTGCTGTGGTCAATAGGGCTCACTATGGAGCATCGCTGTGTGTAAGGAGGGGAGGGGGCAGCCCCGGCCCCAGGCATCCCCCCACCCCATTGCTATTCCATCCGCATCCCCCGTCGGCATGGAGACGGCCATGGGTCCCCAGGAAGGCGCCTTGGCCGCGCCACCGCCACCACCGACCCCCTCCAGCTCAAGGGGGTCCCCAACCTGGGGGGAGGGTGGTAAAGGGGCCCAGAGCAGGGCAGGGGGCTGGCAGGGAGCCTCCATGGAAGGGGGAGGACCATGCTCAGCTGTCTGTCCCCCCCCACCAAACCCTGGGACCCCCACCAGGCCATGGACTCCTCGGGGACCCCGTCGGTGCCGCTGATGATCGGCTGCGCCGTCTCCTGCATGGCCCTGCTGACCCTGCTGGTGATCTACGCTGCCTTCTGGAGGTGACACGGGGACACGGGGGGCAGCTGAGGACACGGGGGGCAGCTGAGGTGCCGGACCCTCTGGGGAGGGGGCAGCAGAGGGGGGCACAGCACGAGCAAAGGCTCAGCATCCCTTTAATTGAAGTGCCACAGGGTGGGAAGAGATGAACACCGGCGGGTGGGGGGTACCCAAACTGCCTGGCACTGCCCCTGGCCCCACACAGCGCCTGCCCATGGAGTGGGGGTACATGGGATGGGGCTGTGGGGTGGGCTGGCACCCCGTCCTTACGCTGCTCCTGCCTGCAGGTTCATCAAGTCGGAGCGCTCCATCATCCTGCTCAACTTCTGCGTCTCCATCCTGGCCTCCAACATCCTCATCCTGGTGGGACAGTCCCAGATGCTCAGCAAGGTGGGTGCCAGCGCCGTGCCCCGGGGCTTGCGGGGTGCCCAGCCAGGCGCAGGGGCTGCAGTGGGGTCCCAGCCCTCTCTTCCCCAGCCTCATCCCAGCAGCAGATTGGATTGGGATTAACTCGATCTGGGGATTAAATCCTGCCCAGGCGTGGGAGTTTAACCGCCGCCGTGCCGGGGGCATGGCTGTGGTGGTGCCACGATGCCTCCCCTCCCCTCCATCCCCCCTGACATCCCCGCAGGGTGTGTGCACCATGACGGCAGCCTTCCTCCACTTCTTCTTCCTCTCCTCCTTCTGCTGGGTGCTGACGGAGGCCTGGCAGTCCTACCTGGCGGTGATCGGCCGGATCCGGACACGCCTGGTCAGGAAGCGCTTCCTGTGCTTGGGATGGGGTAAGAGCCTGGTGGGGCTGGTCCCAGGATGGGGGCAGGGAGAGGAGGTACCCTCCCTAATGTACCCTCAGGGTGATCCAAAGGGGAAACTGAGGCACAGCTGAGGAAAGCAGACCCAGGTGTCTGGTCCCTTTGAAGTGACACCCTGACTGGCCGGGCTGTGGGGAGCTGACAAAGGCCCCACCCCTGTCCCAGCCCGTGGGGACTGGCACTGTGGCAGCATTGGGGGGGGCACAGTGAGACCCCCTCCCCTGCAACTCCAGCCTCCTCTCTGCTCTCCAGGGTTGCCAGCACTCGTGGTCGCCGTCTCTGTCGGCTTCACACGGACCAAAGGCTACGGGACGGCCAACTAGTACGTGGGGATGGGGTGGGGGGACATAGGGCTGGGCGTGGGGGCTGCTCCAGGGGGGCTTCTCCGGGCTGGCAGAAGTGCCAGGAGCAGGGGATGGGGACAGGAATGTCCCTGCTGACACACCACGGTCCCCTGCAGCTGCTGGCTCTCGCTGGAGGGGGGATTGCTCTACGCCTTCGTGGGCCCCGCTGCCGTCATCGTGCTGGTGAGCTGGTGTCCCCCCCCTCCTCCCCCAGCCTTGGCCTCCCCCAAAACTCACCCCAGAGCATGGCAGCTCCTGCCAGCCCCGGCTCAGGGGGTGCTCCATGCCCGGCTCTAACCCCGGCGCCGCTCTGGCCCAAGGTGAACATGCTGGTTGGCATCATCGTGTTCAACAAGCTCATGTCCCGCGACGGCATTTCAGATAAGTCCAAAAAGCAGCGAGCTGGGTAAGTGCCCTGCGCCCCACGGGCTGCCCCTGGGGCCGGCGCAGAGCACCCTGCCCTGCCGCGCCGCGGGGCGTGGCGTGGGGTCTCCTCTGGGAGCGGGCTGAGGACGGGGCAGACTTCATCGCATCAGTGAGCAGCGGGGGCCAAGCCCAGGGCAGCTGCAGCTTGGTTTTGGGAGGCTGCTGGAGGGGCAGTAGCTGGTGGGAGGGAGCTGTGGACCCCCCTCCCAGCCACTGGTGGAGGGGAGGGGGGGGGGCTGAGCCCTGCCTGCCCCATCCTGCTGCCGCTTGGCCGCCCCTGCTCGCCATTAACAACTGCTGCCGCCCTCGACTAACCCGGCTCTCTCTTCTCTCTCTCTTTTTCTTCTCCCATTTGCTTTCTGCCTGTGTCTGTCCATCCATCCGTCCGTCCATCCATCCATCCATCTGTGACCCATCCTTTCCCCCCATCCTCCCCTCCATCCCGCTCTCCCATGGCCTTGCTCCCCCCCAACCCCCCCGCCTGCATCCCCGCGTGGCCCGGTCCTGGCCGCGGGGTCCCGGGGTCGGGGGGGGTGTGGGGTGTGTGGTGGGCCCGTAGCTCCAAGCCCCCACCCTGCGGCAGCCTGCTGCTGAAATGCACCAAGTGCGGCGTGGTGTCCAGCGCGGCCATGACCTCCGCCACCGCCAGCAGCGCCATGTTAGTGCCCGCCACGCGCCCCCTTCGCCCCCCACACCCCGCCCCGAGCACAGCCTTGGACCCCCTGGGATGGGGTGTTGGGTGGGTGGGAAGCTCTGGGTATCAGCCCGGGTATAGTGGGTGGTGGGTTCTGGGTCGGCGGTCCCCTGGGGTAGGGGGATGGCTGTGTGCTCGGGGCGGCCCCCGGCGCGGGGTGCGCGTGCCCCCACCGCGGCCATCACGTCTGCATGGCATGGCTTCCCGCAGGTCACCTCATCTCTGGGGTTGGGGGGTGGGATGATGGGCAGGGAGGGGGGGGGGGCTCAGCTCCTCTTCCCTGGGGTGGATCGGGAAGCTCCCTGCACCATGGGGCAGTCCTGGCCTGGGGGGCATCCCCAGGACCCTCTTCCCACCCCATGAGCCCCCCCCGAGGTGCTGGTGGGGACGTGTCCAGCTGGGTTGGGCTGTGACCACCTCCTCCCCCCTGCTCAGCCCCAGTCCCTGCTCCCCAGGGTTTAGTTGCAATAGAAGCAGCCCCAAAACTCACTGCTGAAAACGAATGAACCCCCCTTTCTGCTCTTCCTGGGGCTGCGGGGGGTGGCGGTGGCCCCGTGTCCCCCCCAGCACCCCCCCTGCCAGCCGCACTGTCCATGCAGGGACAGGGATGTGCATGGGCTGGCTCGGTGGTGCCAATGGGGCTGTGCTGGGGCTGCTGGGGGCAGAAGGAGCCCGTGACACCCCCACATGCCTTAAGGCAGACGGTGCCCCCAGCACCCAGCCGGTGCCAGCTTGGGGATACCAAGGATGAGGGGACACTGGGGGGGCTGGTGGGGCACGTGGCATCAAGCAGGATGCTCACCCTCAGGTCTCGTTCAGCCCTGGCCACGCTCATGGGGCTGGGGGGCTGATGGGGGGGGGCTATCGTGGGGCAGCTCGGGCGCTGCGGGCTCACCCCGGCCCCTCTCTCCCTGCCCCAGGGCATCGCTGTGGAGCTCCTGCGTGGTCCTGCCCCTGCTGGCGCTGACCTGGATGTCGGCCGTGCTCGCCATGACCGACCGGCGCTCCATCCTCTTCCAGGTCCTCTTCGCCGTCTTCAACTCCGTCCAGGGCTTCGTCATCATCACTGTGCACGGGTTCCTGCGCAGAGAGGTGGGGTGACCCCGGAGGGGTGCCAGGGATGGGGAGGAGGGGGGGGACAGGACAGGGCACCCCTGGCCATGGGGCCATGACCGGCTCTGTGTGTCCCACCCCCCCTCCCCGCACCCCAGGTCCAGGACGTGGTGAAGTGTCAGATGGGGGTGTGCAGGAGTGAGGAGAATGAAAACTCGCCCGACTCCTGCAAGAACGGGCAGGTGCAGATCCTGGTGAGTGTGGCAGTGCCAGCAGGGAGCTGCTGGGGGCACCCATGGGCTGGCAGGGCAGGGATGCTCACCCCGGCTGGGGCAGGGTCCCGCCCCTTGCCTGGTCATGCCGGCCAAGATGCATTCATTTCCCCATCCCCTCCCTCCTCTTTCTCTCCTCTCTCTCTCTCTTTCCCCTCTCTCTGTGTTTTTATAGACAGATTTTGAAAAGGACGTTGACCTGGCGTGTCAGACAGGTGAGGTCACCCCAGAGCCAGGCACTGGGGACAGGGATGGCACTGGGAGGCACTGGGAGGGACAGGCAGTGTGCTGGGGGAACAGGGGTCAATCCAACCTCCCTCCCCCCCCGTGGGACCCCCTGGGAGCAGCTCTGACCCCGCTCCCTGCCCGCAGTGCTGTTCAAGGAGGTGAACACCTGCAACCCCGCCACCATCACCGGCACCTTATCCCGCATCTCCCTGGATGGGGATGAAGACCCCAAGCTCAACACCACGTCGGAAGGTGGCCTGGGCTTCTCCAGCCTCCCAGGGAACATCCCTCCCACCAGCATCCTGGTCCAGGTCCCGAAGATGACGCCCAACGTGGTGGCGGGTCTGGGGGAGCTGGGAGACCCCCCGGCACAGCAGCTCAGCCTGGAAGCGCCGGGTCCTGTCTACCTGTGCACGGAGAGCAGCCTGCGGCCCCTCGAGTACGGCTGGCTGCCGGCCCCCCAGCCCCCACGGGAGAGCGACTACATGGTGCTGCCCCGCCGGACCGGCAGCCTCAAACCCTTCCCACGGGACGAAGGCACCCTGGGGCCCGGCCCCGAGGAGGGGCTGCCTGCTGGGACAGGGCGCCCGGCGGCTGAGGGGGATGCTTACCCCAGCTTCGTCGCAGTGGACCACGTCAACGTGAACTTGAACCAGCCCTATGGGACGGTGAAGGGCCCCTACGGGCTCCAGTTCAAGCAGCATCCCACCGTGCGGCAGATCCTGGCCTCGGAGCTGTCGGAGCGCAGCCGCACCATGCCCCGCACCGTCCCGGGCTCTGCCATGAAAGTGGGGTCTCTGGAGGTGAGCGGGGAGCCCTGGCTGTGTTCAGGGGGGTGGGAGACTCGTGGGCATGGGCAGAGCTGCCCCCGTGCCCGCTGCCCCCTCTCTGGGGGTGGCTTTTGCCCCGGGAGCTCAGCTGGTTGCCCCGTGTCTCCATCCGGGCTCCGTCCCCTGCGAACAGCGTGGTTTGGGGCTGGGGTGCATCCCCCCTGCCCTGCTCCCCTCACATCCCAGACCCACAAAGACCTTTCCCTTTTCTTCTCCATCTCCTCCCCCCTGCTCTGCGTGTCCCCTGCCAGAGGAAGAGGTTACGATACTCTGACCTGGACTTTGAGGTAAGCCCAGACGCACTGGTGGCACTGGTGGCACTGTGTGGGGTCAGGCGCTGTCCCCTCCCAGGCAGACCCTGGGTTTAACCCCCCCAGGGATGGGACCACCATGTCCCTCATTCCCAGGAGTTGTATATCTGGTGATAATGAGCATCACTCATAATTAAAACGCCAGCCAGAGCGGTGCTGGGGCTCTGCTGCCCACCTGCACCCTCTGCCCCGGGGCCGGGGGTACCCCAGGAAGGCAGGGGATGAGCAGAGGGGGAGGGGAGGGGGATGGCAGGGGGGGAGTGAGCGTGTGCTGAGGGGTGTGGGGCCGTGCTGGATGCCACGGGCTCTGCTCTTGGCCCACAGAAGGTGATGCACACGCGGAAGCGACACTCGGAGCTCTACCACGAGCTGAACCAGAAATTCCACACGCTGGACCGGTACCGGGGCCCGGCTGCCGGCTCCTCCAAGGTGAGATCCTGGGGATCCCATCCTGCCCTGGTCTGCCCCCCCCACCACCACTACAGCCCTCCACCTCCCCCTGCATGGAAAAAGAGCATCCCTGGGGCGCTGGGGCATCCCTGGAAGGTGCTGGGGCTGAGCGCTGGGGCTTGTTCCACAGCGAGAGAAGCGGTGGAGCGTCTCTTCGGGCGGCGGGGAGAAGAGCACGGCCAACGTGAGTACCCAGCCCCCCTGAGCCAGCCCTGGGGACTGAGCCAGCCCTGAGCCAGCCTGGGTGGGGCTGGGGAGGCTCCAGGCCCCTTTAGAACTGGGTGGGATTCCCAATGTTTCTGAGCCCCGAAATTACTTTCCCTCCCCTGTTAAAGGTGCTGCTCCTCCAGCGAGCACCTCAGGGACACCCCAGGGGGGGTCTTCTGAGAGACCCCAGCCATACCATAGCGTTAGGAGTGGGAGGAGAATCTGCACCCAGCTCCTGGGGCACAGGGATGCGGCATGCGGGGCTCCTGGCCCTCAGGGATGCTGGAGGAGGGCGCAGCTGCCTCTTGCTCCAGGGTTGGGTGGTGACAGGATGGAGCTGTTCACCACCGTGCCTGCCTCAGCTTCCCCTCATCCCGCAGGATGGGGTCAGCCCCGGGGAACAGCAGCAGCAGCCGCCGGTTGCGCCGCCGAAGCCATGGAGCACGTTCAAGGCGATGACCCTGGGCGCCCTGCCCAGCGCCCAGCGGGACCGGCTGGAGCTGCGCTGCGCAGACTGGGAGGGTCCCTGCGCCGGGCTGGATGCGGCCGACGGAGACTTCCAGACGGAGGTGTGAGCCCCCCCACCCCGCCACGCGCCCACCAACACCTACACCCCCTCCCCGGGGCTGGATGAGCCAAGACAATGGGTTTGCTGCATCCTCCAAGGGTGGGGGGCTGGGGGGGGAGGGGGGTCCCTGCCTGGCCGGAGCTGTCCCCAGAGGAGGGGTCACGCTCTCCTTCCCTGGGCTGCAGCCGCCTCCTGCCCATCCTCGTGCGGTTTCTCCTCCCTCCGGACGCGGGTGCGGGTGGGACACGCGCATCCCCCCTCCCCTCACACCATCACCACCCCCCACCCACCACCACCACCACGCTCACCCACGGATCAGGCCTGCCCCCCCATCCCCTGCCCCCCAGCGCAGGCCCGGCCCTCGAGGCCGTTGGATCTTCGTTCTTTTCTACCGGGATGTTCCCTCACGCAGTGCACTGTGTGCACGCGAGCGGCCGGGCTGCCCGCGCCCACCCCCCGCCCCCCCAGACCCCCCACACCCAGCCCCTTCCCCAGGGGGGGTGCCACGGCCGCCCCCTCCCAGCCCTCCACGCTGTCCCCCCCCCTCCACGGGGCAGGTGCTGTCGTTGTTGGAAATAAAAGTTCACTCTCTGTGGTGCCGTGGGGCTGCGGCCGCCGCCTCGTGCTTCACGTCAGGGGGGCCAAATGGGGAGGGGGGTGGCCATCAGCCAGCCAGGACCCCTGCCCTGGCTGCTCACTGCCCTCCCCCCCCCCAGCCCCCTCCCTGCTGGGTCTGTGTCCCTCCCTGCATCCCTCAGCATCCCACTGCCCGGGGCTGAGCGCGCATCCCCACTCTGCTCCATAACCAGGCGCCTTATCGCCAGAGCCAAGAGCGGTAAATTACATGGTAATTAATCAATGAGCAAATTAGTAACTTTGGAGGCAATTACCCCGTGAGCCGTGGAAGCACAGGGCCTGGGGTCCCTCGTGCTGCTGCTGTGCCTGGCATCGGCACAGCCAGCGCTGGGCACTGCCCACAGCCCCGGTGCGGGGGGCTCTGGGGAGGGGTCGCTGCCCAGGATGGGGAGGGGCAGCCACCAGCTGTGGCTATGAACGCTGGGCTTGGGGTGCTGAGGCAGGGATGGAGGAGAGGACATCCCAGCCTGGCACTGTGGCTCTTGGCACCGCTGAGAGTTGCCCCACGGGCAGCTCAGCTGGGCCCTGGCATCAAAGCCCCTCGTGAGCAGGCAGCACCCTCTGGCACTCATGTCCCACCCCCCCAAAGGGATGGAGCTGGGGGGAGCCGTGGGGCTGGCAGTGACCCCCAGCTTCCCCCCTAGGGATGCCAGCACCACCAAGGGGCTCCTGGCAAAGGATGCTGCCCAGGTTGGACCAGTGGCCGTCCAAGATGCTGGAGGTGCTGTGCAGGGTGCTCAGCAAGCTCTGGGCACCCCAAACCCCTTGGGGAATGGGTCGTGTGTGTGTCCCCAGCCTCGCTGCCCCCAGGCAAGCTGTGCTTTTCCCTGCTGCAGCATCAATTAGTCCTCATCAGTGCAGGGCCAGGGCCAGAGAGAGGAGATGATTGCGAGATGAGGCGTGAAATTAGGCAGGGGAAAGGGGAGTGTCATTAACCCAACCTGCCTCGGGAGCTGCCAGCGCCCACGACAGCTCCATCAGTGCTGGGCACTGGCACAGCACTGGTGGGGGCACTGAGCATCCTCACAGGGGCAGCCCCATGCCTGTGAGAGAAGGGGGACCCCATGGGAGCCATAATGGGCTGTGGGATGGTCCTGGGCCAGCGTGCTGTGGGAGAAAGTCATTCCTTTGGGATGGGGCTGAGCGGAGGGAGCGGGCAGACACCTCCTCAGGCCGTGCGTGGTGATCCCTTCCCTGCCAGCACCAGCCCTGTGGTTTCCCACTGGCTCCTTTGGCTTCCCAGTGTCTTGCCAAAGCTCACTGGTTCCCACTGGGAACCCACAGTGTGGAGCAGTGTGCCAGGGGGTGCCTGTGGGGATGGGATAGGAGATGCTGCTCCCAGCCCCAGTGTGGCCGTGTTGGGGCTCTGGGGCAGGATGCAGCCCCTGGGGTGTGGGTGTGTGTTGGAGGGGGGGTCTCTCCCCAGCCCCTCAGTCTAAGGCTGAAGCACTACTTGAGTAACCCATCCCAGTATGGCCCAGTTCAGGTTTGAGGTGCGGGGAGAAGTGGGCTGGGGGCTGTGGCACAGGAGCGGGGAGGGGGCAACCGCCCTTGGAGGAGGTTAAGGGAAGGGGCCAAACACTCCCCCAAGAACTAGACCCTCCTCAAACAAAGCTGAGAGGGTAGATGGGGGTCCCCAGCCCCACACAGCCACCTCCTGCCCCTGGGTTCTCTGGCGCTGAGCTGGCACCAGCTCCAGTGGTGCAAGAGATGCTGGAGCCACAGCGCAGGGAGGGGGCCGAGGGGCCCAGCCCCACGGAGGGTGTGGGGTGGGCAGCTGGGGCAGCACTTCAGGGGTGATGCTGTGGGTCAGGGGTACCAGTCCCTCCCAGGGGATGCTCACCCGCTGCCTTGGCCGAGCTGCTAAATCTGCTCCCAGCAGCATCCCCTCGCTCCAGCTGCTGGAACCCCCCCCCAGCCCCACGCTTCGGGGGACACGGGGCCAGCTCTGGCTCCTCTCCTCTCCCTTCCCAGGCAAACGCAGCCCGGAGAGGTAGCGTCAGGGTTTCCTAGGGCATCTGTTGGCAATTAGCGGCTCTTATTACTCATGGAGACGCCATATGCGGCGAGGGAACGGAGCCCGGGCAGAGGCGCAGGCTCGCGGCGTGCTCCAGGAAGGGGGGGGATGGGGAGCAGCCCCCAGTCCGGGTCCAGGCAGCGGCTGGGGGATGCAGGGGGATCCGGGAGGGTGGGAGAGCTCTGGAGCCAGTTTCCATCTGCAGCTTCCATCTGAGCCAAGCCCCCCCCCCCATCCCCATCATCCCGCCCCCCCCCATCCCCCTCATCCCCCCCCCATCCCCCTCATCCCCCCCCCCATCCCCCTCATCCCCCCCCCATCCCCCTCATCCCCCCCCCCATCCCCCTCATCCCCCCCCCCCCTTTCGCCTCAGCGATAAAAACCCATCGGATGGGGGGGCGGAAATGATGGAGAAAGAGCTCTGAGGCTGCGCAGCCCACGGCAGCACGGGGTGGGGGGGTGGGGGGCGGTGGGACCCCCCCTCAGCCGCGTCTCCCTCCGTGTTTCACCACAGTATTTCCATGGGAAGAGGCAAAACCGGCTGGTTTCACCCCACGGAAAGAAACGGGCCCTGCCAAGCTGGGAAGGATTCCCACGGGCTCTTTCCTTCCTCGGGAATGCTGGAATTGGGGGGGTGGGGGGGGGTTGTGCCCAAGAAGTAAATGCTGAAGCACCGAAATCCTCACCACAGGAATTCCCTCCCGCCCATGGCCCGGGCCAGGGGCCAGCCAGGACCTCACCAGCCCCTGACCCCCCCCAAAACCCCAGCACTGGGGGATCAGGGGGGGCTGTGACATGGGCTGAGCTGGGCACAGGAGGTGGGGAGCCCTGTGGTAACGCTCAAGGTCGGAGGCAAATTGTCTCCAGCCCGAAAAGCTGCCGGGCTCTGCTGCAGCTCGTGTTTCTTGGCAGCCGGGGCGGCTGTTTCTTGGAAGAGCAGCTTCCCTCTGCTTTTTCCATGCCGGGATGGTGGGTAGGGGCCTGGGATCCTGCTTTCCATCCCCCAGCTCGGCATCCTGCCAGGGGATGCCGGCACAGGCTGGAGACAAACTGCTCCCTGCTTAGCTGAGCGCAGGGGGAAGGAGAAGCTGTTGGGTTTTCTCCCCGGAGACACGGAGCCCGTGCACCAAGGGAGCTGCATGGAGATGGGGTTTCCCTGCTCCCGGGGCTGGTGGGGCCCCTTCGTGCCACTGAGCTGGGGACAACCTACCCAGAGGAGCACGTTGGCAAGCGAGGGAAACTGAGGCACGGGAGGAGCAGCAGGACAGATGGGTGCAACCCCCCTGAAATGATTCACAGTTGATTCTGAGGGTCCCGGGAGCCGCTGGTGTTAGCAGGGGCTGGGGCTTGAGAGGAAGGGATGAGGCTGCCTTTCATCCCCACTCTGCTGCAGTGTGGGTTGGGGGGGCCTTGTGCTGGGGGGCAAGGGCAGGTCCCACCCATCCCAGCTGCCCCCCACCCACAAGACACACAGCATCCCCCCCTCCCCAAGCTCATGCACGTGGCTCGTTGCTGCCGGGTGGCCACAAACAAGGAACAGCTCGGGGTGAATAATTGCCCAATAACCAGGCATTACAAAAGTTGCGTTACATCTCGCACCCACTTGCTCTAATTACCCTTAATTACTACAGCAGGCAGCTCACAGGAGAGCGGAGCTCCCTGTTGGAGCATCTTGGGGGCTGTTGGCTGGATGAATGGCAGAGCTGAGCTGCTCCTCAGAAGCGGCACCGCTTGGTTTGCCCGCGACAGCTTATTTACTGTGGGCTGAATAAATATCAGTTGTTAATTAGAGCGCGTTTATTGAGATGCATGTGGCCCTGACACACATTTGTAAAGCTTCAGTGTAAATAGATTCATCACAATTTGGGAGGGAAGAGGCTCAGCCAGGGACCCAGCAGTGCTGTGATGCCACGGGCATCCCTCGGGGAGGGGGTGCGGGGTGGGGATGCAGGGATGGGGATGCAGGGGTACCCAGGACTCCTTTGCCATCACCCAAATCCAAACACTGTGGGTCAAGTGGCTGCCCTGGGTGGGCTTGCTCCCTGCTTACTACCCGCTTGCTCCCTGCCTGCTCCCAGCTTGGGCCCTATCTGCTCCCTGCTTACTCCCTGCCTGCTCGCTGATTGCTCCCTGTTTATTCCCAGCTTGCTCCCTGCTTACTCCCTGCTTACTTCCTGCTTGCTCCCTGCCTGCTCCCAGCTTGCTCCCTGCTTACTCCCGGCTTGCTCCCAGCTTGCTCCCTGCTTACTCCCCACTTGCTCCCTGCTTGCTCCTGGCTTGCTCCCCGCCTGCTTCCAGCTTACTCCCTGCTTACTCCCTGCTTGCTCGAGCTCAGGGCAGCCCAGCTGTGGTGGGCAGGGGATGCTGGAGCAGCCAGGCCCTGGGGCAGCGTTTTGGGGCTGGCACGTCCCCGCGGTGCAGAGCTGGACGCTGCGCAGAGGCGGCCGGAGCCGGGACGGGTGCCGGATCCCTGCGGGGCCTGGGGGGGTTGGCAGGGCCCTGGCGCTGCCGGACAGGCCGGTTCGGCTCTGGTGCTGGGGATGGAGGGGCCCTGCCAGGCGCGGGGGTGGCAGAGGGGAGCCTGTCCCGAGCTGAACTGTCCCCAAGCTGCCGTGGGGCTGGTGCAGCGGCCCCAGGGTGTGGTGGGGCTCTGCCTGCCCTGATGCCACGGTGATTGCCCCAGGGCTGCTCCCAGTTTACCGGGCGCTGTGGTCCAGTGCCAAGCTGCTGGAGGAGCATCCCCGGAGGGGCACCTTCCTCCCCAGAGCCGCAACCATTCCGGCCAGCGATGGCAGCACCAGCACCCGGGACCCCTCCTCTCCCTGGGGGGATGAAGGGCTGCCCTGCTCCACAGGCAGCCGGGGGGACGGGGTTCGCACCCACACCGGGGACCGGGGCACCCCCGTTCCACCCCAACCCCCCCAAACCGGGGGTCCGCTCCTGCGGGCGGGGGTCCAGCCCCCGAGCGAGGGGGGAGGGCGGGGTCGGGAGGGCGCTGCCGGAGGAGGCACCCGGGCGGGATGGGGTGTGGGGGGAAGAAGAGGAGGAGGAGGAGGAGGAGGTGGTGAAGGAGGAGGAGGAGGAGGAGGAGGAGGAGGAAAGGCGGCTCGGCTCGGCTCGGCTCGGGCCCCCCCCCGGGTTGGGGAGGCGGAGGGCGGGCGGCCGCCGGGGGGGCGGCTCGGGGGCCCCCCCCGAGGGAGGCGGGGAAGGCGGCGGGGGCGGCGCGGCGGAGCTCCCGGTGTCCCGCGGCGCTCCCACCGCCCCGGACCGACCGGCCGGACCCGCCAGCCCCGGGCACGACCCAGCGCCGCGCAGGTGAGTCCCGGCGCTACCGGGAGCGGGGCAGAGCCCGGCCCCGCCGCCGGCCGGCCGCGGAGCGGGGGGTTCCCAGTCATTAATCATCATTAATCACCGCCCCGGGGCGGGACGGGGCCGCGGGGACCCAGCGGTGCGGAGGGTGCGGGGATGGGAGAGTCGGGGTGCGGGCAGGGAGCGGCTGGAGGGGCGCGAGGAGCGGGGGCGGGGTGCTGAGGAGGCGGGGGGAGGGGGCGCAGGAGACGGTGGGGGAAAGGGGGTGATGGGCTGGGGGAGCCGGGGGGTGCAGAAGTCGTGCGGGAGGTTTGGGGCAGGGGAGCTGGGGAGGCAGCGGGGAGCCGGGGGGTGCGGGAGAGCTGAGCACAGGCAGGGCAGTGGAGGGGCTGCTGGTTGCAAGGGTCCCCCCTCCTCGCCAGGGCCCCCCACCTCACAAGGGTCCCCCCTCCTCGCCAGGGCCCCCCACCTCGCAAGGGTCCCCCCACCTCGCAAGGGTCCCCCCACCTCGCAAGGGTCCCCTCACCTCACCAGGGTTCCCCCACCTTGCAAGGGCCCCCCACCTTCCAAGGGTTCTCCACCTCCCAAGGACCCCCCCATCTCCCAAAGCCCCCCTGCCTCACAAGGCCTCCTGCCTCCCAGGGGCCCCCCACCTCCCAAGGGCCCCCCCCCCCCCCCAAGGGCCCCCCGCCGCCATGCCTGTGGACAGAGGCACAGGGGTGCCCACTCTGTCACGCCTGGCTCACGCTGCCCCCAGCCCTGCCTTGCCCCGTGACAGGAAGCAGGCAGGAGGGGGGCCAGGTTGGAGTGACCTTGGGGGGGGTGGGGTGTGTGTCTCAGGCCACCTCAGCATCCAAACAGGACTGGGAGATAAAGCAGGAGGGAGTGAGACCTTCCCAGGGTGGGGGGTCTGCAGAGGGAGCACCCAGTCTTTGCTCTGGGGCACCCCAGCCTTCGTGTTTCCGGATGTTTGGAGTAAATCTGGGAGCGGGAGTTGGGCTGAGCCTGGGGATGCCGGGGCTTGGCCTGGGTGTGGAGCAGAGGGGGGACCTGGTAGTGGCTCGGGGGGGGGTGGGGGGGCAGCCACACTGCTCCCCAAATCCTGCCCAAGCCCGTGGCTGAGTTGGGGCAGCATCAGTTGGGTGCTGGAGGCTCTTGCAGGCTCACAGGGTGGGGGTTGGTGCCCACTGGGTCCCGTCCCACCAGTGCCCCGTGTCTCCCCCCTGCAGCCAGCTGCGTGGGCCCCAAGCCGGTGCCGTGGGCGGTATGAGGGGTCTCTGGGCCCTGGCGCTTGCGGGGCTGGTCAGCGCCTGCGAGGGGAAGGAGCTGCCGCCAGCAGAAGGTAAGGAGCACCCAGAGCGACGGCTCGGGGTCTGCATGGGGGTGACCCCCTCCTCCCCTGTCCCTGGGGAGAGGGGCTAGGGCAGACCCAGGGGTCACAGGTGGCTGGGGGACGCCGTGAGCCGTGCCAGGCCCGTGCTGGTGGCCGGAGCAGCAGCTGTGGGCGCTGGCTCTGTGGGGCTTTGCTCAGCATCCCGTGCAGGCAGCGGGCCAGGGAGAGCTGAGCGAGCCTGGACACAGGGAGCCGGCCCGGGGACACCCCGCCATCGCCCCCGCAGTGACCGTGTGCTGGGAAGGGCCCAGGCTGTGCTCATGGAATGGGACAGGGCTCAGCCGTGCTCTGGCCATGGGGCACTCGCTGCCAGCTGGCAGCAGAGCTGGTACCATCTGTGGGGGTGCTGGGGCTGGCCCGGGGGCAAGTGGGGGCTGCTCTAGGTCAGCCAGGGCTGCCCAGGGCTGCACAGAGCTCTGGGGAGGGGGTTTCAGCCTCCCAAAGAGGTTTGGCCACGGTGCAAGCCAATGGTGGAGGGCTGTCACCGTGCAGCTGGGGACAGGGGACGAGAACCGAGCCCACGGGGGGTCCTGGCTGAGGTGTCGCTGGCTGTGGGGCTGCCATCTGTGGGTCGAAGCGTGGGGCTGGCTGTGGCTCGGGGTGAGCTCGAGGCGGATGGTGGGGAGGAGCTGCTGGCAGCCAAGCCTGGATTGCATCAGTCTGCGGGGGTGGAGCGGTGGCTTGTCTGGGGGGGCCCAGGGGCTGCCGGGCTTCACACGGGACCCCGTGGCTGGCACTGTCACCCGCTGTCCTGTGTGGTGTGGCCTCCGTGCCCCGAGCCCTTCCTCAGGGACACCAAGGCTGGACAGAGGGTGATTTCCCTTCTGGGCAGCACTGGAGAGGATCGTGATCCTGGGGTGATTTATGCTTTGCTTTTCCACCCCCCCCCATCCTGCTGCTGATGATCTCAGCGCTGGTGGGAGGGACCTCTGCCCCAGCCCCATGTGCCTGTGGGGCTGTCTCCAAAAACACAGTCCCCACTGCCACGCTGGGGGGTCCCCGAGGGCGAGGGGCAGCTCCCCACTCTGCCATGTGCGAGCGAGCGGTCAGCCTGTGGTGGTGCCCGGCTCTTGGGAGGAGGTGGAGGTGGTCAGCTGGGGCTGTGGGGGGCTGGAGCTGCCCCCCGGGAAGGGCTGAGGGCTGGGGAAGTCAATTTCCAAGGGCCACCCCTGCTCCAGGACTGGTGGGTGCAGGGAGACAACACGAATTCCTCCCTCAATAGCGCCTTGTTTCCTCCTCCCCTCCCAACATCTGGTAGCATCCAGCGGAGGTGGAGTGGTGCTGCTGGAGCGAGCATCCATCCATCAGCACGGTTACAAGCAGCACCAGCGACCCCATGATCAGCCCCCCGGGCCATCCCCAGCCCAGCCCTGGCTGCTGGGGGGACACCCGGTCTGGAGATGTCACCGTGACAGGACTGGAAGGACATCAGGCAGCTCTGGGCACCCTCTTCCCTCCCGTGGTGCCCATCCGAGTCTCCCGATGCCAATTCCAGACATGGGGCTGTTTTGAGGCAAAACTCACAGCAATTGGGAAAAAGTTTCCAGTGGGTGAAGCTGCTGCTGGGGGGAGGGGTGGGCGCCAGCTCCCAGCTCCCCCTCCACCCCATCCAAACCTGCTCCTTCGCTCCTGCTCGTGAGGAGCTGCTGTGGGACCCATATGTGCTGGGTCTGTGCTGCCAGTGGCCTCAGTGGGACGGGGAGAGCTCCTGGCAGCACCCCAGGACCTGCTGGGACTTGGGGGGGCTCCTCGTTAGCACCTCTCCCCGCTGTGCTCAGTGACAGCACGGTGACGGGCTGGTTTGCCTTGCAGGAGAGCTGTGCCCGCAGCTCTGGGATGAGGATCTGGTTGGGGGCAAGTATGAGAACACGACAGGTGAGGAAAGCCCCTCTTGCCCCGCACGCAGCCCCGACACAACGGGGATGGGCTCCACACCCTGCCTGGAGACTGGTGACCCTCTGCAGCCGTGCCAGGGACGGGTCTCACCTTCCTCCTCTCTGTCCCACAGGTTTTAACCTGATTAAGAGGTTTGACCTGCTGAAGATCTCCTCCATCAAGAAGGTCCACAACCCCAGGGGGCCGGTGGTCCTGCGGCTGGGCGCCGTGCCCCTGGTCCAGCCCACCCAGTGAGTGGCTCGCGGGGTGGCTCTTGGTGGCCCAAGGGCCACCGGCCACCATCCCCACGTGTTTTAAGGATGGGGCTGACGCTGGAGGGGTCAGGCAGCACCCGAGGGGACGCCGAGGTGCCGTCCCGAGCTGCTTCCCTCCTAGAAAGTCACTCCCGGGCTGCAGCGGCTGGGCTGGGCCCTGGCCAGGCCTTACGCAAGGCGGCTCTGTGGCTGCTCTGTGTCTGCTCTCCCCAGCTTGGCAGCCGCTCGCCGGGGTCTAGACAGGCACAAAACCCTGTGCAGCTCTGGGCGGGCACTGCTGGGTCTGCCGGGGAGGGGGGACCAAGCCCTTGGCCCCGGCGTGTCCAGCGCATCCTGCCCAGGCCGTGCCCGAGGCTGGCAGGGATGCTGCAGCGTGGCAAGGTGGGAGCGGGTCCACGTCCTCCTCCTCCTCCGGAGCTGTTCCTGGAGGATGTTGCTGTGGTTTTGTGCTCCTGCCTGTCCCCACATCGCCCCGGGGTTGGCACAGAGCTGCGCCGGGCACGAGGCTCTCCCGAAAAGTGAAGGAGACCCAGCCTTGGCTCCTAACCTGGGCAGCCAAGTCCTTAGATGGCTTCGAGGTGGCAGATGCTCCAGGCTGGTGTTGCTCTTGGCTGGGTGCCTGTGGCAGCGTAGAGCCAGCCCTGCACAGTGCTCAGCATTGGGGTGACCTGGGCAGCCAGGTCAGGACCTCCAGGTGGGCTACCCATGGGTGCCCCTCCAGCCTGGTCCTGCTCCTTGGTGCCCAGCGAGGGTGGTCCTGTGCCCCACGGAGAGCAGAGGAGGGGACTGCTGGCTCTGGCCCGCTCCCCATCCTTGGTCCAGCTCCAGAGCGGTGGCTTGGAAAATCGCTGGCGTGGTGCAGCCGAAGCTGGGAGCAGATTTCCAGTGGCTGCCTGGGCAAACTGGGCACAGTCCCACTGGAGAGCCACTGCCCTGCTCCCCGCTGTGCCAGGGCATCCCAGGCTGCTGGAAATGGGTGGGCGCTGCAGCTGCCCACTGCCTGCCTGGGACCATCCGTTGGCACAGCCCAGGATGCCAGGGCTGGGTTTCCTGTGCTGCCGTGTGGGGCCAGGGCTGGATCTGCCCCGATGGGGCCAGACCCATAGTGGGGCTGTTGGAGTGATGCTGTGGGTGCTGTGTGGGTGGGGGGCTGGTGGGGCCGGCGATCACCAGCACCAGAGCTCGGCACCAGGGTCTGTCTGCCCCTTGACACCTGTCCCCACAGGCAGGTGTTTCCCCGGGGGCTGCCCCCCTCCTTCACCCTCATCCTCACCTTGCTGCTGAAGAAGAACAGCACCGGGGAGCACTGGTACCTCTTCCAGGTCACCGACCGGCAAGGCTACCCCCAGGTACGGTCCCTGGGGCGGTGGGACGTGGTGAGGGGGACAGGCAGGGGACGTGGTGATGGTGAGGGGGACGGGCAGGGGATGTGGTGACGGTGAGGGGGACAGGCAGGGGATGGTGATGGTGAGGGGGACAGGCAGGGGATGTGGTGACGGTGAGGGGGACAGGCAGGGGATGGTGATGGTGAGGGGGACAGGCAGGGGATGCGGTGACGGTGAGGGGGACAGGCAGGAGATGTGGTGATGGTGAGGGGGACAGGCAGGAGCCGTCCCTGAGCGCGGCGTTGCCCCTCTCTGCCCAGCTCTCCCTGGCTGTGCACGGCCCTGAGAAGAGCCTGGAGTTCCAGGCCAGGGCCCCGGGGGCCACGTTCGTCAGTGCCACCTTCACGGGGAAGGCCGTGGCGTCCCTCTTCGACGGGCGGTGGCACAAGGTGGCGGTGTCCGTGCAGAGCAGCGCCGTCTCCATCCACCTCGACTGCTCCTCCATCTCCTCCAAGCCGCTGGCAGCGCGGCGGGCGCTGGTCCCGGAGGGTAACGCCTTCCTGGGGCTGGATGCCGTGCGCGGCACCCCGATCCGGGTGAGTCCCCCGGGGGGCTGGGGGTCCGCTCTGACCTGCGGTGCGGGGCCCGTCCCTGCCTGTCCCTCACCTGCTGCCCCTGTCCCGCTGCAGTTTGACATCCAGCAGGCTCAGATCTACTGCGACGCCGAGCTGGCCAAGCAGGAGGGGTGCTGTGAGATCTCGGACAGTGGGGTGAGTGCCCCCTGAGCCCCCACCCCGGGTCCCAGCCAGGCCCTGGCATTGCCCGTGCGTGGTCAGGGGTTTCCACAGAGGGGAAACTGAGGCACGGCAAGGGCAGGTCTCTTAACCAGAGCTCCCCTGTGGGTCACCTCCTGCTCGGGGCCGGGGAGGGGGATGCAGGGCAGCTCTGCACCAGCCCCTCCCCGTGCAGGGCGCAGGATGCGTCCCTCTCCCGACTCCCAGCTGGGTGCTCAGGCTGGGGCCCTCTTGGCCCAGCAGCCCCCTCATGCCCCCCTCTCTCTCCCGGCAGTGCCTCACAGAAGCACCCAAGACCCGCCGGCAAGCGGAGCTGATGCAGAGCAGCAACCTCATCGAGATCTCGCCGCGGTCCGAGGGCCGGGTCTACACCCGCTGCTTCTGCCTGGAGGAGCCGCTGGGCGCGGTGAGCTCCACCCCTCCGGCACCACTCCCCAGCCCCGGGATGCTCCCGGCCCCACGGGGTGGGCAGTGCTCAGCGGGTGCATCAGGCCACCCCGATTCAGCCCCGGGAACAGCCCCGCTTCCCATTCCCATTCTCCACCAAACTGGGCTTGGTGGGATGGGAGGGAGGGGGGTGCTGGTGGCCAGATGCCAGGGAGCTGGAGGGGGTGGTGGGGGGCTCTGGCAGCCCCACCGCTGCTCTGCACCCACTGAGCTGCCAGCTCAGGGCTCAGCCTGAGGCAGGGTGCACCCATGGGTGCCCCAGGCAGGGTAATTTGGGGGTGCACAGGCAGCGTGACCCAGGGCGCACGGGAGAGTTATCGCCCAGGGGTGCACAGGCAGCACCCATGGGTGCTCTGCTCTCCACAGGAGCTGCCAAAGACCTCGGGGAGGACCAGCCCGAAGGGAGATCACCAGGAGAAGGTGAGGGGAGGCGGGAGAGGGCATCCAGCCCAGTCCTGGCGTGCCCTGCTCCGCGCCCCTCCCCAGCGCCGGTGCCGGAGCCGGTCTGCGCCCTGGGCTGGGTCTGTCCGAGCTCCGTTTGGGAACGAGCTGCTGCTGCCAGAGCCGCAGGAGCGGCTGCTCCGCTCCCCCCGAGCAGGAACTGAGGCCCCACATAACTCTCCACCGCCGCTGGAGCGATCCCAGCCGTGGCCAAGGGCCTCTTTGTTCCTTCCGAGCGTCTCCGGAGCGCTGCCGGGGCCGGGAAGAGGCTCCAGTCTGCTCCATCCCTGCCTGGGCCTGTCCCCCCAGGCTGCTGCACCCCCACAGTGGGATCCTGCTGGGGATCCTGGGGGGGCAGGCAGGGTCCCACAGTGGGGGCTGGGGGGCTGGGGAGGGGGACTTTGAGCCTGCACAGTGACCAGACAGCCAGGGGACGCCCAGCGAGGGGCTGAGGTGTGGGGCTGGCACCAGCACCCGGGTGCAGGGGGGTTGGATGGCCCCGATCCCATGGGAGCACACTGGAGCAACTGGTTTGGCCCGGAGGAGCTGCGGTCAAGCCACAAAGCCACAGGGAGAGCCCAGGGCCAGACCAGCCACTCTCCTGGCTCCCTGGGGACACAGCAGAGGGGTGGGGATATGACCCAGGCTTTGCCCTTCTCTGCTCTGGGCATCCCCCGTGCCCATGGGCTGGTGGGGAGAGGTGCTGCTGGGGGAGCCCCAGCAGGGGTCTGGGGGGGCCCCAGGGGTCTGGGAAGGGGCCCAGGGATCTGGGAGGGCCACAGGGATCTGGGGTGGTGGTGGGGAAGCCAGGGGAGTGGGGTGGTGGGTTTGGGTGTCCTGAGCAGCGCGTGGAGCTGGTGTGAGCCTCCATCCATCCCTGTCTCTTCCAGTGCCCCCCCTGCTCAGCGCAGTCATCCTCAGCAAACGTGAGTGTGCCATCGGGGGGAGATGGGGACCCCAACCCAGCTGCTGGGGTGCTGGTCTGGGAGCATCTCCTGCGCTGCGCCGTTGCCTCCAGCCCCCCACAACCCATGGCTGCTCCTGGCCTGGGGCCCGGCAACATCTGGCTGCAGGGAGAGTCTCTGATCCCTTCCAGATGTGGCCCCATTCCTATGGCAACCTCTGGCTGGAGGCGTGGGGGTGATGGTGGGGGGATAGTGGGTGCTCGGGACCCTGTGTGCCCCATGGGGCTTCCCAGGTGGCTTTTGGGGACAGGGTCTCCAGGGCCGTGGTGGGGATGGGGGTTTCCCCTGCTGCCATTCGGAGGCAGCGTGTCCTTGAGGGGCTCTGGGCACCGCTGGACACCCGTCTCCTCTCTCCCTAGGTCACACTTAGTCCCACAGGTCCAAAGGTAGGTTTGTCACCCCCCTGGGACACGCAGAGCCCAGCTCCAGCTGCTCAGACCCTCGGCTGTGCCCCACCATCTGGGCACAGGGACCTGGGGTCCCCACCTCCCCACCTGCACCCCTCTTCTCTTGCAGGGTGGGAAGGGTGAGCGCGGCGTGCCCGGCACCCCTGGCAGCAAGGGGGAGAAAGGCGAGCGCGTGAGTGTCCCCACTGTGCCCCCCAGCTGGGACCCCCCCTCTGCAGGGCTGCTCCTTGCAGGGGTCCCTGGCACACAGGGGGCAGGGACCCCCCTTCTGCAGGGCTGCTCCTCGCGGGGGTCCCCAGCACAGGGGGATCCCCAGCACATGGGGGTCCCGCTGCCCTCCACAGCTCCCCATCCCCACCCCTGTCTCCCTTCCCACAGGGTGCTGACTGCATACGCACCCACCCCGGCGGCCCCGTGCAGGTGAGACCCCTCCCCCCAACACACCTCCCACATTCCCCCACCCCCAGCTCTGCCGCCCCCCCCTCACCCCACTCCCTCCTCTTGCTCCCCAGTGCGCGGAGGGGCCGCAGGGTGAGAAGGGGCAGCGCGGGGAGGTGGTAAGTGATGCTCAGCCATGGGGGACCCCCCACCCCAAATCTCACGCGTACCCCAGGCTGGGGTGCGGGGGGTCCAGCCCTGAGGAGGTGGCTCGGTGGGTGGTGGTGGGCTGAAAGAGCCCACCCGTGGGTGCCCACTCTGCTTTGCTGTTCCCACACAGGGGCTCCCGGGGGCAGCTGGTGCTGAGGGGCAGAAGGTACGTCCAGCCTGCCCGGGGGGTCTGGGTGCTGCAGTGGGGACCCCGCTGCCCTGTGGGTCCAGGCAGAGATGCTGGGATCTGACAGTTCCAACCCAGCCCTGTCTGTCTGTCTGTCCCTCAGGGCCAGAAGGGTGAGAAGGGCGACTGGGGACTGCAGGGCAAGCCGGGGCGTCCGGGGCGTGACGTGAGTAGCGCCGGGTGGTACCTGAGCATCCCTGGGGCACGGGGGGGTCTGGCAGCTGGAGCAGCCCACCCCGTGCTGGGCACAGAGCTGAGCCTGCAGACCCCTCACACCTCCACCCCTCCCGGCAGGGACGGCCTGGAGAGATCTGTGTGGTGGGCCCCAAGGGCCAGAAGGTAGGTGGGGGCTCGGGGAGCAGGGGGGTGGGAGCAATCCAGCTGCAGTGCCAGCACTGACACCCCACTTTGCCTTCCAGGGTGACCCTGGCCTCGTGGGACCTGAGGGGCTGGCTGGTGAGCCAGGGCCTCCAGGGAAGCCGGGCTCTCCAGGGATTGGCTTCCCAGGGAGGCCGGTAAGGATGCTGGTGCTGGGGGGCTGTGCCTGGGGGTGTCCTCAGTGCCCCATGGGAGGGGGTGAGGTGCCACCTCGGAGCTCTGCCATGGGGCTGGCTGGTTAACATCCCCCTCTCCTTGTTTCAGGGTGATCCTGGGGGCCCCCCAGGTCCAAAGGGAGAAAAGGTGAGTGTGGGGGAAAGGGGTCCTGACTGCCCCCCCTCTCCCCTCCCACCCAAGGGTGGCTCAGTGCTGGGGATCCCTGTCCAGAGATGGATCCACTGCAGCTGAGTCAGTGCTGGCTGGTGGTGCTGGGGACCCCAGAGCTCAGTTTGGGGGGGATGGGGGGAGCAGGAAGCCCCCCTGTGGGGAGCAGGGTGCTGAGGGCCATGGCTCAGTGCTCATGCTCTCCTGTCTCTGGCTCCAGGGCAGCTCGGGAGCTCCTGGACCCGGAGGATCGCCTGGGACACCCGTGAGTACTGTGAGCCTGGAGCCAACCCGGGGGTCAGCGACGGGTTTCCTGGCTCAGGGTCGGGGCTGCTCGGCCAGAGCAGCAGCAGGATCCGAGCCCAGGTGCAGAGAGGGGTTTGGGAGAGCCTGTGGCCTGCTTTGGGGCTGGGATTGTCCTGTGCCACAGCTGCTTTGGGGCTGGGATTGTCCTGTGCCACGGCTGGTGGCAGGGGTGGGTGCTGATGGGTGGCACTGGACAATAAAGCCCATGCCCTGCCCTCCTCCCACAGGGACCCCCTGGCATCCTGGGGCCAAAAGGAGACAAGGTGGGTACAGCAGCAGGGCAGGCTGGCGTGGGGCTGTGCCATGCTGTGCTGTGGCCCCTGCCAGCGATGCCCATCCCCTGGGCTCTGGGCTGCTCAGGGCATCCTGGGGCATCCTGGGGCTGCCCCACCGTGCCCAGGGCTGCATCTCTCTGTCCCCATGGGCAGGGTGAGCCGTGCGAGGTGTGTCCCACCATCTCTGGGGCCATGGTGGGTGTCACTGGGCTGCCAGGCAAACCAGGACCCAGGGGAGCACCCGGAGCACCCGGCAAAGACGGGGTCTCGGTGAGTCTGAGCCCCGGGGGGGGCTGTGGGTGAGCGCACAGGGGGGGCAGGGTCCCTGCATCCCTAATGCTCCCCCTTCTTTTCTCCCTCCCCAGGACAGACCTGGCCCTGCAGGACCCAAAGGGGACAGGGTAGGTGCTGAGGGGCCCAGGGATGGGCTGGCTGGTCCCCAGCTGGAGTCAGGATGGGGGGGGGGAGATGGATCCAGCATCCCCCAACCCAACTCCTCCGGTTTCTTCCCAGGGAGATCCCGGCATCCACGGAATGAAAGGGGAGAAGGTGAGTGCCCCTCCCTCCATCCCACCCACCCCCCCACCCCCTGGGCACCCCCTGAGCCCCACCCTGCCCCTCCCTCCCAGGGGGACTCCTGCCTGTCCTGCGATGCCCGTGCCCTCGCCGCGCTGCTGCGGGGTCCTGCCGAGGGGCTGGAGGGGGACCCAGCGCCGCTGCAGCCGGGGCTGCCGGTGAGTACGTGGGGCTGAGCCCCCCATCTCCTGTGCTGGGGGAAAGGGAGGGCACCCTGGCTGCCCCAGGTTGGGTGTGTGGCCACCCTGGTTATTCGGCAGGGCGAAGCGATGCTCCCCAGGCTGGCTGGCATCAAGGGGGAGAAGGTGAGTGACCCCAGTGCCCCCCAGGCTTCCTGCAGCCCCTGAGGGAGCAGCCACAGCTCCATCGTCCCATGGGCTGGGGGCAGCCTCAGCTCCCTCCGGGCCTGATCCTGATCCTGCCCCTGGCCCTGCTCTTTCAGGGGGATGAAGGTCAGCAGGGACCCACCGGCAGACCGGTGAGTCGGGGTGGGGAGGGGGGCTGAGGGTGGGAGCCCAGGGGTGCTGGAGCTGGGTGCTGGGGGCTGTAGGCTCACTCCTGCTGTGGCTTCGTGGTGCAGGGGCTCCCAGGAGACAAGGGTGATGCAGGCGTGCGGGGGCTCAAAGGACAGAAGGTGAGGCCTGAGATGGGGGGACACCCCCCCCCCCAACCCCAGCACCCTGCCTTGTCCCTGTGACCCCCCCAGCTGAGCTCTGTGCAGCTCACTGCATGGAGCAGCGCTGAGGTGGGGAGAGCAGCGGGGGCTGTGGGCACCCCTTCACCCCCCCTGCAGTGCCCTGAACCCACCAGGTTGTCCCCTCTGCAGGGTGAGCCGTGTGGGCAGTGTCCTCCCCCACCACAGGCCCTGGAAGGGGCAGCGACGGTGCTGGCTGTGCCTGGACCCCCGGGGGAGAGGGGCCAGGGCGGCCCCCCGGGCAGGGCGGTGAGTGCCCCCCACCCCGTGCTCAGGGGTGCCCGTTTTGGGGGATGCTCTGGCCTGACCTGTGCCTCTGTTTCCCCAGGGCAGACCTGGTGACGCTGGTGAGAAGGGACAGAAGGTGAGAGGGGCTGGGGAGGGGGCTCTGGGAGGGCTGGGGGTGGCAGAGGGGATCACAACACCCCTTTCCCCCCCCAGACTATGGGGGCTGGGGGAGCGCCGTGTCCCTCCCTGCCCCGTGCAGCCCTGTCTCCTTCCCTTGCCAGGGGGATGCAGGCAGCCCTGGGGACCCAGGCACCCCGGGCACGGCGGGGCTGCCGGGGCTGGCGGGTGAGCCGGGCGTCAGGGGGCCAGCTGGCCCCAAAGGCGAGAAGGTGAGACCCCCCCAGAGCCTGTATGGGGACAGCCCAGTGCCCCCCACCCTCTCCATCCCTCCCCTTTCCCAACCCCCCCAACTCCTGTGCTCCCTCCTCTGCAGGGAGACTCCTGTGAGCCCAGTCCTGCTCCCCACGGGGGCTTCTTGGGCACGGTTGGCATCCCAGGAAAACCCGGGGCCAAAGGGGACCAGGGACCCCCAGGCATCAGCCAGCCAGGCAGACCGGTGAGTGCCCCCTCCCCAAGGGTGCCCCCTCCCCATGGGTGCTGGGTGCCATCGTCCTGCCCTCGGGAGTGACACTGGTGTCTGTTCCAGGGGAAGCCGGGGCTGCCCGGGGTCCAGGGCCCCCCTGGGATGAAGGGGCTGCAGGTGAGTGGGGCCGTGGGGTGCTGGGGTGCTGTGGGGGGTTGGGTGGGGGGCTTCAGGGCCGCTCACTGCCCCTCTGTCTCCCCAGGGGGAGCCGGGACCGCGGGGGATCGGCCAGCCAGGACCACAGGTGAGGGGTGGGGGGCTTGTGCCGTGCTGAGGGGCTCTGCTGCCTCTCACACTCTTTGTCCCCACAGGGAGAGCCCGGGGACACCGGACCACCCGGGACCCCCGTAAGTAGCATTTAGGGGTGCCCAGCCCCAGGAGATGGGGCAGCTGCCAGCCCCCCCACCCCCAGCCCCCAGCCCCCGTGAGCAGGGGGATCGTGCCCCCCTAGCATCAGCCCCTCCCAGTGCAGGAGGTGGCAGTGGGGTCCTGACCAGCCCACCCGCTGGGTGGGCAGGGGGCTGGCTGGGGGCACCTAACACCCTCTCCTGCCCCCAGGGCCCCCCCGGACCGCAGGGACCCCCCGGGATGGCAGCAGAGAAAGGTGCCAAGGTAAGGGAGCGTCCCCCAGCCCTCCCTGCCCACCCTGTGTGCCCCCCACTCCCTCTGTCCTTCCTCTGCAGGGAGCTCCGGGACCCAAAGGTGCCACAGGACCCCCCGGCCCACCCGGGGCCAGCGTCACAGGGCTCCCAGTAAGTCCTGCCCACTGGGATGGGCATCTCCATCCTCCCCACACCCCCCTCACGCCCTGAGCTTCCAGCTTCCTCACCCTCCTCTTCCTCACAGGGCCCCGAAGGGCAGCGGGGGCTCCCTGGGTCCAGCGGGCAGCCGGTACGTTTTGGGGGGTGTCAGAGGGGCCGTGTGGGCCAGGGCAGTGGGGTGCTGAGCTGCTGTGCCCTGCTGCTCACCCAGCTGTGGGTGGGGGGCATGGGGAGGGGGTGGAACCTGGGGGCTAATGAGCATCTCTGACTTCCCTCCTCACAGGGCGAGAAGGGTGCCCGGGGCGAGAAGGTGAGTCAAGGTCGAGCTGTACCCCCTGTGCCCCCCCCCAGCCCTCCCTGTGCCCCCCACCACCACCCTCCCTGCCCCCCCACCGCCCTCCCTGCCCCCTCCCCCACCCTCCCTGCCCTCACCCCCCCTCTCTCTGCAGGGAGACCCCGGGGAGTGTGCCTGCCCACCCACCCCCCGCCAGGACCCCAGCTACGCCGGGATGCCAGTAAGCACCACGGGTGCCCCTGGGCACCCCCCTGGCCCTGCTTCACCCCCCACCCCCCCACCCCCCCAAATACTCTCCCCTTTCTCCTCACCCCAGGGAGCCCCAGGACTCTGGACTGGGATGTCCTGGCAGCCACAGCCAGGCCCACAGGTGGGTGTTGCCCTCCCCATGCTGTGCCTGCTGCCCCCCACCCCCTCACCCCCCTGCCTCTCTCCACTTGTGTTCTGGGGTGTTGCAGGGTCCCCCCGGAGCCCCCGGCCCCCCCGGCCCCCCAGGTGCCCCCGGCCGCCAGGTGAGCGCTGGGAGCTGGGAGCAGCAGTGGGATGGGGAGCGGGGACCGATCCTGCCCAGCGGGTAGTGCTGGGTCAGCCCCTCAGCCCCTCCTTGGCTTTAGGGGATGCCAGGACACAACGGGTTACCAGGACTACCCGGGCCAGCTGGAGACCTGGTAGGTAGTGGTTGCACCCATGGCAGGACCCCCCACCCCCCCACCCATCCTGCTCCCCCCAGCACGGGGACCATCCCCACCCCTCCTGCATCCCTTCCAGGGGCCACTGGCCGTCATGGCTGAGAGGAACATCGAGGTGCTGAAGGTGAGAGCCTGGGGGACGGGGCGCCTGCCCACCGTGGGGACCCCAAGGGAGCCCCTGACCCCCTGTCTGCCCCCCTCCAGACCCTCTGTGGGGACTGCACCCAGCTGCAGGCAGCCTTCGAAGCACCCAGGGGCGTGAAGGGAGAGAAGGGGGACGGGGGGATGCCAGGAGCCCCCGGCAGCGAGAGCTGCGCCCAGGTGAGTGTTACCTGGCTCGGGATGGGGGGGGGAATGGTGGCACCCCAAAACCCCTGGGTGCTGTGGGGGGGCTTGGGATGCAGTGCAGGGATGCACCTGAGCCCCAGGCATCGGCTTGTGCGGGCACTGGCAAGGCTGGGCACGCTCAGGGCACGCTCAGGGCACACTGGGGCACACTGGGGCACACTGGTCCTGCCTGGTGTGGTTCCCAGGCACAGCTCCCACCTGCCTGGATGGGATCCTTGGGAAGGGGGACGGGCTCATCCTGCGGGCTGGAGCAGCGGGTGCAGCTGAGTGCCCCGGGGGGGGTGGGATGTGGGGGTCCCCGTGCCCCGTGGCTCCCCCGGCGCATCCCTGCGGGGGATCCCGAGGTGACTCCTGGGTTTTCTTCCAGTGCTTTTCCCAGTTCCCGAGGGCGGAGGAGGCTCGGGTGAGTGAATGGTGCCACCCTGCCCCTGCACCCGGCCTTGAGCTGCTGCCCAGGGCTGGTTCCCCCTGCGGCAAAACCCGGCACCGCACCCCCCTGCGCGAGCAGCTGGGCTTTGGGGGAGCAGAGGATGCTTGAGGGGGGGCTGGGGGGGGGCTGTGCTTGGCGGGGCTTGGCTGTGGGCAGAGGGCAGAGCCACCCCAGCTCCTGACGTGTCCCTGCTCCCCACAGGGTGACAGCCCCGACCCGGACTGTGTGGGTGACCCCGGGCTGCCGGGCACCCCGGGCATCCCCGGCGAGAGAGGCGAGCAGGTGGGTGTGCTCATGCTGCCCCCCCCAAAGCCCCCCCCCCCCACCCCAGCCCTTCCCGGCGGCAGCAGGGGCCGTGCCCGGTCCCTCGGAGCCCCTGGGAGCTGGAGCCGGTCGGGCCCCTCGCCCCCCGCTGCGGTCACATCCGTGTCTCCCCAGGGACCACCGGGACTGCGGGGACCCCCAGGACCACCCGGGCCCATCGTAAGTACCCCCGCCTGGGGTGGGGGGGGGCTGCACAGGCGTCATGCTGTGGTCTGGGGGAGTCCTGGAGCCCTCCCCACCGCGCGTCACCAGGGGCACCCAGTGCCCTGCCCCGAGGCGACGGTGATGGGCAGAGGGCTGGGGCCGGGGCTGCCTCCCGGCAGTCTGGAGATGGAGGCGAAGGCGCTGCCAGCCTGGAGACGGAGCAGGAGCCCGGCTTGGTGGGAGCCCCAGGGCTCAGCCCGGGGTTCCTGGGTGCTGCGTCCAGGCTGTGACCTCCCTGTTTCTCCCCTCAGGGCCCCCCAGGCTTTCCTGGAACGCCTGGCGCACCCGGACTGCCCGTAAGGACCCAGCACGGCTCTGCTCTGTGCCCTCTGTTGTTGCCGCTTGGTTTGGCTGTGTCCCCTGTCCCTGTGTCCCCTGGGAGCAGCCGCAGTCCAGCTGTCCCCTCCCCTTTCACCCCATCTCCATCCAACCATTTCCACCTCCTCCATCCCCGTGCTGGGGGGGCTCTCAGCAGACCTGGGGGCTGCTGGCTTGGGAATCCTCTTCCTGAGCTCAGGGACCTGGTGCTGGCACTGGTGGGCTTTGGGGGAGCCCCACGCTGGGGCCCTTCCCTGCTGTGGGACTGGGGTGAGCCGGGGGTGGCCGTAGCCCCTGCGCTGCCTCACTTGAGCTGCTCTGGGGGTGCTGGGTCCTGCTGCCCCAGCTCAGTGCCCACAGCTCATCACAGGTCCCACGGGGCAGGCTGGGTGCACCAGATGGCATCATCACCTTCATCTTCATCTCCTTCTTCATCATCTCCTTCATCTCCTTCATCTCCATCTCCATCATCTCCTCCTTCGTCTCCATCTCCATCATCTCCTCCTTCGTCTCCATCTCCATCATCTCCTCCTTCGTCTCCATCTCCATCATCATCTCCTTCATCTCCATCTCCTCCTTCATCTCCATCATCTCCATCATCTCCACCCTCCTGCTCCTCCATGTGCCCCCTCCCAGCACGAGGCAGGGAGGGGGCTGCCCCGGCGGCTCTCGGGCAGGACCCTCCGTGCCAGCGCTGTCCTGGTCCTTGTCCCCTCATCCACTAATGTCACCATAACCTCATGGTCTCTGTGGGTGTCCGTGGGTGTCCGTGGGTCTCTGTGGGCCGTTGCTCTGCGGTGTGCTCGTGTGTCCTGTCCAGCCCCCACCGCCTCAGCACCACGTCACCCCCACTAACCCACCCCAGCGCTCTGGGGACAGAGCCCAGGGGCTCCTGGCTGTCACCTGTGTCACCCCAGTGCTCCAGGGACAGAGCCCAGGGGCTCCTGGCTGTCACCTGTGTCACCCCAGCGCTCCGGGGATGGAGCCCAGGGGCTCCTGGCTGTCACCTGTGTCACCCCAGCGCTCCGGGGATGGAGCCCAGGGGCTCCTGGCTGTCACCTGTGTCACCCCAGCCCTCTGGGGACAGAGCCCAGGGGCTCCTGGCTGTCACCTGTGTCCCCCACGCCCGGTGCACCCAGGGAGGACGGGGCGGCAGCGGGTGGCACCAGCGAGCAGTGGGTGCCAGGAGCTGGGTACCCGCAGCAGCCCTCCCCAAGCTGATGTTTCCGTGGCACTGGGGCTGCCAGTGGGTCCCCACAGTTTGGGGGTGCTGGCAGCAGTGACCCCTGTCCCCATGTCTGTGTGTGAGCATCCCTGGCCACGCTCCGGCACCCAGCCCGGTGTGTGCTGCTGGCACCGGGGGGATGGAGCCCAACTGGGGGCCCAGCGGGTCCTCCCTGGTGCCTGGAGGTGCTGGCTGGGGCCAGTGGAGACGACAGACCCATGGGGGTCCTTGCCCCCCCCCCCCCCCCCGCCCGGCTGTGCTGCCAGGTGGGCACAGACCTGGGTGGGGGCTACAGGACCCCCCCTGCATCTCCTCTCTTCTCCCTCCGAAGGGTCTCCAGGGGGAGCGTGGCCCTGCCGGGCTTGCTGGAGCCAAAGGGGAGCCGGTAAGGGGTGTGGAAGGAGGGGGAGGGGGGTGATGGGTGGGGGCACTGGTGCCCTGTGGGCTTTGGGCCCCTGGCTGGGGGCTCAGCATCATCCTCCCACACAGGGACCTCCAGGGCAGCCTGGCTACCCCGGTGCGACGGGCCCCCCCGGCCTCCCTGTGAGTACTTGTGGGGGGGGCAGGCAGCACGTGCCAGCCCCCAGCCACCTCACGTGTCCCCACATCCCTCCCTGGGGTCCCCCACGCTGCTGGGGCAGGAAACTGGGGGACCTCAACCAGCACCAAGAGCTGTGTCCCCTCCTGGCTCATCCCTGTCCCATCCAGCCCCTGCCCACTGTCTGTCTGCCCACTGTCTGTCTGTCCATCCATCCCCCCATCCCATCCCCCTGCCCCATGCCCTGCCTGGGCCCCATCCGTCCCCCCATCCCATCCCATCCCATCCCATCCCTGCCCCATGTCCCAGCCCCATGTGGGACCTTCATCTCCTCCCTCCTCAGGGCATCAAGGGCGAGCGGGGCTACGTGGGTCCCCCCGGGGAGAAAGGGGAACTGGTGAGTCCCTCGAGGCCGTGCTCCAGGGGCAGAGGGGCTGGGGAGGGGGTCTCCCAGGTGCCCCCCCTTGCCGTGGGCGCCGGGGCTGAGGTCCTTGCAGCCACATCGCTCTGACCCTCTTCCTCCCCCTGCCAGGGACCCCCCGGCTTGGACGGTCTCCCCGGTCCCACGGGGCCAGCGGTAGGTGCCACCCCCATCAGCTCGGGGGGGCTGTGGGGAGGGAGCGGGGGTGGCAGCGGGTGCAGAGAGGTGCCCCCCACCCACCCCCCTCATCACCCCTCTTCGCAGGGACCAAGGGGCGAGCGCGGACTCCCAGGCAGTGCCGGTGAGAAGGGGGACCAGGTGAGCATCTGCCAGGACCCCCATGGGGACAGGGGGCCCCAGGACCCCCCTCGGGCAGGGTGTGGCCGGGGGGGTCCAGCTCAGCTCTCGTCTCTCCGCAGGGTTTCCAGGGCCAGCCTGGCTTCCCGGGACCACCGGTGAGTGTGTCCTGCTGGGGCAGCCACAGGGACCACCCTCTGACACCCAGGAGATGCTGCTGGGTGTCCCTGGAAGATGCTGCTGGGTGTCCCCCATGTCCCCACGGGGCTGGGTACCGGCTGGGGGTTCCTACCAGCCAGACCAGACCCCATCCTATGGGATGAGGTGTGGAGAGCAGCCCCGGAGTGAACCCCTTAACGTGGGGGTGGAGATGGCTGGGGGGCTGTGTGGGGCTGTGCCCCCCCCTCACTAACTGCTGCTCTGTAGGGACCTCCTGGTTTTCCTGGGAAGATCGGCCCTGCTGGGCCACCAGGACCTGCGGCAGAGAAGGTGGGTGCCATGGCTGAGTGTCACTGGGATGTGGCTGTGACACCCTCATCCCGGGGGCTGGGGGCTGGTTTGACCCCACCCTGTGGGGTGGCCAGGGGGGGTCCCCAGCCCCAGCTGCTCCCCTGACCTCGTGTGGCTCTGGCAGGGCAGCGAGGGCATGCGTGGCCCCACGGGGATGCCAGGGCCCCCCGGACCACCCGGACCCCCAGGCATCCAGGTAAGACCCCCCCACTCCCCCCATGGCAGCCTCAGGGCAGGACCAGCAGTACCACAGTGCTCTGCTGGCTGCACCCACCCCCCAGGGCCCCCTTCCACTGCCTGGGGTGCCAAGAGCAGATCCCTTAGGGGTCCCCAGACCCACTCAATGCAGACCACCCTCTGACACCCTCCCCTTGTCCCCGCAGGGCCCCGCTGGCTTGGAAGGACTGGATGGCAAGGATGGCAAGCCAGGGCTGCGGGTGAGGCTCCAGGGACCTCCTGGGTGCTGGTAGGGGGGAACACCCACCCTGTGCCCCCCACACACCCCCCAACCCATGTCTCCTTCTCTCCAGGGTGACCCTGGTCCTCCTGGCCCACCAGGGATGATGGGTCCTCCGGTGAGTGACAGCTTTCCCTGCCACCCCCTCGGTGCTGGTGCCTGGCATCTCCCTGCAGCCAGGACAGGGTGTCCCTGCAGCCAGGACTGTCCCACTCATGGGGACACTGAGCCTGAGGGGGTGCTTGAGCATCCCCCCCAGTGCAGCACAGCAGGACAGGGGGGTCCCTGGCAGAGAGCTGGGGCAGGGTCGCTGCTTGTCAGAGCCAGGGACCCTCCCCCAGCTCTTTCCTCCCTTCAGGGCTTCAAGGGGAAGACGGGGCACCCGGGTCTCCCAGGACCGAAGGTGAGCGGCAGAGGCACTGGGGGGCACTCAGTGGGGACAGCCCCCCTCGGTCCTGGGCCAGGGTCTCCAGGTGCTGCCCTGCCCACCGTGTCCCTTCCTCCTTGCAGGGTGACTGTGGCAAACCTGGGCCCCCCGGGAGCACGGGCCGGCCGGGAGCGGAGGTGAGCGATGGGCTGGGTGGGCGTGGGGGCCCCAAAAAGGATGGGCCCCATGGCACCCCTCATCACACTGCCTTCCCCAGGGGGAGCCCGGACCCATGGGACCCCAAGGCCGGCAGGGACCCCCGGGGCTCATTGTAAGTTGGACCACGGCCCACAGGGACAGCGCCTGTGGGGGGGAGCCCGGCAGAGCCCCCCTCCGGTGCAGAGGGAGGGTATTCCCCATGCCCCCCCATGGCTAACACCCCTCTCTCTGCCCCCCAGGGCCCCCCTGGCAGCCCGGGGCAGCCGGGTCCCGCTGGGCTCGCCGGAGTGGTGAGTAGTGCCTGGGGCTGGACCCTGCCCCATCACAGCCCCAGCAGCGGGATGGGGGGGCTGGGGTGGGGGGGACTGGGTGGGCACCATGGAGAGCGGGTTCAGGGTGGCAGCCCCCCCATCCTGCCCCGGCTCTGACACCCCCAGCTCCCTCCCTGTCTCCCTGCAGGGGCTGAAGGGCGAGCGAGGCTCGTCAGGGGAGCGAGGGCTGCCAGGGATGCCCGGGCAGCCGGGACCCCCGGGCCACCCGGGACCACCGGTGAGTGCAGCAGGGCACGAGGGTGCTGGGGTGACCCCTTGCAGCCCGGGGACCTGGAGCAGGGACCCCCTCTCACTGCTCTGCTTTGATTCCCCAGGGGGAGCAGGGACCAGACGGCCCCGTTGGGAAGGAGGTACGAGGGAGGGGGGCTGGAGCCTGGCAGGACCCGGGACCCGGCTGTGGCATCTGCCCGGCCGCCGTGTCCCCATCCCTGCCCCCTCACCCCTTCGTGTGTCCCCAGGGCCCCCCAGGGAAACCCGGCACCGCAGGACCGGCCGGCCAGAAGGTGAGGGGAGAGCCCGGCTGTGCCACCACGGCCCCCCCCAGCCCCCCCACACCCCCCCCCAGCTCCTCCAACCTCCCCCCAGCCCCTCCAACCTCCCCCCATCCCCCCCACACCCCTCCAGCCCCCTCAACCTCCCCCCAAGCCCCCCACACCCCCCCCCCAGCCCCGCGCCGAGGGTGCTGAGCGCAGCATCTCTGCGTCTCCCCAGGGCGAAGCTGGATCCCCCGGCGAGAGAGGCTACCCTGGGGAGAAGGGCCGGGCCGGCATGCCCGGGGGCCCGGGGAAGAGCGGCTCCATGGGCCTCGTGGGGCCGCGGGGGCCGGCGGGGGAGAGGGGCCCCCCCGGCTCCCCGGGACCCGCGGGCAGCCCCGGGCTGCCGGGCCCTCCGGGGCTGATGGTAAGGAGAGGTGGCCGTGCCAGCGGGGCCATGGGACCCCCTGTGTGTCCCCTCCCTGGGGCCGGGGGGCAATAACCCCTCGTGTGTGTGTGTCCCCCAGGGAGATGCGGTGAATTACGACGAGATCAAGAGGTTCATCCAGCAGGAGCTCAGCAAGATGTTCGACGGTAACGGGGTGGGGAGGGGGGGCCGGTCGCAGCCCGGTATCTCTTGGTCCCCCAGGGGCGCTGAGCGCAGCCGCCTCTCCCCCCGCAGAGCGGATGGCGTATTACACCTCCCGGCTGCACTTCCCGGTGGAGATGGTGGCGGCCCCAGGGAGACCCGGCCCCCCAGGGAAGGATGGGCTGCCCGGCCGGCCAGGACCCCCGGGCTCCCCGGGGATGCCAGGGCAGATCGGCAGAGAGGGGCGGCAAGGCGTGCCGGGCATGAGGGGTAGGTGCTGCCCCCCGGGACGGCCCCCGTGTCCCCGAGGGCTGCGGTTCTGTGGTGGTCTCATCCCCCTCTCCATCCCCCTCTCCATCCCCCTCTCCATCCCCCTCTCCATCCCCCTCTCCATCCCCCTCTCCACCCCCCCTCTCCACCCCCCTCTCCATCCCCCTCTCCACCCCCCCTCTCCACCCCCCCTCTCCACCCCCCCTCTCCACCCCCCCTCTCCATCCCCCTCTCCATCCCCCTCTCCACCCCCCCTCTCCACCCCCCTCTCCATCCCCCTCTCCACCCCCCCTCTCCACCCCCCCTCTCCACCCCCCCTCTCCACCCCCCCTCTCCATCCCCCTCTCCATCCCCCTCTCCTCCAGGTGAGCCAGGCGCCAAAGGAGAGAAAGGGGAGAAAGGTGTGGGGCTGATGGGGGACAGCGGCCCCCCGGGACCCCCAGGTGAGCTTCCTCCCTCCACCCCGCCCCCAGCCCCACGCCAGGGCTCGCTGCCATCCCTGCACCCTGCCACCATCCCTCTCTCTCTCTCTCTTTCTCTCCATCTCTTCCAGGTCCCCAAGGGCCACCGGGCTACGGGAAGATGGGCCCCCCGGGCCCCGTGGGCCAGCAGGGCATCCCCGGCATCCCCGGCCCCCCCGGTGCCACAGGGCAGCCGGGCAAGACGGGGCACTGCAACCCCTCGGAGTGCATGGGAGCCATGCCCATGGAGCAGCCCCTCTTCCAGCCCAAAAACGTCAAGGGCCCCTTCGGCTGAGGGGGGCCCCGCGCCCCCCACCCCCCGCCTTTGCTGTTAATATTGTTTCCCCGCTGCGCCGGGGGCCGGGGGGCGGCGGGGAGAGGGGCGGCGCGGGTGCTGCTGTACAGCTGCGCTGCGAGCGCGGGGGGGCAGGTGGATCCTGCCCGGCCGAAATACACCCGTGCTGGTGCCGCCTCCCCGGCTGCCGCGTCCTCCATCGCTCGGCTGCGTCCGGATCTCCGCCCCGTCCCGGTCGGGGCCGCCCCGTCTCGGAGCCCCAGGCCACGGAGCCCCAGATCCCGCCCGGATCTCAGCTCTGCTCCTGTCGGGGCCGCCCCGTCCCGGAGCCCCAGACCCCGGAGCCCCAGTCCCCGGGTCCCCAGACCCCGGGTCCCCAGTCCCCGGAGCCCCAGACCCCGGAGCCCCAGTCCCCCGGTCCCCAGACCCCGGAGCCCCAGACCCCGGGTGCCCAGTCCCCGGCCAGCGCGGCTGGGGAGCGGTGCCCGGAGCCCGCTGCCAGGGCCGGACCCGGGAGAGGAGAGCCCGGAGCAGCTCCCAGAGCTGACTTTGGGGGGTCCGGTCCGGTCCGGTCCGGTCCGGTCCGGTCCCGTCCCGTCCCGTCCCGTCCCGTCCCGTCCCGTCCCGTCCCGTCCCGACTGCAGAGCTCAGCGGGCCCCACCCCTTTTAGCCTCCGTTGCCGCTTTAAGACCGCTGTGGGCGTGTCCTCCCGCCTCGTCACCCCCTTCGTCCCGGCCTCCCACTGGCCGGCCTCTCCCTGAGGGGGCGGGGACTTTTGCGTCATGGCGCGTCACAGCCAATGGGGGCGGGAGCTGCCCGTGACGTTGCGGGGCGGGCCGGGGGCGGCAGCGGAACTATGGCGTACCCGGGGCAGGTGGGGCCGGGGGCGCGGAGGGGCGGCCGGGGGGCGGGGGGGGGGGGGGGGGGGGGTCTCGGTGCGGCCGGGCGGGTCGCGGTGACCGGGCTCTGCCCCTTCCCAGGGCTTCCCCGGCGCGGCACCGGCCCCCGGCGCGCCCTACGGACAGCCCCCGCCCGGGGGGCCCTACGGAGGCGGCGCCGGTCCCGGAGCGCCCTACGGACAGCCCGGCGCGGGGCCCTGCGGCGGCCCCCAGCCCGGGCCCTACGGCGGCCCCCAGCCCGGGCCCTACGGCGGGCCGGCTCCCGGAGGTGAGGGGGGCCGGGGGGTCCCTCCGGCGGCGGCTACTCGGGAGGTCCCGGGACAGAGCTGCAGGGGAGGGGCGGGGGGTGTCCCCCATCCCCCGGTGTCCCCCATCCCCCCGTGTCCCTCCTCTTCCACCCCCCAGTGTCCCCAATCCCCCCCGTGTCCCTCCCCCTCCATCCCCCGATGCCCCCCATCCCTGTATCTTGCCCCTCCCCCATCCCCCGGTGTCCCCCATCCCCCCGTGTCCCTTCCCCTCCATCTCCCTGTGTGTCCCTCACCCTCCCACCCCCCGGTGCGTCCCTCCTCCTCCATCCCCCGGTGTCCCCCATCCCTGTATCCCATCCCTCCCCAAGCCTCTGGTGTCCCCCATCCCCCCATGTCTCTCCCCTTCCATCTCCCTGTGTGTCCCTCCTCCTACACCCCCCAGTGTCCCCCATCCCCCCGTGTTCCTCCCTCTCCATCCCCCAGTGTCCCCCCATCCCAGTATCCCGTCCCTTCCACCCGGTGTCCCCCTCCCCCACCCCCCGGTGTCCCCCATCCCCCCCATGTCCCTCCCCCTCCATCCCCCGCTTGCCCCCATCCCTGTATCCCGCCCCTGCCCCCCGGTGTCCCCCATCCCCAGTGCCCCCCGCCCCGTGTCCCACCCCGCTCCATGCCAGGCACTCTCAGTCCAGTGCCCCTCACCCCGCTCAGCTCCAGTCCCTGTACAAACCAACCCACAAAGCCCCAGCTGGTGACTCTGATCTCTGGAGGAGGAGGAGGCCCAGCGATGCACCTTGACAGCCCCAGCCCCGGCTCTGGGCCCCAGGCGTGGCTCTCCAGCCCTGAGCACGCCGGGGCTCTGCTCTGGTTCCCCCCCCTGCCAGGCCCTGGGCCCCACTGCCCTGTCCCTCCTGGGCTGTGGCACCGGGAGCAGAAGTGCTGACTGGCGGCTGGGCGTTGGCTGCGGCGCCGGGTGCCATCCCCAGGCCCAGAGCAGCCTGGGAGGGCAGGTGAGAGCTGCTGCTGGCTTCCCCAGGCGCAGGCAGTGCCCCTCCAGGCCTGGACCCGGAGTGCCTGGCCTGGTTCCGGGCGGTGGACGCGGATGGCAGCGGGTTCATCTCCGTGAAGGAGCTGAAACAGGCGCTGGTCAACTCCAACTGGACAACGTTCAACGACGAGACCTGTCTGCTGATGATAAGTGAGTCTGGGCTCTCCCTGCCCTCCCCCTGCTTTTTATTCCCACCTCTTGGAGACAAGACTCTGCTGGGCTGAAGCAGCCCAGCCCGCGCTCCCCTGTTACCTGAGCTGCCAGCCCCAAAGTGCTCTCTGGAGCAAGAGCTGGGTGAGCCAGGGGGTTCCAGGCAGCCTTTTGGTGGAGGACAGGAGTCAGGGGCCCCAACCTCTGCTTGGGAAAGGGAGCCCAGCCCCCAGAGAGCCGGGGAGTGAAGGATGGGAGAGCCCCAGTCACGAGCTGGAGTCACAGCGTTCCCCTGCTTACCCCAGCGTTGGGTTTTGGTGCTGGTTTCTACCAGCTGCTTATGACTGAGGGGTCCCAGGTGACTGCAGCCCTGGGGAGGGAGGGTTTTCAGGGCTGGAGAGGGATGCTGGCAGGCTGCAGCCCTGATTCTGTGCTCTGGGTGTCTCTGCAGCTTGTCCTTACTCCCCTTCTCACTGCCCTGCCCCTGCTCTTCCTTCTTTCCCCCCCAGACATGTTTGATAACACCAGATCGGGACGCATCGACGTGTACGGCTTCTCAGCCCTGCTGCGCTTCATCCAGCAGTGGAAGAGCCTCTTCCAGCAGTATGACAGGGACCAGTCGGGCTCCATCAGCCTCACTGAGCTCCAGCAAGGTGAGTGAGGGGCAGAGACACCCACCTGGCCCTCACTGAACTCCCTGGGGACTGCTGGCTGCGTTTCCAGCCCTGTCTGGTGACTCCCAGTGCTGTCCCTGCAGCAGGGCTGGGTGTCTCTGAGCTCCCAGCTGCCTCCCACACGGCCGTGGCTCCAGTCCATGCTTGTTGCTAAACTGGGACACGCTGGGCTGGCTAAACCAGCCGTGACAGAGCTGGTGCTGAGCCCTCCCATAGGGCTGGAGATGAGGAGCTGCAGCAGGGCTGTGGCATGAACTTCCTTAAGGAAACCAAACATGCTCCCCCCACGCCCCATCCCAAATGGCAGGTGGCCAGAGCCTGGTTTCTGGCAGGAGCTCTGGGGTGGGTGGGTGTGTCTGATAGAGGGGAAAAAACGCCTGGAATTCGTGGCTGGGTTTGTACCTCCCTCTGGAGAGCCCTGCCCGTGCACACCCGCTGTCGGGAACGGGTGTCACGGGGTAGGGGGCAGAGGGGGCAGGAGGGAGGGCATGGCTGGGTTTCCTCCCATTGGGAGATCGTTGTAGGTGACAGGGTGGCCATGAGCCAGCAGTGTGCCCTGGGGGCTGAGAGAGCCAAGGGGATCCTGGGGGCATCAGGAGGAGTGTGGGCAGCAGGTGACAGGAGGGGATCCTCCCTCTCTGCTCTGCCCTGCTCAGGCCCCACTGGAGTGTTGTGTCCAGGTCTGGGCTCCCTGGGATCAAACAGCCAGGGATCTCCTGGAGAGAGTCCAGAGGAGGGACAGAGATGCTGAAGGGCCTGGAGCATCTCCCCTGGGAGGAAAGGCTGAGGGAGCTGGGGCTGTTCAGCCTGGAGAGAAGAGACTGAGAGGGGATCTGATCAGTGTTTATCAATATCTGAAGGGTGGGACACAGGGGGCCATGGGCAGCCTCTGCTCAGTGTCTGTGGGGACAGGACAAGGGGCAATGGGCTCGAGTTGGAGCACAGGGAGTTCCCCACCAATCTGGGGAAGAACTTCTTCCCAGTGAGGGTGAGGGAGCCCTGGGACAGGCTGCCCAGGGGGTGTGGAGTCTCCTTCTCTGGAGAGATTCCAGCCCCTGTCCTAGGGACCCTGCTTGGGCAGGGGGTGGGACCCCATGGGCTCTGGAGGTCCCTTCCAGCCCCCTGTGACTCTGTGACTGGGAGGTTTTAATCCGAGTGCTTCTCGCTCCCAGCTTTCTCCCAGATGGGTTACAACCTGAGCCCCCAGTTCAGCCAGCTGCTGCTGGCCCGCTACGGGCAGCGGTCGTCCAGCCCCAGCATCCAGCTGGACCGCTTCATCCAGCTGTGCACGCAGCTGCAGAGCAGCACCGACGCCTTCCGGCAGCAGGACACGGCGCTGGCGGGCACCCTGCGCCTCAGCTACGAGGACTTCCTCACCATGGTGGTGACACGCATGATGTGACACCCTCAGCCCCGGGCTGGCACCCGGCCGGGGCCCCCCTGGGGAGCTCTCCAGGGAGCAGCAGCCATCCTCCATCCTCCATCCTCAGCCTGCTGCTGGGCTGTGGCCAAAGCTCCTGAAGCCCGAGCTGTTCCCTGGGGCTGGCTGATCCAGCCTGCTGCTTCTCCTGAGGAGCCCTGAGCCGTGCTGGGTGCCTCCCAGCTTGGGGGCCTTGGCCCCGCTCCTGGCAGTGGGGTTTCCACGCCAGACAGGGTGGGACAGCCAAGGCAGTAGCTGTGCCTCTCAGGGAGTGCTCTGCCCTTCCCTTGCCAGACACAAATCGTGCTTCAGCCCCTCCTGCACCATCCCTCTGCCTGGCCCAACCGCTGCAGCGGGACATCCCTGGCTCAGCAGGATTCTGGGGGACCCCCCAGTGCCAGAGAGCTGAGCTGCCTTTGGGAGGCAGCAGGAAGGGCAGAAGGGGGGGCAGAGCTCGTCCTCCCTTCCCTCACAGTCAGCCCTTGGGCACCAGGAGCGTGTCCAACCCCTCTGGCTTTCCTGGGGGGTCTGAGCCCCGTTCCTCTCTGCTGCTGGGACAGGATGTGTTGCTGCAGCTGTGCACAGGATCATCGACCCCTCCCTGCACCCCCCCCCCATTGCCAATGTCTGTGTAGATTTGTCTCTGCCAAACTCCGAGGGTTTTGAGCTTATTTTTACAGCTTTTGAATAAAAGGTGAGGTGCAGTGGGTGCTGGGGGGGCTGTGTTTGTGGAGGGAGGGTGGGGGGCTGCTGCCCTGCCTGGTGTCACCCCTCGTGGTGCTGGGGGGAGGCAGGGGACGCGTCCTGTGCCTGTGCCCCTGCTCAGGGCTCTGCAGTGGGTTCTTCCTCTGTCAGTTTACGGGACAGGAGACGCAGTGAAGGTTTGTCCTGGGGTGTTAAGGTGCTGCCTGGGTGGCTGCCCCTGGGTGGGGCTGCTCAGTGTGCTTAACGAGAGCCTTGCTGCTTCATAGAATGGTCTGTGTTGGGAGGGACCCCAAGGGTCCCAGAGCTCCAACCCCCTGCCACAGGCAGGGACACCAACCTCCAGCCCTGGAGCTACACAAGGTTGCCCAGAGCCCCATCCAACCTGGCCTTGAACACCCCCAGGGATGGGGCACCCACCCCCTCTCTGGGCAGCCCCTTCCAGCCCCTCACCACTCTCTCTGCACAGAACTTCCCCCTAATATCTCCTCTCCCCCTTCCCTCCTCCAGCTCCACCCCATCCCCTTGTCCTGCCGTTATCTCCCCTCTAACAAGCCCGTTCCCCTCCTGTTCCCGGGGTCCCCTCAGGCACGGGGAGGCCGCACTGAGCTCCCCCCGCAGCTTCTCCTCGCCAGGCTGACCCAGCCCGCCCGCCTGGGGAGCCGGCGGCACCGCCAGGTGGCGCCGCAGTGCCGGCGGCCGTGCTGCCCCCTGCCGGGCGGGAGGGGCCGGGCCCGGCGCGGGGCGGGCGCAGCGAAGGGAGCGGCGCGGGGGCTGAGGGGCTGCGGGGGCTGCTGGGCAGGGCGCTGGTGCCGGCAGGGCTGGGTATGGCGGCACTCAGCCTGTGGCAGGGGGTTGGAGCTCTGGGACCCTTGGGGACCCTTCCAACCCAGCCCAGGCTGGGGTTCTGTGCTGGCTCTGCTGGTGCTGGGGACACTGCTGGTGATGGGGGCTCTGCTGGTGATGGGGGCTCTGCTGGTGATGGGGACACTGCTGGTGATGGGGGCTCTGCTGGTGATGGGGGCTCTTCTGGTGATGGGGGCTCTGCTGGTGATGGGGGCACTGCTGGGGGCTCTGCTGGTGTTGGGGACACTGCTGGTGATGGGGGCTCTGCTGGGGGCACTGCTGGTGATGGGGACACTGCTGGTGATGGGGGCACTGGTGGGGGCTCTGCTGGTGATGGGGGCTCTGCTGGGGGCACTGCTGGTGATGGGGGCTCTGCTGGTGATGGGGGCTCTGCTGGGGGCACTGCTGGTGATGGGGGCTCTGCTGGTGATGGGGGCTCTGCTGGGGGCTCTGCTGGTGATGGGGGCTCTGCTGGTGATGGGGGCTCTGCTGGTGATGGGGGCTCTGCTGGGGGCTCTGCTGGTGATGGGGGCTCTGCTGGTGATGGGGGCTCTGCTGGTGATGGGGGCTCTGCTGGGGGCACTGCTGGTGATGGGGGCTCTGCTGGTGATGGGGGCTCTGCTGGGGGCTCTGCTGGTGATGGGGGCTCTGCTGGTGATGGGGGCTCTGCTGGTGATGGGGGCTCTGCTGGGGGCACTGCTGGTGGCACTGCTGGCCGTGGCCACGCTCCTGGCCATGGCAGTACTGCTGGCCATGGCGGCATGCCTGGCTGTGGTGGCACTTCTGGCCACAGTGGCACTCGTGGCTGTGGTGGCACTGCCAGCCATAGCAGCGCTCAGCCATGGTGGCACCAGTGGCTGTGGCAGCACTCCTGGCCATGGCAGTACTGCTGGCTGCGATGGCACTCCTGGCCATGGTGGCACTCCTGGCTGCGATGGCACTCCTGCCTGCGGTGGCACTTTCAGCCGTGGTGGCACTCCTGGCTGTGATGGCACTCCTGGCTGTGATGGCACTCACGGCCATGGTGGCACACCCAGCCATTGTGGCACAGCTGGCCATGGTGGCATTCCAGGCTGTGGTGGCACTGCTGGCCATGGTGGCACACCCAGCCATGGTGGCACAGCTGGCCATGGTGGCACTCCAGGCCGTGGTGGCACTCCTGGCCATGGTGGCACGCCAGACCATAGTGGCACTCCAGGCCATATGGCGCTCCAGGCAGTGGCCGTGCTGCCCGTAGCCGCGTGGCTGCGCGTGCTCGTGGCCGGCCCAGCGCTGGTGCCGGCGCTGCCCAAGGTCACGGGGAGCCGGTGGGGCCGGAAGACGCACAATGACCGGGGCCTTATCTCCCCCCACAGCCCTTCCTGGGGCCACGGCTGGGTCCCCGCAGCGGGACGGGGCAGTGGGGCCCACACAGCCCCCCCGCTGAGCCGGGCTGGGGCAGGAACAGCCCCTCCTGGGGCTGAGGCTTCAATAAGTTTATTTAAAAATAATAAAAAGCAAAATAAATACAAAAAAGTCTTAAAAGACCAGGGGAGAGGGGCGGGGGGAGCGGGGCTGTGCTGCTGCCTGGTCCTCGATTGTGGCCCCACTGGGACGGGGACACTGCGGGGCTGAGCCCGTCCCTGTCCCCGCAGTCCCTGGAGGGGGGTGGCAGAGGCCATAGCACCATAGGGACGGGCGGGGGGGGGGACATGGCAGGGACCCCAGCCCCCTCCCCAGCTGGCAACACCTCCAGCTTCCTTCCCCCTCCCCTGGGGGGGGGTGGGGAGGGGTGAAGGGACCCCCCCCCGCCCCAGCACATCTGGGTTATTTTACCCCTCTGGCTGGAGGCTGAGGGGAGCTGGGGGGGTGCAGATAGGGGGTGCAGGAGTGTTGGGTTGGGGGGGGAGGGGTCCCACTGCAGCACTCCCCCCGCCCAGTGCACATCCCTGTGAGTGATGGGCGGTGGGAGGGGGGGTCAGTGCTGGCTGGGGCGGTGGGCAGCCACCTTTGAAGAGTCCCCGGCTGCCACCACAGCCCGGGGCAGGGGGATTAGTGGGTAAATCCCCCTGGCTGCAGGATGGGCCCCCCCAGGGCTCCCCCCCTGTGCACGCACCACTGCACCCAGCCGCCGTGTCAGCACAGCGGGGGCCACACAGCCCCCAGGGACAGGGCCCCAGGGCCCAGGCCCAGCCCCCTGCCCGGCGACGCGGGGGTCCCACCGCGCGGGTGGGCCCAGGAGGGGACGGAGGGGCGGCGGTGCTGGGCAGGGCCGTGGTGGGAGCGAGGAGACATGTGCGGGGCCTGGGGGGGGCTGGGAGGGGGGTTCCCCCCCTCACTTGTGGGGCATGTCCTCCATGCTGACGCGGCCCCACACCCCCACCACGAAGGTCTCCACCTCGCACTCGTTGACGCCGCGGGCGATGCGGAAGTGGCCGCCCTCGCCCCACGCTGTGCCCCACGAGTTGGCTGCGGTCTGGGGAGGAGAAACAGGACACAGCTCAGTGCTGACACCCCCCCACATCTCCCCACCACCCCACCCCTGAGCTGAACCCCACCTGGGTGTGGGAAAGCAGCACTTGTACCCACCCCCCCATCCCCACCGCCAATGACTGAGCCCCAACCAACTCGTGACACTCACCCAGTATTTTTGGGTCTGGCCATCAGGCAGCTGCTCTTCTCCCCACCTGCAGTGGAAGGGCAGAGAGTTTGTGTGGGGGGGGGACCCAGGGCACCCTCTCAGGCTGCTCCCCTTACTGTGGGCATCACCCCACAGCTAGCAGGGTGCTGTGCTGACCCTGCTCGTTTCCTGGCCCCAGCACCTCCCTGGTATTTATGGCAGCTCCTGGAGCACAGGCAGGTATATTTAGCTGTGGGGAGGAGGAAGGAAGCTGCTGGCACGCAGCCATCAGCCCCCCCTCCCCCCAGCTCAGCCCTGCTCCCCTCCTCAGGCTCTGTACCTCCAACCTGCCTCCCTCCATGGAGGGGGCTGAGCACAGAGCACTCGTGTCACTTGTGGCTGCAGCGCCAGAGTAAACATCACCCCCCCCTTTTATCCCCCCACAAGCCGCCCCTGCATCATGCCCTGCAACCCCCCCTCTTCCCTCCCCATTTCCTCTCCCTGCCCGGAGGAAAGGGACGCCTTTCCTCCCCCAGAAGAAAATGTTCCTCCTGCCTGGAGCAGGGCTCTCTGCACACACACACCCCCCCCTAAACACACCCCACAAACACCCCCCACACACACCTACCCCGTGATCTTGACGGAGTGGGTGCCGTGTCTCTGGTGCTTGGGCCCCTTCCCCTCGGCCACTGGCGTGTGGCGATAGATCCCACTCTTGTACATGAAGAAATCCTCGTGCACCTCCAGGATGGCTGCGGGCAGGGGGAGAGGGGCTGGGGCCGAGGGGTGGGGGCACCAAGCCCCCCATGTGCCCCCCACGGGTGGAGGGCACGGGGAGGGGGAAACTGAGGCAGGGCCCAGGAGGGAAGGCAGCTTTGCTGCCAGACCTTCCCTGGGGGGGGGCTGACAGACCTCAGTGGAGGATTATGAGAAACACTAAATTAAACAGAAACCCAACTGCTGAGCAGGAGATTAAATCAGAGGAGTTAATGAGCAACGAGCAGCCGCTGGGCTGGGCAGCGTGACGGGCACCCCGGGGCTGGCAGGAGCTCGGGGCTGCCCGGACACGCGGCTGAACATGGAACAGGGGGAACAGCTGGGGTTGGGGGGTTCCCAGCTCCCACAGCAGCCCCCCCAGGCCCTGCAGCTTCCCCCCCACCACCACCCCAGCCCTCTCAGCCATCGCAGCACCCAGCTTTGGGGTGCGCCGGTGGGGTGCCCCTGCAGCTCCCTACCTTGCACAGGGCCGTTCTCCAGCAGCTCCTTCATGATCTCCTTCTCCTGCAAGCACAGAGCTGGGTGGTACCAGGGCTGGGACCCCCCCCCCGCCCCAGCACTGCCCTGCCCACCCTCCCCCAGGACAGAGGCAGCTTTGGCACCCGTGGGTGGGTGTTGTGGAGAGATGCTGGGTGGAGCAGCAGCTGCCCTGGGGGTGGGGGGGGGCTATGCAGTGGGGTTTTCCCCCAACTTCATTTCCAAACTTGCCTTTCCCAAGCAAACCACCCTGAGCTGAACCCCCGCCCACTCCCCACACCAAACAGCTCCTGCTTCACCCCCTGCCAGCAGCTCTGCCCTGCCCAGAACCCAGCCCCAGCCCCAGCCCCAGCCCCATCCCGTGGGCCCTCACGCTGGAGGAGAGGCGGTAGGCAGGGGTGGACTGGTAGATCTCGTTGGCGTGGGTCTGGGGGTTGGGGCAGCGGGCCGTGGCCTGCCTCTTGCCCCTGCCCGTGGAGCGGCTGTGCATCATGCAGGGGGGCTGTGCTGCTGGCTGGCTCTCCTGGCTGGTGAAGGGGTAGCACTCATCTGTCACCACCCTGGGATGAGGGATGAGCACGTGAGGAGGAGAAAGAACACCCTGGTCCCATCCCCACCCCTACCACCCCCTCCCCAGATCCACTCTTCATCCCACCTGGGCCCGCAGCCATCAGTCCCCACTTGCCCCAGGGACAGCCCTGGGCACAGGGTGTGCACCCCCTGGCTCTCCCCAGGTAACCAGAGCCTTGAACCCCCTTCTTGCACCCCCCAGCACCAGAGCAGACCCCCCCCCACACACACACACACTCACCCTCGCCTGCGGAGGTACCACCAGGCGCCATCCAGCCGCCCCCCGCTGCAGCCCCGCTGGTTGCGGGTGTCGCAGGACAGGAGGTTTTGGGGTGACAGGGCCGGTGTCATGTGTCCCATGGAGTGGATGGAGATGCGGTCGGAGGCGACGGCTGGGAGGGAGCAGGAGGGTCAGGGAGCGATGGCTGCTCCCACCCCCCACCCCCCCCCACCTCCCCCCGGGGTCCTGCCCTGCTCCCCAGCCCTGCCACAGCAGGGTGAGTCCCTGTCCCCTCCATCCCATCCCATCCCATCCCATCCCATCCCACCCCATCCCATCTCACCCGCTGTGGAGAAGGCCCAGGAGCCGGCGCAGTTGCCCTGGTCCAGGGGCTCGTGGATCATCCCAGGCCACTTCTTGGCTGCGTCGAAGTGGCGGGGCAGCACCTCGTTGGAGTCCATGTTCATCTGCAGAGGCGCGAGTGGTGCTGCCCTCACAGGGACAGGGACCCCCCTGCTCACAGCAGCCCATCCCCAGCGGCTCCTGGAGCACCCTCAGAGCCATGCCCCGCCACCCCCAGCTTTAGCATCCCCCAGCCCCGCAGCAGGACCCCTTGGGACGGGGACACCCACGGCCTTGGATGAGTGAGACCAGCGTTTGGGTGCCCCCTTGGTCCAGAGGAACCAGACCCCTCAACTCTTCCCACATTCAGGCTCCTCAGCCCCAGCACCAAGCGCCTGGTCTCAGACCCCAGCAAGATCACCACAGCCCTGCTGTGGGGGCACGTCCCCAGGCACCCCAAGACCCTCATTGTGGCCTCTGGCGAGCTCTTGCCCAGCCTTTCCGCTTTGGGGGGGCACACAGGACGGTGCCCCCACCCTGTCCAGGCACAGCTTGGCCTTCCTGGGTGGGGGGGGACAGGGACATGCTTGGGACACCCAGCCTATTCCGGTGCGGGAAGCTGGACTAAAATTAGGAGTCAAGGCCACGGCGCTGGGTGTGCACTGAGCACGCTGCCTGCTCCCCCTCCCCCAGCACCCCTGGGACCCCCAGGCGGAGTGGGGCAGGATTTGGGCGCAGCCCCAGGGGCAGATGGAGGCACCCCGCTCACAAAGCCCTGGCGCGGCCGGCTCTGCCGACTCAGCAGCCGTGGGGCCAGCGTTCTGATGGGAAACCAGCACGGAGAACCAGGGGGGAAAAAACAACACTGGCAGCCCAGGGATTGTCAGGGGGAATTTGCTGAGCTGCTGTCTCCAAACACAAGGGCTGCCTGCGGCACCCACCCGGCACGGCCCCTTCCCTGCCTCCCCTGGGCCCGGCTGCAGAGCCCCTTCCCAGGGATGGGGACATCATGGGGACATCACTAGCCAGGGGGATGGGGAAGCCTTGGGTGGAGCCACGGGATGGACAGGCTCAAGCCTTGGCGTGCCTCAGTTTCCCCTTGCGCCCGGGGGGCCTGGGGAGGGGTGACTCACCTGCATCTCATTCATGTTCATGACGGTGGGAGAGGGCCGGAAGGTGCCCAGGCGGTGCCGGATCCCGTCCTCCAGCGTCATGCCCCAAAACTGGCTGTAGTTGGCAGCTCTCCAGCTGTGCAGCAGCAGGAGGAGGGGACGGACACAGGTCAGGGGCGCCCCGAAAAGCACCGAGGGGGCGAATCAGCCCTTCCCATCCTCCCGGTGCCCGGTCCTTACCCGTAGTTGCCCCTGTTGATGGCATCCATCAGGTCCCCGTCCATCAGGCAGGCGTGGTCCTCACACTGCCACTGCCCGCTGGGGCCGCAGGTGCTGTGGGGGGAAGGACACCCGAGGGGACAGTCAGCTGGGGAGGGACGGTGTCCCTGGGGGGACCCTGGCTGGGCAATGCCCCCCCACCCAGCCAAGCACCCGCTGCCATCGTGGGCAGCCAGTGAGGGGCCAGGGCTGCGGGTGGGTGATGCCGTGTCCCCCCGTGTGTCCCCCCCACGGTCCCCACAGGAGCCCCGAGGGCAGACAGAGCATGGGACAGCAATCAGCTGAACAGCAGCCAGGCCGGCAGACACCCGAGCAGGGCTTGGCCTCCAGTCTGGGGAGGGGATGCAGGGCTGGCTGTACCCCCCACCCCAAGGCCAGCCACTCTGGCCAGCTTAGCCAGGAGCTCCCCAGCACCCGTAGGGAGAGCCAGGGTAGGGGGTGGGTGAAGTGCTGGGAGCCCCCGGGGAGCCCCGGGCTGTGCTCCCCCCGCACAGTGAGCAATGCTTGGCATGCTCCCTCCTGCCCGCCGGCCGAGCTCCCGGCACACTCTTCCCTTTTAAGGAGCCGTGTGAGGCCGGAGCCGTGTCCCGCCAGCCCAGCCCCGATCCCAGCCCAGTGCCACCTGCACCCCCAGCACCCATCCCAACCCATCCCCATCCCTCAGCACTCCCGGGGCTGCGCTGCTGAACCCGCATCCGCTGCCAGCTCCTCAGGGCCTCCCCCACGAGCACCCCAGGGTGCAGCCAGCTGGGTGCCTGCAACAGCCCCCCTTCTGCTCCCCCAAAAACCTCCCCAAGCCCCACGGGCAGGGACAGAGCCCAGGGTGCAGCGCTGGAGGAATGGATGCTCTCCAGGCGCCAAGTGCGGGGGAAGAGGGTTTTTGGCAGGAGCGCCTCAGCCCCCAAGGGCCAGCGCTGCTGGGGAGGGGATCTTTCCCAGCAGCAGGACAAGTCATCCCAGGGCACGGCTCGGGGACCTTGACCTTCCCGGGGCTGGGAGCCAGGCTCTGCCTGGGCGGAACGCCGGGCAGCGTCGGGGCTTCACGAGGAGCTGGGGCTGGTTTCTTTTTCACCTCCAGCACACACGCCTGCACACACACGTGTTCCTGCCCTCACACACACACAGCCCTTAGACGGAGCCTTTGATTCCCCTTATCTGCCGCGCTGCTGCGAGCCAGCCAGCCAGCCCCAAGGCTGGTTGCTCCTTGTCTGAGGGCAGATCTGTGCCTGCAAGGTTCCCCTATCCCCCACCTCCGGGATGCCATTAATACCAGGGCAGATAAACCCCAACGCTGGCAGCAGCCAGCTCCTGGCACGCAGAGCAGACGCGCTGCTCGCACCCGAGCAGGCGGCAAGGCCGGGCTCCGGACGCCCTGGCACGGAGCCTCTCCGGAGGCAGACACGTCCCGTCAGGTTTGGGCAAGCTGGGCTCGGACCAGGAAAACTCCATCCGCGCCAGTGTGGGCAGCTCATAGCCAGCCCGGCCATGCTTGAGCCCCGAGGAGCGCGCAGCTCCCACGAAAGGCGTGTGTGCTGGAGCTTGGGAGCGGCTCGAGGCCCCCGGGGTGCCGTGCTCTGAGTGTGCCAGAGCAGAGGCGCTTGGCAGCAGCACCCACCACCCAGCTCGAGCCCTGTGCTCCCGCCATGATGCTCGCAGGGCCCACCCCCCCCCCCTCATTCCCCAGCATCCTCCATCCACCGCAGCCGTGTGGCACGAGGAGCACGGAGACACTCACCAGAGGTTGCAGTTCTCCCGGTACGTCGCTCCCGTGGGGTAGCTGAGGCCGGCACGGGCACAGCCTGGATGGAAGAGGGGAGAGCCCCAGTGAGCAGTGTGGGCACATCAGGGGTCCCACCTGCACCCCTGTGGCTCCAGGGGTGTCCCTAAAGACAGGTGGGTGCCTGGCTGCGGTTTGGCACCTCCAACCAGGAGGTGATGGGGACCAGCCCCGTGGAGCAAGGTGGGAGCAGGGCTGGTTTGGCACTGGGGGGGTTAAGCATGGGGCTGCGTGTGGGGCTGCTGCAGAGCCGGCCTCGCACGCACAGAGTCTGTTGGGACGGGGATAAAGGGGCCAGTTGTACCCGGGAGCTGGCTCTGCTCCGCAGGGACTTCTTAGAGAGCCTTGTGCAGCCGGGCCGGGGCTGCCCCTGCCCCCTTCTCGCCCCCGCCCGCCCCAGCTGCCGGATGGGTTAAGTCAGGGCCAGCATCCGCCTGCCCCAGACATGACCGGGCATGGTGGGATGGGGCACCCCCTCACCACCACCCCTCACCATGCTCTGCCCCACAGATAAACACCTCCGGAGCTGCCCCTCTGCCCTCCCGTGGGGGGTGCAGGGGGTGGGCAGTGGGGGCATCCCAGCCCCAGCCCAGCGTGAGATTCCCCAGCTCAGAGGGGTGCAGAGCAGCTCCGCAGCGCGGGCAGGGCTGTGGGGTGCCACATCCGTTACCCCGAGGGGCACCAATGTCATCATCACACATCGGGCACCCGCGGACCCCCCCCCCACCCACCCAGCTGGGCTGGGGTGGGGAGGGGGCTGCCTGCCTCACCTGGGGCTTTGGGGAAGGGGGGCGGGATGCCCAGGCAGTACTCCCAGAAGTCGGGGCAGCAGTCGGAGATGGTGCGGTTGCAGAAGAGGTCGCAGTAGCAGAGGGTGTCGTGGTAGGGCACGGTGCAGCCATCGTCGCGGCCGTGGCAGCAGACGTCCCCTCGCTGGCAGTAGGAGCCGCTGGCATCGTAGACCCCGTGTTCGTACAGGCCGGGGGCCAGTTCCCGGCGGGACCGCACCCGGGATGCCAGAGCCGCCCCGGCCAGCAGCCAGAGGCCGAGCAGGGCCCGCAGCAGCCACATGTCGCTGGCGATGTCCCCAGACCTGCCGCCGCTGCGGAGCGGAGGGCGGTGAGCAGCCCCCGGGCCGGGGGTCCTGGCAGCCCAGGGCAGCTCCGCACCCTACTCCAGCCCCGTCCTATTTGTCGCCCACCCTGGCCGGCACCCACAGAGCCCCGAGACGTCTCCTGAGCCAACTCACACCCCCCACACACACACCCCTCGCCCAAAATCTTCAGGTTGCTCAACTCTCCGCCCCCCCCCCCGACCACCCTGGGGACCCGCAGCGCGATGCCTCAAAGCACCGGCTCCTCCCGAGGGGGATGGGGGTGAGGGATGGGGGGCCCTGCGCCCACCCACCACACCTTAACCCCGGCAGGACGGGACTCACACGGCCCCCGGTGCGGGAAGTGCGATGAGTTCCCAGGTCTCAGCCCGCGGGTCCAGGGCGGGGGGATCGCAGTAAGGGGAGGGGGCGGGGGGGTGGGGGGGAGCTGGTCCAGGGGACGCACCCGGCACGACCCCCTCCCCTCCCGTCCCGTCCCTTCCCCTCCCGTCCCGTACCTGCCGCGCCCGCCGCTCCGCTCCGTGCCGCCTCCGAGCGCCTCCTCCAGCCCCGCCGCTCCTTTC